>NC_073625.1:51163739-52413739 GCF_029407905.1 Bubalus kerabau
TTCAGTTAAGTTCAGTGGCTCAGTCGTGTCCGACTGCGAGCCCGTGAATTGCAGCATACCGGGCCTCCCTGTCCATCACCAACTCCCAGAGTTCACTCAAACTCATGTCCATTGAGTCAGTGATGCCATCCAGCCATCTCATCCTCTGTTGTCCCCTTCTTCTCCTGCCCCCAATCCCTCCCAGCATCAGAATCTTTTCCAATGAGTCAACTCTGTGCATGAGGTGGCCAAAGTACTAGAGTTTCAGTTTTAGCATCATTCCTTTCAAAGAACACCCAGGACTGATCTTCAGAATGGACTGGTTGGATCTCCTTGGGAGAGTTTCCAAGGGACTCTCAAGAGTCTTCTCCAACACCACAGTTCAAATGAATATTATATATCCATTTTAATAGAATATTATTTGACAATTAAAATAAAGAATGAAGCACTGATATAAGAAGATACAGTTGTGCCTCTACTGGCTATATAAAG
Source organism: Bubalus kerabau (assembly GCF_029407905.1). Lineage (NCBI taxonomy): Eukaryota > Metazoa > Chordata > Mammalia > Artiodactyla > Bovidae > Bubalus > Bubalus kerabau. The sequence continues at coordinate 51,164,211 of NC_073625.1, forward strand.
CATTGGATGTGTACCTGAGCACTGAAACCCATGAGAAGACTCATGATAACCTGTTCTCTAAGACAGGCAGCAAGGATTCATGATGATTTTCTTTGCATAATTAATGACATGGTGAACTAGCCCATTTTTCACTTAGTATAAGTTTATTATAGTGAATTGCTAAGTGAAAGTGGAAGTCACTCAGTCGTGTCTGACTCTTTGTGATCCCATGGACTGTAACCCACCAGGCTTCTCTGTCCATGGAATTTCCCAGGCAAGAATACTAGAGTGTGTTGCCATTCCTTCTCCAGGGGATCTTCCTGACCCAGGGATCGAGCCCAGGTCTCCCACATTTGAACCCACATTGAACCCATCTCCCCCAGGCAGAGTCTTGACCATCTGAGCCACCAGGCAAACCCCCTGATTAATTGATAATATGACAATCTATTTTATAGGAATCAATTTTCCAACATCAGATTGAGAGATGGCCCCATCAGTCCTTGGTGTCCTCTCTTTTCTTTTTTCTCTATTCAGGCATGTTTCGAGTCTCTTGAAAGTTTTTACAGAAGCTTATCTTTCTTATTCATAGGAAATGTTGAAGAAATCAGGAAAGTATTAAATAATATGCTGGTTCCTAGCATTTCTAGGAGCAGAGATCTCATTTCATTAGTTGTTACTGGCATTATTATAACTTGAGTTACAAAGGAGTTCACTGGAAAGAACAGTCCACTCAACAGTAAGGCTGTTGGTTAAAATCCTGTGTTTGGGGGTATATTTTCCTTTTTATTTATTCATTTTATGCATGTCCATGATACAATGTATTTGTCTCCATTGATTACCCCTTATCTATTGAGGACTGAATACCAAATGAAGTATTCCCTCCTGAAAAGAAAAAAGATGTATGAGTTTTAATACTTCTCAATTTCCTCCTCAGTATTAAGCTGGAGTTCTTAAATTGCCAATAAAATCAGGGAGTGCTTAATCAGATGTAATGGTCTGGTACTCAATTGATTGTGTTAATCAGTGGCCTGAGGGGTTCTTCAAAGATGGAGAGTGTGGCTACTCCATCACATAGTCTGAGTGATTCTTTCTTTTTTTCTTTATTTGGACCATGGCAAATATTGAAAAACTTTTTGGAAATGTAGTTATGGTGTATAAGAGTTAAACATTCAGATATTTTAAATAAAGAGAATACTATTTTTGTTTTCAGGTTTCAGATATGACATTTGAAAGACCCCGGGACTTTCTATGAGCTGGATATATGAGCTGCCTATAAGAAGCTAATTTAGTATTAATATATTTCAATTTATCTTATATTTAATCAAGCACCTATTTGAGGTGGACTTTCCTGGTGGTTCAGAGGGTAAAAGCATCTGCTTACAATGTGGGAGACCCGGGTTCAATCCTTGTGTTGGGAAGATCCCCTGCAGAAGGAAATGGCACCCCACTCCAGTACTCTTGCCTGGAAAATCCCATGGACAGAGGAGCCTGGTAGGCTACAGTCCATGGGATCGCAAAGAGGTGGACACGACTGAGTGACTTCACTAGTCATTATTTGAGCTATCTATTAACTAAAGTAATTGTTCAAAACTTAAAATCTAGGCAGGGAGGTAAAGTGTTGCTAGTGTTGTAGGGAAGGAAATAAAAATACTTCGGTGTGTGCAGAGTTGTTTCAGTGGTGTCCAACTCTGTGGAACCCTAAGGACTATAGCCCGCCAGACTCCTCTGTCCATGGAATTCTCCAGGCAAGAACACTGGAGTGGGTAGCTATTCCCTTCTTCAGGGGATCTTCTCAACTCAGGGATTGAACTCATGTCTCTTACTTCTCCTGCATTGGCATATGGGTTCTTTACCCCCAGCACCACCCAGTAAGCCTATAAAAATACTTCCTAGTATTACAAAGATTTCATCTGTCAAACTGTATCAATTAATTTACAGTCATAGGGAAATGGAAAGAGGAGGCAAGAGATTTAAAGTATTGTTATATACTTATTCCTCACTGATTGAAGATAAGAGTATAAAACTCAACAGAAGTGAAAATGATTGCATTATGGTGTTCAATCTATAGGCTAATTTTCCTAATGCAATTCTTTATATTTTCTTTAAAATAGAAAGTGGTTTACTAGTTAGAAAGTAGTTTACTAGTTTATTTTCTAGTTACATATTTTCTAATGCCTTTAACAACTTAGAGTCTAATGTTTAGTTGCTCTAATTTTTCATTGTTAAAAAGAACTGACCATCCAGGGAATTTAGTCACTCAGTTGTGTCCATCTCTTTGCAACCCCATAGACTGTAGCCTGCCAGGCTCCTCTGTCCATGGAATTTTCCTGTCAAAGCTCCTGGAGTGGGTTGCTGTTTCCTTTTCTAGGGGATCTTCCCAACCCAGGGATTGAATCCAAGTCTCCTGCATTGCTGGTGGATGCTTTACTGTCTGAGCTACTAGGGAAACCTTTCCAGAAGCTATTTTGCTTTCATTTTTTGACAATGTTTATACTATTTTCCTTCCAATATAAAATTCTAAACTTAAGCAGTAATCTCATCTTCTCTGTCTCCCTTCCTTTCTTCCACTCAGCCATTCTCTCATTATTTACATTTTAGTTTCTTTCTACAACTATTCTAAGCTTTTTAAATATGATTTTTAAATAAAAAAGTGATCAACTTCATTCCTATTAAGGAAATAATCAAAATATTCCTCTGATTTAGATGAAATTGATTTTAAGAAATTTAGAAAGATGATTTTAAAATTAAATTTAAAATGAGAATTTGAACTTTAGATTCTAACTTGTAAGAATAAAATAAGTGATTTAAAAACTAAAGGTTTTAGAAGGGTCAAATTATATCCTATGAAACATATCAGATTGTAGCTTTTCAACTTCTTTGTGTACTTTCTGAATTTTGCATGCTCAGATGCTCAGTTGTGTCTGACTCTTTGTGACCCCATGGACTGTAGCTTACAAGGCTCCTCTGTCCATGGAATTTTCCAGGCAAGAGTACTGGAGTGGGGTGCCATTTCCTTTTTCAGGGGATCTTCCCGACCCAGGGATGGAACCCGGGTCTCCTGCATTGCTGTGAATGGCAGACAACGGGAGAATATAAGATAAATGAACAAAGAACAATTGCCTCCAAAGTGTTCATAGGCTTTATAAGAAAAGAAACAAAAAGCAACAAGATGGAAACTGTAACAACGTCATGACCAGGATACTAAGTAGCTGTTTTTTGACTTTGTGTTTAAAGTTCAAAATGAATAATAAAACAACAGATAAAAGTAATTCCTCTTTTAATTTATGTAAAGCCATAAAAGGATTGTTATGCTTGACACTGGCTGGTATAACAGGAGGTCCTAAAAGCTTCACAAAAGATATGAAGACTGAGTTTGCCAGTTAGCACCCTGGTGGAGATATTCCAGTCAGGCAAAGTAGCATCTGAAAAGGCAGGAAAGTATGAAAAAACTTGTATTCCTCTTGCCAGCTAAACACAAGAGATATTAACTAAGAATCCCCTGCAGGCTAGTATTCATATCTTTGTAGTTTGGCAAAGTTAGGGAATACCTAGTATGTCATGTTGAAATTCAGAATTTGTGTTTCATTCTCATGGTGATAATGGGTATTGAACTGAATTAATGAAGACACACTTGGCCTTCTAGCTTAGAAAAGTTATGGTAGTAGTTTGTAAAATGACTTGGTGTTATAAAGACCAGCTTTATACTAAAAATACAGGAATACAGGAAAGATGGGACTTTCCTGGCAGTCCAGTGGTTAAGATTTCATGCTTCCAGTACAGGGGGCTTGGGTTTGATCCCTGGTTGGGGAACCAAGATCCCACATGTCATATGGTGTAGCCAAAAAATAAAGTACAGAAAAGATGATGATGATGATATAGGAATAGAGCATGGCCTGAGGGAATACGCAGATTTCAGAGATGTTGTGTAGAAGGTAGAATCAAGTCTTGATGACTGCCTGGGTGTTGGTGGTTTATGGAGATGTTATTGTGAAGCATAACTCTTAGGTATGTGTCTTGGGTGATTGGGTTGTGCCAATCACAGAGAGAAGAAACATAGGAGGAAGAGAAGATTTAAAGATGAATAAGATGTGCTTACTCTTTCATCCACATAAGAAGTATTTATTAGATCTAACAAAGTTCTGGACGCTACTTAAGATTCCAGGAAATAACAATGGTATAAGATCTATGGAATTTATGGTATCAGAGTGACATTCATGAGAAATTTTCTTTTTTTAGCAAGTTGGATTTATGTACTTGGAATTGTTGTTGTTGTTTGTGGGCTTCCCTGGTGGCTCAGATGATACAAACTCTGCCTGCAATGCAGGAAACCCAGGTTCGACTACTGGGTCAGGAAGATCCCCTGGAGAAGGAATGGCAACTTGTTCCAGTATCTTGCCTGGAGAATTCCATGGACAGAGGAGCCTGGCAGACTAGAGTTCATGGGGTGCCAAAGAGTTGGACACGACTGAACGACTAACACTTTTGTTTAGTATCTAAGTCATGTCCTACTCTTTGTGACCCCATCAACTGTAGCCCACAAGGCTCCTCTGCTCATGGGATTTCCCATGCAAGAACACTGGAGTGGGTTGCAGTTTCTGTTTCCAGGGGCTTTTCCTGACCCAGAGTTGAACTCATGTCTCCTGCATTGGCAGATAGGTTTCTTATCACTGAGCTACCAGAGAAGCCTTGTCACCCTGCTTATTTAACTTCTATGCAGAGTACATCATGCAAAATGCTGGGCTGGATGAAGCACAAGCTGAAATCAAGATTGCTGGGAGAAATATCAATAACCTCAGATATGCAAATGACACCACCCTTATGGCAGAAAGCAAAGAGGAACTAAAGAGCCTCTTGATAAAGGTGAAAGAGGAGAGTGAAAAAGATGGTTTAAAACTCAACATTCAAAAAGCAAAGATCAGGGCATCCGGTCCAATCACTTCATGTCAAATACATGGGGAAACAATGGAAACAGTGAGAGACTTTATTTTCTTGGGCTCTAAAATCACTGCAGATGGTGACTGCAGCCATGAAATTAAAAGATGTTTGCTCCTTGGAAGAAAACCTATGACAAACCTAGACAGCGTATTATAAAGCAGAGACATTACTTTGCTGACAAAGGTACATCTAGTCAAAGCTATGGTTTTTCCAGTAGTCATGTATAGATGTGAGAGTTGGACTATAAAGAAAGCTGAGCACTGAAGAATTGATGCTTTTGAACTGTGGTGTTGGAGAAGACTCTTGAAAGTCCCTTGGACTGCAAGGAGGTCAAACCAGTCCATCCTAAAGGAAATCAACACTGAATGAATATTAATTGGAAAGACTGATGCTGAAGTTGAAACTCCAATAATTTGGCCACCTGATGTGAAGAGCTGACTCATTAGGGAAGACCCTGAGGCTGGGAAAGATTGAAGGCAGGAGGAGAAGTGGACAACAGAGGAAGAAATGGTTGGATGGCATCACTGACTCAACTGACAATGGCATCAACTGACATGAGTTTGAACAGGTCTAGGGAGATGGTAAAGGACAGGGAAGCCTGGTGTGCTGCAGTTGATGGGGTCATAAAGAGTCAGACACGACTGAGCAGCTGAACAACAACAATCAGAGAAGTCTGTACTTGGAATTATATGTAGTTAAAACAATGGGAAGGGCTTCCCCAGTGTCTCAGATGGTAAAGAATCTGCTTGCAATGCGGGAGACCCATGTTTGATCCCTGGGTTAGGAAAGTACCCTGGAGAAGGAATGGCAACCTATTTCAGCATTCTTGCCTGGAGAATTCCAAGGACAGAGAAGCCTGGCAGGCTACAGTCCATGGGGTTGCAAAGAGTCAAACACGACTGACGAGGGCAAGCATGTAGAAAATGAGAAATAAGTAATGAGGACAGAATTAAGGCAACCCCAATAATTAGAAAGACAAGCTGAAGTTACTTTAAGAGGAACCAGTGAAAAATGAGAAGTTTTCAGAGAAGTTAAGATTGGAACTAAAAAAAAGTCTATTGTCAGGAAACTAAAGGTTGTACATTTTCAAGAAAAAAGAATGGTTACTGTGCTCAGAAATGGGTATGTAAAAAAGTTATTGGAAATTGCAACACGGGTCATTATTAATGTTTTTTTTTTACTAAAAACAGTTAGTTGCAGTGGATGATAGGGTTGATGTGTAGTCTTGAAGAAATGGAGGTTGATAACATGAAAAAGTGTAATTGGATCACAGGCATGAGACATGCCAGGTCAAAGGGGAGTTTCTGAAACAGAAGTTTAAGCCTGGAAGACTGGGACACATTTTCAAAATTCAATATGTTAATGCCTTTCAGATTGTATGTGCTTAATAAATGCTCATCAGTTTTCTGATGACCACAGAAAAACAAGAAAGAAAATTTATGTAAATGAAGATTATTGTAATAAAATCTACTTTGTCCTAATAGTAGTAGAAAAACACATTTATAACAAATCCAGGAAGGATTGATATTTCAGAAGATTATTATAGGAAAGAGCAATCATAAATATCCAAAATAATTAAACAGTTTGAGGAAGGTTTGAATGAAAGGTATGTCTTTCACATGGAAGTTGTGGATTTATGACACTTTGTTATGTAAGATTAAAAATTAAAACTGTAAGAAAAATCACTGTTCTTTTTCTCTAACTTCTAGTGGTTCATAACTCCTTTTCATAAAAATAATAGGCCTTTCTCTCTAAAATCAGAGAATAGCATGGCATTACCACAAGAACATAACATTTCAAGTATGAAGGGAGGTTTGCAGTGAATATAAGAACTCAATAAGGGAGTCTACCTAAGAAGGGGTTGTGGTTTCATTGCAGCGGTGAAGGTCAAAAAGGAGGTTTAAAAACTTCGGTATATAAAAGGAGAGAATCGTGTCTGTTACTTAGAAGGTATAGTGAATGTAAGTTTTATGGAAAAAACCTTAGAAATGAATTATTTTACTTGCCCTTCTCTTATTTTGAGACTTCAAGAAAAAGCATAGATTCAAAAAAAATTACTTAAATAATTTATGGCTGCACCGGGTCTGTGTGGCTGTGTGTAGGCTTTCTCTAGTTGCAGTGAGCGGGGCCTACTCTCTAGTTGTGGTGAGTGGGCTTCTCATTTTGGGGGCTTCTCTTGTTGCAGAGCACAGGCTCTAGAGTGTGGGCTCAGAAGTTGTGGCACTTAGTTGCCCCATGGCATGTGGCATCTTCCTGGACCGGGGACTGAACCCATATCCCCTGTGTTGGCTGGCAGATACTTAACCGCTGGACCAGAGGTAACTCCTATAGTATAGATATCATATTCAAAAGACTTGATTTAAGTTCTGCTGCTGAAGACTGAGTGATCTTGCCAATATCTTAACCTCTAACAACAATCTGTTTATAAAATGATAAGAACAAATTAGAAAATATTTCTCACAGGCCTCTTGAGAATGACATGGGCTACCATGGGTGGGTGTGCTCCCAGGTGGCTCAGTGGTAAAGAATCCACCTGCCAATGCAGGAGACATGGGTTCAATCCCTGGGCTGGGAAGATTCTCTGGAGAGGGCCATAGCAACCCACTCTAGTATTCTTGCCTGGGAAATCCCATGCTCAGAGGAGCCTGGTGGGATAAAATCCACATTGTTGCAAAGAGTCCTTGCAACAACTTAGCAACTCAACAACAGCAAAAGATAATTATCAATATTTGTTGCTATTTTAACTATTATTGCTGAAATTTGTGTTTTAGTTGCTAATTAAAATAATAATTGAATATTAAAATCGTCAGCATCTTAAATATTAGCAGATCTAATGATTTCTCATCTTTTCATGAATTTAATTCACTTTTTCATTCATTCTTTTTTGTGCTTTTAGAGTTTATTATTATTTTTAAAGTGATTTTTAGAAAATTTGTTTGATGTGGACCATTTTCAAAAAGTCTTTATTGACTTTGTTACAATATTGTTTCTGGCTTTTTAAAATAATTGTTTTGGTTTGTTGGAGAGGCTATGCCAAGAGGCACGTGGATCTTAGATCCCTAACCAGGGACTGAACTCATACCACCTCTCTTGGAAGATGAAGTCTTAACCACTGTACAGCCAAGGAAGTTCCTATTTATTATTTTTTAAATTGGTACACAATTTTTAAGAGATCTAAGTTCACAACGGAATGGAAAGGCTGGATCATCGCTGCACACTCCCTGTGTTTACACGTGAGCGGCCTCCTGCCCCACAGTGTGCATTTGAAATAACTGATGAGCCAACATGGTCTTGTCATTGTCATCCAAAGTCCACAGTTTATATTAGGATTCCCTCTTGGTGTACATTCTGTGGTTTTGACAAATATATAATGTTTATCCACCACTATAGTATTATATAGAAAACTTCCACTGCCCCAAAATCCTCGTCTAGAAACACCTTCACAGGCCCACATAGAAATACTCTTATCAATTACCTGGTATCTCATAACCCTTTCAAGTTGACATAAATTTAAGGATCACAAATAATATTTATTCATTCTTTGCTTTATTAAACCACCAGTTGCTTAGTGGTTCCTTTGAACCAGATGTTAAGCTAGGTCCAATAAACAAAAGGCATTTCAGGTAAGCAAATGAAATTCAGCAAGGGAGGTAGATAATCAAAGAGAAGATCATAGTGTGATGCACTGGGGTCATGGCATAATATAAGGGTGCAGGCTCAAAAAAGGGGTATGTGAATCAGATGATGTCTGTGTTGATTGTCAAACGACGTGTTGGGTTTTGCCAGACAGCACTCAGGTGGGAGTACATCTTACACATTTGAAGCATCATATAGGGAATGTTGAATTTAATTTTCAATATTTCTGAAAGTACTATGGGAAGAAGTTAACAAGGAGAGGGACTGTTGTAGATTGGAACCAAGGTTGTTGAGTATGTTTTCATAGCATGGACTTTGGTGATGTTAATTTCCTTTAAAGTTGGTGATTGCATGATATAATTTTTTAGTAACAGCAGATAAAATAGAAAGTTTGTAACACATTTAAGCCACCAAAATGAACTCATCATATGCAAATTTCTGTGATGAGAAGCACATTCATACTGAGGTAAGCCCACCCATTTCTCACAGTATATGAATCCCAGATGTGTGAGGGACATTAGAAACTTCCTATTACAACACACTAATCCTGAAACCATGGGATGCTACTACTATGGAACTCTTGTGGAGGCTATAGCTATGTACCCAGCATGGCTGTGGATGTGACTGTATCTATTACTACAGCTGTGGATGCAAGAACTACAAAGGACTGAACATGGTTATGATTTTAGATATGGCTGTGGCTGTGATTATGGATTTGGATACAAATATGGCTATGGATATGGTTCTGACTACAGCAATGCTCTATTTGGCTATAGAAGAAGTTATTTCTCTTGTATCCAAAATACATAAAGAATTATAAAATTATCAGGAAACGATAGCCAGTAGAAAAATGAACACAAGACTTTTACCACTTCACCAAAGAAGATATTCAAATAGCCAACAAACATTTTAAAGGTTTTCAGTCTTCACTATTAGTGAGACAAAAATTGAAACTGTGAGTGAAGTCACTCAGTCATGTCTGACTCTTTGAAACCCCATGGATTGTAGCCTGCCAGGCTCCTCCATCCATGGGATTTTCCAAGCAAGAAAGTGCACTGCCATTCCCTTCTTAAGGGAATCATTCTGACCCAAGGATTGAACCCAGGTCTCATGCATTGCAGGCAGACTCTTAACCATTTGAGCCACCAAGGAATCCCAATGATATTATTACTCCCCCACCAGAGTGGTCAAAGTGTACAAACAAATCATATCAAGGACCACTAAATATATGCATAAATAGGGCTTCAATTTACTGCCAGAGGAAATATATATCGGTACAATTTTGGAGTATCTTTTAAAATAGCTTATGCAAAACCTATGATCAAGTACTTCTACAAAGACTATTTTCTGAAGAAATGCATACATATGTTTATCAAAGGACGTAACACAAGAATACTTCTGGCAGCATTATTTTTAATAGGTCAACATATAACAAATCAAATGTTTATCAACAATAAAATGCATAACTGAATTCATAAATGTGGTATCTTCATAAAGTTATATATTATGAGGAAATAAAAAAGAACATATTACTTTGATATATGCAAAATGGGATAGAGTTGTACAGATATGATGTTGAACAAAAGACTCAGACACAAAATAATGGATAGGCAAGATTTAGTTTATGTAAAATAAAAAAGGTAATACTAATTTATAATCTTGAAAGTCATGGTATTGGTTATAATTTTCCTTCTCCCTTTAGGGAAGGGAATTGAAACTAGGAGGAAGAGCGAGGTGTTTTCTAAGACACTGATATATTTTTTTCTTGATATCAACAGTGGTTAAACAATTGTGCTCCCTTTATGAAAATTTATTGAGCAGATTTGTATTTTTCTGCATTCATGTTATATTATAATGAAAAGTTTATAAATATCCTGCCATCTGTCTTATAGAGTATTTCTCTCTGGCCAGCTCGCTCCTCATTAATAACCATTCATTGTGTCATCTCTGTTTCCAATTTCCAAATTCTCTCTCTCTCTTTTAATATGCTGAGTTTAGTTTTCTCGGTAGTCATCATTCAGGTTATGCTTCTGGGACCTTACTTTTCTTTATGAAAAATAAAAATAACCTACCAAGTTGCATTCCTGAATTAAGGAATTTATTTCCTGGAGATGGATCCTGTCCACCCATTCTTCTCTTAGAAGTATGAAATTAAATACACCACATTTTTTCATTGCAGTTGTTAATTGTAGTATTCACAAAGGGCATAGGAGAGATTTAAAAAGCAAAGACATGACTTTGTTAAAAAGCAAAGACATCACTTTACCATCAAAAGTTCTTATAGTCAAGGGTGTGGTTTTTCTAGTAGTCAGTTATGGATGTGAGAGTTGGACCATAAAGAAGGCGGAGCGTTGAAGAACTGTGGTGCTGGAGAAGATTCTTGAGAATCCCTTGGACAGCAAGGAAATAAAACCAGTCAATCAACTAAAGGAAATCAAGACTGAGTACTCTTTGGAAAGACTGATTCTAAAGCTGAAGCTCCAATACTTTGGCCACCTGATGCAAAGAGCCAATTCATTGGAAAATACCCTGATTCTTGGAAAGATTGAAGGCAGAAGGAGAAGAGGGTGACAGAGGATGAAATGGTTGGATGGCATCACCTATTCACTGGACATGTACTTGGGCAAATTCTGGGAGATGGTGAGGGACATGGAGACCTGGTATGTTGCAATCTAATTCAGTTCAGTTTAGTTCAGTAGCTCAGTCGTGTCCGATTCTGCGATCCCACGGACTGCAGTATGCCAGGCTTCCATGTCTATCACCGTCTCCTAGAGCTTATTCAGACTCATGTCCATAGAGTCGGTGATGCCATGGAGCCATCTCATCCTCTGTCATCCCCTTCTCCCACCTTCAATCTTTCCCAGCATCAGGGTCTTTTCAAATGAGTCAGTTCTTCGCATCAGGTGGCCAAAGTATTGGAGTTTCAGTTTCAGCATCCATGTGGTCACAAAAAGTTATACACGACTTGGTGACTGAACAACAACATTTGGGGCACTCTGATTCATGGGAACTCCATTGATTACAATTAAAATCTCCTATTATATGAAATGATGATTTCAGTTTATTAAAACTGAGCATTTCTAAGCCTAAGCTTAGACATACAATGTTTTAAATTCCAGGATCTAGCATGAAAATTTTTTATTTCAAAGTTCTATTCTTTTCTCTGTTATTTACTGGATCTGTGGTCTTAGGAAATTTACTTTTCTTCTGAACTGTATTTTTTATTTAAAAAATTTTAAATTTTATTTTATTTTATTTTTTAACTTTACAATACTGTATTGGTTTTGCCATATATCAAAATGAATCCACCACAGGTATACATGTGTTCCCCATTCTGAACCCTCCTCCCTCCTCCCTCCCCATACCATCCCTCTGGGTCGTCCAAGTGCACCAGCCCCAAGCATCCAGTATCGTGCATCGAACCTGGACTGGCGACTCATTTCATATATGATATTATACATGTTTCAATGCCATTCTCCCAAATCATCCCACCCTCTCCCTCTCCCACAGAGTTCAAAAGACTGTTCTATACATCTGTGTCTCTTTTGCTGTCTCGTATACAGGGTTCTTGTTACCATCTTTCTAAATTCCATATATATGCATTAGTATACTATATTGGTGTTTTTCTTTCTGGCTTACTTCACTCTGTATAATAGGCTCCAGTTTCATCCACCTCATTAGAACTGACTCAAATGTATTCTTTTTAATGGCTGAGTAATACTCCATTGTGTATATGTGCCATTGCTTTCTTTTCCATTCATCTGCTGATGGACATCTAGGTTGCTTCCATGTCCTGGCTATTATAAACAGTGCTGCGATGAACATTGGGGTACTCGTGTCTCTTTCCCTTCTGGTTTCCTCCGTGTGTATGCCCAGCAGTGGGATTGCTGGATCATAAGGCAGTTCTATTCCCAGTTTTTTAAGGAATCTCCACACTGTTCTCCATAGTGGCTGTACTAGTTTGCATTCCCACCAACAGTGTAAGAGGGTTCCCTTTTCTCCACACCCTCTCCAGCATTTATTGCTTGTAGACTTTTGGATCGCAGCCATTCTGACTGGCATGAAATGGTACCTCATAGTGGTTTTGATTTGCATTTCTCTGATAATGAGTGATGTTGAGCATCTTTTCATGTGTTTGTGAGCCATCTGTATGTCTTCTTTGGAGAAATGTCTACTTAGTTCTTTGGCCCATTTTTTTGAGTGGGTCATTTATTTTTCTGGAATTGAGCTGTAGGAGTTGCTTGTATATTTTTGAGATTAGTTGTTTGTCAGTTGCTTCATTTGCTATTATCTTCTCCCATTCTGAAGGCTGTCTTTTCACCTTGCTTATAGTTTCCTTTGTTGTGCAGAAGCTTTTAAGTTCAATTAGGTCACATTTATTTATTTTTGATTTTATTTCCACTATTCTGGGAGGTGGGTCATAGAGGATCCTGCTGTGATGTATGTCGGAGTGTGTTTTGCCTATGTTCTCCTCTAGGAGTTTGATAGTTTCTGGTCTTACCTTGAGATCTTTAATCCATTTTGAGTTTATTTTTGTGTATGGTGTTAGAAAGTGTTCTAGTTTCATTCTTTAACAAGTGGTTGACCAGATTTCCCAGCACCACTTGTTAAAGAGATTGTCTTTAATCCATTGTATATCCCTGCCTCCTTTGTCAAAGATAAGGTGTCCATATGTGTGTGGATTTATCTCTGGGCTTTCTATTTTGTTCCATTGATCTATATTTCTGTCTTTGTGCCAGTACCATACTGTCTTGATGACTGTGGCTTTGTAGTAGAGCCTGAAGTCAGGCAGGTTGATTCCTCCAGCTCCATTCTTCTTTCTCAAGATAGCTTTGGCTATTTGAGGTCTTTTGTATTTCCATACAAACTGTTAAATTATTTGTTCTAGCTCTGTGAAGAATATCGTTGGTAGCTTGATAGGGATTGCATTGAAGCTATAAATTGCTTTGGGTAGTATATTCATTTTCACTATATTGATTCTTCCAATCCATGAACATGGTATATTTCTCCATCTATTAGTGTCCTCTTTGATTTCTTTCACCAGTGTTTTATAGTTTTCTATATATAGGTCTTTAGTTTCTTTAGGTAGATATATTCCTAAGTATTTTATTCTTTCCGTTGCAATGGTGAATGGAATTGTTTCCTTAATTTCTCTTTCTGTTTTCTCATTATTAGTGTATAGGAATGCAAGGGATTTCTGGGTGTTGATTTTATATCCTGCAACTTTACTATAGTCATTGATTAGTTCTAGTAATTTTCTGGTGGAGTCTTTAGGGTTTTCTAAGTAGAGGATCATGTCATCTGCAAATAGTGAGAGTTTTACTTCTTCTTTTCCAATTTGGATTCCTTTTATTTCTTTTTCTGCTCTGATTGCTGTGGCCAAATCTTCCAAAACTATGTTGAATAGTAATGGTGAAAGTGGGCACCCTTGTCTTGTTCCTGACTTTAGAGGAAATGCTTTCAAGTTTTCACCATTGAGGATAATGTTTGCTGTGGGTTTGTCATATGTAGCTTTTATTATGTTGAGGTATGTTCCTTCTATTCGTGCTTTCTGGAGAGTTTTTTTTTTTATCATAAATGGATGTTGAATTTTGTCAAAGGCTTTCTCTGCATCTATTGAGATAATCATATGGTTTTTACTTTTCAATTTGTTAATGTGGTGTATTACATGGATTGATTTGCGAATATTGAAGAATCCTTGCATCCCTGGGATAAAGCCCACTTGGTCATGGTTTATGATCTTTTAAATGTGTTGTTGGATTCTGATTGCTAGAATTTTGTTAAGGATTTTTGCATCTATGTTCATCAGTGATATTGGCCTGTAGTTTTCTTTTTTTGTGGGATCTTTGTCAGGTTTTGGTATTAGGGTGATGGTGGCCTCATAGAATGAGTTTGGAAGTTTACCATCCTCTGCAATTTTCTGGAAGAGTTTGAGCAGGATAGGTGTTAGCTCTTCTCTAAATTTTTGGTAGAATTCAGCTGTGAAGCCGTCTGGACCTGGGCTTTTGTTTGCTGGAAGATTTTTGATTACAGTTTCAATTTACGTGCTTGTGATGGGTCTGTTAAGATTTTCTATTTCTTCCTGGTCCAGTTTTGGAAAGTTGTACTTTTCTAAGAATTTGTCCATTTCTTCCACGTTGTCCATTTTATTGGCATATAATTGCGGATAGTAGTTTCTTATGATCCTTTGTATTTCTGTGTTGTCTGTTGTGATCTCTCCATTTTCATGTCTAATTTTATGGATTTGATTTTTCTCCCTTTGTTTCTTGATGAGTCTGGCTAATGGTTTGTCAATTTTATTTATCCTTTCAAAGAACCAGCTTTTGGTTTTGTTGATTTTTGCCATGGTCTCTTTTGTTTCTTTTGCATTTATTTCTGCCCTAATTTTTAAGATTTCTTTCCTTCTACTAACCCTGGGGTTCTTAATTTCTTCCTTTTCTAGTTGCTTTAGGTGTAGAGTTAGGTTATTTTTTTGACTTTTTTCTTGTTTCTTGAGGTATGCCTGTATTGCTATGAACTTTCCCCTTAGGACTGCTTTTACCGCGTCCCACAAGTTTTGGGTTGTTGTGTTTTCATTTTCATTCGTTTCTATGCAAATTTTGATTTCTTTTTTGATTTCTTCTGTGATGTGTTGGTTATTCAGCAGCGTGTTGTTCAGCCTCCATATGTTGGAATTTTTAATAGTTTTTCTCCTATAATTGAGATCTAATCTTACAGCATTGTGGTCAGAAAAGATGCTTCGAATGATTTCAATTTTTTTGAATTTACCAAGGCTAGCTTTATGGCCCAGGATGTGATCTCTCCTGGAGAAGGTTCCATGTGCGCTTGAGAAGAAGGTGAAATTCATTGTTTTGGGATGAAATATCCTATAGATATCAATTAGGTCTAACTGGTCTATTGTATCGTTTAAAGTTTGTGTTTTCTTGTTAATTTTCTGTTTAGTTGATCTATCCATAGGTGTGAGTGGGGTATTAAAATCTCCCACTATTATTGTGTTATTGTTAATTTCTCCTTTCATACTTGTTAGCATTTTTCTTACATATTTTGGTGCTCCTATGTTGGGTGCATATATATTTATAATTGTTATATCTTCTTCATGGATTGATCCTTTGATCATTATGTAGTGACCTTCTTTGTCTCTTTTCACTGCCTTTGTTTTAAAGTCTATTTTATCTGATATGAGTATTGCTACTCCTGCTTTCTTTTGGTCTCTATTTGCATGGAAAATCTTTTTCCAGCCCTTCAGCTTCAGTGTGTATGTGTCCCCCATTGTGAGGTGGGTCTCTTGTAGACAACATATGTAGGGGTCTTGTTTTTGTATCCATTCAGCCAGTCTTTGTCTTTTGGTTGGGGCATTCAACCCATTTACGTTTAAGGTAATTATTGATAAGTATGATCCCTTTGCCATTTACTTTATTGTTTTGGGTTTGAATTTATACACGGTTTTTGTGTTTCCTGTCTAGAGAATATCCTTTAGTATTTGTTGGAGAGCTGGTTTGGTGGTGCAGAATTCTCTCAGCTTTTGCTTGTCTGTAAAGCTTTTGATTTCTCCTTCATATTTGAATGAGATCCTTGCTGGGTACAGTAATCTGGGCTGTAGGTTATTTTCTTTCATCACTTTAAGTATGTCTTGCCATTCCCTCCTGGCTTGAAGAGTTTCTATTGAAAGATCAGCTGTTATCCTTATGGGAATCCCCTTGTGTGATATTTTTTGTTTTTCCCTTGCTGCTTTTAATATTTGTTCTTTGTGTTTGATCTTTGTTAATTTGATTACTATGTGTCTTGGGGTGTTTCGCCTTGGGTTTATCCTGTTTGGGACTCTCTGGGTTTCTTGGACTTGGGTGATTATTTCCTTCCCCATTTTAGGGAAGTTTTCCACTATTATCTCCTCAACTATTTTCTCATAGTCTTTCTTTTTGTCTTCTTCTTCTGGGAGTCCTATGATTCGAATGCTGGGACATTTAACATTGTCCCAGAGGTCTCTGAGATTGTTCTCATTTCTTTTAATTCGTTTTTCTTTTTTCCTCTCTGATTCATTTATTTCTACCATTCTATCTTCTAATTCACTAATCCTATCTTCTACCTCTGCTATTCTACTATTTGCTGCCTCCAGAGTGTTTTTGATCTCATTTATTGCATTATTCATTGTATATTGACTCTTTTTTATTTCTTCTAGGTCCTTGTTAAGCCTTTCTTGCATCTTCTCAATCCTTGTCTCCAGGCTATTTATCTGTGATTCCATTTTGATTTCAAGATTTTGGATCAATTTCACTATCATTATTCAGAATTCTTTATCAGGTAGATTCCCTATCTCTTCTTCTTTTGTTTAGTTTGGTGGGCATTTATCCTGTTCCTTTACCTGCTGGGTATTCCTCTGTCTCTTCATCTTGTTTATATTGCTGAGTTTGGGGTGTCCTTTCTGTATTCTGGCAGTTTGTGGAGTTCTTTTTATTGTGGCATTTTCTTGCTGTGTGTGGGTTTGTACAGGTGGCTTGTCAAGGTTTCTTGGTTAGGGAAGCTTGCGTCGGTGTTCTGGTGGGTGGAGCTGGATTTCTTCTCTCTGGAGTGCAATGAAGTGTCCAGTAATGAGTTATGAGATGTCTATGGTTTTGTAATAACTTTGGGCAGCCTGTATATTGGAGCTCAAGGCTGTGTTCCTGTGTTGATGAAGAATTTGCTTGGTATGTCTTGCCCTGGAACTTGTTGGCCCTTGTGTGGTGCTTGGTTTCAGTGTAGGTATGGAGGCGTTTGATGAGCTCCTGTCAATTAATGTTCCCTGGAGTCAGGAGTTCCTGGAGTCAGGGTTTGGACTTAAGCCTCCTACTTCCAGTTATCGGTCTTATTTTTACAGTAGTCTCAAAACTTCTCCTTCTATACAGCACCATTGATAAAACATCTAGATTAAAGATGAAAAGTTTCTCCACCATGAGGGCCACCCAGAGAGGTTCACAGCATTACATGGAGAATAGAAGAGGGAGGAGGGAGTTAGAGGTGACCCGAATGAGATGAGGTGGAATCAATAGAGGAGAGAGAGGGCTAGCCAGTAATCACTTCCTTATGTGCACTCCAAAACTGGACCACTCAGAGATGTTCACGGAGTTATACAGAGAAGAGAAGAGGGAAGAAGGAGACAGAGGTGGCCAGGAGGATAAAAGGGGGGAATGAAAAGAAGAGAGACAGATCCAGCCAGTAATCAGTACCCTAAGTGTTCTCCACCGTCTGGAACACACAGAAATTCACAGAGTTGGGTAGAGTAGAGAGGGGTTAGGAAGGAGACACAGGCGACCTGGTGGAGAAAAAGGAGAGTCCAAAGGGGGAGACAGCAGTCAAGCCAGTAATCTCGTTCCCAAGTAAAAAAATGGGTCCTGAAGATTGGGTTCTTAAAGGTACAAAATTGGTAACAAAAACATAAAAGCAAAAATTAAAAATCTAGAGTAGAGTTTGGAATTTAAAAAATACAATGTGAAAGAAAAAAGGAAGGAAAAGAAAGAGAAAAATAAACAAACAAAAACAAAGTCGCAAAAATTATAAAGAAAATATAGGTAAAAAATTGATAACAAATACCAAAAAACATAAATTAAAAATCTATTTTCCATGCAAATAGGGACGAAAAGAAAGCAGGAGTAGCAATACTCATATCAGATAAAATAGACTTTAAAACAAAGGCTGTGAAAAGAGACAAAGAAGGTCACTACATAATGATCAAAGGATCAATCCAAGAAGAAGATATAACAATTATAAATATATATGCACCCAACACGGGATTACCGCAATATGTAAGACAAATGCTAACAAGTATGAAAGGAGAAATGAACAATAACACAATAATAGTGGGAGACTTTAATACCCCACTCACACCTATGGATAGATCAACTAAACAGAAAATTAACAAGAAAACACAAACTTTAAACGATACAATAGACCAGTTAGACCTAAATGATATCTATAGGACATTTCATCCCAAAACAATGAATTTCACCTTCTTTTCAAGCGCACATGGAACCTTCTCCAGGAGAGATCACATCCTGGGCCATAAAGCTAGCCTTGGTAAATTCAAAAAAATTGAAATCATTCGAAGCATCTTTTCTGACCACAATGCAGTAAGATTAGATCTCAATTATAGGAGAAAAACTATTAAAAATTCCAACATATGGAGGCTGAACAACACGCTGCTGAATAACCAACACATCACAGAAGAAATCAAAAAAGAAATCAAAATTTGCATAGAAACGAATGAAAATGAAAACACAACAACCCAAAACTTGTGGGACGCGGTAAAAGCAGTCCTAAGGGGAAAGTTCATAGCAATACAGGCATACCTCAAGAAACAAGAAAAAAGTCAAAAAAATAACCTAACTCTACACCTAAAGCAACTAGAAAAGGAAGAAATTAAGAACCCCAGGGTTAGTAGAAGGAAAGAAATCTTAAAAATTAGGGCAGAAATAAATGCAAAAGAAACAAAAGAGACCATGGCAAAAATCAACAAAACCAAAAGCTGGTTCTTTGAAAGGATAAATAAAATTGACAAACCATTAGCCAGACTCATCAAGAAACAAAGGGAGAAAAATCAAATCCATAAAATTAGACATGAAAATGGAGAGATCACAACAGACAACACAGAAATACAAAGGATCATAAGAAACTACTATCCGCAATTATATGCCAATAAAATGGACAACGTGGAAGAAATGGACAAATTCTTAGAAAAGTACAACTTTCCAAAACTGGACCAGGAAGAAATAGAAAATCTTAACAGACCCATCACAAGCACGTAAATTGAAACTGTAATCAAAAATCTTCCAGCAAACAAAAGCCCAGGTCCAGACGGCTTCACAGCTGAATTCTACCAAAAATTTAGAGAAGAGCTAACACCTATCCTGCTCAAACTCTTCCAGAAAATTGCAGAGGATGGTAAACTTCCAAACTCATTCTATGAGGCCACCATCACCCTAATACCAAAACCTGACAAAGATCCCACAAAAAAAGAAAACTACAGGCCAATATCACTGATGAACATAGATGCAAAAATCCTTAACAAAATTCTAGCAATCAGAATCCAACAACACATTTAAAAGATCATAAACCATGACCAAGTGGGCTTTATCCCAGGGATGCAAGGATTCTTCAATATTCGCAAATCAATCCATGTAATACACCACATTAACAAATTGAAAAGTAAAAACCATATGATTATCTCAATAGATGCAGAGAAAGCCTTTGACAAAATTCAACATCCATTTATGATAAAAAAAAAAACTCTCCAGAAAGCACGAATAGAAGGAACATACCTCAACATAATAAAAGCTACATATGACAAACCCACAGCAAACATTATCCTCAATGGTGAAAACTTGAAAGCATTTCCTCTAAAGTCAGGAACAAGACAAGGGTGCCCACTTTCACCATTACTATTCAACATAGTTTTGGAAGATTTGGCCACAGCAATCAGAGCAGAAAAAGAAATAAAAGGAATCCAAATTGGAAAAGAAGAAGTAAAACTCTCACTATTTGCAGATGACATGATCCTCTACTTAGAAAACCCTAAAGACTCCACCAGAAAATTACTAGAACTAATCAATGACTATAGTAAAGTTGCAGGATATAAAATCAACACCCAGAAATCCCTTGCATTCCTATACACTAATAATGAGAAAACAGAAAGAGAAATTAAGGAAACAATTCCATTCACCATTGCAACGGAAAGAATAAAATACTTAGGAATATATCTACCTAAAGAAACTAAAGACCTATATATAGAAAACTATAAAACACTGGTGAAAGAAATCAAAGAGGACACTAATAGATGGAGAAATATACCATGTTCATGGATTGGAAGAATCAATATAGTGAAAATGAATATACTACCCAAAGCAATTTATAGCTTCAATGCAATCCCTATCAAGCTACCAACGGTATTCTTCACAGAGCTAGAACAAATAATTTCACAATTTGTATGGAAATACAAAAAACCTCGAATAGCCAAAGCAATCTTGAGAAAGAATAATGGAACTAGAGGAATCAACCTACCTGACTTCAGGCTGTATTACAAAGCCACAGTTATCAAGACAGTATGGTACTGGCACAAAGACAGAAATATAGATCAATGGAACAAAACAGAAAGCCCAGAGATAAGTCCACGCACATACGGACACCTTATCTTTGACAAAGGAGGCAGGAATATACAATAGATTAAAGACAATCTCTTTAACAAGTGGTGCTGGGAAATCTGGTCAACCACTTGTTAAAGAATGAAACTAGAACACTTTCTAACACCATACACAAAAATAAACTCAAAATGGATTAAAGATCTCAAGGTAAGACCAGAAACTATCAAACTCCTAGAGGAGAACATAGGCAAAACACTCTCTGACATATACCACAGCAGGATCCTCTATGACCCACCTCCCAAAATAGTGGAAATAAAAGCAAAAATAAACAAATGGGACCTAATTAACCTTAAAAGCTTCTGCACAACAAAGGAAACTATTAGCAAGGTGAAAAGACAGCCTTCAGATTGGGAGAAAATAATAGCAAATGAAGCAACTGACAAATAACTAATCTCAAAAATATACAAGCAACTCCTACAGCTCAATTCCAGAAAAATAAATGACCCAATCAAAAAATGGGCCAAAGAACTAAATAGACATTTCTCCAAAGAAGACACACAAATGGCTAACAAACACATGAAAAGATGCTCAACATCACTCATTATCAGAGAAATGCAAATCAAAACCACTATGAGGTACCATTTCACGCCAGTCAGAATGGCTGTGATCCAAAAGTCTACAATAATAAATGCTGGAGAAGGTGTGGAGAAAAAGGAACCCTCTTACACTGTTGGTGGGAATGCAAACTAGTACAGCCACTATGGAGAACAGTGTGGAGATTCCTTAAAAAACTGGACATAGAACTGCCTTATGATCCAGCAATCCCACTGCTGGGCATACAAACTGAGGAAACCAGAAGGGAAAGAGACACGTGTACCCCAATGTTCATCGCAGCACTGTTTATAAGAGACAGGACATGATAGCAACCTAGATGTCCTTTAGCAGATGAATGGATAAGGAAACTATGGTACATATACACAATGGAGTATTACTCAGCCATTAAAAAGAATACATTTGAATCAGTTCTAATGAGGTGGATGAAACTGGAGCCTAGTATACAGAGTGAAGTAAGCCAGAAAGAAAAACACCAATATAGTATACTAATGCATATATATGGAGTTTAGAAAGATGGTAACAATAACCCTGTGTAGGAGACAGCAAAAGAGACACTGATGTATAGAACAGTCTTATGGACTCTGTGGGAGACGGAGAGGGTGGGAAGATTTGGGAGAATGGCATTGAAACATGTAAAATATCATGTATGAAACAAGTTGCCTGTCCAGGTTCGATGCACGATACTGGATGCTTGGGGCTAGTGCACTGGGACGACCCAGAGGGATGGTATGGGGAGGGAGGAGGGAGGAGGGTTCAGCATGGGGAACACATGTATACCTGTGGTGGATTCATTTTGATATTTGGCAAAACTAATACAATATTGTAAAGTTTAAAAATAAAATAAAAGTTAAAAAAAAATTAAAAAAGTCAAAGAAAAAAAGAAATACAATGTTAAAGAAAAGAAGAAGAGAAAGAAAGAGAGAAAGCAAAAGTCACAAAAATTATAAAAAAAAATATAGGTACAAAATTGATAATAAATACCAAAAAGTTAAAATTAAAAAGCTAGAGGAGTGTTTGGAATTTCAAAAATACAATGTTAAAGAAAAGAAGAAAAAAAAAAAAAAAAGAAAGAGAAAAAGAAAAAGAAAAAAGAACAAGGTCACAAAAATTATAAAATATATATATGAAGTTTGCTTTAAAAAAATAGGGTCTTTTTTGTTTTCAAAGTAATAGTAGGTTATAAAAGTAAAAATTAAAGGAGTAATAGAGGTCTTAAAATTTTTTAAAAAATTACAAAAAGAAAGAAAGAAAGAATGATCGTAAAAATAGTAAAAATATATCTAGGACTTTCTCTGGTGTTATTGTGGGTAATGTGGGGTCAGTTCATTTTTGGCTAGTTCCTTGGTCTGGCTTATATTTCTTAAGATCTATAGGCCCCTTCCTATGTAGTTGGTACTAACGACAGGGTTTTAATCTATTGCCTGTCACTTCCAAGGTGGTTCCCTCTGTTATAGCTTCTTCTGTTTGCTGGTCTCTTCAGTGTCTGATTTCCGCCCTGATACAAAGGGGGTGGTAGTGGACACTTTTAAAATTTTTTTAGGCTCACTTGTTCAGTCGCGCTGTGGGGAGGGAGGGATGCTGCAAACAAATAACACTGGCATTTGCTTGCAGTGCCTCAGCCACACTGGGTCTGCCCCCGCTCATGGCACGTGTAGCCTCCCTGCCCACACTGCTCAGGCTCTAGGCTGCTCCGCCGGGAACCATCCATGGCTGGCCCTGGGCTGCTTGCACCTCCCAGGTCTAAGCTGCTCAGGTTCAGGCACTCAGGTAGTCCTCAGAGGCACAGACTTGGTTGGGCCTGCGCTTTGTGCCCTTCCCAGGTCAGAGCAGCTCAGGTGATGAGGTGTTTCGCCTGCGCGGCTGCTGCGACTTATCGCCTCCCCGCCACTCGGTTTTCTGGGTGTACAACCAGCGCACCTTCTCAGGCAGATGTTGACCGTCCAGAGCCCCAAGAAGTCTTAGTTAGCAAAGAAGTCTGCTTACAGTTTTGTAGATAATGTCTCTGGGGCTGTGATTGCCCCCTTCTGGCTCTGGCTGCCTGTCACCTGAGGGGGATGGTCTGCAGCCAGCTACCTCTGTTCAGTCCTTTGTTCCCTGCGCGGGCCTGGTGGTGTCTTAGGTTAGGGCTGGCTTTCCGTGTGGTAGCTATCCCACAGTCTGGTTTGCTAGCCCAAATTAGTTTGCTCAGATAGCGCTCGGGGCATTCAGGCCAGATCCTTACTCTAAGCAATGCAGCCCAGGCCTCCCTGCCCAGCCCCCGCTTGCTAGTGGTGGGTGCAGGCATCTGCACTGCTTCTCCGCTGGGGGAGTTACCATTGGGCTCATAATCTGTGGGTTTTAATTGTTTATTTATTTTTCCTCCCTGTTATGTTGCCCTCTGTGCTTCCAAGGCTCGGCACAGACTCAGCAGTGAGAGTGTTTCCTGGAGTTTGGAAACTTCTCTTTTTCAGACTCCCTTCCCAGGACAGAGCTCCATTCCTCTCTTGTGTCTCTTTTTTTGTCTTTTATATTTTTTCCTACCTTCTTTCGAAGACAACGGGTTGCTTTTCTGGGTGCCTGATGTCCTCTGCCGGCATTCAGAATTTGTTTTGTGGAATTTATTCAGCGTTTAAATGTTCTTTTGATGAATTTGTCGGGGAGAAAGCAGTCTCCCCGTCCTATTCCTCTGCCATCTTAGCTCCTCCTCCTGAACTGTATTTTTTATAATAAATTATAAGGAATAATAGTGCTCACCTCATAAGACTGCTAAATATAGCTTTTAGAGTAGGGATTAAACATAGCTTTTAGATTAGGATTTGTTAAATTCTAAGAGTAAATCACCTAAATATCATCAAAATTATTTAATCATAATAAAATTTCAGGGAAGAATTGCAGCTATTCATAATTAAACATATAGAAATATTTCTAAATGGGATATTACATAAAAAGCTGTTCATCCCTTGGTTACTGAACTCCAAGTATCACATAATATCAGATTGCTTTCATTACATTTTAAATAATAAATTGTTATATAAAGCACTTCAGGCAAAGTGTAACAAGGCCACTAAAAGTAAGAGCCTCTATTTCTATGATTTAACCACTTTTATTTTCTGCTTCCTCATAAAATAATAAAGAAATTATTCCAAAACATCAGTTACATTGACAATTAGTTCAATTATGGTGATCCTTATGAAAATAATTGACTACTTTCATAGAGTAGTGAGAGTAAATGCAATTTGCTTAACCTGGGATTGCATGAAGAGTAAAGCAGTGAACAAAATGAGTATCAGTTTTAAGAAACATCATGAGGAGGAGGAGGGACATTAACGGTCATTCATCAGAGGAACTTCCAAAACATTCTATCTGAAAGCATAAGGTGAAGAATATATATACATATATTCTTCAATTTTTGCAACTAATCAGAGATTCATGATCTTTGGCTGTGTAGCAAATTAGGACACAGTAGCTTAAAACAACATACATTTTGTTATCTGCTAGTAGGTCAGGCGGAGAAGGCAATGGCACCCCACTCCAGTGCTCTTGCCTGGAAAATCCCATGGATGAGGAGTCTGGTAGGCTGTAGTCCATGGGGTCGCTAAGAGTCGGACACGACTGAGCGACTTCCCTTTCACGTTTCACTTTCATGCATTAGAGAAGGAAATGGCAACCCACTCCAGTGTTCTTGCCTGGAGAATCCCAGGGATGGGGGAGCCTGATGGCCTGCCGTCTATGGGGTCGCACAGAGTCGGACACAACTGAAGCGACTTAGCAGCAGTAGCAGGCCAGGAATCTGGGAACAACTTCACTGGGTCTCTGGTTGGGGTCTCATGAGATAAAAATTAAGTTGTTGACCAGGCTGAATTCTCACCTGGTGGCTGAAACATAAGGAGTTATACTTCAAGTTTCCTCAGGTTTTGGGAAGAATCCATTTCCTTGATGCTATAGAATTCATTTGCTTCATTTGATTCTTTAAAACCAGCAATGCAGGGAGGAGGAGAGAAAGAGGAGAAGAAGCAGAAGGAAGGGCAGGAGGAGGAGGAGGAAGTAAATGAAGGGAAGGGAAGGAAGAGAGAGAAAGGGAGAGAATATTCCACTTCAAGTTCTTGCCTGATGGGATCAGGAACACCGAGGATAATCTCCTTTCTGATTGACTTAAATTTATCAAAATAAAGATGATCGTTTATCAAAATAAAATGATTGCTGTTCTTCAGTCACTCAGTTGTGTCTCACTCTTTGTGACCCAAGGGCTGCAGCACACCAGGCTTCCCTGTCCTTCACTATCTCCCCGAGTGTGCTCACACTCATGTCCGTTCAGTTGATGGTTCCATCCAACCATCTCATCCTCTGTCATTCCCTTCTCCTGCTCTCAATGATTATGGACCTTAATTATATCAGCAAAATCCCTTCACTTTTGCCATAGAAAGTAGCACAGCCTTGGGAATGATTTCCATATTTTCATGATAGTCTACTTGTTAGAAGGATGTTACAGGTCCTGCCTGTAATCAAGGAGTGGGGACTGGAAAAAGCAAGGATGCCAATGGGTAGGAATCACGAGGGCTGTATTAGAATTCTGCTGACCATGAGGTGACTTCTTATATACTGTCTGCATTTACTAAGAGCTGTTGCTTACCAAGACAATCGGCGAAGTTAATTAAAAATGCTGACATTACAAAATTATTGAGAGAGAAGAATGTGAGAAACAAATGCAGAAAAATGCTTGGCTTCAGGAAGATTGGAGGTAAAATGGTTACTTTTTATGGGTAAAAATTGTCAAAGTCGATCAATTATGATTGAATAATAAAGAATTTCTACAAAAGACCTTGAGGCTATGATTTTAGGGTGGGTAATTTTTGATCTTTGGTATTCCACTATCCTTTACCATAGATAAAAAAGGGAAACTCCTGGGGTGATCCCATTTTTTTCTTCTTATTCTGCCAAAATGTAGCTGTTAGAAAAGAAAAGTATTAACAATATTATGTACCTCAGAGAAGATATACAATAGGGTTATGAGTTAGTCACAGTGATCTGCTTGCAAAACAAACTGTGATTAGATCCATCAAGATAAAAATAATAGAAAAACAAGATATGGGAAAAACACGGGAAGAATTTAGTATCAAATTATCAGATAATTTAATATTAACATTTGAAAATAGAAAAATGGGTGATTTCCCTTACTAGAAAAAAGAAGCCTGTTTTCATTATATTTAAAATGACAGAAATAGAGGCAGGAAATACTGTCTGGGGTGTTGGATATTTGAAGAGTATTAGACAACTGTATTTTATTTGCTTTTCCAACTCAAGAGGCCATAATCATTAAAAGTAAATGGAAGATTCAGGGGGTTAGACTTCTTGAAATAAGAAATTTGTCTAAAAATTAGTTCTGTCTGAAAAGTGGATTGGCAATATGCCTGGCTCCTGTATCACTGTGTCACAGTTCAGATCACCAATTTGTGGATGAAATTGTTGCTTCAGGAAAGAGGTAGAATTCATTGTCTTGTCTACGCTCTTCTTACTTTAATACTCTGGGATTCTACAGGCAAATAGTGTCACTGAAATATAAAACCTTGAGAAGAATAATGATGCTGAATATTGTAATTAGCCTCCAATTAATTTTTTTCTCTTCCTATATCCAGTTTCAATAATAGAGGGTGAAGTCAAATAGTATTAGTTACTTTTTTAAAAAATTAATTAATTTATTTTAATTGGAGGCTAATTACAATATTGTGGTGGTTTTTGCCATACATCAACATGAATCAGCCACAGGTGTACATGTGTCCCACCATTCTGAACCCCCCTCCCACCTCCCTTCCCTCCCCACCCCATCCCTGTGGGTTGTCCTAGAGCACCAGTTTTGGGTGCTCTGCTTCATGCATCGAATTTGCTCTGGTCATCTATTTTACATATGGTAATATACATGTTTAATGCTATTCTGTCATATCGTCCCACTCTTGCCTTCTCCCACAGAGTCCAAATATCTGTTCCTTACATCTGTGTCTGTTTTGCTGTCTCGCATATAGGGTCTTCATTACCATCTTTCTAAATTCCATATATATGCATTAATATACTGTACTGGTATTGCTCTTTCTGGTTTACTTCACTCTGTATAATAGGCTCCAGTTTCATCCACCTCATTAGAACTGACTCAAATGAGTTTTCTAGTGTTAGCTTTAAAAAACCTCATCACATTGTGGAGAGATATGTGAAAGTGTTAGTTGCTCAGTCATGTCCAACTCTTTGCAACCCCATGAACTGTAGCCAGCCCGGCCCCTCTGTCCATAGGATTCTCCAGGCAAGAATACTGGAGTAGGTTGCCATTTCCTCCTCCAGGGGATCTTCCCAACCCAGGGATCAAACCTGGGTCTCCTGCATTGCAGGTAGATTTTTTACCATTTGGGCCACCAGTGGAGAGATATAGCACTGAATAAATTTGAGATTCAAAGTAGGGGCAAATAAAATGTGACAAATTCTGTGTCTGTGTGTATGCTTTGTGGAAAGACAAAAATTCACCTTTAAAGAACCAGTCTCTATGTTAGGTTCTGAATTATAAATGCTCATTCATCAAACATTCATGAAATATGTTGTGTTGGACTTCACTAGAGGCTGTGGATTTAATGGTATAAGAAAAAGTTCTAGACCCCAAAGAGTTCACACTCTGGTGTATGGGAGAGATAACAAGATCACACATGCCATTTTGCCTCAAAAATGAGTTGCTGTTCAGTTGCTAAGCCATGTCTGACTCTTAGTGACCCCATGGACTGCAGCACACCAGACTTGCCTGTCCTTTGCTATTTCCTGGACCTTACTCAAATTCACGTGCATTGAATCAATGATGCCATCCAACCATCTCATCCTCTGTCGTCCCCTTCTCTTCCTGCCCTCCATCTTTTCCAGTGTCAGAGTCTTTCCCAGTGAGTCAGCTCTTGGCAACAGGTGGCCAAATTATTGGAGCTTCAGCTTCAGCAACAGTCCTTCCAATGAATAATCAGGGTATATAAAAAATAACCAGGGTATATAAAAAAATAGAACCTTTTAAATAGCACCTACTAAAAGACAAGGTGTTCTTCTACGTGATTTACTGATATTAACTCAAAATTTCTCAGTAACTTTAAGAGGTAGGTACTGTCATTTCATGTGATCATTTTGTAGATGAGGGAATTGAGGCTAGGAAAATTCAGTGAATTGCCTGAGGCTCTAGAGCTAGTAAGTGGCAGAGCCAGAATTTGGAGTCAGAATCCATGTGTTTAAAGTGCCACACCAAGAGTACTCTCTTGCATACGTGTGCAAAAGCCAGCCTGTACCAGCTCATAAGGGCTAATAATGTGTACCTCTTCCCAGCTCCACATCAGTGACATTGTGTTGGTAGTTTGAAATTGATCAAGATGGAAACATTTAATTTTTTTCCAAAGAGACAATTTACCAGCACCCTACTGGCAGCCACTTGTAGGGTCAAGAACTAATTCCTAGAATAGCCTTGGAATTTTGAAGGTCTGAGAACACATGCTTTTCCAACTTACATCCTCCTAATCCTTGGCACTGTGTCCAGGGCCAGCTACATAATCTGCAGGGTCCAGTGCAAACTGCAAATGTGTTTAAAAAAGCAGGGGAAATGATCTTTTGCCTGTCTTCTGTAGTCTCTTTTGACATGTGATAGTGCTTCTTGTTTGCTATTTAAAGTCACATGCTTTAGGGTTAAGAAGACAACTGTTGAGTGAGTCTAGACCCTCACAAGTGCTGGAGCCCAATGTTTCCCATGCCTGTGCCCAAGTTCTCATGGTGGGAGGGGGCAGAAGGTAGTAGCACTTACTGGACTATTGGACCGTGAAGGGGCCATGGGAAACTGAGGATTTATTCTGGGGAGGTAGGGAGGTGGTGAGAGGTGGGACTGCCTATAACACCCCAAGTCTTCAGCACATGTTGCATTGTCCCAGTGGACTTCACTTGCATGTGTGTGTGCTAAGTCACTTCAGTCATGTCTAACTCTTAGTGACCCCATGGACTGTATAGCCTGCCAGGCTCCTCTGTCCATGGGATTCTCCAGGCAAGAATACTGGAGTGAGTTACCATGCCCTCCTACAGGGGATCTTCCCAACTCAGGTATCAAACCTGTGTCTCTTATGTCTCCTGCATAGGCAGGCAGGTTCTTTACCGCTAGTGCCATCTGGGAAGCCCAGACTTCACTTGCAAAAGACAAATTTAATTAATTGTACAAGTACACTGTACACTTGTACAATTGACCTGACTCTGTCTCATAAAGAGCGTGTATTCAGTGCATGTTGGATAAATTGAATTGATTTGATTCACGACTTTCTAGCTAAGAATCCAATTAAACTTATACAAGTAAACATCATCATTCCAAACACCTAAAGAGAAGGTAGGGGAGCATTAGCTTTGTCGGTGGAATTACGGAATTTTAAAGGATCACACATGTATTGGAGACTTTTCTGAGGGGTAGATATGGGCAATAATGATGGAAGTCTAAATCTCAAGATCACTTTCAGTTTATGGCTTAATTTTACATAGTAATGGTTAAATTTACACTTTTATACAGACTTAGATCCAGAATTTAAAGCACTTGTAAACAGACATATTAATTCTCTCTTAAACCTGTCTTTACAAATCTCATTTTCAGTAGAAGAGGAATAAGCAATTCTGACCTCAAGGGACTAAGTGTAGAGCAGTATGACTGGAGGAATGAGCAATAATGGTACTTTGTTCATGAAGAGGTACTTGGAACTCACAGAAACATAGTTAAAATTATCCATTTGCATATGAAGGTCAAAGTGAAATGCAAGAAAAGTTCTATTAATATAAAAAAAGCAAGGCATGGAGCTTGACAATTTACAAAATGCAAACATTGGCATTTTGATGTTTTTAATGAGTTCAATTTATTAAATTCTTCCTTTTCTTGAAGTAAAAAAAAGCATCTGGAATTTGGAGTCCAATGACTGTTTTATCTCTATCATTATATAGCTGCATGTTTCTGGCCAAGTCACTTATTTTTTAAAAACTCAAATTACTGGTTGTAAGATAGGCTTAAGGGAGTATTATACAACATGAAAAATTCAGTCAACACTTTGTAATAACTGTAAATAGAATCTAATTTTTAAATTTGTATGAAAATTGCTTTCCCAGTGGCTCAGTGGGTAAAAAGTCTGTCTACAATGCAGGAGACAGAGGAGACAGTTTCAATTCCTGGGCTGGGAAGATCCCTTGGAGAAGGAAATGGTAACCTACTCCAATATTCTTGCCTGGAAAATCCCATGGACAGAGGAGCCTGATAGGTAACAGTCCAAAGGGTCACAAATAGTCAGACACAACTGAGCATGCTACTGCTGAGTCACTTCAGTCGTGTCTGACTCTGTGCGGCCCCATAGACGGAAGCCCAAGAGGCTCACCCGTCCCTGGGATTCTCCAGGCAAGAACACTGGAGTGGGTTGCCATTTCCTTCTCCAATGCATGAAAGTGAAAAGTGAAAGTGAAGTCACTCAGTCGTGTCCACTCTTAGCGACCCCATGGACTGCAGCCTACCAGGCTCCTCCATCCGTGGGATTTTCCAGGCAAGAGTACTGGAGTGAGGTGCCATTGCCTTCTCCACTGAGCATGAGCACCGGAGAAATATAGGGAACAATAAGTAAAATACCCCTCAATTTCTCTGGCTTGTAGAAACCCTCAGTCTTAAAGTATTATTTTATGTAAAGTATGGAAAATGATAATAATTTTACTAGTCTGGCCTAATAAGGATAAACAGATGCACATATATGCAACAAATAGGTGTACCTACAGGCACACATGCACACACAGATGATTTCAAAGCGACTGAATTTAATTAGAGGACACAATACTTATTTTAGTCTTTGTAAGGTGATGAGTCACATGAGAGACAAATTTCCAATAAAGCTGGGATTATGAAAAATAAAATGTTATTCTAGTCTTATTATCAACTAGATAAAACCCTAGGGAAGAGCAAATTAAAAAGAGATATCTTAAATTAGAAGTGCCTAGTAAAATGAGCTCTTCTGAAGCAAATTGTTATGTCACGGAGCGGGTTGATTCAGTGTTTCCCACCACACTTGAGGGCACATCTAAAGGTCAGAGACTGTGGTAACTCTCAGTCTTGCAGCCCATCTCCCTGGCTACCCACATGCATCTTATTTTGACACTTTCACCTCCTAAGCGCCTTGAGCTGCTACAGACTTGGAGATTTCCATGGAGGGTATAGATACAGCTCAGATACAGCTGTATAGACACAGCTCAGCACTGACTCAGCAGTATTGAGCCTGCCTGACAGAGAATGATGTTGGGACTCTGGAAACAAGGAAGTCAAGGTGGGGTACCCTTTCTCTGATTTGTGCCTCCCGTAATTGTTGCAGGAGTAGGGAGTGCGGATGAAGGGGAGAGTCAGATTTTCACACTGCAAAGTATTTTAGAAAAATAGGAAGAATATCATGGCTGGTGGGATTTTCAATCATTCTGTCTTCAAATAAAATCATGTCAGGTGTTCTGGATACTCAGCAGTATAGGCAGAAGTTATTAACCAATAGAGGCTAAGAAAAGAGAGATAAAGCTCGTGGTGTTAGATGTTGTGGGCAGTTTATCTATGTATGTATGTATTTAGGTATGTATCTCTCATCTATCTATCCAATGGGCCCAGTTCTCAGCGAATTCATAATGTTATATAGAAGTAGCATAGTAAGATTAAAAATTGAAATGAAGCAATTGTTTTTGTAGCCATGTGTTATGAAAGTTATAAAATATGGAAGGTTATTAGTGTTGTGAGAATCAGGAAAGAGTTCTGAGAAGATGGGGCACTTGACATGAGGCTTGAGTAGGAACTGGCCAGTCAGATACGGGAGTGGGAAAACAAGTCTCTGCATACATTTACTACCACCACGTCAGCAGTGGCCGCAGGACTGGAAAAGGTCAGTGTTCATTCCAATCCCAAAGAAAGGCAATGCCAAGAATGCAAAAACTACTGCACAATTGCACTCATCTCACACACTAGTAAAGCAATGATCAAAATTCTCTAAGCCAGGCTTCAACAGTACGTGAACTGTGAACTTCCAGATGTTCAAGCTGGATTTAGAAAAGGTAGAGGAACCAGAGATCAAATTGCCAGATTTTGTTGATTATCAAAAAAACAGGACAGCTACAAAAAAAATCTATTTCTGCTTTATTGACTATGCCAAAGCCTTTGACTGTGTGGATCACCACAAACTGTGGAAAATTCTGAAAGAGATGGGAATCCCAGACCACCTGACCTGCCTGTTGAGAAATCTGTATGCAGGTCAGGAAGCACCAGTTAGAACTGGACACGGAACAATAGACTGGTTCCAAATAGGGAAAGGAATACATCAAGGCTGTATATTGTCACCCTGTTTATTTAACTTATATGCAGAGTACATGAGAGATGCTGGGCTGGATGAAGCACAAGCTGGAATCAAAATTGCTGGGAGAAATATCAATAACCACAGATATGCAGATAACACCACCCTATGGCAGAAAGTGAAGAAGAACTAAAGAGCCTCTTGATGAAAGTGAAAGAGGAGAGTGAAAAAGGTGGCTTAAAACTCAACATTCAGAAAACTAAGATCATAGCATCTGGTCCCTTCACTTCATGGGAAATAGATGGGGAAACAGTGGAAACAGTGTCAGACTTTATTTTTTTGGGCTCCAAAATCACTGAAGATGGTGCTTGCAGGCATGAAATTAAAAGATGCTTACTCCTTGGAAGAAAAGTTATGACCAACCTAGATAGGATATTCAAAAGCAGAGACATGACTTTGCCAACAAAGGTCCATCTAGTCAAGGCTATGGTTTTTCCAGTAGTCATGTATGGATGTGAGAGTTGGACTCTAAAGAAAGCTGAGTTCTGCTTTTGAACTGTGGTGTTGGAGAAGACTCTTGAGAGTCCCTTGGACTGCAAGGAGATCCAACTAGTCAATCCTAAAGGAGATCAGTCCTGAATATTCATTGGAAGGACAGATGTTGAAGCTGAAACTCCAATACTTGGCTCACCTGATGCGAAGAACTGACTCATTGGAAAAGTCCCTGCTTCTGGGAAAGATTGAAGGTGGGAGGATAAGGGGATGACAGAGGATGAGATGGTTTGATGGCATCAGCAACTCAATGGACATGAGTTTGAGTAAGCTCTGGGAGTTGGTGATGGACAGGGATGCCTGGTGTGCTGCAGTCCATGAAGTTCCAAAGAATTGGACATGACTGAGTGACTGAACTGAACTGAACTGATTACCACCAGTGGAGCTATGTAATCACTAAGCAGACTTAGAGAGGAACTCTCAGACTTTTCTTTTTCTCTTCAGATTATTTAGAGCACAGCCCATACCTCTTCCATAGCAGTAGAGGGCCTGGCCAGGAGGAGCATATGACAGTGAACTCACTAGCAGAAGATTACGAAAACGGCTCTGACACTCCATTGCTGTGTGATTTCAAGATAGTGACTTAATCATTCTGAGCCTCTGCTTCTTTCTCCAAACACTTTTTTGTCAAGTACCCACTCAATTTATTTTAAGAGGATGTGAAAATGTTTTGAGATAATGTATATAAAGACATTTTACAACATGCAATAGAGATGAACTGATTAGAAGGAATCTTCTCAGTATTTAATGAGAGTGTAGGCGAGGAGATTTGGGGGATTGGAAGGTAGAAAAAAATACACCCTAAGGAGGAAATCTGTGAATTGAAGCTAAGTGAAAGCTATTCAGTTGTGCCTGACTCTCTGCGACCCCTTGGACTGTAGCCTGCCAGGCTCCTCTGTCCATGGCAAGAATACTGGAATGGGTAGCCGTTCCATTCTCCAGGGGTTCTTCCCAACCCAGGGATCAAACCTAGGTTTCCCGCATTGCATGCAGATTCTTTACTGTCTGAACCACCAGGAAAGTCCATATATAGTCATAATTATAGGAATCTTTAGAACATATTTTACGTGGATATTTAAAACCTACTATTTAATAAGCCTTCGATCTTGACTAAAATGCCTTACTACAAGATGATACTTAATTCAAGGTATCAAAATAGACATAGTCCTAGAAATAAAATATTTTTCTACTATGGACTGATCTTTTTACTTTTGTGGTATTTCAAAAATATTGATATCAAATTTTTGCATAAACATGTTCCTAAGACATATGCTTTAAAAATATAACATAAAGTTATTCTTTAATTTCTGAACATGAAAATATGCATGATTCCATGCCCATTATGTTGACACAATGTTGACACTGTATTTTGGGTAATAAATTACTATACAAAATGGCTCAGTCAGAGTGCAAAAAGGTCAATAGGAAGGTAATTTATATTCTGAGGGGTTTTGCTTCCTCATCATAAAAGCTTTTTTAATTAGGGCATACATATGCGTGGAGAAGGCAATGGCACCCCACTCCAGCACTCTTGCCTGGAAAATCCCATGGACGGAGGAGCCTGCTGGGCCGCAGTCCATGGGGTCGCTAAGAGTCAGACACGACTGAGCAACTTCACTTTCACTTTTCACTTTCATGCATTGGAGAAGGAAATGGCACCCCACTCCAGTGTTCTTGCCTGCAGAATCCCAGGGACGGGGGAGCCTGGTGGGCTGCCATCTATGGGGTTGCACAGAGTCGGACATGACTGAAGTGACTTAGCATACATATGTGTATACCATAGAATGACTTCTTTTATGTTACAAAGCTATTACATTAAATTCAGACTAAATCAGGATTTCAGCACAAATAAATATGGGTATTTTAAAGCTATTATTAAACAAGAATTTAAAACTATGGAACTAGAAAAATGAGATTTTAAAAATTTAATTTTTATTGGACTATAGTTGATTTACAATGTGCTAATTTCTGCTATACAGCAAAGTGAATCAGTTATAGACATAGCTATATCCACTCCTTTTTTAGATTCTATTCCTATATAGGTCATTACAGAATATTGGGTAGAGTTCCCTATTCTATACACTAGATTTTTATTAGTTATCTATTTTATATATAGTAGTGTGAATATGTGATTCTCCACCTCCCAGTTTATCCCCCTCTGTCCTGCCTTCACCCCCCACCCCTTGGTAACCATGCTTGTTTTCTGCTTCTGTGACTCTATTTCTGTTTTATAAATAGGTTCATGGAGAAGGACATGGCAACCCAGTCCAGTACTCTTGCCTGGAAAATCCCAAGGATGGAGGAGCCTGGTAGGCTACAGTCCTTGGGGTCGCAAAGAGTCGGATATGACTGGGCGACTTCACTTCATTTTTCCATGCTACTGAAACATTTAACAGATAAGGAATTAAACATTAAAAAAAAATAAATAGGTTCATTTGTACTATTATTTTTAGATTCAATAGAAATCTAGAAAAAGCATATCATATATTTGTCTTTCTCTGTCTGATTTACTTCATTCAGTATGAGAATTTCTAGGTCCACCTCATTACTGCAAAAAAAAAAAAAAGCAAAATTATTTAAAATTAAAATTTATGTTTAGATTATGAAAAGTGCATACTTAAATAATATGTATTAAAATAATAATCACAAAATAAATATATATATAGCCAAGAGGAAAAAAAAAACAACAGCAGGAAAGTGAGATAAAGAGAATGGCATTTATTGAGTAAAATTCCTAACCGGAACAATAAATAGGTATGAAACATAAGGAAAACAATTATGTAAAAATAGGTAGGCCTCATTTTAGAAAGAAGAAATTTGTATTCAGACAATTTAAGCATATAATCAAATGTTTTGTAGAGTATACATGGCGCTCCAATATCTGAATATATGTTTGACTTGATTCATCCATTTTTATGGAAGAATATTGAGTCCAAATTATGTATCAGGGAGTGTACTCAGAGCTGATTATTCCAGGATGCACAGAATGGGAGTTGTCTTTACTGTTTTAAGCCAGTATCCAGAGATCTGAGTGGAAAGGTATTAGAAATAATGCAACAAAGATAAAAGAGCTTTTCAGTAATCCAGGGATACTGTGACCAGAGAGTGTGTTGGCTGTGGCACTGAAAAGTAACGTGTCTGTAGCAGAGACTTTGTCAAGCAGAATTTATAGTTTTGAATTTCAAGATGGACAGAAAAGGTAAGAAACTGAAGGATAAGAAAAATGGAATGGGAATATATGTTCTTTTTGTTTAAGTCTGGGGATGAAACATAGCAGAGTGTCAGATTAGACCAGTGACCAATATCAGAAAAATCGGTAGAATGATTTCTCAACTGAAGGAAAAATGTCTGATAATGAAACTTCCCAAAAATTGAAGTTGGCAGCCTTGTGAAAATCCCTGTTAAAGGCATTCAATAAAGTACTTGATCACCACTTATTCCTTTGTTGTTGAAATTCAAGTATATCTGGTGGAAAGAATGATCTTCTTGACTTTATACTCCCTTCCAACTCAGATTTCATGGCTGTTGCATTGAAAAATAATCTAAATTTTGGAGCCTTCCCAGATTCTGAAAAAGTTAATTTAAATAAAATCTAGAAACTAAGATAAGCAAACAAAATAAAAAAAAAAACAAAACAAAAAAAGCCCCCCTACCCGAACAAACAAAGCTGCACGGTTCTTTTTGGACTGAATGTTTGGTCATGAAAGGTTGAATGTTTGGTATGAAGTTATGTTTCAAGTAGTGAGGCAAGACAGTTTTAATAAACTTTGACAAGTGCTTTCACATGTGTCTGCACAGAAGAGCCAGGAGGTGCTGGTGGTGGTGGCTTAGTTGCTAGGTCATGTCAGACTCTTTTCTTTCTTTTTTTTTTTTTTTAATTTTATTTTATTTTTAAACTTTACAATATTGTATTAGTTTTGCCGAATATCAAAATGAATCCGCCACAGGTATACCTGTGTTCCCCATCCTGAACCCTCCTACCTCCTCCCTCCTTATACCCTCCCTCTGGGTCGTCCCAGTGCACCAGCCCCAAGCATCCAGTATCGTGCATCGAACCTGGACTGGCAACTCATTTCATACATGATATTATACATGTTTCAATGCCATTCTCCCAAATCTCCCCACCCTCTCCCTCTCCCACAGAGTCCATAAGACTGTTCTATACATCAGTGTCTCTTTTGCTGTCTCGTACACAGGGTTATTGTTACCATCTTTCTAAATTCCATACATATGTGTTAGTATACTATATTGGTGTTTTTCTTTCTGGCTTACTTCACTCTGTATAATAGGCTCCAGTTTCATCCACCTCATTAGAACTGATTCAAATGTATTCTTTTTAATGGCTGAGTAATACTCCATTGTGTATATGTACCACAGCTCTCTTATCCATTCATCTGCTGATGGATATCTAGGTTGCTTCCATGTCCTGGCTATTATAAACAGTGCTGTGATGAACATTGGGGTACATGTGTCTCTTTCCCTTCTGGTTTCCTCAGTTTATATGCCCAGCAGTGGGATTGCTGGATCATAAGGCAGTTCTATTCCCAGTTTTTTAAAGAATCTCCACACTGTTCTCCATAGTGGCTGTACTAGTTTGCATTCCCACCAACAGTGTAAGAGGGTTCCCTTTTCTCCACACCCTCTCCAGCATTTATTGCTTGTAGACTTTTGGATCGCAGCCATTCTGACTGGCGTGAAATGGTACCTCATAGTGGTTTTGATTTGCATTTCTCTGATAATGAGTGATGTTGAGCATCTTTTCATGTGTTTGTGAGCCATCTGTATGTCTTCTTTGGAGAAATGTCTATTTAGTTCTTTGGCCCATTTTTTGATTGGTCCATTTATTTTTCTGGAGTTGAGCTGTAGGAGTTGCTTGTATATTTTTGAGATTAGTTGTTTGTCAGTTGCTTCATTTGCTATTATTTTCTCCCATTCTGAAGGCTGTCTTTTCACCTTGCTAATAGTTTCCTTTGATGTGCAGAAGCTTTTAAGTTTAATTAGGCCCCATTTGTTTATTTTTGATTTTCTTTCCAATATTCTGGGAGATGGGTCATAGAGGATCCTGCTGTGATGTATGTCAGAGAGTGTTTTGCCTATGTTCTCCTCTAGGAGTTTGATAGTTTCTGGTCTTACCTTGAGATCTTTAATCCATTTTGAGTTTATTTTTGTGTATGGTGTTAGAAAGTGTTCTAGTTTCATTCTTGTACAAGTGGTTGACCAGTTTCCCCAGCACCACTTGTTAAAGAGATTGTCTTTAATCCATTGTATATTCTTGCCTCCTTTGTCGAAGATAAGGTGTCCATATGTGTGTGGATTTATCTCTGGGCTTTCTATTTTGTTCCATTGATCTATATTTCTGTCTTTGTGCCAGTACCATACTGTCTTGATAACTGTGGCTTTGTAATAGAGACTGAAGTCAGATAGGTTGATTCCTCCAGTTCCATTCTTCTTTCTCAAGATAGCTTTGGCTATTTGAGGTTTTTTGTATTTCCATACAAATTGTGAAATTATTTGTTCTAGCTCTGTGAAGAATACCGTTGGTAGCTTGATAGGGATGCATTGAATCTATAGATTGCTTTGGGTAGTATACTCATTTTCACTATATTGATTCTTCCAATCCATGGACATGGTATATTTCTCCATCTATTAGTGTCCTCTTTGATTTCTTTCACCAGTGTTTTATAGTTTTCTATATATAGGTCTTTAGTTTCTTTAGGTAGATATATTCCTAAGTATTTTATTCTTTCCGTTGCAATGGTGAATGGAATTGTTTCCTTAATTTCTCTTTCTGTTTTCTCATTATTAGTGTATAGGAATGCAAGGGATTTCTGGGTGTTGATTTTATATCCTGCAACTTTACTATAGTCATTGATTAGTTCTAGTAATTTTCTGGTGGAGTCTTTAGGGTTTTCTATGTAGAGGATCATGTCATCTGCAAATAGTGAGAGTTTTACTTCTTTTCCAATTTGGATTCCTTTTATTTCTTTTTCTGCTCTGATTGCTGTGGCCAAATCTTCCAAAACTATGTTGAATAGTAATGGTGAAAGTGGGCACCCTTGTCTTGTTCCTGACTTTAGAGGAAATGCTTTCAAGTTTTCACCATTGAGGATAATGTTTGCTGTGGGTTTGTCATATGTAGCTTTTATTATGTTGAGGTATGTTCCTTCTATTCATGCTTTCTGGAGAGTTTTTATCATAAATGGTTGTTGAATTTTGTCAAAGACTTTCTCTGCATCTATTGAGATAATCATATGGTTTTTACTTTTCAATTTGTTAATGTGGTGTATTACATGGATTGATTTGCGAATATTGAAGAATCCTTGCATCCCTGGGATAAAGCCCACTTGGTCATTGTGTATAATCTTTTTTAATGTGTTGTTGGATTCTGATTGCTAGAATTTTGTTAAGGATTTTTGCATCTATGTTCATCAGTGATATTGGCCTGTAGTTTTCTTTTTTTGTGGGATCTTTTTCAGGTTTTGGTATTAGGGTGACGGTGGCCTTATAGAATGAGTTTGGAAGTTTATCTTCCTCTGCAATTTTCTGGAAGAGTTTGAGTAGGATAGGTGTTAGCTCTTCTCTAAATTTTTGGTAGAATTCAGCTGTGAAGCTGTCTGGACCTGGGCTTTTGTTTGCTGGAAGATTTTTGATTACAGTTTCAATTTCCGTGCTTGTGATGGGTCTGTTAAGATTTTCTATTTCTTCCTGGTCGAGTTTTGGAAAGTTGTACTTTTCTAAGAATTTGTCAATTTCTTCCATGTTGTCCATTTTATTGGCATATAATTGTTGATAGTAGTCTCTTATGATCCTTTGTATTTCTGTGTTGTCTGTTGTGATCTCTCCATTTTCATTTCTAATTGTATTGATTTGATTTTTCTCCCTTTGTTTCTTGATGAGTCTGGCTAATGGTTTGTCAATTTTATTTATCCTTTCAAAGAACCAGCTTTTGGCTTTGTTGATTTTTGCTATGGTCTCTTTTGTTTCTTTTGCATTTATTTCTGCTCTAATTTTTAAGATTTCTTTCCTTCTACTAACCCTGGGGTTCTTAATTTCTTCCTTTTCTAGTTGCTTTAGATATAGAGTTAGGTTATTTTTTTGACTTTTTTCTTGTTTCTTGAGGTATGCCTGTATTGCTATGAACTTTCCCCTTAGGACTGCTTTTAAAGTGTCCCATAGGTTTTGGGTTGTTGTGTTTTCATTTTCATTCGTTTCTATGCAAATTTTGATTTCTTTTTTGATTTCTTCTGTGATGTGTTGGTTATTCAGCAGCGTGTTGTTCAGCCTCCATATGTTGGAATTTTTAATAGTTTTTCTCCTGTAATTGAGATCTAATCTTACTGCATTGTGGTCAGAAAAGACGCTTGGAATGATTTCTATTTTTTTGAATTTACCAAGGCTAGCTTTATGGCCCAGGATGTGATCTCTCCTGGAGAAGGTTCCATGTGGGCTTGAGAAGAAGGTGAAATTCATTTTTTGGGGATGAAATGTCCTATAGATATCAATTAGGTCTAACTGGTCTATTGTATCGTTTAAAGTTTGTGTTTCCTTGTTAATTTTCTGTTTGGTTGATCTATCCATAGGTGTGAGTGGGGTATTAAAGTCTCCCACTATTATTGTGTTATTGTTCATTTCTCCTTTCATACTTGTTAGCATTTGTCTTACATACTGCGGTGCTCCCATGTTGGGTGCATATATATTTATAATTGTTATATCTTCTTCTTGGATTGATCCTTTGATCATTATGTAGTGACCATCTTTGTCTCTTTTCACGGCCTTTGTTTTAAAGTCTATTTTATCTGATATAATTATTGCTACTCCTGGTTTCTTTTTGTCCTTATTTGCATGGAAAATCTTTTTCCAGCCCTTCACTTTCAGTCTGTACATGTCCCCTGTTTTGAGGTGGGTCTCTTGTAGACAACATATGTAGGGGTCTTGTTTTTGTATCCATTCAGCCAGTCTTTGTCTTTTGGTTGGGGCATTAACCCATTTACATTTAACGTAATTACTGATGAGTATGATCCCGTTGCCATTTACTTTATTGTTTTGGGTTCAAATTTATACACTGTTTTTGTGTTTCCTGTCTAGAGAATATCCTTTAGTATTTGTTGGAGAGCTGGTTTGGTGGTGTTGAATTCTCTCAACTTTTGCTTGATGTCAGACTCTTTTCAACTCCATGGACTGTATAGCCCACCAGGCCCCTCTGTCCTTTGGAATTCCCAGGCAAGAACACTGGAGGGGGTTGCCATTTCCTCCTCCAGGGGATCTTCCAGACCCAGAGATCGAACCTACATCTCTTGCATTGCAGGCAGATTCTTTCCTGAGCCACTAGGGAAGCCCTAGGACCAAGGGGAGAATGATCCAGACAATAACACGGAGGAAGCGCATCTCACAGGAGCTGATTACAGATCTGAGTTTTGAAGTACAAGTAGATATTTTTAAGCTGAGAGATTTGGTGGCAAGAAAAATATTAACAGCAGAAGAAATGATACTCATTTCCCTCTTTTACATGTCAAAAAAGTAAGTGTGTTAGGATTATTTAGAAGAAAGGAGACACATTATATTTCAAAGTCACAATGGACATTTTTGTAGAAGGTTGAGAACTTCTGATTAATGTACATATGAATAAGGATAAAATTGAGTTTTGTGGTACTTGATGTCCTGAGTGTACTAGGAGCTGAAGATGGGCTTTTGCTGTAGTATCAGAGTGACCCTACTTACCTTTATCCTTTGAACATAATGTGTAAGGAAGAGTAGTGATAGAAGAAGGCAAGAATGATTGAGTGAGGAGAATGGACTGACATCTCATAACACAAAACTCTGATAAGGCTTTGTGTGAAAAAATGAGTTTCTGATCTAACTGAGGTCTTCTGATTTTTCAGCCAAATAAAGTTGGTTAAACTGTTAAAGTCTCCTCAAAGACGATACTCAGGTAGCTACAAAAAAAAGAGAAAAAGAGGGCTGCCCCACGTGAACAGGACCTTCCGTTGCCTGGTGCATGGAAGAAGGAAATACAAGAAGGACACATGCAGCACACTGTCTCCACGCCTGTAAGTCTTCACTCTTCCAGGGAATGGACTTCTTTTTGAGCTATCAGATACTGATCAGATTCTGAGGATTTGAGGAGAGTCAGACAATGCAGGGGTGATGAATGCAGAAAGGGTAGGAGAAAAGGGACAGAAAGTTGCAATGATTCAGGAAAGGAGACAGGAATATTCCTTTTCCTGTGGTCAGAAGCAGGTATTTTGGAAAAATGAGAGAGAAAAGGAGGCAAAATCGTCTGACATTCCCCAACAAGCTTGTTCTATAAGGTATCTGCTAAATGAGAGGAGATTTGAAAATGATCAGCTTTGGGTTACACGATTCTACTAAGACAGTTTGTCAGCAGAACAAATTAAAGTGAAGCTCTTAAAACGAAACAGGAGTCTCCCAAATAATGAGCTATTTTAAGCAAACTTTAGTGATTGTCAGTGGTGACGTGACTGGCTCATAATGTTGCTTCCATATTTGTTGTCTATGTCAGGGAATGAATGGTATGCTCTGCCAATTACTGACAGTATATAAAGGTCCATGGGAAGGAGACACACACACTTCAGAAACAGCCTCTTGCAGTCCACCTGAACCCTCTTGCCTTGACAACATGTGTTGTAACTACTACGGCAACTCCTGTGGCTATGGCTGTGGAAAGAGCTATAGCTGTGGGTTCAGCCCCTATTATGGCTGTGGATATGGAAGTAGATACGGCTGTGGATACGGCTCGGGATATGGCTGTGGATATGGGACAGGATATGGCTGTGGATTTAGCCCCTATTATGGCTGTGGTTATGGAACCAGATATGGCTGTGGATATGGCTCTGGCTATAGCAGCTACTGGCCAGTTTGCTACAGGAGATGTTATTCTTGCTGCTAGAACATCACCCTCTTAGCCTAGTCTGCTTCTGAAATGAGGAATCTAAAAATAATACTGCTTTGAGGATCTGTAACCCATGATTTGTACTTGCAAGAAATTGTATGTGTGACAGAGGCTTTGACCACCAACTACCCATTTTTAGATTCACATGCTTGAGTTCTGAAGTTCAATAGTGATATCACTTGACTCTTCCAAATGTTAGCCTTTACTCCTTAATCTCTGAGTCTCTGTTATGACTGTGTTAATGATCTTAACATTCTAAAGCTTGGATAACCCCTTATTCTCAATAAAAATGGCTCATTGCTTCTAACAAATCTCTGTGTACTGCTTATGAATTAGTCTTTCGTGAGGTGCTATGGCCTCTTTCAAAGACTGGGCTAAGAGGTTGCTTAAACCTTGAGTTCTTTGATATAATACAAACATTTCTTCTTTTATTTGCACCAAAAATAATATGTTATCCAACTATTCCTTGTATCTCACATGCTCAGCCACTCACATACCTAAGCACAAATCTCACAGTATTTCAGAACCATGCTGAACCGTGCAAATCTCACTGTTTCAAGAATGGAGCTGGAGGAGCAAGTGGAGGAGGAGTGACACACATTCAGGTGGTCATGACAAAGTCCAGGTGCAGGAGAGACAATCTGACTTCCTGCAGTAGTAATGGAATAGAAGAGACGCTTCCCAGAAGTAATGAGAAATTCTAAGCAGAGTTGGTGTTAAACATTTGAGAATAAAGAACTAAGGAATGCATATTCTTTGTAGCCAAAGATGGACAAGCTCTATACAGTTAGCAAAAACAAGACTAGGAGCTGACTGTGGCTCAGATCATGAACTACTTA
The DNA here is from genome assembly GCF_029407905.1 of Bubalus kerabau. NCBI lineage: Eukaryota > Metazoa > Chordata > Mammalia > Artiodactyla > Bovidae > Bubalus > Bubalus kerabau. The sequence goes on from NC_073625.1 coordinate 51,208,087, forward strand.
TTGCCAAATTCAGACTGAAATTGAAGAAAGTAGGGAAAGCCACTAGACCATTCAGATCAGATTAGATCAGTTACTCAGTCGTGTCTGACCCTTGCGATTCCATGAATTGCAGCACGCCAGGCCTCCCTGTCCATCACCAACTCCGGGAGATCACTGAGACTCACGTCCATCGAGTCAGTGATGCCATCCAACCACCTCATCCTCTGTCGTCCCCTTCTCCTCCTGCCCCAAATCCCTCCCAGCATCAGAGTCTTTTCCAATGAGTCAACTCTTCGAATGAGGTGGCCAAAGTACTGGAGTTTCAGCTTTAGCATCATTTCTTCCAAAGAAATCCCAGGGCTGATCTCCTTCAGGATGGACTGGTTGAATCTCCTTGCCGTCCAAGGGACTCTCAGAGTCTTCTCCAACACCACAGTTCAAAAGCATCAATTCTTCGGTGCTCAGCCTTCTTCATAGTCCAACTTTCACATCCATACATGACCACATGAAAACCATAGCCTCGAATAGAGGAACCTTTGTTGGCAAAGTAATGTCTCTGCTTTTGAATATGCTATCTAGCATGGTAATAGCTTTGCTTCCAAGGAGTAAGCGTCTTTTAATTTCATGGCTGCAGTCACCACCTGCAGTGATTTTGGAGCTCAGAAAAATAAAGTCTGACACTGTTTCCACTGTTCCCCCATCTATTTCCCATGAAGTGGTGGGACCAGATGCCATGATCTTCGTTTTCTGAATGTTGAGCTTTAAGCCAACTTTTTCACTCTCCACTTTCACATTCATCAAGAGGCTTTTGAGTTCCTCTTCACTTTCTGCCATAAGGGTGGTGTCATCTGCATATCTGAGGTTATTGATATTTCTCCTGGCAATCTGATTCTAGCTTGTCCTTCTTCCAGTCCAGCATTTCTCATGATGTACTCTGCATATAAGTTAAACAAACAGTGTGACAATATACAGCCTTGATGAACTCCTTTTCCTATTTGGAACCAGTCTGTTGTTCCATGTCCAGTTCTAACTGTTGCTTCCTGACCTGCATACAAATTTCTCAAGAGGCAGATCAGGTGTTCTGGTATTCCCATCTCTTTCAGAAAACTGTGGAAAATCCACAGTATTGTGATCCACCCAGTCAAAGGCTTTGGCATAGTCAATACTGCGGAAGTAGATGTTTTTCTGGAACTCTCTTGCTTTTTCCATTCAGGTATGACCTAAATCAAATCCCTTACAAATATACAGTGAAAGTGAGAAATAGATTTAAAGGACTAGATCTGATGGACAGAGTGCCTGATGAACTATGAATGGACTTAGTGACATTGTACATGAGAAAGGAATCAAGACCATCCCCAAGAAATAGAAATACAAATAAGTAAAATGCCTGTCTGAGGAGGCCTTACAAATAGCTGTGAAAAGAAGAGAAGTGAAAAGCAAAAGAGAAAAGGAAAGATATACTCATCTGATGCAGAGTTCCAAAGAATAGCAAGGAGAGATAAAGCCTTCTACAGTGATCAATGCAAAAAATAGAGGAAAACAATAGAATGCAAAGAATAGAGATCTATTCAAGAAAATTAGAGATACCAAGGGAACATTTCCTGCAATTTGGGCTCAATAAGGACAGAAATGGTATGGACCTAACAGAAGCAGAAGATATTAAGAAGAGGTGGCAAGAATACACAGAAAACTAACAAAAAAGGTGTTCATGACCCAGATAATCAGGATGGTGTGATCACTCATCTAGAGCAAGACATCCTGGAATGTGAAGTCAAGTGGGCCTTAGGAAGCATCGTTACGAACAAAGCTAGAAGAGATAATGGAATTCAGGTTGAGCTGTTTTAAATCCTCAAAGATGATGCTGTGAAAGTGCTGCACTCAATATGCCAGGAAATTTGGAAAACTCAGCAGTGGCCACAGGACTGGAAAAGGTCAGTTTTCATTGCAATCCTAAAGAAAGGCAATGCCAAAGAATGCTCAAACTACTGCACAACTGCATTCATCTCACATGCTAGTAAAGTAATACTCAAAATTCTCCAAGCCAAGTTTCAGCAATATGCAAGCCGTGAACTTCCAGATGTTCAAGCTGGATTTGGAAAAGGCAGAGGAACCAGAGATCAAATTATCAACATCCACTGGATCATCAAAAAAGCAAGAGTGTTCCAGAGAAACATCTATTTCTTCTTTATTGACTATGCCAAAGACATTGACTGTGTGAGTCACAATAAACTGTGGAAAATTCTGAAAGAGATGGGAATACCAGACCACCTGCCCTGCCTCTTGAGAAACCTGTATGCAGGTCAGGAAGCAACAGTTAGAACTGGACATGGAAAACAGACTGGTTCCAAATAGGAAAAGGAGTACGTCAGGGCTGTTTATTGTCACCCTGCTTATTTAACATATATGCAGAGTACATCATGAAAAACTGAGAAAACCCAGGCTGAAGGAAGCACAAGTTGGAATCAAGATTGCTGGGAGAAATATCAATAACCTCAGATATGCAGATGACACCACCCTTATGGCAGAAAGTGAAGAAGAACTAAAGAGCCTCTTGATAAAAGTGAAAGAGGAGAGTGAAAAAGTTGACTTAAAGCTCAACATCAGAAAACTAAGATCATGGCATCCAGTCCCATCACTTCATGGCAAGTAGAAGGGGAAACACTGGAAGCAGTGTCAGATTTTATTTTTTTGGGCTCCAAAATCACTGCAGATAGTGCTTGCAGCCATGAAATTATAAGACACTTACTTCATGGAAGAAAGTTATGACCAACCTAGACAGCATATTAAAAAGGAGACACATTACTTTGCCAACAAAAGTCTGTCTAGTCAAGGCTATGGTTTTTCCAGTGGTCATGTATGGATGTGAGAGTTGGACTGTGAAGAAAGCTGAGTGCAGAAGAATTGATGCTTTTCAGCTGTGGTGTTGGAGAAAAGTCTTGAAACTCCCTTGGACTGCAAGGAGATCCAACCAGTCCATTCTAAAGGAGATCAGTCCTGGGTATTCATTGGAAGGACTGATTTTGAAGCTGAAACTCCAATACTTGGCCACCTGATGTGAAGAGCTGACTTATTTGAAAACACCCTGATGCTGGGAAAATTGAGGGCAGGAGAAGAGGATGGCAGAGGATGAGATGGTTGGATGGCATCACCAACTCAATGGGCATGAGTTTGGGTAAGCTCCAGGAATTGGTGATGGACAGGGAGGCCTGGCATGGAAAAGGCCTGGTTCATGGGGTTGTAAAGAGTTGGAAACAACTGAATGACTGAACTGAACTGAACTGAACCGAACCAGTTCATCTCTATTGCATGTTGTAAAATGTCTTTTTACACATTATCTCAATTCATTTTCACATCCTCTTAAAATAAATAGAGTGGGTACTTGACAAATAAGTGTTGGGAGAAAGAAGCTGAGGCTCAGAGTGATTAAGTCATTATCTTGAAATCACACAGCAACTGAGTGTCAGAGCCAAGTTTTCATAGTCTTCTGCTAGTGAGCTCACTGCCATACGCTCCTCCTGGCCAGGCCCTCTCCTGCTTATGGAAGCAGTATGCGCTGTGCTCTAAATAATCTGAAGAGAAAAAGAAAAGTCTGAGAGTTCCTCTCTACATGTGCTTACTGATTACACACCTCGACTGGTGGTAATAAATGCACAGAAAGACTTGTTGTCCCACTCCCTTATCTGACTGGCCAGTTCCTACTCAAGCCTCATGTCTAGTGCCCCATCTTCTCAGAACTCTTTCCTGACTCTCACAACACTTATAACCTTCCTTATTTTATAACTTTCATAACACATGGCTACAAAAACAATTACTTCATTTCTTCTTTAAATCCTACTATGTTACTCCTACATAAAATTATGAATTCACTGAGAACTAGGCTCATTGGATGAATAGAGGAGAGAGTCATACATAAATACATATATCAGTTCAGTTCAGTTCAGTCACTCATTGTGTCCGACTCTTTGCAACCCCAAGGACTACAGCACATCAGGCCTCCCTGTCCATCACCAACTCCCTGAGTTTGCCCAAATTCAGGTACACTGAGTCAGTGATGCCATCCAACTGTCTCATCCTCTGTCATCCCCTTCTCCTCCTGCTTTCAATTTTCCCCAGAATCAGGATCTTTTCAAATGAGTCAGCTGTTTGATCAGGTGGACAAAGTATTAGAGTTTCAGCTTCAACAACAGTCCTTCCAATGAACACCCAGGACTGATCTCCTTTAGGATGGACTGGTTGGATCTCCTTGTAGTCCAAGGGACTCTCAAGAGTCTTCTCCAACGCCACAGCTCAAAAGCATGAATTCTTCAGCACTTAGCTTTCTTTAGAGTCCAACTCTCATATCCATACATGACTACTGGAAAAACCATAACCTTGACTAGATGGACCTTTGTTAGCAAAATAATGTGTCTCTTTTTTAATATGCTGTGTAGGTTGGTCATAACTTTCCTTCCAAGGAGTAAGCGTCTTTTAATTTCATGGCTGCAATCACCATCTACAGTGATATTGGAGCCCAGAAAAATAAAGTCTCACACTGTTTCCACTGTTCCCCCATCTATTTCCCATGAAGTGATGGGACCGGATGCCATGATCTTCGTTTTCTGAATGTTGAGCTTTAAGCCAACTTTTTCACTCTCCACTTTCACTTTCATCAAGAGGCTTTTGAGTTCCTCTTCACTTTCTGCCATAAGGGTGGTGTCATCTGCATATCTGAGGTTATTGATATTTCTCCCTGAAATCTTGATTCCAGCTTGTCCTTCTTCCAGCCCAGAGTTTCTCATGATGTACTCTACATATAAGTTAAATAAACAGGGTAACAATATACAGCCTTGGCGTATCCCCTTTCCTATTTGGAACCAGTTCGTTGTTCCATGTCCACAGTATGTAAAACCCAGGGATGGTACTAAGTCTCCAGGGCACAGAGCAACATGTAATAACTAAAAGAACAATAATCTAGAATGTTAGTAGTACTGAGAATAGAAACATTACAGTATACCTCTGTGTTTACAAATAAGTTCCTTCTCTCTATGGATGTCTAAATCCAAACATACTTTTCCTTCTCACTCGAAGCTACACATCTGAATTTTCTATTGCCAATCATGTAGGGGGAAAAAAAAGTGTAGCTTTTAAAAGTTTCAGTACAGTTCAGTTCAGTTCAGTTGCTCAGTCATGTCCAATTCTTTGCAACCTCATGGACTGCAGCAAGCCAGGGTTCCCTGTCCATCACCAACTACTAGAGCTTGTTCAAACTCATGTCCATCGTGTCGATGAGGCCATCCAACCATCTCATCCTCTGTTGTCCCCTTCTCCTCCTGTCTTCCATCTTTCCCAGCATCAGGGTCTTTTCAAATGAGTCAGTTCTTCACACCAGGTAGTCAAAATACTGGAGCTTCAGCTTCAGCATCAGTCCTTCCAATGAATGTTCAGGACTGATTTCCTTTAGGATGGACTGGTTGGATCTCCTTGCAGTCCAAGGGACTCTCAAGAGTCTTCTTGAACAACACAGTTCAAATCATCAGTTCTTTGGCATTCAGTTCATTTTATAATCCAACACTCACATCCATACATGACTACTGGAAAAACCATAGCTTTGACTACATGGACCTTTCTCGGCAAAGTCATGTCTCTGCTTTTTAATATGCTGTCTAGTTTGGTCACAGCTTTTCTTCCAGTGAGCAAGCATCTTTTTCTTTTATGGCTGCAATCACCATCTGCAGTAATTTTAGAGCCCAGGAAAATTAAGTCTCTCACTGTTTCCATTGTCTCCCCATCTATTTGCCATGAAGTGATGGGACCAGATGCATGATCTTTGTTTTCTGAATGTTGAGTTTTAAGCCAGCCCTTTCATTCTCCTCTTTCACTTTCATCAAGAGGCTCTTCAGTTCCTCTTCACTTTCTGCCATAAAGGTGGTGTCATCTGCAAATCTGAGATTATTTTTATTTCTCTAACTAATCTTGATTCTAGTTTGTGCTTCATCCAGCCTGGCATTTTGCATGATGTACTCTGCTTAGAAGATAAATAAGCAGGGTCACAGTAAACAGCCTTGACTTAGTGCTTTCCCAATTTGGAACCAATTCATTGTTCCATGTCCAGTTCTTTTTTTTTTCAGCAGTGCAGGAGTAAATCTTTATTTATTTATTATTATTTTTTTAAATTTTATTTTATTTTTAAACTTTACATAATTGTATTAGTTTTGCCAAATATCAAAATGAATCCGCCACAGGTATACATGTGTTCCCCATCCAGAACCCTCCTCCCTCCTCCCTCCCCATTCCATCCCTCTGGGTCGTCCCAGTGCACCAGCCCCAAGCATCCAGTATCGTGCATCGAACCTGGACTCGCAACTCATTTCATACATGATATTTTAACTGCTGCTTCTTGACCTGCATACAGGTTCTCAGGAGGCAGGCAATGTGGTCTGATATTCCCATCTCTTGAAATATTTTCCTCAGTTTCTTGTGATCTACATAGTCAAAGCGTTTGTCATAGTCAATAAAGCAGAAGTAGATGTTTTTCTGGAGCTTTCTTGCTTGTTCTATTTTATTTTATTTTTTCAGTTGGATTTTCATTTATTTGCAACATAGGAACTTACAAAAGTGAAAAGTTTTAATATATTTATTACTTGTAATATCATTAAAACCCACCAAATTCCTAGGAATGTATTTTATAAAATATATATAAACCTCTACACTAAAAACTACAGAAAATTATTAAGAAAAACTGAAGAAGATCTAAGTAGCAATTAGACAGATTAGACCCATTAGCATATTGAAATCTATCAGTTCTCCCCATTTTGATCTATAAATTCAAAATCTCATTAGATTTTATAGGCCAATTGACGGACTAGCACTGTCAATTGTTCCATTTTAAGGTTTGGCGGTGGGGGGGGGGTGGGGTGTTATTTTTGTTTATCTCACTTGCTTAGGTGTACCTTTCATAATCTTTCATAATCAAGCAGATTCCAATACTTGTTATTTTTTACAATAAGACCCATAAAATCTTTTATTGCACACTCAAATTTCAACAACAGTGAGATAAGTGGTAATCCAGTACTTTACTGAATGCCTTCAAAAGAACTTTCATCAAGCTTCGGATTTCATTTTCTGAGAATTTTCAATACTAGGCATTTTTCCTTCAGTGGAGAAATCATTCAACTTTTTTTTTCTTCTATTGATCACTGGTATAATCTTATGACTCTACTATGTTGAATCATGAATGATAGGCATAAAGAAAATATATCCTCATTCCAATCATCATTATGCTTCAGTTTTCTTACCTTTTCTGTCCTCCTTGCAATTTGAAATTATAAGTTTGCTTCACAAATTCTCTGCAGTAGACACTTTGCTTTTCAATGCCTCTGCCAAAGCAGAATTTCTGGCCACAATTCCCCTGGGTTACTGAAGAGCCTTCCATCTTTATTACATTATTTCTAAACCTTTTCACTCAAGCCTCTCCATACCTAATGATGCCCGAAGAACTGCCTCTATTCTGTGCATCATGGAATAACCAGCTCTGGTTATAATACCTTGCACATAAATTGGGCTCAATTAATATTACTCTAATAAAAATAGATTAAGTCAAATTTCTGAAACATATTTGTGTGTCATTTACAAACTAATAGATATTTGGATTGATTATCACCATTTTGTCATTTCACTGAGCTGAATGTCTCAAGTGTTGTTTAACTAGTGAAAGTATGAAAGTGTTAGTTGTCCAGATGTGTCCAACTCTTTGCAACCCCATGGACTGGAGCCCGCCAGGCTCTTCTATCCATAGACTACTTCAGGCAGGAATATTGGGTTAGATAGTCATTGCCTTCTGCAGGGGATCTTCCCAACCCAAGGATTGAGCCCAGGTCTGTGCTGCAGGCAGATTCTTTACTGTCTGAGCCACCAAGGAAGCCCTCTTTAACTAAGGGAGTCACAATGTTTCAGATTTTGAAGGTATGTTAAGAGTTACTTTGTGAAAACTCTTTTCTAGATGTGTGAATTATCTCATACCTGCCTAACAAATCATATTGTTACAAAACTTCATAAAATTTGTCCCATTTACACTTGCTACTGCCCTTTCTTTGCGATTGACATCAGCTCATTTGTCACAAGTTCAAAATACCTCCCTGAACTAGCTCTCTAATACAACTTTTACTCTCTTTTGCTTTTTATTCCCTCGACTCCAATTGTCAGTTTCAAATTATCTGAATTATTTATGCTGTTGGTTTTTCTATATGCACATGGTGGAATATAAACACTGAAAGCAAGAGGCTTGTCTTTAATTTACCTACATTGCCTTCACTGTCTAATTTGAGACCCTTTCAAAAATATTCAAAACTGTCAGTTAGTGATTGAAATCAATTTCCTCAACCTTAGTATATGCAAATACATAGGCAATTACATCAAAACAGACAATATGAGTGTATTTCTATTATTACTTTTCTGTTGCTTAGTTCCTTATTCTCGTGTTCTTAATTCCTATATCTAATGCTAATTCTCATGAACCTGGAAAGTGTCTCTTCCATTCTTTTAAGCACTCAGGTCATCTTTTGTCTACCTTGGACTTTGCATCAACTTCCTGAGTAAAGCGGCATTCTTCCTCCTCTTTCCCCTTTAGTTCCATCCTAGACACATTGGGATTTACAAAGCACGGATCAGAAATACTGGGAGATTTGTGCTTGGGTATGTGAGTGCCTGAGTACATAAGATACAAGAAACAGGTGGAGAAGACATTATTTCTGACACAGATATGAAAGAAATGTTTGCATTATATCAAAGAAAAGCTCAAACTCATGCATCACGTTTGCCCAATTTTCAACTGAGTCTACAACGCCTGGAAAAAGACTAATTCCCAAGCAAATACACAGAGATTTGATAGAAACAATGGACCATTTTTATTGAGAACAAGTGATTTTGTTAGGATCATCAATACAGTCGTAACAGAGAATCAGAGAATAAAGACTAACATTTGCAAAAGAGTCAGAGATACTACCAAGAAGATTTGGGGCTCAAAGATGCCAATCTAAAGTGGGTCTTTGCAGGTCAAAGCCTCTGTCAGGCATGTGATTTCTTGCAAGTGGAAATCCTGGGTTATAAATCCTTGAATCAGCATAGCATAGAAGTTTCATCTCAGAAGCAAAAAGGGCTTAGATGATGATGTTCTAGAAACAAGAAGAATAACATCTCCTGTAGCAAACTGGCCAGTAGCTGCCATAGCCAGAGCCATATCCACAGCCATATCTGGTTCCGTAGCCATAGCCATAATAGGGGCCAAATCCACAGCCATATCCTGTCCCATATCCACAGCCGTATCCTGAGCCGTATCCACAGCCATATCTGGTTCCATATCCACAGCCATAATAGGGGCTGAACCCACAGCTATAGCTCTTTCCACAGCCGTAGCCACAGGAGTTGCCGTAGTAGTTACAACACATGTTGTCAAGGCAAGAGGATTCAGGTGAGCTGCAAGACGATGTTTCTGAAGTGTGTGGGTGTCTTCTCCTTCCCTTGGACCTTTATATACTGCCAGTAATTGGCAGGACATACCATTCATTCCCTGACACAGGCAGCAAATATGGAAGCAACATTATGAGCCAGTCACTGTTGACCAATAATGCTTTGCTTAAAATAGCTTCTTATTTTGGAGACTCATTTCACTTAAAGAGCATCATTTTAATTTTCCTCTGCCAAAGAATTTCTCACTAGAATCATGTGCCCAATAACAGATACCCATTTTCAAAACCTCCTTTCATTTAATATATATCTTATTTTAAAAGGTTTGGGAGGGAATGTTTAAAAAATTCCCCTTAACTTTTTCTTTTTTATTTTCACATCTACCTCTGATCACTTGAAAACAAATATGTCTGTTCATTTTCTTGAATCATTGTAACTTCTTGCCAGAGTTCTTCACCCAGATACCTACTGCCCGATACCAATTGGTATCTTGTTGTAGAACTCAAGGATGCTCCTAATTCTCCAGGACACAGAACAGCATGTAATAACCAAAAGAAAAATAATCCAGAATGTCAGCAGTACTGAGAATAGAAATATTACAGTACAGCTGTGTGTTTGCAAGTAAGTTTCTCTCTCTATGGATTTGTAAATCCAAACATACTCTTCCTTCTCACTCTAAACTAAACATCTGAACTTTCTAATGCCAAAATGTAGCCAAAAAATGTGTAGCTTTTTAAGTTTCAGTACAGTTCAGTTCAGTTCAGTAGCTCAGTCATGTCCTACTTTTTGCCACCTCATGGACTGCAGCAAGCCAGGGTACCTGTCCATCACCAACTCCCAGAGCTTGCTCAAACTCATGTCCATTGAGTTGGTGAGGCCATGCAACCATCTCATCCTCTGTTGTCCTGTTCTCCTACTGCCTGCAATCTTTCACAGCATCAGGGTCTTTTCCAATGAGTCAGTTCTTTGCATCAGGTAGTCAAAGTACTGCAGCTTTAGCTTAAGGATCAGTCCTTCCAATGAATATTCAGGACTGATTTCCTTTAGGATGGACTGGTCTGATCTCCTTGCAGTCCAAGGGACCCTAGTCTTCTCCAACAACACAGTTCAAAAGCATCAATTCTTTGGCATTCAGTTTTCTTTATAGTCCAACTCTCACATCCATACATGACTACTGGAAAAACCATAGCTTTGAGTAGATGGACCTTTGTTGGCAAACTAATGTCTTTGCTTTTTAATACGTTGTCTAGGTTGGCCATAGATTTTCTTCCAAGGAGTAAGCGTCTTTTAATTTCATGGCTGCAGTCACCATCTGCAGTGATTTTGGAGCCCAAGAATATAAAATCTCTCACTGTTTCCATTATTTCCCCATCTATTTGCCATGAAGTGATGGGACCAGATGCATGATCTTAGTTTTTTGAATGTTGAGTTTTAAGTGGAGTTTTCATTCTCCGCTTTCACTTTCATCAAGAGACTCTTCAGTTCCTCTTCACTTTCTGCCATAAGGATGGTGTCATCTGTATATCTGAGGTTATTGATATTTCTCCTGGCAGTCTTGATTCCAGCTTGTGCTTCATCCAGCCTGGCATTTTGCATGGTGTATTCTGCTTAGAAGTTACATAAGCAGGGTAACAGTATACAGCCTTGACTTACTCCTTTCCCAATTTAGAACCAGTCCATTGTTCCATGTCCAGTTCTAACTGTTGCTTCTTGACCTGGATACAGATTTCTCATGAGATGGCTAAGGAGGTCTGGTATTCCGATCTCTTTCAGAATTTTCCACAGTTTGTTGTGATCCACACAGTCAAAGGCTTTGGCATAGTCAATAAGGCAGAAGTAGATATTTTTCTGGAACTATCTTGTTTTTTCTATATTAAAGTTGGTGGGGTGTTATTTTTGCTTATCTCAATTGCTTAGGTGTACCACTATCTTTCGTAAACAAGCAGATTTCAATTATTATTATTTTTACAATAAGAATCATGAAATCTTCTATTGTATACTGAAATTGCAACAACAGTGAGATGAGTGGTGATCCAGTACTTTACTGAATGCCTTCAGAAGGAACTTTCATCAAGCTTCTCTTTTCTGAGAATTTTCAGTATTAGGAATTAATTCTTCAGCTGAGAAATCATTCAACCTTTTATTTTCTTCTATTGATCACTGGTATAATCTTATGATTCTATGTTTAATAATGAATGGTAGGCATAAAGAAAATATATCCTCATTCCAATCATCATTATGCTTCAGTTTTCTTACCTTTCCTGTCCTCCTTGCAATTTGAAATTATAAGTTTGCTTCACAAATTCTCTGCAGTAGACACTTTGCTTTTCAATGCCTCTGCCAAAGCAGAATTTCTGGCCACACTTCCCCTGGGTTACTGAAGAGCCTTCCATCTTTATTGCATTATTTCTAAACCTTTTCACTCAAGCCTCTCCATACCTAATGATGCGTACAGAACCACCTCTATTCTGTGCATCATGGAATGACCAGCTCTGGGTATAATACCTTTCACATAAGTTGGGCTCAATTAGTATTTCTCTAATAAAAAATTGATAGCTTAAGTCAAATTTCTGTTCAAATATTTGTGTGTCACTTACAAACTTATAGATATTTGGATTGATTGTTACCATTTTGTCATTTCACTGAGCTGAATGTCTCAAGTGTTGTTTAACTAGTGAAAGCACAAAAGTGTTAGTTGTCCAGATGTGTCCAACTCTTTGCAACCCCATGGACTGTAGTCCACCAGGCTCTTCTATCCATGGAATACTTCAGGCAGGAATATTGGGTTAGATAGTCATTGTCTTCTGCAGGGGATCTTCCCAACCCGAGGATTGAGCCCAGGTCTGTGCTGCAGGCAGATTCTTTACTGTCTGAGCCACCAAGGAAGCCCTCTTTAACTAAGGGAGTCACAACGTTTCAGATTTTGAAGGTATGTTAAGAGTTAGTTTGTGAAGACTCTTTACTGGATATGTAAGGTATCTCATACATGCTTACTAAATCATATTCTTCCAAAACTTCTTGGACTTCTTCTCCCCCTTTACATTTGTTTCTGTCCTTTTGAATCTTTCTTTGCAATTGACATGAGATATCACAAGGTGAAAATACCTCCCTGAAATATCTCTTTAATGCTTCAATCCTTATTCTCTTTCCCACTAAATTGTTCTATTCCCACATCCCAACTGTCAGTTTGAAATTAGCTTAGTTTTTTTTTTTTTTTTATTTTCTTATTCTTCACCTACTAGAATGTAAACACCATGAGAGCAGGAAATTTCTCTTTAATTTTTCTACTTTGTCTTCAGTGTCTAAGATGAGACCCTTTCAAAACTACTCAAAACTGTTTATCAACTAAGTGAGTGGAAACAATTTCAACATCAGTGTATACAAACAAATACGTTTGCATTTCCATCAAAAGCAGATGATATGATAGAATGTTTTGACTTTTACATGCATTTTTTAGTCTCATGTGCTTGACACCTCTCTCTGCTTCTTATGTCTCGTATATGCTGGAAAGTTCCCCTTGCTTTCCTTTATTCCTTTAAGTACTCAGGCCACCTCTTGTTTATTTTGGAATTTGCATTAACTTCCTGAATAAAGTATCATTCCTCCTCTTTCACCTCCAGCTCCATCCCAAACACAGAGAGATTTGTAAAGCACAGTCTGAAATACTGAGATTTGTGCTTATATATGTGAGTGCCTTAGTATATGAAAAACAAGAAATAGTTGGGAAAGACATTATTTCTGATGCAGGTATAAAGAGAAACGCTTATATCAAGAAGAACTTCAAAGTTCAGCTTCACAATTGCTCAGTTTTCAACAGAGGCCATAACACCTCAAAACAAAAATTATGCACAAGCAAATACACAGACATTTGTTAGAAACAATGAACCATTTTTATTGATAACAAGGGATTTCCCCGACAGTAGGGTCATTATAATGATCCGACATTCGGATCATTACTACAGAGAGTCAGAGGTTAAGGGAGTAAAGGTTAACATTTGGAAAAAAGACAGATGATACCACCATGAAGTTTCAGGCCTCAAAGATGCCAATCTTAAAAACGGGTAGTCGAAAGTCAAAGCTCTGTCTTGCATGGAATTTCCTGCATATAGAAATCTTGACTTTTCAATCCTTGAATCAGCGTTATGTTAGATGTGTGGTTTCCGACATAAATGGTGTTTTAGGTGGTGACGTTCTAGCAGCAAGAAGAATAACATCTCCTGTAGCAGACTGGCCCGTAACTGTGGTAGCCAGATCTGTATCCACAGCCACAGCAGGAGCCGTATCCACAGCCATATCTGGTTCCATAACCGCAGCCACAATGGGAGCTGTATCCACAGCCATAATAGGGGCTAAATCCACAGCCATATCCTGAACCATATCCACAGCCAGTCCCATATCCACAGCCATATCTGGTTCCATAACCACAGCCATAATAGGGGCTAAATCCACAGCCATATCCTGTCCCATATCCACAGCCGTATCCCGAGCCGTATCCACAGCCGTATCTACTTCCATATCCACAGCCATAATAGGGGCTGAACCCACAGCTATAGCTCTTTCCACAGCCATAGCCACAGGAGTTGCCGTAGTAGTTACAACACATGTTGTCAAGGCAAGAGGGTTCAGGTGGACTGCAAGAGGCTGTTTCTGAAGTGTGTGTGTCTTCTCCCCATGGACCTTTATATACTGTCAGTAATTGGCAGAGCATACCATTCATTACATGACATAGACAACAAACATGGAAGCAACCATCATGTGCCGGTCACTTTTGACAATCGATACTTTGCCCAAAGTAGGTAGTTATTTTGGAGATATTTAAAGAGCATCATTTTAATTTGCTCTGCCAGAGAATAACCCACTCCAGTGTTCTTGCTTGGAGAATCCCAGGGACGGGGATCCTGGTGGGCTGCCGTTTATGGGGTCGCACAGAGTTGGACACGACTGAAGTGACTTAGCATAGCATAGCATGTACCTCTAAACAGATACCCATTTCCAAAATTTCCTATCACATAATATATATCTTATATTAAAAATGTGAGAAGCGATGTAGAAAAATTTTGCCCCTTTTCTCTCTCTTCTTCCTTAAATCATTTGCCTCTGGCCATAAGAAAAGAATATTCCTACCCCTTTTTTTGAATCATTGCAGATTCATTTATAGAAGCCAAAGATGTTGATTCTGCACTCACAAAGAAGCCCCCAACAAGAAAAAATCTTGTCCAAACTGTCTATAGTGTTAAGAATAGAAATCCTGTTTTATAGCTACATGTTTATAAATGTTTCTCTATCTGTAGACGCCTAAATCCAAATGTATCCTGTCTTCTCACTCTAAAGGAACACCAGACCTTTCCATCATCAAAGATGTGGTCAAAATTTTTTTGTTTGTGGACTTTTTTTTGCATATCTTACTTGTATAGATTTTACTTTCATATCACCATTTTAAGAATCAGGCAGGTTCCAAATTTTTAAGTTTTTATTTTATTCACCTATATTTGATTTACAATATCATGTTAGTTTAGAGTATATAGCATAATGATTCAGTATTTTTTTTTTTTTTCTCATAGAAAGAACTTTAATCCATCAAACAAAAGTAATTAAAAGCAATTCATATCTTTACTGGAGATTCTTAGAAAATATGTAAGCAGATCTAATTTGTAATTCTAACTATATATACTTTCTTCATTCCTGTTGTTCTTAATTATTGAACTGTACTCCTGAATGTCCCCTATGTGCCACACATGCTTCCCGAGTGGACAAAGTTCCGATGCCATAAGAGCTTGTATATCTTCCTTGCCTCCCCTTGCACTCAACTCTCAACCTTAAACTGCCTGTCCAGTGCAGCCAGATGGGACTCTTGACTTCCATGAACTCCTCTTCCCTTTCAAGGTCTTCTTTAATTCTGTGCTTTTTAAAAAAGTTTATTTTTCTCCAACAAGTATCTTGATCTTTTTTTTTTTAATTTTTATTTTATTTTATTTTTTTTTAATTTTATTTTATTTTTAAACTTAACATAACTGTATTAGATTTGCCAAATATCAAAATGAATCCGCCACAGGTACACATGTGTTCCCCATCCTGAACCCTCCTCCCTCCTCCCTCCCCATTCCATCCCTCTGGGTCGTCCCAGTGCACCAGCCCCAAGCATTCAGTATCGTGCATCGAACCTGGACTGGCAACTCATTTCATACATGATATTTTACATGTTTCAATGCCATTCTCCCAAATCTTCCCACCCTCTCCCTCTCCCACAGAGTCCATAAGACTGTTCTATACATCAGTGTCTCTTTTGCTGTCTCGTACACAGGGTTATTGTTACCATCTTTCTAAATTCCATATATATGCGTTAGTATACTGTATTGGTGTTTTTCTTTCTGGCTTACTTCACTCTGTATAATAGGCTCCAGTTTCATCCACCTCATTAGAACTGATTCAAATGTATTCTTTTTAATGGCTGAATAGTACTCCATTGTGTATATGTACCACAGCTTTATTATCCATTCATCTGCTGATGGACATCTAGGTTGCTTCCATGTCCTGGCTATTATAAACAGTGCTGCGATGAACATTGGGGTACTCGTGTCTCTTTCCCTTCTGGTTTCCTCAGTGTGTATGCCCAGCAGTGGGATTGCTGGATCATAAGGCAGCTCTATTTCCAGTTTTTTAAGGAATCTCCACACTGTTCTCCATAGTGGCTGTACTAGTTTGCATTCCCACCAACAGTGTAAGAGGGATCCCTTTTCTCCACACCCTCTCCAGCATTTATTACTTGTAGACTTTTGGATCGCAGCCATTCTGACTGGTGTGAAATGATACCTCATAGTGGTTTTGATTTGCATTTCTCTGATAATGAGTGATGTTGAGCATCTTTTCATGTGTTTGTTAGCCATCTGTATGTCTTCTTTGGAGAAATGTCTATTTAGTTCTTTGGCCCATTTTTTGATTGGGTCATTTATTTTTCTGGAGTTGAGCTGTAGGAGTTGCTTGTATATCCTCGAGATTAGTTGTTTGTCAGTTGCTTCATTTGCTATTATCTTCTCCCATTCTGAAGGCTGTCTTTTCACCTTGCTAATAGTTTCCTTTGATGTGCAGAAGCTTTTAAGGTTAATTAGGTCCCATTTGTTTATTTTTGCTTTTATTTCCAATATTCTGGGAGGTGGGTCATAGAGGATCCTGCTGTGATGTATGTCAGAGAGTGTTTTGCCTATGTTCTCCTCTAGGAGTTTTATAGTTTCCGGTCTTACGTTTAGATCTTTAATCCATTTTGAGTTTATTTTTGTGTATGGTGTTAGAAAGTGTTCTAGTTTCATTCTTTTACAAGTGGTTGACCAGAGTTCCCAGCACCACTTGTTAAAGAGATTGTCTTTAATCCATTGTATATTCTTGCCTCCTTTGTCGAAGATAAGGTGTCCATATGTGCGTGGATTTATCTCTGGGCTTTCTATTTTGTTCCATTGATCTATATTTCTGTCTTTGTGCCATTACCATACTGTCTTGATAACTGTGGCTTTGTAGTAGAGCCTGAAGTCAGGTAGGTTGATTCAGTATTTTTGAAGATTATACTCCATTAAAAATTATTACAACATAATAAATAATTCACCATGCTATATAGTATATCTTAATTGCTCATCTGCTTTATAAACAGTAGTTTGCATCTGCTAATCCAGTGGCACTAATTGGTCCCTCCCTGTTGCTATCTCCTTTCATAACCAAAAGATTGTTTTCTATATCTTTGGGTCTCTTTCTGTCTTACATATGCATTGATTTTATGATTTTTTGAGTCTTCATATAACTGAAGTAATACAGTATTTGTCTTCCTCTATCTGCCTTATTCCTCTGCCTGAACATCTTTCACTGAGTATATTCTCTAAATCCATCCATTTTGCTGCAAATGGTAGTATCTCATTTTTATGTCTGAGTAATATTCCATGATGTGTATATGTACACCATATCTTCTTAGAAGAGCTGAGAGATGTTTGAGTTGCTTCCATATGTGAGATATTATAAACAGTATTGCTAGGGACACTGGAGTGTATGTATCTTTTCAAGTTAGTGTTTTCACTTTTTCTGGATATGTACCTGGGAGTAGAATTGCTGGATCATATGGCTGTCCTATTTTTAGGTTTTTATGGAACCTCCATACTGATTCCCATAGTGGTTGAACCAATAATTTACATTGCCCAAGAGTGTTCAAGTGGTTCCTTTCCCCATATCCTCTAAAACTTCTGATATTTACTGATTGCTTTGGTGATAGGTATTCTGAGAGATGTGAGTTGATATTGCATCATTGCTTTAATTTGCATTTTTCTGATAATTGGTAATATTGAGCATCTTTTCTTGTCCTGTTAGCCATCTGTGTGTTCTATGTGCCTTTTTATGCCAATACCATGCTATTTTGATTACTGTAGATTTACAATATTATCAGTTTGGGAGAGTTATATCTCCAGCATTATTGTTTTTTTTTCTGAAGAGTGCTTTGCCAATAAGTAGTCTTTTGTTGTTCTAGTTTTAAGATTATTTTTCTATAAATTTTAGAACTATTTAAGGATTATTCTAGTTCTATGAATTTTAGGATGTTTTTGGTCTAGTTTTGTAAAAAATATCATGGGTACTGGATAGAAATTGCATTAAATCTGTAGATTTGTTTGGGTATTATGGCCATTTTAATAATATTAACTTTTCCAATACAAGGGAATGGGATATCTTTCCATTTTTGCATATAATTTTCAATTTTCTTTATCAAAGTTTTATGGTTTTCAGAATATACTTCTTTCACTTCCTTAAGTTGATTCCTAGGTATCATTTGTAGAACCAATTAAATAGGATTTCTTTTTACTTTCACTTCCTAATATTTCATAATTAGTGTATAGAAACATAACAGATTTCTCTATACTCATCTTGTAACATACAATCTACTGAATGAACTTATTAGTTCTAAGAGGTTTTCAGTGGAGACTTTTGAGTTCTCTGTACAAAGTACATCATCTGCAAGTAGTGACAGTGTTACCTCTTCTTTCCAATATGTTTTATTTCTTCTTGTTGCTGCAGCTAGAATGTGCAATTCTACTTTAAATAGAAGTGGTGAGAACGAGCATCCTTATCTTATTCCTGAATTTAGCAGGAAAGATTTCACCTTTTCACCAATGAGTATTATGTTGGCTGTGAATTTTTCATAAACAGTCTTTATTATATTCAGCTATTTCCCCTAAACCACTTTGATGAGACTTTTTAACTTGAATGGATGCTGATTTTTTGGAACTATTTTTATGCATTTATTGAAGTGACCATGTATTTTTTGTCTTTCTTTTTCTTAACATAGGTGTATCACAGTGGTTGATTTGCATATGTTAAATTGTCTTTGTGACCCAGGATTAAATCCAACTTGATCACAGTGAATGACACTTCTTTGTATTTTTTAATTTGGTTTGCTAACATTTGTGGAGGGTTTTTTTTTTCTTTTTTGTAGTGTTTTTCTCTAGTTTGGTAGCAAAGTAATGGTGATCTAATATTGGGATAAATTAGGGAATGTTCCCTCATCTTCAGTTAGTTGGAATTGTTTGAGTTATTTTCTATATGTTTGGTAGAATTCCCCTGGAAATTTTTTGAATTGCTGCTTTAATTTCACTTCTGGTGATCAGTGTGTTCAAATTATTTGCTTCTTCATAACTCAGTCTTGGTATGCTCTGTGTTTCTAGAAATTTGTGTTTCTTCCAGGTTATCCAATTTGTTAGTATATAACTGTTCACAGTATTCTCTTATGATTTTTCATATGTCTCTGGTATCTCCTAGTCCTAGGAATTGGAAGGTAGAAAAAAAAAATATACCCTAAGGAGAAAATCTATGAAGTGAAGTGACATGAAAGCTATTCAGTCGTGTTTGACTCTGACTATAGCCTGCCAGGCTCCTCTGTCCATGAAATTCTCCAGGCAAGAATACTGGAGTGCATAGCCATTCCATTCTCCAGGGGATCTTTCCAACCCAGTGATCAAACCCAGGTCTTTTATATCTTCTGCACTGCATGCAGAATCTTTACTATCTGAGACACCAGAAAAGTCCATATATAGTCCTAATTATGGGAATCTTTAGAACATATTTCACATGGATATTTAAAACCTACTGTTTAATAAGCCTTTGATCTTGACTAAAATGCCTTACTGCAAGATGATACTTAATTCAAATTATCAAAATAGACATAGTCCTAGAAATAAAATATTTTTCTACTCTGGACTGATCTTTTTACTTCTGTGGAGTTTCAAAAATATTGATATCAAATTTTTGCATAAACATGTTCCCAAGACATATGCTTTAAAAATAGAACATAAAGTTATTCTTTAGTTTCTGAACTTGAAAATATGTGTGATTCTATGTCCATTATGTTGACATAATGTTGACACTGTATTTTGAGTAATAAATTACTATACAAAATGGCTCAGTCAGAGTGCAAAAAGTTCAATAGGAACGTAGTTTATATTCTGAGGGGTTTTGCTTCCGCATCATAAAAGCTTTTTTATTTAGGGCATACATATGTGAATACTATAGAATGACTTCTTTTACATTACAAAGCTATTACATTAAATTCAGACTAAATCAGGATTACAGTACCAATAAATATGGGTATTTTAAAGCTATTATTAGACAAGAATTTAAAACAATGGAATAAGAAAAATGAGATTTCAGAAATTTAATTTTTATTGGAGTATAGTTGATTTACAATGTAGTGCTAGTTTCTGCAATACAGCAAAGTGAATCAGTTATATACATACCTATATCCACTCCTTTTTTAGATTCTGTTCTTATATAGGTCATTACAGAATATTGGGTAGAGTTCCCTGTGCTATACAGTAGATTTTTATTAGTTATCTATTTTATATATAGTAGTGTTAATATGTCATTCTCAACCTCCCAGTTTATCCCCCCTTCCCCTCCCCACCCCTTGGTAACCATACTTGTTTTCTACTTCTGTGACTCTATTTCTGTTTTATAAAAAGGTTCATTTGTACTAGTATTTTTAGATTTCTTAGAAGTCTAAAGAAAGCATATCATATATTTGTCTTTTACTGTCTGACTTATTTCACTCTGCATTAGAATTTCTAGGTCCACCTTGTCACTGCAAAAAAAAAAAAAAGTATTTAAAATTAAAATTTATGTTTGGATTCTAAAAAGTGCCTACTTAAATAACATGTATTAAATAATAATCACAAAAATAAATATATATAGCCAAGAGGGGAAAAATAAAAAGGAAAGTGAGATGAAGGGAATAGCATTTATTGAGTAAAATTCCTGACCAGAACACTAAATAGGTATGAAACATAAGGAAAACAATTATGTAAAAATAGGTAGGCCTCATTTTAGAAAGAAGAAATTTGCATTTAGACAATTTAATCTTATAATCAAATGTCTTTACAGTATATGTGGCTCTCCAATGTTTTAATATATGTTTGATTTGATTCATCCATTTTTATGGAAGAATATTGAGTCCAAATTATCAGGGACTATACTCAGAGCTGGTTATTCAAGGACGCACAGAATAGGGGTTGTCTTTACTGTTTTAAACCAGCATCCAGAGATCTGAATGGAAAAGTATTAGAAGTAATGCAATAAAGATAAAAGAGCTTTTCAATAACCCAGGGGTACTGTGACCAGAGAGTGTGTTGGCTTTGGTACTGAAAAGTAAAGTGTTTCTACCAGAGAATTTGTCAAGTAGAATTTATAGTTTTGAATTTCAAGATGGACAGAAAAGGTAAGAAACTGAAGGATAAGAAAAATGGAATGGGAGTATATTTTCTTTATGTTTATGGTTAGCAATGAAACAGCAGAGTGTTCAGATTAGACCAGTGACCAATATCAGAAAAAGCAGTAGAATGAGTTCTCAGCTGAAGGAAAAATGTCTGATAATGAAACTTCTCAAAAATTGAAGTTGGCAGCCTTGTGAAAAATCCCTGTTAAAGGCATTCAATAAAATACTCGGTCACCACTTATTCCTTTGTTGTTGAAATTCAAATATATCCAGTGGAAAGAATAATCTTGACTTTATACTCCCTTCCAATTCAGATTTCATGGTTGTACAGTGAAAAATAATCTATATTTTGGAGTCTGCCAGATTCTGAAAAAGTTGATTTAAATAAAACATAGAAACTAAGATAAGCAAAAAAAAAAAAAAAAAAAAGAAAGAAAAAATGCCCCCCTATCCCAATAAACAAAGCAACATGGTTCTTTTTGGACTGAATGTTTGGTCATGAAAGTTTGAATGTTTGGTACGAAGTTACGTTTTCAACAAGCTTGTTCTATAAGGTGTCTGTTAAATGAGAGGAGATTTGAAAATGATCAGCTTTGGGTCACACGATTCTACTAAGACAGTTTGTCAGCAGAACAAATTAAAGTGAAGCTCTTAAAATGAAACAGGAGTCTCCCAAATAACGAGCTATTTTAAGCAAACTTGAGTGATGGTCAGTGGTGACGTGACTGGCTCATAATGTTGCTTCCATATTTGCTGCCTGTGTCAGGGAATGAATGGTATGCTCTGCCAATTACTGACAGTATATGAAGGTCCATGGGGAGAAGACACACACACTTCAGAAACAGCCTCTTGCAGTCCACCTGAACCCTCTTGCCTTGACAACATGTGTTGTAACTACTACGGCAACTCCTGTGGCTATGGCTGTGGAAAGAGCTATAGCTGTGGGTTCAGCCCCTATTATGGCTGTGGATATGGAAGTAGATACGGCTGTGGATACGGCTCGGGATACGGCTGTGGATATGGGACAGGATATGGCTGTGGATTTAGCCCCTATTATGGCTGTGGTTATGGAACCAGATATGGCTGTGGATATGGCTCTGGCTATAGCAGCTACTGGCCAGTTTGCTACAGGAGATGTTATTCTTGCTGCTAGAACATCACCCTCTTAGTCTAGTCTGCTTCTGAAATGAGGAATCTAAAAATAATACTGCTTTGAGGATCTGTAACCCATGATTTGTACTTGCAAGAAATTGTATGTGTGACAGAGGCTTTGATCTCCAACTACCCATTTTTAGATTGACATACTTGAGGTCTGAAGTTCAATGGTGATATCATCTGACTCTTCCAAATGTTAGCCTTTACTCCCTAATCTCTGAGTCTCTGTTATGACTGTGTTAATGATCCTAACATTCTAAAGCTTGGATAACCGCTTATCCTCAATAAAAATGGCTCATTGCTTCTAACAAATCTCTGTGTACTGCTTATGAATTAGTCTTTCATAAGGTGCTATGGCCTCTTTCAAAGACTGAGCTCAGAGGTTGCTTGAACCTTGAGTTCTTTGATACAATACAAGCATTTCTTCTTGTATTTGCAGCAAAAATAATACCTTCTCGAACTATTCCTTGTATCTCACATGCTCAGGCACTCACATACCCAAGCACAAATCTCACAGTATTTCAGAACCGTGCTGAACTGTGCAAATCTCACATGTCAAGAATGGAGCTGGAGGAGCAAGTGCAGGAGGAATGACACATATTCTGGTGGTCATGACAAAGTCCAGGTGCAGGAGAGACAATCTGATTTCCTGCAGGAGTAATGGAATAGAAGAGATGCTTCCCAGAAGTAATGAGAAATTGGAAGCAGAGTTGGGTGTTAGACACTTGAGAATAAAGAACTAAGGAATGTATATTCTTTGTAGCCAAAGAGGGAGAAGCTCTATACAGTTAGCAAAAACAAGACTAGGAGCTGACTGTGGCTCAGATCATGAACTCCTTATTGCCAAATTCAGACTGAAACTGAAGAAAGTAGGGAAAACCACTAGACCATTCAGGTATGACCTAAATCAAATCCCTTACAAATATACAGTGAAAGTGAGAAATAGATTTAAAGGACTAGAAACAGATGGACAGAGTGCCTGATGAACTATGAACGGACTTAGTGACATTTTACATGAGAAAGGAATCAAGACAATCCCCACGAAATAGAAATGCAAAAAAGTAAAATGGCTGTCTGAGGAGGCCTTACAAATAGCTGTGAAAAGACGAGAAGCGAAAAGCAAAGGAGAAAAGGAAAGATATACCCATCTGAATGTAGAGTTCCAAAGAATAGCAAGGAGAGATAAGAAAGCCTTCTTCAGTGATCAACGCAAAAAATAGAGGAAAACAATAGAATGGAAAGACTAGCGATCTATTCAGGGGAATATTTCATG
Organism: Bubalus kerabau; assembly: GCF_029407905.1. Lineage (NCBI taxonomy): Eukaryota > Metazoa > Chordata > Mammalia > Artiodactyla > Bovidae > Bubalus > Bubalus kerabau. The sequence goes on from NC_073625.1 coordinate 51,231,666, forward strand.
AACTTGGGCTCAATAAAGGACAGAAATGGTATGGACCTAACAGAAGAAGAAGATATTAAGAAGAGGTGGCAAGAATACACAGAAGAACTGACAAAAAAGGTCTTCATGACCCAGATAATCAGGATGGTGTGATCACTCACCTAGAGCCAGACATCCTGGAACGTGAAGTCAAGTGGGCCTTAGGAAGCATCACTACGAACAAAGCTAGTGGAAGTGATGGAATTCCAGTTGAGCTATTTCAAGTCCTAAAAGATGATGCTGTGCCAGCAAATTTGGAAAACTCAGCAGTGGCCACAGAACTACAAAAGGTCAGTTTTCATTGCAATCCTAAAGAAAGGCAATGCCAAAGATTGCTCAAACTACCGCACAATTGCACTCATCTCACTTGCTAGTAAAGTAATACTCAAAATTCTCCAAGCCAAGTTTCAGCAATATGCAAACCGTGAACGTCCAGATGTTCAAGCTGGATTTGGAAAAGGCAGAGGAACCAGAGATCAAATTGCCAACATCCGCTGGATCATCAAAAAAGCAAGAGTTCCAGAAAAGCATCTATTTCTGCTTTATTGACTATGCCAAAGCCATTGACTGTGTGGGTCACAATAAACTGTGGAAAATTCTGAAAGAGATGGGAATTCCAGACCACCTGACCTGCCTCTTGAGAAACCTGTATGCAGGTCAGGAAGCAACAGTTAGAACTGGACATGGAATAACAGACTGGTTCCAAACAGGAAAAGGAGTACGTCAGGGCTGTATATTGTCACCGTGATTATTTAACTTATATGCAGATTACATCATGAGAAACTGAGAAACCCCAGGCTGAAGGAAGCACAAGCTGGAATCAAGATTGCCGGGAGAAATATCAATAACCTCAGATATGCAGATGACACCACCCTTATGGCAGAAAGTGAAGAGGAACTAAAGAGCCTCTAGATGAAAGTGAAAGAGGCGAGTGATAAAGTTGGCTTAAAGCTCAACATTCAGAAAACTAAGACCATGGCATCCGGTCCCATCACTTCATGACAAATAGATGAGGAAACAGTGGAAAGAGTGGCAGACTTTATTTCTCTGGGCTCCAAAATCACTGCAGATGGTGATGCAGCCATGAAATTATAAGACATGTACTTCTGTTTCATCCACTTCATTAGAACTGATTCAAATATATTCTTTTAATGGTAAGTAATACTCCATTGTGTATATGTACCACAGCTTTCTTATCCATTCATTGCTGATGGACATCTAGGTTGCTTCCATGTCCTGGCTATTATAAACAGTGCTGCGATGAACATTGGGGTACATGTGTCTCTTTCCCTTCTGGTTTCCTCAGTGTGTATGCCCAGCAGTGGGATTGCTGGGTCATAAGGCAGTTCTATTTCCAATTTTTTAAGGAATCTCCACACTGTTCTTCATAGTGGCTGTACTAGTTTGCATTCCCACCAACAGTGTAAGAGGGTTCCCTTTTCTCCACACCCTCTCCAGCATTTATTGCTTGTCGACTTTTGGATCGCATCCATTCTGACTGGCGTGAAACGATACCTCATAGTGGTTTTGGTTTGTATTTCTCTGATAATGAGTGATGTTGAGCATCTTTTCATGTGTTTGTTAGCCATCTGTATGTCTTCCTTGGAGAAATGTCTATTTAGTTCTTTGGCCCATTTTTTGATTGGGTCATTTATTTTTCTGGAATTGAGCTGTAGGAGTTGCTTATATATTTTTGAGATTAGTTGTTTGTCAGTTGCTTCATGCTATTATTTTCTCCCATTCTGAAGGCTGTCATTTCACCTTGTTTATAGTTTCCTTTGTTGTGCAAAAGGTTTTAAGTTTAATTAGGTCCCATTTGTTTACTTTTGCTTTTCTTTCCAATATTCTGGGAGGTGGGTGATAGAGGATCCTGCTGTGATGTATGTCGGAGAGTGTTCTGCCTATGTTCTCCCCTAGGAGTTTTATAGTTTCTGGTCTTACATTGAGATCTTTAATCCATTTTGAGTTTATTTTTGTGTATGGTGTTAGAAAGTGTTCTAGTTTCATTCTTTTACAGGTGGTTGACCAGTTTTCCCAGCACCACTTGTTAAAGAGATTGTATTTAATCCGTTGTATATCCTTGCCTCCTTTGTCAAAGATAAGGTGCCCATAGGTGCATGGATTTATCTCTGGGCTTTCTATTTTGTTCCATTGATCAATATTTCTGTCTTTGTGCCAGTACCATACTGTCTTGATGACTGTGGCTTTGCGTATTATATGGAGTGAAATAAGCCAGAAAGAAAATAACCAATACAGTATACTAATGCATATATATGGAATTTAGAAAGATGGTAACAATAACCCTGTATACGAGAGAGCAAAAGAGACACTGATGTATAGAACAGTGTTTTGGACTCTGTGGGAGAGGGTGGGATGATTTGGGAGAATGGCATTGAAACATGTATAATATCATATATGAAACGAGTTGCCAGTCCAGGTTTGAAGCATGATACTGGTTGCTTGGGGCTGGTGCACTGGGACGACCCAGAGGGATGGTACGGGGAGGGAGGAGGGAGGAGGGTTCAGGATCGGGAACACGTGTATACCTGTGGCGGATTCATGCTGATATATGGCAAAACCAATACAATATTGTAAAGTTAAATTAAAATAAAAAATATATATATTAAAAAAAATAAAAACAAAAAAAGAAACACCCAGGCTAAAAAAAAAAAAAAAAAGGACACTTACTTCTTGGAAGAAAGTTATGACCAGCCTAGACAGCACATTAAAAAGGAGACACATTACTTTGCCAACAAAAGTCTGTCTCGTCAAGGCTATGGTTTTTCCAGTGGTCATGTATGGATGTGAGAGTTGGACTGTGAAGAAAGCTGAATGCAGAAGAATTGATGCTTTTCAGCTGTGGTGTTGCAGAAGACTCTTGAGAGTCCCTTGGACTGAAAGGAGATCCAAGCAGTTCATCCTGAAGGAGATCAGCCCTGGGTGTTCATTGGAAGGACTGATTTTGAAGCTGAAACTCCAATACTTTGGACACCTGATGTGAAGAGCTGACTCATTTGAAAAGACCCTGATGCTGCAAAAATTGAGGGCAGGAGGAGAAGAGGATGGCAGAGGATGAGATGGTTGGATGGCATCACCAACTCAATGGGCATGAGTTTGGGTAAGCTCCAGGAATTGGTGATGGACAGGGAGGCCTGGCATGGAAGAGGCCTGGTTCATGGGGTTGTAAAGAGTTGGAAACAACTGAATGACTGAACTGAACTGAACTGAACCGAACCAGTTCATCTCTATTGCATGTTGTAAAATGTCTTTTTACACATTATCTCAATTCATTTTCACACCCTCTTAAAATAAATAGAATGGGTACTTGACAAACAAGTGTTGCGAGAAAGAAGCTGAGGCTCAGAGTGATTAAGTCACTATCTTGAAATCACACAGCAACTGAGTGTGAGGGCCAAGTCTTTTGTAGTCTTCTACAAAAGCTCACTGCCATACGCTCCTCCTGGCCAGGCCCTCTCCTGCTTATGGAAGCAGTATGCGCTGTGCTCTAAATAATCTGAAGAGAAAAAAAAAAAGTCTGAGAGCTCCTCTCTACATCTGCTTAGTGATTACACACCTCGACTGGTGGTAATAAATGCACAGAAAGACTTGTTGTCCCACTCCCTTATCTGACTGGCCAGTTCCTACTCAAACCTCATGTCTAGTGCCCCATCTTCTCAGAACTCTTTCCTGACTCTCACAACATTTATAACCTTCCTTATTTTATAACTTTCATAACACATGGCTACAAAAACAATTACTTCATTTCTTCTTTAAATCCTACTATGTTACTCCTACATAAAATTATGAATTCACTGAGAACTAGGTTCATTGGATGAATAGAGGAGAGAGTCATACATAAATGCATATATTGGTTCAGTTCAGTTCAGTCATTCATTGTGTCCGACTCTTTGCAACCCCAAGGACTACGGCACATCAGGCCTCCCTGTCCATCACCAACTCCCTGAGTTTGCCCAAATTCAGGTACACTGAGTCAGTGATGCCATCCAACTGTCTCATCCTCTGTCATCCCCTTCTCCTCCTGCTTTCAATTTTCCCCAGAATCAGGATCTTTTCAAATGAGTCAGCTGTTTGATCAGGTGGACAAAGTATTAGAGTTTCAGCTTCAACATCAGTCCTTCCAATGAACACCCAGGACTGATCTCCTTTAGGATGGACTGGTTGGATCTCCTTGTACTCCAAGGGACTCTCAATAGTCTTCTCCAACACCACAGCTCAAAAGCATCAACTCTTCAGCACTTAGCTTTCTTTAGAGTCCAACTCTCATATCCATACATGACTACTGGAAAAACCATAGCTTTGACTAGATGGACCTTTGTTAGCAAAGCAATGTGTCTCCTTTTTAATATGCTGTGTAGGTTGGTCATAACTTTCCTTCAAGGAGTAAGCGTTTTTTAATTTCATGGCTGCAATCACCATCTACAGTGATTTTGGAGCCCAGAAAAATAAAGTCTGACACTGTTTCCACTGTCCCCCTATCTATTTCCCATGAAATGGTGGGACCGGATGCCTTGATCTTCGTTTTCTGAATGTTGAGCTTTAAGCCAACTTTTTCTCTCTCCACTTTCACTTTCATCAAGAGGCTTTTGAGTTCCTCTTCACTTTCTGCCATAAGGGTAGTGTCATCTGCATATCTGAGGTTATTGGTATTTCTCCCGGCAATCTTGATTGCAGCTTGTCCTTCTTCCAGCCCAGCGTTTCTCATGATGTACTCTACATATAAGTTAAATAAGCAGGGTGACAATATACAGCCTTGGCGTATCCCTTTTCCTATTTGGAACCAGTCTGTTGTTCCATGTCCATAGTATATAAAACCCAGGGATGGTACTAAGTCTCCAGGGCACAGAGCCACATGTAAAAACTAAAAGAAAAATAATCGAGAATGTCAGTAGTACTGAGAATAGAAACATTACAGTATACCTGTGTGTCTACAAATAAGTTTCTTCTCTCTATGGATGTCTAAATCCAAACCTACTCTTCCTTCTCACTCGAAGCTACACATCTGAACTTTCTATTGCCAAACATGTAGGGAAAAAATGTGTAGCTTTTAAAAGTTTCAGTACAGTTCAGTTCAGTTCAGTAACTCAGTCATGTCCGATCCTTTGCGACCTCATGGACTGCAGCAAGCCAGGGTTCCCTGTCCATCACCAACTACCAGAGCTTGTTCAAACTCATGTCCATCGAGTCAGCGAGGCCATCCAACCATCTCATCCTCTGTTGTCCCCTTCTCCTCCTGCCTTCAATCTTTCCCAGCATCAGGGTCTTTTCAAATGAGTCAGTTCTTAACACCAGGTAGTCAAAGTACTGGAGCTCCAGCTTCAGCATCAGTCCTTCCAATGAATGTTCAGGACTGATTTCCTTTAGGATTGACTGGTTGGATCTCTTTGCAGTCCAAGGGACTCTCAAGAGTCTTTTTGAACAACACAGTTCAAGAGCATCAATTCTTTGGCATTCAGTTCTTTTTATAATCCAACACTCATATCCATACATGACTACTGGAAAAACCATAGCTTTGACTACATGGACCTTTCTCAGCAAAGTCATGTCTCTGCTTTTTAATATGCTGTCTAGGTTGGTCACAGCTTTTGTTCCAGTGAGCAAACATCTTTTTCTTTTATGGCTGCATTCACCATCTGCAGTAATTTTGGAGCCCAGGAAAATGAAGTCTCTCACTGTTTCCATTGTCTCCCCATCTATTTGCCATGAAGTGACGGGACCAGATTGCATGATCTTTGTTTTCTGATTGTTGGGTTTTAAGCCAGCCATTTCATTCTCCTCTTTCACTTTCATCAAGAGGCTCTTCAGTTCCTCTTCACTTTCTGCCATATAGGTGGTGTCATCTGCATATCTGAGATTATTTATATTTCTTCCACTAATCTTGATTCTAGTTTGTGCTTCATCCAGCCTGGCATTTTGCATGATGTACTCTGCTTAGAAGATGAATAAGCAGGGTGACAGTAAACAGCCTTGACTTACTGCTTTCCCAATTTGGAACCAGTTCGTTGTTCCATATCCAGTTCTAACTGCTGCTTCTTGACCTGCATACAGGTTCTCAGGAGGCAAGCAAGGTGGTCTGATATTCCCATCTCTTGAAACATTTTCCTCAGTTTATTGTGATATGCATAGTCCAAGGATTTGGTGTAGTCAATAAAGCAGAAGTAGATGTTTTTCTGGAACTCTCTTGCTTGTTCTATTTTATTTTTTTCAGTTGAATTTGCATTTATTTGCAACATCGGAACTTACAAAAGTGAAAAGTTTTAATGTATTTATTACTTGTAATATCAGTAAAACCCACCAAATTCCTAGGAATGTATTTTATAAAATATATATAAACCTCTACAGTAAAAACTACAGAAAATTATTAAGAAAAACTGAAGAAGATCTAAGTAGCAATTAGACAGATTAGACCCATTAGCATATGGCAAATCTATCAGTTCTCCCCATTTTGATCTATAAATTCAAAATCTCATTAGATTTTATAGTGCCAATTGACTGACTAGCACTGTCAATTGTTCCATTTTAAGGTTTGGCGGCGGGGGGTGGGGGTGGGGTGTTATTTTTGTTTATCTCACTTGCTTAGGTGTACCTTTCATAATCTTTCATAATCAAGCAGATTCCAATACTTGTTATTTTTTACAATAAGACCCATAAAATCATTTATTGCACACTCAAATTTCAACAACAGTGAGATAAGTGGTAATCCAGTACTTTACTGAATGCCTTCAAAAGGAAGTTTCATCAAGCTTCTGATTTATTTTCTGAGAATTTTCAATACTAGGTATTTTTCCTTCAGTGGAGAAATCATTCAAACTTTTTTTTTCTTCTATTGATCACTGGTATAATCTTATGACTCTACTATGTTGAATCATGAATGATAGGCATAAATAAAATATATCCTCATTCCAATCATCATTATGCTTCAGTTTTCTTACCTTTCCTGTCCTCCTTGCAATTTGAAATTATAAGTTTGCTTCACAAATTCTCTACAGTAGACACTTTGCTTTTCAATGCCTCTGCCAAAGCAGAATTTCTGGCCACAATTCTCCTGGTTTACTGAAAAGTCTTCCATCTTTATTGCATTATCTCTAAACCTTTTCACTCAAGCCTCTCCATACCTAATGATGCCTGAAGAACCGCCTCTATTCTGTGCATCATGGAATAACCAGCTCTGGTTATAATACCTTGCACATAAATTGGGTTCAATTAATTTTCTCTAATAAAAAATTGATATATTAAGTCAAATTTCTGTTCAAATATTTGTGTGTCATTTACAAACTAATAGATATTTGGATTGCTTTCACCATTTTGTCATTTCACTGAGCTGAATGTCTCAAGTGTTCTTTAACTAGTGAAAGTATGAAAGTGTTAGTTGTCCAGATGTGTCCAACTCTTTGCAACCCCATGGACTGTAACCCGCTAGGCTCTTCTATCCATGGACTACTTCAGGCAGGAATATTGGGATAGATAGTCATTGCCTTCTGCAGGGGATCTTCCCAATCCAAGGACTGACCCCAAATCTGAGCTGCAGGCAGATTCTTTACTGTCTGAGCCACCAAGGAAGCCCTCTTCAACTAAGGGAGTCACAATGCTTCAGATTTTGAAGGTATGTTAAGAGTTACTTTGTGAAAACTCTTTTCTAGATGTGTGAATTATCTCATACCTGCCTAACAAATCATATGGTTACAAAACTTCATAAATTTTCTCCCATTTACACTTGCTAGTGTCCTTTCTTTGCAATTGACATCAGCTCATTTGTCACAAGTTCAAAATAGCTCCCTGAACTAGCTCTCTAATACAACTTTTACTCTCTTTTGCTTTTAGGTATTTTATTCCCTCGAGTCCAATTGTCAGTTTCAAATTATCTGAATTATTTATGCTGTTGGTTTTTCTATATGCACAGGCTGGATTATAAACATTGAAAGCAAGAGGCTTGTCTTTCATTTACCTACATTTCCTTCACTGTCTAATTTGAGACCTTTTTTAATATTCAAAACTGTCAGTTAAGAGATTGAAATCAATTGCCTTAATCTCAGTATATGCAAATACATAGGCAATTACATCAAAACAAACAATATGAGTGTATTTCTATTATTACTTTTCTGTTGCTTAGTTCCTTATGCACATGTTCTTAATTCCTATTTCTAATGCTAATTCTCATGAACCTGGAAAGTGTCTCTTCCATTCTTTTAAGCACTCAGGTCATCTTTTGTCTACCTTGGACTTCGCATCAACTTCCTGAAGAAAGTGGTATTCTTCCTCCTCTTTCCCCTTTAGTTGCATCCTAGACACAATGGGATTTACAAAGCACAGTTCAGAAATACTGGAAGATTTCTGCTTGGGTATGTGAGTGCCTGAGTACATAAGATATAAGAAACAGGTGGAGAAGACATTATTTCTGACACAGATATGAAAGAAATATTTGCATTATATCAAAGAAGAGCTCAAACTTCATGCATCACGTTTGCCCAATTTTCAACTGAGTCTACAAGGCCTGGAAAAAGACTAATTCCCAAGCAAGTACACAGAGATTTGATAGAAACAATGAACCATTTTTATTGAGAACAAGTGATTTTGTTAGGATCATCAATACAGTCGTAACAGAGAATCAGAGAATAAAGACTAACATTTGCAAAAGAGTCAGAGATACTACCAAGAAGCTTCAGGGCTCAAAGATGCCAATCTAAAGTGGGTATTTGCAGGTCAAAGCCTCTGTCAGGCATGTGATTTCTTGCAAGTGGAAATCCTGGGTTATAAATCCTTGAATCGGCATTATCTTTAGATGCTTCATCTCAGAAGCAAAAAGGGCTTAGATGGTGATGTTCTAGAAGCAAGAAGAATAACATCTCCTGTAGCAAACTGGCCAGTAGCTGCCATAGCCAGAGCCATATCCACAGCCATATCTGGTTCCGTAGCCATAGCCATAATAGGGGCCAAATCCACAGCCATATCCTGTCCCATATCCACAGCCGTATCCTGAGCCGTATCCACAGCCATATCTGGTTCCATATCCACAGCCATAATAGGGGCTGAACCCACAGCTATAGCTCTTTCCACAGCCATAGCCACAGGAGTTGCCGTAGTAGTTACAACACATGTTGTCAAGGCAAGAGGATTCAGGTGAGCTGCAAGAGGATGTTTCTGAAGTGTGTGTGTGCCTTCTCCTTCCCCTGGACCTTTATATACTCTCAGTAATTGGCAGGACATACCATTCATTCCCTGACACAGGCAGCAAATATGGAAGCAACATTATGAGCCAGTCACTGTTGACCAATAATGCTTTGCTTAAAATAGCTTCTTATTTTGGAGACTCATTTCACTTAAAGAGCATCATTTTAATTTTCCTCTGCCAAAGAATTTCTCACTAGAATCATGTGCCCAATAAGAGGTACACATTTTCAAATCTTCCTATCATTTAATATACATCTTACTTTAAAAGGTTTGGGAGGGAATGTTTAAAAAATTCCCCTTAACTTTTTCTTTTTTATTTTCACATCTACCTCTGATCACTTGAAAACAAATATGTCTGTTCATTTTCTTGAATCATTGTAACTTCTTGCCAGAGTTCTTCACCCAGATACCTACCTCCCAATACCAATTGGCATCTTGTTGTAGAACTCAAGGATGCTCCTAATTCTCCAGGGCACAGAACAACATGTAATAACATGTAACCAAAAGAAAAATAATCCAGAATGTCAGCAGTACTGAGAATAGAAATATTACAGTATAGCTGTGTGTTTGCAAGTAAGTTTCTCTCTCTATGGATGTCTAAATCCAAGCATACTCTTTCTTCTCACTCTAAACTAAATATCTGAACTTTCTAATGCCAACATGTAGCCAAAAAATGTGTAGCTTTTTAAATTTCAGTTCAGTAGCTCAGTCATGTCCTACTCTTTGCCACCTCATGGACTGCAGCAAGCCAGGGTACCTGTCCATCACCAACTCCCAGAGCTTGCTCAAACTCATGTCCATTGAGTTGGTGAGGCCATCCAACTATTTCATCCTCTGTTGTCCCACTCTCCTCCTGCCTTCAATCTTTTGCAGCATCAGGGTCTTTTTCAATGAGTCAGTTCTTCACATCAGGTAGACAAACTATTGGAGCTTTAACTTCAGGATCAGTCCTTCCAATGAATATTCAGGACTGATTTCCTTTAGGATGGGCTGGTCTGATCTCCTTGCAGTCCAAGGGACTCTCAATAGTCTTCTCCAACAACACAGTTCAAAATCATCAATTTTCAGCATTCAGTTTTCTTTATAGTCCAACTCTCACATCCACACATGACTACTTGGAAAACCATAGCTTTGAGTAGATGGACCTTTGTTGGCAAAGTAATGTCTTTGCTTTTAAATAGGTTGGTCTAGGTTGGTGTAGGTTGGTCATAGATTTTCTTCCAAGGAGCAAGTGTCTTTTAACTGGCTGCAGTCACCATCTGCAGTGATTTTGGAGCCCAAGAAAATAAAATCTCTCACTGTTTCCATTGTTTTCCCATCTATTTGCCATAGAGTGATGGGATCAGGTGCCCTGATCTTAGTTTTTTGAATGTTGAGTTTTAAGTGTTTTCTTTTTTTTTTTAATTTTATTTTATTTTTAAACTTTATATAATTGTATTAGTTTTGCACTTTCATCAAGAGGCTCTTCAGTTGCTCTTCACTTTCTGCCATAAGGGTGGTGTCATCTGTGTATCTGAGGTTATTGATATTTCTCCCAGCAATCTTGATTCCAGCTTGTGCTTCATCCAGCCTGGCATTTTGCATGGTGTATTCTGCTTAGAAGTTAAATAAGCAGGGTAACAGTATACAGCCTTGACTTGCTCCTTTCCCAATTTAGAACCAGTCTGTTGTTCCATGTCCAGTTCTAACTGTTGCTTCTTGACCTGGATACAGATTTCTCAGGAGATGGCTAAGGAGGTCTGGTATTCCGATCTCTTTCAGAATTTTCCACAGTTTGTTGTGATCCACACAGTCAAAGGCTTTGGCATAGTCAATAAGTCAGAAGTAGATGTTTTTCTGGAACTCTCTTGCTTTTTCTATATTAAAGTTGGGGGGGGGGTGTTATTTTTGTTTATCTCACTTGCTTAAGTGTACCACTATCGTTCATAATCACACAGATTTCAATACTTGTTATTTTTTACAATAAGAACCATGAAGTCTTCTATTGCACACTCAAATTTCAACAGTGAGATGAGTGGTGATCCAGTACTTTATTGAGTGCCTTCAAAAGGAACTTTCATCAAGCTTCTGATTTCATTTTCTGAGAATTTTCAATATTAGGCATTAATCCTTCAGCTGAGAAATCATTCAACCTTTTTTTTTCTTTGATTAATCACTGATATAATCTTATGATGCTGCTATGTTTAATAACGAATTATAGGCATAAAGAAAATATATCCTCATTCCAATCATCATTATGCTTCAGTTTTCTTACCTTTCTGGTCCTCCTTGCAATTTGAAATTGTAAGTTTGCTTCACAAATTCTCTACAGTAGACACTTTGTTTTCAATGCCGCTGCCAAAGCAGAATTTCTGGCCACAATTCCCCTGGTTTACTGAAAAGTCTTCCATCTTTATTGCATTATTTCTGAACCTTTTCACTCAAGCCTCTTCATACCTAATGATGCCTGCAGAACCGCCTCTATTCTGTGCATCATGGAATAACCAGCTCTGGTTATAATACCTTTCACATAAGTTGGGCTCAATTAATATTTCTCTAATAAAAAATTGATATATTAAGTCGAATTTCTGTTCAAATATTTGTGTGTCATTTACAAACTTATAGATATTTGGATTGATTGTCACCATTTTGTCATTTCCCTCACTGGTCTGAATGTCTCAAGTGTTCTTTAAACTAGTGAAAGTATGAAAATGTTAGCTGTCCAGATGTGTCCAACTCTTTGCAACCCCATGGACTGGAGCCCGCCAGGCTCTTCTATCCATGGACTACATCAGGCAGGAGTATTGGGTTGGATAGTCATTGCCTTCTGCAGGGGATCTTCCCAACCCAAGGACTGACCCCAGGTCTGTGCTGCAGGCAGATTCTTTACTGTCTGAGCCACCAAGGAAGCCCTCTTTAACTAAGGGAGTCACAACGTTTCAGTTATTGAAGGTATGTTAAGAGTTAGTTTGTGAAGACTCTTTACTGGATATGTAAGCTATCTCATACATGCTTACTAAATCATATTCTTCCAAAACTTCATGGACTTCTTTTCCCCTTTACATTTGCTACTGTCCTTTTGAATCTGTCTTTGCAATTGGCATGAGATATCACAAGGTGAAAATACCTCCCTGAAATATCTCTTTAATGCTTCAATCCTTACTCTCTTTCCCACTAAACTGTTTTATTCCCACATCCCAACTGTCAGTTTGAAATTATCTTAATTCTTTTTTATTTTCTTATTCTTCACCTACTAGAATGTAAACACCGTGAGAACAGGAAATTTTTCTTTAATTTTTCTACTTTGTCTTCAGTGTCTAAGATGAGACCCTTTCAAAACTACTCAAAACTGTTTACCAAATAAGTGACTGGAAACAATTTCAACATCAGTGTATACAAACAAATACATTTGCATTTCCATCAAAAGCAGATGATACGATAGAATGTTTTGACTTTCATATGCATGTTTTAGTCTCATGTGCTTGGCACCTCGCTCTGCTTCTTATTTCTCATATATGCAGGAAAATTCCCCTTGCTTTCCATTATTCCTTTAAGTACTCAGGACACCTCTTGTTTATTTTGGAATTTGCATTAACTTCCTGAATAAAGTATCATTCCTCCTCCTCTTTCACCTCCAGCTCCATCCCAGACACAGAGAGATTTGCAAAGCACAGTCCTGAAATACTGAAATTTGTGCTTATATATGTGAGTGCCTAAATATCAGAAAAACAAGAAATAGGTGGGAAAGACATTATTTCTGATGCAGGTATAAACAGAAATGCTTATATGAAGAAGAACTTCAAAGTTCAACTTCACATTTGCTCAGTTTTCAACAGAGGCCATAACACCTCAAATCAAAAATTATGCACAAGCAAATACACAGAGATTTGTTAGAAACAATGAACCATTTTTATTGATAACAAGGGACTTCCCCAACTGTAGAGTGTTTGGATCATTACTACAGAGAGTCAGAGATTAAGGGAGTAAAGGTTAACATTTGGAAAAAAGACAGATGATACCACCATGGAGCTTCAGGCCTCAAAGATGCCAATCTTAAAAACGGTAGTCAAAGGTCAAAGCTCTGTCTTACATGGAATTTCCTGCGTATAGAAATCATGACTTTTCAATTCTCGAATCAGCATTATCTTAGATGTGTGGTTTCAGACATAAATGGTGGTGACGTTCTAGCGGCAAGAAGAATAACATCTCCTGTAGCAGACTGGTCCGTAAGTGTTTAGCCAGAGCCATATCCACAGCCACAGCAGGAGCCGTATCCACAGCCATATCTGGTTCCATAACCGCAGCCATAATGGGAGCTGTATCCACAGCCATAATAGGGGCTAAATCCACAGCCATATCCTGAACCATATCCACAGCCAGTCCCATATCCACAGCCATATCTGGTTCTATAACCGCAGCCATAACGGGAGCTGTATCCACAGCCATAATAGGGGCTAAATCCACAGCCATATCCTGAACCATATCCACAGCCAGCCCCATATCCACAGCCATATCTGGTTCCATATCCACAGCCATAATAGGGGCTGAACCCACAGCTGTAGCTGTTTCCACAGCCATAGCCACAGGAGTTGCTGCAGTAGTTACAACACATGTTGTCAAGGGAAGAGGATTCAGGTGGACTGCAAGGCGATGTTTCTGAAGTGCGTGTTTTCTCCTTCCCATGGACCTTTATATACTGTCAGTAGTTGGCCTAGCATACCACTCATTCCCTGACATAGACAACAAATATGGAAGCGACCATCATGTGCCGGTCACTTTTGACAATCGATAATTTGCCTAAAGTAGCTAGTTACTTTGGAGATATTTAAAGAGCATCATTTTAATTTGCTCTGCCAGAGAATTTTTTCAGTAGAATCATGTGCCTCTAAACAGATACCCATTTCCAAAATTTCCTATCATTTAATATATATCTTATATTAAAAATGTGAGAAGCAATGTAGAAAAAATTTGCACCTTTCTCTCTCTTCTTTCTTAAATCATTTGCCTCTGGCCATAAGAAAAGAATATTCCTACCCCTTTTCTTGAATCATTGCAGATTCATCTATAGAAGCCAAAGATGCTGATGATACTGCATTCACAAAGAAGCCCCCAACAAGAAAAAATCTTGTCCAAACTGTCAAGAGTGTTAAGAATAGAAATCCTGTTTTATAGCTATATATTTATAAATGTTTCTCTATCTGTAGTTGCCTAAATCCAAACGTACCCTGTCTTCTCACTCTAAAGGAAAACCGGACCTTTCCATCATCAAAGATGTGATCGAAATTTTTTGTTTGTGGACTTTTTTTTGCATATCTTACTTGTATAGATTTTACTTTCATATCACCATTTTAAGAATCAGGCAGGTTCCAAATTTTTAAGTTTTTTTTTATTCAACTATATTTGATTTACAACATTGTGTTAGTTTAGGGAGTACAGCATGATGATTTAGTATTTTTGAAGATTATACTCCATTAAAAATTATTACAATGTAATAAATAATTCACCATGCTATATAGTATATCTTTATTGCTCATCTATTTTATGAAGAGTAGTTTGCATCTGCTAATCCAGTGGCACTAATTGGTCCCTCCCTGTTGCTATCTCCTTTAGTAAACAAAAGATTGTTTTCTATATCTTTGGGTCTCTTTCTGTCTTACATATGCATTCATTTTATAATTTTTAGAGTCTTCATATAACTGAAGTAATACAGTATTTGTCTTCCTCTATCTGCCTTATTCCTCTGCCTGAACATCTTTCACTAAGAGTATTCTCTAGATCTTTCCATTTTGCTGCAAATGGTAGTATCTCATTTTTATGTCTGAGTAATAATCCATGATGTGTATATGTACACCATATCTTCTTAAATGAGCTGAGAGATGTTTGAATGCTTCCATATGTGAGATATTATAAACAGTATTGCTAGGAACACTGGAGTGTGTGTATCTTTTCAAGTTAGTATTTTCACTTTTTCTGGATATGTACCCAGGAGTAGAATTGCTGGATCATATGGCTGTCCTATTTTTAGGTTTTTATGGAAACTCCATACTGATTTCCATAGTGGATGAATCAATAATTTACATTGCCCAAGAGTGTTCAAGTGGTTCCTTTTCCCATACCCTCTAAAACTTCTGATATTTACTTTGGTGATTGCTTTGGTGATAGGTATTCTGACAGATGTGAGTTGATATTGCATTATTGTTTTAATTTGCATTTTTCTGTTAATCGGTGATATTGAGCATCTTTTCTTGTCCTGTTAGCCATCTGTGTGTTTTATGTGCCTTTTTCTGCCAATACCATGCTATTTTGATTACTGTAGATTTATAATATAGTCAGTTTGGGAGAGTTGTATCTCCAGCATTATCGTTTTTTTTCTGAAGAGTGCTTTGCCGATAAGTAGTCTTTTGTTGTTCTAGTTTTAAGATTATTTTTCTATAAATTTTAGAACTATTTAAGGATTATTCTAGTTCTATGAATTTTAGGATTTTTTTGGTCTAGTTCTGTAAAAAATATCATGGTTACTGAATAGAAGTTGCATTAAATCTGTAGATTTCTTTGGGTATTATGGCCACTTTAATAATATTAACTCTTCCAATACAAGGGAATGGGATACCTTTCCATTTTTGCATATAATTTTCAATTTTATTTATCAAAGTTTTATGGTTTTCAGAATATACTTCTTTTGCTTCCTTAAGTTGATTCCTAGGTATCATTTGTAGAACCAATTAAATAGGATTTTTTTTTTACTTTCACTTACTAATATTTCATAATTAATGTATACAAACATAACAGATTTCTCTATACTCATCCTGTAACATACAATCTACTGAATGAACTTATTGGCTCTAAGAGGTTTTCAGTGGAGATTTTCGAGTTCTCTGTACAAAGTACATCATCTGCAAGTAATGACAGTGTTACCTCTTCTTTCTAATATGTTTTATTTCTTCTTGTTGCTGCAGCTAAAATGTGCAATTCTACTTTAAATAGAAGTGGTGAGAATTAGCATCCTTGTCTTATTCCTGAATTTAGCAGGAAAGATTTCACCTTTTCACCAATAAGTATTATGTTGGCTGTGAATTGCTCATAAACAGTCTTTATTATATTCAGCTATTTCCCTCTAAACCACTTTGATGAGAGTTTTTAACTTGAATGGATGCTGATTTTTTTTAACTATTTTTATGCATTTATTGAAGTGACCACGTATTTTTTGTCTTTCTTTTTGTTAACATGGGTGTATCACAGTGATTTGATTGCATATGTTAATTGACTTTGTGACCCAGGATTAAATTCAACTTGATCACAGTGAATGATGCTTCTTTGTATTTTTTAATTTGGTTTGCTAACATATTGTGGAGTGTTTTTTTTTTTTTTTTGTAGTGTTTTTCTCTAGTTTGGTAGCAAGGTAATGGTGGTCTAGTATTGGGATAAATTAGGGCATGTTTCCTCATCTTCAGTTAGTTGGAATAGTTTGAGAAGGATAAATATAAGTTATTTTCCATATGTTTGGTAGAATTCCCCTGGAAATTTTTTGAACTACTGCTTTAATTTCATTTCTGGTGATCAGTATGTTCAAATTATTTGCTTCTTCTTAACTCAGTCTTGGTATGCTCTTTCTAGAAATTTGTGTTTCTTCCAGGTTATCCAATTTGTTAGTATGTAACTGTTCACAGTATTTTCTTATGATTTTTTGTATGTCTGTGGTATCTCCTAGTCCTAGGGATTGGAAGGTAGAAAAAAATATACCCTAAGGAGGAAATCTATGAAGTGAAGTGAAGTGAAAGCTATTCAGTCGTGTTTGACTCTTTGTGACTAGAGCCTGCCAGGTTCCTCTGTCCATGGAATTCTCCAGGCAAGAATTCTGGAGTGCATAGCCATTCCATTCTCCAGGGGATCTTTCCAACCCAGCGATCAAACCAGGTCTTTTATATCTTCTGCATTGCATGCAGATTCTTTACCATCTGAGCCACCAGAAAAGTCCATATATAGTCCTAATTATGGGAATCTTTAGAACATATTTCACACTGTATAATAAGCCTTTGATCTTGACTAAAATGCCTTACTGCAAGATGATACTTAATTCAAATTATCAAAATAGACATAGTCCTAGAAATAAAATATATTTCTACTATGGACTGATCTTTTTACTTCTGTGGAGTTTCAAAAATATTGATATCAAATTTTTGCATAAACATGTTCCCAAGACATATGCTTTAAAAATAGAGCATAAAGTTATTCTTTAGTTTCTGAACTTGAAAATATGCATGATTCCATGTCCATTAAGTTGACATAATGTTGACACTGTATTTTGGGTAATAAATTACTATACAAAATGGCTCAGTCAGAGTGCAAAAAGGTCAATAGGAAGGTAATTTATATTCGGAGGGGTTTTGCTTCCGCATCATAAAAGCTTTTTTAATTAGGGTATACATATGTGGATACCATAGAATGGCTTCTTTTACGTTACAAAGCTATTACATTAAATTCAGACTAAATCAGGATTACAGTACCAATAAATATGGGTATTTTAAAGCTATTACTAGCCAAGAATTTAAAACTATGGAATAAGAAAATGAGATTTCAAAAATTTGATTTTTATTGGAGTATAGTTGATTGACAATGTTGTGCTAGTTTCTGCTATAGAGCAAAGTGAATCAGTTATATATATATACACCTATATCCACTCCTTTTTTAGATTCTATTCTTACATAGGTCATTACAGGATATTGGGTAGAGTTCCCTGTGCTATATAGTAGATTTTTATTAGTTATCTATTTTATATATAATAGTGTAAATATGTCATTCTCAAACTCTCAGTTTATCCCTCCTTCCGCTCCCCACCCCGTGGTAACCATGCTTGTTTTCTACTTCTGTGCCTCTATTTCCGTTTCATAAATAGGTTCATTTGTACTATTATTTTTAGATTTCTTAGAAATCTAAAGAAAGCAGTATCATATATTTGTCATTCACTGTCTGACTTACTTCACTCTGTATAAGAATTTCTAGGTCCACCTTGTCACTGCAATAAATATATATATATATATATTTAAAATTAAAATTTATGTTTGGATTCTAAAAAGTGCGTACTTAAATAACATGTATTAAATGATAATCACAAAAATAAATATATATAGCCAAGAGGGGAAAAATAAAAAGAAAAGTGAGATAAAGGGAATAGCACTTATTGAGTAAAATTCCTGACCAGAACACTAAATAGATATGAAACATAAGGAAAACATTATGTAAAAATAGATAGGCCTCATTTTAGAAAGAAGAAATTTGCATTTAGACAATTTAATCATATAATCAAATGATTTACAGTATATGTAGCTCTCCAATGTTTGACCATATGTTTGATTTGATTCATCCATTTTTATGGAAGAATATTGAGTCCAAATTATCAGGGACTGTACTCAGAGCTGGTTTTTCAAGGATGCACAGAATAGGAGTTGTCTTTACTGTTTTAAACCGGTATAAAGAGATCTGAATGGAAAGGTATTAGAAATAATGCAATAAAGATATAAGAGTTTTTCAATAATCCAGGGATACTGTGACCAGAGAATTGTTGGCTTTGGTACTGAAAAGTAAAGTGTCTGTACCAGAGAATTTGTCAAGTAGAATTTATAGTTTTGAATTTCAAGGAGGACAGAAAAGGTAAGAAACTGAAGGATAAGAAAAATGGAATGGGATCATATGTTCTTTATGTTTATGGTTAGCAATGAAACAGCAGAGTGTTCAGATTAGACCAGTGACCAATATCAGAAAAATCGGTAGAATGATTTCTCAACAGAAGGAAAAATGTCTGATAATGAAACTTCTCAAAAATTGAAGTTGGCAGCCTTGTGAAAATCCCTGTTAAAGGCATTCAATAAAGTACTCGATCACCATTTATTCCTTTGTTGTCGAAATTCAAGTATATCCAGTGGAAAGAATGATTTTGACTTTATACTCCCTTCCAGTTCAGATTTAATGGTTGTTACAGTGAAAAATAATCTAAATTTTGGAGTCTGCCAGATTGTGAAAAAGTTGGTTTAAACAAAACATAGAAACTAAGATAAGCAAAAAAAAGAAAAGAAAAAGAAAAAATGCCCTCCTACCCCAACAAACAAAGCAACATGACTGAATGTTTGGTCATGAAAGGTTGAATGTTTGGTATAAGGTTACATTTGAGTTAGTGAGGCAAGACATAGTTTTAATAAACTTTGGCAAGTGCTTTGACATGTGTCTGCACATAAGAGCCAGGAGGTGATGGTGGTCGTGGCTTAGTTGCTAGGTCATGTCAGACTCTTTGTAACCCCATGGACTGTATAGCCCGCCAGGCCCCTCTGTCCTTGGGATTTCCCAGGCAAGAACACTGGAGGGGGTTGCCATTTCCTCCTCCAGGGGATCTTCCAGACCCAGGGATCGAACCTACATCTCTTGCATTGCAGGCAGATTCTTTCCTGAGCCACTAGGAAAGCCCCAGGACCAAGAGGAGGATGATCCAGTTCAGACAATAACACGAAGGAAAGGCATCTCACAAGAGCTGTTACAGATCTGAGTTTTGATGTACAAATAGATTTTTTTTAAGCAAGAAATTTGGTGGCAAGAAAAATATTAACAGCAGAAGAAATGATAGTCATTTCCCTCTTTTACATGTCAAAAAGGTAAGTGTGTTAGAGAGGATTATTTAGAAGAAAGGAGACATTATATTTCAATGTCACAACGAACATTTTTGTAGAAGGTTGAGAACTTCTGATTAATGTACATATGAATAAGGATAAAATTGAGTTTTGTGGTACTTGATGTCATGAATGTATTAGGAGCTGAGATGGGCTTTTGCTGTAAGTATCAGAGTGACCCCACTTACCTTTAGCCTTTGAACTAAATGTGTGAGGAACAGTAGTGACAGAACAAGGCAAGAATGATTGAGTGAGGGGAATGGACTAAGGCTTTATGTGAAAAAAATGAGTTTCTGGTCTAACTGAGGACTTCCGATTCTTCAGCCAGATAAAGTTGGTTAAACTGTTAAAGTCTCCTCAATGGTGAGACTCAGGTAGCTACAAAAACGAGAGAAAAAGAGGGCTGCCCCACGTGAACAGGACCTTCCGTTGCCTGGTGCACGGAAGAAGGAAATACAAGAAGGAACACATGCAGCACGCTGTCTCCACGCCTGTAAGTCTTCACTCTTCCCGGGAATGGACTTGGTTTTGAACTATCAGATACTGATCAGATTCTTAGGATTTGAGGAGAGTCGGACAAGGCAGGGGTAAGGAATGCAGAAAGGGTAGGAAAAAATGGTCAGCAAATTGCAATGATTCAGGAAAGGAGATAGGAATATTCCTTTTCCTGTGGTCAGAAGCAGGTATTTTGGAAAAATGAGAGAGAAAAGGAGGCAAAATCGTCTGACATTCCCCAGCAAGCTTGTTCTATAAGGTATCTGTTAAATGAGAGGAGATTTTGAAAATGATCAGCTTTGGGTCACACGATTCTACTAAGACGGTTTGTCAGCAGAACAAATTAAAGTGAAGCTCTTAAAATGAAACAGGAGTCTCCCAAATAATGAGCTATTTTAAGCAAACTTTAGTGATTGTCGGTGGTGACGTGACTGGCTCATAATGTTGCTTCCATATTTGCTGCCTGTGTCAGGGAATGAATGGTATGTCCTGCCAATTACTGACAGTATATAAAGGTCCATGGGGAGAAGACACACACACTTCAGAAACAGCCTCTTGCAGTCCACCTGAACCCTCTTGCCTTGACAACATGTGTTGTAACTACTACGGCAACTCCTGTGGCTATGGCTGTGGAAAGAGCTACAGCTGTGGGTTCAGCCCCTATTATGGCTGTGGATATGGAAGTAGATACGGCTGTGGATACGGCTCGGGATATGGCTGTGGATATGGCTGTGGATACGGCTGTGGATATGGGACAGGATATGGCTGTGGTTATGGAACCAGATACGGCTGTGGATATGGCTCTGGCTATGGCAGCTACTGGCCAGTTTGCTACAGGAGATGTTATTCTTGCTGCTAGAACATCACCCTCTTAGACTAGTCTGCTTCTGAAATGAGGAATCTAAAGATTATACTGCTTTGAGGATCTGTAACCCATGATTTGTACTTGCAAGAAATTGTATGTGTGACAGAGGCCTTGACCTCCAACTCCCCATTTTTAGAACAACGTCTTTGAAGTCTGAGGTTCTATGGTGATATCATTTGACTCTTCCAAATGTTAGCCTTTACTCCCTTAATCTCTGAGTCTCTGTTATGATTGTGTTAAAGATCCTAACATTCTATAGCATGGAAAACCCCTTATTCTCAATAAAAATGGCTCATTGTTTCTAACAAATCTCTGTGAATTAGTCTTTCTTGAGGTGCTATGGCCTCTTTCAAAGACTGGGCTAAAAAAAAAAAAAAAAGACTGGGCTAATAGGGTGCTTGAACCTTGAGTTCTTTGATATACTGCAAGCATTTCTTCTTGTATTTTCACCAAAAATAATACCTTCTCCAAGTATTTCTTGTACCTCACATGCTCAGGCACTCACATACCCAAGCACAAATCTCACAGTATTTCAGAACCGTGCCGAACCATGCAAATCTCACTATGTGAAGAATGGAGCTGGAGGAGCAAGTGCAGGAGGAATGACACATATTCAGGTGGTCATGACAAAGTCCAGGTGCAGGAGAGACAATCTGATTTCCTGCAGGAGTAATGAAATAGAAGAGATGCTTCCCAGAAGTAATGAGAAATTGGAAGCAGAGTTGGGTTTAGGCACTTGAGAATAAAGAACTAAGGAATGGCTAAGCTAGAATAAAAATATTCTATGATATCATTTTCTTTTGATGGAATTGCAAATGTATTTTTAAATTTTATTTTTAATTGAAGGATAATTGCTTTGCAATTCTGTGTTGATTTCTGCTGTACAACAATGCAAATTAGTCATAACTATCTGCATATCCCCTCCCTCTTCAGCCTCCCTCTCACCCACCCATATCCCATCCATCTAGGTAATCACAGAGCTCCAGCTGGGCTCCCTATGTTAATAGCAGCCTCCCATTAGCTATCTATTTTACACATGATAATGCATGTAAGTCAATGCTACTTTCTCAATTAGTCCATCCTATCCTTCCCCCACTGTCCACAAGTCCATTGTCTATGTCTGTGTCACCATTCCTTCCCTGAAAAATAGACTCATCAGTACCATCTTCTAGATTATATATATATATATATAAATTAATATATAATATCTGATTTTTTCTTTTGGACTTACTTTACTCTGTGTAACAAACAGGTTCATCCACCTCACTACAAATTACTCAAGTCCATTTCTTTTATGGATGAGTAATATTCTATTGCACATATGCACCATAAATTCTTTACCCATTCATCTGTGAATGGACATTTAGGTTGCTTCCATGTCCTGTCTATTATAAATAGTGCTTCAATAAACACTGGAGTACACGTGCATTTTTGAATTGTTATTTTCTCAGTACTAGAATTGTTGGGTCATTTGGTAGTTTTATTCCCAGTTTTAAAGGGAATCTTAATATTGTTCTCCATGCGAAATGCTGGGCTGGATGAAGCACAAGCTGGAATCAAGATTGCCGGGAGAAATATCAATAAACTCAGATATGCAGATGACACCACCCTTATAGAAGAAAGTGAAGAACTGAAGAGCCTCCTAGTGAAAGTGAAAGAGGAGAGTAAAAAAATTGGCTTAAAACTCAACATTCAGAAAATGAACATCATGGCATCTGGTCCCATCACTTCATGGCAAATAGATGGAGAAACAATGGAAACAGCTAGAGACTTTATTTTGGGGGCACCAAAATTACTGCAGATGGTGACTGCAGGCATGAAATTAAAAGACATTTGCTCCTTGAAAGAAAAGCTATGACCAACCTAAACAGCATTACTTTGCCAACAAAGGTCTGTCTAGTTGAAGCTATAGTTTTTCCAGTAGTCATTGTATGGATGTGAGAGTTGGACTATAAAGAAATCTGAATGCCGAAGAATTGATGCTTTTGAAATGTGGTGTTGGAGAAGAGCCTTGAAGAGTCCCTTGGACTGCAAGGAGATCAGACCAGTCCATCCTGAAGGAGATCAATCCTGAATATTCACTGGAAGGACTGATGCTGAAGCTGAAATTCCAATACTTTGACCACCTATGCAAAGTACTGACACATTTGAAAAGAGCCTGATGCTGGGGAAGATTGAAGGCAGGAGGAGAAGGGGATAACAGAGGCTGAGAAGATTGGATGGCATCACCGACCCAACGGACATGAGTTTGAGCAACCTCTGGGAGTTGGTGATGGACAGGGAAACCTAAGAATAGGCATAAAGTCCATGGAGTCGCAAAGAGTCAGACATGACTGAGCCACTGGACTGAACTGATAGTGACAGTATGAATATTTTGCATATATTGACCTTTAGGAGATTGGTTTCAGTCATTTAATTGACAAATAGTTTTGTGTAGCTTTGTGAGGGTCTTATCTTAGTGAAGACAAAGTGGGAAAATTATAGACAACTTTACTGCTCTCACAGGTTTTACAATCTAGCACTTGAAGCTAAAAAAAGAATCAGTAAAAATATTAAGATGATTTCAGACGGACAATTGGGGTAGGGGAATAAAACTGCTTAATAGAATAAGAGTAAGGATTGAAGTATTACAGAGACAGTAGAGGGAGGCATTTTGAACTTGTGAAAAATGAGCTGATATCAATTGCAAAAGAAGATTTAAAAGGACAGTATCAAGTGTAAAAAAGGGAGAGAAATGTTCTACATTTTGGAAGAATATGATTTATTAGACACATATGAGATAATTTATATATCCAGGAAGAGTATTTACATTTTAACTTTTAACATACCTAAAATCCTGAAATGTTGTGACTCCAGTAAAGAACATTTAAGACACTCAGCTTTGGAAAAATTAGAAAATGATGACAATTTATCCAAATACCTTATATTGACACAGCAATGTTTGACTTAATCTATCCCTTTTTATCGGAGAAATATTGATTGAGTGCATATTATGTGCCAGGTACTCTTCTCAGAGCAAGATATTCAGTGATACAAAGAATAGATATTTTTGTTGTTGTTATGGATCAATATCCAGAGGTTTGAATGGAAATGTATTAGAAGTAACGCAATAAATAGAAGACTTTTGGATAATCCTGGGGGACTGTGATGATCAAGTGTGTGCTGGCAGCAGTATTGCAAGGTAAAGTATCCATACTAGAGAATTTATGAAGTAGAATCGATTGTTTTGAATGTCAAGGAAGACAGAAAAGGAAAAACTATAGAATAATAAAAATTGGAATGGAAATATATTTCCTTTATGCCTATTCTTAGGGATTAAACAGTACAGTCATTAGATTAGAGCAGAGACCAATATCAGAAAAAAATAGGTAGAGTGATTTCTTAACTGAAATAAAATTGTCTAATAATTAATGTTCTCAGAAAATAAATCAGCAGCTTGGTGAAAATTCCTGTTGAAGTTATTCCAGTCTATAAAATACTGGATTATGACTAATTTTTTGTTGTTAAAATGTGAGTGTCCAGAATGGAGAATCACCTTCCAGATTTTATACTCCATTCAATTTGGATTTCATAGTGTTCACCATAAAATGTCACTTGAAGTTTGATAAGAAATGAAAGAGGAAACAAATGCAGTACCACAGATATACAAAAAATTGTAAGAGAATTCTGTGAACAGTTATAAACTAACAAATTGGATAACTGGGAAGAAACACAAATTTCTAGAAACACAGAGCATACCATGACTGAGTTAAGAAGAAACACATAATTTGAACAGACTGATCACTACAAGTGAGATTAAAGCAGCAATTCAAAAAATTTCCAACAAGGGGGAATTCTACCAAACATATATAAAATAACTTATATTTATCCTTCTCAAGCTATTCCAACTAATTGAAGATGAGGGAACATTCCCTAATTTATTCCACTACTAGATCACCATTACCTTGTTACCAAAACTAGAGAAAGACACAACAACAACAAAAAAACTCAACAAAATATTAGCAAACCAAATTAAAAAATACAAAGAAGTGTCATTCACCTTGATCAAGTTGGATTTAATCCAGGGTCACAAAGACAGTTTAACATATGCAAATCAATCAATGTGATACACCTATGTTAACAAAAAGACAAAAAATACATGGTCACTTCAATAAATAGTTTTTAAAAGTCAGCATCCATTCATGCTAAAAACTCTCATCAAAGTGGTTTTAGGGAGAAAATATCTGAATATAATAAATACTGTTTATGATAAATTCACAACCAACATAATACTCACTGATGAAAAGGTGAAATCTTTCCTACTAAATTCAGGAATAAGACAAGGATGCTCACTCTCACCACTTCTATTTAAAGTAGAAGCAGACATTCTAGCTACAGCAATAAGAAGAAAGAAAATGTATTGGAAAGAAGAGGTAACACTGTCACTATTTGCAGATGATGTACTTTGTACAGAGAACTCTAAAGTCTCCACTGAAAACCTCTTAGAACTAATAAGTTAATACAGCAGATAGTATGTTACAAGATTAGTATAGAGAAATCTTCTGTGTGTCTATACACTAATTATGAAATATTAGGAAGAGAAAGTAAAAAAAAAAATCCTATTTATTTGGTACTACAAATGATACCTAGAAATCAACTTAAGGAAGCAAAAGAACTATATTCTGAAAACCATAAAACTTAGATAATGGAAATTGAAAATGATAGGCAAAAAAGGATAGATATCCCATTTCCTTGTATTGGAAAAGTTAATATTATTAAAATGGCCATAATACCTAAAGAAATCTACAGATTTAATGAAATTTCTATCAAAGTACCCATGATATTTTTCACAGAACTAGACCAAAAGAACCAAAGAACAAAAGAACCAAAAGGTGAAAGATTTATACGTTTTGAAGAGAAACCATTATGTAAAATTTAAAAATAAAATAAAATTAACAAAAATAAAAAACAAAAACAAAACTTCAGTCTTATAAAAAAAATAAAAAATAAAAATATATAAAAAAATAAAAAATAAAATAATAAAAAAAAAACAAAAGAACCAAAAGAACTAGACCCTAAAATTCACAGACCTAGAATAATCCTTAAATAGTTCTAAAATTCATAGAAAAATAATCTTAAAACTAGAACAACAAAAGGCCACTAATTGGAAAAGAACTCTTCAGAAAAAAAATGATAACACTGGAGATATAATTTCCCCAAAGTGACTATATTGTAAAACTACAGTAATCAAAATAGCACAGTATTGGCATAAAAAGACACATAGATTAATGGAGCAGAAGACAGAGTCCAGAGACAAACCTCCACACCAACGATCAGTTAACTTATGACAGAAGAAGCTAGTATACACAGTGGTGAAAAGACAATCTCTTGAACAAGTGGTGCTGGGAAAACTGAACAGCCACATGTAAATCAATGAGATTAGAATATTCCCTCACACCATACAAAGAAGTAAAGTCAAAATGGGTTAAAGACATAAATGTAAGACCTAAAAATTAAAACTCTTAGAAGAAAACGTGGGCAGAACCTTCTTTGAATTAAATTGTATCACTATTTTTTTTTTAATCTGTCTCCTAAGGCAAAAGCAATGAAAGCAAAAGTAAAGACACGGGACATAATTACACTTAGAAGTTTTTGCATAGCAAAAGAAGCAGTTGATAAGGTAAAAAGGTACCCATTCTCTGCAGAATGGGAGAAAATATTTGCAAATGATGTGACTGACAAGGTGTTAATATTCAAATTATGTAAACAGCTCAAAATAGAAAAGTTGAAAGACCCAGTAAAAAAATGGGCAAAAGACCTGAATAGCTATTTTCCAAAGAAGACATACAGGTGGCTAACAGGACAAGAAAAGATGCTCAATATTACCAATAATCAGAAAAATGCAAATCAAAACAGTAATGCAACATCAACTTACATCAGTCAGAGTAGCTATCACCAAAATATTTATATATTTTATAAATATCAAAAGTTTTAGAGGATATGGGGAAAGGAACCACTTGAACACTCTTGGTTCAAGTGGAATGTAAATTATTGGTGCAACCACTATGGAAATCAGTATGGAGGTTCCATAGAAACCTAAAAATAGGACAACCATATAAGCCAGCAATTCTACTCCTGGGTACATATTCAGAAAAAGTGAAAACACTAATTTGAAAAGATACATATGCTCCAATGTTCATAGCAATACTGTTATAATATCTCACATAGGGAAGCAACTCAAAGGTCCCTAGAAATATGAATCAATTAAAAAGATATGGTGTACATATACACACAATGGAATATTCAGTTCAGTTCAGTACAGTTCAGTCACTCAGTCGTGTCTGACTCTCTGCGACCCCATGAATCGCACGCCAGGCCTCTCTGTCCATCACCAACTCCTGGAGTTTGCCCAAACTCATGTCCATCGAGTCAGTGATGCCATCCAACCATCTCATCCTCTGTCGTCCCCTTTTCCTCCTGCCCCCAGTCCTTCCAGCATCAGAGTCTTTTCCAATGAGTCAACTCTTTGCATGAGGTGGCCAAAGTACTGGACTTTCAGCTTCAGCATCAGTCCTTCCAATGAACACCCAGGACTGATCTCCTTAGGATGGACTGGTTGGATCTCCTTGCAGTCCAAGGGACGCTCAAGAGTCTTATCCAACACCACAGTTGAAAAGCATCAATTCTTCGGCACTCAGCTTTCTTCACAGTCCAAATCTCACATCCATACATGACCACTGGAAAAACCATAGCCTTGACTAGACAGACCTTTACTGGCAAAGTAATATCTCTGCTTTTCAATATACTATCTAGGTTGGTCAAAACTTTCCTTCCAAGGAGTAAGCGTCTTTTAATTTCATGGCTGCAATCACCATTACTCAGACATAAAAATGAGATACTACCATTTGCAGCAAAATGAATGGATCTAGAGAATATTATGCTTAGTGAAAGAAGTTCGGGCAGAGGAATAAGTCAGACAGAGGAAGACAAATACTGTATTACTTCACTTATGTGAAAACACTAAAAATTGAACAATGAAAGCACATGCAAGACAGAAGAGACCCAAAGATATAGAAAACAATCTTTTGGTTACCAAAGGAGAGAGAGAAGGGGAGGGACCAATTAGTGCCACTGGATTAGCAGATACAAACTACTGTTTATAAAGCAGATGAGCAATTAAGATATACTACATAGCCTGGTGAATTCTTTATTATGTTGTAATAATATTTAATGGAATATAATCTTCAAAAACATTGAATGATTATGCTCTGCACCCAAAACTAACACATATTGTAAATCAACTATAGCTGAGTAAAAAAGAAAACTTCAAAATTTGGAGCCTGCCTGATTCTGAAGATGGTGAATGAAAGTAAATTCTATGAAAGCAAGATATGCAAAAAAAAAAAAAAGTCCACAAACAAAAAAATTTTGACCACATCTTTGATGATGGAAAGGTCTGGTGTTCCTTTAGAGTGAGAAGACAGGACACGTTTGGATTTAGGCATCTACAGATAGAGAATCATTTATAAATATGTAGCTATAAACTAAGATTTCTTTTCTTACTACTATTGACAGTTTGGAGATTTTTTTCTTGTTGGGGGCTTCTTGTGCCTTGCAGTTTCATCAGCATCTTTGGCTTCTATAAATGAATTTGCAATGATGCAAGAAAGGAGGTAGGAATATTCATTTCTTATGGCCAGTGGCAAATGATTTAAGAAAGAAGAGAGAAAAAGGGGGCAAAACTTTTCTACATTACTCCTCGCATTTCTAATATAAGATATATATTAAATGATAGGAAAATTTGGAAATGGGTATCTGTTTAGAGGCACATGATTCTACTGAAAAAAATTCTCTGGCAGAGCAAATTAAAATGATGCTTTTTAAATTTCTCCAAAATAACTAGCTACTTTAGGCAAATTATCGATTGTCAAAAGTGACCGGCACATGATGGTCGCTTACATATTTGTTGTCTATGTCAGGGAATGAATGGTATGCTCTGCAACTTACTGACAGTATATAAAGGTCCATGGGAAGGAGAAGACACACACAATTCAGAAACATCGCCTTGCAGTCCACCTGAATCCTCTTCCCTTGACAACATGTGTTGTAACTACTGCGGCAATTCCTGTGGCTATGGCTGTGGAAACAGCTACAGCTGTGGATTGAGGCCCTATTATGGCTGTGGATATGGAACCAGATATGGCTGTGGATACGGCTCTGGCTACGACAGTTATGGGCCAGTTTGCTACAGAAGATGTTATTCTTCTTGCTCCTAGAATGTCACCACCCAAAACACCATTTCTGTCTGAAACCACACATCTAAGATAATGCTGATTCAAGGATTGAAAAGTCATGATTTCTATATGCAGGAAATTCCATGCAAGACAGAGCTTCGACCTTCGACTACCCGTTTTTAAGACTGGCATCTTTGAGGCCTGAAGCTCCATGGTGCTATCATCTGTCTTTTTTCCAAATGTTAACCTTTACTCCCTTAATCTCTGACTTTCTGTAGTAATGATCCGAATACCCTACAGTTGGGGAAGTCCGTTGTTATCAATAAAAATGGTTCATTGTTTCTAACAAATCTCTGTGTATTTGCTTGTGCATAATTTTTGTTTTGAGGTGTTATGGCCTCTGTTGAAAACTGAGCAAATGTGAAGCTGAACTTTGAAGTCCTTCTTGATATAAGTGTTTCTATTTATACCTGCATCAGAAATAATGTCTTTCCCACCTGTTTCTTGTTTTTCATATACTTAGGCACTCACATATATAAGCACAAATCTCAATATTTCAGGACTGTGCTTTGCAAATCTCTCTGTGTCTGGGATGGAGCTGGAGGTGAAAGAGGAGGAATGATACTTTATTCAGGAAGTTAATGCAAATTCCAAAATAAACAAGAGGTGTCCTGAGTACTTAAAGGAATAAAGGAAAGCAAGGGGAATTTTCCAGCATATATGAGAAATAAGAAGCAGAGAGAGGTGTCAAGCACATGAGACTAAAGAATGCATGTAAAAGTCAAAAGATTCTATCATATCATCTGCTTTTGATGGAAATGCAAATGTATTTGTTTGTATACACTGATGTTGAAATTGTTTCCAATCACTTAGTTGATAAACAGTTTTGAGTAGTTTTGAAAGGGTCTCATCTTAGACACTGAAGACAAAGTAGAAAAATTAAAGAAAAATTTCCTGTTCTCACAGTGTTTACATTCTAGTAGGTGAAGAATAAGAAAATAAAAAAGAATTAAGATAATTTCAAACTGATAATTGGAATGTGGGAATAAAACAGTTTAGTGGGAAAGAGAGTAAGGATTGAAGCATTAAAGAGATATTTCAGGGAGGTATTTTCACCTTGTGATATCTCATGCCAATTGCAAAGACAGATTCAAAAGGACAGTAGCAAATGTAAAGGGGAAAAGAAGTCCATGAAGTTTTGGAAGAATATGATTTAGTAAGCATGTATGAGATAGCTTATATATCCAGTAAAGAGTCTTCACAAACTAACTCTTAACATACCTTCAAAATCTGAAACGTTGTGACTCCCTTAGTTAAAGAGGGCTTCCTTGGTGGCTCAGACAGTAAAGAATCTGCCTGCAGCACAGACCTGGGGTCAGTCCTTGGGTTGGGAGGATCCCCTGCAGAAGGCAATGAGTATCCAACCCAATATTCCTTCCTGAAGTATTCCATGGATAGAAGAGCCTGGCGGGCGACAGTCCATGGGGTTACAAAGAGTTGAACACATCTGGGCAACTAACACTTTCATACTTTCACTAGTTTAAAGAACACGTGAGACATTCAGCTCAGTGAAATGACAAAATGGTGATAATCAATCTAAATATCTATAAGTTTGTAAATGACACACAAATATTAGAACAGAAATTTGACTTAATTTGTATGCAGGTCAGGAAGCAACAGTTAGAACTGGACATGGAACAACAGACTGGTTCCAAATAGGATTTATGCTTTTGAGCTGTGGTGTTGGGGAAGACTATTGAGAGTTCCTTGGAATGCAAGGAGATCCAACCAGTCCATCCTAAAGGAGATCAGTCCTGGGTGTTCATTGGAAGGACTGATATTGAAGCTGAAACTCCAATACTTTGGCCACCTGATCAAAGAGCTGACTCGTTTGAAAAGATCCTGATTCTGGGGAAAATTGAAAGCAGAAGGAGAAGTGAATGACAGAGGATGAGATGGTTGGATGGCATCACTGACTCAGTGGACATGAATTTGGGCAACCTCAAGGAGTTGGTGATGGACAGGGAGGCCTGACGTGCTACAGTCCTTGGGGTTGCAGAGTCGGACACAATGAGTGACTGAACTGAACTGAACCGATATATGTATTTATGTATGAATTTCCCCTCTATCCATCCAATTAGCCTAGTTCTCAGTGAATTCATAATTTTATGTAGGAGTAACATAGAAGGATTTAAAGAAGAAATGAAGTAATTGTTTTTGTAGCAATGTGTTATGAAAGTTATAAAATATGGAAGGTTATTAGTGCTGTGAGAGTCAGGAAAGGGTTCTGAGAAGATGGGGCACTAGACATGAGGCTTGAGTAGGTACTGGCCAGTCAGATAAGGGAGTAGGACAACAAGCCTTTCTGTGCATTTATTACCACCAGTCATTGTGTGTAATCACTAAGCAGACGTAGAGAGGGACTCTCAGACTTTTCTTTTTCTCTTCAGATTATTTAGAGTACAGCGCATACTGCTTCCATCAGCAGGAGAGGGCCTGGCCAGGAGGAGCATATGGCAGTGAGCTCACTAGCAGAAGACTATGAAAACTTGGCTCTGACACTCAGTTGCTGTGTGATTTCAAGATAGTGACTTAGTCACTCTGAGCCTCAGCTTCTTTCTCCCAATACTTGTTTGTCAAGTAACCACTCTATTTATTTTAAGAGAATGTGAAAATGAATTGAGATAATGTGTAAAAAGACATTTTACAACATGCAGTAGAGATGAACTGATTCAGTTCAGTTCAGTCATTCAGTTGTTTCCAACTCTTTACAACCCCATGAACCAGGCCTCTTCCATGCCAGGACTCCCTGTCCATCACCAATTCCTGGAGCTTACCCAAACTCATGTCCATTGAGTTGGTGATGCCATCCAACCATCTCATCCTCTGCCATCTTCTTCTCCTCCTGCCCTCAATTTTCCCAGCATCAGGGTCTTTTCAAATGAGTCAGCTCTTCACATCAGGTGTCCAAAGTATTGGAGTTTCAGCTTCAAAATCAGTCCTTCCAATGAATACCCAGGACTGATATCCTTAGGATGGACTGGTTGAATCTCCTTGCACACCAAGGGACCCTCAAGAGTCTTCTCTAACACCTCAGTTCAAAGCATCAATTCTTTGGTACTCAGCTTTCTTCACAGTCCAACTCTCACATCCATACATGACCACTGGAAAAACCATAGCCTTGACGAGACAGACTTTTGTTGGCAAAGTAATGTGTCTCCTTTTTAATATGCTGCCTAGGTTGGTCATAACTTTCTTCCAAAAGATAAGCGTCTTATAATTTCATGGCTGCAATCACCATCTGCAGTGATTTTGGAGCCCCAAAAAATAAAGTCTGACACTGTTTCTACTTTTTCCCCATCTATTTGCCATGAAGTGATGAGACCGGACGCCATGGTCTAAGTTTTCTGAATGTTGAGCTTTAAGCCAACGTTTTCACTCTCCTCTTTCACTTTCATCAAGAAGCTCTTTAGTTCTTCTTCACTTTCTGCCATAAGGGTGGTGTCATCTGCATATCTGAGGTTATTGATATTTCTCCCGGCAATCTTGATTCCAGCTTGTGCTCCTTCCAGCCCAGAGTTTCTCATGATGTACTCTACATATAAGTTAAATAAACAGGGTGACAATATACAGCCTTGACATACTTGTTTTCCTATTTGGAACCAGTCTGTTGTTCCATATCCAGTTCTAACTATTGCTTCCAGACCTGCATATAAGTTTCTCAAGAGGCAGGTCAGGTGGTCTGGTATTCCCATCTCTTACAGAATTTTCCTCAGTTTATTGTGACTCACACAGTCAAAGACTTGGGCATAGTCAATAAAGCAGAAATAGATGTTTTTCTGGAACTCTCTTGCTTTTTCTAAGATCCAGTGGATGTTGGCAATTTGACTTCTGGTTCCTCTGCCTTTTCTAAATCCAGCTTGAACATCTGGAAGTTCACACTTTGCATATTTCTGAAGCCTGGCTTGGAGAATTTTGAGCATTACTTTACTAGGGTGTGAGATGAATGCAGTTGTGTGGTAGTTTGAGCATTCTTTTGCATTGCCTTTCTTAAGATTGCAATGAAAACTGACCTTTTCCAGTCCTGTGGCCACTACTGAGTTTTCCAAATTTGCTGGCATATTGAGTGTAACACTTTCACAGCATCATCTGTTAGGATTTGAAATAGCTAAACTGGAATTCCATCACCTCCACTAGCTTTGTTCGTAGTGATGCTTCCTAAGGCCCACCTGACTTCACATTCCAGAATGTCTGACTCTAGGTGAGTGTTCACACCATCCTGATTATCTGGGTCATGAAGATCTTTTTTGTCATTTCTGTGTATTCTTGCCACCTCTTCTTAATATCTTCTGCTTCTGTTAGGTCCATACCATTTCTGTCCTTATTGAGCCCAAATTGCATGAAATATTCCCTTGGTATATCTAATTTTCTTGAATAGATCTCTAGTCTTTACCATTCTATTGTTTTCCTCTATTTTTTGCATTGATCACTGAAGAAGGCTTTCTTATCTCTCCTTGCTATTCTTTGGAACTCTGCATTCAAATGGATATATATCTTTCCTTTTCTCCTTTGCTTTTCGCTTCTCTTCTTTTCACAGCTATTTGTAAGGCCTCCTCAGACAGCCCTTTTTCTTTTTTGCATTTCTATTTCTTGGGGATGGTCTTGATTCCTTTCTTATGTAAAATCTCACTAAGTCCGTTCATAGTTCATCAGGCACTCTGTCCATCAGATCTAGTCCTTTAAATCTATTTCTCACTTTCATGGTATATTTGTAAGGGATTTGATTTAGGTCATAACTGAATGGTTTGGTGGTTTTCCCCACATTCTTCAATTGAAGTTTGAATGTGGCAATAAGGAGTTCATAATCTGAGCCACAGTCAGGTCTTGGTCTTGTTTTTGCTAACTGTATAGAGCTTCTCCATCTTTGGCTGCAAAGAATATACATTCCTTAGTTCTTTATTTTCAAGTGCCTAACACCCAACACTGCTTCCAATTTCTCATTACTTCTGGGAAGCATCTCTTCTATTCCATTACTCCTGCAGGAAATCAGATTGTCTCTCCTGCACCTGGACTTTGTCATGACCACCTGAATGCATGTCATTCCTCTTACACTTGCTCCCCCTGCTCCATTCTTGACACAGTGAGATTTGCGTGGTTCAGCATGGTTCTGAAATACTGTGAGATTTGTTCTTGGCTATGTGAGTGCCTGAGCATGTGAGATACAAGAAATAGTTGGAGAAGGTATGATTTTTGGTACAAATACAAGAAGAAATGCTTGTACTATATCAAAAAACTCAAGGTTCAAGCAACCTCTTTGCCCAGTCTTTGAAAGAGGCCATAGCATCTCATGAAAGAGTAATTCATAAGCAGTACACAGAGATTTGTTAGAAGCAATGAAGGATTTTTATTGAGAATAAGGGGTTATCCAAGCTTTAGAATGTTAGGATCATTAACACAGTCATAACAGACACTCAGAGATTAAGGAGTAAAGGCTAACATTTGGAAAAGTCAGATGTTATCACCATTGAAATTCACACCTCAAGGGCGTCAATCTAAAAATGGGTAGTTGGAGATCAAAGCCTCTGTCACACATACAATTTCTTGCAAGTACAAATCATGGGTTACAGATCCTCGAAGCAGTATTATCTTTAGATTCCTCATTTCAGAAGCAGACTAGGCTAAGAGGGTGATGTTCTAGCAGCAAGAATAACATCTCCTGTAGCAAACTGGCCAGTAGCTGCCATAGCCAGAGCCATATCCACAGCCATATCTGGTTCCATAACCACAGCCATAATAGGGGCTAAATCCACAGCCATATCCTGTCCCATAACCACAGCCGTATCCACAGCCGTATCTACTTCCATATCCACAGCCATAATAGGGGCTGAACCCACAGCTGTAGCTCTTTCCACAGCCATAGCCACAGGAGTTGCCGTAGTAGTTACAACACATGTTGTCAAGGCAAGAGGGTTCAGGTGGACTGCAAGAGGCTGTTTCTGAAGTGTGTGTGTCTTCTCCCCATGGACCTTTATATACTGTCAGTAATTGGCAGGACATACCATTCATTCCCTGACACAGGCAGCAAATATGGAAGCAACATTATGAGCCAGTCACGTCACCACCGACAATCACTAAAGTTTGCTTAAAATAGCTCATTATTTGGGAGACTCCTGTTTCATTTTAAGAGCTTCACTTTAATTTGTTCTGCTGACAAACCGTCTTAGTAGAATCGTGTGACCCAAAGCTGATCATTTTCAAAATCTCCTCTCATTTAACAGATACCTTATAGAACAAGCTTGCTGGGGAATGTCAGACGATTTTGCCTCCTTTTCTCTCTCATTTTTCCAAAATACCTGCTTCTGACCACAGGAAAAGGAATATTCCTATCTCCTTTCCTGAATCATTGCAATTTGCTGACCATTTTTTCCTACCCTTTCTGCATTCCTTACCCCTGCCTTGTCCGACTCTCCTCAAATCCTAAGAATCTGATCAGTATCTGATAGTTCAAAACCAAGTCCATTCCCGGGAAGAGTGAAGACTTACAGGCGTGGAGACAGCGTGCTGCATGTGTTCCTTCTTGTATTTCCTTCTTCCGTGCACCAGGCAACGGAAGGTCCTGTTCACGTGGGGCAGCCCTCTTTTTCTCTCGTTTTTGTAGCTACCTGAGTCTCACCATTGAGGAGACTTTAACAGTTTAACCAACTTTATCTGGCTGAAGAATCGGAAGTCCTCAGTTAGACCAGAAACTCATTTTTTTCACATAAAGCCTTAGTCCATTCCCCTCACTCAATCATTCTTGCCTTGTTCTGTCACTACTGTTCCTCACACATTTAGTTCAAAGGCTAAAGGTAAGTGGGGTCACTCTGATACTTACAGCAAAAGCCCATCTCAGCTCCTAATACATTCATGACATCAAGTACCACAAAACTCAATTTTATCCTTATTCATATGTACATTAATCAGAAGTTCTCAACCTTCTACAAAAATGTTCGTTGTGACATTGAAATATAATGTCTCCTTTCTTCTAAATAATCCTCTCTAACACACTTACCTTTTTGACATGTAAAAGAGGGAAATGACTATCATTTCTTCTGCTGTTAATATTTTTCTTGCCACCAAATTTCTTGCTTAAAAAAAATCTATTTGTACATCAAAACTCAGATCTGTAACAGCTCTTGTGAGATGCCTTTCCTTCGTGTTATTGTCTGAACTGGATCATCCTCCTCTTGGTCCTGGGGCTTTCCTAGTGGCTCAGGAAAGAATCTGCCTGCAATGCAAGAGATGTAGGTTCAATCCCTGGGTCTGGAAGATCCCCTGGAGGAGGAAATGGCAACCCCCTCCAGTGTTCTTGCCTGGGAAATCCCAAGGACAGAGGGGCCTGGCGGGCTATACAGTCCATGGGGTTACAAAGAGTCTGACATGACCTAGCAACTAAGCCACGACCACCATCACCTCCTGGCTCTTATGTGCAGACACATGTCAAAGCACTTGCCAAAGTTTATTAAAACTATGTCTTGCCTCACTAACTCAAATGTAACCTTATACCAAACATTCAACCTTTCATGACCAAACATTCAGTCATGTTGCTTTGTTTGTTGGGGTAGGAGGGCATTTTTTCTTTTTCTTTTCTTTTTTTTGCTTATCTTAGTTTCTATGTTTTGTTTAAACCAACTTTTTCACAATCTGGCAGACTCCAAAATTTAGATTATTTTTCACTGTAACAACCATTAAATCTGAACTGGAAGGGAGTATAAAGTCAAAATCATTCTTTCCACTGGATATACTTGAATTTCGACAACAAAGGAATAAATGGTGATCGAGTACTTTATTGAATGCCTTTAACAGGGATTTTCACAAGGCTGCCAACTTCAATTTTTGAGAAGTTTCATTATCAGACATTTTTCCTTCTGTTGAGAAATCATTCTACCGATTTTTCTGATATTGGTCACTGGTCTAATCTGAACACTCTGCTGTTTCATTGCTAACCATAAACATAAAGAACATATGATCCCATTCCATTTTTCTTATCCTTCAGTTTCTTACCTTTTCTGTCCTCCTTGAAATTCAAAACTATAAATTCTACTTGACAAATTCTCTGGTACAGACACTTTACTTTTCAGTACCAAAGCCAACAATTCTCTGGTCACAGTATCCCTGGATTATTGAAAAACTCTTATATCTTTATTGCATTATTTCTAATACCTTTCCATTCAGATCTCTTTATACCGGTTTAAAACAGTAAAGACAACTCCTATTCTGTGCATCCTTGAAAAACCAGCTCTGAGTACAGTCCCTGATAATTTGGACTCAATATTCTTCCATAAAAATGGATGAATCAAATCAAACATATGGTCAAACATTGGAGAGCTACATATACTGTAAATCATTTGATTATATGATTAAATTGTCTAAATGCAAATTTCTTCTTTCTAAAATGAGGCCTATCTATTTTTACATAATGTTTTCCTTATGTTTCATATCTATTTAGTGTTCTGGTCAGGAATTTTACTCAATAAGTGCTATTCCCTTTATCTCACTTTTCTTTTTATTTTTCCCCTCTTGGCTATATATATTTATTTTTGTGATTATCATTTAATACATGTTATTTAAGTACGCACTTTTTAGAATCCAAACATAAATTTTAATTTTAAATATATATATATATATATTTATTGCAGTGACAAGGTGGACCTAGAAATTCTTATACAGAGTGAAGTAAGTCAGACAGTGAATGACAAATATATGATACTGCTTTCTTTAGATTTCTAAGAAATCTAAAAATAATAGTACAAATGAACCTATTTATGAAACGGAAATAGAGGCACAGAAGTAGAAAACAAGCATGGTTACCACGGGGTGGGGAGCGGAAGGAGGGATAAACTGAGAGTTTGAGAATGACATATTTACACTATTATATATAAAATAGATAACTAATAAAAATCTACTATATAGCACAGGGAACTCTACCCAATATCCTGTAATGACCTATGTAAGAATAGAATCTAAAAAAGGAGTGGATATAGGTGTATATATATATAACTGATTCACTTTGCTCTATAGCAGAAACTAGCACAACATTGTCAATCAACTATACTCCAATAAAAATCAAATTTTTGAAATCTCATTTTCTTATTCCATAGTTTTAAATTCTTGGCTAGTAATAGCTTTAAAATACCCATATTTATTGGTACTGTAATCCTGATTTAGTCTGAATTTAATGTAATAGCTTTGTAACGTAAAAGAAGCCATTCTATGGTATCCACATATGTATACCCTAATTAAAAAAGCTTTTATGATGCGGAAGCAAAACCCCTCCGAATATAAATTACCTTCCTATTGACCTTTTTGCACTCTGACTGAGCCATTTTGTATAGTAATTTATTACCCAAAATACAGTGTCAACATTATGTCAACTTAATGGACATGGAATCATGCATATTTTCAAGTTCAGAAACTAAAGAATAACTTTATGCTCTATTTTTAAAGCATATGTCTTGGGAACATGTTTATGCAAAAATTTGATATCAATATTTTTGAAACTCCACAGAAGTAAAAAGATCAGTCCATAGTAGAAATATATTTTATTTCTAGGACTATGTCTATTTTGATAATTTGAATTAAGTATCATCTTGCAGTAAGGCATTTTAGTCAAGATCAAAGGCTTATTATACAGTGTGAAATATGTTCTAAAGATTCCCATAATTAGGACTATATATGGACTTTTCTGGTGGCTCAGATGGTAAAGAATCTGCATGCAATGCAGAAGATATAAAAGACCTGGTTTGATCGCTGGGTTGGAAAGATCCCCTGGAGAATGGAATGGCTATGCACTCCAGAATTCTTGCCTGGAGAATTCCATGGACAGAGGAACCTGGCAGGCTCTAGTCACAAAGAGTCAAACACGACTGAATAGCTTTCACTTCACTTCACTTCATAGATTTCCTCCTTAGGGTATATTTTTTTCTACCTTCCAATCCCTAGGACTAGGAGATACCACAGACATACAAAAAATCATAAGAAAATACTGTGAACAGTTACATACTAACAAATTGGATAACCTGGAAGAAACACAAATTTCTAGAAAGAGCATACCAAGACTGAGTTAAGAAGAAGCAAATAATTTGAACATACTGATCACCAGAAATGAAATTAAAGCAGTAGTTCAAAAAATTTCCAGGGGAATTCTACCAAACATATGGAAAATAACTTATATTTATCCTTCTCAAACTATTCCAACTAACTGAAGATGAGGAAACATGCCCTAATTTATCCCAATACTAGACCACCATTACCTTGCTACCAAACTAGAGAAAAACACTACAAAAAAAAAAAAAAAACACTCCACAATATGTTAGCAAACCAAATTAAAAAATACAAAGAAGCATCATTCACTGTGATCAAGTTGAATTTAATCCTGGGTCACAAAGTCAATTAACATATGCAATCAAATCACTGTGATACACCCATGTTAACAAAAAGAAAGACAAAAAATACGTGGTCACTTCAATAAATGCATAAAAATAGTTAAAAAAAATCAGCATCCATTCAAGTTAAAAACTCTCATCAAAGTGGTTTAGAGGGAAATAGCTGAATATAATAAAGACTGTTTATGAGCAATTCACAGCCAACATAATACTTATTGGTGAAAAGGTGAAATCTTTCCTGCTAAATTCAGGAATAAGACAAGGATGCTAATTCTCACCACTTCTATTTAAAGTAGAATTGCACATTTTAGCTGCAGCAACAAGAAGAAATAAAACATATTGGAAAGAAGAGGTAACACTGTCATTACTTGCAGATGATGTACTTTGTACAGAGAACTCGAAAATCTCCACTGAAAACCTCTTAGAGCCAATAAGTTCATTCAGTAGATTGTATGTTACAGGATGAGTATAGAGAAATCTGTTATGTTTGTATACATTAATTATGAAATATTAGTAAGTGAAAGTAAAAAAAAAATCCTATTTAATTGGTTCTACAAATGATACCTAGGAATCAACTTAAGGAAGCAAAAGAAGTATATTCTGAAAACCATAAAACTTTGATAAATAAAATTGAAAATTATATGCAAAAATGGAAAGGTATCCCATTCCCTTGTATTGGAAGAGTTAATATTATTAAAGTGGCCATAATACCCAAAGAAATCTACAGATTTAATGCAACTTCTATTCAGTAACCATGATATTTTTTACAGAACTAGACCAAAAAAATCCTAAAATTCATAGAACTAGAATAATCCTTAAATAGTTCTAAAATTTATAGAAAAATAATCTTAAAACTAGAACAACAAAAGACTACTTATCGGCAAAGCACTCTTCAGAAAAAAAACGATAATGCTGGAGATACAACTCTCCCAAACTGACTATATTATAAATCTACAGTAATCAAAATAGCATGGTATTGGCAGAAAAAGGCACATAAAACACACAGATGGCTAACAGGACAAGAAAAGATGCTCAATATCACCGATTAACAGAAAAATGCAAATTAAAACAATAATGCAATATCAACTCACATCTGTCAGAATACCTATCACCAAAGCAATCACCAAAGTAAATATCAGAAGTTTTAGAGGGTATGGGAAAAGGAACCACTTGAACACTCTTGGGCAATGTAAATTATTGATTCATCCACTATGGAAATCAGTATGGAGTTTCCATAAAAACCTAAAAATAGGACAGCCATATGATCCAGCAATTCTACTCCTGGGTACATATCCAGAAAAAGTGAAAATACTAACTTGAAAAGATACACACACTCCAGTGTTCCTAGCAATACTGTTTATAATATCTCACATATGGAAGCATTCAAACATCTCTCAGCTCATTTAAGAAGATATGGTGTACATATACACATCATGGATTATTACTCAGACATAAAAATGAGATACTACCATTTGCAGCAAAATGGAAAGATCTAGAGAATACTCTTAGTGAAAGATGTTCAGGCAGAGGAATAAGGCAGATAGAGGAAGACAAATACTGTATTACTTCAGTTATATGAAGACTCTAAAAATTATAAAATGAATGCATATGTAAGACAGAAAGAGACCCAAAGATATAGAAAACAATCTTTTGTTTACTAAAGGAGATAGCAACAGGGAGGGACCAATTAGTGCCACTGGATTAGCAGATGCAAACTACTCTTCATAAAATAGATGAGCAATAAAGATATACTATATAGCATGGTGAATTATTTATTACATTGTAATAATTTTTAATGGAGTATAATCTTCAAAAATACTAAATCATCATGCTGTACTCCCTAAACTAACACAATGTTGTAAATCAAATATAGTTGAATAAAAAAAAACTTAAAAATTTGGAACCTGCCTGATTCTTAAAATGGTGATATGAAAGTAAAATCTATACAAGTAAGATATGCAAAAAAAAGTCCACAAACAAAAAATTTCGATCACATCTTTGATGATGGAAAGGTCCGGTTTTCCTTTAGAGTGAGAAGACAGGGTACGTTTGGATTTAGGCAACTACAGATAGAGAAACATTTATAAATATATAGCTATAAAACAGGATTTCTATTCTTAACACTCTTGACAGTTTGGACAAGATTTTTTCTTGTTGGGGGCTTCTTTGTGAATGCAGTATCATCAGCATCTTTGGCTTCTATAGATGAATCTGCAATGATTCAAGAAAAGGGGTAGGAATATTCTTTTCTTATGGCCAGAGGCAAATGATTTAAGAAAGAAGAGAGAGAAAGGTGCAAATTTTTTCTACATTGCTTCTCACATTTTTAATATAAGATATATATTAAATGATAGGAAATTTTGGAAATGGGTATCTGTTTAGAGGCACATGATTCTACTGAAAAAATTCTCTGGCAGAGCAAATTAAAATGATGCTCTTTAAATATCTCCAAAGTAACTAGCTACTTTAGGCAAATTATCGATTGTCAAAAGTGACCGGCACATGATGGTCGCTTCCATATTTGTTGTCTATGTCAGGGAATGAGTGGTATGCTAGGCCAACTACTGACAGTATATAAAGGTCCATGGGAAGGAGAAAACACGCACTTCAGAAACATCGCCTTGCAGTCCACCTGAATCCTCTTCCCTTGACAACATGTGTTGTAACTACTGCAGCAACTCCTGTGGCTATGGCTGTGGAAACAGCTACAGCTGTGGGTTCAGCCCCTATTATGGCTGTGGATATGGAACCAGATATGGCTGTGGATATGGGGCTGGCTGTGGATATGGTTCAGGATATGGCTGTGGATTTAGCCCCTATTATGGCTGTGGATACAGCTCCCGTTATGGCTGCGGTTATAGAACCAGATATGGCTGTGGATATGGGACTGGCTGTGGATATGGTTCAGGATATGGCTGTGGATTTAGCCCCTATTATGGCTGTGGATACAGCTCCCATTATGGCTGCGGTTATGGAACCAGATATGGCTGTGGATACGGCTCCTGCTGTGGCTGTGGATATGGCTCTGGCTAAACACTTACGGACCAGTCTGCTACAGGAGATGTTATTCTTCTTGCCGCTAGAACGTCACCACCATTTATGTCTGAAACCACACATCTAAGATAATGCTGATTCGAGAATTGAAAAGTCATGATTTCTATACGCAGGAAATTCCATGTAAGACAGAGCTTTGACCTTTGACTACCGTTTTTAAGATTGGCATCTTTGAGGCCTGAAGCTCCATGGTGGTATCATCTGTCTTTTTTCCAAATGTTAACCTTTACTCCCTTAATCTCTGACTCTCTGTAGTAATGATCCAAACACTCTACAGTTGGGGAAGTCCCTTGTTATCAATAAAAATGGTTCATTGTTTCTAACAAATCTCTGTGTATTTGCTTGTGCATAATTTTTGATTTGAGGTGTTATGGCCTCTGTTGAAAACTGAGCAAATGTGAAGTTGAACTTTGAAGTTCTTCTTCATATAAGCATTTCTGTTTATACCTGCATCAGAAATAATGTCTTTCCCACCTATTTCTTGTTTTTCTGATATTTAGGCACTCACATATATAAGCACAAATTTCAGTATTTCAGGACTGTGCTTTGCAAATCTCTCTGTGTCTGGGATGGAGCTGGAGGTGAAAGAGGAGGAGGAATGATACTTTATTCAGGAAGTTAATGCAAATTCCAAAATAAACAAGAGGTGTCCTGAGTACTTAAAGGAATAATGGAAAGCAAGGGGAATTTTCCTGCATATATGAGAAATAAGAAGCAGAGCGAGGTGCCAAGCACATGAGACTAAAACATGCATATGAAAGTCAAAACATTCTATCGTATCATCTGCTTTTGATGGAAATGCAAATGTATTTGTTTGTATACACTGATGTTGAAATTGTTTCCAGTCACTTATTTGGTAAACAGTTTTGAGTAGTTTTGAAAGGGTCTCATCTTAGACACTGAAGACAAAGTAGAAAAATTAAAGAAAAATTTCCTGTTCTCACGGTGTTTACATTCTAGTAGGTGAAGAATAAGAAAATAAAAAAGAATTAAGATAATTTCAAACTGACAGTTGGGATGTGGGAATAAAACAGTTTAGTGGGAAAGAGAGTAAGGATTGAAGCATTAAAGAGATATTTCAGGGAGGTATTTTCACCTTGTGATATCTCATGCCAATTGCAAAGACAGATTCAAAAGGACAGTAGCAAATGTAAAGGGGAAAAGAAGTCCATGAAGTTTTGGAAGAATATGATTTAGTAAGCATGTATGAGATAGCTTACATATCCAGTAAAGAGTCTTCACAAACTAACTCTTAACATACCTTCAATAACTGAAACGTTGTGACTCCCTTAGTTAAAGAGGGCTTCCTTGGTGGCTCAGACAGTAAAGAATCTGCCTGCAGCACAGACCTGGGGTCAGTCCTTGGGTTGGGAAGATCCCCTGCAGAAGGCAATGACTATCCAACCCAATACTCCTGCCTGATGTAGTCCATGGATAGAAGAGCCTGGCGGGCTCCAGTCCATGGGGTTGCAAAGAGTTGGACACATCTGGACAGCTAACATTTTCATACTTTCACTAGTTTAAAGAACACTTGAGACATTCAGACCAGTGAGGGAAATGACAAAATGGTGACAATCAATCCAAATATCTATAAGTTTGTAAATGACACACAAATATTTGAACAGAAATTCGACTTAATATATCAATTTTTTATTAGAGAAATATTAATTGAGCCCAACTTATGTGAAAGGTATTATAACCAGAGCTGGTTATTCCATGATGCACAGAATAGAGGCGGTTCTGCAGGCATCATTAGGTATGAAGAGGCTTGAGTGAAAAGGTTCAGAAATAATGCAATAAAGATGGAAGACTTTTCAGTAAACCAGGGGAATTGTGGCCAGAAATTCTGCTTTGGCAGCGGCATTGAAAACAAAGTGTCTACTGTAGAGAATTTGTGAAGCAAACTTACAATTTCAAATTGCAAGGAGGACCAGAAAGGTAAGAAAACTGAAGCATAATGATGATTGGAATGAGGATATATTTTCTTTATGCCTATAATTCGTTATTA
This sequence comes from Bubalus kerabau, assembly GCF_029407905.1. Lineage (NCBI taxonomy): Eukaryota > Metazoa > Chordata > Mammalia > Artiodactyla > Bovidae > Bubalus > Bubalus kerabau. The sequence goes on from NC_073625.1 coordinate 51,276,563, forward strand.
AACATAGCAGCATCATAAGATTATATCAGTGATTAATCAAAGAAAAAAAAAGGTTGAATGATTTCTCAGCTGAAGGATTAATGCCTAATATTGAAAATTCTCAGAAAATGAAATCAGAAGCTTGATGAAAGTTCCTTTTGAAGGCACTCAATAAAGTACTGGATCACCACTCATCTCACTGTTGAAATTTGAGTGTGCAATAGAAGACTTCATGGTTCTTATTGTAAAAAATAACAAGTATTGAAATCTGTGTGATTATGAACGATAGTGGTACACTTAAGCAAGTGAGATAAACAAAAATAACACCCCCCCCCCAACTTTAATATAGAAAAAGCAAGAGAGTTCCAGAAAAACATCTACTTCTGACTTATTGACTATGCCAAAGCCTTTGACTGTGTGGATCACAACAAACTGTGGAAAATTCTGAAAGAGATCGGAATACCAGACCTCCTTAGCCATCTCCTGAGAAATCTGTATCCAGGTCAAGAAGCAACAGTTAGAACTGGACATGGAACAACAGACTGGTTCTAAATTGGGAAAGGAGCAAGTCAAGGCTGTATACTGTTACCCTGCTTATTTAACTTCTAAGCAGAATACACCATGCAAAATGCCAGGCTGGATGAAGCACAAGCTGGAATCAAGATTGCTGGGAGAAATATCAATAACCTCAGATACACAGATGACACCACCCTTATGGCAGAAAGTGAAGAGCAACTGAAGAGCCTCTTGATGAAAGTGCAAAACTAATACAATTATATAAAGTTTAAAAATAAAATAAAATTAAAAAAAAAAAGAAAACACTTAAAACTCAACATTCAAAAAACTAAGATCAGGGCACCTGATCCCATCACTCTATGGCAAATAGATGGGAAAACAATGGAAACAGTGAGAGATTTTATTTTCTTGGGCTCCAAAATCACTGCAGATGGTGACTGCAGCCAGTTAAAAGACACTTGCTCCTTGGAAGAAAATCTATGACCAACCTACACCAACCTAGACCAACCTATTTAAAAGCAAAGACATTACTTTGCCAACAAAGGTCCATCTACTCAAAGCTATGGTTTTCCAAGTAGTCATGTGTGGATGTGAGAGTTGGACTATAAAGAAAACTGAATGCTGAAAATTGATGATTTTGAACTGTGTTGTTGGAGAAGACTATTGAGAGTCCCTTGGACTGCAAGGAGATCAGACCAGCCCATCCTAAAGGAAATCAGTCCTGAATATTCATTGGAAGGACTGATCCTGAAGTTAAAGCTCCAATAGTTTGTCTACCTGATGTGAAGAACTGACTCATTGAAAAAGACCCTGATGCTGCAAAAGATTGAAGGCAGGAGGAGAGTGGGACAACAGAGGATGAAATAGTTGGATGGCCTCACCAACTCAATGGACATGAGTTTGAGCAAGCTCTGGGAGTTGGTGATGGACAGGTACCCTGGCTTGCTGCAGTCCATGAGGTGGCAAAGAGTAGGACATGACTGAGCTACTGAACTGAAATTTAAAAAGCTACACATTTTTTGGCTACATGTTGGCATTAGAAAGTTCAGATATTTAGTTTAGAGTGAGAAGAAAGAGTATGCTTGGATTTAGACATCCATAGAGAGAGAAACTTACTTGCAAACACACAGCTATACTGTAATATTTCTATTCTCAGTACTGCTGACATTCTGGATTATTTTTCTTTTGGTTACATGTTATTACATGTTGTTCTGTGCCCTGGAGAATTAGGAGCATCCTTGAGTTCTACAACAAGATGCCAATTGGTATTGGGAGGTAGGTATCTGGGTGAAGAACTCTGGCAAGAAGTTACAATGATTCAAGAAAATGAACAGACATATTTGTTTTCAAGTGATCAGAGGTAGATGTGAAAATAAAAAAGAAAAAGTTAAGGGGAATTTTTTAAACATTCCCTCCCAAACCTTTTAAAGTAAGATGTATATTAAATGATAGGAAGATTTGAAAATGTGTACCTCTTATTGGGCACATGATTCTAGTGAGAAATTCTTTGGCAGAGGAAAATTAAAATGATGCTCTTTAAGTGAAATGAGTCTCCAAAATAAGAAGCTATTTTAAGCAAAGCATTATTGGTCAACAGTGACTGGCTCATAATGTTGCTTCCATATTTGCTGCCTGTGTCAGGGAATGAATGGTATGTCCTGCCAATTACTGAGAGTATATAAAGGTCCAGGGGAAGGAGAAGGCACACACACACTTCAGAAACATCCTCTTGCAGCTCACCTGAATCCTCTTGCCTTGACAACATGTGTTGTAACTACTACGGCAACTCCTGTGGCTATGGCTGTGGAAAGAGCTATAGCTGTGGGTTCAGCCCCTATTATGGCTGTGGATATGGAACCAGATATGGCTGTGGATACGGCTCAGGATACGGCTGTGGATATGGGACAGGATATGGCTGTGGATTTGGCCCCTATTATGGCTATGGCTACGGAACCAGATATGGCTGTGGATATGGCTCTGGCTATGGCAGCTACTGGCCAGTTTGCTACAGGAGATGTTATTCTTCTTGCTTCTAGAACATCACCATCTAAGCCCTTTTTGCTTCTGAGATGAAGCATCTAAAGATAATGCCGATTCAAGGATTTATAACCCAGGATTTCCACTTGCAAGAAATCACATGCCTGACAGAGGCTTTGACCTGCAAATACCCACTTTAGATTGGCATCTTTGAGCCCTGAAGCTTCTTGGTAGTATCTCTGACTCTTTTGCAAATGTTAGTCTTTATTCTCTGATTCTCTGTTACGACTGTATTGATGATCCTAACAAAATCACTTGTTCTCAATAAAAATGGTTCATTGTTTCTATCAAATCTCTGTGTACTTGCTTGGGAATTAGTCTTTTTCCAGGCCTTGTAGACTCAGTTGAAAATTGGGCAAACGTGATGCATGAAGTTTGAGCTCTTCTTTGATATAATGCAAATATTTCTTTCATATCTGTGTCAGAAATAATGTCTTCTCCACCTGTTTCTTATATCTTATGTACTCAGGCACTCACATACCCAAGCAGAAATCTTCCAGTATTTCTGAACTGTGCTTTGTAAATCCCATTGTGTCTAGGATGCAACTAAAGGGGAAAGAGGAGGAAGAATACCACTTTCTTCAGGAAGTTGATGCGAAGTCCAAGGTAGACAAAAGATGACCTGAGTGCTTAAAAGAATGGAAGAGACACTTTCCAGGTTCATGAGAATTAGCATTAGAAATAGGAATTAAGAACATGTGCATAAGGAACTAAGCAACAGAAAAGTAATAATAGAAATACACTCATATTGTTTGTTTTGATGTAATTGCCTATGTATTTGCATATACTGAGATTAAGGCAATTGATTTCAATCTCTTAACTGACAGTTTTGAATATTAAAAAAGGTCTCAAATTAGACAGTGAAGGAAATGTAGGTAAATGAAAGACAAGCCTCTTGCTTTCAATGTTTATAATCCAGCCTGTGCATATAGAAAAACCAACAGCATAAATAATTCAGATAATTTGAAACTGACAATTGGACTCGAGGGAATAAAATACCTAAAAGCAAAAGAGAGTAAAAGTTGTATTAGAGAGCTAGTTCAGGGAGCTATTTTGAACTTGTGACAAATGAGCTGATGTCAATTGCAAAGAAAGGACACTAGCAAGTGTAAATGGGAGAAAATTTATGAAGTTTTGTAACCATATGATTTGTTAGGCAGGTATGAGATAATTCACACATCTAGAAAAGAGTTTTCACAAAGTAACTCTTAACATACCTTCAAAATCTGAAGCATTGTGACTCCCTTAGTTGAAGAGGGCTTCCTTGGTGGCTCAGACAGTAAAGAATCTGCCTGCAGCTCAGATTTGGGGTCAGTCCTTGGATTGGGAAGATCCCCTGCAGAAGGCAATGACTATCTATCCCAATATTCCTGCCTGAAGTAGTCCATGGATAGAAGAGCCTAGCGGGTTACAGTCCATGGGGTTGCAAAGAGTTGGACACATCTGGACAACTAACACTTTCATACTTTCACTAGTTAAAGAACACTTGAGACATTCAGCTCAGTGAAATGACAAAATGGTGAAAGCAATCCAAATATCTATTAGTTTGTAAATGACACACAAATATTTGAACAGAAATTTGACTTAATATATCAATTTTTTATTAGAGAAAATTAATTGAACCCAATTTATGTGCAAGGTATTATAACCAGAGCTGGTTATTCCATGATGCACAGAATAGAGGCGGTTCTTCAGGCATCATTAGGTATGGAGAGGCTTGAGTGAAAAGGTTTAGAGATAATGCAATAAAGATGGAAGACTTTTCAGTAAACCAGGAGAATTGTGGCCAGAAATTCTGCTTTGGCAGAGGCATTGAAAAGCAAAGTGTCTACTGTAGAGAATTTGTGAAGCAAACTTATAATTTCAAATTGCAAGGAGGACAGGAAAGGTAAGAAAACTGAAGCATAATGATGATTGGAATGAGGATATATTTTATTTATGCCTATCATTCATGATTCAACATAGTAGAGTCATAAGATTATACCAGTGATCAATAGAAGAAAAAAAAAGTTTGAATGATTTCTCCACTGAAGGAAAAATACCTAGTATTGAAAATTCTCAGAAAATAAATCAGAAGCTTGATGAAACTTCCTTTTGAAGGCATTCAGTAAAGTACTGGATTACCACTTATCTCACTGTTGTTGAAATTTGAGTGTGCAATAAATGATTTTATGGGTCTTATTGTAAAAAATAACAAGTATTGGAATCTGCTTGATTATGAAAGATTATGAAAGGTACACCTAAGCAAGTGAGATAAACAAAAATAACACCCCACCCCCACCCCCCGCCGCCAAACCTTAAAATGGAACAATTGACAGTGCTAGTCAGTCAATTGGCACTATAAAATCTAATGAGATTTTGAATTTATAGATCAAAATGGGGAGAACTGATAGATTTGCCATATGCTAATGGGTCTAATCTGTCTAATTGCTACTTAGATCTTCTTCAGTTTTTCTTAATAATTTTCTGTAGTTTTTACTGTAGAGGTTTATATATATTTTATAAAATACATTCCTAGGAATTTGGTGGGTTTTACTGATATTACAAGTAATAAATACATTAAAACTTTTCACTTTTGTAAGTTCCGATGTTGCAAATAAATGCAAATTCAACTGAAAAAAATAAAATAGAACAAGCAAGAGAGTTCCAGAAAAACATCTACTTCTGCTTTATTGACTACACCAAATCCTTGGACTATGCATATCACAATAAACTGAGGAAAATGTTTCAAGAGATGGGAATATCAGACCACCTTGCTTGCCTCCTGAGAACCTGTATGCAGGTCAAGAAGCAGCAGTTAGAACTGGATATGGAACAACGAACTGGTTCCAAATTGGGAAAGCAGTAAGTCAAGGCTGTTTACTGTCACCCTGCTTATTCATCTTCTAAGCAGAGTACATCATGCAAAATGCCAGGCTGGATGAAGCACAAACTAGAATCAAGATTAGTGGAAGAAATATAAATAATCTCAGATATGCAGATGACACCACCTATATGGCAGAAAGTGAAGAGGAACTGAAGAGCCTCTTGATGAAAGTGAAAGAGGAGAATGAAATGGCTGGCTTAAAACCCAACAATCAGAAAACAAAGATCATGCAATCTGGTCCCGTCACTTCATGGCAAATAGATGGGGAGACAATGGAAACAGTGAGAGACTTCATTTTCCTGGGCTCCAAAATTACTGCAGATGGTGAATGCAGCCATAAAAGAAAAAGATGTTTGCTCACTGGAACAAAAGCTGTGACCAACCTAGACAGCATATTAAAAAGCAGAGACATGACTTTGCTGAGAAAGGTCCATGTAGTCAAAGCTATGGTTTTTCCAGTAGTCATGTATGGATATGAGTGTTGGATTATAAAAAGAACTGAATGCCAAAGAATTGATGCTCTTGAACTGTGTTGTTCAAAAAGACTCTTGAGAGTCCCTTGGACTGCAAAGAGATCCAACCAGTCAATCCTAAAGGAAATCAGTCCTGAACATTCATTGGAAGGACTGATGCTGAAGCTGGAGCTCCAGTACTTTGACTACCTGGTGTTAAGAACTGACTCATTTGAAAAGACCCTGATGCTGGGAAAGATTGAAGGCAGGAGGAGAAGGGGACAACAGAGGATGAGATGGTTGGATGGCCTCGCTGACTCGATGGACATGAGTTTGAACAAGCTCTGGTAGTTGGTGATGGACAGGGAACCCTGGCTTGCTGCAGTCCATGAGGTCGCAAAGGATCGGACATGACTGAGTTACTGAACTGAACTGAACTGTACTGAAACTTTTAAAAGCTACACATTTTTTCCCTACATGTTTGGCAATAGAAAGTTCAGATGTGTAGCTTCGAGTGAGAAGGAAGAGTAGGTTTGGATTTAGACATCCATAGAGAGAAGAAACTTATTTGTAGACACACAGGTATACTGTAATGTTTCTATTCTCAGTACTACTGACATTCTCGATTATTTTTCTTTTAGTTTTTACATGTGGCTCTGTGCCCTGGAGACTTAGTACCATCCCTGGGTTTTATATACTATGGACATGGAACAACAGACTGGTTCCAAATAGGAAAAGGGATACGCCAAGGCTGTATATTGTCACCCTGCTTATTTAACTTATATGTAGAGTACATCATGAGAAACGCTGGGCTGGAAGAAGGACAAGCTGCAATCAAGATTGCCGGGAGAAATACCAATAACCTCAGATATGCAGATGACACTACCCTTATGGCAGAAAGTGAAGAGGAACTCAAAAGCCTCTTGATGAAAGTGAAAGTGGAGAGAGAAAAAGTTGGCTTAAAGCTCAACATTCAGAAAACGAAGATCAAGGCATCCGGTCCCACCATTTCATGGGAAATAGATAGGGGGACAGTGGAAACAGTGTCAGACTTTATTTTTCTGGGCTCCAAAATCACTGTAGATGGTGATTGCAGCCATGAAATTAAAAAACGCTTACTCCTTGAAGGAAAGTTATGACCAACCTACACAGCATATTAAAAAGGAGACACATTGCTTTGCTAACAAAGGTCCATCTAGTCAAAGCTATGGTTTTTCCAGTAGTCATGTATGGATATGAGAGTTGGACTCTAAAGAAAGCTAAGTGCTGAAGAGTTGATGCTTTTGAGCTGTGGTGTTGGAGAAGACTATTGAGAGTCCCTTGGAGTACAAGGAGATCCAACCAGTCCATCCTAAAGGAGATCAGTCCTGGGTGTTCATTGGAAGGACTGATGTTGAAGCTGAAACTCTAATACTTTGTCCACCTGATCAAACAGCTGACTCATTTGAAAAGATCCTGATTCTGGGGAAAATTGAAAGCAGGAGGAGAAGGGGATGACAGAGGATGAGACAGTTGGATGGCATCACTGACTCAGTGTACCTGAATTTGGGCAAACTCAGGGAGTTGGTGATGGACAGGGAGGCCTGATGTGCCGTAGTCCTTGGGGTTGCAAAGAGTCGGACACAATGAATGACTGAACTGAACTGAACCAATATATGCATTTATGTATGACTCTCTCCTCTATTCATCCAATGAACCTAGTTCTCAGTGAATTCATAATTTTATGTAGGAGTAACATAGTAGGATTTAAAGAAGAAATGAAGTAATTGTTTTTGTAGCCATGTGTTATGAAAGTTATAAAATAAGGAAGGTTATAAATGTTGTGAGAGTCAGGAAAGAGTTCTGAGAAGATGGGGCACTAGACATGAGGTTTGAGTAGGAACTGGCCAGTCAGATAAGGGAGTGGGACAACAAGTCTTTCTGTGCATTTATTACCACCAGTCGAGGTGTGTAATCACTAAGCAGATGTAGAGAGGAGCTCTCAGACTTTTTTTTTTTCTCTTCAGATTATTTAGAGCACAGCGCATACTGCTTCCATAAGCAGGAGAGGGCCTGGCCAGGAGGAGCGTATGGCAGTGAGCTTTTGTAGAAGACTACAAAAGACTTGGCCCTCACACTCAGTTGCTGTGTGATTTCAAGATAGTGACTTAATCACTCTGAGCCTCAGCTTCTTTCTCGCAACACTTGTTTGTCAAGTACCCATTCTATTTATTTTAAGAGGGTGTGAAAATGAATTGAGATAATGTGTAAAAAGACATTTTACAACATGCAATAGAGATGAACTGGTTCGGTTCAGTTCAGTTCAGTTCAGTCATTCAGTTGTTTCCAACTCTTTACAACCCCATGAACCAGGCCTCTTCCATGCCAGGCCTCCCTGTCCATCACCAATTCCTGGAGCTTACCCAAACTCATGCCCATTGAGTTGGTGATGCCATCCAACCATCTCATCCTCTGCCATCCTCTTCTCCTCCTGCCCTCAATTTTTGCAGCATCAGGGTCTTTTCAAATGAGTCAGCTCTTCACATCAGGTGTCCAAAGTATTGGAGTTTCAGCTTCAAAATCAGTCCTTCCAATGAACACCCAGGGCTGATCTCCTTCAGGATGAACTGCTTGGATCTCCTTTCAGTCCAAGGGACTCTCAAGAGTCTTCTGCAACACCACAGCTGAAAAGCATCAATTCTTCTGCATTCAGCTTTCTTCACAGTCCAACTCTCACATCCATACATGACCACTGGAAAAACCATAGCCTTGACGAGACAGACTTTTGTTGGCAAAGTAATGTGTCTCCTTTTTAATGTGCTGTCTAGGCTGGTCATAACTTTCTTCCAAGAAGTAAGTGTCCTTTTTTTTTTTTTTTTTAGCCTGGGTGTTTCTTTTTTTGTTTTTATTTTTTTTAATATATATATTTTTTATTTTAATTTAACTTTACAATATTGTATTGGTTTTGCCATATATCAGCATGAATCCGCCACAGGTATACACGTGTTCCCGATCCTGAACCCTCCTCCCTCCTCCCTCCCCGTACCATCCCTCTGGGTCGTCCCAGTGCACCAGCCCCAAGCAACCAGTATCATGCTTCAAACCTGGACTGGCAACTCGTTTCATATATGATATTATACATGTTTCAATGCCATTCTCCCAAATCATCCCACCCTCTCCCACAGAGTCCAAAACACTGTTCTATACATCAGTGTCTCTTTTGCTCTCTCGTATACAGGGTTATTGTTACCATCTTTCTAAATTCCATATATATGCATTAGTATACTGTATTGGTTATTTTCTTTCTGGCTTATTTCACTCCATATAATACGCAAAGCCACAGTCATCAAGACAGTATGGTACTGGCACAAAGACAGAAATATTGATCAATGGAACAAAATAGAAAGCCCAGAGATAAATCCATGCACCTATGGGCACCTTATCTTTGACAAAGGAGGCAAGGATATACAACGGATTAAATACAATCTCTTTAACAAGTGGTGCTGGGAAAACTGGTCAACCACCTGTAAAAGAATGAAACTAGAACACTTTCTAACACCATACACAAAAATAAACTCAAAATGGATTAAAGATCTCAATGTAAGACCAGAAACTATAAAACTCCTAGGGGAGAACATAGGCAGAACACTCTCCGACATACATCACAGCAGGATCCTCTATCACCCACCTCCCAGAATATTGGAAAGAAAAGCAAAAGTAAACAAATGGGACCTAATTAAACTTAAAACCTTTTGCACAACAAAGGAAACTATAAACAAGGTGAAATGACAGCCTTCAGAATGGGAGAAAATAATAGCATGAAGCAACTGACAAACAACTAATCTCAAAAATATATAAGCAACTCCTACAGCTCAATTCCAGAAAAATAAATGACCCAATCAAAAAATGGGCCAAAGAACTAAATAGACATTTCTCCAAGGAAGACATACAGATGGCTAACAAACACATGAAAAGATGCTCAACATCACTCATTATCAGAGAAATACAAACCAAAACCACTATGAGGTATCGTTTCACGCCAGTCAGAATGGATGCGATCCAAAAGTCGACAAGCAATAAATGCTGGAGAGGGTGTGGAGAAAAGGGAACCCTCTTACACTGTTGGTGGGAATGCAAACTAGTACAGCCACTATGAAGAACAGTGTGGAGATTCCTTAAAAAATTGGAAATAGAACTGCCTTATGACCCAGCAATCCCACTGCTGGGCATACACACTGAGGAAACCAGAAGGGAAAGAGACACATGTACCCCAATGTTCATCGCAGCACTGTTTATAATAGCCAGGACATGGAAGCAACCTAGATGTCCATCAGCAATGAATGGATAAGAAAGCTGTGGTACATATACACAATGGAGTATTACTTACCATTAAAAGAATATATTTGAATCAGTTCTAATGAAGTGGATGAAACAGAAGTACATGTCTTATAATTTCATGGCTGCATCACCATCTGCAGTGATTTTGGAGCCCAGAGAAATAAAGTCTGCCACTCTTTCCACTGTTTCCTCATCTATTTGTCATGAAGTGATGGGACCGGATGCCATGGTCTTAGTTTTCTGAATGTTGAGCTTTAAGCCAACTTTATCACTCGCCTCTTTCACTTTCATCTAGAGGCTCTTTAGTTCCTCTTCACTTTCTGCCATAAGGGTGGTGTCATCTGCATATCTGAGGTTATTGATATTTCTCCCGGCAATCTTGATTCCAGCTTGTGCTTCCTTCAGCCTGGGGTTTCTCAGTTTCTCATGATGTAATCTGCATATAAGTTAAATAATCACGGTGACAATATACAGCCCTGACGTACTCCTTTTCCTGTTTGGAACCAGTCTGTTATTCCATGTCCAGTTCTAACTGTTGCTTCCTGACCTGCATACAGGTTTCTCAAGAGGCAGGTCAGGTGGTCTGGAATTCCCATCTCTTTCAGAATTTTCCACAGTTTATTGTGACCCACACAGTCAATGGCTTTGGCATAGTCAATAAAGCAGAAATAGATGCTTTTCTGGAACTCTTGCTTTTTTGATGATCCAGCGGATGTTGGCAATTTGATCTCTGGTTCCTCTGCCTTTTCCAAATCCAGCTTGAACATCTGGACGTTCACGGTTTGCATATTGCTGAAACTTGGCTTGGAGAATTTTGAGTATTACTTTACTAGCAAGTGAGATGAGTGCAATTGTGCGGTAGTTTGAGCAATCTTTGGCATTGCCTTTCTTTAGGATTGCAATGAAAACTGACCTTTTGTAGTTCTGTGGCCACTGCTGAGTTTTCCAAATTTGCTGGCACAGCATCATCTTTTAGGACTTGAAATAGCTCAACTGGAATTCCATCACTTCCACTAGCTTTGTTCGTAGTGATGCTTCCTAAGGCCCACTTGACTTCACGTTCCAGGATGTCTGGCTCTAGGTGAGTGATCACACCATCCTGATTATCTGGGTCATGAAGACCTTTTTTGTCAGTTCTTCTGTGTATTCTTGCCACCTCTTCTTAATATCTTCTTCTTCTGTTAGGTCCATACCATTTCTGTCCTTTATTGAGCCCAAGTTCATGAAATATTCCCCTGAATAGATCGCTAGTCTTTCCATTCTATTGTTTTCCTCTATTTTTTGCGTTGATCACTGAAGAAGGCTTTCTTATCTCTCCTTGCTATTCTTTGGAACTCTACATTCAGATGGGTATATCTTTCCTTTTCTCCTTTGCTTTTCGCTTCTCGTCTTTTCACAGCTATTTGTAAGGCCTCCTCAGACAGCCATTTTACTTTTTTGCATTTCTATTTCGTGGGGATTGTCTTGATTCCTTTCTCATGTAAAATGTCACTAAGTCCGTTCATAGTTCATCAGGCACTCTGTCCATCTGTTTCTAGTCCTTTAAATCTATTTCTCACTTTCACTGTATATTTGTAAGGGATTTGATTTAGGTCATACCTGAATGGTCTAGTGGTTTTCCCTACTTTCTTCAGTTTCAGTCTGAATTTGGCAATAAGGAGTTCATGATCTGAGCCACAGTCAGCTCCTAGTCTTGTTTTTGCTAACTGTATAGAGCTTCTCCCTCTTTGGCTACAAAGAATATACATTCCTTAGTTCTTTATTCTCAAGTGTCTAACACCCAACTCTGCTTCCAATTTCTCATTACTTCTGGGAAGCATCTCTTCTATTCCATTACTCCTGCAGGAAATCAGATTGTCTCTCCTGCACCTGGACTTTGTCATGACCACCAGAATATGTGTCATTCCTCCTGCACTTGCTCCTCCAGCTCCATTCTTGACATGTGAGATTTGCACAGTTCAGCACGGTTCTGAAATACTGTGAGATTTGTGCTTGGGTATGTGAGTGCCTGAGCATGTGAGATACAAGGAATAGTTCGAGAAGGTATTATTTTTGCTGCAAATACAAGAAGAAATGCTTGTATTATATCAAAGAACTCAAGGTTCAAGCACCCTATTAGCCCAGTCTTTTTTTTTTTTTTTTAGCCCAGTCTTTGAAAGAGGCCATAGCACCTCAAGAAAGACTAATTCACAGAGATTTGTTAGAAACAATGAGCCATTTTTATTGAGAATAAGGGGTTTTCCATGCTATAGAATGTTAGGATCTTTAACACAATCATAACAGAGACTCAGAGATTAAGGGAGTAAAGGCTAACATTTGGAAGAGTCAAATGATATCACCATAGAACCTCAGACTTCAAAGACGTTGTTCTAAAAATGGGGAGTTGGAGGTCAAGGCCTCTGTCACACATACAATTTCTTGCAAGTACAAATCATGGGTTACAGATCCTCAAAGCAGTATAATCTTTAGATTCCTCATTTCAGAAGCAGACTAGTCTAAGAGGGTGATGTTCTAGCAGCAAGAATAACATCTCCTGTAGCAAACTGGCCAGTAGCTGCCATAGCCAGAGCCATATCCACAGCCGTATCTGGTTCCATAACCACAGCCATATCCTGTCCCATATCCACAGCCGTATCCACAGCCATATCCACAGCCATATCCCGAGCCGTATCCACAGCCGTATCTACTTCCATATCCACAGCCATAATAGGGGCTGAACCCACAGCTGTAGCTCTTTCCACAGCCATAGCCACAGGAGTTGCCGTAGTAGTTACAACACATGTTGTCAAGGCAAGAGGGTTCAGGTGGACTGCAAGAGGCTGTTTCTGAAGTGTGTGTGTCTTCTCCCCATGGACCTTTATATACTGTCAGTAATTGGCAGAGCATACCATTCATTCCCTGACACAGGCAGCAAATATGGAAGCAACATTATGAGCCAGTCACGTCACCACTGACAATCACTAAAGTTTGCTTAAAATAGCTCATTATTTGGGAGACTCCTGTTTCATTTTAAGAGCTTCACTTTAATTTGTTCTGCTGACAAACCATCTTAGTAGAATCGTGTGACCCAAAGCTGATCATTTTCAAATCTCCTCTCATTTAACAGATACCTTATAGAACAAGCTTGCTGGGGGATGTCAGACGATTTTGCCTCCTTTTCTCTCTCATTTTTCCAAAATACCTGCTTCTTGTATTAGAGTCTGGAAAAGGAATATTCCTGTCTCCTTTCCTGAATCATTGCAACTTCCTGTCCGTTTTTTCCTACCCTTTCTGCATTCCTTACCCCTGCCTTGTCCGACTCTCCTCAAATCCTAAGAATCTGATCAGTATCTGATAGTTCAAAACGAAGTCCATTCCCGGGAAGAGTGAAGACTTACAGGCGTGGAGACAGTGTGCTGCATGTGTTCCTTCTTGTATTTTCTTCTTCCACGCACCAGGCAATGGAAGGTCCTGTTCACGTGGGGCAGCCCTCTTTTTCTCTCTTTTTTGTAGCTACCTGAGTCTCACCATTGAGGAGACTTTAACAGTTTAACCAACGTTACTTGGCTGAAGAATCAGAAGTCCTTGGTTAGACCAGAAACTCATTTTTTCACATAAAGTTTTATCAGAGTTTTGTGTTATAAGATGTTAGTCCATTCCCTTCACTCAATCATTCTTGCCTACTTCTATCACTACTCTTCCTTACACATTATGTTCAAAGGCTAAAGGTAAGTGGGGTCACTCTGATACTACAGCAAAAGCCCATCTTCAGCTCCTAGTACATTCATGACATCAAGTACCAAAAAACTCAATTTTATCCTTATTCATATGTACATTAATCAGAAGTTCTCAACCTTCTACAAAAATGTTCGTTGTGACATTGAAATATAATGTCTCCTTTCTTCTAAATAATCCTCTCTAACACACTTACCTTTTTGACATGTAAAAGAGGGAAGTGAGTATCATTTCTTCTGCTGTTAATATTTTTCTTGCCACCAAATTTCTTGTTTTAAAAAAAACTATTTGTACATCAAAACTCAGATGTGTAATCAGCTCCTGTGAGATGCGTTTCCTCTGTGTTATTGTCTGAACTGGATCATCCTCCTCTTGGTCCTGGGGCTTTCCTAGTGGCTCAGGAAAGAATCTGCCTGCAATGCAAGAGATGTAGGTTCGATCCCTGGGTCTGGAAGATCCCCTGGAGGAGGAAATGGCAACCCCCTCCAGTGTTCTTGCCTGGGAAATCCCAAGGACAGAGGGGCCTGGCGGGCTATACAGTCCATGGAGTTGCAAAGAGTCTGACATGACCTAGCAACTAAGCCACCACCGCCAGCACCTCCTGGCTCTTATGCGCAGACACATGTCAAAGCACTTGTCAAAGTTTATTAAAACTATGTCTTGCCTCACTAACTGAAATGTAACTTCACACCAAACATTCAACCTTTCACAACCAAACATTCAATCATGTTGCTTTGTTTGTTGGGGTAGGGGGGCATTTTTTCTTTTTTTTTTGCTTATCTTAGTTTCTATGTTTTATTTAAATCAACTTTTTCAGAATCTACAGACTCCAAAATTTAGATTATTTTTCACTGTAACAACCATTAAATCTGAACTGGAAGGGAATATAAAGTCAAGATCATTCATTCCACTGGATATACTTGAATTTCGACAACAAAGGAATAAATGGTGATCGAGTACTTTATTGAATGCCTTTAACAGGGATTTTCACAAGGCTGCCAACTTCAATTTTTGAGAAGTTTCATTATCAGACATTTTTCCTTCTGTTGAGAAATCATTCTACCAATTTTTCTGATATTGGTCACTGGTCTAATCTGAACACTCTGCTGTTTCATCCCTAACCATAAACATAAAGAAAATATGATCCCATTCCATTTTTCTTATCCTTCAGTTTCTTACCTTTTCTGTCCACCTTGAAATTCAAAACTATAAATTCTACTTGACAAATTCTCTGGTACAGACACTTTAGTTTTCAGTACCACAGCCAACACACTCTCTGGTCACAGTATCCCTGGATTACTGAAAAACTCTTTTATCTTTATTGCATTATTTCTAATATATTTCCATTCAGATCTCTGGATACTGATTTAAAACAGTAAAGACAACTCCTATTCTGTGCATCCTTGAATAACCAACTCTGAGTACAGTCCCTGATAATTTGGACTCAATATTCTTTCATAAAACAACTCAGTTTAAACTCTGTACTAGGGATTATGTAACAATCAAGTATCTTACTTGAGGACAGTTTCCTTCCTGAAAACCTTTTGGCTAATCCTGTTATCTTAAAATGTAAATTATAGGAGTGGGTCTGATAAGATCTTTACAACCTTGAGAGATTCTTTTGATTGATTCTAATAACTAATTTAAAAAGAATATAACTCCCTTGCTTAGACTAGCAAGGAGGGCACTCTCCACCCCCTACTGATTTCTGTGTCAGAAGCTTTCTCTGTCCCTTTTTCACTTTAATAAAACTCTGCTACACACACACACACACACACAAAAAAAAAGGATGAATCAAATCAGACATATATTCAAACATTGGAGAGCCACATATACTGTACAGACATTTGATCATATGATTAAATTGTCTAAATGCAAATTTCTTCTTTCTAAAATGAGGCCTACCTATTTTTACATAACTGTTTTCCTTATGTTTCATACCTATTTAGTGTTCTGGTTAGGAATTTTACTCAATAAATGCTATTCCCTTCATCTCACTTTCCTTTTTATTTTTCCCCTCTTGGCTATATATATTTATTTTTGTGATTATCATTTAATACACGTTTTTAAGTATGCACTTTTTAGAATCCAAACATAAATTTTAATTTTAAATAATTTTTTTTTTTTGGCAGTGAAAAGGTGGACCTAGAAATTCTTATACAGAGTGAGGTAAGTTAGACAGTGAAAGACAAATAAATGATACTGCATTCTTTAGATTTCTAAGAAATCTAAAAATAATAGTACAAATGAACCTATTTATAACACAGAAATAGAGTCACAGAAGTAGAAAATAAGCATGGTTACCAAGGAGTGTGGAGGGGAAGTGGGGATAAACTGGGAGGTTAAGAATGACATATTTACACTACTATATATAAAATAGATAACTAATAAAAATCTACTGTATAGCACAGGGAACTCTACCCAATATTCTGTAATGACCTATATAAGAACAGAATCTAAAAAAGGAGTGGATATAGGTATGTATATAACTGATTCACTTTGCTGTATTGCAGAAACTAGCACTACATTGTAAATCAACTATACTCCATAAAAATTAAATTTCTGAAATCTCATTTTTCTTATTCCATTGTTTTAAATTCTTGTCTAATAATAGCTTTAAAATACCCATATTTATTGGTACTGTAATCCTGATTTAGTCTGAATTTAATGTAATAGCTTTGTAACGTAAAAGAAGTCATTCTACGGTATACACATATGTATGCCCTAATTAAAAAAGCTTTTATGATGCGGAAGCAAAACCCTTCCAAATATAACTTACCTTTCTATTGACCTTTTTGCACTCTGACTGAGCCATTTTGTACAGTAATTTATTACCCAAAATACAGTGTCAACATTATGTCAACATAATGGACATGGAATCATGCATATTTTCAAGTTCAGAAACTAAAGAATAACTTTATGTTCTATTTTTAAAGCATATGTCTTGGGAACGTGTTTATGCAAAAATTTGATATCAATATTTTTGAAACTCCACAGAAGTAAAAAGATCAGTCCAGAGTAGAAAAATATTTTATTTCTAGAATTATGTCTATTTTGATAATTTGAATTAAGTATCATCTTGCAGTAAGGCATTTTAGTCAAGATCAAAGGCTTATTAAACAGTAGGTTTTAAATATCCACGTGAAATAGGTTCTAAAGATTCCCATAATTAGGACTATATATGGACTTTTCTGGTGGCTCAGATGGTAAAGAATCTGCATGCAATGCAGAAGATGTAAAAGACCTGGTTTGATCGCTGGGTTGGAATGATCCCCTGGAGAATGGAATGGCTATGCACTCCAGTATTCTTGCCTGGAGAATTCCATGGACAGAGGAGCCTGGCAGGCTCTAGTCACAAAGAGTCAAACACGACTGAATAGCTTTCACTTCACTTCACTTCATAAATTTCCTCCTTAGGGTATATTTTTTTCTACCTTCCAATCCCTAGGACTAGGAGATACCACAGACATACAAAAAATCATAAGAAAATACTGTGAACAGTTACATACTAACAAATTGGATAACCTGGAAGAAACAAATTTCTAGAAACACAGAGTATACCAAGACTGAGTTAAGAAGAGGCAAATAATTTGAACATGCTGATTACCAGAAGTGAAATTAGAGCAGCAATTCAAAAAATTTCCAGGGGAATTCTACCAAACATATAGAAAATAACTTATATTTATCCTTCTCAAACAATTCCAACTAACTGAAGATGAGGGAACATGCCCTAATTTATCCCAATACTAGACCACCATTACCTTGCTACCAAACTAGAGAAAAACACTTCCAAAAAAAAAAAAAAAGAACCCTCCACAAAATGTTAGCAAACCAAATTAAAAAATACAAAGAAGTGTCAATTACTGTGATCAAGTTGGATTTAAACCCGGGTCACAAAGACAATTTAACATATGCAAATCAATCACTGTGATGCACCTATGTTAACAAAAACAAAGACAAAAAATACATGGTCACTTCAATAAATGTGTAAAAATAGTTTTAAAAAATCAGCATCCATTCAAGTTAAAAACTCTCATCAAAGTGGTTTAGGGGGAAATAGCTGAATATAATAAAGACTGTTTATGACAAATTCACAGCCAACATAATACTCATTGGTGAAAAGGTGAAATCTTTCCTGCTAAATTCAGGAATAAGACAAGGATGTTTATTCTTACCACTTTTATTTAAATAGAATTAAATAGAATACATTTATAAATATGTAGCTGTAAACCAAGATTTCTTTTCTTACTACTATTGACAGCTTGGACAAGATTTTTTTCTTGTTGGGGGCTTCTTGTGCCTTGCAGTTTCATCAGCATCTTTGGCTTCTATAAATGAATTTGCAATGATTCAAGAAAGGAGGTAGGAATATTCATTTCTTATGACCAGAGGCAAATGATTTAATAAAGAAGAGAGAAAAAGGGGGCAAAATTTTTCTACATTACTCCTCGCATTTTAAATATATATATTAAATGATAGGAATATTAATATTAATAGATATTAATAGATAGATATATTAATATTGATATATTAATATTAATAGATATATTAATAAGATATATATTAAATGATAGGAAAATTTGAAAATGGGTATCTGTTTAGAGGCACATGATTCTACTGAAAAAATTCTCTGGCAGAGCAAATTAAAATGATGCTCTTTAAATATCTCCAAAGTAACTAGCTACTTTAGGCAAATTATCGCTTGTCAAAATTGACCGGCACATGATGGTCGCTTCCATATTTGTTGTCTATGTCAGGGAATGAATGGTTTGCTCGGCCAATTACTGACAGTATATAAAGGTCCATGGGAAGGAGAAAACACACGCACTTCAGAAACATCGCCTTGCAGTCCACCTGAATCCTCTTGCCTTGACAACATGTGTTGTAACTACTACGGCAACTCCTGTGGCTATGGCTGTGGAAACAGCTACAGCTGTGGGTTCAGCCCCTATTATGGCTGTGGATATGGAACCAGATATGGCTGTGGATATGGGGCTGGCTGTGGATATGGTTCAGGATATGGCTGTGGATACAGCTCCCATTATGGCTGCGGTTATGGAACCAGATATGGCTGTGGATACGGCTCCTGCTGTGGCTGTGGATACGGCTCTGGCTACCACAGTTACGGGCCAGTCTGCTACAGGAGATGTTATTCTTCTTGCTGCTAGAACGTCACCACCTAAAACACCATTTACGTCTGAAACCACACATCTAAGATAATGCTGATTCAAGGATTGAAGTCATGATTTCTATATGCAGAAAATTACATGCAAGACAGAGCTTTGACCTTCGACTACCGTTTTTAAGATTGGCATCTTTGAGGCCTGAATGATACCTCCATGGTGGTATCATCTGTCTTTTTTCCAAATGTTAACCTTTACTCCCTTAATCTCTGACTCTCTGTAGTAATGATCCGAATACCCTACTGTTGGGGAAGTCCCTTGTTATCAATAAAAATGGTTCATTGTTTCTAACAAATCTCTGTGTATTTGCTTGTGCATAATTTTTGATTTGAGGTGTTATGACCTCTGTTGAAAACTGAGCAAATGTGAAGCTGAACTTTGAAGTTCTTCTTGATATAAGCGTTTCTTTTTATACCTGCATCAGAAATAATGTCTTTCCCACCTATTTCTTCTTTTTCACATATTTAGGCACTCATATATAAGCACAAATAGGAGAAGACAATGGCACCCCACTCCAGTACTCTTGCCTGGAAAATCCCATGGACGGAGGAGCCTGGTAGGCTGCAGTCCATGAGGTCGCTGAGGGTCGGACCCGACTGAGCGACTTCACTTTCACTTTTCACTTTCCTGCAATGGAGAAGGAAATGGCAACCCACTCCAGTGTTCTTGCCTGGAGAATCCCAGGGATGGGGGAGCCTGATGGGCTGCCACCTATGGGGTCGCACAGAGTTGTACACGACTGAAGAAACTTAGCAGCAGTATATCAGGACTGTGCTTTGCATATCTCTCTGTGCCTGGGATGGAGCTGGAGGTGAAAGAGGAGGAATGATACTTTATTCAGGAAGTTAATGCACATTCCAAAACAAACTAGAGGTGGCCTGAGTACTTAAAGGAATAATGGAAAGCAAGGGGGATTTCCAGCATATATGAGAAATAAGAAGCAGAGAGAGGTGTCAAGCACATAAGACTAAAGAATGCATGTAAAAGTCAAACATTCTATTATATCATCTGCTTTTGATGGAAATGCAAATGTATTTGTTTGTATACATTGATGTTGAAATTGTTTCACTTAGTTGATAAACAGTTTTGAAAGGGTCTTATCTTAGACACTGAAGACAAAGTAGAAAAATTAAAGAAAAATTTCCTGCTCTCACAGTGTTTACATTCTAGTAGGTGAAGAATAAGAAAATAAAAAAGAATTAAGATAATTTCAAACTGACAGTTGGGATGTGGGAATAAAACAGTTTAGTGGGAAAGAGAGTAAGGATTGAAGCATTAAAGAGATATTTCAGAGAGGTATTTTCACCTTGTGATATCTCATGCCAATTGCAAAGACAGATTCAAAAGGACAGTAGCAAATGTAAAGGGGGAAAGAAGTCCATGAAATTTTGGAAGAATATGATTTAGTAAGCATGTATGAGATAGCTTATATATCCAGTAAAGAGTCTTCACAAACTAACTCTTAACATACCTTCAAAATCTCAAATGTTGTGACTCCCTTAATTAAAGAGGGCTTCCTTGGTGGCTCAGACAGTAAAGAATCTGCCTGCAGCACAGACCTGGGGTCAGTCCTTGGGTTGGGAAGATCCCCTGCAGAAGGCAATGACTATCCAACCCAATATTCCTGCCTGAAGTATTCCATGGATAGAGGAGCCTGGCGGGCGACAGTCCATGGGGTTGCAAAGAGTTGGACACATCTGGACAACTAACACTTTCATACTTTCACTAGTTAAACAACACTTGAGACATTCAGCTCAGTGAAATGACAAAATGGTGATAATCAATCCAAATATCTATTAGTTTGTAAATGACACACAAATATTTGAACAGAAATTTGACTTAATCTATCAATTTTTTATTAGAGTAATATTAATTGAGCCCAACTTATGTGCAAGGTATTATAACCAGAGCAGGTTATTCCATGATGCACAGAATAGAGGTGGTTCTGCAGGTATCATTAGGTATGGAGAGGCTTGAGTGAAAAGGTTTAGAAATAATGCAATAAAGATGGAAGACTTTTCAGTAAACCAGGGGAATTGTGGCCAGAAATTCTGCTTTGGCAGAGGCATTGAAAAGCAAAGTGTCTACTGTAGAGAATTTGTGAAACAAACTTATAATTTCAAATTGCAAGGAGGACAGGAAAGTTAAGAAAACTGAAGCATAATGATGATTGGAATGAGGATATTTTTTCTTTATGCCTATCATTCCTTATTAAACGTAGAGTCATAAGATTTTACCAGTGATCAACAGAAGAAAAAAAAAAATGTTGAGTGATTTCTCAGCTGAAGGATTAATGCCTAATACTGAAAATTCTCACAAAGAGATCAGAAGCTTGATGAATATTCCCTCTGAAAGCATTCAATAAAGTACTGGATCACCACTCATCTCACTGTTGAAATTTGAGTGTACAATAGAAGACTTCATGATTCTTATTGTAAAAAATAAAAAGTATTGAAATCTGCTT
Source organism: Bubalus kerabau (assembly GCF_029407905.1). Taxonomy (NCBI): domain Eukaryota; kingdom Metazoa; phylum Chordata; class Mammalia; order Artiodactyla; family Bovidae; genus Bubalus; species Bubalus kerabau. The sequence goes on from NC_073625.1 coordinate 51,298,091, forward strand.
GATTATGAAAGATAGTGGTACACTTAAGCAAGTGAGATAAGCTCATGAGAAATCTGTATCCAGGTCAAGAAGCAACAGTTAGAACTGGACATGGAACAACAGACTGGTTCTAAATTAGGAAAGGAGTAAGTCAAGGCTGTGTACTGTTACCCTGCTTATTTAACTTCTAAGCAGAGTACACCATGCAAAATGCCAGGTGGATGAAGCACAAGCTGGAATCAAGATTGCCAGGAGAAATATCAATAACCTCAGATATGCAGATGACACCAGCCTTATGGCAGAAAGTGAAGAGGAACTGAAGAGCCTCTTTATGAAAATGAAAGTGGAGAATGAAAACTCCACTTAAAACTCAACATTCAAAAAACTAAGATCATGGCACCTAGTCCCATCACTTCATGGTAAATAGCTGGGGAAACAATGGAAACAGTGAGAGACTTAATTTTCTTGGGCTCCAAAATCACTGCAGATGGTGACTGCAGCCATGAAATTAAAAGACGCTTGCTCCTTGGAAGAAAATCTATGACCAACCTAGACAGCATATTAAAAAGCAAAGACACTACTTTGCCAACAAAGGTCCATCTACTCAAAGCTATGGTTTTTCCAGTAGTCATGTGTGGATGTGAGAGTTGGACAAAAAGAAAACTGAATGCCAGAAATTGATGCTTTTGAACTGTGTTGTTGGAGAAGACTATTGAGAGTCCCTTGGACTGCAAGAAGATCAGACCAGTCCATCCTAAAGAAAATCAGTTCTGAATATTCATTGGAAGGACTGATCCTGAAGTTAAAGCTCCAATAGTTTGTCTACCTGATGCAAAGAACTGACTCATTGGAAAAGACCCTGATGCTGCGAAAGATTGAAGGCAGGAAGAGAATGGGACAACAGAGGATGAGATGGTTGGATGGCCTCACCAACTCAATGGACATGAGTTTGAGTAAGCTCTGGGAGTTGCTGATGGACAGGTACCCTGGCTTGCTGCAGCCCATGAGGTGGCAAAAAGTAGGACATGACTGAGCAACTGAACTGAACTGAACTGAAACTTAAAAAGCTACACATTTTTTGGCTACATTTTGGCATTGGAAAGTTCAGATGTTTAAAGTGAGAAGGAAGAGTATGTTTGGATTTAGACATCCATAGAGAGAGAAACTCACTTGCAAACACACAGCTTACTGTAATATTTCTATTCTCAGTACTGCTGACATTCTGGATTATTTTTCTTTTGGTTATTACATGTTGTTCTGTGCCCTGGAGAATTAGGAGCATCCTTGAGTTCTACAACAAGAGCCAATTGGTATCGGGCAGTAGGTATCTGGGTGAAGAACTCTGGCAAGAAGCTACAATGATTCAAGAAAATGAACAGACATATTTGTTTTCAAGTGATCAGAGGTAGATGTGAAAATAAAAAAGAAAAAGTTAAGGGGAATTTTTTTTAACATTTCCTCCCAAGCCTTTTAAAATAAGATATATACTAAATGATAAGAGGTTTTGAAAATGGGTATCTGTTATTGGGCACATGATTCTAGTGAGAAATTCTTTGGCAGAGGAAAATTAAAATGATGCTCTTTAAATGAAATAAGTCTCCAAAATAAGAAGCTATTTTAAGCAAAGCATTATTGGTCAACAGTGACTGGCTCATAATGTTGCTTCCATATTTGCTGCCTGTGTCAGGGAATGAATGGTATGTCCTTCCAATTACTGAGAGTATATAAAGGTCCAAGGGAAGGAGAAGACACACACACACTTCAGAAACATCCTCTTGCAGCTCACCTGAACCCTCTTGCCTTGACAACATGTGTTGTAACTACTACGGCAACTCCTGTGGCTATGGCTGTGGAAAGAGCTATAGCTGTGGGTTCAGCCCCTATTATGGCTGTGGATATGGAACCAGATATGGCTGTGGATACGGCTCAGGATACGGCTGTGGATATGGGACAGGATATGGCTGTGGATTTGGCCCCTATTATGGCTATGGCTACGGAACCAGATATGGCTGTGGATATGGCTCTGGCTATGGCAGCTACTGGCCAGTTTGCTACAGGAGATGTTATTCTTCTTGCTTCTAGAACATCACCATCTAAGCCCTTTTTGCTTCTGAGATGAAGCATCTAAAGATAATGCCAATTCAAGGATTTATAACGCACGATTTCCACTTGCAAGAAATCACATGCCTGACAGAGGCTTTGACCTGCAAATACCCACTTTAGATTGGCATCTTTGAGCCCTGAAGCTTCTTGGTAGTATCTCTGACTCTTTTGCAAATGTTAGTCTTTATTCTCTGATTCTCTGTTACGACTGTATTGATGATCCTAACAAAATCACTTGTTCTCAATAAAAATGGTTCATTGTTTCTATCAAATCTCTGTGTACTTGCTTGGGAATTAGTCTTTTTCCAGGCGTTGTAGACTCAGTTGAAAATTGGGCAAACATGATGCATGAAGTTTGAGCTCTTATTTGATATAATGCAAACATTTCTTTCATATCTGTGTCAGAAATAATGTCTTCTCCACCTGTTTCTTGTATCTTATGTTCTCAGGTACTCACATACCCAAGCACAAATCTTCCAGTATTTCTGAACTGTGCTTTGTAAATCCCACTGTGTCTAGGATGGAACTAAAGGGGAAAGAGGAGGAAGAATGCCACTTTACTCAGGAAGTTGATGCAAAGTCCAAGATAGACAAAAAATGACCTGAGTGCTTAGTAGAATGGAAGAGACTTTCCAGGCTCATGAGAAATAGCATTAGATATAGGAATTAAGAACACGAGAATAAGGAACTAAGCAACAGAAAACTAATAATAGAAATATACTCATATTGTCTGTTTTGATGTAATTGCCTATGTATTTGCATATACTGAGGTTGAGGAAATTGATTTCAATCTCTTAACTGACAGTTTTGAATATTTTTGAAAGGGTCTCAAATTAGACAGTGAAGGCAATGTAGGTAAATTAAAGACAAGCCTCTTACTTTCAGTGTTTATATTCCACCATGTGCATATAGAAAAACCAACAGCATAAATAATTCAGATAATTTGAAACTGAGAATTGGAGTGGAGGGAATAAAATAGCTAAATGCAAAAGAGAGTAAAAGTTGTATTAAAGAGCTAGTTCAGGGAGGTATTTTGAACTTGTGACAAAGGAGCTGATGTCAATCGCAAAGAAAGGGCAGTAGCAAGTGTAAATGGGAGAAAATTTATGAAGTTTTGTAACAATATGATTTGTTAGGCAGCTATGAGATAATTCACACATCTAGAAAAGAGTTTTCATAAAGTAACTCTTAACATACCTTCAAAATCTGAAACGTTGTAACTCCCTTAGTTAAAGAGGGCTTCCTTGGTAGCTCAGACAGTAAAGAATCTGCCTGCAGCGCAGACCTGGGGTCAATCCTTGGGTTGGGAAGATCCCCTGCAGAAGGCAATGACTATCCAACCCAGTATTCCTGCCTGAAGTATTCCATGGATAGAGGAGCCTGGCGGGCTACAGTCCATGGGGTTGCAAAGAGTTGGACACATCTGGACAACTAACACTTTCATACTTTCACTAGTTAAACAACAAACACTTGAGACTTTCAGCTCAGTGAAATGACAAAATGGTGATAATCAATCCAAATATCTATTAGCTTATAAATGACACACAAATATTTGAACAGAAATTTGATTTAATCTATCAATTTTTTATTAGAGTAATATTAATTGAACCCAACTTATGTGCTAGGTATTATAACCAGAGCTGGTTATTCCATGATGCATAGAATAGAGGTGGTTCTGCAGGCATCATTAGGTATGGAGAGGCTTGAGTGAAAAGGTTTAGAAATAATGCAATAAAGATGGAAGACTTTTCAGTAACCTAGGGGAATTGTGGCCAGAAATTCTGCTTTGGCAGTGGCATTGAAAAGCAAAGTGTCATACTACCTAAAGCAATCTATAGATTCAATGCAATCCCTATCAAGCTACCAATGGTGTTTTTCACAGAGCTAGAACAAATAGTTTCACAATTTGTATGGAAATACAAAAAAACCTCGAATAGCCAAAGCTATCTTGAGAAAGAAGAATGGAACTGGAGGAATCAACATGCCTGACTTCAGGCTCTACTACAAAGCCACAGTCATCAAAGACAGAAATATAGATCAATGGAGCAAAATAGAAAGCCCAGAGATAAACCCATGCACCTATGGACACCTTATCTTTGACAAAGGAGGCAAGGATATACAATGGAGAAAAGACAACTCTTTAACAAGTGGTGCTGGGAAAACTGGTCAACCACTTGTAAAAGAATGAAACTGGAACACTTTCTAACACCATACACAGCAATAAACTAAAAATGGATTAAAGATCTAAACATAAGACCAGAAACTGTAAAGCTCTTAGAGGAGAACATAGACAAAACACTCTCTGACATACATCTCAGCAAGATCCTTTATGACCCACCTCCCAGAATATTGGAAATAAAAGCAAAAATAAACAAATGGGATCTAATTAAAATTAAAAGCTTCTGCACAACAAAGGAAACTATAAAGCAAGGTGAAAAGACAGCCTTGAGAATGGGAGAAAATAATAGCAAATGAAGCAACTGACAAACAACTAATCTCAAAAATATACAAGCAACTCCTGCAGCTCAATCCCAGAACCAATCAAAAAATGGCCCTAAGAATTAAATAGACATTTCTCCAAATAAAACATACAGGTGGCTAACAAACACATGAAAAGATGCTCAACATCATTCATTATCAGAGAAATGCAAATCAAAACCACAATGAGGTATCATTTCACACCAGTCAGAATGGCTGTGATCCAAAAGTCTACAAGCAATAAATGCTGGAGAGGGTGTGGAGAAAAGGGAACCCTCTTACACTGTTGGTGGGAATGCAAACTAGTACAGCCACTATGGAGAACAGTGTGGAGATTCCTTAAAAAACTGGAAATAGTACTGCCATACGACCCAGCAATCCCACTGCTGGGCATACACACCAAGGAAACCAGAATTGAAAGAGACACGTGTACCCTGCTCTTCATCACAGCACTGTTTATGATAGCCAGGACATGGAAGCAACCTAGATGTCCATCAGCAGATGAATGTATAAGAAAGCAGTGGCACATATACACAATGGAGTACTACTCAGCCATTAAAAAGAATACATTTGAATCAGTTCTAATGAGGTGGATGAAACTGGAGCCTATTATACAGAGTGAAGTAAGCCAGAAAGAAAAACACCAATACAGTATACTAATGCATATATATGGAATTTAGAAAGATGGTAACAACAACCCTGTATGTGAGACAGCAAAAGAGACACGGATGTCTAGAACAGTCATTTGGACTCTGTGGGAGACAGAGGGGGGGATGATTTGGGAGAATGGCATTGAAGCATGTATAATATCATATAAGGAACGAATCGCCAGTCCAGGTTTGATGCAGGATACAGGAAGCTTGGGGCTGGTGCACTGGGATGACACAGAGGGATGGTATGGGGAGGGAGGTGGGAAAAGGGTTCAGGATGGGGAATACCCATCCGGTACACCCGTGGCGGATGCATGTTGATGTATGGCAAAACCAATACAAGATTGTAAAGTAAAAAAAAAATAATAATAATTTAAAAATAAATAAATAAATAAACAATACATATATCTGAAAACAAAAACAAAAAGAAAAGAAAAGAAAAGTGTCTACTGTAGAGAATTTGTGAAGCAAACTTAAAATTTCAAATAGCAAGGAGGACCGGAAAGGTAAGAAAACTGAAGCATAATGATGATTGGAATGAGGATATATTTTATTTATGCCTATCATTCGTGATTCAACATAGCAGAGTCATAAGATTATACCAGTGATGAATAGAAGAAAAAAAAAGTTGAATGATTTCTCAGCTGAAGGAAAAATGCCTAATATTGACAATTCTCAGAAAATGAAATCAGAAGCTTGGTGAAAGTTCCTTCTGAAGGCATTCAATAAAGTACTGGATCACTACTCATCTCACTGTTGTTGAAATTTGAGTGTGCAATGGAAGATTTCATGGTTCTTATTGTAAAAAATAACAAGTATTGGAATCTGCTTGATTATGAAAGATTATGAAAGGTACACCTAAGCAAGTGAGATAAACAAAAATAACACCCCCCCGACACCAAACTTTAAAATGGAACAATTGACAGTGCTAGTCAGTCATTTGGCATTATAAAATCTAATGAGATTTTGAATTTATAGATCAAAATGGAGAGAACTGATACATTTGCAATATGCTAATGGGTCTAATCTGTCTAATTGCTACTTAGATCTTCTTCAGTTTTTCTTAATAATTTTCTGTAGTTTTTAGTGTAGAGGTTTGTATATATATTATAAAATATATTCCTAGGAATTTGGTGGTTTTTAATGATATTATAAGTAATAAATACATTAAAAAATTTCACTTTTGTAAGTTCCTATGTTGCAAATAAATGCAAATTCAACTGAAAAAAATAAAATAAAATAGAACAAGCAAGAGAGTTCCAGAAAAACATCTACTTCTGCTATATTGACTATGCCAAAGCCTTTGACTGTAGAGATCACAATAAACTGAGGAAAATGTTTCAAGAGATGGGAATACTAGACCACCTTGCCTGCCTCCTGAAAAACCTGTATGCAGGTCAAGAAGCAGCAGGTAGAACTGGATATGGAACAACGAACTGGTTCCAAATTGGGAAAGCAGTAAGTCAAGGCTGTATACTATCATCCTGCTTATTTATCTTCTAAGCAGAGTACATCATGCAAAATGCCAGGCTGGATGAAGCACAAGCTGGAATCAAGATGGTAACAATAACCCTGTGTACAAGACAGCAAAAGAGACACTGATGTATAGAACAGTCTTATGGACTCTGTTGGAGAGGAAGAGGGTGGGAAGATTTGGGAGAATGGCATTGAAACATGTATAATATCATGTATGAAACGAGTTGCCAGTTCAGGTTCAATGTACGATACTGGATGCTTGGGGCTGGTGCACTGGGTCGACCCAGAGGGATGGTGTGGGGAGGGAGGAGGAAGGAGGGTTCAGGATGGGGAACACATTTATACCTGTGGCGGATCCATTTCAATGTTTGGCAAAACTAATACAATATTGTAAAGTTTAAAAATAAAATAATAAAAAAAAAGATTCGTGGGGGAAATATAAATAATCTCAGATATGCAGATGACATCACCTTTATGGCAGAAAGTGAAGAGGAACTGAAGGGCCTCTTGATGAAAGTGAAAGAGGAGAATGAAATGGCTGGCTTAAAACTCAGCATTCAGAAAGCAAAGATCATGCAATCTGGTCCCATTATTTCATGGCAAATAGATGCGGAGACAATGGAAACAGTGAGAGACTTCATTTTCCTGGGCTCCAAAATTACTGCAGATGGTGATTGCAGCCATGAAAGAAAAAGATGCTTGCTCACTGGAAGAAAAGCTGTGACCAACCTAGACAGCATATGAAAAGGCATAGACATGACTTTGCTGAGAAAAGTCCATCTAGTCAAAGCTATGGTTTTTCCAGTAGTCATGTATGGATGTGAGTGTTGGATTATAAAAAGAACTGAATGCCAAAGAACTGATGCTTTTGAACTGTGTTGTTCAAGAAGACTCTGGGGAGTCCCTTGGACTGCAAGGAGATCCAACCAGTCCATCCTAAAGGAAATCCGTCCTGAATATACATTGGAAGGACTGATGCAGAAGCTGAAGCTCCAGTACTTTAACTACCTGGTGTGAAGAACTGACTCATTGGAAAAGACCCTGATGCTGGGAAAGATTGAAGGCAGGAGGAGATGGGGATGACAGAGGATGAGATGGTTGGATGGTATCACTGACTCAGTGGTCATGAATTTGGGCAAATTCAGGGAGTTGGTGATGGACAGGGAGGCCTGATGTGCTGCAGTCCTTGGGGTTGCAAAGAGCCAGACACAATGAGTGACTGCACTGAACTGAACCGATATATATATTTATGTATGAATATCTCCTCTATCCATCCAATGAGCCTAGTTCTCAGTGAATTCATTTTATGTAGGAGTAACATAGTAGGATTTAAAGAAGAAATGAAGTAATTGTTTTTGTAGTCAAGTATTATGAAAGTTATAAAATAAGGAAGGTTATTAGTGTTATGAGAGTCAGGAAAGAGTTCTGAGAAGATGGGGCACTAGACATGAGGCTTGAGTAGAAACTGGCCAGTCAGATAAGGGAGTGGGACAACAAGTCTTTCTGTGCATTTATTACCACCAGTCGAGGTGTGTAATCACTAAGCAGACGTAGAGAGACTTTTCTTTTTCTCTTCAGATTATTTAGAGCACAGCGCACACTGCTTCCATAAGCAGGAGAGGGCCTGGCCAGGAGGAGCATATGGCAGTGAGCTCACTAGCAGAAGACTATGAAAACTTGGCTCTGACACTCAGTTGCTGTGTGATTTCAAGATAGTGACTTAATCACTCTGAGCCTCAGCATATTTCTCCCAATACTTGTTTGTCAAGACCCACTCTATTTATTTTAAGAGAATGTGAAAATGAATTGAGATAATGTGTAAAAAGACATTTTACAACACGCAATAGAGATGAACTGGTTCGGTTCAGTTCAGTTCAGTTCAGTCATTCAGTTGTTTCCAACTCTTTACAACCCCATGAACCAGGCCTCTTCCATGCCAGGACTCCCTGTCCATCACCAATTCCTGGAGCTTACCCCAACTCATGTCCACTGAGTTGGTGATGCCATCCAACCATCTCATCCTCTGCCATCCTATTCTTCTCCTGCCCTCAATTTTCCCAGCATAAGGGTCTTTTCAAATGAGTCAGCTCTTCACATTAGGTGGCCAAAATATTGGAGTTTCAGCTTCAAAATCAGTCCTTCCAATGAACACCCAGGACTGATCTCCTTTAGAATGAACTGGTTGGATATCCTTGCCGTCCATGGGACTCTCAAGAGTCTTCTCCAACACCACCGTTCAAAAGCATCAATTCTTCTGCACTCAGCTTTCTTCACAGGCCAACTCTCACATCCATACATGACCACTGGAAAAACCATAGCCTTGACGAGACGGACCTTTGTTGGCAAAGTAATGTGTCTCCTTTTTAATATGCTGCCTAGGTTGGTCATAACTTTCTTCCAAGAAGTAAGTGTCTTATAATTTCATGGCTGCAATCACCATCTGTAGTGATTTTGGAGCCCCCCCAAAAAAGTCTGCCACTGTTTCTACTGTTTTTCCTTCTGTTTGCCATGAAGTGATGTGACCAGATGCCATGGTCTTAGTTTTATGAATGTTGAGCCTTAAGCCAACTTTTTCACTTTCCTCTTTCACTTTCATCTAGAGGCTCTTTAGTTCTTCTTCACTTTCTGCCATAAGGGTGGTGTCATCTGTGTATCTGAGTTTACTGATATTTCCCCCGGCAATCTTGATTTCAGCTTGTGCTTCTTCCAGCCTAGTGTTTCTCAAGATGTACTCTACATATAAGTTAAATAAGCAGGGTGACAATATACATCCTTGACATACTCCTTTTCCTATTTGGAACCAGTCTGTTGTTCCATATCCAGTTCTAACTGTTGCTTCCTGACCTGCATATACGTTTCTCAAGAGGCAGGTCAGGTGGTCTGGTATTCCCATCTCTTTCAGAATTTTCCACAGTTTATTGTGACCCAACAGTCAAAGGCTTTGGCATAGTCAATAAAGCAGTAGATGTTTTTCTGGAAATTTCTTGCTTTTTCGATGAATCAGGGGGTGTTGGCAACTTGATCTCTGGTTCCTCTGCCTTTTTGAAATCCAGCTTGAACATCTGGAAGTTCATGGTTTGCATATTGCTGAAACCTGGCTTGGAGAATTTTGAGTATTACTTTACGAGCATGTGAGATGAATGCAGTTGTGCGGTAGTTTGAACATTCTTTGGCATTGCCTTTCTTTAGGATTGCAATGAAAACTGACCTTTTCCAGTCCTGTGGCCACTGCTGAGTTTTCCAAATTTGCTGGCATATTGAGGGAAACACTTAAACAGCATCATCTTTTAGGATTTGAAAGAGCTCAACTGGAATTCCATTACCTCCACTAGCTTTGTTCGTAGTGATGCTTCCTAAGGCCCACTTGACTTCACATTCCAGGATGTCTGGCTCTAGGTGAGTGATCACACCATTGTGATTATCTGGGTCATGAAGATCTTTTTTGTCAGTTCTTCTGTGTATTCTTGCCACCTCTTCTTAATATCTTCTGCTTCTGTTAGGTCCATACCATTTCTGTCTTTTATTGAGCCCAAGTTGCATGAAATATTCCCTTGGTACATGTAATTTTCTTGAATAGATCTCTAGTCTTTCCTGTTCTATTTTTTTCCTCTATTTTTTGAGTTGATCACTGAGGAAGGCTTTCTTATCTCTTCTTGCTATTCTTTGGAACTCTGCATTCAAATGGGTATATCTTTCCTTTTCTCCTTTGCTTTTGGCTTCTCTTCATTTCACAGCTATTCATAAGGACTCTTCAGACAGCCATTTTACTTTTTTCCATTTCTATTTCTTGGGGATGGTCATGATTCCTTTCTCATGTACAATGTCACTAAGTCCGTTCATAGTTCATCAGGCACTCTGTCCATCTGTTTCTAGTCCTTTAAATCTATTTCTCACTTTCACTGTATATTTGTAAGGGATTTGATTTAGGTCATACCTGAATGGTCTAGTGGTTTTCCCCACTTTCTTCATTGAAGTTTGAATTTGGCAATAAGGAGTTCATGATCTGAGCCACAGTCAGCTCTTGGTCTTGTTTTTGCTGAATATATAGAGCTTCTCCATCTTTGTCTCAAATAATATACATTCCTTAGTGCTTTATTTTCAAGTGTCTAACACCCAACTCTGCTTCCAATTTCTCACTGCTTCTGGGAAGCATCTCTTCTATTCCATTACTCCTGCAGGAAATCAGATTGTCTCTCCTGCACCTGGACTTTGTCATGATCACCTGAATGTGTGTCATTCCTCCTCCACTGTCTCCTCTTGCTCCATTCTTCACACAGTGAGATTTGCATGGTTCAGCATGGTTCTGAAATACTGTGAGATTTGTGCTTGTGTATGTGAGTGCCTGAGCATGTGAGATACAAGAAATACTTGGAGAAGGTATTATTTTTGATGAAAATACAAGAAGAAATGCTTGTATTATATCAAAGAACTCAAGGTTCAAGCACCCTGTTAGCCCAGTCTTCGAAAGAGGCCATAGCACCTGAAGAAAGACTAATTCACAGAGATTTGTTAGAAACAATGAGCCATTTTTATTGAGAAAACGGGTTATCCAAACTTTAGAATTTAGGATCATTAACACAGTCATAACAGAGACTCAGAGATTAGGGAGTAAAGGCTAACATTTGGAAGAGTCAGATGATACCACCATTGAACTTCAGACTTCAAGGACGTCAATCTAAAAATGGGCAGTTGGAGGTCAAAGCCTCTGTCACGCATACAATTTCTTGCAAGTACAAATCATGGTTTACAGATCCTCGAAGCAGTATTATCTTTAGATTCCTCATTTCAGAAACAGACTAGGTTAAGAGGGTGGTGTTCTAGCAGCAAGAATAACATCTCCTGTAGCAAACTGGCCAGTAGCTGCCATAGCCAGAGCCATATCCACAGCCATATCTGGTTCCATAACCACAGCCATAATAGGGGCTAAATCCACAGCCATATCCTGTCCCATAACCACAGCCATATCCACAGACGTATCCACAGCCGTATCTACTTCCATATCAACAGCCATAATAGGGGCTGAACCCACAGCTGTAGCTCTATCCTCAGCCATAGCCACAGGAGTTGCCGTAGTAGTTACAACACATGTTGTCAAGGCAAGAGGGTTCAGGTGGACTGCAAGAGGCTGTTTCTGAAGTGTGTGTGTCTTCTCCCCATGGACCTTTATATACTGTCAGTAATTGGCAGAGCATACCATTCATTCCCTGACACAGGCAGCAAATATGGAAGCAACATTATGAGCCAGTCACGTCACCACTGACAATCACTAAAGTTTGCTTAAAATAGCTCATTATTTGGGAGACTCCTGTTTCATTTTAAGAGCTTCACTTTAATTTGTTCTGCTGACAAACCGTCTTAGTAGAATCGTGTGACCCAAAGCTGATCATTTTCAAATCTCCTCTCATTTAACAGATTCCTTATAGAACAAACTTGTTGGGGAATGTCAGACGATTTTGCCTCCTTTTCTCTCTCACTTTTCCAAAATACCTGCTTCTGACCACAGGAAAAGGAATATTCCTGTCTCCTTTCCTGAATCATTGCAACTTCCTGTCCGTTTTTTCCTATCCTTTCTGCATTCCTTACCCCTGCCTTTTCCGACTCTCCTCAAATCCTAAGAATCTGATCAGTATCTGATAGTTCAAAACGAAGTCCATTCCCGGGAAGAGTGAAGACTTACAGGCGTGGAGACAGTGTGCTGCATGTGTTCCTTCTTGTATTTTCTTCTTCCACGCACCAGGCAATGGAAGGTCCTGTTCACGTGGGGCAGCCCTCTTTTTCTCTCTTTTTTGTAGCTACCTGAGTCTCACCATTGAGGAGACTTTAACAGTTTAACTAACTTTACTGGCTGAAGAATCAGAAGTCCTCAGTTAGACCAGAAACTCATTTTTTTTTTCCACATTAAACCTTATCAGAGCTTTGTGTTATGAGATGTTAGTCCATTCCCCTCACTCAATCATTCTTGCCTTCTTCTATCACTACTGTTCCTCACACATTTAGTTCAAAGGCTAAAGGTAAGTGGGGTCACTCTGATACTTACAGCAAAAGCCCGTCTTCAGCTCCTAGTACACACATGACATCAAGTACCACAAAACTCAATTTTATCCTTATTCATATGTACATTAATCAGAAGTTCTCAACCTTCTACAAAAATGTTCATTGAGACTTTGAAATATAATGTCTCCTTTCTTCTAAATAATCCTCTCTAACACACTTACCTTTTTGACATGTAAAAGAGGGAAATGACTATCATTTCTTCTGCTGTTAATATTTTTCTTGCCACCAAATTTCTCGGCTTAAAAAAAATCTATTTGTACATCAAAATTCAGATTTGTAATCAGCTCCTGTGAGATGCCTTTCCTCTGTGTTATTGTCTGAACTGGATCATCCTCCTCTTGGTCCTGGGGCTTCCCTAGTGGCTCAGGAAAGAATCTGCCTGCAATGCAAGAGATGTAGGTTCGATCCCTGGGTCTGGAAGATCCCCTGGAGGAGGAAATGGCAACCCCCTCCAGTGTTCTTGCCTGGGAAATCCCAAGGACAGAGGGGCCTGGCGGGCTATACAGTCCGTGGGGTTGCAAAGAGTCTGACATGACCTAGCAACTAAGCCACCACTGCCAGCACCTCCTGGCTCTTATGCGCAGACAAATGTCTAAGCACTTGTCAAAGTTTATTAAAACTATATCTTGCCTCACTAATTGAAATGTAACTTCACACCAAACATTCAACCTTTCACAACCAAACATTCAGTCATGTTGCTTTGTTTGTTGGGGTAAGGGGGCATTTTTTTCTTTTTCTTGCTTATCTTGGTTTCTATGTTTTATTTAAATCAACTTTTCAGAATCTGGCAGACTCCAAAATTTAGATTATTTTTCACTGCAACAACCATGAAATCTGAATTGGAAGGAAATATAAAGTCAAGATCATTGTTTCCACTGGATGTACTTGAATTTGACAACAAAGGAATAAGTGGTGATCCAGTACTTTACTGAATGCCTTTAACAGGGATTTTCACAAGGCTGCCAACTTCAATTTTTGAGAAGTTGCATTATCAGACATTTTTCCTTCTGTTGAGAAATCATTCTACCGATTTTTCTGATATTGGTCACTGGTCTAATCTGAACACTCTGCTGTTTCATCCCTAACCATAAACATAAAGAACACATAATCCCATTCCATTTTTCTTATCCTTCAGTTTCTTAACTTTCCTGTCCGCCTTGAAATTGAAAACTGTAAATTCTACTTGAAAAATTCTCTGGTACAGACAATGTTACTTTACAGTGCCAAGCCAACACACTCTCTGGCCACAGTATCCCTGGGTTATTGAAAAACTCTTTTATCTTTATTGCATTATTTCTAATACCTTTCCACTCAGATCTCTGGATACTGGTTTAAAACAGTAAAGACAACTCCTATTCTGTGCATCCTTGAATAACCAACTCTGAGTGCAGTCCCTGATAATTTGGACTCAATATTCTTCCATAAAAATGGATGAATCAAATCAAACACATATTCAAACATTGGAGAGCCACATATACTGTAAAGACATTTGATCATATGATTAAATTGTCTAAACGCAAATTTCTTCTTTCTAAAATGAGGTCTACCTATTTTTACATAATTATTTTCCTTATGTTTCATACCTATTTAGTGTTCTGGTCAGGAATTTTACTCAATAAGTGCTATTCCCTTTATCTCACTTCCCTTTTTATTTTTCCCCTCTTGGCTATATATATTTATTTTTGTGATTATCATTTAATACATGTTATTTAAGTATGCACTTTTTAGAATCCAAACATAAATTTTAATTTTAAATAATTTTTTTTTTTTTTTGCAGTGACAAGGTAGACCTAGAAATTCTTATACAGAGTGAAGTAAGTCAGCCAGTGAAAGACAAATATATGATACTGCTTTCTTTAGATTTCTAAGAAATCTAAAAATAATAGTACAAATGAATATATTTATAAAACAGAAATAGAGACACAGAAGTAGAAAACAAGCATGGTTACCAAGGGGTGGGGAGGGGAAGGGGGGATAAACTGGGAGGTTGAAAATGACATATTTACACTACTATATATAAAATAGATAAGTAATAAAAATCTACTGTATAGCACAGGGAACTCTACCCAATATTCTGTAATGACCTATATAAGAATAGAATCTAAAAAAGGAGTGGATATAGGTATTATATATATAACTGATTCACTTTGCTGTATAGCAGAAACTAGCACAACATTGTAAATCGACTATTGGAGCCCCCCAAAAATAAAGTCTGACATTGCTTCCACTGTTTCCCCATCTATTTCCCATGAAGTGATGGGAACAAATGCCATGATAGAACCATTCAATTTCAGCTTCTTCCGCATTAGTGGTTGGGATATAGACTTGGATTACAGTGATACTGAATGGTTGACCTTGGAAATGAACAGAGATCATTCTGTCATTTTTGAGAGTTTACCCAAGTACTGCATTTTAGACTCTTCTGTTGACTTAAGAGGGCTACTCCATTTCTTCTAAGGGATTCTTGGCCCTAGTAGTAGGTATAATGGTCATCTAAATTAAATTAGCCCATTCCAGTCCATTTTTGTTCACTGATTCCTAAAATGTTGATGTTCACTCTTTCCATCTCCTGTTTCAGTCAGTTCAGTCACTCAGTTGTGTCTGACTCTTTGTGACCCCATGGACTGCAGCACGCCAGGCTTTCCTGTCCATCACCAACTCCTGGAGCTTGCTCAAACTCATGTCCATTGAGTCGGTGATGCTGTTCAACCATCTCATTGTCTGTATCCCTCTTCTCCTCCTGCCTTCAATCTTTCCCAGCTAATCAGGGTCTTTTCCAATGAGTCAGTTCTTTGCATCAGGTGGCCAAAGTATTGGAGTCTAGCTTCAGCATCAGTCCTTCCAATGAACACTCAGGACTGATTTCAATCACTTCCAATTTACCTTGATTCATGAATGTAACATTCCAGGTTCCTATACAATATTGTTCCTCACAGCGTCCATCTTTACTTCCATCACCAATCACATCCACAGCTGGGCGTTCTTTTCTTTTTGGCTCTGTCTCTTCATTCTTCCTGGAGTTATTTCTCCACTCTTCTCCAGTAGCATGTTGGGCACCTACTGACCTGGGGAGATCTTCTTTCAATGTATGTCTTTTTGCCTTTCTATACTGTTCATGGGGTTCTCAAGGCAAGAATACTGAAGTGGTTTGCCATTCTCTTCTCCAGTGGACCATGTTTTTTCTGAACTCTCCACTATGACCAATCCATCCTGGATGGTCCTACATGGCATGGCTCATAGTTTCAATGAGTCTGCTCCTAATTGTTGCTTCTCAACCTGCATACAGATTTCTCAGGGGGCATTAAGGTGGTATGGTATTCCCATTTCTTTAAGAATTTTCCACAGATTTTTGTGATCCACACAGTCAAAGGCTTTGGCATAGTCAATAAATCTGCAGATTCAGTAGCAATCAAGTTTCAACTGGCAGAGATGAAGATGATGCTGTCTCATCTGCATGTCATGCATCATTACACAAAATCTGGTGTTGAGGTCCTTGAACCTAGGAGACCCCACAAAATGGCCCACAACAGGGAAACTGGACCTGTTGTCAAATTCAGCTCCAGAGTTAGGTTATACTCAGGATATAATTTGTCCAAGTGATGAAAAAGCTGGTTCTTTCAAGTGCAGTACAGTTTTCACAGCTGCAACATTTGTTAAGTCTGATCTGAGGATAGGACTATGCCCTGGGTTACACCAAGGTTAGTCTTACAAGCAGATGAAGAGGATTTCAACACTTAAAGCTCTTTGAAAAATCTAACTTGTTTCCTTATATTCCTTATCATCAAAGATATGTCTGAAATAAAGAAGAATGTAATTTAGTAAGTGTGTATAAAATAATCTATGTATCCAGAAAAGGGTCTATCTTTTATTAGGCATGTATGAAATAATTTATATATCCAGAGAAAGGTTTTCACAAACTAACACTTAATATAGCTTTGGCATCTGAAATATTAGGACTGTCACTCTTAGAGAATTTGATGCTATTAGCTTGAGTGAAATGAGAAAATAACAATAATGTTAGAAGAGACAGGGATAATAAAATTAGAGAAAATTTGTGTATGTGTGGGTAGTATGAGTTTAAGGAATGTTGGGAAAATGAAGATTTGGCTTCACATACATTATCATATCGGGTTTCCCAGGTGGTACTAGTAGTAAGGAATCCACCTGCCAATGCAAAAGACACAAGAGATGTAGGTTCAATTCCTGGCTTGGGAAGAAACCCCTGGAGTAGGAAATGGCAATCATCTCAAGTATTCTTGCCTGGAAAAATTCCATGGACTGGTGGGCTACAGTCTTTGGGGTTGCAAAGAGCCAGACACAACTGAGCACAAACTCACATACACATACATATCTAATCATGTTATAGCAGAAAGGAAAGACCATTGCCATGAGTGAGTTCCTTCTGTAGTCAGGAAATGATTTAAACTTTAATACCCCTTTAAAAGGAAACACAAAATCCTTTTCTTTGGTGAGCTACTGCATACTGTAGAGGTTCTAAATTGTAAAACCCATTATTTGTTCTTTCAGTCAGTTAGAAAAGCTTAAGGTTCATGTTGCAGATATGTACTACCATTTGGTATTGGGTACAGAGATGCAAAACACATTGTTCCTTTTAAGAATTCAAAATGTTCATTGGATACAAAATAGTAAATCATAGGTTTACATTAAAGCAGGTATATTTGCAGGTGTTATGGGGAAACTGAATAAGAACTCAAGGGGGAAGCCTAAATCAGCCAGAATGTCAAAAGAGAAAGTTAGCTAAGAGTCATAAATTGCTTCCAAAGGAGAGGGTATATGAGCAGAGCTATAAAAGATGAGTTGAAATTGGTCAGTTATGTAAGAAGGAAAATAGAATTCAAGGCAGAGAAATTTAGAAAAAGAAATGAATAAATTGCCAACTTATTTCTAGAGAAGTAGTCACTACTGGAAAAGTTATAGTCAACAGCTATAGAGGCGTCTTGAAGTTTTCTCACGCTGCTCAGCCCAGTATCATAGCCACTAGAGATATATCTGTATTGAGCACTTGAGAATGTTGCTAAGTGCAAAATGAAAGGGGCTATTAAGTGTAAAGTACAAGCCACGTTTCAAGGATGTAGTGTAAAAATATTATGAAAGTTACGTTAAAATATCGCTTAGGTATTAAATAATATTTGCATGTATTAGTTTAAATAAAATATGCTATAAAATTAATTTACCTGTTTCTTTAAATCTTTTTTAAATGTGACTCCAGGAGAATTAAAAATTCTATACACATTTCATAGACTATATTTTACTCGACCATGTCATTTTAGGAGGTCTCAGCAAGCTGACCCAGAGAGGACTGTAGATCAGAAGAGACGCCACCAGTAAAGGTGAGACAATCTGGCCACGTTGTCAAGGTGTAGGCAGTGGATCATTCTGAACCAGTAAGACCCCAGTAGTCAGTGCAAAGGACTTCAGGGGTGTTCCCAGTGAAGAAAAGTTCTCATCTTCTTCAGGAGATAACTTCTTCAGGACAGATAAATGCCTGCTTCACACCATACACAATAGAAACTCCGTATTTATTAAAATTCTAAACATGAAATTTAATTGTTAAAGTACTAGAAGATGGTATAGACTTTTAGCAATTTTGTAACCTACAACATTGTTCTGTGTTCAGAAATCTTAAGCTTATTTTGAGTTGATATCTATGTTCTTTGGCACAGGAAACATTGTCTTTAACTGTACTTTCTTGCAATAATACATCATTTCTTCAAGGACATACAAGTGATCATACTTAAAATAAGAAGGTTGTATAGACAGCAATTCAGTCCATGTTCCAGAGTTACACAATTTATGCTCAATCATAGCTCTATCAGTTACTAACTATGTAATTGATCACAGGCACATTCCCTAGCTTCTCTGAGCCTCAGTATATTCAAAGGTAGAATGGCAAATAGTTCTATATCAGGATTGTTGAGAGTACTAGATTAAATAAAATATGCAAAGCTATACCACTGTAAGAACTCAGTACATTTTTGTTATTATATTTATTATTACGTTGCTTAATATGAAATTGCTAATATTTAATCACCTTTGTTGTTCATTTGCCCAGTCGTGCCCAACTCTTTGTGACCCCATCGAAAGCAGCATGCCAGGCCTCTCAGTCCCTCACCATCTCCCAAAGTTGTCCCTTGCATTGGTGATGCCATCCAGCCATTCCATCCTCTGATGCCTTCTTCTCCTTCTGCTGTCTATCTTTTTCAGCATCAGGATCTTTTCCAATGAGTCAGCTCCCAAAAATACTGGAGCTTCAGCTGACAAAATACTAGAATTTCAGCTTCAGCATCAGTCCTTCCAATGAGTATTCAGGGTTGATTTCCCTTAAGGTTGACTGGTTTGAATTCCTTGCTATCCAAAGAGTCTTGCTGTCTCAGGAGTCTTTTACCACACCACAGTTCAAAAGCATCAATTCTTTGATGCTCCACCTTCTTTATGGTCAGCTTTCATAATCATACATGACTGCTGGAAAGACCATACCCTTGACTATAAAGATCTTTGTCGGCAGAGAAATGTTTCTGCTTTTCAACACACTGTCTGGGTCTGTCATAGCTTTCCTGCCAAGAAGCAAATGTTTTCTGATTTCATGTTTGCAGTCACCATCCACAGTGATTTTAGAGGCCATGAAGAGGAAAACTGTCATGACTGCCACTTTTCCACCCTCTATTTTCCATGAGGTAACGGGGCTGGCTGCCATGACCTTAGTTTCTTTAATATAAGCTGGCTCTTTCACTGTAACCTACAAAATTGGCAATTTTATATGACTCAATCTTAGATATCATTCTTATTGATTGTCAATATCTTGAAAATCGCAGAACTTCAATCAATAATTTCAATTTTCTGTCAAATAATTAGGCACACTTCTGTTAGATGTTTTGTATATATGTCATATATACATATTCCATAGTCATATACTCTAACATACACCATGATACCAAGTAAAGTGAAATAATGTTTGTCATTGTGTTAGTAATAAATTAGTGGATTTGGACTATGAACCCTAATTGTGGAAATGAAAATGCCGACACCAGGTAAATAAGGAATGGGCAACTTTTGTGGTTATATGTCTGAGAGGAGAGACCAGTTAAAGTATGTTTATATTTTGCCTTTAGAAATTCAATGTTCATGTGGGATATAAGACGACTACAAGAACTGAAGTCAAGATTCAACCACCCACGGTTAAATAACTTCAGTATTTCTAAAATCCCTTGAAACTTGAATGAGATTGCAGGCTTGAGAAGAGTAAGACCAGAAGACGGATGGACAGATTGTCATTCTTAAAGAAATAGAACTACTTCTTAAGAGTTAGATAAATGAGCAGTCTCATTCAAACTCCTCATAAAGGACATTTCACTATATGCTAAGAACAGAGAGCTAAAATATTTCACCCCTGCCTTCTAAAGCATAGAAAAGACCAAAAAACCCGTACAAGTTACAAAGATCAGAATACTGTTATATTTATACACTAGAGTGGGAAATCAGAGGAAGAAATCAGAGGTGAGGTCAGGACCAAGAGGAAGTAGAGAGAAAATTCAGGAATCTTTCTGAAAAGGAAACAAAACTCTTTTAAAAATGGACAGAAGTTCTAAAAAGAAAACAGACCTCTTTTAAAAATGAATAGAAGTTGGTTAACTATAGTTGAAAAGAAATATCATTCTTGACAAGGGAAAGATAAAAGATTTATATTGGAATATGTCCATAAGTCAGAACCTTATTGCAATAGCTATCAACTATCCTGGAGGAAATGTTTTCACTAGTGGGCTTAAGTAGTAAAGTGGGTGCTGAGAATTCTAAGATGACCCCCAATGACACACTCTTGTATGATCCCCTCCTCTTCCATGCAGGAAGAAAGATCTGTAACTTGCCTCTAACCTTGGCAAAGATGATGGGGTATCACTCCTGCAATTATGTTTAGGGTTGGAAGATAAAACACATCATGGATAAATTTGAATTTTAGATTTAAAAAATTGTTAAAACTGTTTGCAATTCTGTTTATTTATTCATTTTTTAAGTTATTTAGATATCTGATTAAAAAAAAAATTTTTTGTCTGTCTCCCCTACTAGAGCCCACGGCAGAAATCAAAAAGGATCTAGTTATATGCAAAGATATGGATGAGTATTTTTCTACGATACTATCTCTGGAGTAATTTACAACAAGCTTCCCTATTGTTCTTTAAACTATCTGGTAAATGGTGTGGTTGACTTGATTACCTGGATGTCATATCTGCACATCAGCAGAGACTAGGCGATACCAAGAATAGATCCCTTTGGAGTAGAAGTGAAAGGGAGAGAGGTATTATCAACCATACTTGATAGGAGGGACATGTAAACAAAACATTGAAATACATTTTAATTAGGACTTGAAGTGACATTGGGAATAATGAAAGATTCTGAAGCATGTGGATATTTTATAAGAGTAATTTCACAATGAAATGAGATAGATCACCATAAAAAAAAATAAGCTCCTTGTTACAGCAAATACTCAAGCCTCCAGTGATTAGAAATGATGAGTATATCATAACAAAGAAGAACAAATACTCAATCTTGGTAATGAATTACCTGTGGACTTTGAGTAAATTTGCAAACCTCTTTGTACCTGGTTTTCTTATTAAAAGTTCCCTATCACTTTCACACTTTTATTATGATCAAATAGATTAAAATGTCTGAATGAAATTTGTGATTTATTACAAAACATCCAACAGTGTTATTGTAAAGGATTGTTTTTGCATTTGTTGTTCTGGTTTGAATTAAACGACCACATATAGAGTTGATAAAAATTTACTGAGAAATGGCTCTTGGGATAAAAATGAATTATCAGAATACTATACTCACAAGTATGTGGGCTCACAGGAACTCTATAAGCTAGAAGCTTGGGGAGTTTCTCTAAAGAGCAGCATTGTGTGCCAAAGAAATTTTTTTTTTTCCAAAGAAATTTCTTACAAGTAATTAGTAAGCTAGTCAATGTAATTAGTCAAGCTCATCTTAATAGCTGCATTCCCAAACATAAACTTCCCTACCTTCCACAGAGCCTTGTTACATAAAACACATCTTCGGAATCACGTGTTCAGATAATATAGATTTGTAATTGACTCAAGTCAATGCCTAGATGACTAAAAAGGAAACATGGTTCCCCAATAAAACTGGAGACTCTATAATAATGGATTTATTTAAGACAGGTGCCATAGCTTTGTAAAGACAGTCCTCTCATTATCAATGGACAGGAATGACTTGCAAACACTAGGTATTAAATAAATATTTGTTGCTTGAATCATAAAATTCATGGTGTGCTCTGGTCCTTCCTGTAAGTCAGTAGATAAAGGATCTAGGATAGGAGGTGACATTAAAATGTTAGCGACATTCTTCTGCCCCTCAACTAAAACCTCACCCTCTGCCATCACGTGTTACAACCATTACGGGAACTCGATGGGGGTTCTGGCTGTAGATATTTCTGTGGCTTTGACTGTGGCTCTGGCTGTGGTTATAGCTATGGGTTTGGTTGAGGTATGACTGTGGTTCTGTCTGTGGTTGCTATATCTACCGACCATTTTTTCTACAGAAGATGCTATTCCTCTTGCAGACAGAATAACATCCTGGAATATTCTATGCCTCTGACATATTTAAAGATTAATGCTCCCCCCAACCCACTGCAGCTAAAGGATGCTCTTTATTTTATTATCTCTATATTCAAGTAAGTGTTGAACACCCCTTGTGTTTACTTTTAAAAATTTATTGAGGAATTTTATGAACGCCTCCATTATGTTACCTGAAGACAGAAGATTTGATTCTGATTATGTCCACAATGTAAATTCTTGGTTATCTATTCTATAGTTTTGTGTTGTCCATGAGCATAAATACTCCATAGTTGGAAGAAACAAATTTCACTTATTCCTGCAAGTAATTGTGACTTTTGGGCCAGAATCATTAATGATATTAATATGTGTGGCCTTGCTAAAACATTAGGAGACCGCTGTGTTAGCTTAGCCTTGTCTGACTTGTTGCCTTCAGTCCAACTGTGCATGCTCAGTTGTTAAGCCTTGTCTGACTCTTTGTGATCCCATGGACTGTAGCCCTCCAGATTCCATGGCATTTCATAGGCAAGAATACTGGCATGAGTTGCTATTTCCTTTTCCAGAGGATCTTCCTGACACAGGAAATTGAACCCGCATCTCCTGCATTAGCAGGTGGGATCTTTACCACTGAGGCATCAGAGAAGCCGAAGCTTAGCCTTTGGATTATTCATTTCTTCATCCACTATTTATTTAGTGTTTATTCTTTCACTATATCGCATGGGTTTGTTTACTGCACAGTTGTAGTAAATCTGAATATTAGGTAGTGTAGACTTCCAACTTCTTTCTTTTTCAAAATCATTTTGGCTATTCTAATTCATTTTCCACCTACATGTTTATTTATTATTTTTTTTAATTTTATTTTATTTTTAAACTTTACATAACTGTATTAGTTTTGCCAAATATCAAAACACCTACATGTTTAAATCAGCTTGTCAGTATCTACAAATATATCCCACTGAGGTTTTAGTTGCTGTTAAATTGCATCTAGAGATCAATTTTGGGAGAATAGACATCATAATAATATTGACTTTTTCAATCCATAAAACATAGCATGTGCTGTGCTGTGCTAATTCACTCAGTCACGTCCAACTCTTTGCAACCTTATGGACTGTAGCCTGCCAGGGTCCTCTGTTCATAGGATTTTCTGGGCAAGAATACTAGAGTGGGTTGCCAAGCCCTCCTCCAGGAGATCTTTCTGACCCAGAGAACTAACCTGCGTCCCTGATGTCTCCGGCACTGGCAGGCGGGTTCTTGACCACTAGTGTTGCCTGGGAAGCCCAGATATAGCGTATATCTGCATATAACTAGATCTTTTTTCATTTCTGTGGTGGGCTCTAATAGGGGAGACAGACAAAATTTTTTTAAAAAAATTAGATATCTAAATAACTAAATAAAAATGAATAAACAGACAGAACTACAAACAGTTTTAACAATTATTAATAAGCTTGACTTGTGTAAAAAGCCATATGATCTACCAAAACCCATGCAAGAAGAAATAGGTGATATTCATAGAACTGTATTTATTAAAGAATTTGAATCAATAATTAATAACTTTCCAAATCAAAAAGCACCAGACCCAGATGAGTTCGCTGGTAAATTTCATAAAACATTTATACTAATTTTCTACAACCACTTCCTGAAGACAAAAGCAGAAGAAAGACTGTCTAATTCATTCTGTGAGGCCAACGTTACCCTAATGCCCAAATCAAAGATATTACAAAGAAGGAAAGCTACAGACCAGTATCTTAAACAAACATGAGTGCAAAACTTTTCATCAGAATATTAAAAAATTGAATTCTACAATGTATAAAAATAACTATACACCATGACCAAAAGTGATTTGTCCAGTAATGCATATCTTGGTTCAACATTAAAAAATCAATTAATGCAATCCATCACATCAACAGCCTAAATCACATGAACTTTTTCAATAGATGAAGAAAAATCATCTGACAAAATCCATCACCCATTCATGATAAAAATTTCAGTAACCCAGAATAAAGAATATCAACTTGATTAAAAAAAAATCCACAAAAAACTACAGCTAACATCTTACTTAATGGGAAAGCATAGAAGCATTCTCACTAAGATCAGGAGCAAGGGAAGAATGGCCTCTCTCACTACTTTTTTTCAACATCATACTGGAACTATGATGATCCAATAAGGCAATAAAATAAAATACATATTGGTAGGGAAGGAAGATATGAAACTGCCTTTTCCATGGACAACATGATTGCCTATATAGGAAACTTGAAAAAGACCAACAATTTCCTGTTAAAAAGAAATTAAAGCAAGGTTGTAGCATATAAAGCTAATACAAAGAAGTCAATTAATTTTTTACATACCAAAAATGAACACATACAATTTGAAATTAGAAACATAACACCACTTACAATAGCAGCCACCAAAATAGAATATTTGAATACAAATGTAAAAGAAATTGTATAAGATCTATATGAGGAACCCACCAAACTCTGATGAAAGAAATCAAGGAAGAACTAAAGTCAAGAGATATTATTCCATGTTCACAGATAAGAAGACTCATTATTGTCAAGGTGTCGGTCCTTCCAATGAATATTCAGGGTTATCCTTTAGGATTGACTGGTTTGATCTCCTTGCTGTCCTAGGGACTCTCAAGAGTTTGATCCCTGGGTTGGAAAGATTCCCTGGAGGAGGGCAGGGCAACTCACTCCAGTATTCTTGTCTGAAGAATCCTGGATAGAGGAGCCTGGTAGGCTACAGTCCATGGGGTCACAAAGAGTTGGACATGATTGAGGAACTAAGCACAGCACTCCTTTCTTTATGGTTCAACTCTCACATCTATATGTACTACAGGGAAAACCATAGCTTTGACTACATGGATCTTTGTTGGCAAAGTAATGTCTCTGCTTTTTAATACACTGTCTAGGTGTGTCTTAGCTTTCTTCCAAGGAGCAAACATCTTTCAATTTCATGGTTGCAGTCGCTGTCTGCAGCGATTTTGGAGCCCAAGCAAATAAAATCTATCACTGCTTCTACTTTTCCCCTTCTATTTGCCATGAAGTGATGGGATAGGATGCCATTGGATTTTAGTTTTTTAATGTTGAGTTTCATGTCAGCCTTTTCACTCTCCTCTTTCACTCTCATCAAGAGGCTCTTTATTTCCTCTTCACTTTCTTCCACGGGAGTGGCATAATCTGCATATCTGAGGTTGTTGGTATTTCTCCCAGCAATCTTGATTTCAGCTTGGGATTCATCCAGTCAGGTATTTTGCATGATGTAATCTACATAGAGTTTAAATAAGCAGGGTGACAATATACAGCCTTTGTCTATTCCTTTCCCAATTTTCAACCAGTTATTCCATGTCTGGTTCTCAATGTTGCTACTTGACCCATATACAATTTCTCAGGAGACAGGTAAGGTGATCTGGTATTTCCATATCTTTAAGAATTTTCCTCAGCTTGTTGTGATCTACACAGTTAAAGGCTTTAGCATAGTCAATGAATGCATGATATAGGATGCTCGGGGCTGGTGCACTGGGATGACCCAGAGGGATGGGATGGGGAGGGAGGTGGGAGGGGCATTCAGGATGGGGAACACATGTACACCCATGGTGGATTCATGTCAATGGATGGCAAAACCAATACAATATTATAAAGTAATTAGCCTCAAATTAAAATAAATAAATTTATATTAAAAAAAGAAGTAAATGTTTTCTGAAACTTCCTTGCTTTCTTCATGATCCATGATGAAGATCACTTAGAAAAGATAGTCATTTCAATAAATGATGCAGAAACATCTGGACATTCACTGAAAAAAAAAAAAAAGAATCTAGAAACAAACCTTACATTCTTCATAAAAGTTAACTCAAAATGGATACAAACCTTAATGTAAAATGTAAAAGTATAAAATTTTAGAAGAAAATATAGGTGAAAATCTACATAATGTTGGATTCAGTGTTGGCTTTTTAAGTATAAAACTAAAGGCACTGTCTACAAAAGAAGAAATCGATGAGTTGGACTTCATAAATATTAAAAACTTCTGCTGTATGAGAGGCAATACCAAGTAAATGAGACAACAAACCAAAAACTGAGAGGAAATATTTGCAGAAGTTGTTTATGATAAAGGACAGTTATTCAAAATATATGTAGAACTTTTAACACAAATAAGAAAACAAGCAATCTGAGTAAAAAGTGTGCCAAAGACCTTTACAGACACCACATTAAAGAAGATATAAAGGTGGCAGATAAGAATATGAAAACAGTACAAAGGTACCCCCCTGGTGGAGGATGTCGCCAGTGGAAGAAATTATGCACGTGTGGGGGCAGAATCTATAAAAAAATCTCTGCACCGTCTGCTCAGTTTTGCCGTAAATGTAAAACCACTCTAAAAAGTAAAATCTATGTCTGGCAAAAGCCACCACAATATTGTAAAGTAATTAGCTTCCAATTAAAATTAATTAATTAATTAAAATAAATTTTAAAAAAGTCTAATTAAAAAAAAATCACATAATGTCCTTTCAGATAGGAAGATCAGGTTAAGTGTCTGAGGAAGTGACAACTAAGTCTGTATTGGGTAAATTGGTAGGTCTCAGAATTGAGGGGAAAAATCCAGGCAGAGAAGAGGACGAGTATAAAGGCTTTAAGATGATAGCTATTCAACATGCTTTGTTGTTGTTGTGTAGTTGCTGGTCTTGTCTGAGTCTTTTGTGACCTAATGGACTGTAGCCCACCAGGGTCCTCTGTCTATGGAATTCTCCAGGCAAGAGTACTTGAAGGTGTTGCCTTTTTCTTAAGGATCCCCCCTGGGGATCTTCCTGACCCAGAGATTGAACCCACATCTCCTGCTTTGGCAGGCGGGTCAGGGACTGTAAACAGGTCCATGTGACAGGAAACTAGAACAAATTGAGGCTAGAGAGGTAGCAAGAAGCCAGATTATACAGGCTCATATTATAAGGACTTGAGATTTGTTTGGATTTTACTTCAAGAAACTTATTCATCTAGTCAGCCATTTTTGTTTTGCATTTGCGATTTCATTCCTTTTCTGCTTCTTTGTCACATTTCATATCAACACTAAAACACAGATTCAAATCATTTCTCTGTGTGTATATTGGACACTGGAGGAAAGGAAGAAAGCTACCTTGTTTGGAGGATATTGGAATAGGTGAGGGGTGTGTTCTATTATCTGCCCTTGGAAATTTGCAAAGATAGCTCAGAGAGTGAGGGGAATGATGGAGGAAGCTAGGCTAAGAGAGTGAATACTTGGTAGTGTATATCTCACAGCTTCCTTAATGGCTCAGTTGGTAAAGAATCTGCCTGCAATGCAGGAGACCCAGGTTTGATCCCTGAGTTGGGAAGATCCCCTGGAGAAGGGAGTGGCTACCCGCTCCAGTATTCTTGCCTGGACAGAGGAGACTGGCAGGCTAGGGTCCATGGGGTCGCAAAGAGTCAGACACGACTGAGCTGCTAACACTATCAAATCCCATAGCATTTTGTGTTGACAGTATCATTGTCTACATTTAAAAATAATTCTTATGAAAAAGATAGAGTAATGTTGGTCTTCTGGTTCCAAGAGCCACAATTTAATGAATATATTTGGAATTAAAGGAGACAATTTCTTAATGGCATCACCAACTCAAAGGATATGAGTCTGAGCAAACTCCAGAAGATAGTGAAGGACAGGGAAGCCTGGCATGCTGCAGTTCATGGGGTTGCAAACAGTCAGAAACAACTTAGCAACTGAGCAAGAAGAATTTCTTAATATGTGATAGTTTTCTAAACCTAATAGACAAAAATGGATTTTGGTGTCAGAAAGGTTTGTCCAAGTCTGAGAGTGTCTGATTATTATACGGCCGCTGCTGCTGCTAAGTCACTTCAGTCGTGTCTGACTCTGTGCGACCCCGTAGATGGCAGCCCACCAGGCCCTGCTGTCCCTGGGATTCTCCAGGCAAGAACACTGGAGTGGGTTGCCATTCCCTTCTCCAATGCATGAAAGTGAAAAGTCAAAGTGAAGTCACTCAGTCGTGTCTGACTCTTCGTGACCCCATGGACTGAAGCCTACCAGGTTCCTCCGTCTATGGGATTTTCCAGGCAAGAGTACTGGAGTGGGGTGCCATTGCCTTCTTGATTATTATACTACATTTTACTTAATCTGAATACTATGAATAAATTAAAACACACAGCAGCCAGATAGATCTATCTGATCCTTAGCACTTCTTCCTACTTTAATTTAAAAAAAAATGTTGATCCTTTAGTTTAAACACTGTCTGCCAGGTATAACGCATATATATGGAATTTAGAAAGATGGTAACAATAACCCTGTGTACGAGACAGCAAAAGAGACACTGATGTATAGAACAGTCTTATGGACTCTGTGGGAGAGGGAGAGGGTGGGAAGATTTGGGAGAATGGCATTGAAACATGTAAAATATCATGTATGAAATGAGTTGCCAGTCCAGGTTCGATGCACGATACTGGATGCTTGGGGCTGGTGCACTGGGACGACCCAGAGGGATGGAATGGGGAGGGAGGAGGGAAGAGGGTTCAGGATGGGGAACACATGTATACCTGTGGTGGATTCATTTTGATATTTGGCAAATCTAATACAGTTATGTAAAGTTTAAAAATAAAATAAAATTTAAAAAAAAAAAAAAAGTCACCATCAGCAACATGTATCAGTAAAAAAAAAAAAAAAAAAAAATATCAAAATCACTGAAAAAATGGTAATGTTCTTAAAAATAATAAGAGAGAGGTGAGAGAAGCAACTTTTTATAGGTTTGGAAGATGGCCATAGATGATTGGAAATGCTGTTTTGAATATCTTATCCTACAGAAGAGAAAAGGCATTGTGGTTGCCGAGAGGTAACAGCAAACATATTAGCAGAGCTCGAGTGTAGTGCTGGCAGAAGCCTGAACCTAAAGAAGGCAAGATAGAAATATTTCTTATTAACCAAAGACTGCATTAGATAGTTCATGGGGGATAAACTAGAGAGGACAGGAAAACTTAATCTTTGTGTGCACAGATCTTAAGTTACCCTAGCAACTCCTATGGGGGGCTTCCCAGAGATTTGGGTTGTAGAGAAGCACTAACAAAAAGAGATTTCATGATAAAATGGGATTGTTTAAAACAAGAAGTTGAGAGTTTCCATCACTGAAAATATTCAAGAAGTCATTTGCATAGCTCTGGAGAATACTATAGTATTCTCACTGTATGTGAGACCAAGAAAACTTGGAAATGTGATTTTAATTTGGAATCAAACCCTTCTGAACCCCAGCCTTTGTTAAATGACTTTATAATTTATAATCTACTAGTTTCACCAAATGGTTTTAAGGATCAAGTACAGGCATCTGAAATGGAAAATTTTTCAGTTTTCTTTACAATTAGAGAAAATTGACTGGAGAAGGCAATGGCACCCCACTCCAGTGCTCTTGCCTGGAGAATCCCATGGACAGAGGAGCCTGGTAGGCTGCAGTCCATGAGGTTGCTAAGAGTCAGACACGACTGAGTGACTTCACTTTCACTTTTCACTTTCATGCATTGGAGAAGGAAATGGCAACCCACTCCAGTGTTGTTGCCTGGAGAATCCCAGGGATGGGGGAGCCTGGTGGGCTGCCGTCTGTGGGGTTGCACAGAGTCGGACACGACTGAAGTGACTTAGCAGTAGCAGAGAAAATTGACTAGATGGGTGGGGAGTTGGGCCAAATCACATTTGTACTCATGTTGAATTGGCGTCTAGTGGAAAGGGGGGAAAAGTATATCTGCTATCGCTGTGGTTCTCATAGAACTTTTGGAGTATGATCTCTCGAGTCAGGAGGAACCACTTTATAACCACTCTATATGACTCATCTCTATATTCGTGCCAGTTTCAATATGGTCACTTCCAAATAAAAACTGACTTTACTTTTACATAGAAATCCTATTCCCTGATAGCTCAGCTGATAAAGAATCCACCTTCAATGCAGGAGACCCCAGTTCAATTCCCGGGTCTGGAAGATCCTCTGGAGAAGGGATAGGGTACCCACTCCAGTATTCTTTGGCTTCCTTGGTGGCTCAGATAGTAAAGAATCCATTTGCAATGCAGGAGACTTGTGTTCTACCCCTGGGTTGGGAAGATCCCCTGGAGTAGGGCATGGTAACCCACTGCAGTATTCTTCCCTGGAGAATCCCCATGGGCAGAGGAGCCTGGGCTACAGTCCATAGGGTCACAAAGAGTCAGACACAACTAAGCAACTAAACACACACACCTGTGACAATCTTGAAATGAGATATTTAGCTATTTTTATTAAATAAATAAGCTCATTCTCAAGTTAGGCACTTATAGTTTTAATAGATGTTCATGATAACTGAGCTTCAAAATATGCTATGAAGTCTAGCCCTGTGATGTATTGCTTCATACTGTATTTTTACAGAAATATGATTTAAGATGCTTCAGGCAAGGTGCAATGTGTTCAATTGCATGGTAATTAATTTTTTGAGGGAGTTGGGTCACTTTTGAAAGGTTATTATGAAAAAAAAAT
This sequence comes from Bubalus kerabau, assembly GCF_029407905.1. Lineage (NCBI taxonomy): Eukaryota > Metazoa > Chordata > Mammalia > Artiodactyla > Bovidae > Bubalus > Bubalus kerabau. Next base: position 51,328,912 of record NC_073625.1, read on the forward strand.
AACACAGAAACATTAATGTGAATATTAAAATCTTGCTATAATATTAGTACATTTTCAAATATAGATATTTGAAAATATGTATCACTGTTGTTAGGGCTTCTCTGGTGGCTCAGATGGTAAACCATCTGCCTGCAATGCAGGAGACCTGGGTTCAGTCCCTGGGTTGGGATGATCCCCTGGAGAAGGAAATGGCAACCCACTCCAGTACTCATGCCTGGAAAATCCCATGCATGGAGGAGCCTGGTAGGTCACAGTCCATGGGGTCGCAAAGACTGAGCAACTTCACTTGGTCTTCACTGATTGCTGTTGTTATTTGGGAATGCGTATACTTGAATTAAAGACGGGGGGAAAGAAATAGAGTGTATTGTGTCTCCACTATATATCAGGATCTGTGCTACAACCTTTGTATTTGCCTTATAATTCCCATAGACATCTTGACCAATTTTTAAGTACATGTAGCTATTTTTATTCCCATTTGCTGTTGCTGCTGCTAAGTCACTTCAGTTGTGTCCGACTCTGTGCGACCCCATAGACAGCAGCCCACCAGGCTCCCCCGTCCCTGGGATTCTCCAGGCAAGAACACTGGAGTGGGTTGCCATTTCCTTCTCCAATGCATGAAAGTGAAAAGTGAAAGTGAAGTCGCTCAGGCGTGTCCGACTCTTAGAGACCCCATGGACTGCAGCCTACCAAGCTCCTCCGTCCATGGGATTTTCCAGGCAAGAGTACTGGAATGGGGTGCCATTGCCTTCTCCTATTCCCATTTAGTAGTTGCCAAAACTGTTTCATAAATTTGAGAACATTTTCCATGGCCATAAGATTGGTAAATGGCTCATCCAGGAAATTTGGTAACTGTAACAATGTCTTTGCATTTTTTATTCTGAACCACTAGGGAAGTTCCAAGGATACTGGAGTGGGTAGTCATCCCCTTATCCAGGAGATCTTCCCAACCCAGAGATCAAACCTGGATCTCTCACCCTGTAGGTAGATTCTTTACCATCAGAGCCACCAGGGAAGCCCAAGTGTAAGTCTCTTTGTGACCCTATGGACTGTAGCCCACCAGGCTCCTCCGTCCCTGGGATTTCACAGGAAAAAATATGGAGCAGGTTGCCATTTCCTCCTCCAGGGGATCTTCCCAACTCAGGGATTGAACCCACATCTCCTTTGCCTCCTCCATTGGCAGACAGATTCTTTACCACTGTGCCACCTGGGAAGCCAGTATAAGCTTGGGTGCTTAAAGGCTTGAGAAAATTCCTAGGGTAGGAATAAAAAATGTCAAACTAAAGAAATTTAAAAAAAAATCAGAATGAGCTCACTTTAGGCAAATCATTGCACAATTAGAGAGGAGAGTCCATGTGCGGTATGACCCATCCATTCCTGGAAGTATCTAAAGGTCCTGGAAGAGAAGATGATGTTCAGACTTTAGAAATCCTCCTACTCCTTAACTGAAGCCTTTGCTCTGACACCGAGTGGCACAAGCACTACAGAAATCACGGTGGGTACTAGGGCTCTCATGGTGGGTATGGCTGTGGGCATGGCTCTTGCTGTGGCTTGGCTCCCACTATGGCTGAGGATCTGGTTATAGTCACGGATTTGGTTCAGGCTGCTGCAGTTACCAATCACTTTGCTACAGAACTTGTGATTCCTCCTGCTGCTAATCGTCATCGCAGATCATATTGTGCCTTTGAAATGATCGCTCCAAGTACAACTTTGGTTGAAATCCACCTCTTCTCGCCCCCACCATTAACTTCACATCAAAGTAAGAAATTAACTACTGTCTGTCAGGAACCTGATTTAACTTCTAAGAAAAGAAAAAGAAAGTGAAGTCTCTCAGTTGTGTCTGACTCTTCGTGACCCTGTGGACTATAGCCCACCAGGCTCCTCCATCCGTGGGACTTTTCCAGGCAAGAATACTGGAGTGGGTTACCATTTCCTTCTCCAGGGGATCTTCCCAACCCAGGGATCAAATCTGGGTCTCCTGCATTGCAGGCAGACTCCTTACCATCTGACCACCAGGGAAGTCCCTAACTTCTAAGAAGCTCTTTGCAATTGATGGAGAGAGAATAGTTTCATCACATCACTGAAGATAGAAGATATCATTCTGATCATTTTTCAAATGTAACTTCTTACATCTTTTTTCTTTCTGTGCTGTGGTTGTTTGCACAAATGCAGGAGGAATATACAATTGGAGTACAAGAAAATGGAGCAAAAGTGTCAGTTTCTTAATAAAAAGTCTTTATTAAGAAGTCTGGTTTCTTTATGTCAGAGATCATTGATTTCAGAATTTGCAGCCTCTTGGAAAGCTGGATGAGCACACTTAGGATAAGACTATGTTCCTTTTTTGGTTGAATCCAAATATTGGTTCTTTGACATATTTTTATTCCATGGTATGTCCATTTATTACTTTATTTCTAAATATAAACACAAATATCACACCCAAAATTTCCTATCTTATGTGGAAAAAGGATTAGAAGAGAGAAGTCATTGAAAAGAGGAGTCTATCCATGAGACAAGTGTATTAGTCCAGGACAGAAGTGGTTGGTTGTATCCTGGGTTCAAGTGTCAGTAATGATTTTTTTGAGATATGTGAAACAAGAAATCTTGGAGCAAGCCAACTAGAGCTATTACAACTGCTCAAGGAAATCAGTTGCACAGGGAATATTACTCAATATTATGTAACAACTTAAATGGGAAAATAATTTGAAAAAGAATGGATACAGGTATATGTATAACTGAATTGCTTTGTGTACACCTGAAACTAACACAACATTGTTAATCAATTATGCTCCAGTATAAAATAAAAAATTTAAAAAGATGCCACTGGCCTTTCTCCTAGATTGTGACTTTCAACCCATCCCATTTGTTCTGACATCGTCTTCTAAGATAAATTTTTCTTCTCTGGGTCTGTTTAAATGCTTTACCTCTCAATACAAGTTTGAAAGTTACTGCTAAATATTTTGATGTTAAGTACTTGCTTCTGAACAAAAATACTTCAGTTTTTAGAGTTTACTTTTGGAAAACAAAGTAAAAATTCATACATTCAGAAAAAAACACTTGTGATCTTGAGCATATTTTAGGAACAGAAAGTTAGAATAAGGCTTCTAATAAAGTTTCCTTTGCCCTAAGTCTTTTAAAATAAGTATTAGAACTAATTCATTGGTTATAATATTGGGGCTATCTTTTGTAAAGCAAGCATTGGTTATTTGGTTTTTAGGTCAAATTAAACATCAATTCTCAAGAATTTAAAACCAAGTTTCTGTTTAATTTTGGACGCATTATAATGGTGACACACACATCTTGCTCACAGTAGGTTTTATAAAGGACTAAGGAGTGGATTTTTCTATTTGTTGTGCTTTTAATTTGCCAGGGTTTTGTGATAAGGAATAATAGTTTAAAGATTTGGTGTGGTGATGGAATGACACTGCTGTGGCAATATCATTTGAAATGGTTGACCTCAGAGGCCTTGCAAATTGCCTTGACCAAATATTTAAAAATCTGATTGACTAGGGCTCAAATCTGAGTATCCTGCATTGTAAGACTGATTTTTAACCACTGGCCTGCCAGAGAAGTTCCAAGAATGTGGCTTTGAATGAACTTTCTACATAAAATTGTATGGAACTGTTGTGAATGTTTTCCAATAACAATGATGATTGATTTGTTAATCAAAATATGCACAAAACAACATTTATGAAGATTTATACTAGGAAGCAGAAAAAAACGTGTGTACTGCTTAATGCTTTAAAAAATATTAAGACCAACTCACAGACTAAATGTCACTCTACTGAGACCAGAAAAGGTACTGACAGAAGTGGGAAAGAAAAAGAGGGAAGATAATATAAAAGATCTTAAAAGAAAAAAGGAATTAAACAACAGAGCTAATGTGGATGAAAAATGTGTCATGATAGAAGCTAAACACAAAAGATATTATGTAGAATCCAAAATAAAAAAGCCACAGAGGGGAAAATGGTCAAAAGATGAAAACCATCCAATTAGACGTTATTCAGATGGTGTTTTTCAAGATAAACTTATGTGGCATTTCTAAAGAAATCAATGCAGCACTGTTTACAATAGGTAGGACATGGAAGCAACCTAGATGTCCATTGGCAGATGAATAGATAAGGAAGTTGTACATATACACAATGGAGTATTACTCAGCTATAAAAAGGAATGCATTTGAGTCAGTTCTAATGAAGCAGATAAAACTGGAGCAAATTATACAGAATGAAGTAAGTCAGAAAGAGAACCACAGATACTGCATATATATATATATATATATATATATATATGGAATTTAGAAAGACGGTAATGATGATCCTACATGCAAGGCTATAGGTAAAGACACATAGGTAAAGAACAGACTTTCTGACTCTGTGGAAGAAGGCAAGAGAGGGATGGTTTGAGAGAATAACATTGAAACATGTATGTTACCATATGTAAAACAGATGACCATGCAAATTCAATGCATGAAGCAGGGCACTCAAAGCTGGTGCTCTGGGACAACCCAGAGGTATCAGGTGTGGAGGGATGAGGGACAAAGAATTCAGGATGGGTGGAAATAAGTGTGCCTGTGGCTGATTCATGTTGATGTATGGCAAAACTGTAAAGTAATTGTTCTCCAATTAAAATAAATTAATTATTTTAAAAAACATTAAAAAAAGAAGTATTCAAAGCCATAGTGGACATAGTGAATAAATTCAAATCTATTGAAAACAAGAACTCTAGATGTCCACCAAAATGAAAGAAAACAGTAACAAAACATAACTTGTTGGAATTATTAAACTGTACATGTAAACAAAGATTTCTACATGGAACTGGGCAGAAGAAATATCACCTAAACGGAACAACAATAATTCTGTTCTGTAACACCCCTTCCATTGCTGGGATAACAAGGGAAAGTAGAAGACTGATTACAGTATTTTGAGAGAAAGGCTTGCTATATCAAGGATTTAAAATCCAACACTTTTCTAATACTGTTTATAGACTTAAAATATTAAATGATTTTCAAATATATGAAGATTTGGGAAGCAGATTATTAATGTATCTTTGACAGTGGCCAAATAAGACAAATTCTTGAAGGTATATATTTGCCAATTGAGAGTTGAATACAAATAAATAATTTATAAATAGGAAGTTTTTGTTCCAAAGACAAATATGATGAGCATTGAAACCATTTATACACATATTATAACTTAGCATAAATAATTAAAACATGTCTAAATTAGAATAAAGATTAAATACTGAGTAAAAAGTTCAGAAAACTAGGAAAATATTCAAACTATAATAATAAAAACAAAGGCAATTCGAGGAGATGGAAATAAAAGAAACTACAGATGAAAAGCTAAATAAAGACAAAAAAACAAAACTGCAAATACAAGTATGTCTTTTCTATGATATACATATTTTAAAAATACATCAAAAGTTTAAATTTCAAAGGAAAAACTAGGATTCATCATTTAGTAGACACAAATATAAAAATGTTTATTATATTAATAAACTCTAAGGTAAGATATGAAGCAATCATAAAGGAAGCTTATATTTTGCTGATACAAATCTAAACAAGTGACTCATTTTTCTTAGTGACTGCAATATCAGATTCATCAGATGACTGGATTTGTAGGACATGCTGAGGTAGGTGTCCTTTATTTAGAGCAGTGATTCTCAAATCTGATTGCACATCAGGTTCACTTGGAAGAGCTTTCATGAAATGTCATTGCCTGGACCCCATCCCTGAAATTCCAGTTTAATTGGTCTGGAGTGGGACTGATGGCATTTTATAAAAGCTTCCCCGGGAAAGGTAGTGCACGTCTATGATTGAAAAGAAGTTCCCTATTACCTCAACACCTGTTAAGAAAAAATGTGCATTAGACCAAATAATTGAAAAGAACTTGAACTTCCTTAAAACAGTCAAACCTTTTTTCTTTTTTACTGCTACCTGGAAATATACACTTTCTTTTTGTTTGAGATTAAAATTCAAAGTATCTCTGTTATTAAATATGTGTGGAGAGCCTGAATTACATTACAATAACTGTTGAGAACTCAGGCTGTTCACCATCTGTGATTGTTAATTTTATGTGTCCGTTTGGCTAGGCTGTGAAGTCCAGATGTTCAAACACCAGTTTCCATGTTTCTGTGAAGGTATTTTTAGAGATGAGATTAACTCTCAGATTAGTAGAGTAAAGCAGATTGCCTTCCATAATGTGGGTGTGCTTCATCCAATCAGTTGAAGATCTTAAGAGAAAAGACCCAGCCAGGTCCATTAGACGAAAAGCAAATCCTGCCTCTAGATGGCCTTTGGATTCGGGCTGCAATATCACATTTTTTCCCTGTGTCTCCAGCCTGCCTTGCAGATTTTACTCTTGACAGTACTCAAAATCATGTCAGCCAAAATGCTTAAAATAAATCTTTCATATTTCCTTTTATAGGAATACATATCCTATATATGTCCATATAGTCAAAGCTATGGTTTTTCCAGTAGTCACATATGAATGTGAGAGTTGGACCATAAAGAAGGCTGAATGCCAAAGAATTGATGCTTTTGAATTATGGTGTGGGAGAAGACTTGTGAGAGTCCCTTGGACTGCAAGGAGGTCCAACCAATCAATCCTAAAGGAAATGAACCCTGAATATTCTTTGGAAAGACTGATGCTGAAGCCAAAGCTCCAATACTTTGGCCACCTGATGTGAAGAGCTGTGTGCTGTGTGCTAAGTTGCTTCAGTCATGTCTGACTCTATGTGACCCCATGAACTATAGCCCACAAGGTTCCTCTGTCCATAGGATTCTCCAAGCAAGAATACTGGAGTGGGTTGCCGTTTCCTTCTCCAGGAAATCTTCCAGACTCAGGGATTAAACCTGTGTCTCTTATGCCTCCTGCACTGACAGGCAGGGACTTAATCACTGGCACCACCTGGAAAGACCTCAGGTGGAGAGTTGACTCATTGGAAAAGACCCTGATGCTGAAAAAGATTGAGGGAAGAAGAAGAGGGTAACAAAAGATGAGATGGCTAGATAGCGTCACTGACTTAATGGACATGAGTTTGAGTAAAATCCTGGAGATAGTGAAGGACAGGGAAGCCTGGAGTGCCGCAGTCCATGGGGTTGCAAAGAATCAGACATGACTGACTGACTTTCACTTTCAATGCTAAAGTTAAAAGAAATATGGATTATAAACCTTCACTGCAAAACTTTTCTGATTTAGATAAATGACTGCACAAACAGACTGTGCTTCCATTATCATCCCAAGTCTGTGAATCAGCAAAAGGACATTGCTAATCACCACTTGGCTTGTTTTAGGCAGGTAGGAATGCTTTGAAATGTAAAAACTCAGTAAATTAACCATTTGCATTGCCCAGCACTAGATGTCCAGAAGCATTGCCTTGAGGACTAGATGATAGATCCATAGATGTGGTTCTCAAATGATAGTGTGAATCATAACCACTACGAGGGCTTGAAAAATATATTTCTGGGTCCCATCTATAGAGTTTCTGATTTAGTAGGTCTTGAGTAGAGTCCAGTCTGGGACTGGAAAAGGTCAGTTTTCATTCCAATCCCAAAGAAAGGCAATGCCAGAGAATGCTCAAACTACCGCACAATTGCACTCATCTCACACTCTAGCAAAGTAATGGTCAAAATTCTCCAAGGCAGGCTTCAACAGTACGTGAACTGGGAACTTCCAGATGTTCAAGGTGGATTTAGAAAAGGCAGAGGAACCAGAGATCAAATTGCCAACATACACTGGATCATCAAAAAAGTGAGAGAGTTCCAGAAAAATATCTACTTCTTCTTTATTGACTATGCCAAAGTCTTTGACTTTGTGGATCACAACGAACTGTGGAAAATTCTTCAAGAGATGAGTATACCAGACCACCTGACTTGCCTCCTGAGAAATCTGTATACAGGTCAAGAAGCAAAAGTGAGAACTGAACATGGAAAAACAGACTGGTTCCAAAATGGGAAAGGAGTACATCAAAGCTGTATATTGTCACCCTGCTCATTTAACTTCTATGCAGAGTACATCATGAGAAATGCTGGATGGACTGGATGAAGCACAAGGTGGAATCAAGATTGCCAGGAGAAATATCAATAACCTCAGATATGCAGATGACACTACCCTTATGGCAGAAAGCCAAGAGGAACTAAAAAGCCTCTTGATGAAAGTGAAAGAGGAGAGGGGAAAAGTTGGCTCAACATTCAGAAAACTAAGATCATGGCATCTGGTTCCATCACTTCATGGCTAATAGATGGGGAAATAGTGGAAATAGTGACATGCTTTAATTTTTTAGGCTCCAAAATCACTGCAGATGGTGACTGAAGCCATGGAATTAAAAGATGCTTGCTCCTTGGAAGAAAAGTTATGACCAACCTAGACAGCATATTAAAAAGCAGAGACATTGCTTTGCCAACAAATCTATGGTTTTTTTCCAGTAGTCATTTATGGATGTGAGAGTTGGACTATAAAGAAAGCTGAGTGCTGAATAATTGATGCTTTTGAACTGTGGTGCTGGAGAAGACTCTTGAGAGTCCCTTGGACTGCAAGGAGGTCCAACCAGTCCATCCTAAAGGAAATCAGTCTTGAATATTCATTGGAAGGACTGATGCTGAAGTTGAAACTCCAAAACTTTGGCCACCTGATACGAGGAAGTGACTCATTGGTAAAGACCCTGATGCTGAGAAAGATTAAAGGCAGGAGGAGAAGGGGACAACAGAGGATGAGATGATTGGATGGCATCATCTACTCAGTGGACATGAGTTTGAGTTAGCTCTGGGATTTGGTGATGGACAGGGAGGCCTGGCATGCTGTGGTTCATGGAATGACAAAGAGTCCGACACGACTGAGTGACTGATCAAGCCCTCTGGACCACAGTGCCTAGATATTTGGTCAAATATTATTCTGGGTGCTTCTGTGAGGGTGTTTTTTGTTGAGATTAAGACATACATCAGTGGACGTTAATCAAAGCAGTGTAAGAGTTAATTGGACACGACTGAGCGACTGAACTGAATTGAGTACAGTCTGAAATATTATTTTTTAACAAATTCCCTGGTGATGCTGATGTTCCTCACTCATAGCTCACATTTTCAGCAACCATGGTTGTTAAACAAATGATGTCAAATTAAGAGCTAGTGGCCTTATATCTGTGTCTCCTTTGCTGCCCTACATGTAGGATCATCAGTACCATCTTTCTAAATTCCATATATATGAGATAATATACAGTATTTGTCTTTCTCTTTCTGACTTCACTCTGTATAATAGGCTCCAGTTTCATCCACCTCATTAGAACTGAGTCAAATATATTCCTTTTTACAGGTGAGTAATATTTCCCTGTGTATGTGTTCCACAGCTTCCTAATCCATTCATCTGTGGATGGACATCTAGGTTGCTTCCATGTCTTAGCTACTGTAAATAGTTCTGCAATGAACATTAAGGTACATGTGTCTGTTTTAATTATGTTTCTTCCATGTGTATGCTCAGCAATGTGATTGCTGGGTTGTATGGCAGTTCTATTCCAAGTTTTTAAAGGAATTTCCACAGCGTTTACCATAGTGGCTGTACCAGCTTGTATTCCCACCAACAGTGTAAGGATGTTCCCTTTTCTCCACACCCTCTCCAGCATTTATTGTTTATAGACTTTTATGGTCATTCTGACCAGTGTGAAATGACACCTCCCTGTGGTTTGGATTTGCATTTTAATAATGAGTGATGTTGAACATCTCTTCATGTGTTTATTAGCCATCTGTATGTCTTCTTTGGGATGTTTTCAGAGAATAGCATTGAAACATGTACATTACCATATATAAAAGAGATGACCAGTGCAAGTTCCATGCATGAAGCAAGGCACCCAAAGCTGGTGTTCTGGACAACCCAGAGGGATTGGTGGGGAGGGAGGTGGGAGGGGGGCTCAGGATGTGGGGGACACATGAATACCTGTGGCCAATTCCTGTTGATGTGTGGCAAGAACCATCACAATATTGTAAAGTAATTATCCTCCAATTAAAATAAATACATTAATTTAACAAAAAAGAGTTAGTGGCAAATCTTGCTTCCACCAGGACTCAGCATAGGATGAAGAGGGATTTACTGAGCACTTAATATGTGTTTGATTATTACTGCGATGGATGCTATAGAGACAGATTAGATACGTTTGCTGCCACCAAAGAACTAACCTGTTTGGAAAATGGAGACTAAAATTTCATGAACAAAACTTAGGAGGAAAGAGCTATGTGACACAAATAAGAAGACTGATAGGAATTCAGAGGACTCTGGTAATCACAGAATGATCTCATAGAAGGGAAATCTTGAACTGGGCTTAGAGAGTTGGACCAATAGGTTAGAAATGAAGGAAAAATTCAAAGTGGGAGAACTACTTCAGGGCAGAGACAGAGATAAAAATGGGCATTAAATTAGTGGTCTATGGAATATGGTTGGTGTTTTGCACATGTATGAATTTCATAAGTAATGTGATGACTATCATGACTTACAGTGGTGAACAGGTTTAGAATGGTTGGTGAAAAAGAATATTTAAAAAGATCTGTGAACCAGGCAGAAGATTTAGAATTAGTGGAATATGAAATCCAAAGTGTTAAACAGGAGAAGTCAGTGAAAAGAAATATAAACTTGGTAACAATGTGCAGAATAGATTGGAGTGTCAAAATATAAGATGCTCTGAGTACCTGGAACTAATAGTACAGTGGAGGATCCGAGAGTGCCAAGATTAGGTCCAGAATTCGGCTAGTTGCAACAAGAGAGTAAGAAGAAATGGATGTGATGTGACATTCCCAATGGAAAACTATTTGAGTTAGTGATACAAATAAATGAGTAAAAGTGGTTCTTTTATATTGAACTTGAGTAATCATCAGGAGAGGTAATGCACTAATGGAGAGAAAGATTATTTTCAGTAGAAGTTAGTTTTGCTGGAAATACATGGATTGGAGGTTATGATAACACATTCAAGAAGAGAGCTGTCTAGCTTAAATTTGTAGGTTCATGAAAGAGGAGACTACATGATTATCAATCTGTAAGTGACTAATATTAATTTAATTAATGAGTAACTAATATTAGTTACTCAGTTGTGTCCAACTCTTTATGACTCCATGGACTGTAGCCTGCCAGGTGCAGAGGATGAGATGGTTAGATGGCATCACCTACCCAATGGACATGAAATGAATTTAAGTAAACCCTAGGAGATAGTGAAGTACAGGGAAGCCTGGCATACTGCTGTCTGTGGGGTTGTTAAGAGTTGGATACGACTTAGCAACTAAACAACAACATCAACAACAACATTAATTTGTTATTTAAAGCTACGAATATGAGATACAATATTTACTCATTGATATTTTTCTTTTGAGTTTTAATTGAGTGCCTTCAATAGGTCAGGTGCTGCATTTGGAGTAGAAACTATAATTTAATGAGAGAATTTAGAGGAAGAGGGTACAAGGTCAAAAAGTTGAATCTTAGAAGGCTGCTTTAGTTAGAATTAGGATAAAGTCTGAGGACTCGATGAAGAAACATGTGATAAGTAAAGCAGTACAAAGAAAATGAGGACGTTATTGAAAAGGGTTTGCAGAAGAAGGCGGTCAACTGTGGTGAATGGCACACCACAGCAGAGGATGAGAAAGCCCCCAGTGAGCAGAGGTCTCTGGGCTTGGCAAAAGAAAACATTGACAATTTCCTAGAGACAAATAGGCAGGAGAAGAAAGTGGAGTTGAGGAGACTAATGAAGAAAGTTCCAGAAGAATTAAAATGAGAAAACAAGGCAGGATGCATGCTTATGGAAAGCTAATGATTAGAGTGAAGAAAAAAAAAATAGCCCATCCATTGAGATTGAAGGAAAAACACAAATTAGATATGATTTATTGTTAATCTAATCACCCACTCTCAAAATTAAATGTATTTATTTACATAAATCTATAATTATTAAATATTTCTTGCACATGATGTAATCTACTATAAATTATAGGTGCATTTTAAAGTACACATTAAATGAATACTGACTTTGAACTAAAGGAATTTCCATTAATATTATAATAGTATTAGATTTTTCTGTGGCTGTTTTATAGACCTGATAGATTAAATCTAATAAATATAAATTGCAAAGCATCTAGTGGGATAATAAATAGCTTATTTTCTATTTTTTTTTTCTTTTTGATGGATGAAGGTTAATAGTCACACTTTGTTTCTTCCAAATTGGAGAAATTTCATGGAGGATAAAGAACATAGGATGTAAGCAATTTCCAGAAGGGGAAACAAATGAAAATTTCCAAATTTGATGATATTCCTGGTATAGAGAAAAAAACATTTATTCAAGAAAGAAAAATTGGCTTAATTGATCAATAGTATATTTAGTAAAAATTAGAACAAGTGCTGCAGGAAGAATATGAAATTTTATAATCACCTATTTGGGTAGTTTATAATGGTTTTAAGGAGGGCTTCATTTTAAAAGTGACTGTTGGAAATATTCATGTATACTCAGTTGTGTCTGACTTCTTGCCATCCCATAGAATGTAGATTGCTAGGCTCCTCTGTCCATAGAATTTTCCAGGCAAGAATACTGGAGTGGGTTACCATTTCCTCCTCCAGGGGATCTTCCTGATCCAGGGATCCAACCCGTATGTGTTGTATCTCCTGCATTGCAGGCAGATTCTTTACAACTGAGCCACCTGGGGAGTTCCAATTGTGGGTATAAAGGTTTCAAATTTTATTTAGGGTGGTACAAAGTCATAGTTTATGATTAACATGAGGCTACTGGTGCAAAAAAACAAAAAGAGAGTATAGGAAAGATGAATTAAGTGGCAGTAAATTTTGCATTTGATTGAACATGGTGAATTTTTACTAATAAAAAACAGAAAGTAATGACATAATATATTACCAAAGATAGTTGGGAAGTGAAATAGAAAGGAATTTATGAAAGAGTAAGATGAAATTTTATCAAGTAAGGAAATAATGTCTAGAACAACTGAACATTTTTGGGATGGTGAATAGTGGCTACAATTCCTGATGATCACATGAAAGTTTAAAATCTAAAAAGGAACAGATACGTAAGTGAATAAAATTACAGAAGAAAGTAATTCCGCAGAAGAAGCATGTATTGTGGTTCTAGGGTTCTGAAGGGTCTGCGCAAAGTAAGATGGCTTCTGGAACTGTAGAATGAACAGAGCAAAATCAAACAAAAAATAAAAGTAGTAGTAGGATTTCTATTTTTAAAGATCTTACATGCCTTATCTTACATTTTGCAACATAAGACAGTTATGCAAACAAATGCACAAAATGACACCATACTGATCATTTGCAAAAAAAAAAAAAAAAACAACCCACCATAATTCAAATAAAGTGCCATGTTTCAGAAGCTTTCTTTGATTGTTAAACTCAAACAATGTGAGTGAGCTCAATCCTCACTCAGCATCTACAAAAATAATTTTCAACTCTCATGATCAAGTACATACCCTTCTGTAGCTGAATTGAGACTACCTTGTTAGGACTGAATCAGTTTTCTACCAAAAGTTTATTTTGAAATTTTTCAGTTTATTCCAGGCAAAATGCCTCCCACATAGCTATTTTGAAAATAACCCATTTGACTTAATATGGTTTATTCTTGATTTCTATGTAGAAACACCCATAATTTACTTAGGAAGCATGTACACTCATAAGACTTTCATATTCTAACATATACTCTAAAATAGCACCTTTCAAAAGATCTTAAAAAGTTATTTCTTAACTTGAAGTTATTTTTATACCACAGATATGTTCATTTGTTGAATAATGTCTTTCTACATTATGATTCTCCAGAGGACACTTAAAAATGCACCTTTACATTCTAGTTGGTATTCCTATTATAGTGTTTGGTATACAAGGGGTGCTTAAGTAAAATTTTAAGGATGAATGTAAATTGTGAATCTCCTGAAAGTGACTTTATTTTTCAACACTTGACAGTATATTTTTTCATTTTGGAAGCTCTGGTTCTTGGGATACCTTTTAATACCTCCCAGACCCAGGGTTCCTGGAAACATAGATGGAGAATGCAGCCGATGTAAACTGCCACAAATCTATTGCAATCAGGGATAACACTCATGGAGAGATTTTTACTCAAGAGTAATTTAATAGTGCTTTCAAAGAAATAGGATATGACTAAATGAATTGGCACATAAGTAATGATCACTGTCATTCATTGGCTCAAAAGCTTCGCTTATTCTCCATTACATTTAGAATGAATTCCAAGCCTTTTACCTTGATACTTAAGTATCTTTATTATTTGACCCTGGAATATCAGATTCTTTTCTCTAGTTTGTTCCCATGGTGGGGAAAAAAAGAAAAACATACCTGCCCTCACAAAGTCTATGTTCCAGTGAGAAGAGAAGACAGTAAACAAATAAGTAAAACACCATTGATTATATGGTAATAAATATTATGAAGAAGAATTAGATAGGGAAGGCATATATGGGAAGGTAGACATTATAAATAAGGATGTGACATTTGAACAAGACCTTAAGGGGGTGAGGGACTGAGTCACATGGACTTATGCAATTAAAGTTGCAAATAGAAGCATAGCAAAGATAAAAGCCTGGAGCGGACCTATGACTGAAGTTGTTTCTTTCTTTTCCTTTTTTTTGGGGGGTGGGGAGTATAATCATTTTGCAATATTGTGTTGCTGCTGGTGCTGCTGCTAAGTTACTTCAGTCGTGTCCGACTCTGTGCGACCCCATAGATAGCAGCCCACCAGGCTCCCCCATCCCTGGGATTCTCCAGGCAAGAATGCTGGAGTGGGTTGCCATTTCTTTCTCCAATGCATGAAAGTGAAAAGTGAAAGGGAAGTCGATCAGTCGTGTCCGACTCTTAGTGACCCCATGGACTGCAGCCCACCAGGCTCCTCCATCCATGGGATTTTCCAGGCAGTTAGCTTCTGCTATAACAGTGAATCAGCTATAGGTATATGCATATCCCCTCCCTCTGGAGCCTCCCTCCCACTCTCCCATCCCACCCCTCTAGGTCATCACAGAGCACTGAGCTGAGCTTTCTGTGTTATACAGCAGCTTCCTGCTCTATTTCCCATATGGTAGAGTACATATGGAGCTTCCCAGGTGGCTCAGAGGGTAAAGAATCCGCCTGCAATGCAAGAGACCTAGGAGATGAAGGTCCGATCCCTGGAGAAGGGCATGGCAACCCACTCCACTATTCTTACCTGGAGAATCCCATGGATGGAGGATCCTGGCAGGCTACAGTCTATAGAGTCCCAAAGAATCGGGCATGACAGAAGAGACTGAGCGGCACCAGCAGCAGAGTACATATGTCAATCCTCATCTCCCAATTTGTCCCATCCTCTCCCTTCCTGCCTGTGTCTACATGTCTGTTCTTGACATCTGCATTTCTATTCCTGCCTTGCAAATAGGTTCATCAGTACCATTTTTCTAGCTCACTCCTTGGAAGGAAGGCTATGACAAGCCTAGATTCCATATAAATATGTGTTAATGCATGATATGGAGAAGGCAACGGCACCCCACTCCAGTACTCTTGCCTGGAAAATCCCATGGACAGAGGAGCCTGGTAGACTGTAGTCCATGGGGTCGCTAGGAGTCGGACATGACTGTATAACTTTCAAGTAGACACCCTGAGCGACTTCACTTTCACTTTTCACTTTCATGCATTGGAGAAGGAAATGGCAAGCCACTCCAGTGTTCTTGCCTGGAGAATCCCAGGGACGGGGGAGCCTGGTGGGCTGCCGTCTCTGGGGTCGCACAGAGTCAGACACGACTGAAGCGACTTAGCAGCAGCAGCAGCAGCAGCAATGCATGATATTTGTTTTTTCTTTAAGATTTAATTCACTTTGAGGACTGTTTCACATGATTTTTCTTTCTCTTTTTCTCTATTCCTGTGTCACCTTCTATCTCCATTTACTCACCCAATCATCCTGTGATTTGGTTGTATAGGTACTTTTCTTCCTCACTAAGATGGAGGTTCTCTGAAGGCCCTTTCAGGGTCTTATTCATCTTTTTATTTTCAGCAATGCTTAGTGTCATGCTCTTTTGTTTTTAGGCTCTCAGTAAAAGCTAATTAAATTGAATGCATATTTCTCAGTTTCACTTTCCCACACCCTTCCCTTCTCCTAACTGCAGCTGTAGATTTTAGGATAATATTGATTGCCACTGGCAAGGTGGAGATCCCTAAGCACCTATCTTTGTTTAGGAACCCAAGATGAGAATCCTGGCAATGATTCCCAAACTTTTGGCACCAGAGATCCATTTTGTGGAAGGTAATTTTTCCATGGACTGAGATGGGGGCATGATTTCAGGCTGATTCAAAGGCATTGCATTTATTGTGTACTTTATTTCTATTATTATTATGTCAGCTCCACCCCAAATCATCAGGCATTAGATTCTGAAGTTTGGAGATCCTTGTAGTAGATGATGGGAGATTTTCAGTATTTTGTGTTTGAGTTGGGGGGAGTTACTCCCCTGCAACTGAGGAATTTTCTTTTTCTTGTGTCCTTGCTGGGTTGGTGACATAGGGCTTTTACTCTATTATAGGGCCATGTGGACCATGAGGTCAAACACATGGCTGCAGTAGACATATTAATTCTCACTCTAGGCAATGAGCTTCATGAAGTAGTTGCTGAGTCAATGCCAACCTTAGCCCTCAATGGTGAAGCTGTGATTTTCATTCTGAATATCATAGGGGGCAACCTGGTCTTTCTTATGTCTTAGGATATGATCTTCAGAGAACTTGTCAATGTCTTCTTCATCACCTTCAAATCATATTTGGAAGTTCTACTGGGTTGAAGAGTGTCTCCCCAAGTTCATGTTCATCCAGAACCTCAAAATGTGGCATACTTAAAATGTGTTTGTAGGTATAATCATTAGGATGAGGTATACAGACTAGGCTGGGCCCCAATAAATCCAATGGCATTTGTCCTTATAAGAAAGAAGAAGGAAGTCTGGACAGAGACCAACATGCACTGGATCATAGAAAAAGCAAGAGGATTCCAGAAAAAATATCTTCTGTTTCATTGACTATACTAAAGCCTTTGAATGTTTGGATCGCAGCAAACTGGGGAAAATTCTTAAAGAAATGGGAATACAAGACCACCTGACCTGCCTCCTGAGAAATCTATATGCAGGTCAGGAAGCAACAGTTAGAACCAGACATAGAACCACGGACTGGCTCTAAATTGGGAAAGGAGCACAACAAGGCTGTTTACTGTCACCCTGCTTATTTAACTTATATGCAGAGTACATCATGAGAAATGCTGGGCTGGATGAAGCACAAGCTGGAATCAAGATTGCTGGGAGAAATATCTATAACCTCAAATATGCAGATGACACCACTCTTATGGTGGAAAGTGAAGAGGAACTGAAGAGCCTCTTCCTTAAAGTGAAAGAGGAAAGTGAAAAAGCTGGCTTAAAATTCAATGTTCATAAAACAAAGATCATGGCATCTGGTCCCATCACTTCATGGCAAATAGGTTTGGAAACAATGGAAAGAGTGACAGAGTTTATTTTCTTGGGCTCCAAACTCACTGCAGATGGTGATTGCAGCCATGAAATTAAAAGATGCTTGCTCCTTGGAAGAAAAGCTATGATAAACCTAGACAGCATATTAAAAAGCAGACACACTACTTTTCTGACAAAGGTCCATCTAGTCAAAGCTATGTTTTTCCAGTGGTCATGTATGGATGTGAGAGTTGGACCATAAAGCAAGTTGGGCATTGAATAATTGACGCTTTTGAACTGTGGTGTTGGAGAAGAGTCTTGAGAGTCCCTTGAACTGCAAGGAGATCAAACCAGTCAATTGTAAAGGAAATCAGACCTGAATATTCATTGGGAGGACTGATGCTAAAGCTGAAACTCAAATACTTTGGCCACCTGATGCGAAGAGCTGACTCATTGGAAAAGACCCTGATGCTGGGAAAGATTGAAGGCAGGAGGAGAAGGAGATGACAGAGGATGAGATGGTTGGACAGCAACACCGACTGGATGGACATGAGTTTGAGTAAACTCCGGGAGTTGGTGATGGACAGGGAGGCCTGGTGTGCTGTAGTCCGTGGTGTTGCAAAGAGTTGAACATGACTGAGTGACTGAACTGAACTGATACACTTGAGGAAGATGATAAGAGACACACAGGGAAATGCCTGTATATTTTATGTCTCTGTGAAGACAGAGACAGAAAACAGATAGATGCATTTCTAAGCCAAGGAATGCATGGACTGTCAGCAACTGTCAGCAATTAAGAATGAGGCGTGAAGCAATTCTCCCACTGAATCCCCAAGAAGCAGCTCGTCCGGCTGACGTCTTGATTTGAACTTCTGGTGTTGATTTTGAACTTCTGGTCCCTTGAACTATCAGAGAATAAATTTCTACTGTCTTCAGTCAACCAATTTGTGGCAATTTGTTATGGTAGCCCTTGACAAATTATGCAATAGCATTCTTTAGTTAGCCGGTCAGATCCCATATAAACAAGCTGGGTGTGGGAATACAGAAGACCACACCTGCCAGCTTCACAGGCAGCTCCGGGATAAGTTCCCCCACAGCATGGGCTGTGCCAGGAAAAGCAGGAGAATGTTCCTGGCAGCATGGCAGCACCATGACTATAGTGCCACTGCCAGACTGTCTTTAATCTTCTTGGCAGCTGTGATATCATGGACCATGGTTATTAAAGCCTTGCTAGTGTTGCTGAAATCTTGGCTTCTGTACACTGGTACTGAATAGAAATACAGAGACAGAATTAGAAGGAAAGAGAAAGAGCCTCTTTGGCTGTATTTCTTTGCCAGCCAAAGAGGAAACACCGCAGGCTAATGCCTCCAAAAACTGCCTGCCTTTGAGAAGGTAGTGAGGAGTTTATAATAGAAGGCTCAAAGAAGGTGTGATCAGCTTGTGGGCTAATTCTTCTGAGTGACTGGTGCCGAGGTAAGAGGGAGTTAATATCAACTTTCTGGTTCCAACTGATCTGAGGTCTACACACTTGTGGGCAGCATACCATTGTTAATCTTTAACTCTCCCACCAGGAAGAGCTTTCAGTATCTGCAAAATAGCTCAAGGATATTGCTGAGGACCTTGCCCCAAGGCTGCACTATTGTTTTTCTTGGTCTTGCATCCCTTCCCTCCCCTAATTAACAACTGCTTGAATCTGCTCCTTGGACTTCAGGGAAGGACATGGAGGCTGAAAGAAGGCTATTTCCTGTAATCAAATAAATGATAGGAGGCACAGAAAGGCTTTGGGCATAGAAGCCTCACAGGGCCCTTCTAAGTGTCAATATCTTGAAACCATAAGGTTACAGTTATATGTGTGTGTGTGTGTGTGTGTTAGTTGCTCAGTTGTGTCTGACTCTGTGACCCCCACGGACTGTAGCCCACCAGGCTCCTCTGTTCGTGGAATTCTCCAGGCAAGAATACTGGAGTGGGTTGCCATTTCTTCTCCAGGGGATCTTCCCAACCCAGGGATTGAACCTGGATCTCCCACATTGCAGGCAGATTCTATACCATCTTAGCTACCACTTCAGTCCTGTTCAGTCACTCAGTCATGTCTGACTCTTTGTGACCCCATGGACTGCAGCACGCCAAGCTTCCCTGTCCATCACCAACTCCCAGAGCCTACTCAAACTCATGTCCATTGAGTCGGTGATGCCATCCAACCATCTCATCATCTATCGTCCCCTTCTCCTCCCATCTTCAATCTTTCCCAGCATCTGGGTCTTTTCCAAGGAGTCAGTTCTTCACATCATGTGGCCAAAGTATTGGAGCTTCAGCTTCAGCAGTAGTCCTTCCAATGAATATTCAGGGATGATACTTAGCCCCAAGGGGAGAGATCCTATAGTCCCAATCATAGTGGCTGTAATACATTTAACACTGACACAAACTTGGATTGGCTTTAAGCTATGGTTAAGAAGTAGAAAGAGGAGAGCCATGATAATGGTGGTGATTTTATTTATAGCATAAAAATTAATTTATATTTGAAATGGGGAATGTATTGTACAATTAAATTGAATCATATGAAATGGATTATATTTGAACATTTCTTGACCCCTAAAACATCAATCACATATTGTTCAACCAGATGGTACTGGAATGAGGAGTGCAAGTCCTAGCTACAATAGCTGTCAGTGCCATCATGTAAAATCTGGCAACTACAGATCTCAGTTTGTTTCTCTGTGATATGGGCTTGTGATACTTGTCCTATTCCCTAGACAAAAAGAATGAATGTGAAAGTGATTTGCAAACTGTGAATACCTGTATTCAATCAAATTGAGTCATGGTAAATTAAAAGACATTTCTTAGAAGAAAAGCTATGACCAACCTAGACAGCATATTAAAAAGCTGAGATATTGCTTTGCCAACAAAGGTCCCTCTAGTCAAAGCTATGGTTTTTCCAGTAGTCATGTACAGATATGACAGTTGGGCTATAAGAAAGTTGAGCACCAAAGAATTGATGCTTTTGAACTGTGGTGTTGGAGAAGACTCTTGAGAATCCCTTGGACTGCAAGGAGATCCAACTAGTCCATTCTAAAGGAGATCAGTCCTTGGTGTTCATTGGAAGGACTGATGTTGTAACTGAAACTCCAATACTTTGGCCACTTGATGCTAAGAACTGACTCATTTGAGAAGACCCTGATGCTGGGAAAGATTGAAAGTGGGAGAAGAAGGGGACAACAGAGGATGAGATGGTTGGATGGCATCACTGACTCCATGGATATGAGTTTGAGTAAGCTCTGGGAGTTGGTGATGGACAGGGAAGCCTGGTGTGCTGTGATACATGGGGTTTCAAAGAGCCAGACATGACTGAACAACTGAACTGACTGAACTGAAGTCATGGTAGAACATCCTTAAAGACATTGATTAAAAAATAGTTCTGCCAAAACTGCATTTTCTGGCATGTGGTTGTGGGCACTTACCATTATTAAATTAAAGAAGTGCATTTAAAATAGCCAATGGAAATTTGCAGTGTGACTCAGCGAACTCAAACTGGGACTCTGTAACAATGTAGTAGGGTGGGAAAAGGTGGGAGGTGGGAGGGAAGTTCCAGAGGGAGGGAGGGGACATATGTATATCTGTGGCTAATTCATGTTGATGTATGGCAAAAATCAAACCAATATCATAAAGCAACTATCCTTCAGTTAAAAATAAATAAATAAGAGAAAAGTCCATTTAGCTTGTGTTGACAGTAATTCCTTTAGGTTTTTGAAAAATATGTGAGAAGAACTAAGTAAATGTATGAATGGAGCATATCTTGAAGACATATAACTGGACATATAAAATAACTGCTGTCCATAGAGGTGCAGAGGCTATGGAGACCTCTGGACACAGCATAAATTTTTACTAGGTGATGAAGGCCAAAAAGGACAGATTGAACATTAAATTCTATAGAGTCATGATTCTGTACCTTTTCATTGAAGTTTTATAATGCATAATCAAATTACAAATCAAGCTTTACTGCTTGAAGGGAAAGGCACTCACAAGGAGGCCAATGATGTTTATGAAATTCCCTTCCCTTCCACTTTAATCACGTTGAGTGTGAGGCAACAAGGGAGATGACCAGTGGCAGCTAATAATAAAATTGTTAAAAATTCTTACATAATGTGGTTTATTTCACATTATGAGGCATGCATCTAATCTATATATTTACCACACTGTAAGTGACACACAGCCCAGGATTTTCTTGAAGAGTTTTTAGTCACTTTTGCTCTACTTTCAATTGCAATGGGTTGAATGTGTATGTTCTGTTAAATTCATTTCTTGAAATTCTAACCCCTAATGTGATGGTATTAGGAGGTGGTCCCTTGAGGGTAATTAGGTCATGAAGGTGGAACCCTCATAGATGGAATTGGGTGTGTGTGTACTCAGTCACTCAGTCATGTCTGACTTGTTGAGATGCCACAGATTATAGCCCGCCAAGCTCCTCTGTCTGTGGAATTTTCCAGGTGAGAATATTGGAGCAGGTTCCATTTCCTTCTCTATGGGATCTTTCCAACCCAGGGATCAAACCTGAGTTTCCTGTGTCTCCTGCATTAGCGGGTAGATTCTTTTTTTTTTTTTTTTAATTAATTAATTTATTTTAATTGGATGCTAATTACTTTACAATATTGTAGTGGTTTTTTGCCATACATTGACATGAATCAGCCATGGGTGTTCATGTGTTCCCCATCCTGAACCCCTCTCCTGCTTCCCTCCCCATCCCATTCCTCAGGGTCATCCCAGTGCACCAGCCCTGAGCACCCTGTCTCATGCATCAGACCTGGAATGGCAATCAATTTCACATATGGCAATATACATGTTTCACTGCTATCCCTCAAATCATCCCACACTTGCCTTCTCTCACAGAGTCCAAGTCCTTTCTTTACATCTGTGTCTCTTTTGCTGTCTCACATATAGGGTCATTGTTACCATCTCTCTAAATTATATATACATGCATTAATATACTGGAGAAGGCAATGGCACCTTACTCCAGTACTCTTGCCTGGAAAATCCCATGGACAGAGGAGCCTGGAAGGCTGCAGTCCATGGGGTCACAGAGTTGGACATGACTGAGCGACTTCACTTTCACTTTTCACTTTCATGCATTGGAGAAGGAAATGGCAACCCATTCCAATGTTCTTGCCTGGAGAATCCCAGGTACGGGGGAGCCTGGTGGGCTTCCGTCTATGGGGTCACACAGAGTTGGACACGACTGAAGTGACTTAGCAGCAGCAGCAGCATTAATATACTGTATTGGTGTTTTTCTTTCTGTGTTACTTCATTCTCTATAATAGGCTCCAGTTTCATCCACCTCATTAGAACTGACTCAAATGTATTCTTTTTAATAGCTGAGTAATATTCCATTGTGTATATGTACCACTGCTTTCTTATCCATTTATCTGCTGATGGACATCTAGGTTGCTTCCATGTCCTGGCTGTTATAAACAGTGCTGTGATGAACACTGGGGTACACGTGTCTCTTTCCCTTCTGGTTTCCTCAGTGTGTATGCCCAGCAGTGGGATTGCTGGGTCATATGGCAGTTCTATTTTCATTTTCTTAAGGAATCTCCACACTGTTCTCCATAGTGGTTGTCCTAGTTTGCATTCCCACCAACAGTGTAAGAAGTTCCCTTCTCTACACACCCTCTCTAGCATTTATTCTTTGTAGGCTTTTTGATAGCAGCTATTCTGACCAGGGTGAGATAGCAAGCAGATTGTTTATCACTGGGCCACTCAGGAAGCCCAAATGGGATTATTTTTCTTTTAAAAGAGACCCCAGGGGGCTCTCTCACCCATTGGCACCTTTGTGAGGACCCAATGAAAATTTGGCAATCTGCATCTGCAAAGAGGTTTCTTACTGGAATATGACCATGCTGACACCATGTCAGACTTCCAGACACTCAAATTGTGAGAAGTAAACTTCTGTTGTTTATAAGTCATCCAGTCTATCACGTTGTCATACCAGCTTGACTAAGACTAATTTGAATTGCATTTTGTTGTTCAGTCACCCCATCATGTCTGACTGTTTGCTGGAATGGGTGAATTTAACTCAGATGACCATTATATCTACTACTGCAGGCAGGAATCCCTTAGAAGAAATGGAGTAGCCATCATGGTCAACAAAAGAGTCCGAAATGCAGTACTTGGGTATGATCTCAAAAATGACCTAATGATCTCTGTTCATTTCCAAGGCAAACCATTCAGTATCACAGTGATCCAAGCCTATGCCCCAACCAGTAACACTGAAGAAGCTGAAGTTGAACGGTTCTATGAAGACCTACAAGACTTTTTAGAATTAACACCCAAAAAAGATGTCCTTTTCACTATAGGGGACTGGAATGCAAAAGTAGGAAGTCAAGAAACACCTGGAGTAACAGGCAAATTTGGCCTTGGAATATGGAATAAAGCAGGGCAAAGGCTAAAAGAGTTTTGCAAGAGAAGGCACTGGTCATAGCAAACACCATCTTCCAACAACACAAGAGAAGACTCTACACATGGACATCACCAGATGGTCAACACCAAAATCAGATTGATTATATTCTTTGCAGCCAAAGATGGAGAAGCTCTATACAGTCAGCAAAAACAAGACCGGGAGCTGACTGTGGCTCAGATCATGAACTCACTGCCAAATTCAGACTTAAATTGAAGAAAGTAGGGAAAACCACTAGACCATTCAGGTATGACCTAAATCAAATCCCTTATGATTATACAGTGGAAGTGAGAAACAGATTTAAGGACCTAGATCTGATAGATAGAGTGCCTGATGAACCATGGAATGAAGTTCATGACATTGTACAGGAGACAGGGATCAAGACCATCCCCATGGAAAAGAAATGCAAAAAAGAAAAATGGCTGTCTGAGGAGGCCTTAAAAATAGCTGTGGAAAGAAGAGAAGCAAAAAGTAAAGGAGAAAAGAAAAGATAGAAGCATGTGAATGCAGAGTTCCAAAGAATAGCAAGGAGAGATAAAAAAGCCTTCCTCAGTGATCAATGCAAAGAAATAGAGGAAAACAACAGAATGGGAAAGACTAGAGATCTCTTCAAGAAAATTAGAGATACCAAGAGAACATTTCATGTAAAGATGGGCTCGATAAAGGACAGAAATGGTATGGACCTAACAGAAGCAGAAGATAATAAGAGGTGTCAAGAATATAGAGAAGCTATCTTGAGAAAGAAGAATGGAACTGGAGGAATCAACCTACCTGACTTCAGGCTCTACTACAAAGCCACAGTCATCAAGACAGTATGGTACTGGCACAAAGACAGAAATATAGATCAATGGAACAAAATAGAAAGCCCAGAGATAAATCCATGCACATATGGACACCTTATCTTTGACAAAGGAGGCAAGAATATACAATGGATTAAAGACAATCTCTTTAACAAGTGGTGCTGGGAAAACTGGTCAACCACTTGTAAAAGAATGAAACTAGAACACTTTCTAACACCATACACAAAAATAAACTCAAAATGGATTAAAGATCTAAACGTAAGACCAGAAACTATAAAACTCCTAGAGGAGACAATAGGCAAAACACTCTCTGACATACATCACAGCAGGATCCTCTATGACCCACCTCCCAGAATATTGGAAATAAAAGCAAAAATAAACAAATGGGACCTAATTAACCTTAAAAGCTTCTGCACATCAAAGGAAACTATTAGCAAGGTGAAAAGACAGCCTTCAGAATGGGAGAAAATAATAGCAAATGAAGCAACTGACAAACAACTAACCTCAAAAATATACAAGCAACTCCTACAGCTCAACTCCAGAAAAATAAATGACCCAATCAAAAAATGGGCCAAAGAAGTAAATAGACATTTCTCCAAAGAAGACATACAGATGGCTAACAAACACATGAAAAGATGCTCAACATCACTCATTATCAGAGAAATGCAAATCAAAACCTCTATGAGGTACCATTTCACGCCAGTCAGAATGGCCGCGATTCAAAAGTCTACAAGTAATAAATGCTGGAGAGGGTGTGGAGAAAAGGGAACCCTCTTACACTGTTGGTGGGAATGCAAACTAGTACAGCCACTATGGAGAACAGTGTGGAGATTCCTTAAAAAACTGGAAATAGAGCTGCCTTATGATCCAGCAATCCCACTGCTGGGCATACACACTGAGGAAACCAGAAGGGAAAGAGACACGTGTACCCCAATGTTCATCGCAGCACTGTTTATAATAGCCAGGACATGGAAGCAACCTAGATGTCCATCAGCAGATGAATGGATAAGAAAGCAGTGGTACATATACACAATGGAGTATTACTCAGCCATTAAAAAGAATACATTGGAATCAGTTCTAATGAGGTGGATGAAACTGGAGCCTATTATACAGAGTGAAGTAAGCCAGAAAGAAAAACACCAATACAGTATACTAATGCATATATATGGAATTTAGAAAGATGGTAACAATAACCGTGTATATGAGACAGCAAAAGAGACACTGATGTATAGAACAGTCTTATGGACTCTGTGGGAGAGGGAGAGGGTGGGAAGATTTGGGAGAATGGCATTGGAACATGTATGAAACGAGTTGCCCGTCCAGGTTTGATGCACGATACTGGATGCTTGGGGCTGGTGCACTGGGACGATCCAGAGGGATGGTATGGGGAAGGAGGAGGGAGGAGGGTTCAGGATGGGAAACACATGTATACCTGTGGTGGATTCATTTTGATATTTGGCAAAACTAATACAATTTTGTAAAGTTCAAAAATAAAATAAAATTAAAAAAAAATAAAGAAAGAAAGGAAAAAACAAAAAAGAAAGTGAAATAGCCAGAGATTGCACAGAAATAAAAAAGTTATCATTAAAAAAGTATATATATACAGAACTGTACAAAAAAATCTTCATGACCCAGATAATCAGGATGGTGTGATCAATCACCTACAGCAAGACATCCTGGAATGTGCAGTCAAGTGGGCCTTAGAAAGCATCACTACAACAAAGCTAGTGGAGGTGATGGAATTCCTGTTGAGCTATTTCAAATCCTAAAAGATGATTCTATGAAAGTGCTACACTCAATATGCCAACAAATTTGGAAAAATCAGCAGTGGCCACAACACTGGAAAATATCAGTTATCATTCCAATCCCAAAGAAAGGCAATGTCAAAGAGTGCTCAAACTACATTTGCACTCATCTCTCATGCTAGTAAAGTAATGCTCAAAATTCTCTAAGCCAGGGTTCAGGAATATGTGCACCGTGAACTTCCAGATGTTCAAGCTGGTTTTAGAAAAGACAGAGGAACCAGAGATTAAATTGCCAACGTCTGCTGGATCATTAAAACAAAACCAGAGAGTTCCAGAGAAATATCTATTTCTGCTTTATTGACTACGCCAAAGCCTTTGACTGTGTGGATCACAAAAAACTGTGGGAAAGTCTTAAAGAGATGGGAATACCATACCACCTGACCTGCCAATTGAGAAACCTATATGCAGGTCAGGAAGCAACAGTTAGAACTGGACATGGAACCACAGACTGGTTCCAAATCAGGAAAGGAGTATGTCGAGGCTGTATATTGTCACCCCGTTTATTCAACTTATATGCAGAGTACATCATGAGAAAGGCTGGACTGGATGAAGCACAATCTGGAATCAAGATTGCCAGGAGAAATATCAATAACCTCAGATATGCAGATGACACCTCTCTTATGGCAGAAAGGAAGAACAACTAAAGAGCCTCTTGATTAAAGTGAAAGAAGAGAGTGAAAAAGTTGGCTTAAAACTCAACATTCAGAAAACGAAGATCATGGCATCTGGTCCCATCACTTCATGGGAAATAGATGGGGAAACAGTGGAAACAGTGTCAGACTTTATTTTTCTGGGCTCCAAAATCACTGAAGATGGTGACTGCAGCCATGAAATTAAAAGATGCTTACTCCTTGGAAGGAAAGTTATGACCAACCTAGATAGGATATTCAAAAGCAGAGACATGACTTTGCCAACAAAGGTCCATCTAGTCAAGGCTATGGTTTTTCCAGTGGTCATGTATGGATGTGAGAGTTGGACTGTGAAGAAAGCTGAGTGCCGAAGAATCGATGCTTTTGAACTGTGGTGTTAGAGAAGACTCTTGAAAGTCCCTTGGACTGCAAGGAGATTCAACCAGTCAATCCTAAAGGAAACCAGTCCTGAATATTCACTGGAAGGACTGATGCTGAGGCTGAACCTCCAGTACTTTGGCCGGTACTTTTGCCAATTGTGTTGGATGGCATCACCAACACAATGGACATGAGTTTGGGTGGACTCCAGGAGTTAGTGATGGACAGGGAGGCCTGGCATGCTGCCATTCATGGGATCACAAAGAGACACGACTGAGCAACTGAAATGAAATGAATGAATGATGTGACCGGATGCCATGATTTTAGTTTTCTGAATGTTGAGCTGTAAGCCAACTTTTTCACTCTCCTCTTTCACTTTCATCAAGAGGCTCTTTAGTTGTTCTTTGTTTTCTGCCATAAGGGTGGTGTCATCTGCATATCTGAGGTTATTGATATTCCTCCCGGCAATCTTGATTCCAGCTTGTGCTTCATCCAGCCCAGCATTTCTCATGATGTATTCTGCATATAAGTTAAAATACTCAGATACTTTTGATTCTTAAGCCTCTTTTAACTTTATATTTTCTTCTAGCTTTAGGATCCTAGGAATTAATGGGTAAAAAAAGAAATTGACTACCTTATTTCCCTTTTTTAAAGGACAGTGGATTACTCATTACTACCTGAAGTCTCCAAATGTGAAAAAAATATTAAAATTGTTTATTTACATGAGAATATGGTTATAAATATGGTTATATAGGTTATTATACTCTGGTTCCCATTAGGTCATATTCCAGTGACTACTCTAAGCAGGCATTATACAGGTAGCCAGTTACCTAGCAAGGTAACAAATTCACCAGTAAGTTTAGCTACTGAAATTCCTTTCACAAAGAAAATGAAAATAAGAAGAAAAAATAGAAAGTGAGACAGTTAAACTAACAGTATGGTTTAAAGTACACAGGGCCGCATGTGTGTAGTTTGTGGCACCTTTTGCTGAAGATGCACATCGTGTCTGCAATATGCAATGTAAATACTCTTGCTTCCCATTGTAGTAGGTTATGACAACATGTGATTTGATTAACACCATTAAGCAGGGGACTGTAGGACACACAGAAGGGTTTAAGACAGTTGAGAGTTGTCGGAATTCCTATGATTTGTGTCTCTAAATTTTATTGGAAAAAAATCACGGTATAGATGATAAAAAATTCATGTATGACTTCTGAATTACCCTAGAGTAGATATGGAACTCTAGCTATAATATTTCTTTGTCTTCTTTCCTCTTTTTTTTTTTTCCAGACTCAACTTATGTACTTTCTTTATAGAGTAGAGGCAAAGGACCACCCCAGACATACACATACACATTTTATTGCAGGTCTTTTCACTTATTAATTCAATAAACATTTCCCAGGCCACCATCACTATATGCTGGCCCTTCTGCTCCCTGCTGGGCAAACACTGTTGAACAAGGTAGACAGGGTCCTTTCCACCTACTGGTTAGGACACTGCTTTACTCCTTTGATCCAGTGATCCAATGGTGGAACTTTTTTCCCTATAGGCCTTATAAGATTTTGAGATAAAAATTTCTCTGCTGTCACTTGTATTCACATGGGAGTCAGGCCTGTAGTTTGGCCAGCTGACTGAGGATTATACTAATTCTAAAGTTTAAGTTTAAAAATAAAATTAAATTAAAAAAAAAATTAATCAGCAAAAGTTTCAGGGTAGCAATAGCTCCCCTGATCTAAGGCATAAACTCTGTAGCTGTCAAACAATTAATCAGAAGGTTGAATCAGCTTCTACAATTGTACTCACAATCAGAGGAAATAGTGCTGTTGGGAGTCTTCATCACAATTTATTAATACCAAAGAAAATCATTTGAAGTTCACTGTGGCAAATCCAAAATCTTGGTCCTCTTTAATGGTTGCAGATTCACCCTTGGTTACTGATACTTCTTTAGTCAGTTAGCCTAAGACACAAACACACACACACACACACACACACACACACACACTCACTCAGAGGAAGATATTGTGACAGTAAGTTGAGACACCAGCTGTTTAATACATCTAAAGTAGGAGAAACACATCTACTAGGATCCCCAAAAAAGCAACCTTAAACCATCCTAAGAGTAACTGAATATTTGCCCAGGACCCAGGCGGACACTAACTGCACATATTCCTCAAGAGAGGTGACAAATTCCCCATGGGTATTTTGCAAATAAATTAGCAACACAGAGAAATTGCTAATTCCTCATGCCTATTCTCTGTTTACAACACATTTGCCTTTATCCTTTTACTTAATTGTTTTGGTGAGTTTGTACCTAAACTAGATCTTTTTGGATGAGAAAACAGGCTGAAGGAGAATAGTGAAACTGTATCTAGAGCTCAGGTCTTCTTTCTCTTCCTGTTACTATTTCATGCTGCGTAACTTTATCTCTGTTCAAAACTTCACAAAATGTTATATTTATAAACTTTTATTGTATAAACTGTAGACAACTCATTGAACTTCAGAAAATCTCCATTTTCTCTGTCTACAAAATGGATATGATAAAATCTTCCTCCCTGAGTTCTCCTGAGGATTAGTGGCCTTCTCCCCATCATATAGAACAGAGGAAGACACTCCAGGAGGCTCATCTGTTACTATACTACACTTTCCAAAATGCTTTACTATGCATGTTCTCTTTTGATTGTTTGTATACATTCTTTTTGAATTGCGCTCTTAGCCTAGGGTAAAGCATTGCTAATATCTCCAGATTTTTCAAACTATTGTTTTAAGAAAGGAAATTTGATTCTGAAATTACATTGAATGTTTTTCTAATGATCACTTTGCTTTGTTTATTGTCTTGTTAGAACAAGACAGTTCAAAAAAAAAAATCCGTAGGAAATTCCTTATTAATTCTATTCATCATATACAAGTTAATGCCCTCTGTCTACCTGGCACTTTGAAACAGTCAATTAAATGGATTCATTTGCTTTAAAAAAAAAAAAAAAAAGTTAAAATAGCAGGATGTCAATATACAGCCTTGATGTACTCCTTTCCTGATTTGGAACCAGTCTGTTGTTCCATGTCCAGTTCTAACTCTTGCTTCTTGACCTGCATACAGATTTCTCAGGAGGCATGTCAGGTGGTCTGGTGTTCCCATCTCTTTCAGAATTTTCCACAGTTTATTGTGATGCACACAGTCAAAGCCTTTGAAATAGTCAATAAAGCAGAAATAGATGTTTTTCTGGAACTCTCTTGCTTTTTCAATGATCCAGCAGATGTTGGCAATCTGAAAGATGTTGGCAATCTGCATTTGAGTGCAGAGTTCCAAAGAATACCAAGGAGAAATAAGAAAGCCTTCATTAGGGATCACTGCAAAGAAATAGAAGAAAACAATAAAATGGAAAAGACTAGAGATCTCTTCCAGAAAATTAGCAATACCAATGGAACATTTCAAGTTTAAGTGTTTGAACTGTTTATATAGGCTTCATTCTATATGTTAGGTTTCACTGAAAAGAGCAGAAGAGATTTATTTATTTATTTGTGCCTGAACAGTACATTGGGAGAAGGCAATGGCACCCCACTCCAGTACTCTTGCCTGGAAAATCCCATGGACGGTGGAGCCTGGTAGGCTGCAGTCCATGGGGTCGCTAAGAGTCGGACACGACTGAGTGACTTCACTTTCACTTTTCACTTTCATGCATTGGAGGAGGAAATGGCAACCCACTCCAGTGTTCTTGCCTCGAGAATCCCAGGGACGGCGGGGCCTGGTGGGCTGCCGTCTATGGGGTCGCACAGAGTCGGACACGACTGAAGCGACTTAGCAGCAGCAGCAGCAGCAGAAGAGTACATTAAGGAACACCAGACAGACCAGCTGCTAGAAAATATGGGTGTGTTACACATAGACATAATCTGATACAATTAATTAAAAATCAGAAACAAATGTCCCACATCACACATTGGTTTGAAGTCATTGAATTTGTGAGGAAAGGAAGCGTCATAATTTTCTTTCACAAAGTACATGGCCATATGGGATAAAAATAGAAAAGTATACTTAAGAAATCATAAAAGGATGGTATTTGGGTAACCCCAAGTAGATATCAATATGGAGAAAGAATTTGAAGAATTAGACAAGATGTATTTACAGGAAGAAAGACAGATTGAAAAAGTAAGTAGATGGGGCACTTGTCTAGAACAGTCATGCAAGAGCAATCAAGACAGTTGAACAGTTCAGTGATACAGAATCATACAGACAGACGATTACTCTGCATGCAATAAGGGTGTGCAGAAAAGGATGACTGCTTTTACAGATAAAGACTGAGTATTATTAAACTTAAAATTAAATTATGTCTCTTTAGGTTTGGATTCAGAAAACATTTTAGATGTCAGAACATAATTTGAAATAATGATATTTATGATTATTGTGTATTGACTTTAAAGATAAAGCTTTTGTATTGGTGAATCTATAATTTCCAGCCCAAAGTTTTGAATCTATACAGTTCTACTAAATTAGTAATGGGATCGATGAATGACTTTTAATATATAAAAATTTTAAGAAATTATACATATTTCTATGTGATTATG
Organism: Bubalus kerabau; assembly: GCF_029407905.1. NCBI lineage: Eukaryota > Metazoa > Chordata > Mammalia > Artiodactyla > Bovidae > Bubalus > Bubalus kerabau. Next base: position 51,360,936 of record NC_073625.1, read on the forward strand.
CTGAAAAGAAAAATGTTAGTCACTCAGTCGTGTCCGACTCTTTGCAACCCCATGGACTGTAGCCCACCAGGTTCCTCTGTCCATGGAATTCCCCAGGCAAGAATAGTGGAGTGGGAAGCCATTCACCTCTCCAGGGGATCTTCCCAACCCAGGGATCAAAACTGGGTCTCCTGCATTGCGGGCTAATTCTTTACTGTCTGAGCTACCGGGGAAGGCATTATACTGAAAGGGCACTTTAAAATGTTTCTTTGCTTTTGACTCTAATAAAATCAACTTATTGCACTGATAATATAACTTATGACCCTGATATGTCTTTGATTAATAAACAAATGAGAAGATAAGATATGTATTACTTTTTAAATTCAGTACCCCCAGCAAATATCCTTGCTGTTGTCAATAAGTAGCAGTTTATTGCTCTGTAGTTTTGAAGTTCAAAAGCCTTTGAAGAAAATGTGTGACACCCCAGGCCTTGGTCTACTCTCTCTGGGAAATGTTGATCTATAAGAGCAGTAGGGAAGGAGCATATGTTTAGCTGGAATTACAACTGGATTCACTCTTTTATTTTGTCATGACACCCTACTAGATTTTTACTGCTGGCAAAAATATGTGCTGTGAATACAACTATAAGCAAGATTATCATTCAGAATAGAAGCAGAGATAAAGAGTTTCTCAGACAAGCAAAATCAAAAGAATAGAGCTGTACTAAACTGTGGAAAATTCTGAAAGAGATGGGAATACCAGACCACCTGACCTGCCTCTGGAGAAACCTATATGCAGGTCAGGAAGCAACAGTTAGAACCGGACATCGAACAACAGACTGGTTCCAAATAGGAAAAGGAGTATGTCAAGGCTGTATATTGTCACCCTGCTTATTTAACTTATATGTAGAGTACATCATGAGAAACGCTGGGCTAGAAGAAGCACAAGCTGGAATCAAGATTGCCAGGAGAAATATCAATAACCTCAGATATGCAGATGACACCACCCTTATGGCAGAAAGTGAAGAGGAACTCAAAAGCCTCTTGATGAAAGTGAAAGTGGAGAGTGAAAAAGTTGGCTTAAAGCTCAACATTCAGAAAATGAAGATCATGGCATCTGGTTCCATCACTTCATGGGAAATAGATGGGGAAAGAGTGGAAACAGTGTCAGACTTTATTTTTGGGGGCTCCAAAATCACTGCAGATGGTGACTGCAGCCATGAAATTAAAAGACGCTTACTCCTTGGAAGGAAAGTTATGACCAACCTAGATAGCATATTCAAAAGCAGAGACATTACTTTGCCAACAAAGGTCCATCTAGTCAACGCTATGGTTTTTTCCAGCAGTCACGTATGGATGTGAGAGTGGGACTGTGAAGAAAGCTGAGTGCCGAAGAATTGATGCTTTTGAGCTGTGGTGTTGGAGAAAACTCTTGAGAGTCCCTTGGACTGCAAGGAGATCCTACCAGTCCGTTCTAAAGGAGATCAGTCCTGGGTGTTCTTTGGAAAGAATGATGCTAAAGCTGAAACTCTAGTACTTTGGCCACCTCATGCAAAGAGTTGACTCATTGGAAAAGACTCTGATGCTGGGAGGGATTGTGGGCAGAAGGAAAAGGGGACAACAGAGGATGAGATGGCTGGATGGCATCACCGACTCTATGGGCATGGGTTTGGGTGAACTCCAGGAGTTGGTGATGGACAGGGAGGCCTGGCGTGCTGCAATTCATGGGGTTGCAAAGAGTTGGACATGACTGATCGACTGAACTGAACTGAACTGAAACCTATCCTAAAAGAAATATTAATTTTTTTTTAATAGAAAAGAAACAAGAAGATACAGGAAAGAAGCAATCACACCTGGAAAGTAAATCACTTAAATGCGTCAGTAGACAGATAAAAAATTCTACTTGTGTAAGCAATGATAAACACAAGGAACACCAAAAGAATAAACATGAAGATGTAAAAGAGGACATTGAGCTCATAAAATGTGGGAGAGGAGAGTAAGAAAATGCAGAATCTTTTTTTTAAGAATATGTTTGAACCTATATGACTATCAGTCTAAAGAAAGCAGATAAAGGGGTTGACATAGTTGAAAACCAGGATAACCACATATCAGAAACTTACAGTAGACTCAAAAATACTGAAAAGAACAAAAACAAGCACATAATAAAAGGAAATCATCAAACCACAAAAAGAAAAAAAAGGAACAAAGAAGAAATAGAATCAACTGAAAAACAAGGTTTAAAGAGACCATATATACTTGTATTTGCATGCTTAGTTGCCCAGTCATGTCTTAATTCTTTGTAACCCTTTGGACTGTAGCCCAGGGTCCATGGAATTTTTCAGGCAAGAATCCTGGAGTGGGTTGCCATTTCTCTCTCTCTCCAGGGGTCTTCCCGACCCAGGGATCGAACTTGCATATCTTGTGTCTCTTGCACTGCAGGAAGATTCTTCACCAGACAAGTCATAAGGAAGGTCATACCTATTTATCAATAACTACTTTAAATGTCAATGGGCTGTATACTCCAATCCAAACATAGAGTGGCAGACTGGATAAACAACCAAGCACCTACAATATGCTGTCTACAGGAGACCCACCTTAGAACAAAGGAAATGCATAGATTGAAAGTGAGGGGGTGGAAAAAGACATTTCATGTAAATGGAAACAACAAGAAAGCAGAGGTCACAATAGTCATCTCAAACAAAACAGACTTTAAAACAAAGGCCATAAATAAAGATAAAGACGGGCACTATATAAGGATAAAAGAATCAAAACAAGAAGAGAATTTTGCACCTGTCAACATACATACACCTAGCAGAAGTGTGCTGCTGCTGCTCTTTAGTCACTAAGTTGTGTCCAGTTTTTTGGGACCCCATGGACTGTAGCCCACCAGGCTCCTCTGTCCATGAGATTTCTCAGCAACAATACTGGACTGCACTGATTTTCTCCTCCAGGGGATCCTTTCAACCCAGGGTTCAAACCTGTTTATCCTGCATTGACAGGCAGATTCTTTAGTACTGAGCCATCTGGTATATCAATTCAGTTCAGTTCAGTCACTCGGTCATGCCCAGCTCTTTGTGACCCCATGGACTGCAGCACACTATGCTTCCCTGTTTACCACCAACTCCCAGAGCTTGCTCAAACTCATGTCCATCCAGTTGGTGATGCCATCCAACCATCTCATCCTCTGTTGTCCCCTTCTCCTCCTGCCTCCAATCTTTCCCAGAATCAGGGTCTTTTCCAATGAGTCAGCTCTTCACATCAGGTGGCCAAAGTATTGGAGCTTCAGCTTCTGCATCAGTCCTTCCAGTGAACACTCAGGACTGATTTCCTTTAGGATATAGAGGCATCCAGATATGTAATACAAATACTGACAGACATAAGGGAAGAAATTAATGGAAATACAATATTATATTTTATTATTGTGCTAAGAACACAACCTGAGATCTACCCTCTTAAATTTTAAAGTGTGCAATTGAGTACCATTAACTATAGATACATATTGTACAGCAGACTTCTAGAACTTACTCATTTTGCATTATCACAAGTTCATATTTGTTGAAGTGCAACTCCCCACTTCCCCTCCCTCAAATCCTCATCCCTCTTTATCATCATTCTAGCCTGTTTCAGTGAGCTTAACTACTTTAGATACCTCATACGAGCAGGATTATGCAGTATATATCCTGCAACTGCCTTATTTCATCCAATATAATGTTCTCCATGTTCATCCATGTTGTCACAAAGGGCAATGTCTCCTTTCTTAAGGCTGAGTAATACTCCATTGTGTGCCTATACTGCATTTTATTTATCCATTCAGCTATCTGTGGACATTTTGGAGAAGGAAATGGCAACCCACTCCAGTATTCTTGCCTGGAAAATCCCATGGACAGAGGAGCCTGGTGGGCTATAGCCTGTGGGGTCACAAAGAATAGGACACGACTTAGAGACTAAACAAAAATCTATGGACTCTTAGGTTGTTTCCACATCTTGGCTACTGTGCATAATGCAGCATGCCAGGCCTCTCTGTCCATCACCAACTCCCAGAGTTCACTCAGACTCATGTCCATCGAGTCAGTGATGCCATCCAGCCATCTCATCCTCTGTCGTCCCCTTCACCTCTTGCCCCCAATCCCTCCCAGCATCAGAGTCTTTTCCAATGAGTCAACTCTTTGCATGAGGTGGTCAAAGTACTGGAGTTTCAGCTTTAGCATCATTCCTTCCAAAGAAATCCCAGGGCTGATCTCCTTCAGGATGGACTGGTTGGATCTCCTTGCAGTCCAAGGGACGACTGAGCAACTGAACTGAACTGAACTGATAATGCTACTATGAATATGAGAATAGAGATATCATTTTCAGATTCTGATTTCAATTCATTTGGATAAAATCACAGTAGTGAAATTGCTGGATCTCGTGGTAGCTCTATTTCAGTTTTGGGGAAAACCTCCATGCTGTTTCCCATAGCAGTGGTACCATTGTGCATTCCCACCAACAGTGTACTGAGACTCCAGCTAGAGAAAACTTTAGCAGTTAGGTGATGAGATAAACCCAGGAATTAGGTTTCAACAACTATGTTTTTCCAGACTTAAGTGAGCTGTTGTGATTAATGACCAGAACCTTACAGAGAAGAGCTGTCCCTTCATCACTCTCCAGAACTTCTTCCTTCCATTAACACAGGGATCACCCATCATTTGGAAGCCAAACTACTTCTGTATAGGGCTTCCCTGGTGGCTCAGTGGTAAAGAATCTGCCTGCCAATGCAGGAGACGTGTGTTTGATCCCTGGATTGGGAAGATCCCGTGCAGGAGGAAATGGCAACCCACTCCAGTATTTTTGCCTGGGACATCCCATGGACAGAGGAGCCTGTCAAGTTATAGTCCATTGGGTCGCAAAGAGATAGATGCAACTTAGCAACTAAACAACAACTACTTCTGTAACTGAGTTTTTAGGAGACCCTGCTGATATCAAACTCTCCATCAAAGTGCTGCATTCAGATAATTTTGAGACTTGGGGACTATGACATTTGAAAGTAGGTGGAGAAAAATAGCAATTCCTAATGTACTTCAAACATTGTGGACTCCCCAACTTGGTAAATGAGGTAAGTGAAACATCCCTCTTTAGTCTGTAGTAGCTAAATTTTGGCATGTTTTTTACTCTTATCAGAAAAATGACTGCTTTTAAAATCATGACTGATTGTGTGAGTATTATGGGTTGAATTGTGTCTCTCCTAAGATGTTGAGTCCTAACCCTTGGTACCTATAAATGTGACCATATTAGGAGAGAAGACTTTTGTACATAATCAAGCTAAGGTGAGGTTACTAAGGTGGACCCTCTTCTTATAGAACTATGTTTTTAAAAAAAGGGAAAATTTAGACATACACAAAGAATCACAGAGGGAAGATGATGTGAAAATGCAAGAACAGAATTTACAAGCCAAGACACAATTAGAAGCTGCAATGAGCTGGGAGAGAGACCTGGAACAGACTCTCCTTCACAGCCCTTAGAGGAAACTCACTGCCAACATCTTGATGTTGAACTTCAAGCTTCCAGAACTGTGATACAATCAGTTTTGGTTGTTTTAAGCCACTCAGTCTGTGCTGCTTTGTTATGACAGCCCTGGAAAACTAAGACAGCAACCTAGCAGAAAGTGCTAGATATTAATGTAGACACTTTTTCTCTTAACATAGATATTATTTCTCTTATTATGTGCCTGAAGTGATTATAAAGTGAAGAAGTAGCAGGGAAATGTTAATTATTAGAATATGTTAAAAGAGTTTATCACTTGCATTAATATGCCTTATATTAGATTTAAGGAAAAAAGACTTTAGAAAACAGACTTTTCATATCATGTATTTTTCTGATTTGAAAGGTAATATTATGTTACTGTTTAACATTTATAAGCTACAGAAGATTTAAAGAAATTAAAATAAAGTGTAATGACATTAACCAGAGACAATTAGTATTGAAATTTTATTACTTTTGCTAGTAGACTTTTAAAAAACTGTGTATGTGTGTACATATATTTTTTTCTGACTTAGCTTTTCTGAAACAATAATTCTTGCTAATTTTCCTTTCTTTTAAAGTCATAGGGTCATATGGAGCTAGAGGGGCTAATATTGCATTCTCTCTCTCATGTGTTTGACAGATATAGCCAATTAATATTGGAGAAGGAAATGGCAACGGACTCCAGTATTCTAGCCTAGAGAATCTTGTGGACAGAGGAGCCTGGTGGGCTGCCATCCATGGGGTCACATAGAGTCTGACATGACTGAAGCAACTCAGCAGCAGCAGCAGCAGCAGCAGCAGCAGCAGCCTATTAATATAACCATTGGCTTATCTTTTAAAATCACAAGTAATTTCATGTTCATATTTGCCTTTTTCCTAAAGTAGATATTTTCAAAAGCATGGCATGTTACCATTGCTGCTGCTGCTGCTGCTAAATCACTTCAGTCGTGTCCGACTCTGTGCGACCCCATAGACGACAGCCCACCAGACTCCCCTGTCCCTGGGATTCTCCAGGCAAGAACACTGGAGTGGGTTGCCATTTCCTTCTCTAATGCACGAAAGTGAAAAGTAAAAGTGAAGTCGCTCAGTCGTGTCTGACTCTTCGCGACCCCATGGACTGCAGCCCATCAGGCTCCTCCGCCCATGGGATTTTCCAGGCAAGAGTACTGGAGTGGGGTGCCATCACCTTCTCTAATGTTACCATTAGACATTGGATTATTTTATGTGGGCTGGAATATAAAGCAATAATCCAAGTGTGGCTCTTATGAAATGGTCAAAATGACTCTGTAGCATGATGCTTTGTAAAATGGTCTGTAGATGCCATGTAAATGCTTCATAACCCATAACTTCAGAACACAGACAAATGTCATGAGCCTGCGATTTCAGTCTAAGAGGTGGCATGAGAGTGCCTGTCCCATTACAAAGACCATGGGAAGATGCTGAGGAGTAATGAGATTATTTTGTTTTAATTGATCTCTCATTATTGAAAGTATAAAATATTGTTATAACTAGCAATAAATAATAACAGCTGAAGGTTTAATTCTAGCTTCTTCAGGCTTACATATATAAACAATATAGGCATCTTTATTAATGATGTCTCATATTTGCTTACCCATATTGTTGTGTTATTGTTTAGTCACTAAATCATGTTCTACTCTTTTGCAACCCTGTGGATTGTAGCCCATCAGGCTCCTCTGTCCATGGAATTTCCCAGGAAAGAATGCTGGAGTGGGTTGCCATTTCCTTCTCCAGGGAATCTTCCTAACTCAGGATTGAACTCAAATCTCCTGCATTGCAGGCAGATTCTTTACCACTGAGCCACCAGGGAAGTCCTATTTACATATATATGGGGTGGTTATTTAACACAGGAAAACAGGAAAACTAGTCAAGTTTAATTTTAGTAACAGTGAATGATATTTTAATATAAGTATGTCCCAAATGCTGCATGGGACATACTTATACTAGAAAAATTATTTGCTGCTGTCTGCTTCCCTAGTGGCTCAGTGGTAAAGAACCCTCATGACAAGGCAAGAGCTGTGGGTTCGATCCCTGGGTCAGGAAGATCCCCTGGAAAAGGAAATGGCAACTGACTCTAGTATTCTTGCCTGGGAAATTCCTTGGACAGAAGGAGCCTGGCGGGCTACAGTGCATGGGGTCACAAAGAGTTGGGCATGACTTAGCGACTGAGCATACTGTAGTGCAAAATGAGGCCCTGCATTTTTATCTGGTAATCCTTAGATACCAAGGGGTACTTCTGAAACTCATGTGTGCCTATTCCAGATAAGGTTTAAGAAACAATTTTCTGTTAGACAGTTGTTGGCAGCAAAGAAATCTTTTTACTCTAAACATGCTAAGGGTTGCATCAGATCAGATCAGATCAGTCGCACAGTCGTGTCCGACTCTTTGCAACCCCATGAATCGCAGCACGCCAGGCCTCCCTGTCCATCACCAACTCCCGGAGTTCACTCAGACTCACGTCTATCGAGTCAGTGATGCCATCCAGCCATCTCATCCTCTGTCGTCCCCTTCTCCTCCTGCCCTCAATCCCTCCCAGCATCAGAGTCTTTTCCAATGAGTCAACTCTTTGCATGAGGTGGCCAAAGTACTGGAGTTTCAGCTTTAGCATCATTCCTTCCAAAGAAATCCCAGGGCTGATCTCCTTCAGAATGGATTGGTTGGATCTCCTTGCAGTCCAAGGGACTCTCAAGAGTTTTCTCCAACACCACAGTTCAAAAGCATCAATTCTTCTGCACTCAGACTTCTTCACAGTCCAACTCTCACATCCATACGTGACCACAGGAAAAACCATAGCCTTGACTAGACGAACCTTTTTTGGCAAAGTAATGTCTCTGCTTTTGAATATGCTATCTAGGTTGGTCATAACTTTCCTTCCAAGGAGTAAGCGTCTTTTAATTTCATGGCTGCAGTCATCATCTGTAGTGATTTTGCAGCCCCCAAAAATAAAGTCTGACACTGTTTCCACTATTTCCCCATCTATTTCCCATGAAGTGATGGGACCAGATGCCATGATCTTTGTTTTCTGAATGTTGAGCTTTAAGCCAACTTTTTCACTCTCCACTTTCACTTTCATCAAGAGGCTTTTGAGTTCCTCTTCACTTTCTGCCATAAGGGTGGTGTCATCTGCATACCTGAGGTTATTGATATTTCTCCTGGCAATCTTGATTCCAGCTTGTGTTTCTTCCAGTCCAGCGTTTCTCATGATGTACTCTGCATATAAGTTAAATAAACAGGGTGACAATATACAGCCTTGATGAACTCCTTTTCCTATTTGGAACCAGTCTGTTGTTCCATGTTCAGTTCTAACTGTTGCTTCCTGACCTGCATACAAATTTCTCAAGAGGCAGATCAGGTGTTCTGGTATTCCCATCTCTTTCAGAATTTTCCACAGTTTATTATGATCCACACAGTCAAAGGTTTTGGCGTAGTCAATAAAGCAGAAATAGATGTTTTTCTGGAACTCTCTTGCTTTTTCCATGATCCAGCGGATGTAGGCAATTTGGTCTCTGGTTCCTCTGTCTTTTCTAAAACCAGCTTGAACATCAGGAAGTTCACGGTTTACGTATTGCTGAAGCCTGGCTTGGAGAATTTTGAGCATTACTTTACTAGTGTGTGAGATGAGTGCAATTGTGCAGTAGTTTGAGTATTCTTTGGCATTGCCTTTCTTTGGGATTGGAATGAAAACTGACCTTTTCCAGTCCTGTGGCCACTGCTGAGTTCTCCAAATTTGCTGGCATATTGAGTGCAGCACTTTCACAGCATCATCTTTCAGGATTTGGAATAGCTCAACTGGAATTCCATCACCTCCATTAGCTTTGTTCGTAGTGATACTTTCTAAGGCCCACTTGACTTCACATTCCAGGAGGTCTGGCTCTAAGTGAGTGATCACACCATTGTGATTATCTGGGTCATGAAGATCTTTTTTGTATAGTTCTTCTGTGTATTCTTGCCATCTCTTCTTAATATCTTCTGCTTCTGTTAGGTCCATACTATTTCTGTCCTTTATCGAGCTCATCTTTGCATGAAATGTTCCTTTGGTATCTCTGATTTTCTTGAAGAGATCCCTAGTCTTTCCCATTCTGTTGTTTTCCTCTATTTCTTTGCATTCATCACTGAAGACGGATTTCTTATCTCTTCTTGCTATTCTTTATAACTCTGCATTCAGATGTTTATATCTTTCCTTTTCTCCTTTGCTTTTTGCTTCTCTTCTTTTCACAGCTATTTGTAAGGCCTCCCCAGACAGCCATTTTGCTTTTTTGCATTTCTTTTCCATGGGAATGGTCTTGATCCATGTCTCCTGTACAATGTCACGAACCTCATTCCATAGTTCATCAGGCACTCTATCTATCAGATCTAGACCCTTAAATCTATCTCTCACTTCCACTGTATAATCATAGAGAAGCTGAATAATGAGAGAAGAAAAAAAGAAAAATGTGAATTCACCAATTTTTTTTTTTTGGTTCTATATTTAAATTGTTTATAAAAGCATATTTCTCCCTAAAGGGGAAAAAAAAGTCTTGAGAGCTCTCTGTTGTCTTTGCCACTCTGCCTCTTGTCTGATTAGTACAGATTGCTTGGGTTGACATTGGATACTTTTTATTAGAAATAAAATGTGCATTTTTAGGGGGGTTGATTTTCCTATTTATATCATGTAGTTGAAATGCTCTTGGAAATGGTGGTCACACAAACAGATACAAAAGGGAAAACTATGCCATCCATTGGATTATGAGGTTGTATTATTAGGGGAAGGGAAGCACTGGGGAGTTAGTGGAGAAGTACTGAGACTAGGGTTCAAGGAATGCATTTTATGACCTACATGGGGGATAAGAATAAATGGCCACTTGAGAAAATTCTCCCTCTGACTTCTATAGAAATAATATTTACTTGACTTAGGAAGCATGCTTGGCCAGTATGCATTTTCATATTTCACTTTAGAGAGAAGTCAATGACAATTTTTAAATCATAGAATCTGAAAACTAGAGATGTTGTAAAGGTCTTTGAAATATGGGTATATAGAAAAGAGGTAAAAGCCATACAAAGGAAGGATAAATATTGAAAATGTGCTGGAGCGGAGGAATGCTAATTTGAAAAAGGAGGAGGGAGGTGGGAGAGAGCATGAATGTATGAAGGCTTAACCTTGAAGACTGAAAATCTAACACATTATTTTCAAACTAAATTGGCTTTAACTCAGCCGAGAGTAGGGAATGAATAATGAAGAGGCAAGAGGCCAACTATTGGTTTAGGAGATATATCAAGGAACTTAACCTAGGTCCAACTTTAGTACAAGATATAATTATAGATTATTGAAGAGAAAGGCAGTGTGCTATTGCATGACATGACACCTGTGGAATATATATTTGTAACTCACTGGGAACGTGTGTATGGAATACACAAGTTATTTGTGAAAGTTTGTGATTGATTTGGGGAAACTGAAAAAGGTCCATAAAATAAGAGGACTTCTTATGACATAAATGAAAACAACAATAAGCTTTTTTAAAATATAACTTTTTGTGGAAGCAAGAAGCAAAGTGTGATAGCTACTCTGTAGACGTCTGATTATCAAGATATAGAAAGAGCCCAAAGCAATCCGTGATACTGAAATCAGGTAACTTTCCTTTAAAGCCTGGCTGCCTCCTCATCTCCTGATGCTGTCTGATTCAATTACTGCAGAAATGTGGGTGGGGGATGTGGATACGGCTTCTGCTGGAGACATCACTTTGCCAACAAATGTCTGTCCAGTCAAAGCTATGGTTTTTCCTAGTCATGTATGGATGTGAGAGTTGGACCATAAAGAAAGCTGAGCACTGAAGAATTGATACTTTTGATCTGTGGTGTTGGAGAAGATTCTCGAGAGTCCCTTGGACTGCAGGTAAATCCAACCAGTCAATCCTAAAGGAAGTCAGCCCTGAATATTCATTGGAAGGACTGATGATGAAGCTGAAACTCCAATACTTTGGCCACCTGATGTGAAGAACTGACCCCTTGGAAAAGACCCTGATGCTGGGAAAAATTGAAGGTGGGAGAAGGAGACAACAGAGGATGAGATGGTTGGATGGCATCACTGACTCGATGGACATGAGTTTGAGCAAGCTCTGGGAGTTGGTGATGGACAGGGAGGCCTGACATGCTGCAGTCCTTGGGGTCACAAAGAGTCAGACACAACTGAGTGACTGAACTGAACTGATGGTTGTCGGTATTACTGCGGCTATGGCTCCCACTGTGACGGTAATGGCTGTTTTGCATAATATGGCTAACCGCTGGTTGCTTCTAGAGGACCCTATGAGTGTTGATTCTAGAGCATCATCTTTGAGCATCCTTTGTCTCTTATTTAATTCTTTAAAGACCCATGTGTTTTAAGCAACCTTAACCCCGACAGCCCTCCATTCAAGGAAAGATGACTTCTTGCCTGGCAAAAATCTCACTGGTCTTCAAAAGGCCTTTTATTCCTGGACATGATGTGATATCGTTGTAGTGATTGAACATGTGACTGATGATTTTGCAATTTTGAAGAATATGAAAGTTCTCTCTGTGTGTAAGAGTCAACACCTGCTTTAGGCTTTCTGACCATTCTGGGAAGCCAGGCGACTGGGTTAGTTGAGCCACAGGTTCTTAGACGTTGGTTCTTTTATTTATTCATTTCTGGCTATGCTGGGTCTTCTTGCTATGCATGAGCTTCCTCTAGTTGCAGCAAGCAGGGGCTGCTCTCTAGTTGCAGTGTGGGCTCCTCATTGCAATGGCTTCTCTTGCTGTCAGGCATGGGCTCTAGACATGCTAGGTTCAGTAGTCGTGGCTCACAAGCTTAGTTGCCCTGCAGCATATGGAATCTTCCCAGATCAGGGATTGAACCTGTGTCCTCTGCATTGTCAGATGGATTCTTAATCATTGGATCACCAGAGAAATCCAGATATTCTTTTTTTTTTTTAATTTAATTTAATTTTTTAACTTTACAATATTGTATTGGTTTTGCCATATATCAAAATGAATCCGCCACAGGTATACATGTGTTCCCCATCCTGAACACTCCTCCCTCCTCCCTCCCCATACCATCCCTCTGGGTCGTCCCAGTGCACCAGCCCCAAGCATCCAGTATCGTGCATCGAACCTGGACTGGCGACTCGTTTCATATATGATATTATACATGTTGCAATGCCATTCAATCATCAAAAATTTAGTTGTTTTAGAAGATGGTGTCTTTTTATTTTTATCTGTTTACTTTGACTGTGTTGTGCAGCATGTGAGATTTTTAAGTCCCCAACCAGGGACTGAACCCAGACTCTGCATTGGGAGCATGGAGTCTTAAATCACAGGACCGCCAGGGAAGTCCCAATACTTCTTTTTCTCATTATCCTTTATAGTCTAATAAAAATTTGAGTTAGTTGTCAGTATCTGATGCATATTCAGTAATGAATAGAGATTTATAAATTCATTGAATGTGTTTCTAAATACACAGAAATGAAGAAAAGAACTGGAATGCCCACATCTTTAGTGTGAAACAGTAGTTTAGGATGAACAAAAGCAAAGAAGAGAAAGAGATAGAAGCAGTGAGAAATTTTCAAATGACAAAAGTAAATATGGTATCAGAGATGAAACTGTAGTTGTGCAATTCATAGTGACTGATGAAGTGTGACAAATAATTGAAGATGACATCAAACAATGGTTTTGAGTATGCAAATTAAGACTTGGAAAAATCTTAGAAATCCATCAGCACAGATGTTTCTTGCAGATTAGCTGGCTATGGAAACAGCACAGACTAGAGACTGTATTTATGTTGGAAAGTTTCAAATGATAATAAAAGAAAATCTTTAACAAATTTAATATGATGCACTTAATAACATGTAAATTGTGAATGCATTACATGATAACTAGGTATAAGTCAAAAATGGTTATCACAAATTAGCTAGGCAAGCTCAATTTTTAGCCTTCTTACAGTTTTGCTATCAAAAGTTCTTGAATGTCATTACTAATATTGGAATAAATGAATATTCAAGTGGAGAAATGGAACATAAACACTGATCTAGACCTCACACCATATACAGATGCATTTGAGTTGGATTGCAGACCTAAATTTCAACACCAGTCTATAAAATTCCTAGAGGGAAACACATTTATCAGCATAGCATAATATATACAAAGCTTACTTCAAACTGGATTGCAGACTTATATGTGAAAGCTGAAACCCTAAAATTTCTGGAAGGAACACTTTCCTTTGAGGTAGACTTAAAGAGATAAGATTTACTATAAAGCAAAAAGCATATGTGTACAAAATTTTGATGAGCTGAGCTTCAAAGATAAAAATTATTCCTCTTCAACAAGCACTATTTAAAAATGAAAAGAGATCCATAGACAGGGAGGAATATATTTTTACATATAACTGACAAAAGATATTGCAGATTACAAGTCAATTATTAAGAGATAGATGAATGAAAACTGGGGAAAGACCAAACACACACTTCAAAAAGATTTAGTGATGTACAAAAGGCACTGAAAAGATTTTCAACATCCTTCATCCTTAGGAAATGTAAGTAAAAAACAAAAAATTAACTGCCACATATATCACTAGAATGGTTAAAATTAGAAAGGCTAACGATAGAAGCAAGGGAACAGATGTGAGAGCAATAAGATTTCACACATTTCTGGAGGGGTGTAAAAATCGACTTTGGAAAAATCGCTTAGTCGCTTAGTTGTGTCTGCCTCTTTGTGACCCCATGGACTGTTGTCCACCAGGCTCCTCTGTCCATGGTGATTCTCCAGGCAAGAATACTGGCCTGGGTTGCCATGCCTTCCTCTAGGGGATCTTCCCAACCCGGGATTGAACCCAGGCCTCCCACATTGCAGGCAGATTCTTTACCACTGCGCCATCAGGGAAGCCCTCCAACTTATGGTAGATATTGAATAAAGAACAGGATTTTGTTTTTATTTTTGCAAAATGTCTCCTTGTGTATATTGTTTTCTATCTGATTTAATACTCAATCTTTGCCTACTTTTGAGAGATAGAATCCTCTAATTTAAGTTATCAGATTGTACTATTATTTCTATTTTCTGGTTGCATACTTTCAGTGGACTTGATGGAGTGCAGGAGAATTGTTATAGCAACGTGGACTCTAGACATTTCCTGGTCCATAGTGCTAAATATCCAGATACTTGGAAGCATCTATAGAGTTAAGGGGTTTAAAATTTTAATATTAAGAAATTATTTAGATTTATTTTGGTTTTATTCACAAAATAAAACAGAAATAATATGCATATTTATTGTATTTAAGAGCAGAAGTATAGCATCATCTTACATTACAAAGTTACTACACGTTCTCAACCTATAATGATCATAAAGTCACTTAGCCTCTCGTGAATTCCACCTGTGAACTTCATAGATGAGAAAATAATAACTTCAGAATCCCAACTACAAAGCAATGTGACCTCCTGGGGAATATTGTTATATTTCTGGGGTGATTTTTTATTATAATTACTGTATTTATTGGCTATTTTGCCTTAGTGTTTTCAAATTAAAATCCAACATAATGGTAAAGTGCTTTGGGAAAATGGTTTCTATAGAAATGAAGCAATTTGTTACCATTTGAGATTATGTATAAATGAAAGATCAGAAACACCAGTCATTTAAAACTTTAAACTATGGCAATTCATCTTCACTCTCAACAAAAAATGTAGACAAGGTTCTTGCCTCCTATTATAAATGGACTTAATTTAAGGGTATCAGTCACTCCTGGTCTTTGATATTCATATTCACTAGTGATTAAATATAAAATAAATTTTGATCTATAGACTCACCATCTAAAAATTAGAACATCCATGCTTTGAAAACAGAGGTCAACAATAATAAAATTTTCAATTTTAAATAGAAATTATAATTTTACAAATGGTAATTAATTTGCTCAGTTCAGTCACTCAGTCATGTCCAACTCATTGCAACCCATGGACTACTGCACGCCAGGTTTCCCTGTCCATCACCACTCCCAGAGCTAGCTCAAACTCATGTCCTTCAAGTCGGTGATGCCATCCAACCATCTCATCCTCTGTCATCACCTTCTCCTTCTGTCTTCAATCCTTCCCAGCATCAGGGTCTTTTACAATGAGTCAGTTCTTCGCATTAGGTGGCCAAAATATTAGAGCTTCAGCTTCAACATCAGTCTTTCCGATAAATATTCAGGACTGATTTCTTCTAGGACTGACTGGTTGGATCTCCTTACAGTCCAAGAGACTCTCAAGAGTCTTCTCCAACACCACGTTTCAAAAGCATCAATTCTTTGGCACTCAGCTTTCTTTATAGTCCAACTCTCACATCCATACATGACTACTGGAAAACCACAGCTTTGACTGGAATGACCATTGTCAGCAAATTCTCTGTTTTTAAATACTCTATCTAGGTTGGTCATAGCTTTTCTTTCAAGGAGCAAGTGTCTTTTAATGTCACGGCTGTGGTAACTATCTGCAGTGATTTTGGAGCCCAAGAAAATAAAGTCTCTCACTGTTTCCACTGTTCCTCCAGTTGCAATGGAGTGATGGGACTGATTGCCATGATCTTCATTTTTTGAATGGTGAGTTTTACCAGCTTTTTCATTCTCCTCTTTCACTTTGATCAGGAGGCTCTTTAGTTCTTCTTCACTTTCTTCCATAAAGGTGGTGTCATCTGCATATCTGAGGTTATTGATATTTCTCCCAGCAATTTTGATTCCAGCTTGTGCTTCATCTAGCCCAGCATTTTCCATGATGTACTCAGCATAGAAGTTAAATAAGAAGGGTGATAGTATACAGCCTTGACGTAATCTTTTCGCAATTTGGAACAAGTCTGTTGCTCCATGTTCGGTTCTAACTGTTGCTTCTTGACCTGCATACAGATTTCTTAGGAGGCAGGTAAGTTGGTCTGGTATTCTCATCTCTTTAAGAATTTTCCACCGTTTGTTGTGATCTATGCAGTCAAAGTGGAGAAGGCAATGGCACCCCACTCCAGTACTCTTGCCTGGAAAATCCCATGGATGGAGGAGCCTGTTAGGCTGCAGACCATGAGGTTGTTAAGAGTCTGACACGACTGAGCAACGTCACTTTCATGCATTGGAGAAGGAAATGGCAACCCACTCCAGTGTTCTTGCCTGGAGAATCCCAGGGACAGAGGAGCCTGGTAGGAGGCCGTCTATGGGGTCGCATGGAGTCAGACACAACTGAAGCGACTTAGTGGCAGCATGCAGTCAAAGGCTTTGGTGTAATCAATAAAGCAGAAGTAGATATTTTTCTGAAAGTCTCTTGCTTTTTTGATGAGCCAACAGATGCTGGCAACTTGATCTCTGGTTCCTTTGCCTTTTCTAAATCCTGCTTGAACATCTGGAAGTTCACGGTTTACCTACTGTTAAAGCCTGGCTTGGAGAATTTTGAGCATTACTTTACTAGCGTGTGAGATGAGTGCAATCATGCAGTAGTTTGAGCATCCTTTGGCGTTGCCTTTCTTTGGGATTGGAATGAAAACTGACCTTTTCCAGTCCTGCAGCCAGTGCTGAGTTTTCCAAATTTGCTGGCATAGTGAGTGCATCACTTTCGCAGCATCATCTTTTAGGATTTGAAATAGTTCAACTGGAATTCCATCGCCTCCACTAGCTTTGTTCCTAGTGATGCTTCCTCACGGCCACTTGACTTCACATTCCAGGATGTCTGGCCCTAGGTGAGTGATCACACAGTCGTGGTTGTCTACATCATGAAGATATTTTTAGTTAGTTCTTCTATGTATTCTTGCCACCTCTTCTTAGTATCTATGCTACTGGAGAAAAGTGGAGAAAAAATTCCAGAAAGAATGAAGAGACAGAGCCAAAGTGAAAACAACACCCATTTGTGAATGTGACTGGTGATGGAATTAAAGTCTGATGCTCTAAAGAGCAATATTGTATAGGAACCTGGAATGTTAGGTCCATGAATCAAGGTAAATTGGAAGTGGTCAAACAAGAGATGGCAAGAGTGAATATCGGCATTTCAGGAATCAGTGAAATAAAATGGACTGGAATGGATGAATTTAGCTGAGATGACCATTATATCTACTACTGTGGGCAAGAATCCCTTTGAAGAAATGGAGTATCCCTCATAGTCAACAAAGGAGTCCAGAATGCAGTACTTGTGTGCAATCTCAAAAATGACAGAATGATCTCTGTTCCCAAGGCAAACAATTAAATATCACAGTAATCCAAGTCTATGCCCCAACTAGTAATGCCAAAGAAGCCGAAATTGAACTGTTCTATAAGACTTACAAGACCTTCTAGAACTAATACCCCCAAAAGATGTCCTTTTCATCATAGGAGGCTGGAATGCAAAAGTAGGAAATCAAGAAATACCTGGAGTAATCCTTGGAGTACAAAATGAAGCAGGGCAAAGGCTAACAGAGTTTTGCCAAGAGAACACACTGGTCATAGCAAACACCCTCTTTTAACAACACAAGAGAAGTCTCTACACATGGACATCACCTGATGGTCAACACCGAAATCAGACTGTTTATGTTCTTTGCAGTCAAAGATGGAGAAACTCTATACAATCAGCAAAACAAGTCTGGGAGCTGACTGTGGCTCAGATCATGAATTTCTTATTGCCAAATTCAGACTCAAATTGAAGAATGTAGGGAAAAACCACTAGACCATTCAGGTATGACTTAAATCAAATCCCTTATGATTATACAGTGGAAGTGATAAATAGATTCAAGGGATTAGATCTGATAGGCAGAGTGCCTTAAGAACTATGGGTGGAGGTTCATGACATTGTTCAGGAGGCAGTGATCAAGACCATCCCCAAGAAAGAGAAATGCAAAAAGAAAAAAATGGTTGTCTGACAGGCCTTACAAATAGCTTAGGCAAAGGATAAAAGGAAAGATCAGTTCAGTTCAGTTGAGTCGCTCAGTCGTGTCCAACTCTTTGCGACCCCATGAATCGCAGCACTCCAGACCTCCCTGTCCCTCACCAACTCCCGGAGTTCACTCAGACTCACGTCCACCGAGTCAGTGATGCCATCCAGCCATCTCATCCTCTGTCATCCTCTTCTCCTCCTGCCCCAAATCCCTCCCAGCATCAGAGTCTTTTCCAATGAGTCAACCCTTCGCATGAGGTGGCCAAAGTACTGCAGTTTCAGCTTTAGCATCAGTCCTTCCAAAGAAATCCCAGGGCTGATCTCCTTCAGAATGGACTGGTTGGATCTCCTTGCAGTCCAAGGGACTCTCAAGAGTCTTCTCCAACACCACAGTTCAAAAGCATCAATTCTTCGGCGCTCAACCTTCTTCACAGTCCAACTCTCACATCCATACATGACCACATGAAAAACCATAGCCTTGACTAGAAGGACCTTTGTTGGCAAAGTAATGTCTTTGCTTTTGAATATGCTATCTAGGTTGGTCATAACTTTCCTTCCAAGGAGTAAGCGTCTTTTAATTTCATGGCTGCAGTCACCATCTGCAGTGATTTTGGAGCCCCCCAAAATAAAGTCTGACACTGTTTCCACTGGTTCCCGATCTATTTCCCATGAAATGATGGGACCAGATGCTATGATCTTTGTTTTCTGAATGTTGAGCTTTAAGCCAACTTTTTCAGTCTCCTCTTTCACTTTCATCAAGAGGCTTTTGAGTTCCTCTTCACTTTCTGCCATAAGGGTGGTGTCATCTGCATACCTGAGGTTATTGATATTTCTGGCAATCTTGATTCCAGCTTGTGCTTCTTCCAGTCCAGCGTTTCTCATGATGTACTCTGCATAGAAGTTAAATAAGCAGGGTGACGATATACAGCCTTGACGTACTCCTTTTTCTACTTGGAACCAGTCTGTTATTCCATGTCCAGTTACACCCATCTGAATGCAGAATTCCAAAGTATAAGAAAGCCTTCCTCAGCGATCAAGGCAAAGAAATAGAGGAAAACAATAGAAAGGGAAAGACTAGGGATCTTGTCAAGAAAATTGGAAATACCAAGGGTACATTTCATGCAAAGAGGAGCACAATAAAGAACAGAACACATTTGCTAGTTTCTCTTTTTACCAAAACTGTAGTTTCAGTTATAAAGCTGTTAAACACTGTGATAAGATATTTCTCTTTCATGAATCATACACATTGTTCTTTTCATGTAGGAAATGGTTTTTTCAAATGGAAGTAGAAGTAAATATGAGATAAATTAAGAGGATATTTATTTAACACACACACTCACCATTTTTAAATTCAAGGTTTACAACTGTTTTTTCTCTTATATACTGAGTCTAATCAAAATAAAACAATACAAATCATAAATAGTTTAGGTTATTTTCTATTAATAAAACCCACAAATATTCTATTAAAATTCTACATTTTCTTCCCAATTATATAGTAAGAAATAATATACAACATAAATGCTTTAGGTTATCACATGTAAAGCTACATTTCATATTATTTATATGTTCAGTCAGTTCCATTCCTGTTGTGTCTGACTCTTTGCAATCCCAAGGACTGCAGCCTGCCAGGCCTCCCTGTCCATCACCAACTCCCAGAGCTTACTCCAACTTACGTCTATCAAGTCAGTGAAGCCATCCAACCATCTCGTCCTCTGTCGTCGCCTTCTTCTGACTTCAATCTTTCCCGGCATCACCGTCTTTTCTAATGAGTCAGTTCTTCGCATCAGGTGGCCAACATACTGGAGTTTCAACTTCAGTATCAGTCCTTCTAGTTATATGTTAGATATTAGAATAAACTTGTCTAAAATAGATATTTAATTATTAAATATTATAAATTTCTTAGTATACTTTGGTGTTGGAAAAGACTCTTGAGAGTCCCTTGGATGGCAAGGAGATCCAAGCAGTCCATCCTAAAGGAAATCAGTGGTGAATATTCATTGGAAGGACTGATGTTGACGCTGAAACTCCAATACTTTGGCCACCTGCTGTGAAGAACTGACTCCTTGGAAAAGACCCTGATGCTGGGAAAGATTGAAGACAGGAGAAGGGGATGTGCCGGGAGCCGGCGAGAGACATTCCACTCTTGACAAAGGTCATGAGGAAGGAGGCTCGGCATATGCAAAGGCGGGATTGAGCCTCGGGAGTGCCCCTGGATATTCTCGAGCATCTACCCCCCAAAAACCAGAGTCTGCCTACTTTATTGCTTTGTGCTCTCACCTCTGACTTTACTGGGGGCTGTCCCCCACCATCATCTTGCTCTCTCTGTCAAAGAGTTAGCTTACAGCTCCAATTAATAAAGTTCCTGGGCAATTAGGAGTGTTTAAATCCAAACCCCTCAGATGGCTCTCTAACTCGCCTGACAAGACACCTACAGCTATGCATACGATTGTTTACACTCTCCCAGCCTCAAGAGGCACGGGAAGCTTAAGATATTTAAATAGCTTAGAGCCTCTCAGAGAGTTAGAAACTGTCAGAATAAAACTAGTAAAAGATTTCATTGATGAGCCAATGCTTGCTGCCAAGTTTCCACATCCCCTGTATTGTATCCTTGAATGTGTATTAATTAATAATTGGTATGTAGAAAAAATAAGTAGTGGCCTTGGTGTTAGTAACTTTAGACCCTTAAGGTAGTAAATTCTTTCCTTTGTAAACCCATTACACATCCGCCCTATAGGAATGTAATTTTATCTTCGAAAGATGGCGCCAAACCTTAAAATAATTACTCTTAGAGAAAATAAGTCTTACGGTTGATAAGTCCTTGTCAAGAGTCATAAAATGTTAATAGGCCTTCTGGCCAGAAGATGATGTAAATCACCTAAACCATTTGTATACGATAAATTTGCAGGAAAGAAACCCTGGTTTTTGATAAGGATCAAAGACTGCTGACTTTGCATCCCCTATTATCCTCTATGTGTAACTTAGGGTATAAAAACCCCTGCTGAAAATAAAGCTATGGGCCTTGCTCACCAACGCTTGGTCTCCCCATGTCATTCTTCCCTTTAACTTCCAGCTGAGTGTCCATCTGGAGCACGGATATCCTCTGCGACCATTTATTTGCCTGGGCTTCTAAGACCCACTCGAGAAGGTGTCTAAGGTGGGGCACCTTCCGCTATTCGAGAGGGCGCCTGCGGCCTCTGTGGTCAGAGCTAACCTGGTGTCACGGGTTATATTGATTTTCAGTGTAAACCAAGCCACTCAGCTTCTTTTCTCCACTGAATTTTCCTACTGAGCTATCCTCATTCTATTACTCTTACATCTCTAATTAACATATAAATAGTCGCCTAGGCCGTCTCTCCTTCGAATACCCTGGATCAGCCGGGGCTGGACCTCGGCAGGGATGACAGGATGAGATGATTGGACGGCATCACCAACTCAATGGACATGAGTTTGAGGAAGCTCCAGGAGTTGGTGATGGACAGGGAAGCCTGGCGTGCTGCAGTCCATGGGGTTGCAAAGAGCTGGACACAACTGAGCGACTGAATTGAACTGAACTGGTATATAAAATTCGAATATTTTAGAATAATATATTCAGAATATTTATAGGATAATATATTTATTTATAAAAAATCCACCTTCCCATATGGAGAAACAAGAGAGATAGGTTTGATCTCTAGGTTAAGAAGATCCCATGGAGCAGGAAATGGCAACCTACCCATTGGACAGTAGAATTTATACTCCTGGCAGGCTACAGTCCATGTGGTTTCAAAGAGTTGGACATGACTGAGTTTCTGAGCACACACACACATATTTATTTATTTCTATATTAATATTAGAACACATTTTATTTATTTATATATAAATTTCATTGTATTTATATTTGATATAAGAATAATGTATAAATAATATTGTATATGAAATACTAGAATAAACCACTTGGTTAGGAATGTTCATTTAATAAGATAACAGGGAAAACATTCCTGGAATCATGGTGAATAAGAGAGAAAATGGTAAATAGGCTCAGCGTCTGTTGACTATTATCTTAATTTTCCTCCTCTGTGTTTTTATTTTAGGGAAAAGAGTACCTATCTCTTTCTTCCCCTAAAATGTACTCCCTAGTTAGGTATTTCATCAGAGAAAACACCACAAAATCGGCACAGGGACATATATTCTGGGTCCTGAATCTTTTTCCCTGATACACTTCAGTTGAAGCCCCTTTCCCCTTCCCCCTCCACATGAGTGAGCCACAGCTACCTGACTCTTTGGTGCATTTTGGACCCATGTCATCTTGTTCAAACAGACAGCATGTTCCTTATTTTCCAGGGCCTGTGAAAGTCATTCCAAAATACAGATAAAAGATGACCCCAGACAAAACCAGGCCTCAGGTTTTAAGTACGTAAGCTAAGTGTGAATGGAAATCAAACAACTGAAGCAAACAGACAACTTTAATTAACCTATTTTTTCTGAGGCCAGGCTGATTTAGTTTAAGGGCATTTTTCTGCCAGAGGATTTTTTGCTAGAGATACAACCACATGGAACTAAATCAGATATCCTTAGGCTTTTGTAAGGTATAAGGCACTCCACAGCAGAAATGATCTAACAAAAAGAGGTATGATAGTAGTCTTTGAATTCTCGAAAGGTGTTCATACAGATAAAACACATTTCTTAGAAGAAACTTTGAGACGGCCTTAAACGTCATTCCTTCCAAATCTTCTTGGATATGAGAACTTGAATGCTCTTCCCAAAGTTGGTCAATTGGTTAGTGATAGGGAATTGCCATATTTATTTTTTAATTTTAATTTTTTTAAATTGAAACATAGTTGATTTACAATGTTTCCAGTATCCAGCAAAGTGACTCAGTTATTAAACCACGTTGGGTAACCGTTCACCTGCATACAGAAGAGTCCAAAGCCAGTGTACTTGTACCGGGTTGAAGGAAAGTACAATGTTTACTGCACATGACCAGGCGAGGAGACTCGGCAGCTCAGGCTCCAAGGATGTGGGCTCCCAGATGGCTTTCAGGGAGGGGTTTTAAAAGGTGGTGTGAGGGAGGGGCTGCAGAGTACTTAATCAGCTTGTACGCAAGGCTAAGCTTTGAGAATCGCTTTCTGATTTCAGCTGGTCTGGGGTCTGTGTGCTCACAGTCAGCAGTTTTCATCTGGTGAGTGTTTGCTTCACATGAAATCAACTTGATAATCCTTCAGGGACCTAGGAATTCAGTGATTCTGCTAACTGACTGGTTTATAGTCTAAGTTTTTACTAGTTTTCCTGCCCAAGAAGTATTTGTTTCTACATCTTCACATTTTCCAATCATTAACTCTTGAGTCAGGATTTTGAGACTCAGGAAAGGCCTGGGACACTAAAGCAAAAGCTTTTTACTTCAAAGAACAGACACACAGGGCCTTATATGCAGTTGCAAACTCAAGATGCCTCTGTGAGAATCCAACCAAAAGGATAAATACAAACTATTCTGTGAAGTTTGGCCTCACATATTTTATAGCTCTGAATTAGCTTCCTAACAACTAAAGTGCCTCTGAGATATATGTTTAATATTTATTTTGTATCAGGTAAATGCTGAAACCAAATTCCCACTTTATGAGCTAACAGGAAATTACATCCATGAATTTATTATGGCTTACTCCTCCTCCTCTAAAAATAATGTCAGAAGCTATGAATTGCTATTGTTGATTATCTGTGCCAATCATTCAATGAGGATGAATGCCATTCTCACTGTGTACATTCTGCAGAAATCCACTGGCTAAATTATCTAGGATGCAGTGCAGAGATGTTTGCTGAATCTGGGAATTTAACAAAATTCTGCTGTCTTCTTTGAGACCTTGTCAACTTCTTGGTTGTTACCCTGGAGTGTCACCCAGGATCCTGCTGCTCAAAGTACCCACAGAGACCCATCCTTTTCCCTTTTAAGGGCATTAGATGAAATTACTCTCTCTGTTTCCCTTTTATTTTTCCCCCTCCTATTATGCTTCCCTCAACAATATTAAAACATTAAAATCCTTGATTTTCTGTATCCACTTTTAAGAAACATAGATTTTAACAACAAAACAAAATGTCCTTATTCCATGCTCTATTTTTTTTTTTTTTTATACGTGACTATCTGTACTCATTAAGGGAAGATACTTTACAAAAAGATCAACTCAAACAAATCTCCAGTCTGTTTTCTTGCCTTGCACGTTTTCTCTGCCACTGCACACAGTTTTCCCTCCCTAATGCTGTGGGGTATTGGCATGAAGACTGTTTCTTAAGTTAAATAATGAAGGTAAGAGCCAGTGATCTGAGCTGGCTGGCAAGGAGACTCCCTTCACAGGAGTGGTACACACTTCCTGGGAGGCTCAATCGGCTGGCTCCACGTGTTCCGGATGATGGACTAGACTGGATTCTTCTCAGCCTCTTTGGCCTTTTGTGCTCTGCTGTTTCAACACACTGTAGGTCATACCTGAGCCCATGTCACCAATTGATCACTCTGTCAAATATCTTCTTAAAAAATAAATGGAGAAACCACACATTTAAACAGCCATGTTATCTTTTGGCGATGTTTATTGCTCCCAATTCTTTACCTGAAGAAGTCCACTTCATCAATTTTATTTCATGGTGTAAATGTATCCTATTTTTCACTGCTACGCTTCCACAGTACCCTGTCTGCTGCTGCTGCTGCTAAGTCACTTCAGTCGTGTCCAACTCTGTGCGACCCCATAGATGGCAGCCCACCAGGCTCCGCCTTCCCTGGGATTCTCCAGGCAAGAACACTGGAGTGGGCTGCCGTTTCCTTCTCCAAGTACCCTGTCTACAGATCTATTATTTCAACTAACCTCCTGGCATTCTCCTCTCCTCTCTTCTTTCTTCCCCTTCTCTTTTCTCCCCTCTTCCTTCTTCTATCTTCCCTTCCCCTCTCCTTTTGTATGTTTATGTCTCTTTCTCAAATAACATGATTCACTTCATATGGACACAGAGTCAAGAACATGACAGTAAATGCCTGTATTTGCTAAATGGGTGAGTGAAATAAATGAATGATAGGCAGAATAAACTACTTTGGGTGTACTGCAGAATTGAATTCTGTTTGGTTGATATACATCACCATTGAAACTTTTACTCCTTTCATCTGAGAGAATGTTTGTCCCACTTAAAGGCACCACTTATATATATATTTTAATCTATCTATACATGCCTCTTGTTTATCTAGTGGGAGCCCATTGATCCAGCAGGTAAAAGAGTCAGAACTCAACTACACCAAGTCCAGTCAACTTTGTCATTGATGCGTTCAGCTCAATAGGCTTGAGGTTTTTATCGGATAAAACTGTCCATACAATTTATATGAAACACAGTTAGACAAAAATATACAAAGGTATCTAAAAAGAGCACAATGAAAGAACAAAAGGGGACTCCAGTGCACTCACATGGAAAGAGGATTTACCAGAGTTGGCGAGAGAAGTGTAGGTCAATCTCAGAAGATTTTGAAGATGTATAAAAATGACATCTATAAAGGAAAAACATGAGTAGACATTTCAAAATTCATGAAAAGAAATACATTGTTAACTTTTGTAACTAAATTATTTCACTTTCCATATGAAAGAAATAAACAACAAAGTAACTAATATTTACAACAAAGACTCAAGGACTTTTAAAGGTTGAATAATTGGAGGTGCCATTTACTCCACAGGAAACATCACTTGTATCTTTCATTTTTGTATTTTAAGTTGCAGTTAGGCATCATTTCAGAAAAAGTCTGAGTCATCATCAATTCATTCTTTGTGCAGTTAAGGAGATGGAATCACTATCCGGTGAAGGAGGGTTGCTCCACTTCATTATAATTATTTTTAAAATTAATTAAGCCACCTCCTGAGCTGATGGGTGGAGCTTAGTGCTCCAGGGTAGAAATGGAACAGATGTTGTCCTTGACCCTTTGGATCACAGGAATGAAACATATGCTATTGCTTCATATATATATATATATATATATATATATATATATATCCAGAAAAAGAAGCAACTAGAGTGTAAGATTACTGTGGGTAGGAATCCCTTAGAAGAAATGGAGTAGCCATCATGGTCAACAAAAGAGTCCGAAATGCAGTACTTGGATGCAATCTCAAAAATGACAGAATGATCTCTTCGTTTCCAAGGCAAACCATTCAATATCATGGTAAACCAAGTCTATGCCCCAACCAATAACACTGAAGAAGCTGAAGTTGAATGATTTTATGAAGAACTACAAGACCTTTTAGAACTAACACCCCAAAAAGATGTCCTTTTCATTATAGGAGAGTGGAATGCAGAAGTAGGAAGTCAAGAAGCACCTGGAGTAACAGGCAGATTTGGCCTTGGAGTACGGAATGAAGCAGGGCAAAGGCTAATAGAATTTTGCCAACAAAACACACTGGTCATAGCAAACACCCTCTTCCAACAACACAAGAGAAGACTACACATAGACATCACCAGATGGTCGACACCAAAATTAGATTGATTATATTCTTTGCAGCCTAAGATGGAGAAGCTCTATACAGTCAGCAAAAACAAGACTGGGAGCTAACTGTGGTTCAGATCATAAACTCCTTATTGCCAAATTTGGACTTAAATTGAAGAAAGTAGGAAAAACCACTAGACCATTCAGGGATGACCTAAATCAAATCCCTTATGATTGTACAGTGGAAGTGAGAAATAGATTTAAGGACCTAGATCTGATAGATAGAGTGCCTGATGAACTATGGAGTGAGGTTCATGACATTGTACAGGAGAGAGGGATCAAGACCATCCCCAAGAAAAAGAAATGCAAAAAAGCAAAATGGCTGTCTGAGGGGGCCTTAAAAATAGCTGTGGAAAGAAGAGAAACTAAAAGCAAAGGGGAAAAGGAAAGATATAAGCATCTGAATGTAGAGTTCCAAAGAATAACAAGGAGACATAAGAAAGCCTTCCTCAGCGATCAATGCAAAGAAATAGAGGAAAACAGCAGAATGGGAGAGACTAGAGATCTCTTCAAGAAAATTAGAGATACCAAGGGAACATTTCATGAAAAGATGGGCTCGATAAAGGACAGAAATGGTATGGACCTAACAGAAGCAGAAGATATTAAGAAGAGGTGTCAAGAATACACAGAAGAACTGTACAAAAAAGATCTTCAAGAACAAGATAATCATGATGGTGTGATCACTCACCTAGAGCCAGACATCCTGGAATGTGAAGTCAAGTGGGCCTTAGAAAGCATCACTATGAACAAAGCTAGTGGAGGTGATGGAATTTCAGTTGAGCTACTTAAAATACTAAAAGATGATGCTGTGAAAGTGCTGCACTCAATATGCCAGCAAATTTGGAAAACTCAGCAGTGGCCACAGGACTGGAAAAGGTCAGATTTCATTCCAATCTCAAAGAAAGGCAATGCCAAAAAATGCTCAAACTACCACACAACTGCACTCATCTCACATGCAAGTAAAGTAATGCTCAAAATTCTCCAAGCCAGGCTTCAGCAATACGTGAACCATGAACTTCCAGATGTTCAAGCTGGTTTTAGAAAAGGCAGAGGAAACAGAGATCAAATTGTCAACATCTGCTGGATCATTGAAAAAGCAAGAGAGCTCCAGAAAAACATCTATTTCTGCTTTATTGACTATGCCAAAGCCTTTGACTGTGTGGATCACAATAAACTGTGGAAAATTCTGAAAGAGATGGGAATGCCACACCACCTAATCTGCCTCTTGATAAACCTATATGCAGGTCAGGAAGCAACAGTTAGAACTGGACATGGAACAACAGACTGGTTCCAAATAGGAAAAGGAGTACATCAAGGCTGTATATTTTCACCTGCTTATTTAACTTCTATGCAGAGTACATCATGAGAAAGGCTGGGCTGGAAGAAGCACAAGCTGGAATCAAGATTGCCGGGAGAAATATCAATAACCTCAGATATACAGATGACACCACCCTTATGGCAGAAAGTGAAGAGGAACTCAAAAGCCTCTTGTTGAAAGTGAAAGATCTAAACGTAAGACCAGAAACTATAAAACTCCTAGAGGAGAACATAGGCAAAACACTCTCTGACATACATCACAGCAGGATCCTCTATGACCCACCTCCCAGAATATTGGAAATAAAAGCAAAAATAAACAAATGGGACCTAATTAACCTTAAAAGCTTCTGCACATCAAAGGAAACTATTAGCAAGGTGAAAAGACAGCCTTCAGAATGGGAGAAGATAATAGCAAATGAAGCAACTGACAAACAACTAATCTCGAGGATATACAAGCAACTCCTACAGCTCAACTCCAGAAAAATAAATGACCCAATCAAAAAATGGGCCAAAGAACTAAATAGACATTTCTCCAAAGAAGACATCCAGATGGCTAACAAACACATGAAAAGATGCTCAACATCACTCATTATCAGAGAAATGCAAATCAAAACCACTATGAGGTACCATTTCACGCCAGTCAGAATGGCTGCGATCCAAAAGTCTACAAGTAATAAATGCTGGAGAGGGTGTGGAGAAAAGGGAACCCTCTTACACTGTTGGTGGGAATGCAAACTAGTACAGCCACTATGGAGAACAGTGTGGAGATTCCTTAAAAAACTGGAAATAGAACTGCCTTATGATCCAGCAATCCCACTGCTGGGCATACACACTGAGGAAACCAGAAGGGAAAGAGACACGTGTACCCCAATGTTCATCGCAGCACTGTTTATAATAGCCAGGACATGGAAGCAACCTAGATGTCCATCAGCAGATGAATGGATAAGAAAGCAGTGGTACATATACACAATGGAGTATTATTCAGCCATTAAGAAGAATACATTTGAACCAGTTCTAATGAGGTGGATGAAACTGGAGCCTATTATACAGAGTGAAGTAAGCCAGAAAGAAAAACACCAATACAGTATACTAACGCATATATATGGAATTTAGAAAGATGGTAACAATAACCCTGTGTACGAGACAGCAAAAGAGACACTGATGTATAGAACAGTCTTATGGACTCTGTGGGAGAGGGAGAGGGTGGGAAGATTGGGGAGAATGGCATTGAAACATGTAAAATATCATGTATGAAATGAGTTGCCAGTCCAGGTTCGATGCACGATACTGGATGCTTGGGGCTGGTGCACTGGGACGACCCAGAGGGATGGAATGGGGAGGGAGGAGGGAGGAGGGTTCAGGATGGGGAACACATGTATACCTGTGGCGGATTAATTTTGATATTTGGCAAATCTAATACAGTTATGTAAAGTTTAAAAATAAAATAAAATTAAAAAAAAAAAAAAAAAAAAAAAGAAAGTGAAAGAGGAGAGTGAAAAAGTTGGCTTAAATCTCAACATTCAAAAAACTAAGATCATGGTATCTGGTCCCATCACTTCATGGCAAATAGATGGGGAAACAGTGGAAACAATGGCTGACTGTATTTTTTTGGCTCCAAAATCACTGCAGATGGTGACTGCAGCCGTGAAATCAAGGACACTTGCTCCTTGGAAGGAAAGTTATGACCAACCTAGATAGCATATTGAAAAGCTGAGACATTACTTTGCCAACAAAGGTCAGTCTAGTCAAGGCTATGGTTTTTCCTGTGGTCAGGTATGGATGTGAGAGTTGGACTGTGAAGAAAGCTGAGTGCCAAAGAATTGATGCTTTTGAACTGTGGTGTTGGAGAAGACTCTTGAGAGTCCCTTGGACTGCAAGGAGATCCAACCAGTCCATTCTGAAGGAGATCAGTCCTGAATATTCATTGGAAGGACTGATGCTAAAGCTGAAACTCCAATACTTTGGCCACCTCTTGCAAAGAGTTGACTCATTGGAAAAGACTCTGATGCTGGGAGGGATTGGGGGCAGGAGGAGAAGGGGACGAGAGGATGAGATGGCTGGATGGCATCACCAACTCGATGGACATGAATTTGAGTAAATTCCAGGAGTTGGAGATGGATAGGGAAGCCTGTTGTGCTGCAGTCCATTGGGTTGCAAAGAGTCAGACATGACTAAGTGACTGAACTGAACTGAACTGAAAGTGTAAGAAGATAATTATTCAGCATAAAATTGTCTATTCACAACCACTATTTACAAATAATGCAATAGTATATTTCCTTGTACGTATTATTGAAAGGTGCATATATGATAGAGATTTCCAGTTTTTCCTCTAAAAGTAAAAAGGTATATCAAATTTTTACCAGTAAAGTGTAAAAATACGTATTCTGCTAAACCTCAAACACCAGATAGATATTATTAACTCATTTTAAGTTTTACCAATGTAGGAGTGGTGGCAAATGCTATGGTGCATGAGTAACCTTTTAATAATTCATAGTCATTTAAAATAATGTTGCAGCTCTTTGTGTTGATATGGAAAACATGACATTGTGATGTAAAACAAAAAATTGTCAACTCAAAAGAAGCAAATTAAGAGTTATATGTATGTAACTTTTATGGATCTTGAACCCAAGCAATCTGGTATCTTTAATAGTCCAAGTGGAAGTAGCTCAGTCGTGTCCGACTCTTTGTTACCCCATTGGCTCTATAGTACATGGAACTCTCTAGGCTAGAATACTGAAATGGGTAACCTTTCCCTTCTCCCTATCTTCCCAACCCAGGGATCGAACCTAGGTCTCCTGCATTGCAAGCAGATTCTTTACCAACCAGGCCACAAGGGAAGCCCAAGAGTCCAAGAGTCATAGTCAAAACAACCAAAGCAAAAAATAATTAACAAAATTTGAGCATTCACTGTTTGTGCAGAGTTGAATTCATAGTCCACAGCAACAGTCCTCAATAGGCCTGGAGTTTGTCATTTGCCTCAGTCCTTTAGGAATTGTCACCCCCTCCTACAGTGACTCTCCTCTTTCATCATTCCAGCTCTTGTTTACATAGACTAATCTTTTCTGAGAATCCTTCTTCTCCACCTACTTTCACTGCTCCAGTCAAGCTCTCCCAGCCTCCAGTCAGCATCATTGAGTTTCCCTCAAGGGTGGTTAATAAGGTAGAAGCTCAAAGGTCAAAGACCACTTTTTGTATTGAAGATATTTACATGCTAATACTTTCTGAGACCCTTATGAATTATTATTCTTAATTAAGTTAATGAAAATTATATATAGAAGTTTTGAAGAAGTAAATGCTAAAGGGCCAGTAATGGTGGACTGAAGGATCCAGCTGTATCTGGGTATATATCTGGGGGTGAAAGTGAAAGGTCTTCTAAAATATGCTCAGATTTAACTTTATGAAATAATTCAAACTTGTTTTCCAAAGCAATGATTTCAACTTATGTTTTTTCATGCATGGAAGCAGTAAAAACTGTCACTTTCTGTGGGGTTTAGGGATATTGGATCAGGTATAACCACATAAGCTGATTTGATGGTATGGTTACTGTTTTAGTCATGTGGTGAATAGAATGCTCATGGATGCTCTTTTTATTATTATGCTTTATAACTGACATATACATTACATACATTCTTTTATACTTATTGACATTAGATATTAGCTGTTTAAAAAGAACAATAAAAATAACTTTGTCTATGATCAATGAAGTATTTCTGGACCATGAATATTTATTTCAGGTTCTAGGATTTTCTTTTACGGAAAAAGTGCTAATTCCATTTGGAGGTGTGGTAACTGTTTATTCAGATTTGAACCTTGATTAGTCTCCTCAAGACTGACAATTTGATGCCTACTCTACCATCTTTTTGGTTTGCCTTAAATAACAATAGGATGCCCCTGGAAACTCATACCCTTTTATAGCTAGACTTCAGGAATCGTGAAAAAAAAAAATTTAGGAGCCTATAATATCTCTAATTCCTGGCAGCCTGCATATCCACAGTGAAATATTACTCCTAGTATTGCCTTAATATTTGACATTTTATATGATCCAGATTATTTTTATAATCCATTCCCCCATACAGAGAATTTTTTAACAGTCTTGAAATCCTTTATGGAAAAGATGAGATTAAACAGTTCATAAATGGTTTTCATCTTAAGTCTTAAGACAGGTGGTGAAAACACTGATAAATAACCATCACCCTGCCAGAAGGAAAAATTAGAAAGAACTTGTAGGCTTGTCCGTTTTGCCATTGTTCCTGACTCCATACATTTTAGGGTATGTCATGAAGTAATGAGGATTTTTAAAAATTCTGTGGAGTTATTCCAAAACATCATCTTCTGACTCGCCTGGGATAAATATAACTATGCTCTCACTGTCTTGTTCATTATGGATGGGCATCTAAGACAGGTTAAAGAAGGGCTGCTAAACAATGCCTCCATGAGGGTGAATCTCTAATCAGTGTTCACATTCATACAGCTGTGTTTGTAGAGTGAAGTAGATAGTCTAATGATCCTCAGGCTAGTAGTGGGTAGAAAATAAATCAAACATCTGGAAAATCATGAAGAAAACATGAACTTTAAGTCAAAAAGAACCACTTAGCTCTCTTGCTGCTGCTGCTGCTAAGTCACTTCAGTCATGTCCGACTCTGTGCGACCCCACAGACGGCAGCCCACCAGGCTCCCTTGTCCCTGGGACTTTCCAGGCAAGAACACTGGAGTGGGTTGCCATTCAGATCAGAACAGTCACTCAGTCGTGTCTGACTCTGCGACCCCATGAATAGCAGCACGCCAGGCCTCCCAGTCCATCACCAACTCCCGGAGTTCACTCAGACTCATGTCCATGGAGTCAGTGATGCCATCCAGCCATCTCAGCCTCTGTGGTCCCCTTCTCCTCAAATTATAAACTCCACAGCAAATATTATTAGCTTCTGCTCAGGAACCACTGCAGAATGGATTAGTGGATTGATTTCTGGAGGATGGTACAGAAAAGACTTAAATACCTTGGGGTCAGCTTTTTGCCTCCAGTATCCTGCTCAGACTGCTCCTGTATGATTCATATATGATACCTTCTTGCTAAATAAAAACCAGTTCTCCACTATCAACTCACTGGACCCATACCAGCATGTAATAGTTTATCATTTATTCCTCTTCAAATGTCTTTCTTAAGACTTCGTACTTTCTTATCTTCCTCCTACTACCCTGGTCCATCTTTCTGTGTCCCTTCTCATGAAAGTGAAAGCGAAAGTTGCTCAGTCATGTCTGACTCTTTGCGACCTCAGGGACTGTACAGTCCATGGAATTCTCCAGGCCAGAATACAGAAGTGAGTAGCCTTTCCCTTCTCCAGGGGATCATCCAACCCAGATATCGAACCCAGGTCTCCCACATTGCAGGCAGAGTCTTTACCACAAAGAAAGCCCATCCTTTCTCATATCTCCACCTTTCCCCTACGTCTTAATAATAGGATTCTCTTGTCTCAATCCTCAGAACTCTTGGCTTCTCCAATCTCTATGTGCTTATCTATCATGTTGAAAATTTATTTGGTTCCATAATTTTTAATACCATCTTTAAAATCTCAATTGTTGTTGTTCAGTTACTAAATTGTGTCCAGCTGTTTGGGACCTCATGGACTGCAGCAGGCCAGGCTTCCACCTGTCCTCCACTATCTCCTGGAGTTTGCTCAAACTCATGAGTGAAAAAGCTGGCTTAAAACTTAACATTCAAAAATCTTGATGATTTACATTTTATATTCCCAGCTTATAGCTTTTCCCTGATTCATGTAGCCAATACACACACACACACACACACACACACACTTTTATTTATAAATGCATTATTGTATTCTCTCTCTCTCTTTCTATCTACACCTACACACACAGACACTTTTCTCTGAATAACCCATTTTTCTAAAAGTTGAGAAACTCATGACATGGTTAACATAAAAAATAATAATTTTATTGTTCTTTCTATCTTGCTACTTTTTGCTTCTCTTTGCTTCTTTATTAATCTCTGGACTATTGATTGCTTTTCTTTTCATGGTTATGCAATTTCTTCTTCCCATTCTAAATATTTAAAAGATGCATTAACGAGAAAAAGTTAGTATTAAAAAACACACTGAAATTTATTTACTTTTATAAACTCAGTTTAGGCATCACATATGTAAGGCCATGGTAACTCTGCTGTTGAAAAATTAAAACAAACAAACAAAAAAACCAACAAAAAACAGCAAAGCTTACTAAGGTTTCTATATGGTTTCTGAATGGACCAGACCAAATTAGTCTCAGGCAAGAGAGATCTGGGTCAGAGATCTCTCTGACCCAGATCTGTTAGAAAGAATGACTTTCAAAGTCCTCTGCCTTTTTTTTTGTGTGTGTGTGTGTTGTTGTTCATTTGCCTATTTTTTACTTAGTAATCTGGAAGAGTGGTGTATCATCCCAAGCACTAGAAGTTTCCATACATCAAAATTTGGCTGCTTGAAAATCTTTTGGGGTGAGATAACGATGCAAAGTTTTGTGGGTAAGAGCCAAGTCTGTGAGCCCTGGTGCTTATACAATTTAGGGGCCACTGTAGGAAAAAATAAAGTTTAGAAAAGATCTCATTGTATGAGGGTTTCACACAAGAGATCCAACAAATTAAACCAAATTTTAGTGGCCTAAATAAAAATAAATATTATTTCACATCCTTTCTTGTGGGTCAGGGCTTGGGGAGTGGACTTGAGTGGTTCTGGCCACCTGGACTTCTCCACAGGGTTACTTGGATGTACTCATGACGTGACTGCTGGCGCCCAAGACAAAGCAAAGTAGAAGCCACAATGTCTTTTATTACAGTCTCAAAGGTCACATTCCATCATTTTCTCAATATCTTATTGGCTATATAGATTGTCTGTATTCAGGTGGAAGAAGATTATACAGGAACATGAATGCTAGAAGGTGAGCACCACTGAGGACCATTTGAGATCCTGGCTGTCACATTCATATTTTAAAATTGAAGGAAAATTAGAAATAAATAAAGTTACATTGAAAGTGAAAGTCACTCAGTCGTGTCTGACTCTTCAGACCCCATGGACTATGTAGTCCATGGAATTCTCCTGGCCAGAATACTGGAGTGGGTAGCCTTTCCCTTCCCCAGGGGATCTTCCCAACCCAGGGATCGAACCCAGATCTCCCTCATTGCTGGCAGATTCTTTACCAGCTGAGCCACAAGGGAAGCCTACGAATACTGGAGTGGGTAGCCTATCCCTTCTCCAGAGGATCTTCCCAATCCAGGAATTGAACCACTAGGGTCTCCTGCATTGCAGGTGGATTCTTAACCAACTGAGCTATCAGGGAAGTCCCAAAGTTATGTTAATCTATTGGTCTTTGGGAAAAACTCATTCAAATGAAAAGCCCTGGGGCATTCCTATTATTTTCTTCATGGTATATTTGCCTTTGCAAGCATCACATTTCTGCCATAGACTGTCTTATATTTTTGATGAAAAGCATGGTGATAACTCAGTATCTCATAGCGCTTGTGTCATCTCGTTCGGTAGCTCTTCACCAAGACCCCAGCTGGGATCTGTGCCTTGTGCTCTCAAGTCACTCAGTTGTGTCTGACTCTTTGACACATCATGGACTGTAGCCTGCCAGGTTCCTCTATCCATGAAATTTTCCAGGTAAGAATACCAAAGTGGGTTGCCATTTCCTACTCCAGGAGATCTTCCCAACCCAGGGATTCAACCCATGGCTCTTGTGTCTCCTGCATTGGCAGGTGGATTCTTTACCACTCTGCCACCTGGGAATCTGTGCCTGGGATTCAGCATATGGTGTGGTAGTTTAATAGCAAATTTAGCGATATATCCCTGATAGCTCAGCTGGTAAAGAATCCACCCACAATGCAGAAGACCCCAGTTCAATTCCTGAATCAGGAAGATCTGCTGGAGAAGGGATAGGCAACCCACTCCAGTATTCTTGGGCTTCCCTTGTGGCTCAGCTGGTAAAGAATCTACCTGCAATGCGGGAGACCTGGGTTTGATCCCTGGGTTGGGAAGATCCCCTGGAGAAGGGAAAGGCTACCCACTCCACTATTCTGGCCTGGAGAATTCCATGGACAGTGCATTGAGTAGCAAAGAGTTGGACACGGCTGAGCAAATTTCACTTTCAAACTCCAAGTAACTAAGGATATGATGTTCTTATATTAGTTATTGTTTAAATGAAAAGGACTCTGGGTCTATGTACAGAATATCATATGTTTTAGGCATTAGAGCCATGTGGCTGTGACCCCAGGAGTGGATTCTTTTGTTTGACTGACTACATAGGTATGTCAGCTGCCTATTGTCATAATAGTGCTGTGTGATAGATAACCACAAGTATTCAGTGGCAAGAAACAATATATGCTTGTAACTCACTGCCTGGGGTCATCTGAGTCTGGGACAGGGGACTCTGCTGATGTGGACTGGGTCTGATCATATGTCTAGGAGCTGGAAGTCTGCTGACTTGTCTAGATTGGCTCTGTCTGGAAACGACTGAAAGACACAGCTCTGCTTTCACATCTCTCATTGCCCGGTAGACTGGCATAAGCATGATCCCTCTGTAAAGGTAGAAGCACCAGAAAGCAAACAGAAAAACATGAGCTCTTGAGCTTTGGCTCAGAACTTGCACTTTATTCCTCTACCTCATTTTATTAGCTAAAGCAAATAACATAGTTGAATCAGACTTGGAGGATGCTAAAAAATATTATATGGAAAAAAGTCATTAGTACAGGGGTGAGAGACAAATAGATCTGCAATATACTACAACTATTTTCTCTCTTCTTCCTCAGGACTCCGAGAGTATCACCCTCGAAGCTGTATCTTTTCTCAATAGAAACCTTCCTAGATAAAGACAGATATTTCTGAAAGTCAAAGTTATTGAGTACGAAGTGGATAGTACCAATTATGTCAGAGCATGTTGCCTTTCAACCTACTCCAGCTTTCTTGCCTGGAGAATCCCATGGACAGAGGAGTCTGGTGGGCTACAGTCCAGTGGGTCGCAAAACTCATCACAGCACAGCACACAGCGTGTTGCCTTTAAAATTTTCAAAACTTAGTTCAATTTTTCCACTCATCAATTAGA
The DNA here is from genome assembly GCF_029407905.1 of Bubalus kerabau. NCBI lineage: Eukaryota > Metazoa > Chordata > Mammalia > Artiodactyla > Bovidae > Bubalus > Bubalus kerabau. The sequence continues at coordinate 51,398,133 of NC_073625.1, forward strand.
AAGTGAGTACCTGCAAAAATCTTTATGTGCAAACCCAGGATACCAAGAAGCAAAACTCATGGCAACATGAAAAATGCAAGGCTTCTCTGGTGGCACAGTGGTAAAGAATCTGCCTGCCAACGCAGGGGACATGGGGTTAATTCCTGGTCTGGGAAGATCCCACACGCCTCAAGGCAACTAAAGCCGTGGATCACAACCACTGAGCCTGTGCTCTAGAGCGCACGTGCCACAAATGCTAAAGCACATGAGCCCTTGAGCCTATGCTCTGCAACAAGAGAAGTCACCATAATGAGAAACCCACAGCCACAACTAGAACAAAGCCGGCACAACAACGAACATTGGACACAGCCAAAGATAAATAAATAAATTATAAAGAAGAGAGAAAAATGCAACTTCAATTTTGTCTCTTGCTTATTTAAGATATATTTAGTATAGGTAAATTTCCTCTGCCCATAGACGAAGACTATCAGATAAATTGTCCCACCTGGAAAAATGTAATAAGAGTATTTGCAGTGTCTTAAATTACTGATTCGGAGAAGGAAATGGCACCCCACTCCAGTACTCTTGCCTGGAAAATCCCATGGACGGAGGGGCCTGGTGGGCTGCAGTCTGTGGGGTCTCTAGGAGTCGGACACGATTGAGCAACTTCACTTTAACTTTTCACTTTCATGCATTGGAGAAGGAAATGGCAACCCACTCCCGTGTTCTTGCCTGGAGAATCCCAGGGACAGGGGAACCTGGTGGGCTGCCGTCTATGGGGTCACACAGAGTCGGACATGACTGAAACGACTTAGCAGCAGCAAATTATTGATTAAACATTAAATCCAAGGTATTAACTAAAAATGGGCCTCATATTTTAAAAGCAATAATAGCATAGAAATATGCTTGAATTCTGCCACCTTCAAATCTCTACCTATTCTATGGGCTTGACTTTTCCTAATGTAAATTCATGGCTCTTCAGAGATGGCCATTGTCTGGGAATGTTCTCTTGAAATTCCTTGACCCAGGCAAAATTATTAATGTTGTGGTGATGACTTGTTATACCTCCCTCAGCCTTCAGGAGTTTAAAAGCCATCTACAACTTCTTATCATGTCTTTCCCTGACCCAACTAGACAGATGAGCCAAGAAAAGGCTCTTTTCATGTAGCCATTATCTGGATTATGTAGAACACAAATCCGTTTCTTAAAAAATTCTAAGGGTGCAGGTAGATCCTTAAACATCTACCTCCAACCTGCTTCCTCAGGATGCTTTCATTTTCTCAAGTGTCTACCAGGACCAGCTTTTTCTGTCTACCACCTGTAGAAAAATGTACTGAAGCTTTCCTAGTTATCTCCTCATCACTGTGAAGTAAACTGGGGATAAATCTCTCTCCCTTTGTGACTTAGGGATGAGAATTCACAGCGTGTCAACCAAAATCTCTAGAAAACTTCTCTACAAATATCTTGTTCTCTCCCTTCTCAACACATTTATATTCTCAGAATTGGTGATGGAATCCGTGAATCTTGGACTTGGGTTTCAGTGAAAAATCTAAATTTTGGCCTAAAATCTTAATGTCTTTTAGGTCTATTTCATTTTTGTGATTTAGTGGAAAATTGAATTTTTGCATCCTTCATTTGTACAAGTCTCCACTTAGCCTAGCCTGTTTTGGGTCAAAATTGGTTGAAAAATGGTTCATCCTATCCTTCGTATTTCAAGTAGTGAAAAATTTGGAGTGAGGGATGCAGTGCTGTGTGGTTGTCCCAGTAGAAAACTCCCAAATGATCGTGAGTAAATATCTCAGATAGGAGAAGGCACTCAGCAGTTTGTAGCTTTGTACTTCCTAATCTTTTCCCTGGCATCTTCTTACTATCTTTTTCTTTTTGCACTACCTGGGTATTGGTATTTTTTTAAAAAAAATCAGGATAATTCTGATATGCATCTGGATTTTAAAAAGTGATTACAGGTTTTTCTGTTAAATGATAGCTTTAGTGATATAGAATTTTTTTTTTTTTTATTTCTGTTGGCCAATCATGGTACATGGTATAAAGTGAATAATACCATTTATTCTTTGTCTTTGGACTTAGGGTGTCCTTTTTTGGTGGGTTCCAGCCTCCTCCTGTTGATGGTTGCTCAACAGCTAGTTGCAATATTGGTGCTCTCACAGGAGGAAATGAGCATGCTTCCTTCTGCTCTGCCATCTTGACCTGGAAGCCCTTATTTTCCTATAAGAATTAATTTACCTCTGTATTCCTAGTTTTAGGAATATAATATATAACTTCATTCTATGTTTAAAATAGAGGTCATTGAAGAGGTTAAGGACATGGGCAAATAGAGGCTCTTAATTTCATTTCAATCCCCAAGAAGTAAAAGCATCTTCCTGGTGGTAATACTATGATGACCGACCGTCCAACTTCTTTATAAAGATCAAACATAGGTAATCAAAGTTTTATCATTGGTAAGCAGAGAATATCAGAGGATTTCAACCATTTTGATCTCACATTGTTTTGAGCATAGAACATTAAGCTTTCAAATGAGAAACTTTGCATTGAAGACCAAAGAGGGCAGAATAAAGACCCTGTTACATCATACTTGAGAGATGAATGCAGGACACTAGCTTTTGGGCAGTCCCTTTACTTTTTAATTGGTAAAAATGTCCAAAACTTAGCTAGGATCTCTTACAGGCCAAACTGGCCTGGGGATACTAAAACCATTCTGTAGGAAACCTGTCTGCCTCCCATGAAATGAGCTAGCTTGCTCTGAACTACATGCTTTGTAGTTGAAACCTTTAGTGTCCTGTGGTTCTTGAGCAAATATCCTAGGAGACTAGAATGATGACTCAATTTTATGTATCTCATAATTTCAGAGGAAAACGGCAGAATACTATTATAAACTCAAGTGGCAGGAAAACTGCCAAGCAAACAAACACACTGTGCTTTAAAAAGAGGAATCTGTGGCAAATGTGTTTATTTTTCATCATTGTATTTATTGTCAGTTGATATTTATCTGACAACTCTCGTTTTCTTCTACAGTTATATTTGCTAGGATAAAAAATCCATTTTGCACCAGACACATTTACCCATGTCAAGCATATCTTTTCTGCTTATGATTACATTCTTTACATCCTTCCTATATGAGTCCCTAAAGTGAATATGGACATCCAAGAGACTGAGCACCTTTGGAACTTTATTAGTCACCGAGTCTCACTGAAGATAAGCTGGATACCTGAATTTAATACTCTGTCAGTTGCACCTATGGCTCTGTGACTCATCATAACTGAACTACAACAAGAACCTCACAACCGACCCCATTAGGATCTCCTGTTACCTGCTGACAAGGGTAAGAATGAATTGCTTCCTCACTCCATTGCTGCTCCTCACCCCAGTGCTGTATCTCTCACTCCCTATTAGAGCTCCTTCTGCTTATTTCTGCCCCTCCAGGCCCTCAGCCTTGTAGAGACTCCACTTATTTAGGGCAAGGAAACATTTCCAAAGAATGATACTGGTTTGGCCTTATCTTGGGACCAGAGTTTCATAAAACAAGTACAGAACACTCCCACAAGTACGTGGACAATCATGATATTCACTTAACAGTTTAGGTTCCAGTACCACTCTAGTTTTTCATTCCCCCATCATACACTGTCATTCTTTTCTATTCCTCTAGTTCTGCACACCAGCCAGGCTGTTGAATATCAGCCAATCCTCTGAATATTTTTTTCCCTTCATCTTCCTTTGTTTCTTCCTATTTTCCCCATTTTCCCATAGCCCCAACTTATCTTTTTTATTTTCTCAAGTAAGTCCAGTTTAGACTCCAATTTATTTGTGAAGTCTTTCATCACTTCTTCCATTTACAGTTATTTCCAAGGTTTTATATTATTTCTTATATTGTTTCCATGATTTTATATTTACACAGTGCAATAGAATCTGTTAAATAAAACCTATTGTGATCTAACATTTTGCTGTTCAGAACTATGAATACATGTGAGAAAACACAAATCCATGTGGTCATTTTTATAGGACCTAAAATGGGAGCTGAAGCCCTCACAAACACTATTTTAGATAGTGTATTATTATTCTAGATTGTAGTGGTGGTTTAATTGCTAAGTAGTATCCAACCCCATGGACTGTAGCCCGCCAGGCTCTTCTGTCCATAGGATTTTCCAGGCAAGAATACTGGAGTGGGTTGCCATTTGCTTCTCCAGGGTGTCTTCTTAACCCAGGAATCAAACCTGGGTCTCCTGCATTGCAGGTGGATTCTTTACCAACTGAGCCACCAGGGAAGTTGATTCTAGATTACCTTTATGTAAATTAATATCAGTGCCCCTTGCTCCTCTCTAGACTGATTCCTAATTCAGGACCCATTTACACCTACCAAAAATAGATCATCTCAGATATATCCTCTGTGATTTGGAGATAGACAGTTACAGTCAAGGAAAATCAGCTGTCATGAACCTGATAGATCTAAGCAAAGTTGTTCATTCTGAATAGCTTTAACTAAATAATCAGCTCCAGTTTATCACCATTTGGTCTAATTGTCTAACCCAAAGGTGTGAGTTCTTAAGGTGGCATTGAGTTCAGTTCAGTCGCTCAGTCGTGTCCAACTCTTTGTGACCCCATGAATCACAGCACGCCAGGCCTCCCTGTCCATCACCAACTCCTGGAGTTCACACAAACTCATGGGCATCGAGTCGGTGATGCCATCCAACCATCTCATCCTCTGTCGTCCCCTTCTCCTCCTGCCCCCAATCCCTCCCAGCATCAGAGTCTTTTCCAATGAGTCAACACTTCATAAGAGGTGGCCAAAGTATTGGAGTTTCAGCCTCAGCATCAGTCCTTCCAATGAACACCTAGGACTGGTCTCCTTTAGGATGGACTTGTTGGATCTTCTTGCAGTTCAAGGGACTCTCAAGAGTCTTCTCCAACACCACAGTTCAAAAGCATCAATTCTTCAGCGCTCAGCTTTCTTCACAGTCCAACTCTCATATCCATACATGACCACTGGAAAAACCATAGCCTTGACTAGACAGACCTTTGTTGGCAAAGTAATGTCTCTGCATTAGTTAGCTGTTACTCTGGGTCCTTGCTTCAGGCTGCAGTTTCTTGAAATATGATTCACTGCTGCTTCACCACTTGGTATTTGCTCATCATTTTAAATTTCTACAGTAATGCCACTCATAGCTTGCTATCTCTTTGATATGCTTCTCAGATGCTTTGCTTAGATAGCAAGATCAACCACGGGAGTGGAAATCATGCAAGTTGCTGATCAGACTCTGTGACAGGAGGGCCCAGCTCCTTGCAAATGCCATCTGTGAAATGAGGGCGTGCACATAGAATTCTTTTAAGGTGTTATCTAGGTCGAGTGCTCAGTGACTCATTGCCTCATTCTAATGACTGGAAGATATGCCAGAGAGGACAATGTGCTGAGGGAAGACCAACTTTTCTTGCTATTCTTATTTGGTCCACGGTGTTTTGGATAGAGCTGCCATAAGAAGGATTTGCGGTATTGATTTTTACTGCCATGATCAAATGAAATGACGCATGCAAAGCACTTGGTCAAGTGCTTGAAAAATAATACTTTTTGTTGCTATTATCATGATATTCATCATGTAAGTAATCTTTTAAGGAATATCTTTTTGCAAATATCACTGAGGTTGATCTTTTTGTGGAGGGATAGAGGAAGAAAAGAATTACCTCGAAGGTAAAATTTTTAAAAGCCTATCTTTGAATCCAGTCACATATAATAAAATCCCTAGATTGAAAATCACTTCCCGAAAGAAAGCTCTTCCTCTCCAATCTCAGCCAGGTCTCCCATCATACATGCCAATGAATTTGCTACTCTGCCTTTAATGTGCTTTCAAGGTTGCAATCATTCCTTTGCAGCATTTATTTTGTTATTTCCACTTATTTTTTTTATTTATCTGTCTCTTCCAGAAAATTTTAGTCTTGAATAAAAATCACTGTGTGAGTCTAAGTTGTGGTGTCCCCATTTCTTGCCTCTGTGAAATGCTTAGTAAATGAATATCAAATATGTGGATAAATGCAGAGAAGCTTGAAGCCCCCTGATCATTGAACAATCACCCAGAATCAGAAGCTCTGAATTTTAGTCCCGACTTGAATAATAACTCTCCATGTCACCTGAAATAAGCTTCTATAAATCTTAATATTTTAACCAGATGGTTTGTGCTATATCAGTGATTTTTAACCCTGCTTGTACATCATAATCCCCCAGAGAGATTTTAAAAAGCATTTAATTTTAGGCTCAATCCAGTTGAATTAGATTCTCTGTGAACAGGGCTTTGGCACTGATCTGGACATATTTTAAGCTTCCCAGATGTTTCTAATGAACATCCATCCAGGTTTGAAAAATCATTGTACTAGATTAATGAAATTTCTTCCAAGTCAAAGTTATTTTTTGCTTACATTTTTGAAAAGACAGGCTCTTCTATGAATTTATTTGAGCCTTTGGAGTGATTCTTTGTGCACAGCAGGATCTCAGTAAATGTTTGTTGCTGCTGAACTAGCAGAGAGTTCTATTAAGGTCATGAATACTAAATGTGGGCAATTAATCATTAATATTAAATATGACTGGGATGATGTGCTCCTGTCTCATTTTGTAGTATGTTCAGGAAAAGAAGCCTTTGCATACTAGGTGGAAATAAATTGGGAAACTCTCTAGCGATGACAAGCAACTTGTGGTGCCTGTACTGAAGAAAATTAGATGTTTCTACATAAACCTAGAAATCACTTGCTGAACTCTTGATATATACAAGGCAGAATTTTAGAAATGCTTCATTGACTGAGTAATCAAATCCTAATAAACACCTTACAATAGGTGCTGCCCTTATCCAGATGAAGGAAATGAGGGACAAAAAGGTTAAGAACCTAGGAAGTAGTGGGTTAGATTTGAACTCAGTTTTCTCAGAGATGGGGCTTATCCACCATTATTCTAAGGCAGTGCAATTTCATAAAGTACTTAAACCTAGCCAGAGCAAAGTAACTGTTCTTGCATGACAATCACTTTTGAAGATAAATATATGACCTTCTGAAAAGACAGCATTTTAATTCAAATAGCTTATTCTTTGTTCAACTGAGATTTCTACTCTGGACACTATAGATTGTGAATCAAGATATATTATTTATCTATTGCTGTGTAACAAATTATCCCCAAGTTTAACAACCCCAAACCACACAGATTTATTATCTCATCATGTCTGGGGTCAGGAAGAGTGGCATGGTTTAACTGGGTCTCTGTTTCAGGGCTTATAACTCTTTAACTAGAGGCTGACTGAAACTATAGTCCCAAATGAAGGCTCAGCTGGGGAAGGACCCTCTCCATGTTCACCCACTGGGAAAAAAGTTCCTCAAGAGATATTGGACTATGTGCATAGGTTCCTAACTGACAACTAAAAAGATGCAGAATGAGAGAGTTGTGAGTTAAATTTTATTTGGGGAAAAAATGAGGACTGCAGCCTGGGAAACAGCAACTCAGATAGCTCTGAGAGACTGCTCCAAAGAAGCAGTGGGGAAGGTCACTATATAAGATTTTGGCGAAGGGAGAGTTCAGTGCAATCAAGGGCTTACTTTACAAAAGGTTTTCTGCCAGTCATGAGAAACTGCTATTACCATGAAGGGATTTAGTGCTTATCTAGAAATGAAGAGATGCAAGGATTGGGATCATGAAATCAGTTCCTGGAAATATCTAACTATTGAAAGGCCTGTTGCACCAGATTCCCTGGAGCACAGAGTGTGTCAGTGTCCACCTGAATCCCCCTCGGGTGCTGCTGAAGGTCTTGTTGGCAGCTACAGCAGCACAGGGTTCAGTCTCTTCAAAGGGAGATGGCAAAGGCCCTTGTTAAGAGCCTCTTGATGAAGGTGAAAGAGGAGAGTGAAAATGTTGGCTTAAAGCTCAACATTCAGAAAACTAAGATCATGGCATCCGGCCCCATCACCACATGGCAAATAGATGGGGAAATAGTGGACACAGTGGCTGACTTTATTTTTCTAGGCTCCAAAATCACTGCAGATGGTGACTGTAGCCATGAATTAAAAGATGCTTACTCCTTGGAAGGAAAGTTATGACCAACCTAGACAGCATATTGAAAAGCAGAGACATTACTTTGCCAACAAAGGTCCATCTAGTCAACGCTATGGTTCTTCCAGTGGTCATGTATGGATATGAGAGTTGGACTATAAAGAAAGCTGAGCACTGAAGAATTGATGCTTTTTAACTGTGGTATTGGAGAAGACCCTTGAGAGTCCCTTGAACTACAAGGAGATCCAATCAGTCCATCCTAAAGGAAATTAGTCCTGAATATTCATTGGAAGGACTGATGTTGAAGCTGAAACTCCAATACTTTGGCCGCCTGATGCGAAGAGCTGACTCATTGGAAAAGACCCTGATGCTGGGAAAGATTGAGGGCAGGAGGAGAAGGAGACGTCAGAGGATGAGATGGTTGGATGACATCACCAACTCAATAGACATGAGTTTGTGTGAACTCCAGGAGTTGGTGATGGACAGGGAGGCCTGGTGTGCTGCAATTCATAGGGTCACAAAGAGTTGGACACGACTGAGCAACTGAACTGAACTGATGTTCTATACATTAGAAGAAAGCTACCAAATCCATCCTATGCTCAAAGGGCGGAAATACCCAAAGGTGTTAGCACTGAAAGTGTTAACAGCCTCTGTAGGGAGGCCAGAGGTCCCCAAGCAGCAGGAGGAATTAAACTGCAAGTGGCAGACATTTTTCCCTTTTCTGTTGAGAATGCCTGGTTCCACCTGAACTTAACTATTCTCAAACCTTGAGCTAACCAGTGTGATTTTTCTTATGGAAATGTTTTTCTTAAGCTATGTTAATAAAACTATGTATTTGCTTAGGAATCTGCCTTTCTTCAAATCAGTTCTGCCTCAGGGTATTTTTTTTCTTTTTCCTTTTCCCAACACTTGGGCTGTTAATGGCTCAACAAACCAGTATTCATGTCAATTGTTCTAAGGCTGGGGTGAGAAGGGAATCTGAGATCTTGTCCATGGAGCCCGGAAGAATGGAATCCATGAATGGTAGTAAGTGAGTAGGATTTATTAGAGAGGAGGAAAGTACAAAACTCTCAGCATAGACACTGAGAGAGGGTAAAGAGTTCCCCCAAGGTGGTGAAAGGTTGTTGTTGAATCACGCGAAGACACGGGGATTCTTGGCCCCCGGAGGAGAAGAATTCAATCTGGGGCCAGAGACGAGGCTTGATCGCTCAGAGCTTTTGTGTAATAAAGTTTTATTAAAGTATAAAGGAGATAGAGAAAGCTTCTGACATAGGCATCAGAAGGGGGCAGAAAGAGTACCCGCTTGCTAGTGTTAACAATGAAGTTATATAATCCAAAGAATGTCTGGAGGTTGTAAAGACCTCATCAGACCTACTCCCATAATTTACATTTTAAGATAACACTGTCCTCAGGCAAGATACCTCCTTGTAAAAACCAGGTCTACTCCTATAATTTACATTTTAAGATAACAGAAGGTTTAATGCAAAGACTGTCCTTAGGCAGGATACATTATTGTTATATAATCCTAAGGAATGTGGAAAAAGAAAAAAGTTTGTCCTTTCTTCCTCCTTGAGAATTCCAGACCCCTCTTTCCTTGGGGACCCCTAGACTCCCTATCAACCTGCCTAGGAAATGACTCTCTCATTGGGACTTACAGAAGTTATTATATCCTTCTTTAAACAACATTATTTCTAATGAATCAATTTAAAGGTCAAGATATTTAACATCTTTATGGCTTCTCTGGATCCTTGGATTAAGTCACCATCCTTTTTCATGCCCTCTGGCCATTTTACCAGATGCATGGATTTAAGATTAATGATCACCAGTTGTTTTTCCCTCAAGCATATGGAACAGAATTTAATTACTGCCCTTCCCTCGATCTGAGTGCTGATAATTTATCAGACTAAAGACATAGTCCTGGAATTCAGGACAATGGAATGGGATGTTTATTGAAAACAAGACTCAAAGCTCTACACTAACTGCCTAGTAATTTCTACCTAGGATGACACACCCTGTGCCATTCTGTCTCAAAAATGTGTATTGTGGGAGAAGGGGTTGGGGAGACTCCCTCATCCTTGAGGTATCTCTTTTACCTGACTAGCATCTTGCTAACAGACATAACATAACACAAGAGAAGACATCACCAGATGGTCAACACCGAAATCAGATTGATTCTATTCTTTGCAGCCAAAGATGGAGAAACTCTATACAGTCAACAAAAACAAGACCAGGAGCTGACTGTGGCTCAGATCATGAACTCCTTATTAGCAAATTCAGACTTAAATTGAAGAAAATAGGGAAAACCACTAGACCATTCAGGTATGACCTAAATTAAGTCCCTTATGATTATGCAGTGGAAGTGAGAAATAGATTTAAGGGACTAGATCTGAAAGACAGAGTGCCTGATGAACTATGGACGGAGGTTCGTGACATTGTACAGGAGACAGGGATCAAGACCATTCCCATGGAAAAGAAATGCAAAAAAGCAAAATGGCTGTCTGGGGAGGCCTTACAAATAGCTGTGAAAAGAAGAGAAGCGAAAAGCAAAGGAGAAAAGGAAAGATATAAGCATCTGAATGCAGAGTTCCAAAGAATAGCAAGAAGAGATAAGAAAGCCTTCCTCAGCAATCAATGCAAAGAAATAGAGGAAAACAACAGAATGGGAAAGACTAGAGATCTCTTCAAGAAAATTAGAGATACCAAGGGAACATTTCATGCAAAGATGGGCTCAATAAAGGACAGAAATGGTATGGACCTAACAGAAGCAGAAGATATTAAGAAAAGGTGGCAGGAATACACAGAAGAACTGTACAAAAAAGATCTTCAAGAACAAGATAATCATGATGGTGTGATCACTCACCTAGAGCCAGACATTCTGGAATGTGAAGTCAAGTGGGCCTTAGAAAGCATTACTATGAACAAAGTTAGTGGAGGTGATGGAATTCCAGTTGAGCTATTCCAAATCCTGAAAGATGATGCTGTGAAAGTGCTGCAGTCAATATGCCAGCAAATTTGGAAAACTCAGCAGTGGCCACAGGACTGGAAAAGGTCAGTTTTCATTCCAACCCCAAAGAAAGGCAATGCCAAAGAATGCTCAAATTACCACACAATTGCACTCATCTCACACACCGGTAAAGTAATGCTTAAAATTCTCAATGGCAGGCTTCAGCAATACGTGAACCGTGAACTTCCAGATGTTCAAGCTGGTTTTAGAAAAGGCAGAGGAACCAGAGATCAAATTGCCAACATCTGCTGGATCATCGAAAAAGCAAGGGAGTTCCAGAAAAACATCTATTTCTGCTTTATTGACTATGCCAAAGCCTTTGACTGTGTGGATCACAATAAACTGTGGAAACTTCAGAAAGAGATGAGAATACCATACCACCTGACCTGCCTCTTGAGAAATTTGTATGCAGGTCAGGAAGCAACAGTTAGAACTGGACATGGAACAACAGACTGGTTCCAAATAGGAAAAGGAGTACGTCAAGGCTGTATATTGTCACCCTGTTTATTTAACTTATATGCAGAGTACATCATGAGAAATGCTGGACCGGATGAAGCACAAGCTGGAATCAAGATTGCTGGGAGAAATATCAATAACCTCAGATATGCAGATGACACCACCCTTATGGCAGAAAGTGAAGAGGAACTCAAAAGCCTCTTGATGAAAGTGAAAGTGGAGAGTGAAAAAGTTGGCTTAAAGCTCAGCATTCAGAAAACTAAGATCATCAAATCTGGTCCCATCACTGCATGGGAAATAGATGGGGAAACAGTGGAAACAGTGTCAGACTTTATTTTTTTTTTTGGCTCCAAAATTACTGCAGATGGTGACTGCAGCCATGAAATTAAAAGATGCTTACTCCTTGGAAGAAAAGTTAAGACCAACCTAGATAGCATATTGAAAAGCAGAGACATTACTTTGCCAACAAAGGTCCGTCTAGTCAAGGCTATGGTTTTTTCCAGTGGTCATGTATGGATGTAAGAGTTGGACTGTGAAGAAAGCTGAGCGCAAAAGAATTGATGCTTTTGAACTGTGGTGTTGGAGAAGACTATTGTGAGTCCCTTGGACTGCAAAGAGATCCAACCAGTCCATTCTGAAGGAGATCAGCCCTGGGTGTTCTTTAGAAGGAATGATGCTAAAGCTGAAACTCCAGTACTTTGGCCACCTCATGTGAAGTGTTGACTCATTGGAAAAGACTCTAATGCTGTGATGCTGGGAGGGATTGGGGGCAGGAGGAGAAGGGAACAACAGAGGCTGAGATAGCTGGATGGTATCACTGACTCGATGGACGTGAGTCTGAGTGAACTCCAGGAGGTGGTGATGGACAGGGAGGCCTGGACTGCTACGATTCATGGGGTCGCACAGAGTCGGACATAACTGAGCGACTGAACTGAACTGAACAGACGTAACACATAAAAACTAGCAAGTGGGCACTCTTTCTCTTTCCTCTGATATCTATGTCAGAAGCTTTCATTATCTCTCTTAAACTTTAATAAAAATTTATTACACAAAGGTTTAAAGTGATCAAGCCTCATCTCTGGCCCTGAATCGAATTCCTCTCCTCTGGAGGCCAAAATCCCAGTATTGCACATGGCTCGTAGCAGCAACCTTTCAGTTCGAGGAAGTGGAGAACATTTGGGAACCTCTTTAGAAGACTTCCTGCCACACAAGGAAATGCCCATGAAGAATGTGCATATGGTTTTACCTGCAGCCGTGGCTGGGGATTTTATTATACCTGCATGTTGCATAAGCATGGACCCTTTGATGGCATGGTTATGGTAATGAAGGAGGAAACAAACAGAACAGGCTATATCTTGAAAGCAGGACTTCATCTTGGGCCGGACTGTGAACGTTGAGCTCTATGCCCAGTATCTATGGAAAGGACATACCAACTGGAAAACCAGGCCCCCGGAAGGAAGAGCCCCAGAGCTCGTACCTAGTCTCTCAAGTCACCTAGAAGAATATCCTAACTATCTGTGTAACCGAAAAGAACCATACATTCTATTATGCTTATTGGGGTATGACCACAGGCCTATTGATAACTGTCCACTGTTGACTACCTAGGCTTAAGGCATATGAATCACGGGTCAACTTTGATTGTATCATTCTTTTCCTTTGTTCACACTAGTTTCAGGGAATTTGGGGAGGTGGGTTTGGGCATGTACACTTAGGGTATATAAGGTTTTCACAAAAACTGGTTGGGATCCTTGACTAAGAGGAGTCTCTGCCTTGGGCCCATGGGTGTAATAAACTGCCCTCCACTATCGGCATTGTCCTTCTGAGTGAGCTTGTTTCCTGGAACGTGTGGCTACAGCACTGCCATCTAAAGGAACTGTATTGGAAAATGAAGTTGTATTGTTCTAAATCACTAACACTTTATTTATGTAAATATGTACTTCCAGAATTAGGATAAGCCCTGAGTTAGGTTGGTACTTTTATTTCAAACTACAGCACATGTTAGAATCATTGTCCTCATTCAGGTTGTTTCCAGATGCAACATAGGATAATGACATTATAGACCAACTTCATGGGGGAGATGTGTCAGGGTTGATGCCACCCTTTTCTGAAAGTATTGAATAATTTCATTTGGTCAAAATAGTCTAAAAGAGACATCTACTTGCAGTATTTAATAAGAACCTTCAGAGTCTATTCACTTTATGTTTCTTATTCACATTTGGGAACTTATTCAGGAAAGGGGGCATGCAAATGTGAGGTGTTACCATGCAAAAGGCACTTTCCAAATGTTATTTCATGTAAATTTCATAGAAAGCTTATGAAATAAGTATAACAATGTAATTCACAAATAATAGGACAGAGCTAGGACTTCAATCCAGTTCTGTTTGACTTTAGTTCCATGGTAACTTTGTCACTCCTTGCCACTGTGTTACTTAAATTCTGACTGCTGTTTTGTCTCTAAGTAGTGTCCAACTCTCTGCAACTCCATGGATTGTAGCCCACCAGGCTCCTCTGTCCTTGGGATTTCCCAGGCAAGAATACTAAAGTGGGTTGCCATTTCCTCCTACAGAGGATCTTCCCTACCTAGGGATTCAACCCATCATTATTGATTAGCAGTAGGATTATTTACCACTGAGCCACCTGGAAAGCCCTAAATTCTGACTATCTCCTGATAATTTGTTCCATCTTTTCCCTGAACTCATTTCAATCCCAGCTAACTGCAAAATGATGGTCAAAATATGACAATCTTTTACTTTGTGCTCCACAAATGATTATTGAGTTTTTATATTTCTATTTCCATATGTTCAATCTGAGGATTTTAAACCACTCAAAAAAACATGAGCTAATACCAGTGTATTTCCTACTGAAGGATGATCATGGAAATGCTTTAATTGCCTTAATGTTCCAAATGCCTTAAGACTTGAGTTTATAAAAATTTCTTTATAAGGAAGGATGGATGATGCTTCCTATGATTACCACATGAAGGCTTTTCTTATAAATCTTTTCTCATTTATCAAACAACTAAGAATTGCATCATATGCATGGTTTTTGTATCTTGATTTTAAATTGCTACCTTAGAAAATCAATACTGCTTGGGTTATTGACATCCAAGAGAATATGAATTTTCATTATGCCAATTAATCTTTGTACCTTTCTGGAAGGTATTACCTAGTATGTGGGATAACATGGAGCAACTTCACCCAGAACCCACACCAAGACTTGGTGCTCTGGCTACTGAGAGTCCTATTGGTAGTTGATCTTAGCTATCAGACCCTGTAGGGAATGCCCCAGTTGCATAATGTTACAGGGAAGAATCTGTTTTTCTTTAACCTTTGCTTCTTTTACTTTTTGTTTCTTTTATTTTAACCTTTGCTTTTGTTCACTGAAAATATACTATCTATATATAATGTCCTGCCTCAGGCAATCCTGCCCCTCTGCCTAAATGTTAACACATCCCCTCCCTGAGATTGGCCATTCCAGGAGATATTTGCAAGGTTAATGGCCTTTTAAATTTACTTCCTCATGCATCTCCTCTGTGTTCTACAAAAGAACTTGGCATCCAGACCTGATACGATGGTTATGTTGAGACAGTCTGCCATCTTCCTTGTCTGCCAGCTTTCTGAATAGTCATATTCTTTGCCTCTACATCCCATCTCCAAACTTACTGGCCTGTCATGCAGTGAGCAGAGCCAGCTTGGACTCAGTAATAATAAGGCAGCTTTGTTTCACGCCACACTTTCCCAAAGGTGATCGCATTTCATGACTGATCAAAGTAGGTGGTATAAAGGTCATCCATTCAGTCCAACAGAGGATAACTAATGGGCCATTTCAGTGCCAGAGCTCCCCATGGAAGGAACTGAGACTGTATATCCTGCATTGTAATTCAGTCCCTGCCTCTGTCCAATCTTGCTTTTTCCTCCTTTCATTCCAGGAGTTGATCATAAGACCATGCCTGAATAAACGTCCTGAACCTCACACTGTGTCTCAGAGTCTGCTTTCCAGGAAACACAAATCATATCTATTTCAAATATTTATTATCTTGAGACATCATCCTTTCTAACATACCACATCTAACACACCACATCCATATAACATACAACACAGTTAATTTTTGGATCATGGCCTTCCTTTAAAATTCACAAAAAGAGGGAAAATTTGCTAAAGGAGAATTTTCTCAGCTTTTTAGATGTTAGCTCTTTCTTGGCTTTTTTTTTTTCTTCCCTGTCTCAGTGGAAGAATTGACTTATATTTTCTGTCCAGTCTCTGGATCCCAACTTCTCTTATTTTAGAGGAAATTTTATCTCTCAAAACCCAATACTCTTCCTCACCCTTTCTCATGTAATTTTAACAAGCCCAGACTTGAAAATCAAAACAAATATACACATGCCAACTTCTTCTTCTGTCATGTATCATCTCTTCCCTTTTTCTTCTTTTTTTTTTTTCATCTCTTCCCTTTTTAAAACAACTTTCTTGTTTAAAAAAAAAAAAAAAAAGAGTAGAGCAGACAAGCTGTTTGCATTAGTCTGCCCAAACTTCTCACTCTGATATTAACAATAATTTCTTTGTGACAACATTTAGTAGATATTTCTTGACCTTATATTATTGACTCTTTGGGCCATTTTGCTAATATTGTATTTGGAAATTCTATCCTCTATTTTTTTGGTCACATGATTATGTCTGACTATCCCTTCTCTTTCTCCCTTTTTATCTTTCTCATTATATATAATTATTTCCCATTATTCTGTGCTTGGCCTCCAATCACTTTAAAAAATCTCTCTGGGTAATCTTATCCTTGCTCATGGCATCAAATAATACCTGTATTTTGATGATTCCCAAATCAATATCTTTCTTTAATCTTCTCTTCCCTTTCGTCCTTTCCCCATCTCTTTCTTTCTTTCATTCACTGTTTGTTGTTGTTGTTTGTTTGTTTATACTATCTCCATCTAGATGGCCTCAAAGTCAATGGGCTCCAAATTTCTTCTCCTAAAAACTTGACCCTTCATCTGTGTTTCTCATCACAGTGAAAGGGAACATTTTTTAGCCATATGCCTAATCCATAAACTTGGCAATGAATCCTCAGTTTTTTTCCTTTTCTTACTTTTCTGCCAAACCCTATGTACTCTGCTTAATTTGTCTCTCTTAAACTCATCAACTTTTCTCCATCTCCACTTCTACTATCTAAATTCATGTTTTAATCTTCTTTGGCATGGATTATTGCCATGGTAACCTAAGTAGTCTTCCAGCCTCAAACCCAGCCCCAATAAGTTATTCTCTGCTCTGTAGTGAGAATGACTTAATAACCCTCATAATAGACTGCTAAATCCCTAGTATTACAAAAAAAATTCTTGATCTGGTTTTTAATCTTCTAGTGTCATCTTTCACTTCTCCTTACTATTCTCTATTTTATGGTTTCCTGAATAAATAAAAAGTTCTAGGTTTTTGTTTATGCTCCTCCCTCTGCTGCCATGCTGTATTCCTTTCCCATTCCTACCTGGTTAACTCCTGCTCATCATTTAAGAGTTAACTCCTGTGTCACCTCTCCTGGGAAAGCATCACAGGCTCCTGCATCTGGGATCAGTACTGCTTCTGTGCACTGCTGTAGTGCTTGATGGACTGCCAATATTGGTTTGGGTTGACTTGGATCTGCCGTTAGGTACTGTAGTTTTTTCTCTTCAAGTAGTTTCAGGTGTGAAGGAAGTTTGCAAATTGTTTTCCAAGCTCTTCCTTGCACACTAGAATAGATTAAATGGCTCATAAACTTAGGTGGATAGGAAGTCAAATTATGCATATTGATATTGAATAGTCATGTTCCTGTGAAGTTCTATTACAGTGGGTACAGACTGTTTGAAGTGATAGGAGTCATTTAGGCTTGTCATATGACAATTATTTAATTATGAAGAAATTTCTGATTTCACCATCTTCATTAACTTCACCTAAATAATCCTTTCCAATGACCAATTAATATATCTTCATTATTTTCAGGGATACTGAGCATTCAGTCATAGGGGTTCACATTGCATTTAAAGAGATTCTAAGTCTGCTTTTTAGAATACTGCAGAAGGAAGTTGTTACTTTACTTGGATACGTACAGCCAAGATAAAACAGAAGATTCTAACATATATATATATAAGAAATATTATAATTTGAAATACACTTTTCTGGATTATTTAAAATTTCTCTGTGCACTTTGAATAATAGACTTCTCCTTTGCATATCTGTTACTAAATGGGAATGTAAATATAAATTCACTTTATAAGCACTTTCATGTGTCAGCTACTGTACTAAACAGTTAACGTGTAATAATCTATTTATTTCTCAAAATAACTCCATGAGGATTTCAGAGCCTCATCATCTTTCCAACAAAGAAATGGAAATTTAGAAATACCAAGTACTTCCCCAAAGTCACACAGATAACTAAACAAAGGAGCTAGGACTCAAGGACAGGTCTGTCGGATTATAAAGACCATGCTCTGAAGCAGTTGGCTAAACTGACCTGTGTGTCCTTCACAAGGTAATAGACATTTGGTTTTCCTATCAGTTGACCTTGACTTCCTAGCACTGTCACTTTTGAAAACAAATACGGCATGCTCCTCTTTCCTAATATCTTAAGATCTGTGTTTATTCATGGTCTATAGAACAAAAAGTCTCTAAACTTTCATAGGGTCATGTATAAGAGGAGAGACCACATTCTTTAGTCCATTATGAGTTGAATATTTGGATAAACTCTGAATTTGGGACTTGTGAGTGGATTACACTCCCCCAAAATATATGTACAACATGTAGTCCCTAATAACCTGAATGTGATCTTGCTGCTGCTGCTGCTGCTAAGTCACTTCAGTCGTGTCCGACTCTGTGCAACCCCATAGACGGCAGCCCACCAGGCTCCCCCGTCCCTGGGATTCTCCAGGCAAGAACACTGGAGTGGGTTGCCATTTCCTTCTCCAATGCAGGAAAGTGAAAGTGAAGTCACTCAGTCATGTCTGACCCTCAGCGACGCCATGGACTGCAGCCTTCCAGGCTCCTCCGTCCATGGGATTTTCCAGGCAAGAGCACTGGAGTGGGGTGCCTTTGCCTTCTCTGGAATGTGACCTTACTTGGTGATAAGTGAAATATTTCCTGCCACATCAGTAAACAAAGGATGTCACAGTCATCAGCGATTGCAGCCCTCCAATGTGAGCCAGTGAGCCCTGAGGATACACATGGAGGAAAGAATACCTGCCATCTAGTAGCTATCAGACTGTAGCCTCTCCCTATGGTGAGCCCTCAGGAAACCCAGAATATGAAAACACAGGATACTGACCCCAGATAGATGAAATGCATATCTAAAGAATGATTTTGGTGAGCCCAGATTCTTGCATGCATTGTTAAGTACTAAATTCCTTAATTTGGGATTTTTTTTTTTAATCAAAATTAATCTTTTGATGTTCCCAACTACCTGTCCTATGTTGCAAAACTGCTATAAATCCAAGCTCCCTGCTGTCTTTCTGGGAGCAGTTCTCTTGAGGCTCAGGTTTCTAGGCTTGAAGTCTTAAAAATTACCACCAAATAAAACATAACCCTCAACTTTTAGATTGTGAATATTTTTAAAGTCAATATTGGAACTAGAACTTTGCAGATATAATCAAGTTAAAATAAGGTCATGATCAATTAGGGTGGATATTAACCCAATATAACTGACATCCATATAAGAAAAGAAGAGACACAAAAACACACAGGAAGAAATCATGTGTCTATGGAGGCAAAGATTGGAGTGCTCTACAAGTCAAGGGATGCCAAGGATTGCTGGTAATACCAGAAATGAGGAGAAAGGCATAGAACAGATTCTCCTCTAGAGTCTTCAGCAAGCATGTATCTGTGGATATCTTGATTCTGAACTTCTGATCTCCAGAACTGTAGGAGAATAAATTTGTGTTTAAATCCATCTAATTCATGGTACTTTGCTATGGCAATCCTGAGAACCTAGTATAGGACTCTTTTCCCTGTCAACAATCTATGACTTTTAAAATCTGTGCATCTTATATGTATAATCTGTTTGGAGGTAAGAGTGGGAAGAAAACACATTTTTTTTTTTCATGAAAAAAACAAAAGTTAGTAAGAAATCAGATTTCATTATTTCTTCTGAAAGAAGCTACAACATGTTAAGGGGATCGATTTCATCACATATATACTCAGGAGCAAAAATTATCTGCAGCTGCAGTGAAGCGAAATTCGTCTTGGATTAAAAATGATGTGCCTATATAGCATAAGAGATCTATTAAATTAAATAAAAGCAAGTAACAAGCACTGTTTGCTAGGGAAGATTGAACATTGTTTACTGAAAAAGCGAAATGTACACATACAGGAGGAAGGGTTGATATCAGAGTTAAAAATAAGTTTGATGAGAGGAGCTGCAATTAGAATGCTGACATTTGCAATTCAAGTGGTCCCTGTGATGGCTGGAGGCTGCCTCCTGGGTTGATGGGGGCCAGCAGTGGTGGGTTATTCAGCAATAGAGAGGAAATATAAATTATAGACTGCAGGTGAAAAGAAGAGGATTTCTTTTCATTTGAAATTGAGCTGATGAATCTCTGGGGAATTATTTAAATGATCAAGGTTTTCAGAAGAAGCCATAAGACTTGTTTTCTCATAGCACAATGGATGACAGCAGCTTTATTAATACCCATTCTAATCACACTAATTGACTTGTCTCAGGCCTCCAAAGTCCCAACAGTAGTCACACCCTAAGCCTCCAACGCCATAGCATCTACCACCATGGGTCCAAAGTACCAATAGTTTCCAAAATAGCTGCAGCATAGAGTCTTCAGAGATGAGGATGGTGTAGGAAGTCAGTGAAGAGTAGTCAACATTTAGGATCTTGATATACTACCAAGAGTGGCTGTAGGAAATTCCAGGACTTCAATTTCTAATTCCATATACTAAGTAGTGTCAAGATAATAGCTAATTTTGGTACATATGAGTGAAAAATGTTAAGTTGCTCTTGGAATCCTTGTGCAAAGTTAGAATTTCTTGAACAATTAGAAAAGAAACATGGCTTTAGAAATCACTGTTTCTCCTTTACCTCAATATAAAAAAATCTATAACCTATATAGGAATCTAGAGATTCATATATAAACTAAACATATTCCTCTTCCAAGCTGGGAAATTTAGCTAAACACAGGAATATGGCTGCTATTTTCTTTATACTCAAAGCAGCTGTGATCTCTTTATGGCAGCAGAATGATGAGCAAATACAGTTTTTCTCACACTGCTCCTTAATACTCTCTCATGACATCAATGAAAACTACTCATCTCAGATGTATTGTGATGTTCTTCAGCTGAGATTATTGGTTTCATTTATGTTGAAATACTATCCTCAAAAATAATGATTCTAGCTCCACACAATAGAATTCAGAGGTGTTATGTTTTTAAATGTACAGAAAAAAAAAAAAGAAGAAGATAATACAATATCTAGCATTTCTAAGCTAAGATGTTGGGAATACATAGTCTCTGTAAGAAGCTTAAAGTTGAAATAAAAACAAGGTGATTTAACCCAAGATCCATGAGAAATACTCAGGGATTAGGGCATGTAGAAGCTAGATACACAGTTATGTGTGTATTAAGGTCTCTGCAGTCAAAATGCATAGTTGCCAACATCAGGCTGTGAAACAGAGCACTTATGAATCTTCAAGATTACAGGCTGTATCAGAGTTTATATGGATTTTCATTATTTCTTACATGGATCATGGATAAGTGTATGAAAAACAATTTCTCAGCATGGAAAATATTCCATCATGTAACAAGAAAGTAATAACAAAGTTTTGTTGCTGTTGTCATTATAAGGAACCAATCAGAAAAAGTTGAATGACAGGAAATGTATTTTTGAGCAAGAATTCTGCTGGTAGGTAACCTCTCTCATGGGGAAAACACCATTCTAATCTTTAGAAAGCCTCCCTAACCACAGCAGTAGATGGAGAGGTTTCCCTGAAGAACCTGTAGCAGGCAATTTTTAAAAGCTTTTTGAGCAGAGTGATCACCTTTGCATTCCAGCATTGCTCAGAGTCACATGGTCCAAGATAATGGAAATCAGAGTAATAAAGAGCTCTGGAGATCTTATGAATCGATGCTGTCTGAAAACTAAGGAGGTGCTTGAGAATGCATCTTTATCACTAGTGTGTCAGAAGTGATATGAAGCATTGATTGGTTTAATGAGGACTGATGTGAATAAATTTAAAAATAAGACATGGTATTTTGAAGAGGCATGATGAATGATTAAGAGCAGGTACTCAAAGAAATGAACCCTTAAAAAACCAGCACAGTGACTCTTATCCTAGCTACCATTGGCTTGGATGTTCACTAATTTCCCAGAATATAGAACATGAAACTAACATGTTTTTAATATGCAATTCCTTAATAGCTAATGGTGTTGAGCATCATTTCACATGCTTATTAACCAGTTGTATGTTTTCTTTGACTAACTATCATTCAGAAGTGCTGTCCACTTTTTAATTGTGGGTTCTCCAAGACAGGCTTCAGCAAAACATGAACCATGAACTTCCAGATGTTCAAGCTGGTTTTAGAAAAGGCAGAGGAACCAGAGATCAAATTGCCAACATCTGCTGGATCATCAAAAAAGCAAGAGAGTTCCAGAAAAACATCTATTTCTGCTTTATTGACTATGCCATAGTCTTTGACTGTGCAGATCACAATGAACTGTGGGAAATTCTGAAAGAGATGGAAATACCAAACCACCTGGTCTGCCTCCTGAGAAACCTGTATGCAGGTCAGGAAGCAATAGTTAGAACTGGACATGGAATAACAGACTGGTTTCAAATAGGAAAAGGAGTACGTCAAGGTTGTATATTGTCACCCTGCTTATTTAACTTCTACGCAGAGTATATCATGAGAAACACTGGGCTGGAAGAAGCACAAGCTAGAATCAAGATTGACGGGAGAAATATCAGTAACCTCAAATACGCAGATGACACCACCCTTATGGCAGAAAGTGAAGAGGAACTAAAAAGTCTCTTGATGAAAGTGAAGTGGAGAGTGAAAAAGTGGCTGAAAGCTCAACATTCAGAAAACAAAGATCATGGCATCTGGTCCCATCACTTCATGGGAAATAGATGGGGAAACAGTGGAAACAGTGTCAGACTTTATTTTTGGGGGCTCCAAAATCACTGCAGATGGTGACTGCAGCCATGAAATTAAAAGACGCTTACTCCACGGAAGAAAAGTTATGACCAACCTAGATAGCATATTGAAAAGCAGAGACATTACTTTGCCAACAAAGGTCCATCTAGTCAAGGCTTTGGTTTTTCCAGTGGTCATGTATGGATGTGAGAGTTGGACTGTGAAGAAACCTGAGAGCCGAAGAATTGATGCTTTTGAACTGTGGTGTTGGAGAAGACTCTTGAGAGTCCCTTGGACTGCAAGGAGATCCAACCAGTCCATTCTGAAGGAGATCAGCCCTGGGATTTCTTTGGAAGGAATGATGCTAAAGCTGAAACTCCAGTACTTTGACCACCTCATGCGAAGAGTTGACTCATTGGAAAAGACTCTGATGCTGGGAGGGATTGGGGGCAGGAGGAGAATGGGCTGACAGAGGATGAGACGGCTGGATGGCATCACTGACTCCATGGACGTGAGTCTGAGTGAACTCCGGGAGTCGGTGATGGACAGGGAGGCCTGGCGTGCTGCGATTCATGGGGTCGCAAAAAGTCGGATACGACTGAGCGACTGAACTGAACTGAACTGAACTGTTGAGTTGTAACAGATCTTAAAATATTCTGATTACAAGTTCTTTATGGGCTATTTGAATTGCAAATATAATCTCCCATCCTAGTTTCTCTTTTCACTCTCTTGATGATGTCTTTCAAAGCAAAAAAGCTTTTAATTTTTATGAAATCCAATGTATTTAGTTTATTTTGTGGCCTTTGCTTTTGGTGTTGTATCTAAGAAATGATCGAAAAATCCCAGGTCATGAAGATTTTTGCCTATGCTTTCCTCTAAGAGATATATATACCGTTAGCTCTAACATTAGATCTTTGATCCATTTTGAGTTAATTCTTGATAAGGTGAGAGATATGAGACAGGTTCCAACCTCATCCTTTTGCAGTTGCTTCAATACCATTTGTTGAAAAGCCTACTATTTCCCAGAAGGTCTTGGCATTCTTAAGTCAAGTGACATGAATACAAAGGTTGTCTTAATTCATTTCAGCTTTGAAAGTCTAAAGTTCAAGTTCTTATCTTAATATCATTGAAATCAGATATGACTGATATGAAAGGTAAGATTCATATTGAGGCAAATCCTAGCTGTGAATCAGTGAAGCCAAGAGAATTATGTTTAGTTCCAAAATACCATGGTGGAACAGGCACAGGATAGATATTCCTATTCCAAAAGAAAGAAATAAGAAAGATATAAGGGGAACAGGCCCCAAGTAAATACACAGCCTAACAGGGCAAACAACATTATACCTGAAGACTCAAGAATAATCGTTTCTGGCTCAATGCTCTGCCCTCTGAACTAAATAGTATGGTGGCCCCACCTCTGGTGCTCTCCCAGGTTATTCTCTCTCTGGGTGGCTCTGCCCTGGGTCCACTAGGTACAGCCCGATTTCAGCTCTTGGCAGGGCCCCTGATACACTGGGCAGGAGCATTCTGGCCTGCTTGAACTAGAAAGGAACTAGCTTTATCCTGACCCTTTGCACTATGGGTCTATATGGGTCAGTTTCCCATAACACGTTCCTTTTTCCTGTCTGAGACCTCATTGAAATGGTGTCTACCATCCATACTTCTACCAACATTCTGTTCATGATTACTTGTTTTATCTAAGAAGACAGAAACTCTCTCTACAACTGTCTTCTTTTCATTCTGAGTTCTCATCAGAATTGTTTACAATGATCCACTTATAACAATGCAGGATTTTCTAGCATGCGTCTCAAAACCCAAGTCCAAAGCCATCTCCATATTGTTAGATATTTGTTATAGCCTGCACGTTGACTTTTGGTATTAGTTTATGTCTGAGTCCGTTTGTGAAGCTGTAACAAAAGTACCAGGACTGGTAGTTTGAACAACAAGTGTTTCTTTCTCACAGTTCTGGAGGCTGAAAGTCCAAGATCCAGAGGCCAGCAAATTTAGTGTTTGGTGAGGACCACCTTCTTGCTTCATAGATGGCCATCTTCTTGCTGTGTCCTTTCATAGTAGAACAGATGGGAGAGCTCTCTGAGGTCATTTTTATATGGGCACTAATCCTACTCATGAAGGCTTCATCTTTATGACCTAATCACCCCCTAAAGGCTCCACCATCTCATTTGTGAATAGGATACCAACATGAACTTGAGGGGCACATACATTTAGTCCATAATATTCTGTTTCATACCATCAGTGGGTTTTTCTCTTTGGCTCAAATGCATCTGTCTCTCTTTCTTATTCTATTTTTTTCCCTTTGTCTAGGTACCTAGGATGCAATCCACATCTGTCTATTTTACTCATTACTTTTCTGGGGAGACATTTTGATCTTCACAGAATACTTTGGATAACTCCATTTCCTATAGATTCCTATGAAGTTTTTCCTTTATTATTATTTGTTTTATGTCCTTTATGTACTGGTAACTCATTTGTCTTTATAGATGGAATGCGTTCTCCACAAATGTGTCCCAGAACACTATGCACTGTGTATCCATCCCAGACATGTTGACAAATTTTAATTTATAGAAAATCTTTATGATAATCTTAACTGGGGATATGTTTTGACCTTGTGATGTCTATTAAATGAACTATCGAGTTGTCACATGTGCTACAAACACAAAATTAGTGAGTACAAATTAGCTAGAAAATTCTTAATACCCTTACTTGTGAAGTGACATTCTAATAATCTTTAGAGAGCCTGGTCCCTGTAAAGTTTATCGTGACAATCCCAAGAAAGGTTGATTTTCTTTATTGGCACTCCCTGTGAAAACCACTCTTTTGCCACTTAACATACACACTTGCAATCATTTTTATATATACATGTTTCTGAGGGACATACGGCAGTATCATGTCCGATTCATATTTCTGATCTATATCCTGGTACTGGGTCAGACATGATGTAAAAACATATTTAAAAAAATGAATGAATTAATCAAGGAACTATAATGTTATAATATTGAAAACCAACAATAACACAGACCATTCACATAAATTTGAAATCCCAGAAACAAATTATGATTATCCCAAGAAGGATTTATTGTGTTTTTGGCCAATCATATGCAAATTAAAATAATTTCTATAGTTTATTATGCATTTTTCAATTTTATCTAGATGATAAGATGTTAGACTGTAAGGGAATTGAATCCTACTTACTGACATAATATTTGATTAAGTAGAAGTGGAATAAACTGCTTATCAGAGTTTTTGAAAAAAAAAAAAAAATGGCTGATATTCAATACCATTTCAACAGGAAATTCACATTCCATTGCCTAAAGTCAGAAGCATTTATATATAGCATCACACCTCGCCACAAACAACTGACCTTATCATATGGCTAATGTCTTGAAATCTCAGAATTATTTTTGGCCATTTTCTGTTTGCTACCCCTACTTCCTCTCACATCTGAGTCCTGTTAATTTATTGTCTAGGTCTTTCCATTCTTCTTGTGATTCATATTCTCACAGCCTTTGCTTCCACAAAAGCATATTGAGCTCTCAGAGCAATCCCTTAATTAGTCTCCTACTTTGCATTTCCTTATTCCTTGATGCATTCCACAAACACTTAAGCTATTTAATATTTCTAAAAGAATCACACCAAACCAACCAACCAATCAACAAATGAATCTCACCACTTTTATCATTGCCTTGCTCAAAAATTTCATTATGCTTCACGTACTCCCACTGTATGTTTGGCAGTACAATATTTAGTAACTAAGACCTTCAATAATAACACTTCAGTATATATTTTCCAATTTAGCTCTCATTAACTCTTTTCCCCCTATTCTTAGCTTCTGTAAAAATTCTATGGTCCCAAGACAGGTCTTAAACATTCTCACTCATGGGTTATTGCTCATTTCATTTGTCTCATTCATGAACATTCTCTGCTCTTGCTATGCATTTTGTAAACTTTTCATTAAAAAACATTTAATTGACAGAAAAATAAGAGGAAGAACATTTTTATTCATTACTTAATCTCAATAATTATTAATGTATTGATGTATTAATCATAATTTGATTAAATATTTTCAAATAGATCACACATATGATATAATTTAAAACATTTTAATGTGCATATCTAAAAACTAAGAATATTTCTTTCTTACTTTATCATAATCACATTGTTACCCCTAACACTATTATTAATGTTTCTTTCACATCAACTAATGCAATAGTTTATGCCTATATTAATAGGAACTAAACATGGCAAGAGTAAAGGCAGAAGGCAGCAATAGGAATAGTTGCAGGTACCAAGACTATGCACGGGGTAAGTATTGAGACCATGTATGCAGACCATATTCAATGGATATTTGCCCCCTAGATGGATGAGTGTTTGATTTTCTAATGTGTGCATGCTAAGTCGCTTCACTCGTGTCTGACTCTTTGCAACCCTATGGATTATAGCCCATGAGGCTCCTCTGTCTATGGAATTCTTCAGGCAAGAATCCTGGAGTGGGTAGTCATTCCCTTCTCCAGGGGATCTTCCTCACCCAGGGTTTGAACCTGCATTGGCAGGCAAGTTCTTTACCACTAGCATCACCTGGGAAGCCCACATACTATGAGAAATATTGCTATCTTAAGTCAAGAATATTTTTTAAATTGAATAAATGATATTGATTATTATAGAAGCCAGAATTCTCTTTAAGTAGTTCCCTCCGACAATTTTTCATGATAAAAATATTGTATAAAATGTTGTCTGTAAAGACTTCAAAGCAAAGTGCCTAGCTGCACTTAGAAGCATATGCTGGTTTCAAAGATTGTTGAGATGGTGCGTCTCAATCCTCTCTCTATCCAAGGAATACCATGGAAGGATATTGTTGCTGTTTTTCAGTTTCTAAGCATGTCTGACTCTTAGTAACTCCATGTACTGCACTATGCCAGGCTTCCCTATCCTTCACTATCTCCCAGAGTTTGCTCAAATTCATGTCCTTTGAGTCAGTAATGCCATCTAATCATTTTATCCACTGCTGCTCCCTTCTCCTGTTGTTTTCAATCTTTCCCAGCATCAGGGTCTTTTCCAGTGAGTCAACTCTTCTCATCAGGTGGCCAAAATATTGGATCTTCAGCTTTAGTATGTCCTTCCAGTGAATATTCAGGACTGATTTCCTTTCTGATTGACTGGTTTGATTTTGCAGTCCAAGGGACTCTCAGGAGTCTTCTCTGTTGTGGTCCATGGGTGGGCTGGAAAAGAATTTCCAGACATGAGACAGAATGCAAGGGAAATAAAGTTTAGTACAGTGGGAGATGCTGTTAGAACAGCAGGCCAGCCCAAGGGAGAACCGCCATTGAACAGGGGTCGTTAGTCCTCTTTTATACCCAGGGTACAAGGAGTGGGATAAGGGTCCTGTAGGCCATTTCTGATTGGATGAGGCACATATATTGGGTGGGAACGGAACAGTAAGGCAAATATCTTCTCCCTATGGGGTAGGAGGAGCGACAGATTATACTGCTCAGGATGACCTGAATTCTGTTAATAGTTACAACACAGGGGAGGGAAGGATGATAAGGGTCTGTTTTTTCCCTTCCTGAATTCCAAGAGCCTCCTTGGTTTTATCTGCTCTATTGTCCTTGGGTCAACACATTCTCCAGCACCACATTCAAAAGCATCCATTCTTTGACACTTGGCCTTTATGGTCCAATTCTTCTATCCATACATGACTACCGGAAAAATCATAGATTTCCCTATATGGACCTTTGTCACACCATAAGTGATGCCTCAGCTTTTTAATATATGAAAATACACTAAAGATCACTGAGAGTTTATTTCTCCCACTTGCTGTCCAGAGTTTTCTCATGCATTCTTCCTTCTTTTCTATATCAGATTTATAGAAATACAAACATGAAACAATTTTAGTCATTAAAGAAAACTACCATTTAACCTGACTAATAATATCAGGTGACTCCTCGGAGGGCTTTACATAACATCTCATTCAACCCATTTTGTTTCTGGGTAGCTGCATATAAATTCAAATTATTGTGTTGTGTCTCCTTTAAAGTAGTCTTGAGTCTCATTATATTCCATTATGGCATGGTGGAACTAGTTGATTATAAAGGCAAGAAATCTCTCCAGGGGTTAAAATGTATCACATCTGTTAAAAATTTATGTGTACCCTGTCTACATTTCACATTACCTCATTTGTTTAGATTTTATGACTGCTACATGCTAACACTTATTTAGAGAGCTGTGAACAAGTAGTCTTTTCTCTTCAGGACATGTAAATAAGCTAAATAAATTAAAAATAGAATGCCAACTGTTTGTAAAGAAATGTTAAAATCTTCTACAAGAAATGCTAACAAATCATTTGCAAATCAAACAAAAGTTAAATAAAGCCAACTCTCCAAAGCTTCTAATTCTATGCATCCAAGATTTGGTTTCCTATTATCTAAAACATCCTTTCATTTTTAAACATTTTCTTCATTTGATGTTATCTTCATTTAGAAGATAACATATTCCTGTAACAATGAGAGAAGCAATGCAAATATGTAGAAGATCAAGTTAATGATCTCTGATTTTACTGCGCACACACACAATATCCCCTTCAGGGGACCTTCCATTACTCTTTCTTTCCTGATACAGATAGAGGCAATGTAGTCTCTACCCATACTTAGGTACACATGGGCGTTTGAAGTTTGTGGTTTCAAACAAAAAGGAATTGTGCTACACCTATGAGCTCCTGTCCTTTTTTACTGTCATTTATTATGGATACACCATAAATCCACAGCTGTAATGTCTTTGCCTATTACCTCCACAAACATAAATACAAGCATACAAACAGTATATTTTTCATTTGGGGATTTTTTTTTCAGTATAGTCTCTATGCTTATTTTTTACCTTATGGTTAACCCCTTACCTTCTTCCATCCTTACTCATTCTCCCAATACTATGCATCAGCTCCTCACTCCTAGATAATCATATGCTAAATTATCTAGTATATTTCCCCCTCTATTTCTATTTCAATATACACATATATGTGTTTCATATATAGATATGTATTGCTATATATATATACACACACACATTTAGATAAATACTTAAATGTTTTAAGTTGTGGGATACTGATCTTTTTAGACCTATAGGTCTGCTGATCTTTCTACAGTGCCCTTTGGTCCAAACAGGGGATTGGAGTAAAATCTCTCTGTTCAGGAATGAAAAATAACTTAATTCCACAAGTATTTAAGATTTTGAGACTCCTAAGAGGGACTGGGAAGATTTCAGTGTTGTGGTAATTATTATATTTCATCTCAACCTAGTTAAGATCTAACTAGGGCTTCCTTGGTGGCTCAGTGGTAAAGAATCCTCCTGCCAATGCCAGAGACACAGGAGACACAGATTTGATCCCTGGGTCCGGAAGATCTCCAAGAAGGAAATGACAACCCCCTCCAGTATTGTTGTCTGGAAAACCCCATGGACAGAGGAGCCTGGCGGGCTAGAGTCCATGGGGTTGCAAAAGAGTCAGATGCAACTTAGTGACTAAACAGGAACAAAAGTCTAACTAACTCTGGCCATTGCCATCAGGTCAGAAATTTTGCTCCATGTTTTATAATTTCTTTATGGATATTTTCCAATCTGTCATCACAATCACAACTGTAATGAGAATATCCCTTCTAACAACTGATGATGCTATATTTTCAAGCTATCAGAAGATGTTAATGTCCTATCACAATTAACTCTTTGAGGCTTAGAGATTTTGCATGATATCTCAATTATGACACTTTTGTCCACGTCTATGCAAAGCCAGCTGAGACAGACTTTTGTACCTCTGAGGTATATAAGCAAATCATGAATTACCTGTGACATATATAAACTACCATGTATAAATACATATCTAGGGGGCAGGTGCTGTATAGCACAGGGACCTGAGCTCAGTGCTCTGTGATGACCTAGAGGTGTGGGAGGGCCAGGAGGGAGGGGATATGTGTATGCATATAGCTCATTCACTTCGTTGTACAGCAGCAACTAGCACAACATTGTAAAGCAATTACATTCTAATTAAAAAAAAAAAAAAAAGAATAGCATTTGAGGTCAATGTGTGGATCAAGAGAATAATGATTTTTAAGTTTACTCACCTGGTATTGTTAGGATGGTGAACCTCATAGATTTGATGGAATATCACCTACTAAAACAGACAACCTAGGAAAGTTAAAATAGATTTTCCATGGATTGTCTCTGAGCCGAACATATAAAGGATTATTCAGCTCATTACTTAAGTAGGTGTCTTATAATGAACTGTTATTGGGCACTCAACAAAGAGTAAAGGAGAGCTGCTAATAGTTGCCAAGTGTTAGCCCTTAGAGCTTCATCCAGTGGAAAAAAAAAATACAGGCTTCTGTTCATAAATCCTGGCAATTTTCCAGTTCAACTTCTTCACGTGGCAAGATCTGGACCCATTAACCTTGACTAGAATGAGGGAATCACATTTAAAATGGCTGCTTCATATATTAACTCATATACTTGGAATATAGAAAAATGGTACAAATGAACCTATTTGCAGGGCAGGAATAGAGATGCAGATGTTGAGAACAGACTGGACTTGTGGACACAGGAAAGGAGACAGTGGGATGGACTGAGAGACTAGCTTTGACATATATACACTACCCCATGTATAAAATAGATAGCTAGTGGGAAGCTACTATGTAACACAGAGAGCTCAGCCAGGTGCTCTGTGATGACCTAGAGGAGTGTGTTGGGGGGATGGAATGGGAGGGAGGCTAAAGAGGGAGCTGATTCACCCTGTTGTGCAGCAGAAACTAACAGAACATTATAATGTGATTATACTTCAATTAAAAATCAATTGAAAATGGCTGTTACTTTGATTATCATGTGGATGAAGTTTGGGTCAGTTCCCCAGACATTGGGGCCTGGAGAGACTCCCCTCTAAGAGATGACTAAAGCGTTGGTTATTTTTCAATAATTGCCTTTATGATGCTCTATAATCCCTTCCTAATTCTATAACTTCTGTAAGGGCAGAGAACATGCCCATTAACCATTTGCCAGCATCTAGTTTAGTTTCAACATTTGTGCTGTGAAGGTAAAAGTGTTAGTTCTTCAATCATGTCCAACTCTTGGGACCACATGGACTGTAGCCCACCAGGCTCCTCTGTCCATAGAATTCTCCAGACAAGAATACTGGAGTGGGTTTTCATTCTCTTCTCCAGGGGGTCTTCCCGACCCAGGGATCGAACTCTGGTCTCCTGCATTGTAAGCAGATGCTTTACCATCTGAGCCACCAGGACGCCACCAACATTTGTGTTATTACTCTGGAAATGCTTGGTGAAAGGATAAATACTTGAGTGAAAATGCAATTGTTAATAGTTCCTTCCTAGAGAGTTTTATATGCCCTGGATTTCCCTGATTGACCTCTCTTCTGATTTTTACCTTTTGCCTTTTGTCTGCTCCTTACCTCAATTGCAAACACTTTTTCCTCTGCTCACTTCTAAATAGTTGGAATACTGCTTTTGTGAAGTTGCTACAACTTTTATCCAATTATTTGAAATCTCAAACCCAGTTCTTTCTTGAGTTCCAGATTTTCATAAGAAACTACCACTAAATAACTTAGCAAAAATTGATCCCAACTCAATGAGTTTTCAGGTCTCCTCTCTGATTTTCAAATGCTCCCAGTCTCATATGACACTGGCTATTAGCTCCACAGTCCATCAGCTGCTTGACCTCAAATCTGGAGTCCTTATGTGGTCCTTTTAATTCTTTATGACCCTTCACCCCCACAACATATAAACCAGCCTTTTAAATTCTATCACCTAAATATATATTTGATCTAGGTCCTCTTGCAAATTTTAGCTGCTGCTTTCTTACATGAAGACCTCACATCAGCTACTTGAATAGCTTCTTTTTTTTTTTTTTAATTTTATTTTATTTTTAAACTTTACATAATTGTATTAGTTTTGCCAAATATCAAAATGAATCCGCCACAGATATACATGTGTTCCCCATCCTGAACCCTCCTCCCTCCTCCCTCCCCATTCCATCCCTCTGGGTCGTCCCAGTGCACCAGCCCCAAGCATCCAGTATCGTGCATCGAACCTGGACTGGCAACTCGTTTCATACATGATATTTTACATGTTTCAATGCCATTCTCCCCAATCTTCCCACACTCTCCCTCTCTCTCAGAGTCCATAAGACTGTTCTATACATCAGTGTCTCTTTTGCTGTCTCGTACACAGGGTTATTGTTACCATCTTTCTAAATTCCATATATATGCGTTAGTATACTGAATAGCTTCTTGAATGGTCTATTGGTCTGTGGTCATACAACATGGCCAACATTATTTCAATAAGCTGCCATAATGATTTTTATAAATGATTTTTATAAAACATAATGAATTTTATAAACATTTTATAAACATAATGATTTTATAAAACATAATGATTTTTATTAAACATAAATTTCATGGAAAAGATCATAGCTTTCTAAAACAGTTTGTAGTGTACCTTTTGGAGAAGGAAATGGCAACCCACTCCAGTATTCTTGCCTGGAGAATTCTATGGACAGAACAGCCTGGAGGGCTATGGTCCATAGAGTCACAAAGTGTAGGACGTGACTGAAGTGACTTGGTAGAGTACAGTGACTCATAATAAGATATATATGACCTTGATGTTCTGGTTTATCTTAACTGCCTGCATTTTACCCATTTGCTTTGCTCTGTGTACTTTCTGCTGCTGCTAAGTCACTTCAGTTGTGTCCGACTCTGCCGTAGATGGCAGCCCACCAGGCTCCCCCATCCCTGGGATTCTCCAGGCAAGAATACTGGAGTGGGTTGCCATTTCCTTCTCCAATGCATGAAAGTGAAAAGTCAAAGTGAAGTCGCTCAGTCGTGTCCGACTCTTAGAGACCTCATGGACTGCAGCCTACCAGGCTCCTCCGTCCATGGGATTTTCCAGGCAAGAGTACTGGAGTGGGGTGCCATTGCCTTTTCCGATGTACTTTCTAGGAGTACACAATTTATAATTTTAACCCAATGCTTTCTCTATGCCTGCACATATTCTGTTCCTCTTGCCTGGCATACTCTTTGCCTCTCTATTATATTTCTCCTCCATCAAGGATTGATTTCAATGCAATCTTTAGTGAGATTATATTTGGTCCCACCTTTTGCTTTAGCACTTCTCTTTTTTGAACCTAGACATGAGCCTTTCCCATTATGTTTCCACTTGACCAGTACATCATCTGTTGTTTGTTTACGTATTTATTTTCCACATTAACACATATTTTCACATTTACAACACAAAGACTTAGTAGGAAGACTTATGTAGCAATTAATAAATATTTTTGAACAAACAAATAATAAATTTCTTAAAAGAAAAGCCACTAACAGCACTGGCCATGCCAGAGTAATGAAAAAAATGAACTTAAGAGTTGCCTTCTCATGAAACATGCCAAAATTATTATTTACTTGGTATATTATCATGAAAAAAAAAACACTAAAAGAGAAAAATATAGTCATTCTAAGACACTGATGGGGATGTACTCTCGATTTAATAATCTATTCTGATTGCCTAGACTTAGTTTGGATAATTTTTAGTCAAAAGAGTACAATGGGTGCAATGAAAAGACTCTGTAGAGGAGAATTGCCATCTCACGAGAGAATGGATTCAGTAGCAGTAATGGATTCAGTAGCAGACAATTGATGCCATGGGACAAGTATCAAGTGTGCCAATACTGGTGTCAACAGTCAAATCCGTACCTCTTAAGCCACATCTGTAGCAACATCCCAAGGTTCTAAAGGCACAAAACCACAGACATAACTGTGACCACAGCCATAGTCATAGCCCAGTCCTCTACAATATTTGACTTAGTAGTAACATACTATGTCAGAATCTAAATTTTTAGCCTACGAGACTCTTAAAATTTAAGAGTATATTTTACTGTAAGAACAGCAGAAGATATTAAGAAGAGGTGGCAAGAATACACAAAAGAACTATACAAAAAAGATCTTCACGACTCAGATAATCACAATGGTGTGATCACTCACCTAGAGCCAGACATCCTGGAGTGCGAAGTTGAGTGGGCCTTAGGAAGCATCACTATGAACAAAGCTAGTGGAGATGATGAAATTCCAGTTGAGCTATTTCAAATCCTAAAGATGATGCTGTGAAAGTGATGCAATCACTATGGAAGCAAATATGGAAAACTCAGCAAATCAGGAAAGGAGTACGTCAAGGCTGTATTTTGTTACCCTGCTTATTTAACTTATATGCAGTATACATCATGCGAAATGCTGGACTGGATGAAGCACAAGCTGGAATAAAGATTACCAGGAGAAATATCAATAAACTCAGATATGCAGATGACACCATCCTTATGGCAGAAAGTGAAGAGGAACTAAAGAGCCTCTTGATGAAAGTGAAAGAGGAG
The DNA here is from genome assembly GCF_029407905.1 of Bubalus kerabau. Taxonomy (NCBI): domain Eukaryota; kingdom Metazoa; phylum Chordata; class Mammalia; order Artiodactyla; family Bovidae; genus Bubalus; species Bubalus kerabau. The sequence continues at coordinate 51,433,127 of NC_073625.1, forward strand.
AGTGAAAATATTGGCTTAAAACTCAACATTCAGAGAACTAAGATCATGGCATCCATTCCCATCACTTCATGGCAAATAGATGGGGAAACAATGGAAACAGTGTCAGACTTTATTTTCTTGGGCTCCAAAATCACTGCACATGGTGACTGAAGCCATGAAATTAAAAGAAGCTTACTCCTTGGAAGAAAAGTTATGACCAATCTAGACATCATATTAAAAAGCAGAGACATTACTTTGCCAACAAACGTCCATCTAGTCAAAGCTTTGGTTTTTCCAGTAGTCATGTATGGATGTGAGAGTTGGACTATAAAGAAAGCTGAGCATCGAACAACTGATGCTTTTGAACTGTAGTGTTGGAGAAGACTCTTGAGAGTCCCTTGGACTGCAAGGAGATCCATCCAGTCCATCCTAAAGGAAATCAGTTCTGAATATTCATGAAAGGACTGATGCTGAAGCTGAAACTCCAATACTTTGGCCACCTGATGTGAAGAGCTGACTCATTTGGAAAGACCCTGATGCTGGGAAAGATTGACGATGCGAGGAGAAAGGGACGACAGAGGATGAGGTAGTTGGATGGGATCACCGACTCAATGGATGTTGAGTTTGAGTAGCCTCCGGGAGTTCGTGATGGACAGGGAGGCCTGGTGTGCTGCAGTCCACGGGGTCAAAAAGAGTCGGACATTATTGAGCAACTGAACTGAACTGAACTGACCTGAGAACATTAAACACTCATAATTGTTTATGCAGTCTAAGTGTAGATGTGGCAAATCGCAGGCACTTCTGACATCATCATATAGACCAACTTGTATTTGAATATCTTATTAATCACATTTCTTCAGATAAAAAAGAAATCTTCATACTCATTAAGTGGAGATTGTTTTCTTGGTATGTTAAGATCCTCCCAAACTGTTGATATGCTTTAAATTTTAAAAATGTTGAATTCATTGACCTTGCTCACTCTGATGCTGAATTTAACCTTTGTGACTGTGCCCCATGACACATATGGAGGAAGCAAATGCCTTCTTCCTGCAATGATTTTGCCAATAATAACTTTAATTGCATATGCAGATTTAAAATCTAATCAACACATCTGTGATTTTATCTATATAAATCTTAGAAGCAAATACTATTTTTTTTTTTCCTGTACAACCTAACACCCACTTCAATCACCTTTTGCTCTGTGGGATTAGGGTTGCTCTATTCTTTTGAGAGTAGTGCCACTTTGTTGCCTGTGCAATTTTTTTGCTTTTTCTGTTTCTAAAATTGTTGTCTAGTTGATTATCTCTACCTGCACCAGAATGTACACATTCTTCACATACAGGAAGAGTATTGATAGTCTAATTTGATTCCAAGTCCATAGGAACACAGAGTAGACCTCTTTGAGGCTCAAATTTGATAGGCTGCATGAATATTTATTTTTTCTAAAAAGATATTGTCTCTGTACATAGCATGTCCTGTATATAGACTTAAGTTAAATCTGGGTGTTTTTGTTTCTCAGGAGGTAGGAAACAACTGTGAATTTTCTTTCACCACTGTTCTCTAGGGCTGATTAGGGATATTGTACTGCAGCCACCCACTTTTAGGTGTGCCAAGATATTGTCAGAACCATCTATAAGCCAAGAAAAAAAATCTGATTTTTCTCTTCCTTCAGTGGGAAATCAGCATAGATCCATTAATGGGTGTTGAGAAAAAGGAGACACTCGGTAGAGTAGAATCCCTAAGACTCAAGCCAGTTTCTTTTTTAAAAAATTAATTAATTATTTTTAATTGGAGGACAATTACTTTACAATATTGTGATGGTTTTTGCCATACTTCAACATGAATCAATCACAGGTATGTGTTTCCCCCTATCCTGAACCCCTTCCCACCTCCCTCCCAACCCTATCCCTCTGGGTCACCCCAGAGCACTGACTTTGGGTGCCCTGCTTCATGCATCAAACTTGCCCTAGCCATCTATTTTACATATGGAAACATACATGCTTCAGTGCTATTCTCTCAAATCATCCCACCCTCGCCTTCTCCCACAGAGTCCAAAAGTCTGTTCTTTACATCTGTGTCTCTTTCACTGCCCTACGTGTAAGACTATCATTACCATCTTTCTAAATTCCATACACATGCATTAATATACAGCATTTGTGTTTCTCTTTCTGACTTACTTCACTCTGTATAACAGGCTCTAGGTTCATCCACCTCATTAGAACTGACTCAAATGCATATAGCTGAGTAATATTCCATTGTGTATATGTATCACAACTTCCTTATCCATTTGTCTGCTGACAGACATCTAGGTTGCTTCCAGTTCAGTTCAGTTCAGTTGCTCAGTCGTGTCTGACTCTGCAGCCCCATGGACTGCAACATGCCAGGTTTTCCTGTCCATCACCCACTCCAGGAAGCTACTCAAACTCATGTCCATTGAGTCGGTGATGCCATCCAACCATCTCATCCTCTGTCATCCCCTTCTCCTCCTGCCTTCAATCTTTCCAAGCATCAGGGTCTTTTCAAATAAGTCTATTCTTCACATAAGGTGGCCAAAGTATTGGAGTTTCAGCTTCAGCATCAGTCCTTCCAAAGACTGATTTCCTTTAGGATGGACTGGTTGGATCACCTTGCAGTCCAAGGGACTCTCAAGAGTCTTCTCCAACACCACAGTTCAAAAGCATCAGTTCTTCAGTGCTCATGTTTCTTTATAGTCCAGTGCTCACATCCATACATGACAGCTGGAAAAACCATAGCTTTGACTAGACAGACCTTTGTTGGCAAAGTAATGTCTCTGTTTTTTAATATGCTGTCTAGGTTGGTCATAACTTTTCTTCCAAGGACCAAGAGTCTTTTAATTTCATGGCTGCAGTCACCATCTGCAGTGATTTTGGAGCCCAAGAAAATAAAGTCTGTCACTACTTCCATTATTTCTCCATCTATTTGCCAGGAAGCGATGCCATGATCTTAGTTTTCTGAATGTTGAGTTTTAAGACAACTTTTTCACTCTCCTCTTTCACTTTCAAGAGGCTCTTCTTTACTTTCTGCCATAAATGTGATGTCATCTGCATATCTAAGGTTATTGATATTTCTCCCAGCTGGAATAAAGATTCCAGCTTGTGCTTCATCTAGTCTAGGATTTTGCATGATATACTCTGCATATAAGTTAAATAAGCAGGGTGACACAATACAGCCTTGACATACTCCTTTCCCGATTTGGAACCAGTCTGTTTTCATGTCCTAGCTATTGTAAACAGTGCTGCAACAAACTTTGGGGCACATGTTTCTCTTTTAATTCTGGGGTGTATGCCCAGCAGTGGGATTGCTAGATTGTATAGCTGTTCTAGTCCCAGTTTTTTTTTTTTTCTTTAAGGAATCTCCACACTGTTATCCATATTTCAAACCAGTTTCTTATATAATTTATCTGTGCTTCCTGGACTTTCTCAAGCCTAGTATCCTATACACCACTTTCGCTGGATAATGGAAAAGCTGCTGTGTATACTCAAATTTATGACTCAGAGAGAAAATCAATACTAGTTCATAATGGTCAGTTCAAGTTACATGGTAATTTGGTGGCTCATGGACAAGAACTCAAAAAAAAAAAAAAAAAACTGAACTCATGGAAAAAGAATAAATTGGTGGTTGCCAGACATGGAGGGATCTGCAGTGGAAGAAATGGGTGAAGGTGGTCAAAAGGCACAAGTTTCCAGTTATAAAATGAGTTCTGGGGATATAGTGTACAACATGGGGAACTTAGTGAACTTTACTGTGTTGTATATTTGAAAATCTGCTAAGAGTGTAGGTTTCAAAGGAAAGATCTACTTCTTATCATAATAAAAAAGTTGTAATTATGTGAAGTTAAGAATATTGACTAGTGATAATCATTTAGCTATATATTTATATATTTATATTTATATTATGCCAAAGCCTTTGACTGTGTGGATCACAATAAACTGTGGAAAATTCAGAAAGAGATGGGAATACCAGACCACCTGATCTTCCTCTTGAGAAACCTATATGCAGGTCAGGAAGCAACAGTTAGAACTGGACATGGAACAACAGACTGGTTCCAAATAGGAAAAGGAGCACGTCAAGGCTGTATATTGTCACCCTGCTTATTTACTTCTATGCAGAGTACATCATGAGAAATGCTGGGCTGGAAGAAGCACAAGCTGGAATCAAGATTGCCAGCAGAAATATCAATAACCTCAGATATGCAGATGACACAACTCTTATGGCAGAAAGTGAAGAGGAACTAAAAAGCCTCTTGATGAAAGTGAAAGAAGAATGTGAAAAAGTTGGCTTAAAACTCAACATTCAGAAAACGAAGATCATGGCATCCAGTCCCATCACTTCATGGGAAATAGATGGGGAAACAGTGGAAACAGTGTCAGACTTTATTTTTGGGGGCTCCAAAATCACTGTGGATGGTGATTGCAGCCATGAAATTAAAAAACACTTACTCCTTGGAAGAAAGGTTATGACCAACCTAGATAGCATATTCAAAAGCAAAGACATTACTTTGCCAACAAAGGTCCATCTAGTCAAGGCTATGGTTTTTCCAGTGGTCATGTATGAATGTGAGAGTTGGAGCATGAAGAAAGCTGAATGTGGAAGAATTGATGCTTTTGAACTGTGGTGTTGGAGAAGACTCTTGAGAGTCCCTTGGACTGCCAGGAGATCCAAACAGTCCACTCTAAAGGAGATCCAACCAGTCCATTCTAAATGAGATCAGTTCTGGGTGTTCACTGGAAGGACTGATGCTAAAGCTGAAACTCCAATAGTTTGGCCACCTCATGCGAAGAGTTGACTCATTAAAAAAGACTCTGATGCTGGGAGGGATTGGGGGCAGGAGGAGAAAGGGATGACAGAGGATGAGATAACTGGATGGCATCACTGACTCGATGGACATGAGTTTGGGTGAACTCTGGGAGTTGGTGATGGACAGGGAGGTCTGGCGTGCTGCGATTCATGGGGTCTCAAAGAGTCAGACACGACTGTGCAACTGAACTGAACTGATATATATTTAAACATGTAGTAATCATATATATATATATATATAAATTAGTGGTAATCATATATATGCAAATATATTATATATACATATATATATATCACATACAAAGAATGTAATATATATTCTTTACTGTCTGAGCCACCTGGTCTAGGAGGCTCAGACGATAAAGAATGTCACTTCAGTGCAGGAGGCCTACATTCAATCTCTGGGTTGAGAAGATCCCCTGGAGAAGGTAATGGCTATCTACTCCAGTATTCAGTATTCTTGCCTGGAGAATCTCAAGGACAGAGGAGACCAGCGAGCTACAGTCCATGTGGTCGTGAAGAGTCAGCCACAATTGAGTGACTAGCACTTTCATTTTACATATATATGCAGTCATTATTTTGTGCATCTTAAACTTATAAAGAGTTATATGCCAATTATATCTCAATAAAGCTGGAAAAAATAAGTGTAAAAGGAAAAAAATTTCAATGATGAGCCAGAAGCTGTTTCTTCAAAAGATAACAGTAATCCACAGAGGACAACGTAGATTTACTCCCAAATCCTAAAATCCTGTGCTGTGATTCACCTCTACAGACCTTGGAAAACTTCCAAACACCATCCTTATATTTTGTGGGCAGCACTGAGTCTGTTGCACTGTATCATAGCAGAGCAGCATCTATGCAGCCTGTGACCAGTTTGATGCTTCCTTTTGCACTACATTCACACAAAAGTGGTAGCTATTTTATTACTTTCCAAATGGATAACAGGTTGCACATCCAGAGCAGGATTATGTTGTCATAAAAATACTAGGAGGCCACTAAGCACTGTGTTTCTTACTTGGTGATTGTTGTTGTTGTTGTTGTTGTTGTTCAGTCGTTCAGTTGTGTCCAACTCTTTGTGACCCCATGGTCTGAAGTACACCAGGCTTCCCTGTCCTTCACCAACTCCTGGAGCTTGCTCAAACTCATGACCATTGAGTCAGAGATGCCATCCAACCATCTCATCCTCTGTCGTCCCCTTCTCCTCCTGCCCTCAATCTTTCCCAGCATCAGGTCTTTTCCAATGAGTCAACTCTTCACATCAGGTGACCAAAATATTGGAGCTTCAGCTTTAGCATCAGTCCTTCCAGTGAAATTCAGGGTTGATTTCCATATATATGTATGTATATATATATATACAAATATATATATGTATGTGTATATATATAAAAATATATATATATATATATATATATATATATATATATATATCCCCTCCCCCTTGGACCTCTCTCTTTTGACACAGATAGAGAGACATACCATGTTCTTGGATTGGAAGAGTCAATATTGTGAAAATGAATATCCTATCCAAATCATTCTAAAGATTCATTGCAATTCCTACCAAATTACTAATGGCATTTTTCATGGGATTAGAACAAAAAATTTTACAATTTTTATGAAAACACAAAAGACTTTGAATAGACTCTCAAGATTACTCTTGAAATAATCTTGAAAGAGAAAATAGGAGCTGGAGGAATCAGGTTCCTCAACTTCAAACTATAATTTGTTTTTAAATTTTCAGATTCTATAGTTTACTAGGCAGAAATAAACCCTCCTAAAAATTCTTTGATGTTATGTCAGAATGCTCACAAACAAAGTAGGTGATTTTAGCAAGCATTCTAGCTATATTTGCAGTGCCTTACTTACAATGTTTTTGTTAGTTTCAGGTCTATGACAAATTTGTGTGGGAAGCTCATTTTTTGCATACCCTTAATAATTATTATTTTTGTTGTTAAACTTTGCATCTTACAATAAAATGTGTGGTTAGAATTTGTGAATATCCTATATTGGTATGTGGATTCATGGAGACATTAATGAAATGTTTAAAAACACTGTCAAATTGTCTGTTTTTCAAGGAGCAAGTAATAGTTTCCCTTAGATATGAGATTTCAGTGATTATTCAAAAGAATGGCTGCTTGTAAGTTCTTTTGTTGCTTTAACGACATCTCTTCTTTCACCTTAAACTGCTTTTATTCAATATTCCTGCCTTAGTCTGGGTGAGTTTAGCAATGAACTGTGTAATTTGCCATTTGCTTATTTATGAATTAAATCTCTTGGGTGGATATACAACTTTATGACTTTGTATGTCACACTGTTGTCAAAATCCTCTGTCCAAAATTTGCATATTGATGAAGACTCAGTTGATATTCAAGTACAGGCATGAGATCTAACTTTCCTCTCTGGACCCAGGATTCCTCTTGTCCATTCAGTTAATCTCTAGAAGTAGTGTGACCTTTTAATTCTTGTAATTTTACCCTTCTAAAACATTTTCTTAGCTCTTCTTGTCCCTTGTCTTTCTATATAATTTATGGAGTGACCAAGCCAACTTTGACCTTCCCCAAAGCAACTAATTTAAAAATCTCTAGCATTTAGCAAGAATTCACATCACAAAATTTGAGTTTTCTGTCATTAAATTTGATATATTTCTCTATTTATTATTGGAATTGCACTTTTATAAAGTATGAAATTGTTCAGTTTTTGTAAATAATCTATTAAAGAGCTTTCCAAAGTAGTTGTGTCTTTTGATAATTCTACAAGCTGATGGTCCAAAGTTTTACCAACAGGTCATAGTACCTGTCTTTTCCTTTTAGCTGTTCTGGCAGGTGTACAGTGAATTCACTTTGTACTTTCTTGACACCTATAGCTGAACAACTTTTTATATACTATTGATTGTTTTTAGTTATTCTTTTTTGTGTGTGAGATACTAATTCAACTCTTTGTGAACCACTGAGGTGTAAAGGAAAAATAAGGTACAGACCCCTTTTCCCTGATACATCACAATTATGTTTAATCAGCTGGTTTTATTCTCCTGGTAACCTGATAAAGAGATAACTGTCAACAACATAAAATGCAACATTGTTTATAATAAAATTGACCCTTGGTTAGTAAATCACATCTGGACAGGAAGTAGTTAAGTGGAATGTGATCCAGAAACTTCAACTGATGACCTAAAGAAGAAAAGCCAAAATTGTAGGTAAAAAAGACAAGTAGCATCAGCGTACAGGTGTAGCCTGCTTCGTGCCAAAAAGAGACAGTAAAAAAGAGGGTAACAGAATGAGAATCAAGTTATTTAGCTGCACTGGGAAAATAATAACGCAAAATACGAAGCTCAGACTTTAGCTTGGTAGGTTGTGGATGGTAATATACATAGAGAGGCTTCAGGCCACTTGATTACACAGATTTATAGGAACTTAGAATGCACAGGTTTTTATGGGTTCAGAAAGAAAGAACAGCAGACTGCTCATATCTCTTAGACACATAATCCCTGTAGGAGAAAATCTATGTAATGACTTCTGTCCCTCTGTTTCCCTCCCTCCCTCCTCCTTTGTCCCTCCATTCCTCCCTTCCTGCTCTTTATTCTTTCTTCCTCTCTTTCTTATACTCACAGTTGAACACACATGGTATCCACACATAAGATAGAAATAAATGAGAATAAATTAAAAACAGTACTGTTTACCATCAGATACAGGATTTATTGAAAATGACATAGAGATATTATAGTAAACACATGAAGTGTAATGACAACATGATATCAAAGTTTAGAGTTACTATAAACTGTGAGATATTCCAAAGGATTTGGGTCAACTTAGTAGAAACATATTAGATCAAGACTATATAATTTTGTTGAGGCTTTTGTTTTATTTTTTTTTTTCAAGTAGCCTAGGATGAAGTTTCCATTTTTGAAAGAGGGAATAGAAGATCAATGGCAACCCATTCCAATACTCTGGCCTGTAAAATCCCATGGATGGAGGAGCCTGGTAGGCTGCAGTCCATGGGGTCGCGAAGAGTCGGACCTGAATGAGCGACTTCCCTTTCACTTTTCACTTTCCACTTTCATGCACTGGAGAAGGAAATGTTGACCCACTCCAGTGTTCTTGCCTGGAGAATCCCAGGGACGGCGGAGCCTGGTGGGCTGCAGTCTATGGGGTCGCACAGAGTTGGACACGACTGAAGTGACTTAGCAGCAGCAGTAGCTGCAGTGAAAAAGTAGAGGGGGAAAAAAAAGCATAGATGGAGGAGATCAATAGTGTGAGTGGTCATAGGAGCTTTTCACTGGAATCTCAAGCCCAGTACCGGCTACAGTGAGGTAGGTGGCAGCAGTTGTATTTATACCCACATAGCCACAGCCTGACACGGAACAACAGACTGGTTCAAAATTGGGAAAGGGGTTGCGTCAAGGCTGTATATTGTTGCTCTGCTTATTCAACTTTTATGAAGAGGACATTATGCTAAATGCTGGGCTGAATGAAGCAAAGCTGGAATCAAGATTGCCAGCATGCACGCATGCTAAGTCGCTTCAGTCGTGTCTGACTCTGTGTGATCCTATGGACAGCAGCTCACCAGGCTCCTCTGTCCATGGGATTCTCTAGGTAAGAATACTGGAGTGGGTTGCCATTTCCTTTTCCCAAGATTGCCAGGAGAAATATCAATAACCACAGATATGCCGGTGACACCACCCTATGGCAGCAAGTGAAGAGGAATTAAAAAGTTCCTTGATAAAGGGGAAAGAGGAGAGTGAAAAAGCTGGCTTAAAACTCAACATTCAAAAAAAGAAGATCATGGCATCAGGTCCCATCCAGTTCAGTTCAATTCAGTTGCTCAGTCGTGTCCGACTCTTTGCGACCCCATGAATCGCAGCACGCCAGGCCTCCCTGTCCATCACCAACTCCCGGAGTTCACCCAGACGCACGTCCATTGAGTCAGTAATGCCATCCAGCCATCTCATCCTCTGTCGTCCCCTTCTCCTGCCCCCAATCCCTCCCAGCATCAGAGTCTTTTCCATTGAGTCAACTCTTCGCACAAGGTGGCCAAAGTACTGGAGTTTCAGCTTTAGCATCATTCCTTCCAAAGAAATCCCAGGGCTGATCTCCTTCAGAATGGACTGGTTTACTTAATTGTAAATAGACAAAGAAACAATGGAAACAGTGACAGACTGTATTTTCCTGGGCTCCAAAATCACTGGAAACAGTGACTGCAGCCATGAAATTAAAAAACACTTGCTCCTTAGAAGAAAAGCTATAACAAACCTAGACAGCCTATTAAAAAGCTTTGCTTTTACTTTGCCTACAAAGGTCCATCTAGTCAAAGCTATGGTTTTTTCCAGTAGTCGTGTATGGATGTGAGAGTTGGACCATAAAGAAGGGCGAGTGTCAAAGGATTGATGCTTTTGAAGTGTGGTGTTGGAGAAGATTCTTGAGAGTTCATTGGACAGCAAGATCAAACCAGTCAATTCTAAAGGAAATCAACTCTGAATACTCATTGGAAGGACTGATACTGAAACTGAAGCTCCAATGCTTTGGCCATTTGATACTGGGAAAGATTGAAGGTGGGAGGAGAAGGGGACGACAGAGGACAAGATGGTTGGATGGCATCACCAACTCAATGGACGTGAGTTTGAGCAAGCTCTTGGCGATGGTGAAGGACAGGGAAGCCTGGCGTGCTGCAGTTCATGGGGTCACAAAGAGTTCGACATGATGGAGAGGCTGAACAACAAGAAGCCAGAGCCTAATCCAGAACCCAGGGCCTCAAAGCCACAGTCCGGGCCACCAGTTGGCTTGCTGTAGTGGCTCATTCTGGTGAATGGTAGTTTTAGTTAAGGTAAGAATCAGTTTTCTGAGTTCAAAATTTTCACCATATGCAAACAGGTTTTTATATATTACCATATAGTAGAAGACAGGGTAAGCCACAGCAAGTTCAGACCTTGTTTCCTAAAAATTTGCTTTTAAAAATTTTTGAATCTACTCTTTGCTGGAAAGAGAATTTTTCATAAAGAAGAATAATTTACAATTATGTCAGGATTCCCACAGCCAAATCAGGGGCCTTTAATAAACAATTCTTAGTGTATTTAGAAAGCTCTTACTCATTCTGTTTTTGTTTAGAGCTTGTGATTAATTTTCATGAAAAGTTCTTCTATCATATTATTGGGGGTGTTTATTTTTATCTAACTATGAAATATATAATGTAGAATTTTAAATACTTTATACATGAGTACAGATTTTTGAATGGGAAAATTTAATGAAGCCCAAAATTGATAATTATCTTTTTTGATTAAAAAATTTAATGCAAACATTTCTTCTATATTATGCTTTGCTAATGCTTGCTTATGATGGAGAGTGTGCCTATTTATTCACAGGTAGACTTTTTGTTCTATAAATTCATATAGATAGAATTTCCCATTAACATTTAGGTTTTTATCATTTTTGTGTCTAGGTGAGTTTATCAATTCAACCAAGCAATTTGTTACTTATATATCTTTTCTTTATATTATTTAATTCACTAGGGGTAGAATTTGACTTCCTTATGAGAGCAAGTCCATGATGCTCTGTTTGAATAGTTTATTTGGTCTCTTTTCTCCCTGTTGAGTAAATTCTATTGGCCTGTTCTCAAGTTCACTGATTCTCTCATCTGTCATCTCCACTCTACTATTAAACTCAGTGCTTATTTTTATTTTGGTGATTGTATTTTTTCAGTTCTAAAATTTTCTTTTGATTCTTTTAAAAATATTTGTTTCCTAAGATTTTCTACTTTTTCATTTGTTTCAAGATATCTTATAATTACTTCCTAAAGCAATTTTATAATGGTTGCATTAAAATCTTTCTCAGATAATTTGAATATCTATATTGATCCTGATGTTTTTTTGTTTGCCTTTTCCCACTTAGACTGTGATTTTTTTTCTGATTTCTAGTGTGATGCATGACTTTGTAGTCTGAATATTTTTGATATTATAAGACTTGGATACTATTTCAATTCTCTTTTTTTTTAAAGCAAGTAGTTCACTAGTGAGGTAGCAAGGGCTGGGTGTGCATGTCTGTTTCACTTCCTTTTGGACTCACTGAAACAACCCTGGTAAAAGTGAAATGCTAACTCACACTGCTTCTTGTTGCTAGTGGGTAGAGTAAAAGTTTAATACTCATGTCTGCTTGATAACACCTTCTGGTGAAAATGGGATCCCCAATCAAGCAGCCTTATTGCCTTCAAGTGGGGATTGTAAGGGCTTCCCTCATAGCTCATTTGGTAAAGAATCCACCTGCAATGCAGGAGACCCCAGTTCGATCCCTGGGTCAGGAAGATGTGTTGGAGAAGGGATAGGTTACTCACTCTAGTATTCTTGGGCTTCCCTTGTGGGTCAGCTGGTAAAGAATCCATCTGCAATGTGGGAGACCTGGGTTTGATCCCTGGGTTGGGAAGATCCTCTGGAGAAGGGAAAGGCTACCCACTCCAGTAGGCCTTGAAAATTCCATGGATTATAAGACCAGTTATCCACTGGATCCTGTTAATACTACATTCAATGTGTTTTTATAGGTTCATGTATCCAACCAGTCCATCCTAAAGGAGATCAGTCCTGAATATTCATTGGAAAGGCTAATATTGAAGCTGAAACTCCAATACTTGGGCCACCTGATGCGAAGAACTAACTCATTTGAAGAGACCCTGATGCTGGGAAATATTGAAGGCAGGAGAAGGGGACGACAGAGGTTGAGATGGTTGGATGATATCACCAACTCAATGGATGTGAGTCTGAGTAAACTCCTGGAGTTGGTGATGGACAGGGAGGCCTGGTGTGCTGCAGTCCATGGGGTCACAAAGAGTCGGACATGACTGAGTGACTGAACTGAACTGAACCATCTCATTGTTGATTTGATGAGAGAGAGAGACTGCTGCTATTCATCTTTTCAGAAAAAAAGGACTGAAATCATTTTGATATATTCTTATTTTATGTGAAATTTTGAAATATTATGAAATTCAAACTTAAAAAATGAATTTCATTTAAAGGCTGTATTTTACTGAAATCTCATCAAATAGAATTACTTCTAATGTTGGATTTGTGGGAAAGGCAGACTTAGTGGAGTAATATTTGAAGTGGAAAAAACAAATCAGTTCACACAGAAGCACAGCATTGAATTCTCAATTCAAAAATGCAGTGTCAGGAAAAAGCTAACAACAGAGATACAGAACAGCATCAGGGAAAATTTGGTTACCATTGGAAAAAGTATTATTAAATAATTAAGATAATTATTAGCTACTATTTTAGCTTATGATGATTAAGTTTCAGTGTAATCAAGATATTGATAATAATAGGGGCTGTAGATACCCAAGAATGTGCACAACTGCATTATTGTTACCTAAGAAAAATGATGATCATATCATTTGACTATTCATCACTTTGGGAATACAAATAACACAGTGTCTTCAGTCCTAATCACCTAAAACTAATGGGGATGAAGAAAAGTAAATGAAAATAAAGCAATAGTGGCAATGAAGATGCTGATTTTTAAATGAAGTTAAATTTCTCTAGTGATAAGGAAAGTTGCTCAGTCGTGTCCGATTCTTTGTGACTCCATGGACTGTAGCCCGCCAAGCTCCTCTGTCTGAGGGATTTTTCAGGCAAGAAGACTGGAGTGGGTTGCCATTCCCTTCTCCAGGGAATCTTACCAACCCAGAGATTGAGCCCAGGTCTCCTGCATTGCAGGCAGATTCTTTACCATCTGAGCCACCAGGGATGCCCTGAATTTCTCTACTCATGAATTAAAATGTACACAGATGTAAAATGGAAACATAGCTTAAAAAACTTCTGCAAGTCATAACATAGTCGAAACGATTTTAATCAACCAAGGTGAAACATGACAAACTGAGCCCAGACTCTCCCCACCCCTACCATTACTTTAGGCTAAGATTGATTGGCCTTTATCTAAAGAGAGACTAGAAACCAATATGAAGCTCCCTGGAAGAGACTCAGTGAATCACAAGAGGAGGAGTCCAATCATTTGAATAGCAATAGATGCTCCTCAGTAGAAGCCACAGAACCAGAATCTTCCATAGCAAGATGGATGGCAGCAGCTGTATCCAGACCCACCAAAGCCACAGTCAGAGCCACAGCCCAGGCGGCCATCGCCGTAACCCAGGCCACCGTGGTAACTGCTTCAGAAGCTCATAGTGTCAGGAGCAGGTGGGTCAGTTGAGAAAACACGGAAGTGATGCCTTGGGTTGAACGTGGCCATGTGCATAGGACCTTTTACACACCTTCAGTAGTGGGTGGGGAAAACCACAAGCAGTGTTTATCACATATTTCACATAAATTCTCACTATAAAACTTTAGCAGCCTTTTGATTCATAAGGTGAAATGAAGGAGACTTCATAACCAAATTTACTTTGCTACAATGTTAGGATTATTAATACAACTACTACACACCTATTATAATGGGCAAAATCCAAAATACTGACGCCGCCAAATTCTGGCAGGAATGTGAAGCACCAGGAAGTCTCACTCATTGCTGGTGGGACTGCAAAATGGTACAGCTACTTTGGAAGACAGTTTGGCATTTTCTTGTAAAACTAAACATACTTGTGTCATGCAACCTAGCAATTATATTCCTTGGTATTTACTCAAAGGATTTTAAAACATATGTCCACTCAAAAACCTGCACATGGATGTTTACAGTGGCTTTAATTACAATGGTAAAACACATAAGCAACCAAGAAGTCCTTTAATAGGTGAATGGATAAACAAATTGTACTACATCCATACAATGGATATTATTACATCCATACAGTGGATATTATTCAGCAATAAAATGAAATGAGATATCAAGCCATGAGAGGACATAGGGGAACATTAAATGCATATTACGAAGACAATCTGTACACACCATGCACTGCATGAGTCAACTATATGGCATTCTGAAAAAGGCAAAACTATGGAGCTAACAAATAGATCAGTGATTGCCAGTGGTGAGGGTAACGAAAGATGGATGAATAGGTAGAGCACTGGGATTTTTAGGACAGTGAAGCTATTACATAATACAGTAATGGTGAATACATATTATTATACACTTGTCAAAACTCACAGAATGTACAACACAATGTACCCTAGTACACTACAGTCTTTAGTTAATATTGTGTATCAATATTGGCTCCCCAATTCTAACAAATGTGTTACATTGATGCAATACATTAATAACACCATATACTGAAGGTAGGTATATAAGGGTATAAATGGGAACTCTCTTACCTTCTGCTAAATTTTTCTGTAAATCTATACCAAGTAGTAGTCTGTTCTTTTTTTAAAAAAGAAGATTTGCTTATTTCAAAGCCTTTTCTCACTCTAGGTTTGGTCAGTTGATAAATATTACCAAATTACTTGAGATGCCACACACAAGCATTCCTATAAGCTGTTTTATTTCAATATTTGTTCTCCCCAAATGTGGATTTCTTGAAATGTTTATATTTACTAAAATATTTAACATTTATTATAATTTACAATATTTAAATAATTATTACAATTATTTTATATTATGATTATATATAATTATACATTATACAATCTGAAATTTTATATTGTTTTTAAGGAGTGAGTGGGCACCTTGAAAGGGAAATTGTATGATGCCAGAATTCTGTTAAATTCTCCATCTGTTCTCAGATGAAACCATGGCTTGTCTACTAGATGATGTTTTCTACAAAATACTGCTATTTTCCATGGACTGACAACTCATTTTTATGCTCTTTAATAAGCAAACCTCTAATCATGTATATTTTATAACATCCAGATTCATAACATAAATCATAAGGGTAGAACTCAATGAATATTGAAAGTATAGCTGTTTAATCAGCAGTTAAAAATCATACAACACTAATATCTCCAATGACTCTCCTTATACCCCTTTTCATTCAGTACCACCCCCTAAGTGTAACCATTCCTGATATCTAAAACCATGAATTTATTTTGCCAATTTTTGAAACTTATGCAAATGGAATCACACAAATAAGACTGTCAATCTGACTGCTTTTGATTCACATAATCTTTTTTCTTTATGCATACATTTTTGTTTCTGTGTTAATTCTCTCTGCTGTATAAAATGTCAATGTGCAAATATACCGCAATTCCTTTATCTCTACTCTTGATGTTCATTTATATTGTTTTGAATTTTTAACAACTTTTTACAAACAGTGCTGATACAGACAATCTTGTACACGTCTCTTGGTACATTTATGCATGAATCTAAGACTTGCTAATTATTGCTGTGATAATTTGCTTTAAAAAAATCCCTCAAATCTTAGTGTCATATAACATTGACATTTATGTCTTATTAGTGTGTTTTTACGGTTTCCCTAGTGGCTCAGTAGTAAAGAATCTGCCTGCCAATGCAAGAGACACGATTTTGATTTCTGGGTCAAGAAGATCCCCTGGAGAAGGAACTGGCAACCCATTCCAGTACTCTTGCTGGGAAGCCCCCTGGACAGAGGAGCCAGGTGAGCTACAGTCCATGCGGTCACAAAAGAATCACACATGACTTAGTGACTAAACATACAAACATACTGTGTTTGTAGATTGGCTGGGATTTGGCCAACATCATGTGGATTTGGCTCAAATTGTGTGTTGATTTCAAGGCTTCTGCATTCCTTCTTCATTCTCCTTGGACTCACAGCTTCTTGGGACATCTTCCCCAGGGAAAAAGGTAGAGCATGAAGAAAGTTCAGCCATGTGTTCATATGCCTATGTTCAAGGCATGCCTATGACAGCATGCTGCCAATGTAAATAGCATGGTTAAACCCAGTGGCAAGGGTCAGGAAAATACATTTTGTTCATCATAAAGCCAGACTGAGTGATATTGGCAGATAACCTCAGAGGTGAAAGGGGAAAGAACACATTCTGCTAAATAATCTAACCCATGGATCCACAAAGTCTGATCACCATCTGCTTTGGTAATGTTTTATTGGAGAGTATCCATATCCATTTATTTATGTAGGGTCTGTGGCTGTTTTCTTGCTGCAGTGGCAGAGTTGAATAATGGAGATATAGATCATATAGCCCACAAAATCCGAAATATTTTTGAGTGGTACTAGTGGTAAAGAACCTGCCTGCCAATGCAGGAGATGCAAGAGACTTGGGTTCAATCCCTGAGTGGGAAAGATCCTCTGGAGGAGGGCAAAGCAACCCACTCCAGTATTCTTGCCTGGAGAATTTCATGAACAGAGGAGCCTGGTGGGCCACAGAGAGTCAGGCACTACTGAAGCGACTTAGTACGCACGCACACACTCTTTACAGAAAAGATTTGCCTGGCCTTCAGTTTTCATTCCAATCCCAAAGAAAGGCAATGCCAAAGAATGCTCAAACTACCACACAATTGCACTCATCTCACACGCTAGTAAAGTAATGCTCAAAATTCTCCAAGCCAGGCTTCAGCAATATGTGAACCATGACTTCCAGATGTTCAAGCTGGTTTTAGAAAAGGCAGAGGAATCAGAGATCAAATTGTCAACATCCACTGGATCATGGAAAAAGCAACAGAGTTCCAGAAAAACATCTATTTCTGCTTTCTTGACTATGCCAAAGACTTTGACTGTATGGATCACAATAAACTGTGGAAAATTCTTCAAGAGATGGGAATACCAGACCACCTGACCTGCCTCTCGAGAAATTTGTATGCAGGTCAGGAAGCAACAGTTAGAACTGGACAGGGAACAACAGACTGGTTCCAAACAGGAAAAGGAGTACGTCAAGGCTGTATATTGCCATCCTGCTTTTTTAACTTCTATGCGTAGTTCATCATGAGAAATGCTGGGCTGGAAGAAGCACAAGCTGATATTTCTCCTGGATTGCCAGGAGAAATATCAATAACCTCAGATATGCAGATGACACCACCCTTATGACAGAAAGTGAAGAGGAACTAAAAAGCTTCTTGATGAAAGTGAAAGAGGAGAGTGAAAAAGTTGACTTAAAGCTCAACATTCAGAAAACAAAGATCATGACATCTGGTCCCATCACTTCATGGGAAAGAGATGGGGAAACCGGAAACAGTATCAGACTTTATTTTTTGGGCTCCAAAATCACTGCGGATAGTGACTGCACCCATGAAATTAAAAGACACTTACTCCTTGGAAGAAAGGTAATGACCAACCTAGATAGCATATTGAAAAGCAGAGACATTACTTTGTGAATGAAGGTCCATCTAGTCAAGGCTATGGTTTTTCCAGTGGTCATGTATGGATGCAAGAGTTGGACTGTGAAGAAAGCTGAGTGCCGAAGAGCTGATGCTTTTGAACTGTGGTGTTGGAGAACACTCTTGAGAGTCCCTTGGACTGCAAGGAGATCCAACCAGTCCATTCTAACAGCGATCACCCCTGGGTGTTCTTCGAAGGAAGGATGCTAAAGCTGAAACTCCAGTACTTTGGCCACCTCATATGAAGAGTTGACTCATTGGAAAAAACTCTGATGCTGGGAGGGATTGCGGGCAGGAGGAGAAGGGGAAGACAGAGGATGAGATGGCTGGATGGCATCACCGACTCGATGGACGTGAGTTTGAGTGAACTCTGGGAGATGGTGATGGACAGGGAGGCCTGGCGTGCTGCAATTCATGGGCTTGCAAAGAGTCGGACACGACTGAGTGACTGAACTGAACTGAACTGAGTTTATCTATCAAAATAAGCATACTGATTTGATTTATGCCTATAATTGGAATTGCTGTGTTATGAAAGAGACTACCAAATAGTTTTCCAAATTTCCATCTTTTTACCTGCAGTTTTTTCACTGCTTCTCAATGCACTTTGCATTTTTCTTCTTTTTCAGCTTTATTGACATATTAACTTTCTTTTCAAATATAAGACTCTTGAGAATCCCTTGAACTGCAAGGAGATCTAACCAGTCCATTCTGAGGGAGATCAGCCCTGGGTGTTCTTTGGAAGGAATAATGCTAAAGCTGAAACTCCAGTACTTTGGCCACTTCATGGGAAGAGTTGACTCATTGGAAAAGACTCTGAGGCTGGGAGGGATTGGGGGCAGGAGGAGAAGGGGATGACAGAGGATGAGATGGTTGGATGGTATCACCAACTCAAGGGACATGAGTCTGAGCAAGCTCTGGGAGATGGTGAAGGACAGGAAAGCCTGGCGTGCTGCAGTCCATGGGATCTCCAGGAGTCGGACAGGACTGAACAACTGAACAACAACAAGTCTAGGGCTTTAGAGTCAATTATTTTTATATGTAGTCTTTTATGGTATACTTGTCATGAATCTCATTTTCTAGATATTTAAATCTAGAAAGAAATCATTGTTATTATTTGTGCACAATCAGTATTTATTTATTTTTCTATTAGTTTTATTTTTGTTTGTGTCTATGTTTCTGTCTGGATCTTTTCCTTTCTGCCTAAACAACTATTTTGCTTTTTTACAATTAATACTTGATAAAAATAAATTTTCTTACTATTTATTGGTCCAGAGACTTTTATTATTATTTTTTTATAAGATACTTTTGACTGCATGAAAATCCATCCATTCTTAAAATATCCTTACTTCCTTTGTTTCTGATGAGGATTCTCTAATTACTGACACATTTTATGGGTAATATGTCTATTTCTCTAACCATGCTGATTTTGGCTTTGTGTTTAACTTTCAGCTCTTGGGTTATGTGATTTTATTGTATGATTTTTATTTTATGATTTTAATTATATTTTTCCCTCTTGGTAGTGCAGAGCTTTTAGAATATGTGAAGTGGTATTGTTCATTGGTTTTGTAAAGTTATGCATTGCTTTCTTTTAAAAAATGGCTTCTGCTTTATCTTTTCCTCTTCTGCCACATATCAGTTACATGAAAGTTTTACTGTTCTATGAGGTTTGACATGTCCTTTATACACTCTTCTATATTTAATATCACAAGTTGTCTGTCTTTACTTTAGTTGAATAGCTTTCATCAACTCATCTTTTAGTTTACTAACTCAGATTTCCAGTAGCTAGTCTATTGAGTTCTTAAGAGCATGCATTTGCTTTTTTTTTTTTAAGTTCTAGTATTTAAAATGGATTCTTTGGTAAATTTGTTCAATATACCACAAATTTTGCAATTTTGTGTGGTTTCTTGTATGAATTAATTATGACAGTTTTTAAATTTCTTGTTTCAAAGTCCAATATATGGCTCACCTTCTGGTTTCCTTATGCTGTTGGCTGATTCTTTTGTGTTGTCTTATAGCATTTCACAGTACGTCAAGGCTGTATATTGTCACCCTGCTTATTTAACTTCTATGCAGAGTACATCATGAGAAGCGCTGGACTGGAAGAAGCACAAGCTGAAATCAAGATTGCCGAGAGAAATATCAATAACTTCAGATATGCAGATGACACCACCCTTATGGCAGAAAGTGAAGAGGAACAAAAAAGCCTCTTGATGAAAGTGAAAGAGGAGAGTGAAAAAGTTGGCTTAAAGCTCAACATTCAGGAAACGAAGATCATGGCATCTGGTCCCATTACTTCATGGCAAAGAGACTGGGAAACAGTGGAAACAGTGTCAGACTTTATTTTTTTGGGCTCCAAAATCACTGTGGATGATGATTGCAGCCACGAAATTAAAAGGCACTTACTCCTTGGAAGGAAAGCTATGACCAACCTAGATAGCATATTCAAAGCAGAGACATTACTTTGCCAACCAAGGTCTGTCTAGTCAAGGCTATGGTTTTTCCAGTGGTTATGTATGAATGTGAGAGTTGGACTGTAAAGAAAGCTGAGAGCTGAAGAGCTGATGCTTTTGAACTGTGGTGTTGGAGAAGACTCTTGAGAGTCCCTTGGACTGCAAGGAGATCCAACCAGTCCATCTTAAAGGAGATCAGTCCTGGGTGTTAATTGGAAGGACTGATGCTGAAGCTGAAACTCCAGTACTTTGGCCACCTCATGCAAAGAGTTGACTCATTGGAAAAGACTCAGATGCTGGGAGGGATTGGGGGCAGGAGGAGAAGGGGACAACAGAGGATGAGATGTCTAGATGGCATCACCGACTCGATGGACATGAGTTTGAGTGAACTCTGAGAGTTGGTGATGGACAGGGAGGCCTGGCATGCTGTGACTCATGGGGTTTCAAAGAGTCGGACAAGACTGTGGGACTGAACTGAACTGATGGCATTCCATGAACTCAACATTTGATAAAAAAAAATTGTAGAGTATCCAGAATGATATTGTATTAATATTTCACCATAGGGATTTTTTTTTTTTTTTTTTGGCCCTAGGCTATTAGGAAAAATCTGACTGGCTTAACCCAAACAAAGACTAACCTAAAATGAGATTCCTATTTTGGTACATGTTTCTCTACCTCTGTTTAGATTCAGGTTAATGGAAAATTCCTTCTAATTTAATTATATGGAACCTCTGAGAGAAATAGGTTTTCAGCCTTTTTCAACCATTCAGCTGTTATTATTTGTTAACAACTATGTGTCAACCTTTTTCAAGACATTTTATTACTGATGCTTTCCAACTGTGGTGCTGGAGAAGCTCTTCAGAGTCCCTTAACTCCAAAGAGAACAAAACAGTCAATCCTAGAGGATGTCAATCCTGAATATTCATTGGAAGGACTGTTGCTGAAACTGAAGCTCCAATACTTTGGCCACCTGATATGAAGAGTCAACTCACTGGAAAAGACTCTGATGATGGGAAAGGTTGACCAAGAAAAGGAGAAGAGGGCAGAAGAGGGTGAGATGGTTAGATAGCATCACCAACTCAGAAATGAATTTGGGCAAACTCTAGGAGATAGTGGAGGACCCAGGAATCTGTCATGCTGCAATCCACAGTGTCACAGAATCAGGCATGACTTAGTGACTGAACAACAGCAACTGTTCCAGTGCCTCCTTTTGTCACTTGCTTTCCCATCCATGAGATGCTAGAAATGGCAGAAGGATGTTAGCCACACTTCCAGAAAAAAGGAAAAAACGGCTTCTTTCTTTTGAAATTGAAAAATGATCATTATTTTCTTCAATGGGTCAAATGTATCTCTAACATTATTGAAACATTTCACATTTCTTCAAATAATTATGACCGATTTTCAGGTTTCAAAATGATGCTTGACATCTATGTTAGTCAATTAGAATTGCAATGATAGTATTTACTTTTCATATATAATGATGTCTAAACAGTTTTGGCATAAAATATTAATTTCTTAAAAAAATGTAAAGAAAAATCTATTTAATCAAAATCATCTTTTGCTTGTCTGACATATTTCATAAAATCCTATTTGTGTTTGTGTTTTTTTTTTTTTTTTATCATTTCCCAATGTCATTAGTCTTCTTAAGAAAACAAACAAACAAACAAAAAACCAACAGAATAAGTGGGCACATTCATTTTTGGGATTTCAAAGGGAAACTGTGGAACCACAAAACTGTGGAGCAGCAGTATAAGAGAGAGGCAGCCATTCAGTGCAT
Source organism: Bubalus kerabau (assembly GCF_029407905.1). Taxonomy (NCBI): domain Eukaryota; kingdom Metazoa; phylum Chordata; class Mammalia; order Artiodactyla; family Bovidae; genus Bubalus; species Bubalus kerabau. The sequence goes on from NC_073625.1 coordinate 51,455,305, forward strand.
TGAAGACTGTTCAGCTGAGATGGTGAACCATGGGCAGATGCTTCCTGAAGAATTTGAACATCAACCTTCAGGCAATGAGTCAGTAGCCATCAGACACAGGGTGCTTTGTGAACTATTTTGTGAATGACATGTAGAGGATAAATAGAAGCATGTGAGGTGAGAAGAGCAAGTTATTTCTTTTTGGAAAACAGTTTACCGCAATTCAGCCAAAATTAAGGTATAAAGAAATAGAGAACGGCAAGGGTTTTAAATGTGGTGATAGGAAAAAGGATTAATTTGGTGAGCAAAAGTTTCATTTAAAATTTAGCATATGAATGTAAATCAGTAGCAACATCAGATAAAGCAGTGGCTGCTGAATCACCTGAAGCCTGGATACACATGGCGTTAGATAAAAAGAACTGATGTTCAGATCTTTGAGTTGTCCAGTACATCAAAACCTTAGGAGACATCCCAAGTCAGTGTTTGTCCTTTGGCTCTTTTCCCTGTTTTTCTCCCATGTCTCTATTCTTCTCTGTCTCTTTTCTCTCTTTCACATACTTGGACTCATGCTCAGTTGCTTCAATCATGCCTGACTCTTTGCAACTCTAAGGACTGTAGCCCTTGAGGCTCATCTGTCCATGAAATTCTCCATGTAAGAATACTGGAGTGGGTTGCTATGCTCTTCCCCAGGGGATCTTCCTGACCCAGGAATCAAACCCATGTCTCCCGTGTCTCCTACATTGCAGGTAGATTCTTTTACCCACTGAGCCACCATGCTGCACACACATATACATTTAAAAAGGGGGAAGTGATGGAGTGGAAATTAATATAAATATAATATTGATGAAAAAAATAATTTTAATACAAGATAAAAGTAGGACTTCCCTAGTGGCTCAGATGGTAAAGACTGCCTGCCAATGTAGGATACCAGAGTTTGATCCCTGGGTAAGAAAGTTCTCCTGGAGAAGAGAATGGCTAACCATTCTAGTATTCTTGACTAGAGAATCCCATGGATAGAGGAGCTTACAGTCCTTGGGGTCGCAAAGAGTTGGACACAACTGAGTGACTAACACACATACACACACAAGATAAAAATAATATTTTTCTATAAATTTAAAGACACTCTTTTGGTTTTGGTTAATCAAAATGGTGCATGTTGAATCTGTGTTACTTTTTCCCCAGTAGTCAGAAGTGAAGCTGTCTGATGTGACAGGACGTTGAGTTACAGAACACAAGAGGAGTGCAGTGAATCAAGCTACTCAGGAAGGACGTAAATACAATTCATAGGACAAGAATACTGTGCTGTGGTATGAATGGCCCGTAAGCAGAGATAGAGCACCATAGAGGTGGCCATTATGACTCGTAGGGACAGAAATGAAAGGTTCAGTCAAAAGAGGGAATCTGTTCCTCAGATTGAATGTTACCAACTGCATGGTACAGGATCTTTTATTTTTAATTTTTTAAATTGAAGTGTTGTTCAATTATTATATTGCATAACTTATAGCTATACAATATATAACTTGCAAGTATATAATATAATGAGTCACAATTTTTAAAGGTTGTAAACCATTTATAGTTACAAAACATGAATATAAACTATATTATAAACTAATAAAATAGTAACTATAAAATAAAGTGGTTATAGTCCATGTGAGATATTAGAACTGATGAACAGAGAATAGGTTCATAAATAAAATATAAGTTGCATACAAAATAGTAAACTCACTCAGACCTACTCAAGGACTTACACTGAAATGAAGAATGGAGATGGGGAAAAAGTGGCTGACTTTATTTTTCCAGGCTCCAAAATCACTGCAGATGGTGATTGTAGCAATGAAATTAAAAGATGCTTGCTCCTTGGAAGGAAAGTTATGACCAACCAAGATAGCATGTTCAAAAGCAGAGACATTACTTTGCCAACAAAGGTTCATCTAGTCAAGGCTATGGTTTTTCCTGTGGTCATGTATGGATGTGAGAGTTGGACTGTGAAGAAGGCTGAGCACCGAAGAATTGATGCTTTTGAACTGTGGTGTTGGAGAAGACTCTTGAGAGTCCCCTGGACTGCAAGGAGATCCAACCAGTCCATTCTGAAGGAGATCAGCCCTGGGTGTCCTTTGGAAGGAATGATGCTAAAGCTGAAACTCCAGTACTCTGGCTACCTCATGCGAAGAGTTGACTCATTGGAAAAGACTCTGATCCTGGGAGGGATTGTGGGGCAGGAGGAGAAGGGGACGACAGAGGCTGAGACGGCTGGATGGCATCACTGACTCGATGGACGTGAGTTTGGGTGAACTCCAGGAGTTAGCGTTGGACAGGGAGACCTGGCGTGCTGCAATTCATGGGGTCGCAAAGAGTGAGACACAACTGAGTCACTGAACTGAACGGAACTGATGTCTTACTGGTTTTTCTTCTCATATATTCCTCTATTCCTTATACCATCTGTGTCCTGGCAGGTGAAAGCAAAGTGTTGGTGTAATTCTGGTCATCTCCTTCTTATTTTTGATAAAAAATACTTCATAGGTGCTTTGTGTACTTTCTTTTTTATAATATTAAGAGGCAGATGGTATGTTTGTCTTGTTTTTTCAAATTTAATAATGTTGGCATTGCTAGTTGGGTTCATGCTACAATCTTCCTCATTAACTTTTATCTACTAATTTTTACACTTGATTATAGTTATGGGAAATAGATGTGGAAACAGCGGAAACAGTGACAGACTTTATTTTTTTGGGCTCCAAAATCACTGCAGATGGTGATTGCAGCCATGAAATTAAAAGACCCTTACTCCTTGGAAGGAAAGTTATGACCAACCTAGACAGCATATTAAATAGCAGTGCTATTACTTTGCCAACAAAGGTCCATCTAGTCAAGGCTATGGTTTTTCCTGTGGTCATGTATGGATGTGAGAGTTGGACTGTGAAGAAAGCTGAAGACTGAAGAACTGATGCTTTTGAACTGTGGTGTTGGAGAAGACTCTTGAGAGTCCCTTGGACTGCAGGGAGATCCAACCAGTCCATTCTAAAGGAGATCAGCCCTGGGTGTTCTTTGGAAGGACTGATGCTAAAGCTGTAACTCCAATACTTTGGCCACCTCATGTGAAGAGTTGACTCATTGGAAAAGACTCTGATGCTGGGAGGGATTGGGGCAAGAGGAGAAGGGGACGACAGAGGCTGAGATGGCTGGATGGCATCACCGACTTGATGTACGTGAGTTTGAGTGAATTCCCGGAGTTGGTGATGGACAGGGAGGCCTGGTGTACTGCAATTCATGGGGCTGCAAATAGTCAGACAGGACTGAGCTACTGAACTGGACTGAACTGAACTGATAGTTACCTAGATTCATTATTGCTAGAAATTCTTAAATTATTTTTAAAGTTTTATCATTCCATCTCAGCCTATTGTATCTGTAACCCAGACTGCCATAGTAGTTGCTGCTAAGATGGTTGTTATTAGTGGAAGGTTTCACTGAGGAACAGAAAATGAATTTCCTGACTTTGAATGTCACCATCTGCAAAGGACGTTTTATACAAAATCAGTAATAGATGGGATTAACCACAGACAATGTTGACCTCATATTTCAGGTTAATTTACAATAGAGCTTCTCATGAATCTCTATTTCTTTCATTATGTGACGTAAGTTCCCCAAGCCATGAATTCTTGATAACAGTGCCTGGGTTCTTGAGATCTAGTCACTTGTATCAAGGGAAGATTCTATTCTATTTTGCACACTTTTGTCCGTTCTATGTGACCCACATTTGGTGTTCAGTCCTTAAGTCATGTTTGTCTCTTGAGATCCCAAGGACCCCAGGCTTTCTTGTCGTCACTATCTCCTGGTGTGCTGTGTACTTAGTCGCTGCAGTTTGCTCAAATTCATGTTCACTGAGTCGGTGATGCTATCTAACCATCTCATCCTTTTGTCCCCTTCTCCTTTTGCCTTCCATCTTTCCCAGCATCAGGGTCTTTTCCAGTGAGTTGGCTCTTCACATTAGGTGGTCAAAATTGTGGAGTTTCAGCTTCGCTATCAGTCCTTCCAATGAATATTCAGGGTTGATTTCCTTTAAGTTTGATTGGTTTGATCTCTTTGCAGTCCAAAGGACTCTCAAGAGTCTTCTTCAGCACCACAGTTTGAAAGCATCAATTCTTCAGCACTTAGGCTTTGTTATGGTTCAACTTACATCCGTGCATGACTACTGAATGTGACCTGCATAAAATATATATTTAATATCTTGGATAAGGCTCTATATAATTCCATGAAACATATAAGACCTTACTGTGGTTTCCCCTCCTATTTCCATTTGAAGAATATTAACTTCCAGTACATAATCAGATATGCAGTAGACAGTTGGAAATGGAAAGTTATTGAAGTTATATGTCTATAAAATTTAAGAACTGTTTTCAGTTAGAGCAAAAGATTTTTCACACCAAAATGTTTTTCATTGACTAATGGCATTGACTAACTGACTAACTACAAATACTTTTCTCTCCTACTATTAATACACCTGTTCTTTCAATATGATTTTATTTTTTTTCAATGTATGTTTGATCATATTTCATGCAGTTGATGTTTACCCATGACATTAGCATTTATTTTATATTATATATTATTTTTTCATTAATTTATCATGGTTTGACATCCAGAAAGCTTTTAATCTATTTATTAGTAGAAATTGATGGCATTTTATGCATTCATCTGCACAGTGTGATTAAATACTATTGAAATAGATGTGGAAAATTAAAAAGTCTCAGTTTAATGATCCTGGTGGACTTGTTTTCTCTTTAATCTTCTTCTTCATCACTGTGAGGTTCCTAGGGTTTCCTCTTATTTTTCTGGGTTGTCTCTGAAAGATGCATGTATAGGTTAACTTATCAGTATCAGAGGGCCCTTTTGTATCATAAGATAGTTGTTATGTTTAGGAATCCACTGGATGTTCTTGCTGCATACAGAGAAATATTTCATGTTTATAGGAGAGTATGATCCAGGTTTTCATGTTTAATTGAATATTTACTTTTTATAATTCAGCTGGGTTTTGTTTTTCTTGCCAACATTGGTTATATCTGTGCATGTTCAGTCACTTAGTCGTGTCTGACTCTTTGTGACCCCATGAACTGCAACCCACCAGGATCCTCTGTCATGGGATTCTTCAGACAAGAATACTGGAGTAGATTGTCATTTCCTCCTCCAGGAGATCTTCCTGACCCAGAGATCAAGTTTGCATCTCTTGTATCTCCTGCATTATCAGGGAGATTCTTTACCAGCCACCTGGGAAGCCCCTGGTTATATCTTAATGTGAACTAAAAAGGAGAGGTAATATTTGTGGCTGAAATCTACTGAAGCAATGGTGCTTTCACAGTATCACTTAAGAAGGGTATTGAGAACATATGAGATAGCTGATGATGTTTTCAATCTAGGTATAAAAAATAATTTTAGCTTATTATATTAGACAATTTTAAACACATAATGCAATTCTTTCATCAGAATCATCAGAGAGTGATTTGATATTTTGTACATGTCTTCCAGGTTTTCATGGCCTTCGGAAGGTAAGGTAAGATGGTGGAGTACAAACCCTTTTCTCTCCCACAGCTACTGAATTCACCTTTCCCTCCGAGGATTCCCTGGGAAGGATATGAATGATACCAATTGGATGAAATAGAATTATTTGAGTGTTGAGGCTCTGGAGAAAGATAAATATATAAAATTTGAATAGCCATGTTTTTTTCACATGCTCTTTATTTTAAAATTAAACTATCAATTTTAAAACAGCTTCAAAGTCACATAAAGGATTAACAAAGAATTGTCAGCTTTATTCATTGATTCATTTATTTTCTGTTTATTCATTAAAAAAATCCAGAAATGAAAAGAACTTGATTTCTTATAACTGCCAGGCACTACCTTTGGTGCTGGAACCATGTAAATGTCATCAGTGGTACTGTGTGTTCTTACTATTATTTGATTTTTCTTTCATAACATCATCACTGTAATATTTTTAGAAAGCCATTTGAGAACACTCCATTATATTAGAGGGATACATGAATTAAAACATTTTTCATACTGAGAAAGTGAGACCTGACTTCTACTACTTTATGGCAAACCATAAATGTTCTTATTGAATCTTATGATCCAGTTTTTAGAATAAATTTAATTTTGCAATTCTATATTAGTCTTAATAATATCTGCATCACACAACATATTGATATTTCATATTGTTAAAATGGCTTTGCCCTTACCAGTAATTTGAGGAAAAGTTTATAATTTTAAATGAAACTTTAAACGAAACAAAATGTCAAGTCAAAATGAGTCTTCAACAGACTAATGTTGAAATTATATTATTCTGATTTTGTTTCCTGATAGAGTCTGAAGGAAGGTTGCATTCAATATAAAAATAAGTTTGATAGCTTCAACAGAATTTGAAAATATAAAATTCAAAACTACTGTTCTGCAAAAGCAGTGATTTAATTTCTAATGCCTGCTGTGCTGATGTGGTAATGGGGTGGTACATTCTAGAGATTCTCAATGACAAAAATAATGTGCAGACGTACTCTGTGCTACTGTCAGTCAGGGATGGGACATAGTGGATAATTTAAAGAATGTGAAGTGGAAAGTCCAAGCATACCACCAAGAAGTATAGTCCTAAATATCCAAACATATAAAAGAAGGAAATGGCCAAACACACAAGTACACAGAATACGGTGACAGGGTATAAGAGCACTGTTGTGGAGTTTACACATTATTTCAAATCTTAGCTTGTGGGCTACTGTTTTAATATGATAATGTGTAAATGGTTGCAGTGAGTACAGTTTTATTAAAAGCAAGTTTCATTTAGAAATAACTTATTCTTAGGTTTCAACTTCTTAACTTATGGAGGAATACAATGTTTCTGTCACAATAAGACTCTCACACTTGTGCATGCAACAGATGTAAAAAAAAGTCATGTTAAACATGCAATGTTGTCAATACAGAAGATTTTATTGAAGATGGAAAAAAAAATTTTTTTCCTGCATGAAGGATTTTTGTGTTTGTTGTTCAGTTGCTAAGTCATGTCAAACTCTTTGTGATCCCATGGACTGCACTCCAGGCTTCCCTGTCCTTCACTATCTCCTGGAAAGTGAAAGTGAAAGCATTAGTCACTCAGTTGTATCCAATTCTTTTCCAACTGTATGGGCTGTAGCCCACTAGGTTCCTCTGTCCATGGAATTCTTCAGGCAAAAATATTGGAGTGGGTTGCCATTTCCTTTTCCAGGGGATATTCCTGACCCAGGGATGGAACCTGGGTCTCCTGCATTGCAGACAGATTCTTTACCATCTGGGCCACCACCACGGGCTCCTGGAGTTTGATCAGCTTCATGTCCATTGAGTTGGTGATGCTATCTAACCATCTCATCCTCTGCCACCCTCTTCTCCTTTTGCCTTTGATCTTGCCCAGACTCAGAGTCTTTTCCAATGAGTGAAGAGGTGGAAAGAATACACAGAAGCACTGTACAAAAAAGATCTTCATGACCCAGATAATCATGAAGGTGTGATCACTCCCAGTCACTAAGAGCCAGACATCATGGAATGTGAAGTCAGGTGGGCCTTAGGAAGCATCACTATGAACAAAGCTAGTGGAGGTGATGGAATTCCAGTTGAGCTATTTCAAATTCTAAAAGATGATGCTGTGAAAGTGCTGCACTCAATACGCCAGCAAATTTGGAAAACTCAACAGTGGCCACAGACTGGAAAAGGTCAGTTTTCATTCCAATTCCAAATAAAGGCAATGCCAAAGAATGCTCAAACTACTGCACAATTGCACTCATCTCACACGCTAGTAAAGTAATGCTCAAAATTCTCCAAGCCAGGCTTCTGCAATACATGAACTGTGAACTTCCAGATGCTCAAGCTGGTTTTAGAAAAGGCAGAGGAACCAGAGATCAAATTATCAACATATGCTGGATCATGGAAAAAGCAAGAGAGTTCCAGAAAAGCATCTATTTCTGCTTTATTGACTATGCCAAAGCCTTTGACTGTGAGGATCACAATAAACTGTAGAAAATTCTGAAAGAGATGGGAATACCAGACCACCAGACCTGCCTCTTGAGAAAGCTGTATACAGGTCAGGAAGCAACAGTTAGAACTGGACGTGGAACAGCAGACTGGTTTCAAATAGGAAAAGGAGTACGTCAAGGCTGTATATTGACACCCTGCTTATTTAACTTCTATGCAGAGTACATCATGAGAAACACTAGGCTGAGGGAAGCACAAGCTGGAATCAAGATTGCCAGCAGAAATATCAATAACCTCAGATATACAGATGACACCACCCTTATGACAGAAAATGAAGAAGAACTAAAAAGCCTCTTGATGAAAGTGAAAGAAGAGAGTGAAAAAGTTGGCTTAAAGCTCAACATTCAGAAAACGAAGATCATGGCATCCAGTTCCATCACTTCATGGCAAATAGATGGGAAAACAGTGGAAACAGTGGCTGACTTTATTTTTCTGGGCTCCAAAATCCCTGCAGATGGTGATTGCAGCCATAAAATTAAAAGAAACTTGCTCCTTGGAAGAAAAATTATGACCAACCCAGACAGCATATTAAAAAGCAGAGCCATTACTTTGCCAACAAAGGTCCATCTAGTCAAGGCTATTGTTTTTCTGGTAGTCATGTATGGATGTGAGAGTTGGACTATAAAGAAAGCTGAGTGCCAAATTGATGCTTTTGAGCTGTGGTGTTGGAGAAGACTCTTGAGAGTCCCTTGGACTGCAAGGAGATCCAACCAGTCCATCCTAAAGGAGATCAGTCCTGACTGTTCATTGGAGGGACTGATGTTGAAGCTGAAACTGCAATACTTTGGCCACCTGATTCAAAGAGCTGACTCATTTGAAAAGACCCTGATGCCTGGAAAGATTGAAGGTAGGAGAAGAAGGGAACGACAGAAGATGAGGTGGTTGGATGGCATCACCGACACAATGAACATGGTTTTGGGTGGACTCTGGGTGTTGATGATGGACAGGGAGGCCTGGCTTACTGTGGTTCATGGGGTCCCAAAGATTTGGACATGACTGAGTGACTGAAGTGAGTCTCTTCTCATACTCAGAGTAATAATTGTAATACAGTAACAGGAGAAATATTTTGTTTGATAATACAAGATATTTCAGATGATTAGTCAACTGAGATGATACAGTAAAATTTCAAGGATTCTTTCCTTCCTAGTAGCCTGGAAATGAAGTAATATCTATTTCCTAAGAGGAACTCAGAAAGTGGAGTCAGGGAACACAGGGGTCCTGGAATGTCTCTAGAAGCTTCTCAGTAAAATCAATAGGACCAGTATCTGCCTCAGCAAGTTGGGTGCCACCTGTCAAAGCCACACCTGCCTTAGCCATAGCCATAGCCACAGCCGAGGCCACCAAAGTAGTTGCTGTAGAGGCACAAGGTGTCAGAAGTTGAAGGTTTAATGGAAAATCAAGGAACAAGTGTCCTCAGTCTGAATATCACTCTTCCCAGGGCCTTTTATACACCTTCAGTGGTGGGCAAATCATAGGAAGGTGCTGAGCTGGTAATTAATGCCAATTTACATAATATGTGTGTGTGATAAGTCGCTTCAGCTGTGTCTGACTCTTGGCTACTCTATGACCGCAGCCTGCCAGGCTCCTCGGTCCACAGGATTCTCCAAATGTGAATACAGCAGTGCGTTGCCATGCCCTCCTCCTGGAGATCTTTCTGACTTAGGGATCAAACTTGAGTCTCTTATCAACTGCTGCAATGGCAAGCAGGTTCTTTACCACTGATGCCCCCAAAGCCCAAAATATGTAATTTGCATAAGAAAACTTTCTTAAGCTCATTTGATTTTATCAAAGAGACTCTCATAGGCTAGATTTTATTTTTCTTTCAGGTTAGGCTTCTTAAACTAAAGTCATAAGACTCCAGTAGTAAATCTTTACTACATTTTCAAAACTGCATCAAAGCAGGATAGTTAGTGAATATTCCTAGACCTGGTTTTATGGAATTTCTACAGAATGCTGACTCCTCATGTGGGTTTATAAGTGCATGGGCAGATAATTTAACTAAAGTAAGAATTCTGCCAAAATGCTTATGTATTTTTTATATAATTTCTCTTCCCAAGGGAAATATTCCTTCAACATTTCATAATGGATATACTGATACATTGCATGTTTAAATGCCACTATAAAAGCACCTGTACTTTTATCTGAAATTATGCTTCTTTTTGTTATTTTAAGGAAAATGTACAACCTTTTTATAGAATAAAACATTGGCTTATGTATTTGCTCTTCTTGGGTGCTGCTTCAGTCATGTCCAACTCTTTGCAACTCTATGGATTGTAGCCCGCCAATCTCCTCTGTCCATGGGATTCCCCAGGTAAGAATACTAGAGTGGGTTGCCATGTCCTCCTCACGGGGATCTTCCCTAACCAGGGATCAAACCCGTGTCTCTTACATCTCCTGTATCAGCAGGCAGGTTCTTTACCACTAGAACCAAAAAATGTGGAGATTTTGGAAGCTCCATACACTGTTTTTGGTAATATGAAATGTTGTAGTATGACAGTTGTTCAAAAACAAAAATGGAACTAATATATAATCCAATAATCCCACTTGTGGGCATATAACCAGGTATGTAGTCAAAAGATTTGAAATTAGGATCTGGAAAAGATATCTGCACTCCCACGTTTAAAGAAGCATTATTAACAATAGTAATGCCACAGAAGAAATCCAAATGTCTATTGATGGATGAGTGTATTAAGACAATGCAGTATAGATATACAGTGGAATATTAGTTAGCACTGAAAAAGAAGGGCTTCCCTGATGGCTCAGTGGGTAAAGAATCCATTTGCCATGCAGGACCACAGGAGATGTGGGTTTGATCCTTGGATCAGGAAGATCCTCTGGAGAAGGAAACGGCAACCCACCCCAGTATTCTTGCCTGAAAAATCCCATAGACAGAGGAGCCTAGCAGGCTACAGTCCAAAGGATCACAAAGAGTCAGACATGACTGAATGCCTAAGAATACACACACATTAAAAAACAACTAAATTCTGCCTTTGTGACAACATGGTTGAATCTGGAGGACATTTAATTGCTAAGTGAAACAAGTCAGTCACAGAAGGACTGTGACTTATATGAGGCATCTCATAATCAACTCATAAAATAGAGTGGAATGGAGGTAGTCAAGGGCTGGGGGGAGAGGGAGAAACGAGGAGTTGCTACCCAAAATGTATGAAGTTTCAGTTATACAAGATGAGTAGCTTCCAGAGATCTGCTACACTGCATTGTGCCTGTAGTTAGCAAAACTGTCTTGTGTGCTCCGAAGTTTGTTGAAAGTGTAGATGTCACGTTGAGTGTACCTACCTCAGTGGCAATAAGAGAAAGGAAAGGGCAGGAGGAATGTTTTGGCGCCGACGGGTACGTTTGGCACCTTGCCTGTGGTGGCAGCGTCGCAGGTTTAGTCATATGTCAAAATTCATCAAGGGCGCCCAGTCCTTCAAGCGTATGCAGTTTTTCTGCATGTCAGTTACACCTCAGTAAAACTATTAAGATTGATCTTTCTGCAGAGATTGGGCAGGATTGTTTTGCTTTTCTCTATCACAGTGTGTCAAATTTGTTCCAAAGTAGGGTTCCTCTTTCATCAGCCCAAGTAGAGGTCTGAGGACGCCTCCATCCATCTCTCCCCACACTGCTCGGTCTTCCTCCGTGTTCTATTGCTCTCACAGTTGTCCTGGGGGTCTGGAGTGAGGTGTCCTCCCAAGGCTGCTGGGTATCAGCACGGGGAACACATAATTATTTGTGCACATATAGAATTCTGTTCTGAAGGCAACTATAAGGAGAGTGTGTGATGGAGATAAAAAACACTTTTCACTTGTGAAAAAACAGGTTCTTTCTTAGGAGAGGCCATGAATCAGGTTAGACTTTAAAATGAACACTTAAATTCAGTGTTGGAGGCATTCATTCTTGCTGACTTTGCCTGGAAACTAGATGGAGAAGCAAAAGAGGTTGGCTTAGAAAGGCTGAATGGGGAAGACACAGTGATCTAGTCGACGGAAACCTAGCTCCAAGATGAAATGCAAATAGAACCTTTTGAAAGTAGCATAGATTTACATAGGTGAATTTGTACATCTAGTCCATTATAGATTAAAAAGTAGTTTTGATCTATCCTACCTGTATATTCAGAGTCATATAATTCTTATCCTCAATCTCTTTGCAGCCATAGCACAGTTGAGTGAGGACTGAGAAAGTCTCTTTTCCTCTTATAAAGCCATGTTCCATTCTGAGTACACTACTGAGAGCACACAATGAGACAATCGATACTTTCTGGGTGAAATAACATTATTTGCACAACAAGAATCTGGAGATGGTTTATATTCCTATTTTCTCATCATCTGTTAAAGTAAAATATGAAATTCCAGGGAGACGTTTTATGACATTATTCAGTGTCCTTAATTTATTTGTTCAAAATATTTATTAGGCACTTACTATGTACCAGCCACTCGTCTAGCTACAGGATTTCAATCCCTTATTTGTGAATAATATCTTTTTTATTATTCATTACTTGATCATGTGTCAGTTATGCAAGGTCCTTTGAGAAAAATCCACCATTCTACAGGAAAAATTGGAGGAGAATTCTTTAAATCAGTTGTTGAGACAATGAAATAGGACTTCTTATAATGTAAAGTGTTATACTGTCGAAAGTTCTGCAAGGAATAATAAATTTTTAGAAATATCTGGAGTGCTTCTAGCCATATGTGTTGATATCTGAGAATACTGTCTGGATGATGCCTGGGAATATTCAGATGTTCTGCTCCTCACTAATGTCTTATTAATGGAGATTTCTTTTCATCACTTGCCTGGGGAATAAAGCTAGGACAATTCAGAAAAGTCATTTTGTTTTATTCAAATTGAAAGTGAAATAACAACATGAATATCCCTAATGCAAATGAAAGGTGGTGATCTGGCCTGCTGAAACATTGTTTACCAAGAAGGGAGCCAGGGGCTTTTTCTGGTAGATCTCATTACTAAAATGTGAACAGAGCCAGCAAAGATGAAGGTATGCATTGTATTCTTTATCTGTTAAATTCAGAGGAAGAGCAAGAAATAGGAGAGCCAGAGTAAACCATTTACACAGACCCTAAGGCACAAACCTGAAGATACAACCTAACTGCAAAATTTTTGAAAAACAAGCCAAAGACAGATATTTCCTGCATATGTCATAGAAAATAGGGCTATTTTTGTGTGACATGGCATTTAATGTGTTTACATATGAATAATAGTGCTTCCTATAAACACAGTTTTCATACTCATGTTGTTATAAAGAACTGATGGTCATAGCCATACTCTTTTAGAAAATGATTGTCTCAGAAAAAAAAAAGGAAACAAAGGGAATATCCAAATGCAGTTTCCCACAGAGACATGCAGATTAATGTAAACATAGCAAAATAATGCTGAATATGATTAAATAAGTTCATTACAAATTAACTTAAAATTGTTGCATATGAAAAATATTGATCAACATTAGAAAACAAATATATTGGTGTCAAAGATAAGACATCTATAATTTTTAACACATACCTGGCTATTTTCATCAGCTGAGAAGTATATCAGATTTGAACTTCATGTTTTCCAGGTTAACCTTGGATAAGCTTGTCATAGCTCCTATAAAGGATAGAATTATTCTTGTGATTGGCTTCCCAATGACTCGGTGAGTAAAGAATCTGCCACAATGCAAGAGACACAGGAGACAGGGGTTCATTCTCTGGACTGGGAAGGTTCCCTGGAGAAAGAAATGGCAACCCACTCCAGTATTCTTGCCCGGAAAATCCGATGGACAGAGGAGCCTGGCTGGCTGCAGTCCATAGGGTCACAAAGAGTCAGATATGACTTAGCGACTAAGCACACACACACACTCTAGTGATTAACCATGGAAGTAGAGTGAGGAATCCCAATGAAGGAGTCCAGCAGACTGTGTTGCTCTGGATACACCAGTAGAATCCACAGGGTCAGGATCTGCTCTAGCAACACAGGCAGCAGCAGCCATGGTATGGGCTCCACCTATGGCCAGGACCAGAGTCACACCCCAGACCACCTATAACAGTGCCTGGTATCAGAGATGAAAGTTTCAGTTGTATAGAAGGGAGTTATTTCCCTCAATTTGAGTGTCACCATCTGCACATAGAATTTTATACACTCTCTATAGTATATTTCAGACAAACTTGAATAGTAAAGCTTCATAATAATAAAACTTCAAAACTTCAGCAGCATATGTACTAAAAAAAAAAAAAAATGAAATGATACAGAGATTAGCATGGCTCCTGTATAAAGATGACATGTACATTCATGAATCATTCCATATTTAAAAAAATAAAAATAAAAACAAAACTTCCTGAAACACTTGTTTTAAAAAGTAAAGAAAGGGCCTTACAGCAAATATTATAAACTTTATCCTGGGATCCAATAATCCTGTCACATGTCCTTAATTTTAGAGATTCCTTTTGTATTTTGGAGATTTTCTTACTCAGTTTTAAAGTCCATATTCAAGTTCTTTGAAATGTTGTCAATTTTAAGCCCTTTGGCTCAATTTTAATAATTTTTTTCATATGCAATCAAGGAACCCAGAGAATGTCTATTTGAGCAGTGAAGTGATAAAGTGAGGAGGTACCTGGATTAAATTATCTTTTAAATTATGTAATTCTTTCTTTCAGGCAAATGACTCTTCAGACTAAATAATATTTTCTACTCATTACTGTCATTAAACTAGTCAGTAAATAAAATATTTACTACGTTCAAATGCTAATATAAAATCATATATCATTTTTTATCTTGAGAGTTTTATTTAATTATAACCATGACTTGATTCATTTCATGTGAGTACACCATTATATTATGCAATTAATCATTTTTTAAAAAAGAAATCCAAGTATTAATGCTGAGTTTTCCCCCACGTTTCACCTTTTAGGTTCCCAAATCCTCAGCTTGGTTTTAAAGTTGTCCTTGAGTTTTTCCAGAAAAGATTTCTTGAAATAACGGCAGAAGAAATGTGTGGCATGGGTATCTCATATTTGATTCTGTATTTAATCAGTTGTGGTAGCATATGTTATAACATGTATCTGGAAAATGTCACTGTATATTCATGAATTTATTAGATTAAAAAAGTAAATAAACATGTGAAAATAGTTTGAGTCTTATGGACCCTTGAGAGGGTCTTCAGTTCCCACAGGGGTCAAAAAATCACACTTTGAGAATTCCTGGTCTAGAGCAGGAATTCTTTAAACTTTTAGGTAAGAAAATTGTGGGACTTCCCTGGTGGCTCAGCAGTAAATAATTCACCTGTAATGCAGAAGACATGAGTTCCATTCCTGGGTAGAGAAGATCCCCTGAAGGAGGGCATGGCAACTCACTCTAGTACCCTTGCCTGGAGAATCCCATGGACTGGGGCTACACTCCATAGAGTTGTAAAGAGTCAGACGTTATTGAAGAGATTGAGCACACATGCAAGAAAACCATACCACCCAATATTTTGAGGTTGAATCTCAAATTTAAATATAACAATTTATCTCCAAATGTTTATATGTATTAATTACCACTAAATACTCATTAAGTACAAAACATACAGAATTATTTATAAGAGAAAGAATTTATATTATATAGATCGTGGTATAGGCCATTAGGAAAATTTGTTTAAAATTTTGTGAAAACATAGATTTGAAATTTATTTTCAAATTCAATTTATTTTAAAGGTTGGAAAATATGTTATATCAACCAAATCATTTTTACTTTTTAATAATTTTTTAACCATTTATCATTTCTTTATTATTATTATTATTTTTTACTTTACAATATTGTATTGTTTTTGCCATACATCAACATGAATCCGCCACAGGTGTACACGTGTTCCCCTTCCTGAACCCCCCTCCCACCTCCCTCCCTGTACCATCCCTCTGGGTCATCCCAGTGCACCAGCCCCAAGCATCCTGTATCCTGCATCAAACCTAGACTGGCGATTCATTTCTTATATGATATTATACATGTTTCAATGCCATTCTCCCAAATCATCCCACCCTCTCCCTCTCCCACAGAGTCCAAAAGACTGTTCTATACATCTGTGTCTCTTTTGCTCTCTTGCATACAGAGTTATGGTTACCATCTTTTTAATTCCACTATCTAGTTATGCAATTTGTTTTTGAAATTTAGCTAATAAATTAATACTCTCTTTAATTTCAGTAGCATGTTTATACAAATTAATTGAGAAGGTTTTTTTTTTTTTAACAAATAGGGTCAAAACCCATTAAAGCTCTTCATTTAGCAAAAACTATAAAATGAATTAGAATATTCTACATTCAACACTTTAATATTACATGGATGTCAGGATTTTATAAATGCTACACCCAAATAAATTAAAAGATGCTTACTCCTTGGAAGGAAAATTATGACCAACCTAGATAGCATACTAAAAAGCAGAGACATTACTTTGCCAACAAAGGTCCATCTAGTCAAGGCTATGGTTTTTCCAGTTGTCATGTATGGATGTAAGAGTTGGATTGTGAAGAAAGCTGAGTGCCGAAAAATTGATGCTTTTGAACTGTGGTTTTGGAGAAGACTTTTGAGAGTCCCTTGGACTGCAAGGAGATCCAACCAGTCCATCCTAAAGGAGATGAGTGCTGGGTGTTCATTGGAAGGACTGATGCTGAAGCTGAAACTCCAATGCTTTGGCCACCTGATGCAAAGTGTTGACTCATTGGGAAAGACCCTGATGCTGGGAGGGATTGGAAGCAGGAGGAGAAGGGGATGACAGAGGATGAGATGGCTAGATGGCATCACCAAATTGATGCACATGAGTTTGGGTGAACTCTGGGAGTTGGTGATGGACAGGAAGGCCTGGCGTGTTGCGATTCATGGGGTGGCAAAGAGTCAGACACTACTGAGCGGCTGAACTGAACTGATACCCAAATAAAACTTAGTAGTGTCACAATGATTATTTCAAATAATCTTTTACAAAATGCTCTCTCCCAACACAGCAACATGTTTGGCATACTTTAGGAGCTCAGTATTGAATGAATGAGTGAATGGCTGAACACATGAAATGACTTCATAATCAAAATGGTCTATGATAAACTTGCTCAATGCAAAGAAATAGAGGAAAACAATAGAATGGGAAAGACTAGAGATCTCTTCAAGGAAATTAGAGATACCAAGGGAACATTTCATGCAAAGATGGGGTCAATAAAGGACAAATGATATGGATCTAACAGAAGCAGAAGATATTAAGAAGAGGTGGCAAGAATTCACAGAACTGTACAAAAAAGATCTTCATGAACCAGATAATCACAAAGGTATGATCACTCCCACTCACCTAGAGCTGGACATCCTGGAATGTGAAGTCAAGTGGGCCTTAGAAAGCATCACTATGAACAAAGCTAGTGGAGGCGATAGAATTCCAGTTGAGCTATTTTAAATTCTAAAAGATGATGCTATGAAAGTGCTGCACTCAATATGCCAGCAAATTTGGAAAACTCAACAGTGGCCACAGGACTGGAAAAGGTCAGTTTTCATTCTAATCCCAAAGAAAGGCAATGCCAAAGAATGCTCAAACTACCACACAATTTCACTCATCTCACACGCTAATAAAGTAATGCTCAAAATTCTCCAAGCCAGACTTCAGCAATATGTGAACCATGAGCTTCCAGATGTTCAAGCTGGTTTTAGAAAAGGCAGAGGAACCAGAGATCAAATTGCCAACATCTGCTGGATCATCAAAAAAGCAAAAGCGTTCCAGAAAAACATCTATTTCTGCTTTATTGACTATGCCAAAGCCTTTGACTGTGAGGATCACAATGAACTGTGGAAAATTCTGAAAAAGATGGAAATACCAGACCGCCTGACCTGCTTCTTGAGAAACCTGTATGCAGGTAAGGAAGCAACAGTTAGAACTGGACATGGAACAACAGACTGGTTCCACGTAGGAAAAGGAATACGTTAAGGCTGTATATTGTCACCCTGCTTATTTAACTTATATGCAGAGTACATCATTAGAAATGCTGGGCTGGAAGAAGCACAAGCTGGAATCAAGATTGCTGGGAGAAATATCAATAACATCAGATATGCAGGTGACACAACCCTTATGGCAGAAAGTGAAGAAGAGCTAAAGAGCCTCTAGATGAAAGTGAAAGAGGCGAGTGATAAAGTTGGCTTAAAGCTCAACATTCAGAAAACGAAGATCATGGCATCCAGTCCCATCACTTCATGGCAAATAGATGGGAAACAGTGGAAAACGTGGTTGACTTTATTTTTCTGGGCTCCAAAATTCCTGCGGATGGTGATTGCAGCCATGAAATTAAAAGACACTTGCTCCTTGGAAGGAAAGTTATGACCAACCTAACAGCATATTAAAAAGCAGAGACATTACTTTGCCAACAAAATTCTGTCTAGTCAAGGCTGTGGTTTTTCCAGTCGTCATGTATGGATGTGAGAGTTGGACCATAAAGAAAGCTGAGCGCCGAAGAATTGATGCTTTTGAACTGTGGTGTTGGAGAAGACTCTTGAGAGTCCCTTGGACTGCAAGGAGATCCAACCAGTCCATCCTAAAGGAGATCAGTCCTGGGTGTTCATTGGAGGGACTGATGTTGAAGCTGAAACTCCAATACTTTGGCCACCTGATGCGAAGAGCTGACTCACTGCAAAGACTCTGATGCTGGGAGGGATTGAGGGAAGGAGGAGAAGGGGACAACAAAGGATGAGATGGTTGGATGGCATCACTGACTCAATGGACATGGGTTTGGGTGGACTCTGGGTGTTGGTGATGGACAGGGAGGCCTGGCGTACTATGGTTCATGGGGTCACAAATAGTCGGATACGACTGAGTGACTGAACTGAACTGAACTGAACTGAAACTTGCTCAGTGGCTCAGTCGTGTCTGGCTCTATGTGACCCCATGGACTGCAGTATGCCAGGCTTCCTTGTTTGTCCTTCACTATCTCAAGAAGTTTGCTCAAACTCATGTCCATTGACTTGGTGATGCCATCCAACCATCTCATCCTCTGTTACCCCTTTCACCTCCTGCCCTCAATCTTTCCCAGTATCAGGGTCTTTTCCAGTGATTCAGCTCTTCACATCAGGTGGCCAAAGTATTGAAGCTTTATGATAAATAGATTTATTAAAAGGACATCCAGGTTCTTAGAGCTGCCTCAGGGCTTATATATTCAATTTCAAGCTTGACATAAATTCTATATAAGTGACATCAAGCAACTAAGAGTATACCAGCAAATAGAAAACAGACACCTGGAAAACTCACAGAAGCACCACTTAAAATGTTCCTCTGTGTTCTAGGGAAATGGACAGACAACCCCATGCAGCTACCAGACTTCACGTGTGTTTTGAGCCATTTTGTTTGTTAAAAGGAAATTGAATTTATTGAAGAGAAAGAAATTAACTATGTCCCATGGAAATTCTGCTTTAGACAGCATGAGAAATATGTAGAGGGACAAAAACTAGGAAATAAAGGGTGGAGGTAAGGTTTGGGTCAGTCAATCCCTTGGGATAGTAAATACAAGTTTTTATGTTACAATCATCCGTATGCAATGATGTGAAAGTGTATCATATTTGCAAAGAGATTAAATTTATTCAAAGAAATACTTAGAGAACAAAAGGAAACTTTTCAGTGCATTTAAGAAAAAAAAATCTTTATGACATTGCACAATGAACCAGGGAAAGATGAGATCTGAATTATTTTCATGATGGTTTAGATTTCAATTTAGATTGTTGCTTTTTGAAGAGACAGGATGAGATGAGTAAGCCCAACAGCAGAATCTCTATTTCACAAGAGGACAAATATAGTGGGTTCAGTGGCTCTAGAGTTTTTCAGTAGAATGTTTATGACCAATATTTTCCATAGTGATAGGGGCAACAGCAGTCATAGCCGTAGTCACCATATCCTTGATAGCCACAGCTAAGCCTATCATATTCATAGCCCCATAGTTGTTGCCATAGTAGATCATGGTGGCAGGAATAGACAGTGCCGGTATAGAAAAGGTAGACGGTTTCCTGAGTTTTAACATCACCATCTTCACATCATCTTCTATACTTCCTTAAGAGTAGATGTGGCAAGTCACAGGTAATGCTGTCTTCAATACAGATTGTTGTGCATTAACCACAAACAACACTAACGACAAAGGTCTCGTAAATCTTTTATTTCATTAGGCAGAGTGAAGCCTTCACAGGCAAGGTTACACTGCTGTTGTGTCAACAACATTTGCACAATCAAATCATGTGCTTCGAATGACAAATATTTAACTTGATTTGAAAACCCTTTCTCCTTAAGGGCTCAAATTTAAATTTTGCCATGAAATTCTATGAAATCACAAAAACTATGCAAACTGAAATCGATTAAAATTGTTTTGAGGTTATTAGTACCTTCAAGTTCACCTACCCACTGCGGTACAGGAAGTAATTTTCTTTAGTTTTGAAGAAATAGAAGTACTAAAGACAAAATTAAAGTTGCTCAGTCATGTCCAACTCTTTGCGACATCATGGACTGTACAGGCCATGGAATTCTCCAGACCAGAATACTGGAGTGAGTAACCAGTTCCCTTCTCCACAGGATCTTCCCAACCCAGGGATCAAACCCAGTTATTCCACATTTGCAGGTGGTTTCTTTACCAGCTGAGCCACCCGGTAAGCACAGAAGTGCTGAGTCACTTTATTTACTTAAGTATGAGGTGTATAATACTGCACAGTATTTCTTTGTAGAAAAATATACATTTTATTTTTAATGCATAATTCAGATACCATTTTTTGCAGAATACAACTTTGCAAGTATACAAATATATTTCATTTCTCATATTTTACCAAATTCTATTTTGACTCAACATTTATCCATTAGCTGTGCTCATGTTCAGTTGTGTCTGACTCTGCAACCCTTTGTACTACAGCCTGCCAGGCTCCTCTGTTCATAGGATTTTCCAGGCAAAAATACTGGAGTGTGTTGTCATTTTCTCCTCCAGAGAATCTTCCTGAACCAGGGACTGAATCTTCATCTCCTGTGTCTCCTGCATTACAAGCAGTTCTTTACCTGCTGAACCATCAGGGAAGCCTGCTATTTATACTGGATTTCAAAACATTTATTCTTGGTTCTTTCAAATAAACTCAACAAAATTCAATGACATTCTAGTTATTAGGATTAAACTCAATTTTGTTAAAAGTTTTGCCATTCCTTCTGCACTTCTGAGGTGAACTTCAATGTACAATGGTATGTTATTAATTGAAAGGGAGTGTCTTAATCTGTCTCATGCTAATATCTGTGGATAGTAGAGTGGAAATTGCCACTTTTCATGGCCATAACCAAAAAATTCTTCTGATCAGTCAGTTACCTACCATTTAGAGTTACATCTTTGTAACTCTATGGCCAGAAAGGTCTTTTGTTGTGCTAGGGAAATCATTGAGTCTGCACTCAGATCCACATAGGTAGGTACCATCTGCTGCATTCTCTACTTGCCTGTGAAATGTTTGTTGAGTAACTCATGGGACTTGTTCATTCATAGTGTGATTTCCACTTTTAGATGCATAGTCTTAATATATGGTTTCCCTTCCCTTCAGCTTCAATGACACAATGCCAAAAGGAGTTGAGCTCTCTTTATCAACAACATATCTATGAACACCATTATCAAATGAAATAAGTAGTAGCCAGTGTTAGCCTGTGCCAGACACTGTTCTGAATGCTTGATACATATCAGCTAAGTTGATTCTCAAAATTGTTGTGTGGGGTAGGTATTGCTTACCATCCCATTTGCAAATGTATAACAGAGGCACACAGTTACAGTGGTCACTCAACTATAAGTGTTAGTTGCTCAGTCATGTCTATGGGTCTTTGCGGACCCATAGAATGTAGCCTGGCAGATTCCTCTGTCCATGCCATTTTCTAGGCAAGACTACTGGAGTGGGTTGCCATTTCTTTCTCCAGGTCACCCAGCTACAAGTGATGGAAATAATATTTCAACCTGGAGAGCTGATTCCAAAAGTTTTAGTTTTATCTATTAGGCTCTGCTGACATCTATGAAGTCATCTTTCTAAGAACACAAGTTTATAGGGCTTTTTTACTTAATCCACGGGGTCACAAAGAGTTGGACATGACTGAGTGACTGAACTGAACTGAACTTTACTTAATCACTCAGCTCAGATTATTCATTGCATACAAAAATATATATGTCATAATTAATATGTTTCTCATAGTCCAAGCAATTTTACCAAGAACTCCTAGTCTACTAGCATCATGAAAGGTACCTCTGCCAGTATCATTGTTTTAAATAAAATAAAATATCTATATTCACCTTTGAATCAAAACACAAATATTACAAATATGTTGAAATTTGAAAAAAACCCTTTCATGAAAATGCAACTTTATAAGTGAAATCTAGTAATTTTTGTTTTCTGGCGATAGATTTAAGATATGACTTTAAAACTATAGAAAACATTTAAAATATAGAATTTACAATATAGAGTCATAAGAAGAAATATTAATGTAAATGAGAAACATAAGTCCAGGTTTCTCAGACCTGGTGGCCCAGAATTTTAAACTACCATAACTACAGTATTGGGTTTTTGTCAATCGTCTCATGAAGCTGAGTGATACCTTTTGGCTTTTTCATAGTAAGCCATCTCTTACATGAACATAGGAGAATTTCTAAAGGAAAAAAAAAGTGTGGAGCAGCAGATAGAAAAGCTCAAGGTTAAGGTATATTATCATGATGTGTTGAATGCCATCAAAAGAATATATAATCATTGATTGGGAAAGCTTAGAATATTTACTCAAATGCTATTTCTTGCCATAAATATTGGTTAGAAATGGATAATATGAAGATCTTATACAAATAGAGCTTTGAATATGAGACAGTTGTTTCTTACTAATGGCTCACAAATGATTCAGGTGTGACTAACCATTAGCAAAGATCCTCAAGCCTCCTGAGGCCATGACTAAAAGTCAGGAATCAGCAAATTACTCAGACTGGTCCTGCAAATTAGCCAATAGCATTAGGACTTGTGTAGTGGTTCCCATCCACACTAAGTATATAGAAAAGGCCCTCTACAGGGAAATTGTCCAGATTGAAGTCACCTATGCTCCTTCTCTGCCCACAGAAAGCCTCAACACTAATACCATGTGTGGCTACTATGAAAACTTCTATGGGGGCTCTGGTTATGGAAGCTGTAGCTACTATGGAGGCCTTGGCTGTGGCTATGGATGTGGCTCTGGCTATGGCTCTGGCTTTGGCTACTACTATTAAGGATGCCATGGAAGAGCCTCCTCCTCTGCACCTGGACGTCAAGATTCACCAGTTCTGAACCCTATATATTCTGAGTGTTTCCCTGGATGATTATTATCTTTTATCATGGAAATCTAGTACGGTCTTTTGTTGCCCTACCAGCTAACCTACAAATTCCCTGAATTTACTCCATTAAGTGGGAGATGGTGAAATTCACATGTGACCTCACACTTCTGCTTTCGTTAGGATGATGGTGTCAAGAAATTGCCTTGACATTCACGCTGGAGCTTGCTTCTCTGTTGACTTAATAAACTTGTTCAATCTAAACAGAAACTCTTGTCTCTATGCCAGTTATTTGATTTTCAGTATTTCTGATAGTGCTTGTGTTCCAGTTTTTAAGAAAGTCAACAATTACTTTCTTGGGGAGCTATTTTTCTCTTATTATTCTTAGGTTAGTTTCTTTATCAGTTCAAATATCAGCTGTCTTAGGAAAGCAACTTACTTTCTGTAGACTTCAGTTTCCTTCTCTGCTTCTGAGGGAATAAGGTAAGTTATGTTGGAAAACTCTTAACACAAAGCCAAATATCACTTCTGTCCATTGTAAAGGTATGAGAGATATAACATTAAGAATAATTTAATAATGAATTGCATCTCAAGCTAGCAATAAATTGTGAAAATATATGGCAGGCATGGGGGACTATAATATTAAGATAAAAACACTGTTTCAGATTTGGGCTGAAAAGCTTCAACATCTCATAATGTCCTAATTAAAGATGCTGGCTTAGCTGGGGTAGGATCTACTTCTAAGTTCACATTGTTGTTGGCAGTCACTTTTAGCTGTAGAAATGAACGACTTATTTTCTTGCTGGCTGTTGACCAGAGCCCCTTGCAGGATGTCTTCTAGAAGCTACTCTAAGCCACAAAAGAATGCCCATATTCCCTTCCCAAGTAAATTCCCAAACATGGGATGCTTGTTTACTCAAAACCAGCAAGAAGGGAGAGAGACTCCAGCCAGAGATGTCTTGTGTAACATAATCACACATAATAATATACACTTGCCATATTTTACTGGGTACAAATAAGTCACAGGTCTCATACTCACAGGGAGAGGATCACACAAAAATATTTGCATCAAAAGGTAGGAATCAAAGGGGCAAGCTACCTACCACAGACTCAATGCTACACATTTTCATACAAGAAATTAGAAAGCTGTTCATTTTCAGTGCACTTTAACAATTCTTACAGTATTAGGATTTTCTTGTGCTTGAAAATTTGATAGAAATTGTGAGACTTCATCTGGGACTAAGCTTTTATGTAGGCTATTTTGTTAATAATATCCTTTTTTCCTTCCAAGGAAATTGGTATGTTTTTGATCTCTAAAACTAACAGTGTCCATTTTGGTAATTTGTATTTTGCTAAGAAATTATCTATTTCACCTTGGTTTTCAGATTTATAAATTTCTGAAATGTAGTTTCATATGATGTTTCAAATTTCTTCCATTTTAATGTTCATTTTTCTTTTGTTATTTATTTTATATGTGATTTCTGTCTTTTTTCTTCAAGTTAGCAAGCAGTTTATAATTCTGTTAATTCTTTCCAATAACAGCATTTTGGCTGGTTATTTAAGTCACTTTTATTACTTTCTGTTTTTTTGATCTATTTTTTTTCCTTTTCTGGTTTTCTTATTTCTCCTTTATGAAGTGTTCTGACTGAAATATTGATTTTCTTTTATTTTTAGTGATAAAGGTGTTTGGTGCTATGAATTTTTCTTTAAACATTGCTTTAAATATCTCTCAAAGACTATTATGGATAATTTTCATTAGTTATTTAAAAATCTATAATTTCATTTGTATTTCATCTTTTACCCCAAAAGTTTCCTAATAGAAGACTTTTTATTTTCTAGGTTGTAAAGAACTCATTGTTTTCCCTACTGCTTGATTTTATTTTTAAAGGGATTTTCTATTCTTTCCTTTCCCCAGTAATTATGAGTTTTGTTGCATGACATAAAGAAGTATTCTTGCTTGTATTTCTACTCTACAAAAGATGCTAATTCTGTGTAACATAATATTAAATATATGATCAATTATAGTGTTTGTTTTGTGGGTGTTGGAAAGAAGTTTCATTTTATATTATGGGGATGCAAAGACCAATATATTATAAGTTTTATCTAATTGATTATATTGTTTAGGTTTTACTTATTATTTCTATTTTATCTGTCTTGTTCTGAGGAAAGTCATCCATTATTAGTGTGTTTTTACCTACTTCTCCTAGATATAGTTAGATAGATAAATATAAATGATTCTTCATAAAGATAGTTTTTGTGTTTTTCATGTATTAAATAAAATATTAATAAGTTAAAAGTATCTCTTGCTTACTAGTGCTTTTAGATAAAAATATTTGAAGTCAAGTTCCCAGTCTCTGTAATTTTCTTAAGGTACCCATAAATATGCTGTATAAATATTTAATAGAATTTACCACTGAAATATCTATGACTAGAGTTTATTTAGGGGAAATTTATTTTTAACTGTGCATTCATTTTCTTTATTAGATAAAGTGCTACTTAAATCTGTATGCAGGCCAAGAAGCAACAATTAGAACTAGACATCAACAGACTGGTTCCAAATTGGGAAAGAAGTACATCAAGGCTGTTTATTGTCACACTGCTTATTTAACTCATATGCAGAGTACATCATGAGAAACACTGGGCTGGATGAAGCACAAGCTGGAATCAAGATTGCCAGGAGAAATATCAATAACTTCAGAAATGCAGGTGACACCACTCCTATGGCAGAAAACGAAGAGGAACTAAGGAGCCTCTTGATAAAAGTGAAAGAGGAGAGTGAAAAACCTGGCTGAAAACTTGACATTAAAAAAACTAAGATCATAGCATCTGGTCCCATCACTCCATGGCAAATAGATAGAGAAACAATGGAAACAGTGACAGACTTAATTTTCTTGGACTCCAAAATCACTGCAGATGGTGACTGCAGCCATGAAATTAAAAGACATTTGCTCCTTGGAAGAAAAGTTATGACCAACCTAGACAGCATATTTAAAAACAGAGACATTACTTTGCCAACAAAGGTCAGTCTAGTCAAAGCTTTGTTTTTTCCAGTAGTCATGTATGGATGTGAGAGTTGGAATGTAAAGAAAGATGAGTGCTGAAGAATTGATGCTTTTGAACTGTGGTGTTGGAGAAGACTCTTGAGAGTCCCTTGGACAGCAAGGAGATCCAACCAGTCCATCCTAAAGAAGATCAGTCCTGGGTGTTCACTGGAAGGACTGATGTTAAAGTTGAAACTCCAACACTTTGGCCACCTGATGTGAAGAGCTGACTCACTTGAAAAGACCCTGATGCTAGGAAAGATTGAAGATGGGAGGAGACGGGGACAACAGAGGATTAGATGGTTGGATGGCATCACCAACTCAATGGACTTTGAGTTTGAGTAGCCTCCGGGAGTTGGTGATGGTCAGGGAAGCCTGGCATGCTGCAGTCCATGTGGTTGCAAAGAGTCGGACATGACTGAGTGACTGAACTGAACTGAACTGATGTATGGATGAGAGAGTTGAACTATAAAGAAAGGTGAGCAGCAAAGAATTGACACTTTTGAACTGTGGTCTTGGAGAAGACTTGGACTGTGGACTTGGAGAATACTCTTGAGAGTCCCTTGGACTTCAAGGAGATCAAACAAGTCAATCCTAGAGGAAATCAGTCCTGATATTCATTGGAAGGACTGATGTTGAAGCTGAAACTCCAATACTCTTGGCCACCTGATGCAAAGAACTGACTCATTGAAAAGTCCCTGGTGCTGGGAAAGATTGAAGGCAGGAGGAGAAGGGGACGACAGAGGATGAGACGGTTTAATGGCATCTCTAACTCTATGGACATGAATTTGAGCAAGCTTTGGGAGTTCGTGATGGACAGGAAGGCCTGGCTTGCTGCATTCCATGGGGTTGCAAAGATTCGGACACAACTGAACAACTGAACTGACTGACTCAGATTTACTGGAGTTGGTTTTGGTAATTGGAGTGTTTAAAGGAAATTTTTCCATTTCAACTGTGTTGTGGAATTATTGACTAACGTCTTTCATTTATCCATTTTGTTTGGAGACTGTGGGATCTTAAAAAATGTTCATTCTTTCATTCTTCACACTCATAATTTGTATTCTCTCTCCTATATTCTTGATCAAAATCTAGAATTCATCACTTTGACATATCTGTTCAAACTACCAGCTTGAGGAATTACTGATTTTCTTTATAGTTTATCCATTTTATATTGAATTAATTGTGCCTGTGTCTTCATTTTTCCTTTATTCTCCTTACATTATGCTTAAAAGTATTTATATTAAAATTTCCCATACTATTTGCTTTTTAAAGAGGTTTGGAACACTGATGTTTTAAATGTCCTCTTCTTTTTACATAAATATTTGAAATAGCTTATTCAGTGGCAAACCATACCTCTAGTTATTTAAAGGGAATCATTTCCAAATTAAGGAAGACTGTGTCCTCATGTACCTAATGCTCTCCTGTCCTCCACAAACACATCTTGACAGTGAGGAAGATATATGGGGAATATTGCTATCCTCCTGCTCCACCAAAAGACAGAGACTTGGCTGATGAAAGTCCTTCTGCACTTTCAGGCAGCAATGTCAGGGATCAGAGAGACAGCCAGTGACACAAGATGGGCCAAAGAGATTGCAAACATAGCTGTAAAAACTCTGAAAATTATTTATCATACTCCACAAGAACTTTGAGCTAACTGAAACAGAGTAGCTATCCTTTTTTTTTTATAAAAAAGATTTAAGTAGAATAAAGATGTTTTTAATTAAAAAAAATTATCTCATACTATAGATAGTGAAAGGGCCAAACACCTCACACAAAACACACACACAATCAAAGAAATCTACATAAATAATATATATCAAAGTATTGTAGGTAGGGAAAACAGAGAAATTTGAACAAAAAAATCATTTTAGACATTTTCCCAAAGGGAAGTGGTTAAGATTGATCTTCTGAGAAACCTATATACAGGTCAAGAAGCAACAGATAGAATTGGACATGGAACAATAGACTGGTTGAAAATTGGGGAAGGAGTATATCAAAGTTGTATATTGTCACTCTGCTTGTTTAATTATAGGCAAAGTATATCACGCAAAATGCAAGGTTAGAAGAAACACAAACTGGAATCAAGATTCTGGAAGAAATATCAACAACCTCAGATGCAGATGATACTATCCTAATGGCAGAAAGGAAAGAGAAACTAAAGAGTCTCTTGATGAGAGTGAAATAGGAAAGTGAAAAAGCTGGCTTAAAACTCAACATTAAAAAAACTGAGATCATGGAATCTGGTCCCATCCCTTCATGGCAAATAGATAGATAAAAAGTGGAAGCAGTGACAGATTTTATGTTCTTGGGCTCCAAAATCACTGCTGATGGTGCTGGTAGCCACAAAGTTAAAAGGCACATACTCCTTAGAAGAAAAACTATGACAAACCTAGACAGCATATTAAAAAGCAGAGACATCACTTTGCCAACAAAGGCCCTTATAGTTAAAGCTAGGACTTTTCCAGTAGTCACATATCGATGTGAGTGCTGGACCATAAAGAAGACTGAGTACCGAAAAATTGATGCTTTTAAAATTGCAGTGCTGGAGAAAACTCTTGAGAGTCTCTTGGACTGCAAAGAGATCAAACCAGTCAAATATAAAGGAAATTAACCCTGAATATTCACTGGAAGGACTGATGCTGAAGCTGAAGCTCCAGTCTTTTGGCGACCTGGTGCAAGGGGCTGACTCATAGAAAAGACTCTGATGCTGTAAAAGGTTGAGAGTAGGAGAAGTGGGTGACAGAGGATGAGATGGTTGAATGGCATCACTGACTCTAAGTACATGAGTTTGAGCAAGCTCTGGGACATAGTGAAGGTCAGAGAAGCCTGGCTTCCTATAGTCCATGGGTCTCAATGAGTCAGACCTTTGTGAGTGAACAACAACAAATTCGTATTGAATCATATAGTAGTAAGATAGATCAGATGAATATTGTTACAAATTGTTGGAAACTGGCAATTCAATAGAAAATTCTAATGTTGCATAGTAGCTTAGATTTGGTACTCATTTTTTAACAGACACGGACATCCTTATTATAAAAAAATGCGGGAGGTATACATGGATCCTCATAAGAGAACATCCCAAAAGATGAGCAATATAGAATTTCTCAAAAGAAACCAGAAGAGCAGTATCTTCCATAGCAGCATGGGTGATAACAGATATATCTACAGCTACCACAGCCATATTCATAGCTACATCTCAGGTCACCAAAGCCATAACCCAAATCACCATAATAGTTGCTGTAGAAGATCATGGTGTGAGGAGAAGTTTCAGCTGAAGAGAAGATTCAGTTTCACGAGTTTTAAGTTTATAATCTGCACACTACCTTATTTACCAAATGAATGCCACGTGCAATAAACCACAGGCATTGCTGGACTCACATTTCAAGCTAAAGTGGCATTAAAACTATCTCAAGAATTCCTCATAACCAACGTATCCAAGCCAAGACATCTGTAGTGTGTGTCATGATGCCTATAAATATATCATATGCCTTTGTGGGGGGTGGGGGGAGGGAATGTGGCTTGATGTTTATTCTAGATTCCAAATTTAAACTCAGTTACTAGCTCCATGAGCTCATTTAACCCATGAAGATTCAGCTTGTTGAAAAGTTTATTTTAATTTAAAAACTAAATTAAAATCTTCTACCTGCATATATGTAGAATTGGAAACAAAAGGGTGGCTTTGAAGTGGAAGAGAAGGATAGGATTTTTGTGTGACAGATGACGGGGTGACAGAGTTCACTTGTACAACATTGAATAACTGTATTATAACTTTTATTGAGAAGCAATGTTATATACTGCACTTTGGTTTATACTTGTCAGAAATGGGTATCAATAATTTTATACATGACACAAAACCAAGGCAAGACCATGAAGGTTAACCTCATTTACCCTGGAGATACAGGGAAGGATTAGAGGACTTATTCCATTAGAAATTAGAGTTTAAAAATGATCCCAGAAACTCTCAAAGATTTATGGATATGATTTGTCTCCTGATATACCATACTGAAAAAGGCACATCTCTTTCGGTATTCTGCTGAAATGTATAACCTCACTAGGTATGAGGAAGCGTCAGACAAACCCAAACTGGGAAATATTCTACTAAATATGGCACTCTTGGCAGAAAGTGAAGAAGAGCTAAAGGGCCTCCTGATGAAAGAGGAGAGTGAAAAAGTTGGCTGAAAACTCAATGTTCATAAAACTAAAATCATGGCATCTGGTCCCATCCCTTCATGGCAAATAGATGGGGAAACAGTGGAAACAGTGAGACAATTTATTTTCTTGGGCTTCAAAATCACTGAAAACAGTGACTGCAGCCATGAAATTAAAAGGCACTTGCTCCTTGGAAGAAAAGCTATGGCCAACCTAGACAGCATATTAAAAAGCAGAGAAATTACTTTGCCAACAAAGGTCTGTCTAGTCAAGGCTATGGTTTTTCCAGTAGTCATGTATGGATGTGAGAGTTGGACTGTGAAGAAAGCTGAGCGCTGAAGAATTGATGCTTTTGAACTGTGGTGTTGGAGAAGACTCTTGAGAGTCCCTTGGACTGCAAGGAGATCCAACCAGTTCATTCTGAAGGAGATCAGTCCTGAATATTCATTGGAAGAAATGATGCTGAAACTGAAGCTCCAATACTTTGGCCACCTGATGCAAAGTACTGACATTTGAAAAGACCCTGATTCTGGGAAAGATTGGAGGCGGGAGGAGCAGGGGACAACAGAGGATGAGATGGTTGGATGGCATCACTGACTCAATGGACATGACTTTGAGCAAGCTTGGGAGTTGGTGATAGACAGGGAGGCCTCACGGGCTGCAGCCCATGGTGTCACCAAGTTGGACACTACTGAGCAACTGTGAAGCAACTTAGCAGCAGCAGCAGCAGCAGCAGCAGAGCAACTGAAAAGAACTACTAAATATCCAACAGTTTAAAATTGTAAAGGACAGGAAACTCAAGAAAAGATGGAGTAACTCTCACTAACTGGAAAAGACTGAAAATATATGGGAGCAAAGACAATGTGAAGTGGATCCTGGAACCAAAAAAGAAAAAAAAAAAAAGATGTTAATGAAAGAAATTTTTGTACAAAATTAATTTATTTGGCTTGATAATTGCACTATGGTTATAAAAGTTATTAGGGGACATTGAGAAATGGATATATGAGAATTTTTTTGTATGTTTAAGCAACTTTTTATAATCTAAAATTATTTCAGTATATGAAGTTCAAAAGGAATATAATGCCAGGGTCTAGCCCCAGCAGGATCCAAGGGTACCCTCAGGATGGATGGTGTTGGCAAGAGAGATGACACGGGTCTTATAATGGACTGGAACCTGATGGTCTGGGGTCAAACGATAAGAAAATAAAGGAGAAAGAATAAAGAAGAGAGAAAGAGGCTGATATTCCTTGGTTTACACAGGAAGCCAATATAGCCCCTGAGACGGGACTTGTTCTGTTCACGGAGGCCTCAGGCACCCTCTCGATGGGGCGAAGACACAGAGTGCCTTCTGGATTGGGTCTTAGAAGCCTGGGCAAAAAAGTGAACTCAGAGAGCCTCTGTGTTCCAAGGAGTCAGCCTGAAAAAAGAAGAAAGAGAGAGAGAAAGAAAGAAAGACACAGAGACCAGAGCTCTGGTGAAGTGGGATCCACAGTTTTATTTTCAAAAGGGGCTTTTATACTCTGAGTTACACATTTCCAGAAGTGAAAGATACAAAGTCAGGCAGAGTCAGCTCAATATTACATCAGTTTGACCTTCATCGGGACCACGATGTTTTCTGCATACCTTTTCATTTATAAGGGTCTTTGTGTTATGTACATTATCTTCTGGCCTGGAGGTCTGTTGACATTTTATGACCCTTTTTTGATAAAGGTTGATCAACCAGGAAACTTGTTTTAGTTGAAGTGTTTTTTCTTTATATTTCTAATCTGTGTCAGCCTTAGAAAGTACTAAACAGAGTTACATTCTCACAGAGCAAAGGTGCAGTGGGTCACAACAAAGAAAGAACTTATTAGCTTAAAGGTCTGATGTGGTTAATACCAAGGCTACTACTTGTTTTTCTTACATTCCAACTACATTAACTAATGCACTCCCAGGTGCACAATGGATAAGGGATATGGGAACTTGGCAGCAAGCATTGGCCCAATAATGAAGCCCTTTACCAGTACTATTCTAATAATTTTTCATTCTTAAAGGGCTCTATGCCCATTAGGACTTTTAGAATGTTTAGGCATCCCATGCCTTTCATGGTTGGGAAGTTGTGAACAATCATGTGCGTTAGTTGTAAGAGTAAGAAAAAACCTGTCAAGCAAGCTAGAATGCCAACAGAGGGGTTAGAATAGAAATACTCCTTTCATGCCCAGGAGACTTACCAACTTAGAGCCCTAAGCTGATTTTCTCCAGAAAGGTGGTTGGGGATAGCCCCCTGATAATATCAGAAGAGTGGTTGAAAGGTATAATATAGTAAACAGCAGACAGACAGATTTTGGTTTCGGGGTAGATGCTCGAACAGGTCCAGGGAATCCCTCGAGTCCTGATCCGCCTTTGCCTGTCAGGTCTTCTCCGCACGACCTTTGTCATGGGTGTGATCTCCCGTGGTGGTTCCCGGCAATATAAAAGTACTCTTTCTGTTTCATTGATTTGATCATTTATGACTTCTTTCATGCATCAAACTTTGTTAAGAACCAGTCATATATTGAACACTATTAAGGATGGAGCAGTGAACATACCAGATAAAGTCAATATTTTTATGGCACATATAATCTAGATTAATCCAGATCAGGAAATTCAAGACAGACAAAGATATAAAAAAAGGATGAGTTAATTTCTGATAGCGATGGGTTTATGTAAACACTAAGCCACTGTCAGTTATGGGGTATTTAAAGACTTATTTGTAAGGAATGATTCAAGCTGAGTAGTCAGAAAAAGCTTCTCTAGGAGAAGAGAGAATGCAAAGTCATTCTGGCTGTTACTTAGAACTGGAGGGCAGAAAACCCGAAGTGGAAATAAAGTATGTCTGTTTGAAGGACTGAAAGGCACTCAAAGAAGTGTGAACATTTAATGGAGAGGAAAGGGGTTACCAGATGAACTGATGGATGTGGTCATAGCTTGGACATGTTGGATTATGTCAGCTATGTTTCCCAAGCTGTATCCAGGTGTAGCATAAAAATGCAAGCAAATAAGTTAAATCTGAATGTCATATAAATACATTATTTTTAGTTTAAGTATCCCTCTTGCAATCTTCGGGAAATCCAATCTTCTGAATTTTGATTTGAAAATCAATATTTTGAAATTGAAATCTAATTGCATGTCTGGTATCTACTCTAGCAATCCCAATGTGGAAAACTTACAGGATTTCAGTAAAGGAAAGTTAGATCTAATTTGTGCCATGCGTGCTATGAGATGGAAAAGAAATTAGACTAGGGAGTATAGAGAATCATGAATGCAATTTGTCTTAAATTTCTAATCACTATTCATCTATGAAAATATAGTGTTAATTTGAAGATATATAGAATAACATTGGAAATATATATGAAAATTATATATGAAGTAATAAGACTGAAAATGGAATTGAAATTGATTGTACAAAAGAATGCATCCAAAGTGCTCCAATCAAACAGAGTTTAGGTAAAGACTAGTGACTATATGAGTGGGGTGAACACATCTTTGGGAACTCTAAAATTTGAGGACAAAATCTGAGGAGACTAAAGAGAGGACACTGAGAAGAAGCAGCTGCTGAGGTGGGAAATGAACCAAAGCTGTGTGCATAGGGTGAAGCTAAAGGTTGAAGTTTTTAAGAATAAAAAAAGAGGTTGGTGGATCTAACTGTACTCAGAAGCTGGGGAAAATGAACACTTGACCTCTGGATTTGACAAGACTCAGCAGTTTTTGTTTGCTTATTTTATATTTGGCCATGCCACATGGCATATGGGATCTAAATTTCCCTACCAGAGATGGAACCCATACCCACTGCAGTGAAAGCTTTGAGTCTTAACCACTGGGCCACCAGGGAAGTCTTGATGATTTCTGCAGAAGCATTTCAGTAGAGTAGTGGAGGCCAAAGGCCAAAAAAATATGACTGAAGTGCTAAAGACATACTAAAATACCTCCATGGAAGTACACATATGACATTTTGCTGTGAAGCAGAATATGGCAACAGAGATTACTTTGAAGGGTATGAAAGGTGAAATAAGACTTGCTTTATTTTTTGGAATATATTTGAGAATTGAGTATATTCAGAACAACACACCAGAGAAGAATGGGAGAAAAGAATGATCCTGTGCAAAGCTCACTCTGATATGATCAGAGAGGGCAACTCAACTAGGGAGAAACAAATTAATTCCTGAAAATAAATAATAGGAGAAAAAAAATCTAGTAAATGTTGTAATTAGGAATATTGTGTTGTCTAAAAAGTAATGTATTCTGTATTTTAAAATCAAGAACACAAAACTACAGGTTAGTTGTAGTGTTTAAAAAAATTAACTGATATAATTATGGCTTACCAAAATTAGCCACTGTTCTAAGGACTTAAATATCCTTGAAGACTAATTGTTCTGTTATTTCAACTGGTTTTTACTAAAAACTTAACTTATTGTTTGACTGATTTTTCACTGTGGGAGTTGAAGCTATTGCTAGTTTCTATACGAGAAATTGAAGATGTCCTCTGCTCACAATATCTCAGTCCAGTAGATAGTGAATTAAATATCATAATAGCATATTTACTTTAAAAAATGCACCTAACAAGAAACACACATGTAAAATAGATTCAAAAACGCATGATGGAAGAAAAGTTGGATGCTCTAAAGATCTGACCTCCAGCATGGAAATACTTTTGAATTTCATTAAGACGCTATGTTCTCTTGACCCATTTGCATAGCTATGATGTTAGATGAATTAGGTAACTTAACAAAATCTATGTCCATGTTGTGATGATCCCCAAAGAGAGTTGATTAAAGTGCAGAGGATGTCTAAGTTCTTAAACCATCTTCACTGCAATGTAAACCAGCATCAAATTTTACTGTCTAATTCCTATCTAAGTTTACCTGAAAAGTTAGTCACAGTTGTATCTGACTCATTGAAACCCATGAACTGTGCCCAACATGCTTCTCTGTCCATGGGATTGCCCAGGCAAGAATACTGGAGCGGGTTGCCATTTCCTTCTCCAGGGCATCTTACTGGCCCAGGGATCCAACCCAAGTCTCCTGCATTGTAGGCATATTCTTGCCCATGGTTACCTGATCAGATCAGATCAGATCAGATCAGTCGCTCAGTCGTGTCCAACTCTTTGCGACCCCGTGAATCGCAGCACGCCAGGCCTCCTGTCTATCACCAACTCTGGGAGTTCACTGAGACTCATGTCCATCAAGTCAGTGATGCCATCCAGCCATCTCATCCTCTGTCGTCCCCTTCTCCTCTTGCCCCCAATCCCTCCCAGCATCAGAGTCTTTCCCAATGAGTCAACTTTTCGCATGAGGTGGCCAAAGTACTGGAGTTTCAGCTTTAGCATCATTCCTTCCAAAGAAATCCCAGGGCTGATCTCCTTCAGAATGAACTGGTTGGATCTTCTTGCAGTCCAAGGGACTCTCAAGAGTCTTCTCCAACACCACAGTTCAAAAGCATCAATTCTTCGGTGCTCAGCCTTCTTCACAGTCCAACTCTCGCATCCATACATGACCACAGGAAAAACCATAGCCTTGACTAGACGAACCTTTGTTGGCAAAGTAATGTCTCTGCTTTTGAATATGCTATCTAGGTTAGTCATAACTTTCCTTCCAAGGAGTAAGCATCTTTTAATTTCATGGCTGCAGTCACCATCTGCAGTGATTTTGGAGCCCAGAAAAATAAAGTCTGACACTATTTCCACTGTTTTCCCATCTATTTCCCATACAAAAATGATATTTTGGTATTTTGAAGAAGAATTATCACTGTATATCAGAAATTCTTGTGATGTACAAATAAAGCTGCTTTCCCACAAGGATTTTCTTAAAGACACAGAAATACACTTTTTGTCTATAACCCTACTACCATTTTTCTTTGGCTATCCAAAAGGATGAATTATCACAAAGATTTGAACGAAGATAAGTTGTAATTCAAGGGCTATGCAAGAGAGCTCAGTATAGCAGGTTACAAAGCTTTTGATTTGATGTATTGAGGCTGAAACTCCAATACTTTGGCCACCTTATGCAAAGAACTGACTCATTTGAAAAGACCATGATACTGGGAAAGATTGAAGGTGGGAGGAGAAGGGAAAAACTGAGGATGAGACGGTTGGATGGCATCACTGACTCAATGGACATGAGTTTGAGTAAACTCTGGGAGTTGGTGGTGGACAGTGAGGTGTGGAGTGCTACAGTCCATGGGGTCACAGAAAGTCAGACATGACTGAGCGACTGAACTGACTGAACTGACTGACTGACTGAAAAGGAACAGTTCTCTAATTTATTGCTAATGCACACATGAAAGTTGGAAAGTTACTTAAAATATTAAGTAATTAATTAGGGAGGAAAGGAAAATGTAGAAATTGGGTTTCAGAAAATTACTTCTATTCTCATGTTCTTCACTAGAAATTGAACATAAATAAAATTTATACTCATCAACACATAGGAAAGATGACATTTTTTTCAGAACTGATTCCTTTGACATTTTTATAAATAAAATAATCAACTTTGTGGACATGAAAGATCCATTATGGGTTTGCTTAGAAAAGACACTGAATTACTGGAAAAAGCCCAACAATTTAGAACACAATTTAAGATTCAAAGGAATTTTTTTGGTATGAAGTGTTACAAAATAACAACCCTAGTGGGGTCCAATAACTAACATATCTTCTTTTTATGATATAAAGAATGGTTCTAAGAAGTTAAAATGAACACGTAATCTGGGACAGGACTGTGTAGGTGTGAGTGTATGTCTCCTCTCATCCAAACGCTCATTTAAATTAAAGGAATCCAAACTAAGATGTCAACACAGCAATCCTGCTGAATTTCTCTGAGGTTTCATCTTTGGTTGTGAACAACAAACTAATTAGATCAGTCATAAAGCTAGCCAATGGCATGAAGCTGGGGTGGGTCACACCCACACTCAGGGCATATAAAAGGCCCTCTGCAGGGAGAAATGTCCACACTCAAGTGACACTTCTGCTCTCCTTCTCTACCTGAGAACAACCTCAACCACCAACACCATGTGTGGCTACTACGGAAACTACTATGGTGGCCTCGGCTGTGGAAGCTATGGCTATGGAGGCCTGGGCTGTGGCTATGGCTCCTGCTACGGCTCTGGCTTCCGCAGGCTGGGCTGTGGCTATGGATGCGGCTACGGCTATGGCTCCCGCTCTCTCTGTGGCTGTGGCTATGGATGCGGCTATGGCTCTGGCTTTGGCTGCTACTATTGAGGACACCATGGAAGACTCTCATCCTCTACACCTGGACACCAGGATTCACCAGTTCTGAAGCCCTCATGTTCTGTGTCTTTCCCCTGGATGATGATTAGGCTGCATCATGGAAGTTTAGTGTGGATTATTCCTAGCTTACCTTCTAACCTACATTCTTTGAATTTACATCATTAAGTGACATAAAGTGAAGTCCACCTTGACTTCAGAGTTCTGCTTTCATCAAGATGATGATACCACAGTAACTGACTTGATGCCTTCCATGCTGTCTTTGTTTTAACCTAATAAACTTGTTCAATGCAAATAGTAATACTGCTTTTTATGTCAGTTATTTGATATGAAATATTACTTGCAGACACTTTTTGGCAGAATTCTATTCTTTGTGTTTGTACAACTGAGGGGCTCAGCACTGACTGTTGGTGGGAGGCCTTCGCTGGCTGACTGTTGGAGGCCAGCCTCAGCTCCAGGAGGCTGGCTGTAGTTCCTTGCCATGTGGTGTTTTGTGCTTAGTCACTCAGTCATGTCTGACTCTTTATGACTCCATGGACTATAGCCCATCAGGATCCTCTGTCCATGGGGATTCTCCAGGCAAGAATTCTGGAGTGGGTTGCCATACCCTCCTCCAGGGGATCTTCCCAACTCAGGGACTGAACCCAGATATCCTGCATTTCAGGCAGAGTCTTCACTGTCTGAGCCACCTCCTTGCCATATTGGTTCCAAATATGGCTGTGTGCCTTCTCAAGGCTTGAAAAGGTGAGAAAGTTACTCTAGCAAGATGGGTTCTACAATGCCATACAATTTTATGTATCAGAAATACATACACACAATCACATGCATTTTATTAACTTGTTTGTTATATTTCATTGTTAGAAGTAAATAACAAGTCCTGTCCATTCTCAAGAGAAGGGCATGACTAAGGCATTAATATCAAAAGGTACAAATCCTGGAAGAAACTTAATAGTCTGTCTATCACTGATATCAATGTAGGTTTCCTTCATTTTCAGTGCTGTCAAATAATTTATAGAACATAAAGTTATTTTATCTCTGAAGATCTGGTAGAATTTCCCCCAAATAATTATCTGATCTAGAATAATTTGTGTCAGTCAGTTCAGTTGCTCAGTCATGTCCGACTCTTTGTGATCCCATGAACTGCAGCATGCCAAACCTCCCTGTTCCTTGCCAACTCCTGGAGTTTACTCAAACTCATGTTCACTGAGTCGGTGATGCCATCTAACCATCTCATCCTCTGTCTTCCCCTTCTCCTCCTGCCTTCAATCTTTCCCAGCATCAGAGTCTTTCCTAATGAGTCAGTTCTTTGCATCAGGTGGGCAAAGTATTGGCATTTTAGCTTCAACATCAATCCTTCCAATGAATACCCAGGACTGATCTCCTTTAGGATGGACTGGTTGGATCTCCTTGCTGTCCAAGGGACTCTCAAGAGTCTTCTCCAACACCACAGTTCAAAAGCATCAATTCTTCGGTGCTCATCTTTCTTTATAGTCCAACTCTCACATCCATACATGACTACCAGAAAAACCATAGCTTTGACTACACGGACCTTTGTTGCAAAGCAATGTTTCTGCTTTTTAAATGCTGTCTAGGTAGGTCATAATTTGTGTAGTATTACATAATGCTTATTTTTTTTTGTTGGTTTCTTCCATGATACTCAATTTTTTTATAATTTCTGAAGGTTACAAGTTTGGTATTTTGTATCCCCCTTGGAAATTATCCATTGTATCTAAGTTTTTAAATTTACATGCATAAATATGCATATTATTTTTGAAACTCCTTGTTTAATCCTTTTATTGTTATTTCACATATGCTTTTTTCTTCATAGTGTTCAGTACTATGCAACACTTTATAGTACACTTTTTCCATAGTGTTTAGTACTACGGATTTTTTTCTAATTACTACTTGAAATTTTCTTGCAGATTCTGTTAGGTACTATTATCATTATCATTTTTTATTTTGAAATTCTATAATCTCAGATTATATTTTTCTTCTGCCTGAGAGTCTTTTAATCAACAATTTACTCTCCAAGTATAAACAGCATTGCAAATTTCTCTCTGCATAGCAGTCAGAAAATGTTTTCTGTAGTATTTTTATATTTAAAATGTACTAACTTTTTCTTTACAATCAATTTTTGGTATATTCTGTGGAAGCTTGAGAAGAAGCTTTATTTTCCATCATCAGTATATAGATGAATATACATCCATAGAAGCTACCTTGTTAATTACATTTTAAGGTCTTCTTTGTTTTCAGTCAGTTTTTTTTTTTTTAAACTATTTTATCTGTCTGTCTGAGAGTGAAAAGTTAAAGTTGTTCATTGTTATTATTGTGAATCTATCTAAGTCTTTATCTGTCCTTGATAGATAGCTAGACCAATATATATGCATTTTTCTTAAAGATGGTTTCTGTTTTTAGCACATAAGTAAAATACTCAGATGTGTAATATACCTCTTGTAAGGTTATTGCTTTGGAGAAAAACACTGGAGTTGAAAATAAATCTCACTATGCTACTACTCTGCCAAAAGACACACAGTACATGGACTGGTGGAATTCTTTCTGTACTTTCAGGCAGCAATGGCAGGGACCAATGGAACCACCAGTCACACAACATAAACTAAACAGACCAAAATGACTTTGCAATAACTCTGAATGTTATGAATCATAGCTCACAACATCCATGTGCTAACCTGAACAGGATGAGTTCAAGTACATGATTTCAGTGAGGAAAAGAACTAGCAATAATATAAACTTTAGAAGAAAAGTGAGATCTTCCTAGAGGCATATTCAAGTACCAAATATAAAGAAAGAAGGAGGGCTTCCCTGGTGGCTCAGTGGTAAAGACTTTGCCTGCCAGTGCAAGAGAAATAGGTTCAATCCCTGGTCTGGGAGGATCCCATGTGCCACAGAGCAGCTAGGTCCATGTGCCACAGCTGTAGAGCCTGTGCTCTAGAGCCCAGAACTGCAACTACTGCCCCACAGACTGTGCTCCACAACAAGAGAAGCCACTGCAATGGGACTAGGGAAGACCGCCATGTTTGTCAGGAAGCATTTAACAGGAGGCTTCCTGTGTGCTGTTTAGGATCTGTCATGAATCCTCTGTCCCTGAATATTCAGGAATTAAGCGGAGTAGCAAACTACTCCTGGGGGGCTTAGGGATGCATGCATTTTCTTCGTTGGTTTTCCCATACGGTGATAAGTAACTGTTTATGACCCTCTTCCTTTTTATGAACCATATGGTAAAAGTGATTATTTACAACCCTCTCTCTTTGATATGGATCACCGTATGTTTTCCTTGATAATTTGTAAGTCTGGACTTTTGATTTTTATCTTTGCTGAAAATGGCTACCTTGTAAGACAGTATATATACTCACACCATGTTGAATAAAACACCTTTGCTCCATCAGAGCTTGGGTCCCCTTCTCTCTCTCTCTTTCTCTCTCTCTGGCTAATTCTCTGGAGTGCAGAGGCTCCACTGAGCTCATTTTCTTGTCCAGGCTTCTAAGACCCTCTGGTGAAGGCGCACTGTGCCTTCACCCCCTAAAGAGGGCGCCTGGTGCATTCATGAGCAGTGCAAGCCCCGTACCAGGGGCTTTATTGGTTTTCTGTGTAAACCAAGGAATATCAGCCTCTTTCTCTCTCCTTTACTTTCTTATCATCGACTCCGGACCACCAGGTTCCGGTCCGTTAAAGGACCTCAACAATGTTCACTATTATTGCTGAGAATTTATCAATGCAGGGAATACTAGCCCCCACTCACCACAACTAGAGAGTAGCCAGTGCAGCAACAAAGACCCAGCAACAGTCAAAAATAAATAAAGAAAATTATTTTTAAAAAGGAAAGAAAGAGATGCTAAAGAAATAACATGCAGTGGTAAGAAGAGAGATACTACTTTGCCAGTATCTTTAACCAAACTTTGGGTGTTCCGAAGATGAAGTTTTGGGGAAATCAAGGTAGATAACAGTAGCCTCTGAATATGCTCACAAAAACTCATAGTAGAAAAGCACTGGTTGGATGTGGCTTTTAATCCACACATATATATTGTCAACTAAAAATAGTGAAAGATATCTCACACACAGCACACAAACACACACACATACACACAATCACAGGAAATCCACATCAATAAATATGCATGAAAATATTGTAGGTGTGAAAAACAGAATATCTTTAATGAAAAATCAATTTAGATATTTTTCTAAATGAAAATGGAATCTCACAGACAGAAAAGTCAGACAAGTACAGTTCATGGGGTTGCAAAAGTTGGACAGGGCTGAGCAACCACCACACACATACAAGATTGTTTGTATTCAACCATATAATAATGGGCTTCCCAGGTGGCTAGTGGTAAAGGCCCCATATGACAATGCAGGAGATATAAAAGACACTGGTTCAATCCCTGGGTTGGGAAGATTCCCCTGGAGGAGGGTGTGACAACCCACTTCACTATCTTTGCCTGGAGAGAGCTATGGACAGAGGAGCCTAGTCAGCTACAATCTATAGAGTTGCAGAGTCAGATATGACTGAAGCAACTTAGAATACATACATATAATAATAACATAGAACAAATGAATATTTTTTAAATTATTGGAAACTGGCAATTCAATCAAAAAAGGTCTGATGTTACATGGTTGCTTAGATGTGGTTGTCATTGTTTTATAGACAAACACATCCTTAATATAATTCATGCTGGACTTGTTATGATGCCTCTATTCATAATAGAATATCTTGAACAGATGAGAAGCCTAGAATTTCTCAGAAGAATCCAGAAGACCAGTATCTTCCATAGCATCATAGATGGTAGCAGGTGTTTCCACAGCCACTGTCGCCACGTCCACAGCCACACCCCAGGCTGCCACGGCCACCAGAGTAGTTGCTATAGAAGCTCATGATGTGAGGAGAAGAAGGCTTAATTGAAGAGCAGATTCAGTTTCAAGAGTTTTATGTTTAAAATTTGTTGCAATGCCTTATGGGCTTCCCAGATGGTGTTAGTGGTAAAGAACCTGCCTGCCAATGCAGGAGACATAAGAGAGGTGGGCTTGATCCCTGGGTAGGGAAGATTCCGTAGAAGAGGGCACGGCAAACCAATATCAATTGAGTGGTATGTGGGGCAAACCACAGGCATTGTTGGACTCATCTTCAAGCTAAATGGCATTGAGACTATCTCAAATATTCCTCATAACCAATATATTCAAGCCAAAACAACTCTGCTCTGTGTCACAACACCTATCAGTAAATCAAGTGCCTTAAACGAGAGATTCTTCTCCTAATTTGATGGCTTATTGATTCCAGATCGCAAATTTAAACTATGTTACTATCAGCATGTGATCATATAATCCATATAGATTCCACCTGTTGAAAATCTTATTTTAACAATACTTTCAATTTTATGTGCATATATGCAGTCTTGGGAATAAAATTGTGGCTTCAAAATGGTAGGAGACTAAGGAAAGTTTGTGGAGAAGGTAAGGAGAAGACATAGAGAAGACACTGTTGTGTCAATAGCTCATCATGTCTGATGCTTTGCAACCCCATGGACTGCAGCCTGCCAGGCTCCTCTGTCTATGAAATTCTCCAGGCAAGGATACCGGAGTGGGTAGCCACTTTTCTCCAGGGGATCTTCCCAATCCAGGGATTAAACATGGGCCTCCTGCACTTCAGGCAGATTCCTTACCATCTGAGCCACCAGGGAAGCCAATGGTAGGGTTTAATTCTAAAATCCTTGAGTACCTAATATGTCCTATTAAAGTTGTGAAGCAATATTATTCACTTTAATTTATACTTACATATACCTGCATCTATCATTTTGTAAATGATCAAATGTCATGGTAGAGTCCCTGACATTTAAATCCATTAACCAGTTACCTATTAAATGTTGCTATTAAAATAATAATATCTTTTATGACTATTTTAATCAAATGCTGTTCCCCATCCAAGAAAAAAAAAAGCAGTTAA
Organism: Bubalus kerabau; assembly: GCF_029407905.1. Lineage (NCBI taxonomy): Eukaryota > Metazoa > Chordata > Mammalia > Artiodactyla > Bovidae > Bubalus > Bubalus kerabau. The sequence goes on from NC_073625.1 coordinate 51,498,946, forward strand.
TTATAGGCTTTTTCTTTTTTTTTTTTTGAGTGAGGCAATTTAGTCATACCAAATTCAGGTGATGTTCTAAGAACTTTGATAGCCTAGAGGAAGAATGATCATTAGGCTATTTAAATTAGTTTTTTCCTGGAAACTTATTTTAATTTGTGACTTGATTGGTTCTGCATTGTAATATAGTTGATGCTACTTTTATTTCTCTATGGGAAATTTGAAAATGATATAGTGAAGATGTTTTGTAAGTCTAATATCTTCACCCAGCAAATAGTGAAAAAAAAGTAATAATATTCTGTCTATTTTACAAAAATGACCCTACCAAACACACACATGGAAAGGACACTCAGAAGCATATGTTTATTTTCTGATTAGATGAATGTGTGTGATCAGATCTTTAGTATGAAAGCGTTCTGTTTCACTAAAAAGCAATTTTTGACTCATCAGATATACTCAAGATAGAAGTATTGAAAAGATTTTTAAATCTTATGGTTTCATTCTTGTGATTTCTAGAGGAGAACTGGCTGAAATTAAGGGTGTTTTCAAAATCATGCATTCTCTGTCCCTTTCTAAAGTTTTGAGAATATATGTAAAACCATTTTGACTCAGAAATACCATTAGAAAAGTAAAAATCTACTGAAAGATTTCACATGGATGGGTGGATAATGAAACCTCCCCATGCGCCTTCTCTTAAAGAAGGCACATTTTACATTTTAACTGTGATGTAAAACTATTTACACTTTTCTTGTGTCTCCCAATGAGGTGGAGAATCACACTAACTTGAATTAAGATGGCAGTGATACTAGGGCTATACAAGAGAACTCAGTGTGACTGGTTACAAAGAGAATAATGATCAGATATCTTGATGAAGGAACAGACCTGTGTCTAATACACTGGTATACATATGTTGTTTAGTCTATTTTACAGTTACTTAGAATATAACTCAAATATTTATACAGAATCTAATTTGTTACTGATAAGAAAAATTGCAGAAATTGGATTCCAAGGAATAACTTAGTTTGTAAAAATTGAATATAAGTGAGAATTAGGCTCATTGGCGTAAGTAGAAAAGCATAATGACATTTTGGTCTGACTTGGTTTTTTGGAAGTTTTAATTGGTTGGGTTAATATCAACATCCTAGGGCTGAAATATACATTATGGTTCCAATATAGAAAAAGAACTGAATATCTGATGAAGGTAATTAATTTGAATCAAGAGAAGAAAGTTAAATACATGAGTCAAAAGGAGTGTGATGTTTATGAAATATTTAAAAAATCAGTGAAACTAACTGGAACTAAGAGCAAATAAGACTGAGTCTTAGCAATATAATCTTTTTTAACATAAAGGAAGGTTCGAGGAGGTTAAATGAACATATAATTTGCGGCAGACAATGTAGGTGTCTCCTTTCTTTCAAGTCCTCAGTTGGATTAGAGGAGCCCAAACAGGCCAACAAAACAAGCTTCCTAAATTACTCTGAGGCTTTATCTCATGGTTGAGCAAAAACAAACTAATTAGATCAGTCATAAAGCTAGCCAATGGCATGAAGCTGGGGTGGGTCACACCCACACTCAGGGCATATAAAAGGCCCTCTGCAGGGAGAAATGTCCACACTCAAGTGACACTTCTGCTCTCCTTCTCTACCCGAGAACAACCTCAACCACCAACACCATGTGTGGCTACTACGGAAACTACTATGGCGGCCTCGGCTGTGGAAGCTACGGCTATGGAGGCCTGGGCTGTGGCTCTGGCTCCTGCTACGGCTCTGGCTTCCGCAGGCTGGGCTGTGGCTATGGATGCGGCTACGGCTATGGCTCCCGCTCTCTCTGTGGCTGTGGCTATGGATATGGCTCTGGCTATGGCTCTGGCTTTGGCTGCTACTATTGAGGACGCCATGGAAGACTCTCATCCTCTACACCTGGACACCAGGATTCACCAATTCTGAACACCGCGTATACAGAACCTTGCTGAAGACGTGCCTTTTAATGCCCTCTACATCTGATACATCCATGCTTCCCTTTCTGTATTTAACTCTTAAGAAGAGGAATTGAAATTCATCCTGAGAATTCCCATATGATCCCTTATTATAATAGTGGTCACAGATTCTGCCTTTATATTTTCATGCTGAAGCCATTTCTCTCTTTTCCTAATAAACTTGTTTAATCTGGAAAAATAAACCTTGGTTTCTTTTCACTTAAAGTGTGATATTCACAGTTTTGGTTTTTCCCTGATTGAATTAAAAAGATATATTTCTTGTTTAGGAATATCTTTTTTTTTTTTTCTATTTCTACTTCAGTTGCTCTACCAAATCCTTCAATTCTGACATCAATGTCAATTTTATAGATGTCAGTTTTCTGTTCTAGTTAAGCAATCATTGCATATATTATATCAGGTTATTGCAATAAAGTAATATTTGCCAGTTTAGCTAAGCATTGCCTGGAAATACTATATATTCCAAGTATTTTTCTACCAAACTTTAATCTCTGTGAAGTTTTTTTGGATGATGTGATCATCGATGCATAATTACTGCTTCTAATCTTTGATTCTAGCACACTTCCTCAAGAAGTGTTTCTTATGCTTGTTCAGTTCAAGAAGTAAACAAAGTCAAATCTACCCTGGCCTGCTTCCTCCTAACTTTAACAAACCTTACTATATTTTAAAATTTTGTTTTTTTTTGAAAAAGACACCATTTCAGAAACTCAGGACACATTTTTGTTTGGAGCTATTTCATACCATTTCTATGTTCTTATTTGTCCTGAGTTATTTCTTTTCTTGGTTTTTGTGCGGCTTCACAGTTTTAATTGTAATTATTTGCCTTTCCAGTAATTTTTGTGATTCATATGTTTGGGAAATTTTCAATTATCTTTTGTTTTGAAATGAGATTTCTAAATCCTGGATATGAGTGAGTTCAACTGCTCTATTTAGTTTAAGGTGAGGGATATGCCTCACTTCATGTTGACAGGTTCACAGTTTGAAATTGTTGACCTCCCAAGAATGGAATAATATATCTGGGAAGATAAAATCCCTCAACAGAGCATTTTTTTTTTTTCTCTTTAAGTATGCCTGTATGAGAATTTGCCTTTCTTATTTACTTTATTCTTTTTTTTAATCCTATAAATCTTTATTTCTGGATTTTTAAAATATAAATTTATTTATTTTAATTGGAGATTAATTACTTTACAATATTGTATTGGTTTTGCCATACATCAATATGAATCCGCCACAGATATACATGTGTTCCCCATCCTTAACCCCCTCCCACCTCCCTCTCTGTACCATCCCTCTGGGTCGTCCCAGTGCACCAGCCCCAAGCATCCAGTATCATACATCGAACCTGGACTGGCGATTTGTTTCATATATGATATTACACACGTTTCAATGCCATTTTCCCAAATTATCCCACCCTCTCCCTCTCCCACAGAGTCCAAAAGACTGTTCTATACATCTGTGTCTCTTTTGCTGTCTTGCATACCAGGTTATTTTTACCATCTTTCTAAATTCCATATATATGCGTTAGTATACTGTATTGGTGTTTTTCTTTCTGGCTTACTTCACTCTGTATAATAGGCTTCAGTTTCATCCACCTCATTAGAACTGATTCAAATGTGTTCTTTTTAATGGCTGAGTAATACTCCATTGTGTATATGTACCACAGCTTTCTTATCGATTCATCTGCTGATGGACATCTAGGCTGTTTCCATGTCCTGGCTATTATAAACAGTGCTGCGATGAACATTGGGGTACATGTGTCTCTTTCCCTTCTGGTTTCCTCAGTGTGTATGCCCAGCAGTGGGATTGCTGGGTCATAAGGCAGCTCTATTTCCAGTTTTTTTTCAGGAATCTCCACACTGTTCTCCATAGTGGCTGTACTAGTTTGCATTCCCACCAACAGTGTAAAAGGGTTCCCTTTTCTGCACACCCTTTTCAGCATTTATTGCTTGCAGACTTTTGGATCACAGCCATTCTGACTGGTGTGAAATGGTACCTCATTGTGGTTTTGATTTGCATTTCTCTGATAATGAGTGATGTTGAGCATCTTTTCATGTGTTTGTTAGCCATCTGTATGTCTTCTTTGGAGAAATGTCTATTTAGTTCTTTGGCCCATTTTTTGATTGGGTCGCTTATGTTTCTGAAATTAAGCTACAGGAGTTGCTTGTATATTTTTGAGGTTAGTTGTTTGTCAGTTGCTTCATTTGCTATTATTTTCTCCCATTCTGAAGGTTGTCTTTTCACCTCGTTTATAGTTTCCTTTGTTGTGCAGAACCTTTTAAGTTTAATTAGGTCCCATTTGTTTATTTTTGCTTTTATTTCCAATATTCTGGGAGGTGGCATACCTCAAGAAACAAGAAACAAGTCAAATAAATAGCCTAACTCTACACCTAAAGCAACTAGAAAAGGAAGAAATGAAGAACCCCAGGGTTAGTAGAAGGATATAAGTCTTAAAAATTAGGGCAGAAATAAATGCAAAAGAAACAAAAGAGACCATAGCAAAAATCAACAAAGCCAAAAGCTGGTTCTTTGAAAGGATAAATAAAATTGACAAACCACTAGCCAGACTCATCAAGAAACAAAGGGAGAAAAATTAAATCAATAAAATTAGAAATGAAAATGGAGAGATTACAATAGACAACGCAGAAATACAAAGGATCATAAGAGACTACTATCAGCAATTATATGCCAATAAAATGGACAATGTGGAAGAAATGGACAGATTCTTAGAAAAGTACAACTTTCCAAAACTGGACCAGGAAGAAATAGAAAATCTTAACAGACCCATCACAAGCACGGAAATTGAAACTGTAATCAGAAATCTTCCAGCAAACAAAAGCCCAGGTCCAGACAGCTTCACAGCTGAATTCTACCAAAAATTTAGAGAAGAGCTAACACCTATCCTACTCAAACTCTTCCAGAAAATTGTAGAGGGAGGTAAACTTCCAAACTCATTCTATGAGGCCATCATCACCCTAATACCAAAACCTGACAAAGATGCCACACACAAAAAAGAAAACTACAGGCCAATATCACTGATGAACATAGATGCAAAAATCCTTAACAAAATTGTATAAATCAGAATCCAACAACACATTAAAAAGATCATACATCATAACCAAGTGGGCTTTATCCCAGGGATGCAAGGATTCTTCAATATCTGCAAATCAATGTAATACACCACATTAACAAATTGAAAAATAAAAACCACATGATTATCTCAATAGATGCAGAGAAAGCCTTTGACAAAATTCAACATCCATTTATGATAAAAACTCTCCAGAAAGCAGGAATAGAAGGAACATACCTCAACATAATAAAAGCTATATATGACAAACCCACAGCAAACATTATCCTCAATGGTGAAAAATTGAAAGCATTTCCCCTAAAGTCAGGAACAAGAAAAGGGTGCCCACTTTCACCACTACTATTTAACATAGTTTTGGAAGTTTTGGCCACAGCAATCAGAGCAGAAAAAGAAATAAAAGGAATCAAAATTGGAAAAGAAGAAATAAAACTCTCACTGCTTGCAGATGGCATGATCCTCTACATAGAAAACCCTAAATACTCCACCAGAAAATTACTAGAGCTAGTCAATGACTATAGTAAAGTTGCAGGATATAAAATCAACACACAGAAATCCCTTGCATTCCTATACACTAATAATGAGAAAATAGAAAGAGAAATTAAGGAAACAATTCCATTTACCATTGCAACGGAAAGAATAAAATACTTAGGAATATATCTACCTAAAGAGACTAAAGACCTATATATGCTGCTGCTGCTGCTAAGCCGCTTCAGTCATGTCTGACTCTGTGCAACCCCATAGACGGCAGCCCACCAGGCTCCCCAGTCCCTGGGATTCTCCAGGCAAGAACACTGGAGTGGGTTGCCATTTCCTTCTCCAATGCATGAAAGTGAAAAAATAAAGTGAAGTTCCTCAGTCATGTCCGACTCCTAGCGACCCCATGGACTGCAGCCCACCAGGCCCCTCCGTCCATGGGATTTTCCAGGCAGGAATACTGGAATGGGTTGCCATTGCCTTCTCCCTATATAGAAAACTATAAAACACTAATAGATGGAGAAATATACCATGTTCATAGATCGGAAGGATCAATATAGTGAAAATGAGTGTACTACTCAAAGCAATCTATAGATTCAATGCAATCCTTATCAAGCTACCAACGGTATTTTTCACAGAGCTAGAACAAATAACTTCATAATTTGTATGGAAAGACAAAAAACTTCGAATAGCCAAAGCAATCTTGAGAAAAAAGAATGTAACTGGAGGAATCAACCTACCTGACTTCAGGCTCTACTACAAAGCCACAGTCATCAAGACAGTATGGTACTGGCACAAAGACAGAAATATAGATCAATGGAGCAAAATAGAAAGCCCAGAGATAAATCCACGCACCTATGGACACCTTATCTTTGACAAAGGAGGCAAGAATATACAATGGAGATAAGACAATCTCTTTAGCAAGTAGTGCTGGGAAAACTGGTCAACCACTTGTAAAAGAATGAAACTAGAACACTTTCTAACACCATACTTTATTCTTAAATTTTGGAATTTTTATTTAATATTAAGTAACAATTAGATGATTTATACTCCTATATCTCAAGAAACAGTGGATTTTTACAAATATTTAGCTTGGTTGGTAAAAGTATTCTACATGTAACTAAAATGATGGATGCATGCCATTATACATTTGTCAAAACCCATAGAATTATAACATAAAGAATGGACCCTGATTTAAACCATGAACTTCAAGTGATATTAATGTGTTAGTGTAGGTTTAGTTCATAACAAGAACACTACTATGGTGTCAGATATTGACAGAGGGGAAAGTGCTGTGTGTATGTAGAAACTGAATTCATGGGGATTCTCTGTCCCATCTGCTAACTTTTGCTGCGAACTTAAAACTACTCTAAAAATATTGTTTATTAATTAAGAGGAATGTTATGACACATAATGCACTCATTGTCTGACTAGAAAAGTAAACATCAGTTCCTCCTAAGAGATGAATAATTTCTGAAAACAAATTCTAAGAGAACTGTTTCATAACTGTTTATATTGGGAACATTGGGTTATATGGCAGACAGTATCTCCCACAATCATTTTAACCAATTACTAAACTATCTGCTGAATGACTACTTTGTTAATTATTATTTAGTCATATCCCCTTCTGTTCCATGAATTTATGCAATATGTAAGACTTACATCTCAAAATCAAATGGCTTTCACATTATTTTAACAAGTGGTCATTAAAGCATAATCCTAAAATGTATGATAACCAATTGATGGAATCTAGGGATGATAATTTGAAGCAACTGACATTTTCTGTAGGGAAAAATTTAAATTATCTGATACCATTATGATTTCCTAACAGTTATTATCTACAAGACTTCAATATTAACCAAAATGAGGGGTTTAGTTTATAGATATACACTTATCAGTAAAAATATAGAGAAAATACATTTTAAAATGCATGGTAAATGAATAAATAATTGCATTTGACCTTATTATTTTGGGAAAACATTGCTGTATTATATTAAAATTCTATTTTTTAATTAATTTAAATTACTTACCAAAGCAGATAAGTTGAATGAATTACAAAAATATTGTGTTCTGAATTCCAGAGGAAGGTTAGCTGAAATGCAGGTGGTTTCCTGTCCTGAAATCTCTTTATTGCTGCATAATCAATTCCTTTATGCTTGTAAATCATATGAAGAGATTTGTAATAATCATCTTGGAACCCAGATTAGGAAAGAAATGTCACCTTGGTCATTGATTACAGATGTGTCCATGCTGCTGTTACTGCTGCTAAGTCACTTCAGTTGTGTCCGACTCTGTGTGACCCCATAGACGGCAGCCCACCAGGCACCCCCATGCTTGGGATCCTCCAGGCAAGAACACTGGAGTGGGTTTCCATTTCCTTCTCCAATGCATGAAAGTGAAAAGTCAAAGTCAAGTCACTCAGTCGTGTCCAGCTCTTCGCGACCCCATGGTCTGCAGCCCACCAGGCTCCTCTGCCCATGGGATTTTCCAGGCAAGAGTACTGGAGTGGGTTGCCATTGCATTTTCCAAGATGTGTCCATAATCACACATTATTCCTGGATCCTCCCAAAGACATCATATCCTATTGTTTTTGGACAATAGCAAGATTTTCTTGGCTTTGCTATGCCTCCTAGTAGTCTGAATTATCATAATGAAAAAAATTACATAAAATGGTATTTCAATTATTATTTAAGAGAGTTCCATGGACTTGATAAAAATATATTGTCTATTTAACATTGTGTGTCTTTACAAATGAACTTTTATCAATGTCTAAGACATTGATAAAATCAAATATCTGAAGAAAAAAAATTCAGTTAGTCAGAGTATTAGCTGATTATTGTGTATCTCCAAATTTGACCAAATCTTTCTGTTGACTAGAAAGAGATTACCAAAAAAAAAAAAAAAGAAAAAAATCTTACCTTGTGAAATTGGCAGCAGTTCATAAATGTCTTAAAAGTTTAAAAAAATGGTATATATTGAAAATGACAATTGAAAGAAGTTTCAATAAAATGGAATCCATTACCATATTACAATTCTTTTGGGTAGGGTCTGAACAGAAATTTGAATTCATAGGAAAAAACATTTTTAGTGATATGAAAATGAATTAGGCATATAAAAATAAAAAAACATAATTTGTTAATGTAAAAATCCAAAAGATACTGTTGGCTCAACCTTTTTATAGAAACATTTAATAAGCTGGCTCTTTGTTAATTGCATTACAGAGATGAGTGACAGTTGGGATTTTCTATGCTGTATTCTTTCATAGAAGAAACAACTAAATCCTAAAGAGGAAAAACTGTTTTGAAGCAAAATAGAAGCAAAACTCATTGGTTAAAAATGAATACTTTTGGTTATAGAAAGATAAGGAGAAGAATATAGATTTTATTTTGTGCCAAGAGAGAGTCAAAATTGGCCTCCTACAAATGCTACTACTTGAAATGATGCATGTTTATTGAAGTTAAGAAAAAGACGTAGTGTAATGAAGGAATTTATATGTACAGCCATCTCCTCTATTATTGGCACTGAATTGTTTCAGAAGAGTCCCAGTAGCTGAATAAAACAAGCTTCCTTAATACCTCTGAGGCTTTATCTTATGGTTGAGAAACATGAGACTAGTTAGATTAGTCATAAAGTAAGCCAATGGCATGATACGTGTGGTGGTTCCCATCCACCTTAATGGCATATAAAAGGCCTTCTGCAGGGGCATTGTTTACAATAAAAGGACACTTCCACATCCTTCTCTACTGCAGGGCAATCTTAACAACCAACACCATGTGTGTCTACTACAGAAACTGCTATGGGGGCCATGGCTGTGGAATTTGTTGCTTTGGTGGCCTAATCTGTGGCTATGGCTCCCACTCTCTCTGTGGATATGGCTATTGATGTCCCAGCTACTCTTATTGAGGACACCTTTTCACTTAGACGCATATAACATCATGATTCACCAGACATGAATCCCACATCCTATGTCACTACACTGTGCTGTGCTCAGTCATGTCCAACTCTTTGCAACCCCATGGACTGTAGCCCACCAAGCTCCTCTGTCCACGGGATTTTCCAGGCAAGAATACTGGAGTGGGTTGCCATTTCCTTCTCCAGGGGACCTTCCTGACCCAGGGATCCAACCCACATCTCTTGCATCTCCTGCCTTGGTAGGTGGATTCTGTACCACTGAGCCACCTGCTCATAAATCAATTCATATTTTGCAAGAATACAAACAAAAGGGAAACTTAAATGCATTGGAATGGTGGGTTTTTGAGAGGAGGCAAATGAAAAATGGATATGGAAATAAAAGAGGATAATTTTTTAAAATAATTATTAAATTAAATTATGTAAATTAGTATTTTAAATTATTATTATTTAAATAATAATTGTTTAACTGTTTTAAATTATTATTGAAAAACACAAGATAAGACATTGATCAGTGAATATCTTATACCAAGAACTGTGTTATTAATTCAATCTTCTGTAAACAAAAAAATGAAAGTGAAATTCATTCAGTCATGTCCAACTCTTTGCGATCCCATGAACTATACAGTCCATGGAATTCTCCAGGACAGAATACTGGACTCGGTAGTCTTGCCCTTCTCCAGGGGATCTCCCCAGCCCAGGAATTGAACCCAGGTGTCCTGCATTGCAGGCAGATTCTTTACCAGCTGAGCCACTGTACATGAAACCCTCATATAAATGACAAAAGTAATGATGGGATGAAGAGAGGAGATGGACCCCTGGAGTTCAGGGGTCCAAGGTTTCCCTGTAGAAGCTGGAAGCAAAATGGGCCTGAAAGTAGGAGCTGGAGGCAGAGAGAGTGAAGAAACATTCTGGCTTCCTCCTGTCCTCCAATTTCTCACCTCAGATGGGCCACATCCACTCAGAAGGCAGTGAATATGGGAGCTTGACAACAAAAGCCCACAAGGATCAACTCCCCATGGCATAGGCAGAGCTTAGGAAGGCCTACAATTGGTTCTGAGATCAAATAGGTCAAGGATTAATTTGTAAGCAAGAACACATTCAGGCTCTAATACTAAATGCCCACTGTAGGTTGAGATAAACCTTCAGTCATAGACTCCTGATGTGATTTGCCGATTACCTGCAATCTGGTTACTACCATCTGGATCTAAAACCCATAGTCATTTATTCCCATGCTTTGCCTCATGAAAAGTGAGAGAATGTGATATCCACCTATTTCATGTGGATTCACATTTCAGTGTGAGTTGCTTATTTCCCTTTACCAGAGTGAAACACTCTTTGGGCTACATTGATCATTTTCATGTATTCTGCTTTACAAAACAAAGTTTCATCCATGTGAAAATTCATTCAAGTTTACCAAAGATGTCTGTTTTAATTAGAAGTTCCCTGGTGGTCTGTGAGCCCTTTCAAGGGAATCTCATATGTGCTGGTGCATTTTTTTTCAGGCAAGAATTAATAGTTAATTTATAAGGTGTAATAAAATTGTATTAACTTATTAAAAAAAATAAACTGTTTTCAATAAATCTGGTTACTCTGAAATAAAAATCTTCATTTTCTTGCCACTTATTACATATAATAGAATTTTTTAAAAATTTTGCAATTATTAACTATCTTGATTCAAAAAAAATGTGTTACCTGTTTATGACATATAGTCTCCTGATATTTCAACCTCAGCTGCTCTGCCGGTTCTAGGTTTGTGATTTTTGAAAATTATTTTAATGCTGCAAATTTCCTCCTTTGTTAAAGAGGGGATCATGTTTTTGCTGCTGGGAATTTTCAGACTAAATGAGATAACGTCACTCTGTTTAATTGTTGCTTCAGTTCAGTTCAGGTCAGTTCAGTCGCTCAGTCATGTCCAACTCTTTGCAACCCCATGAATCACAGCATGCCAGGCCTCCCTGTCCATCACCAACTCTCGGAGTTCACTCAAACTCAAGTCCGTTGAGTCAGTGATGCCATCCAGCCATCTCATCCTCTGTCATCCCCTTCTCCTCCTGCCCCCAATCCCTCCCAGTATCAGATCAGATCAGATCAGTCACTCAGTCGTGTCCGACTCTTTGCGACCCCACGAAGCGCAGTAGGTCCGGCCTCCCTGTCCATCACCAACTCCCGGAGTTCACTCAGACTCACGTCCATCGAGTCAGTGATGCCATCCAGCCATCTCATCCTCCGTCGATCCCTTCTCCTCTTGCCCCCAATCCCTCCCAGCATCAGAGTCTTTTCCAATGAGTCAACTCTTCACATGAGGTGGCCAAAGTACTGGAGTTTCAGCTTTAGCATCAGTCCTTCCAAAGAAATCCCAGGGCTGATCTCCTTCAGAATGGACTGGTTGGATCTCCTTGCAGTCCAAGGGACTCTCAAGAGCCTTCTCCAACACCACAGTTCAAAAGCATCAATTCTTTGGCACTCAGCCTTCTTCACAGCCCAACTCTCACATCCATACATGACCACAGGAAAAACCATAGCCTTGACTAGACGAACCTTTGTTGGCAAAGTAATGTCTCTGCTTTTGAATATGCTATCTAGGTTGGTCATAACTTTCCTTCCAAGGAGTAAGTGTCTTTTAATTTCATGGCTGCAGTCACCATCTGTAGTGATTTTGGAGCCCAGAAAAATAAAGTCTGACACTGTTTCCACTGTTTCCCCATCTATTTCCCATGAAGTGATGGGACCGGATGCCATGATCTTTGTTTTCTGAATGTTGAGCTTTAAGCCAACTTTTTCACTCTCCACTTTCACTTTCATCAAGAGGCTTTTGAGTTCCTCTTCACTTTCTGCCATAAGGGTGGTGTCATCTGCATATCTGAGGTTACTGATATTTCTCCAGCTTGTGTTTCTTCCAGTCCAGCGTTTCTCATGATGTACTCTGCATAGAAGTTAAATAAACAGGGTGACAATATACAGCCTTGACGAACTCCTTTTCCTATTTGGAATCAGTCTGTTGTTCCATGTCCAGTTCTAACTGTTACTTCCTGACCTGCATACAAATTTATCAAGAGGCAGATCAGGGGGTCTGGTATTCACATCTCTTGAAGAATTTTCCACAGTTTATTGTGATCCACACAGTCAAAGGCTTTGGCATGGTCAATAAAGCAGAAACAGATGTTTTTCTGGAACTCTCTTGCTTTTTCCAAGATCCAGCGGATGTGGGCAATTTGATCTCTGGTTCCTCTGCCTTTTCTAAAACCAGCTTGAACATCAGGAAGTTCACGGTTCACATATTGCTGAAGCCTGGCTTGGAGAATTTTGAGCATTACTTTACTAGCGTGTGAGATGAGTGCAATTGTGCGGTAGTTTAAGCATTCTTTGGCATTGCCTTTCTTTGGGATTGGAATGAAAACTGACCTTTTCCAGTCCTGTGGCCACTGCTGAGTTTTCCAAATTTGCTGGCATATTGAGTGCAGCACTTTCACAGCATCATCTTTCAGGATTTGGAATAGCTTAACTGGAATTCCATCACCTCCACTAGCTTTGTTAGTAGTGATGCTTTCTAAGGCCCACTTGACTTCACATTCCAGGATGTCTGGGTCTAGGTGAGTGATCACACCATCGTGATTATCTGGGTCATGAAGATCTTTTTTGTACAGTTCTTTCGGGGTCTTTTCAAATGAGTCAACTCTTCACATGAGGTGGCCAAAGTATTGGAGTTTCAGCTTCAGCATCAGTCCTTCCAATGAATATCCATGAATGATCTCCTTTAGGATGGACTGGTTGGATCTCCTTGCAGTCCAAGGGACTCTCAAGAGTCCCTTGAGTCTCAAGACTCTCAAGAGTCTTCTCCAACACCACAGTTCAAAAGCATCAATTTTTCGGTGCTCAGCTTTCTTCACAGTCCAACTCTCACATCCATACATGACCACTGGAAAAACCATAGCCTTGACTAGATGAACCTTTGTTGGCAAAGTAATATCTCAGATTTCCAATATGCTATCTAGGTTGGTCATAACTTTCCTTCCAAGGAGGAAGTGTCTTTTAATTTCATGGCTTAGCATATAGTAAATATTCTGCATATTTTAGCTTGGCAAACCATCAACTACAAAGTTTCACATCTTCCCAAATTTTCTTTCTATGCTTTATTTTTCAATTACACAGCAGAAATTTGCTCATTTGATTCTGTGATTCACTCTTGAGCTCTGTAATTTTGAAAAATGCATGGATTTGTGGTACAACCAGCGCAACCACAAATGGATAAAACAGTGCCATCACTCTCCCCATAAAATCCCTCATGCTTTTTAAAAATTCCTTTGCAGTCAATCCTTTCCCACAATCCTAAACCCTGTAAACTAACTGCTGGTTCTAAATTCCTATACTTTAATTCTTATACTTTAATCTTTTCCAGAAGATCACTGAGTTTTGGAGGTCCCCAAGGCCACTTGCATTATGGAGATTTGCTAGAAGGGCTCATGAGATTAAGCATATAATTGTGCCCATGGGCAAGATTTATTATAGCAAAGTAGTAAGGGTACACAGCTGGGTCACATAGGAAAGAGATCCAGGAAGATTCAGGAGGTATTTGAGTGCTTAACCTGTGTGTTAATTTGTGTGCTCTTTTTATCCATGAGGATCCATACAGAAATTAGCCTTCTCCTAACAAGAGAAATAAACCATTCTATATATGACTTTTTTTGCCCAAGGTTTTAACTGGGCATAGATCAAAAGTTCAATTCAATATCTCAGTTATGTCCGACTCGTTGTGACCCCATGGACTGCAGCACAACAGGCCTCCCTGTCCATCAACTCCTGGAGTTTACTCAAACTCACGTCCGTTGAGTTGGTGATGCCATCCAACCATCTCATCCTCTGTTGTCCCCTTCTCCTCCTGCCTTCAATCTTTCCCAGCATCTTTTCAAATGAGTCAGCTCTTTGCATCAGGTGGCCAAAGTATTGCAGTTTCAGCTTTAGCATCAGTCCTTCCAATGAATATTCAGAACTGATTTCCTATACGATGGACTGATTGGATTTCCTTGTTGTCCAAGGGACTCTCAAGACTCTTCTCTAACACCACAGTTCAAAAGCATCAATTCTTGAGCACTCAGCTGTCTTTAAAATCCAACTCTCACATCCATACATGAATACTGGAAAAAACCATAGCTTTGACTAGATGGACCTTTGTTGGCAAAGTAAAGTCTGAATTTTTATAATGCTGTCTAGGTTGGTCATACCATTATTCCCTGGTGGCTCAGAGGGTAAAGCGTCTGCCTGCAATGCAGGAAACCTGGGTTCGATTCCTGGGTCGGAAGATCTCCTGGAGAAGGAAATAGCAACCCACTCCAGTATTCTTGCCTGGAAAATCCCATGGATGGAGAAGCCTGGTAAGCTACAGTCCATGGGGTCGTAAAGAGTCGGACACGACTGAGCGACTTCTTTCTTCCAAGGAGCAAGCATCTTTTAATTTCACAGCTGTGGTAACCATCTGCAGAGATTTTGGAGCCCCCCAAATAAAAATCTGTCACTGTTTCCCCATGGATTTGCCATGGAGTGATGGGGCCAGATGCCATGATCTTAGTTTTCTGAATGTTGAGTTTTAAGCCAACTTTTTCACTCTCCTCTTTCACTTTCATCAAGAAGCTCTTTAGTGCTTCTTAATTTTCTGCCATAAGGGTGGTGTTATCTGTATATCTAAGGTTATTAATATTTTTCATGGAAATCTTGATTCTAGCTTGTGCTTTATCCAGTCCAGCATTTTTCATGATGTACTCTGCATATAAGTTAAATAAGCAGGGTGACAATATACAGTTTTGACGTACCCCTTTTCCGATTTGAAATCAGTCTGTTGTTTCATGCCCTGTTCTAACTATTGCTTCTTGACCTGCATACAGATTTCTGAGGAGGCAGGTCAGGTGGTCTGGTATTCCCATCTCTTTCAGAATTTTCCAGTTTGTTGTGATGCACACAGTCAAAAAAGCAGAAGTAGATGTTTTTCTGGAACTCACTTGCTTATTTGATGATCCAAAGGATGTTGGCAATTTGATATCTGGTTCCTCTGCCTTTTCTAAATCCAGCTTGAACATCTGGAATTTCATGGTTCGGGTACTGTTCAGAAGCCTGGCTTGGAGAATTTTGAGCATTTACTAGCATGTGAGATGAGTGCAATTGTGCGGTAGTTTGAGCATTTTTTGGCATTGCCTTTCTTTGGGATTGGAATGAAAACGGACCTTTTCCAGTCCTGTGGCCACTGCTGAGTTTTCCAAATTTGCTGGCATATTGAGTGCAGCACTTTCACAGGACCATCTTTAGGATTTGAAATAGCTCAACTGGAATTCCATCACCTCCACTAGCTTTGTTCATAGTGGTGTTTCCTAAGGCCCACCCGACTTCACATTCCAGGATGTCTGGCTCTAGGTGAGTGATCACACCATCATGATTATCTGGGTCTTGAAGATCTTTTTTGTACAGTTCTTCTGTGTATTCTTGCCACCTTTTCTTCTTTTGCCAGGTCCATACCTAACACATACCATATTGTGCCCATTTTTGCATGAAATGTTCCCTTGGTATCTCTAATTTTCTTGAAGAGATCTCTAGTCTCTTCCATTCTATTGTTTCCCTCTATTTCTTTGCACTGATCACTGAGGAAGGCTTTCTTATCTCTGCTTGCTATTCTTTGGGACTCTGTATTCAGATGAGTTTATCTTTCCTTTTCTCCTTTGCCTTTTGCCTCTCTTCTTTTCATAGCTATTTGTAAGGCCTTCTCAGACAACCATTTTGCCTTTTTGCATTTCTTTTTCTTGGGGATAGTCTTGATCACTGCCTCCTATATAATGTCAAAGAGGTGCCTGCAAAATTCCAGACTCCTAGAAGGAAAAGACAAGTTCAGCAAATGACTGTATTATTTGTACGAGCAGCATAGATGCAGTGAGCCACCTTATCAGTTAAGGATTGATGAGAACTCTGCTGAAATCTAATTCTCAGATTTAGTATCAGGGTAACACTGATTTTATAGAGTGAGTGAAGACCTGTTCACCCCCCCCCCTTTTTTTTAATTCTCTCTTCTTTTTTCTGGAGAGAGTCCAAAAGGTTGGTATTATTTCTTCCTTACACGTTTGATGGGTTTACAGATGAAATTACATAAACCAGGAGTTTTCTTTATTAGAATGATTTTAACAAGAAAACATATTTTTCCATTAGGTATGTGGCCATTTAGATAATCTAATTGAAATGTTCTGTCTTTTAAGGAATAGATCCATTTTATCTAAGTTATTAAATATATGAGCACGATATTGTTTTTTGTTTGTTTGTTTGTTTCTTATCTTGGTTATTGTAAAGTCTTTAGTGATACTCCTTCAGAGTATTTAGCTCTTACTGTTGCTAAAATGTCTCTCTCTCTCTCTTTTTTTTTTCTTTTTAAGTCCTGCTAGAGGTTTATCAATTTAATTGAACTTTTCATGGAATCAGTTTTTAGTTTCATTTATTTTCTCCATTTCTCATTTCAAAATATATTGATCCAGTTATCATCTGTATTATTTCCTTCATTTCTTTATTGATGCTTCTTTAGTAATTATTTTAGAGGAAGCTTAAATTGCTAGTTTAGAGCTTTCTTCTTTTTCCAGTGTAAAATTAGTTGCTATAAATTTCTCTGTAAACACTACTTTATTTGCATTTAACAAATTTTGACACTGTCTATTTTCATTTTTGAGCGCTGAAGAATTGATGCTTTTGAACTGTGGTGTTGGAGAAGACTCTTGAGAGTCCCTTGGACTGCAAGGAGATCCAACCAGCCCATTCTGAAGGAGATCAACCCTGGGATTTCTTTGGAAGGAATGATGCTAAAGCTGAAACTCCAGTACTTTGGCCACCTCCTGCGAAGAGTTGACTCATTGGAAAAGACTCTGATGCTGGGAGGGATTGGGGGCAGGAGGAGAAGGGGACGACGGAGGATGAGATGGCTGAATGGCATCACTGACTCGATGGACGTGAGTCTGAGTGAACTCTGGGAGTTGGTGATGGACAGGGAGGCCTGGCATGCTGCGATTCATGGGATCACAAAGAGTCGGACACGACTGAGCAACTGATCTGATTTGATCTGATTTTTATTTTTATTTAGTTCAAAATATTTTTAATATTCCCAGAAAATCTCCCTTAAACACACACAAAGACACACACACACATAAATTTGAAATGATTTCTTATATACAATATATGGCTGGATCTGGTTTTGTCAGTTTGATGATCTGTCTTTTGTTTGTGTATTTACATATTTACATGTAATTTAATTGTTGACATGACTGGCATTAGTTCTATCATTTAATTAACTGCATCTAGTTTCTAGTTCTCAGTTTCCATTTCTCTATCTTATTTTGTATTCTTCGAATATATTTAATATCAGATTTTAATTTATCTAGTCCCTTTTTGGCTGAAAGTGAAAGTTAATTGCTCAATTGTGTCCACTCTTTGCAAGCCCATATTCTAGGCTCCTCTGTCCATGGAATTCTCCAAGCAAGAATACTGGAGTGGGTGGCCATTCCCTTCTCCAGGGGATATTCCAACCCAGGGATTGAACCCAGGTCTCTTGAATTGCAGGCAGATTCTTTACTGTTTGGTATACCTTTGTAAGTTTTAGAGGTTAGTATGGTGAGAGTTGGACTGTGAGGAAAACTGAGCGCTGAAAAATTGATGCTTTTGAACTGTGGTGCTGGAGAAGACTCTTGAGAGTCCCTTGGACTGCAAGGATATCCAACTAGTCCATTCTAAAGGAGATCAGGCCTGGGTGTTCATTGGAAGGACTGATGCTAAAGCTGAAACTCCAATACTTTGTCCACCTCATGTGAAGTGGACATGAGGTGGACAATGAGTTGACTCATTGGAAAAGACTCTGATGCTGGGAGGGATTGGGGGCAGGAGGAGAAGGGGACGACAGAGGATGAGATGGCTGGATGGCATCACTGACTTGATGGACATGAGTTTGAGTGAACTCTGGGAGTTGGTGATGGACAGGGAGGCCTGGCGTGCTGTGATTCATGGGGTCGCAAAGAGTTGGACACGACTGAGGGACTGAACTGAACTGAACTGAACTGCTAGGGATTATAGCTTATATAACTAATCTTTGACAGTATTCTCAGAGCTAATATTTTGCTACTTAAACTAAAAAGCATTAGTCTTAAAAGTCTGTAATTCCCTTTACCATTGTCTCTTCTTGTTACACTGATGTGTATTATATTGACCTACCTTCAAGCCTCTTCATTCATTATTACAAATTTTTGCTTTCAGCAATCATATATACTTTAAAGAATTTATGAGGAGAAAAATAATTATTTTATTCACATAAATGTTCGCTAATTTTTATGTCTTCCCTTTATTTCTGAATTACCAAGTATGTTTGCTATTATTTTCCTTTAACCTGAAAATATTTCCTTTGTTTAGAAAATTTCTCCTGGACACAACTTCTCAGTTTTTCTTCATCTGAAAAAGTTATTATTTCACCTTCATTCCTGAAAGATATTATTGGGGATAGAATGTTGGATTCTTTTTTATAAGCACTTTTAGGCATGTTTTCCACTGTCTTCTGGACTTCATTATGTCAGATGAGAAATCCAACAGTAATTTGAACCATTATTCTCTAAAAGTAATATGTGGTTTATCTTCAGTTTCTTTTAAGAATTTTCCCTTTTTATTTGTTAATAGAAGCTTGATTATGATGTATTTGGAGATAATTCCCTTTGAGTTTATTCTGACTGAGAGTTATAGCTTCTTTACTATAAATTTATGACTTTTTATCAAATCTGGGAAATTTTCAACCATTATTTTTCAAATATGATTTCTGCACCAAAATACTTTCTCCCTCCATTTGAGATTCCAATGCCATAATTGTTAGAATTTTTGGTACATTCCACACATTTCTGAGACTTCATTTGTATTTAAAATTGTATTTACTTAGCTTCAAATTCAACAATTTCTATTCATTTATCATCAAGTTGTCTGACTCCTCTGACATCTCAATTCTGCAGTTACACTAATTCAATAGTATTTTAAAATTCAGATATTGTGCTTTTTGTTTACAAAATTGCCATTTGTTACTTTCTACATTTCTGTTTCTCTGTTAATACAATTTTCTCCCATTTAGTTCAGGAGTGTTTATCTTTACCTAATGGATTATGCGGAGAAGGCAATGGCACCCTACTCCAGTACTCTTGCCTGGGAAATCCCATGGACAGAAGAGCCTGGTGGGCTACAGTCCATGGGGTTGCTAAGAGTGGGAAACGACTGAACGCCTTCACTTTCACTTTTCACTTTCATGCATTGGAGAAGGAAATGGCAACCCACTCCATTGTTCTTGCCTGGAGAATCCCAGGGATGGGGGAGCCTGGTGGGCTGCTGTCTATGGGGTCGCACAGAGTCGGACACGACTGAGGTGACTTAGCAGTAGCAGTAGCAATGGATTATGGTGATAATAGTGGCTTAAATGTCCTAACTCAATAATTTTGGAGTTGGTGCCTGTAGTGATTATAGAACGTTATCAACAAAAACTTAACAGCTTAACAACCACATGTTATGATTACATATCTTCTGTTGGTCTCTACTCTAGACACAACTTAGCTGAGTCCTCTATTAAGAATTTTTCAAGAAGTTGCAATCAATGCCAGCAGGATCTGAAGGATTGCCTGGGGAAGATTCATTTCTAATCCCACATGTTTGTTACGATGGCTCAGTTACTTGCAGATTGTTGGGCTGAGGGTTGCCTGTTGTTCCTTGCTGGCTGCTGACTAGAGGCTGCTTTCAATTCCTTCTCAAATGGGTCATTTAATTGGGAGTTCACAATGTAACTGTTTGCATAATCAACACCTTCAAAGAATGAAGTATGCAAAAAAAAAAAAAAAAAAAGGTGGACATTATAACCTACACATCTGGTTTAAAACTCAGCATTTAAAAAACTAAGATGATGACATCCAACCCATCACTTTATGGCTAGTAGATGGTAAAAAATTGGAAACAGTCACAGATTTTATTTTCTTGTCCTCCAAAATCACTGGAGACAGTGACTGCAGTCATGAAAGATGCTTGCTCCTTGGAAGAAAAGTGTGACAAATGCAGAGAGTGTATTAAAAAGCAGAGACATCACTTTGCCAACAAATGTCCTTAGTCAAACCTGTGGTTTTTCCAGTAGTCATGTACGAATGTTCAAGTTTTACCATAAAGAAGGCTGAGTGCCCAAGAATTAATGCTTTCAAACTGTGATGTTAGAGAAGACTCTTATACTGAAGCTGAAGCACGAATAGTTTGGCCACCTGATACAAAGAGCTGATTTATTGGAAAAAATCCCGATGCTGGGAAAAACTGAGGGCAGGATGAGAAGAGGGTAATAGAGGATAAGATGGTTGGATGGCATCACCAACTCAATGGACATGAGTTTGAGCAAGCTCTGGGAGACAGTGAAAGACAAGGAAGCCTGGATGGCTTCAGTCCATAGGGTCAAAAAGAATTGGACATGACTTAGCCACTGAACAACAACAACCATGATCTACATGACCTAATCATGGAAGAACTTCTATTCTTTTTTCTGTGCTCTATTGGTTAAAAGCACATCATGAGTTTGTTATATTCAAGGGCAGAGGAAAATGCAAGGATGTGAATGCCAGTAGGTGATAAAAATTGGGGACTGTTTTAGTCTATACACCACAGCATCTCTCAGTGGTTGTTTCCCTTGAGAACTAATCACAATGGCCAGTACTTTGTATGTTAATATGATTTTGTATAGTATCCTGGACATTTGAATATTATGTTGACATTCTCTGAATTCTGTTATTTATTTATGTTGTGGTCGTTTTCTTTTAGCAATAGATTAGTCCCAAAGATTTATACAATTTCTGTTCCAAATTCGTGATTGGACTTGTTATATATATAAAGACAAAGAAACATGAAGCCTGACAGGATTGTGTACTTTCAGCTATGATGCCTTCAAACTGTGGTGCTGGAGAAAACTCTTGAGAGTCCCTTGGACAGCAAGGAGATCAAGCCAATCAATCTTAAGGGAAATCAACCCTGAATACCATTGGAAGGACTGATGCTGAAGCTGAAACGCCAGTATTTTAGTCATCTGATGCAAACTACTGACTCGTTGGAAAAGTCTCTGTCTCTGGGAAAGATTGAGGGCAGAAAGAGAAGAGGGCTCAAAGGATGAGATGGTTGGATGGCATCACTGATGCAATGGACATGAACATGGGCAAATTTGGGGAGATGGTGAGGGACAGAGAGGCCTGGTGTGCTGCAGTCCATAGAGTTGGACAAGACTGAATGAGTAAACAACAACAAGGTTGCAATATTTTCTATATGTGATGAACTCATAAAAATTAGTGTCAATAAACTTGTTGAAATATTGGCCTGAACCCATATCTGTGGCAGATTCTAAATCGTTTGAATAGGGCAATTAGGTAACCTGAACCATGTTACCTTCCTTTCCATTCCTAAGTACAGTTTTCCTTTCCTCATCTAAATGGTTGATAAAATCTTTGATTTGCGCAGCTAAGTGATGACTGGGACTCCATTTGGGTTCCACTGGAGAGAATTAGTATAGGATTTCTTGCATTGTGGGTTGGCAATCACCTGAAATACATCATCTTATATATGCTGTGCTGTGCTGTGCTTAGTCACTCAGTCCTGTCTGACTCTTTGTGACCTCATGGACTGTAGCCCGCCTGGTTCTGCTGTCCATGGGAATTCTCCAGGCAAAAGTACTGGACTGGGTTGTCATGCCCTCTTCCCAACCTAGTGATAGAAACCAGGTCTCCCGCATTGCAGGTGGATTCTTCTGTCTGAGCCACCAGGAAAATCCAAGAGTACTGGAGTGGGTAGCCTATCCCTTCTGCAGGGGATCTTCCTGACCCAGGAATTGAACCTGTGTCTCCTGCATTTCAGATGGATTCTTTACCAGCTGAGCTACCAAGGAAGCCCCCATATATCCTATCTAAGCCTTATAAATGAAAATTTTTGAGCACTCTCAGCTCTCTGGTCATATAGGGGAATGTCAACTTCAGCCCAACATGCCAGATTTCTCTTGAGACTGGAGGCAGCCTGAAGTACCAATTGAAAGACTATATCCATCTATAAAGCAAAAAAATATGAAGAGCTAAATTCATAATAAGGAAAAAAAAGTCCTTCTCTTACCAGACAAGAAACTGAGATTTACAAAATTCACATTCAAGTTATTTTTAATTGGAGAATAATTGTTTTACAATGTTATGTTGGTTTCTGCTGTACAACAGTGTGAATCAGCCATAAGCATACATATATCTCTATTGTCTTGAGCTTCCGTCCAAACCCCCCTCCCCATTTCACTCCTCTAGGTCATCACAGACTTTTCTTTTATATATATATAAAAATTAATTAATTAATTTTAATTGGAGGTTAATTACTTTACAATATTGCAGTGGTTTTTGCCATACATTGACATGAATCAGCTATGGGTGTACATGTGTCCCTATCCTGAACCCCCCTCCCACCTCCCTCCCCATTAATCCCTCAGGGTTGTCCCAGTGCACCGGCCTTGAGCGCCCTGTTTCATGAGCTCAAAATTTGAGTTTGGACTAGTGATCTATTTCACATATGGTTATATGTATGTTTCAATGCTATCCTTGCCGTCTCCCACAGAGTCCAAAAGTGTTCTTTATATCTGTATCTCTTTTGCTGTCTCACATATATGGTCATTGTTACCATCTTTCTAAATTACATATTTATGCATTAATATAATGTATTGGTGTTTTTCTTCCTGACTTACTTCACTCTGTATAATAGGCTCCAGTTTCATCCACCTCATTAGAACTGACTAAATGCATTCTTTTTAATAGATGAATACTATTCCATTGTGTATATGTACTACAGCTTTCTTATCCATTCATCTGCTGGTGGACATCTAGGTTGCTTCCATGTCCTAGCTATTGTAAACAGTGCTGCAATGAACACTGGGGTACATGTATCTCTTTCAATTCTGGCTTCCTGGGTATGTGTGTGTTCAGCAGTGGGATTGCTGGGTTGTAAGGCAGTTCTAGTTCCAGTTTTTTAAGGAGTCTCCACACTGTTCTCCATAGTTGCTGTACTAGTTTGCATTCCTACCAACAGTGTAAGAGGGTTCCCTTTTCTCCACACCCTCTCCAGCATTTATTGTTTGTAGACTTTTTGATAGCAGCCATTCTGACCAGTGTGAGATGGTACCTCATTGTGGTTTTGATTTGGATTTCTCTGATAATGAGTGATGTTGAACATCTTTTCGTGTGTTTTTTCACTATCTGTATGTCTTCTTTGGAGAAATGTCTGTTTAGTTCTTTGGCTTATTTTTTGACTGGGTCATTTATTTTTCTGGAATTGAGCAGCAGGAGTTGCTTGTATATTTTTGAGATTAATTCTTTGTCAGTTGCTTTGTTTGCTATTATTTTATCCCGTTCCAAAGGCTGTCTGTTCACGTTGCTTATAGTTTCCTTCATGGTGCAAAAGCTTTTAAATTTAATTAGGTCCCATTTGTTTATTTTTGCTTTTATTTCTACTACTCTGGAAGGTGGGTCATAGAGGATCCTGCTGTCATTTATGTCAGAGAGTGCTTTGCCTATGTTTTCCTCTAGAAGTGTTATAGTTTCTTGTCTTACATTTAGATCTTTAATCCATTTTGAGTTTATTTTTGTGTATGGTGTTAGAAAGTGTTCTAGTTTCATTCTCTTACAGGTGGTTGACCAGTTTTCCCAGCACCGCTTGTTAAAGAGATTGTGTTTTCTGCATTGCATATTCTTGCCTCCTTTGTCAAAGATAAGGTGTCCATAGGTGTGTTGATTTATCTCTGGGCTTTCTATTTTGTTCCATTGATCTATATTTCTGTCTTCATGTCTGTACCATACTGTCTTGATGACTGTAGCTTTGTAATATAGTCTGAAGTCAGGCAGGTTGATTTCTCCAGTTCCATTCTTCTTTCTCAAGATTGTTTTGGTTATTCTAGGTCTTTCATATTTCCATAAATTGTGAAATTATTTGTTATACTTCTGTGAAAAATGCCATTTGTAGCTTGATAGGGATTGCATTGAATCTACAGATTGCTTTGGGTTGTATACTCATTTTCACTATATTGTTTCTTCCAATCCATAATAGTATATTTCTCCATCTATTTGTGTCATCTTTGATTTCTTTCATCAGTGTTTTATAGTTTTATAAGTCTTTTGTTTCTTTAGGTGAATTTATTCCTAAGTATTTTATTCTTTTTATCACAATGGTGAATGGAATTATTTCCTTAATTTCTCTGTTTTCTCATTGTTAACATCACAGACTTTTCTAAAGTTACAAATCTATAAATTAGTACAGCAAAAATAAATAAATATTGAGGAAAATATTCCCCAAAGAAAAATAATTTTTACCCTGATAACAACCGAAAAATAAAAGGCAGATTGTTCATAATAAATAGACAAAAATGAAAAAAGTTTTCTTTTCCCCATTTATTAGTTCAAAATTTAGTAGGAAAATAGAAACAAATTTGGGATAAAATTATGAAAATGAATCTAAACCAAAATCATCTCAATGTGAAGAGGAAAATGAGTTCATAAGGTGAATTTCATATTCTTCCAGATATCAAGTGGCATTCAGGCCTTTAGCAAATCATATCAGAAGTCCCTGTGTACAATGAGCACCATCTGAGGGTGAGGCAGAGAACTTTTGGGGTCCAGAACTGGTGAATTGGAGAGTGAGAATCTTCCATGGCATCCTCAATAGTAGTAGCCAAAGCCAGAGCCATAGCCAGAGCCGCATCCATAGCCACAGCCACAGAGAGAGCGGGAGCCATAGCCGTAGCCACAGCCATAGCCACAGCCCAGCCTGCGGAAGCCAGAGCCGTAGCAGGAGCCAGAGCCACAGCCCAGGCCTCCATAGCCGTAGCTTCCACAGCCGAGGCCGCCATAGTAGTTTCCGTAGTAGCCACACATGGTGTTGGTTATTGAGGTTGTTCTTGGGTGGAGGAGAGTATAGGTGTCGTTTGAGTGTGGATATTTCTCCCTGCAGAGGGCTTTTTATATGCCCTCATTGTGTGTGTGATCCACCATAAACATTCATGCTATTGGCTAATTTTTCAGGACCAGTATGAGTAATCTGTTGATTATAGGTTTTAGGGATGACTTCACAAGCATTGAGGAGATATGCTTTGTTTCACCACATCTGAGCCAGTTAGTAGGTCATTAACAGACTCAATTATCTCATCCTCAAATCCTACTCATGATTTCTTTAAATTGCCCTTTGTAACTAATCTTTATGGCAGTAAATACCATTTTTATTGACAAACTCTGACCTGCTCCAGAAAAACAATAATTTTGCCTTCTTTTTTATTGATATTCAACAGATCATAGTATTGCACCTTGACCTTGAACTTCTCCTTCTATTAATATTAATTCCTCTCCCAATCCATTATTTTTCTTTAAGGATTTATCTCATTTTCATGTGAGAGATTGCTTACTGCTAAAAGCCAAATGTTATCACTGAGCTTCATGAGACTGTAGACTACCAGCAAATAGTTTGAAATTCTGGAACACTAAGCCTGAAAAAGACTGGACTTTTCTTTCTCTTTTATATCAATATTTTGTACATTTTAAAAATTATGTGTTAAATTATAATTTTTTTCTATGGTTTTCAAATCCAGTTTATACCCTGGATTTACCCTCAAAAATAAAAGGAAATGATGAGTGCTCCTTTGCCTTTTCTGGGGAAAATATCTAGGCCAGAAAAGAATATTTTATATTTATATACAAAGAGAAAAAAAGTTTAGTTATGAGACCTGCCACTTGAGTAAGTTACTTTATATCTTTCCTTTTTGAATGCTGTAAAATGGAGAGTTTTACCACATCTTACAGTTGTTCTGAGAATAATGTGAGATAATGCACATAAGGTACTTTGCACAGTGATTGCCCTATGGTAAATAACTAACAACTTTAGTTAATATTACTTGAACACAATAATTAAAAAGTTATTCAAAGTTTTGATGTAGAATTCTATAAATAACAGCAGGTGAGATAAACAGAATATTCTTAGATAATCAAAGACACAGAAAAAAAAAAAAGAAAATAAACAGTGCATACAATAGTAAATGAAAGCACATACAGAGCATTTATTAAATTCCAAGCATGATCTAAGTGCTTTACATGTTTTAACACACTTAGTGCTCACAAAAATCCTAGAATAGTTTGTAATTTTTATGCAAGAATGCCAAGTTCAAAGAAGTTGCATCATTTGCACAATATTATAGGCACAACCTAAATCTTAGTGCAATATAATTATATGTACTTTTTAATTGATGAGACAGTCTGGGAATTGCTATCCCTATTATAATAATAATGGATTATTTATAATAGAAATCCATGAATTTAGACCCATGTAAATGAACAATAGAGTAGAAAGAAAAACTTGCTTTCAGTAGAATGCTAGTTAATGCATTTGAAAAAATACAATGAAAATCAGAAAAATCAACATTTACAATCCATCATAATAAATAATTAGACAAGAAAGGAAAATAAATGATAAGATGTGGTAAACTTTCACATATGAATGGAATATTTATACAGTCACAAAACATCTCTACCAAAATACTTCTTAATTGCAAAAAAAAATAATAATAAAAGTAACTTTTGAGCAGAATAATCTAATATTTACAACTGATCAAGTTGCAAAGTTACTGTAAGTAATGAAGCAAATCAACAAGTGCCTAAAAATAGATTTAATAAAAAGCAAACCTATTCATTATTTTGACAGAATTCATAATCTTGTTCTCATCATGAGGAAACTTTAAAGCTAAACTGAAGAATAAAGAAAAAAAATTCCTATAATCTACAAAAAATTTAAGATTATGAAAAATACTAGACAGCATGATAACTGAATGCACTACATGACCTTAAGTAGATTATTTTTCCATAATAGCTTTATTGGAGCAATCTATTCTTGAGTGAATATTGTGAAAAGAAAGAGAAAAAAGCAGATTTTGATAGAGGGGAAAGTTGAGTTGACATGGCACTCAGTGGAAACCTCAGGAAACCATCTGTGGGACTGTGGAGAGGGGGGTGTCCCAACAGTTACTGGGGTGGAACAAGGCATGTTATTATACCCCAACCCTGATCAATCATTGGCGCCTGGAAGCGGGCATGATCTCTTTAGAGGGTTGTTTATTAGCTGAGGTCATTCTACATTATATACACTCAATACTTGATTGAACTATGCGCTTAATTTTTGACACGTGTAAGGCCGCGACCGGTGCTCTAAGCGTGGCTGTGGCGGTGGCGGCGGCAGTGGCTGCGACCGGCTCACTAAGCGCAGCTGAGAGGAATTACCCCACATCCGAGGTGAGGGGCAGCGGCTGAGAGTGCCAGGCTGCGACGGAGCAGGAACGGCAGAGAGCAACTACCCCAGTCTGAGGTCAGGGACGGCGGCCGGGAGGAGCTACCCCACGTCCGAGGTCAGGGGCAGTGGCCGAGAGGAGATACCCCGTGAATGAGGTCAGGGGCTGCGGCCGGCAGGGAGGAGCTGCCCCACGCCCCAACACCCGAGGCCAGGGGCGGCGGCCTGGAGGACCAACCCCATGTCCAAGGAGCAGTGGCTTAGTGGGCACAGGAGGGCCTAGAGGAGCTATCCCACGTTGAAGGTCAGGAAGGGAGGCGGTGAGGAGATACCCCTTGTCCAAGGTAAGGAGCAGCAGCTGTGCTTTGCTGGAGCAGCCGTGAAGAGATACCCCACGCTCAAGGTAAGAGAAACCCAAGTAAGATGGCAGGTGTTGCAAGAGGGCATCAGAGGACAGACACACTGAAACCATACTCACAGAAAACTAGTCAATCTAATCACAGTAGGACAACAGTCTCCTCTAACTCAATGAAACTAAGCCATGCCCGTGGGGCAACCCAAGATGGGTGGGTCATGGTGGAGAGATCTGACAGAATGTGGTCCATTGGAGAAGGGAATGGCAAACCACTTCAGTATTCTTGCCTTGAGAACCCCATGAGCAGTATGAAAAGGCAAAATGATAGGATACTGAAAGAGGAACTCCCCAGGTCAATAGGGGCCCACTATGCTACTGGAGATCAGTGGAGAAATAACTCCAGAAAGAATGAAGGGATGGAGCCAAAGCAAAAACAATACCCAGCTGTGGATGTGACTGGTGATAGAAGCAAGGTCTGATGCTGTAAAGAGCAATATTGCATTGGAACCTGGAATGTCAGGTCCATGAATCAAGGCAAATTGGAAGTGGTCAAACAAGAGATGGCAAGAGTGAATGTTGACATTCTAGGAATTAGCGAACTGAAATGGACTGGAATGGGTGAATTTAACTCAGATGACCATTACATCTACTACCGCGGGCAGGAATCCCTCAGAAGAAATGGAGTAGCCATCATGGTCAACAAAAGAGTCCAAAATGCAGTACTTGGATGCAATCTCAAAAACGACAGAATGATCTCTGTTCGTTCCAAGGCAAACCATTCAATATCACAGTAATCCAAGTCTATGCCCCAGCCAGTAATGCTGAAGAAGCTGAAGTTGACCAGTTCTATGAAGACCTAAACGACCTTTTAGAACCAACACCCAAAAAAGATGTCCTTTTCATTATAGGGGACTGGAATGCAAAAGTAGGAAGTCAAGAAACACCTGGAGTAAGGTGTATTCCAAGGCAAATTTGGCCTTGGAATACAGAATAAAGCAGGGCAAAGACAATAGAGTTTTGCCAAGAAAATGCACTGGTCATAGCAAACACCCTCTTCCAACACCACAAGAAAAGACTCTACACATGGACATCACCAGATGGTCAACACCAAAATCAGATTGATTATATTCTTTGCAGCCAAAGATGGAGAAACTCTATACAGTCAACAAAAACAAGACCAGGAACTGACTGTGGCTCAGATCATGAACTCCTTATTTTCAAATTCAGACTTAAATTGAAGAAAGTAGGGAAAACCACTAGAACATTCAGGTATGACCTAAATCAAATCCCTTATGATTATACAGTGGAAGTGAGAAATAGATTTAAGGGACTAGATCTGATAGATAGAGTGCCTGATAAACTATGGAATGAGGTTCGTGACATTGTACAGGAGACAGGGATCAAGACCATCCCCATGGAAAAGAAATGCAAAAAAGCAAAATGGCTGTCTGGGGAGGCTTTACAAATAGCTGTGAAAAGAAGAGAAGTGAAAAGCAAAGGAGAAAAGGAAAGATATAAGCATCTGAATGCAGAGTTCAAAAGAATAGCAAGAAGAGATAAGAAAGGCTTCCTCAGCGATCAGTGCAAAGAAATAGAGGAAAACAACAGAATGGGAAAGGCTAAAGATCTCTTCAAGAAAATTAGAGATACCAAGGAGACATTTCATGCAAAGATGGGCTTGATAAAGGACAGAAATTTTATGGACCTAATAGAAGCAGAAGATATTAAGAAGAGGTGGCAAGAATACACAGAAGAACTGTACAAAAAAGATCTTCACAACCCAGATAGTCACAATGGTTTTATCACTCATCTAGAGCCAGACATCCTGGAATATGAAGTCAAGTGGGCCTTAGAAAGCATCACTATGGACAAAGCTAGTGGAGGTGATGGAATTCCAGTTGAGCTCTTTCAAATCATGAAAGATGATGCTGTGAAAGTGCTCCACTCAATATGCCAGCAAATTTGGAAAACTCAGCAGGGGCCACAGAACTGGAAAAGGTCTGTTTTCATTCCAATCCCAAAGAAAGGCAATGTCAAAGAATGCTCAAACTACCACACAATTGCACTCATCTCACACGCTAGTAAAGTAATGCTCAAAATTCTCCAAGCCAGGCTTCAGCAATATGTGAACCGTGAACTTCCTGATGTTCAAGCTGGTTTTAGAAAAGGCAGAGGAACCAGAGATCAAATTGTCAACATCTGCTGGATCATCAAAAAAGCAAGAGAGTTCCAGAAAAGCGTCTATTTCTGCTTTATTGACTATGCCAAAGCCTTTGACTGTGTGGATCACAATAAACTGTGGAAAATTCTGAAAGAGATGGGAATACTAGACCACCTGACCTGCCTCTTGAGAAATTTGTATGCAGGTCAGGAAGGAACAGTTAGAACTGGACATGGAACAACAGACTGGTTCCAAATAGGAAAAGGAGTACGTCAAGGCTGTATGTTATCACCCTGCTTGTTTAACTTCTATGCAGAATACATCATGAGAAACGCTGGACTGGAAAAAACACAAGCTGGAATCAAGATTGCTGGGAGAAATATCAATAACCTCAGATATGCAGATGACACCACCCTTATGGCAGAAAGTGAAGAGGAACTCAAAAGCCTCTTGATGAAAGTGAAAGTGGAGAGTGAAAAATTTGGCTTAAAGCTCAACATTCAGAAAATGAAGATCATGGCATCCAGTCCCATCACTTCATGGGAAATAGATGGGGAAACAGTGGAAACAGTGGAAACAGTGTCAGACTTTACTTTTTTGGGCTCCAAAATCACTGCAGATGGTGACTGCAGCCATGAAATTAAAAGACGCTTACTCCTTGGAAGGAAAGTTATGTCCAACCTAGATAGCATATTCAAAAGCAGAGACATTACTTTGCCCACAAAGGTTCATCTAGTCAGGGCTATGGTTTTTCCTGTGGTCATGTCTGGATGTGAGAGTTGGACTGTGAAGAAGGCTGAGCACCGAAGAATTGAGGCTTTTGAACTGTGGTGTTGGAGAAGACTCTTGACAGTCCCTTGGACTGCAAGGAGATGCAACCAGTCCATTCTGAAGGAGATCAGCCCTGGGATTTCTTTGGAGGGAATGATGCCGAAGCTGAAACTCCAGTACTTTGGCCACCTCATGCCAAGAGTTGACTCATTGGAAAAGACTCTGATGCTGGGAGGGATTGGGGGCAGGAAGAGAAGGGGACGACAGAGGCTGAGATGGCTGGATGGCATCACTGACTCGATGGACATGAGTCTGAGTGAACTCCGGGTGTTGGTGATGGACAGGGAGGCCTTGTGTGCTGTGATTCATGGGGTCGCAAAGAGTCTGACACGACTGAGCGACTGAACTGAACTGAACTGAATGATCTTAGTCTTAGAAATATTGGCTTAAGACATATATGATTATTATAATTGATACAATCCTAGAAAAACTGATGGTGACATAGTCTCAGTTCAGTTCAGTTCAGTCACTCAGTCGTGTCTGACTCTTCACAACCCCCTGGACCACAGCAAGACAGACCTCCCTGTCCATCACCATTCCCAGAGTTTACAAATTCATCTCCTTTGAGTCAGTGATGCCATCTAACCATTAGTGAATGATTGTCTCAGAATGCTAAAAAATTTATTCGTGTATAACACCATGAAATCACGAAAGCCTGTGGAAATGCTCTAGATTTTATGAAATGTTAGATTACAACAGACCATAAATTGCAAAGTATGATGATTTGTACAAACTGGATTCTGTATCAAAAATAAAGCTACAAAAATTGAAAAAATTAAACCTAGATTATGAATTATATGGGCTTCCCATGTGGTGCTAATGGTAAAGAACCCACCTGCCAATGAAGAAGATGCCAGAGACTCTGGTTTGATCCCTGGGTCGGGAAGACTAAGAATTAGATAATAGAATTGTATCAGAACTGTATTTCTTTTTGTGATAATGGAATTTTGGTTATGTGGGGAGCCATATCTTACCTTTGGAGAAGGAAATGGCAACCCACTCCAGTTTTCTTGCCTGGCAGATTCCATGGACAGATGAGCCTGGCAGGCTGCAGTCTGTGGGTTGCCGAGTGGGTCACAACTGCAGAGACTTAGCACATATCTTATCATATTCATTTAAGAATGAAGTGTCATGAAGTTTGCAACATATTTTCAGATGTTTCAGGAATATTGTTTGGGTGTTTGAGCACGCAAATGTGTGTGTGTAGGGAGACACAAAGAAAGAGAGATAGAGGAAGAAAGAGAAAGACAGATAGTGGAAACAAAACTAGCAAAATATTAAAAACTGCCAAATCAATCTAGATGGACAGTTTTAGGTACTCATAATATTACTTCCTATACTTAATTGAGGAATTTACATTTTTTTAAATTAAATTCTCGGAGAAATGAATTTATATCTAGAAAAATATTATTCTTGGAGTACTAAAATCTGCAGTGATTCATTTTTCAATGCCTAAATTTCCTGCCTGAAAGTGTGAACCTGAGCATGGAGGGTAGAAACGGTGGAAAAAATTTTTAAATAACAGAATGCAAAAAGTGTGCAAACTTTGGGTAACAAAGAGGGGATAAATAAAATATATTAATTAATATATGTCAGATAATAAGAGTATCAGATGCTATTAAATGGCTGTAAACTGAAATACACAATGGATGTTAGAAAAGGTGTCACTTAAAAAAAAAAACAAACAAAAAACTATAGCTCAAGGCATTCAAAAGTTTGGTGAAGGCAGGGTAGTTTAAAATTTCTTTACTTCTTGTGCTGGACGAGCATAGGAAACACTTTTTGTTTAAATATGCCTAAAACTGAAATTAGAGTTTGATAACTATATCAGCATTGTATTTTCTAAAGGACTCCACATAGATGAAGATTTTGGAATAATTTGCTTGGAATACACACTGTTTCCAGGCAATGCTTACCTACATTGGCAAATATCAATTTCTTTAATCCTCATGATGGACCAGCAAGCACAGATCACTGCTTTACCAGAGGAGAACACTGAGAGCTTTAAGACCTCTACTTTCTTATGTTACATGTCAAAGATTTGGTAGAGCAATTGAAGTAGAAATACTAAAATACGCTATTCTCTAAAGAAGAAAATTATTTTGTTTAATTCAAAAAAGGAAAGAAAGAAAACCAAAAAGACAAATTGTTTTGTGTGGCTTAGTTGCTAAGTTGTGTCTGACTCTTTTTATGATTCTCTGAACTGTAGCCCACCAAGTTCCTCTGTCCATGGGATTTCCCAGGCAAGAATACTGGAGTGCATTGCCATTTCTTTCTCCAGGGGATCTTCCTGATCCAAGGATCAAACCTATGTCTCCTGTATTGGCAGGTGAGTTCTTAACTACTGATCCAGCCAGGGAAGCCCCAAATGACAAATAATGCATTTAAAATGGAAAAAAAAAAAAAAAAAAGAAACACGTTTATGATTCCATATTGATCAGGTTTACTAGAAAATTAGAGAAAAGTCTTCTGTATGGAAGTCAAAAGAGAGTTTCTGTGATGGGATCATTCTAATGAGAGATCATGACTAGAGTTCTCAAATGAATTTCACATTCTTCCACTCTTTTGACATCAAATGCAGAAAGGGAAGGGTTGGTGTATCAGATGCAGAGGGCACCAGAAGGCAAGTCTTTAGCAAGATGAAGAATATATGTGGTTCATTCAGAACTGGTGAATCCTGGTGTCCGGGTGTAGAGGATGAGAGTCTTCCATGCGTCCTCAATAGTAGCAGCCAAAACCAGAGCCATAGCCGCATCCATAGCCACAGCCACAGAGAGAGCGGGAGCCATAGCCGTAGCCACAGCCATAGCCACAGCCCAGCCTGCGGAAGCCAGAGCCGTAGCAGGAGCCAGAGCCACAGCCCAGGCCTCCATAGCCGTAGCTTCCACAGCCGAGGCCGCCATAGTAGTTTCCGTAGTAGCCACACATGGTGTTGGTGGTTGAGGTTGTTCTTGGGTGGAGAAGGAGAGTAGAAGTGTCACTTGAGTGTGGACATTTCTCCCTGCAGAGGGCCTTTTATATGCCCTGAGTGTGGGTGTGACCCACCCCAGCTTCATGCCATTGGCTAGCTTTATGACTGATCTAATTAGTTTGTTGTTCACAACCATAGCATGAAACAACAGGGAAATTCAGCAGGATTGCTGTGTTGACATCCCAGTTTGGATTCCTCTTATTCAATTAAGGAGTTGAATGAGAGGAGTTGCAGACTCACACCTACACAGTCCTGTCCCAGATCACCTTTTATTTTAACCACCTAGCACCTTCAGTATACTGAGAAAGATATTTGTTGGTCTTAATCTTATTTGCTCTTGACCTCAGTTTATTTCACCAAACTTTAAAAAAATTTTCATAAGACTAACAACTCCTTTTTACTCAAAGATTCTTATCTTCTTGATCCAAATTATCTTCTTCAGGTATTCAGTTTCTTTCCTATATTGAAACCATAATGTATCTTTTATTCCCATGATTTTGATCATAATTCAACCAGTTAAAATTTCCAGTAAACCAAGTCTGAGCAAATGTATTATATTTTTCTGTCTATGCCAATGACTAATTCACATTTACTCTCAATTTCTATTGAAGGACTGCAAAATAGGAGTTATTTCTTGAAATCTGATTTCTCCACTTGTTTTTCTAAAATGAATATACAGTTATACAAATTAGTTTGTTCATTAATATAGATTTATATTCTAAGAAAATATACAATAGACTAACATACATTTATGTTTATTAATGTGCTAAACCAAGTCCCTTATCAACATGCTGCTACTGCTGCTGCTAAGTTGCTTCAGTCATGTCCGACTCTGTGCGACCCCATAGATGGCAGAGCACCAGGTTCCCCCATCCCTGAGATTCTCCAGGCAAGAACACTGGAATGGGTTGCCATTTCCTTCTTCAATTCATGAAAGTGAAAAGTGAAACTGAAGTCGTTCAGTCATGTCCAACTCTTAGCGACCCCATGGACTGCAGCCTTCCAGGCTCCTCCGTCCATAGGATTTTCCAGGCAAGAGTACTGGAGTGGGGTGCCATCAACATGTGCAATTATTAAATTTGTTTTGAACCAGTCATACTGAGTTCTCTTGCATATTCCTAGTATTGTTGTTCACTTAATTAAAATTAGTTTGACAATTCCTCCCATTGGGAGGCACAATAAAAGTGAGAAAAGTTTCTTATTATAGTTAAACTGTACTTTGTATCCTTAAAAGGATGCACATTGGGAGGTAACATGATCCATCATCTATGTGTAATCTTATCAGTGGATTTCTATTATTCTAAAGATATTTTGAGTCAAAATATTATTTTTATAATCCTCTCATAAATTTAGCAAGGAGAGAGAGTATAAGATGTTGGACACACACTGTATTTTAGTAAAATCTCCTCTGGAGATGAAAAGAATAAAACCATGAGTGTTTTTTTTTAATTCTTATTCTTGAGAAGTACATTTAATGAGTCAGAAAATACTTCTTAGTAAAATGGAGTGTTTTTATACTAAGAGTCTAACCAAACACAATTATCATTCATTCAACATGTGCTTTTGAATGTTGTTTCCATGTGTGTATTTGGTAGGTTCACTTTTGTAAAATAGACATAGTATTGTGACTTTTGTTCACCCTTTGCTGGGTTGAGATATTGGGATTACAAGACATCTTTACTATATCATTTTCAAATTTCTTGTACAAATGAATAATGTAACCTCAACTATGACAATGCAGAGTCAATCAAGAGATAACAAAATAAGTTTCCAGGAAAAACTCATAAAATAGAATGATGATCAGTCTTCCTCTAGGTTATCTAAGTTCTTAAAACATAATCTGAAATTGGTATGACTAAAACTGCCTCTCAATTTTTTAAAAATACAATTAACTTTTTTTAAAGGGAGGTATTTGATTAAAGTAGTTACAAAAGACATTGTTATTTTGAACAAAATAATGTCCCCAATAACAACATTTACTGTGTTGTTTCTTCATAGAGTTTAATTCCTGGATTTAATTTGTTTCTTTAATAGCACTGAGTTCCTTTCTCTCTAGTCACAACAGAGAGCATTGTACTCTATGGGATTCCTCTTAAAAAAAAATTTTTTTTTTCCTGGTGTGATTTTCTGAACTACATTCTGTTCTTAAGTACATCTCAAAATCAAAAACAGATAAAAAGCCCTCTTTCTGTCCTCAGTCCTTTCCTGCTGATATCCCATTTTGTTCTACTTCTTGGCAAAATTTCACATAAATCAATATTTCTATGGTTGTTTTCTATTCTGTTTATCCATTTTTTTCTTGGTCCACTTCTTTTTACTGTCTCTGAGTAGCATTCGGGTTCACCAACTTCCCTTTTCATTCCTAAAATACTCTCCAACCCTTACTTACACCCTACCACTCACATTTGGTTCAATTGCAGTATACCCAATTGCTCCTTTTCCATATCCTTTCTCTTTTTATTTTTTCAGACTATTTTTTTTTTTTTTTGTGAGATGTGAAGGTGCCCAGTTAGCTGTTTGCTCCTCTTATAGTTTCTATTTAAATTCTCTTTGCATGCATAACTGGAAATGTTACGTTAGCCAATTAATCTCAATTGACATTTTCAGTTCTGATATATATTCAAAGGATCCCTTGACATCTCCTTTGACTGTTAATGGTCATCATAAATTAACAGAGTGAAAATGAGTTCCTGTTTCCTCATACCCTCAAAGCTCTTTTGTTTTTTCGCTGCATTTTAAAGCATGTAAGACCTAAGTCAGGTTAGACCTCTCCCAATAGTTTATCCATTCATGTCTTTCTGCATTAAGGTTGCTAGGCTATACCAGGCACCATTTAAATTTGAATTTTAAATTCTTAAATCTCAGAATATTGAATTTCCCAGGTATTGTACAGCATATGTATGCACAAAAAATCATTTATCTGATAATCAAGTGTATCTGGGTGTCCAGTGTTGTATTTGCTGTATCTGTAAACCCAAACCACAGAAAGCACAGCCTTTATGATCCACCCTGTCTTAGTCTCGAGTGCACCTATGGGTGCATCTTGAAACACTCTTCTCCATACAGTACACATAAGTTAATAACCTTTCTTCTATTCAGATGTACCAAGCTTGTTTCCAACTTAAAACCTCTGCCTTTGGGTCACTGATCCTCTACAGATAATAGCAAAAGGCTAGAATCTTCTCTTTGCTTGAATCTTTCAAATAGGATTTCCCTGACTGGTTTTTCCAGTGGTCATGTATGGATGTGAGAGTTGGACTATAAAGAAAGCTGAGCACTGAAGAACTGATGCTTTTGAACTCTGGTGTTGGAGAAGACTCTTGAGAGTCCCTTAGATTGCAAGGAGATCCAACTAGTCCATCCTAAAGGAAATCAATCTTGAATATTCATTGGAAGGACTGATGCTAATGCTGAAACTCCAATACTTTGGCCACCTGATGGGAAGAGTTGACTTATTTGAAAAGACCCTGATACTGGGAAAGATTGAACGTGGGAGGAGTAGGGGATGACAGAAGAAATTGTTGGATGGCATTACTGACTCAATGGACATGAGTTTGAGTAAACTCTGGGAGTTGGTGGTGATGGACAGGGAGGCCTGGCATGCTGAAGTCCATGGGGCCACAGAGTCAGACCTGACTGAGCAACTGAACTGAACTGAACTGACCATCTAATCTGAAAAAATCTCTCACCTAAGTCCTTAGATTTACCTTACCCCTTGCCTTGACTCATTCTTTAAATAGACTTAACCCTATCAGAAATTATCTCATTCACCTTAAGAATTTGCTTTCAAATATCTGCCTCTGTTTTCTGCTGATGCTCAGTCCAGAGTGTAAGATCCACAACGAATGCATCTTGTCTGTCCTGTTCATTGCATCATCCATTGTGCTCACAACAATCCCTAACAAACAATTGATCCTCAAGAGCTTTATGTACAAAAGAATTAACAAATTTCCAAATCAATATAATCTGGGAATTAAATTCCCAGATTTAAAAATTCTTTGTTACTTTTCTATTTTGAAATAATTTTAGCTATCAAAAGTAGCAAACATATACCCTTTAGCCAGTTATACCTATGGTAATATCTTTAATAACCAAGTACAAAATTAGGAAATTAACCTGGTACAATATTCTTAAGTAATCTACACATTTTACTTGAATTTCACATTTTTACCTTTATTGTCCTTTTTCTGCTCCAGGATCCAGTCCCAGTTCCTACATGGCTTTTGGTCATCTATTTCTTTCATCTCCTCCAATTGGTGAGAGCTTTTCAGTCTTTCTTTTATGAAACTGGCAGATTCAAAGAGCCAAATGTCTTGTAGTTTATTCCTCAATTTGAGTTTGTCTGTTTTCTCATAACAAAGTTGAAGTTATATGTTTTAGCCAAGATACCAGAAGAGATTGGGTATTATATTGGGTCGTAGGAGGAGTTTCATATCAGTAAACTTTTGAAAGTCTCTGGAATAATTTTTTGATCTCAAAGTAGTGATAGAATAAGTATTTCTATTTCTATATAATTATGGTTGATGGCTTTAAACTTCAGGGACTCTACCATGGCCTTTTTCATATGAAGTATAAATCAAAGTGAATATTATTGCTCCACAAAAGGTAATAAAATATACTAATCATTCAAGGATTTATAAATGAACTTATCTTATCTACATCTTCTGTATGTCTTTTACCAAGTCTCCTCCACAACTTTTCCATTGTTCTTACCACTGTGAAGCCATACTTTTCCATTGTTCCTACCACTTTGAAGCCATTTTGTTCCCAAAACTGCATGTATGCAGACAGAAGGAGGGTATTATTAAATGAAACTAATTTTTAGCATGTAGAATCTGTGTTGGTTACATGATCTCATGATGTCTAGCAACATAGTTAGAACTTGAAACCTGAAATAAACAAGCCATTGAATTTGAAAAAAATCTTTTGTTAAAAGCATATGATTTCATGATAGGCATCTTGACACACAGCACAGTTGTCTTGTTTGGGATATACTGGTTATGAAGAATTCTTGAGATGCTTTTAACGCCATTTAGTTTGGAACATGAGTGCCACAGTGACTGTGGCTGCCCCACATACCACTTAGTTGGTATACAAGGTGCTGTGCAGGTTGTCAACTTAAAACTCTTGAAACAGCATCTGTTCTTCAACTGAGCCTTCTCCTCACATCATGAGCTTCTGCAGCAACTACAGCGGTAGCCTAGGCTCTGGCTACGGTGGCCTGGGGTGTGGCTATGGATGTGGCTATGGTGGCTGTGTATATACCTGCTATCGTCCATACTGCTATGGAAGATACTGGTCTTCTGACTTCTTCTAAGAAATTCTAAATTGCTTGTCTATTCAAAACATGGGTTTATAAGGCACAGTGTGTACTTCCCGCATTATTTATAACAAAGAGGGATATTCAAACAATGACTACAGAGTCTTAGACTACCATACAACAGTAGACCTTTTGTGATTAAATGGCCTGAATTCAAAAATTTATAGTTATTCATGGAATCCATGTTAGTATTGTATGATTGAATATAAACAATTTTTGAGCAATTGCTTTTGGTAAAATATATCTAAATTCATTTTTCATTAAAGATACTCTGTTTTCACACCTTTACCATTTTCATGTATATTCTTTAATCTAGCTTTCCTCAGATTGTATGTGAGCATATGAATATATGAGATTGTTGACACTTTCACTATCTACAGTAGACAATTTTGGTGCATGGATGGTTATATTCAACCACTGCTTTTCTAATATATGTTTTCATGAGCATATCCAAGGGCTTCTATTATGTACTTTGATATCATCAAAGTCTTTGATCAACTAAAATTTCACTAAAGATATAGGCAAAGTGATAGCTCTATTTTTACCACTTCATGCTAATTCTTAAGAATTTCATTCTTGATAGTATTTTAAGATACCTTTTGGGAGATGTAATCTTTCTTCTCAATTTTGCATTATTACTAGTATTTTTCTCATTGACAACTATATGCCTGCACTCATCTTATGCATTGTATCTGCACAAAG
Organism: Bubalus kerabau; assembly: GCF_029407905.1. Classification (NCBI taxonomy): domain Eukaryota; kingdom Metazoa; phylum Chordata; class Mammalia; order Artiodactyla; family Bovidae; genus Bubalus; species Bubalus kerabau. The sequence goes on from NC_073625.1 coordinate 51,539,071, forward strand.
GGCTTTATTTCATTCATTTTACATTGTCACAGTAAAATATAGAATTTGAGATCTGTTTCAGTGAAATTTTCAAAGGACCAGCCTCTGCATGTCTTTTGGGAAGAGACCTGTTATTTTTTCATAACAAAGCAGTGGCTTTGGGAGGCTGAAACCATTCAAACATAGGCCAGATTAAGAATACAGGCTGAAAAGTGTATTCTCTATCCTGGTAGTCTGGGTAATGTTCAGCAAACCTGTTATGGAAACTTTAGTTAATTCACTCCATTTATTAGATATAAATAATAATATCAACAATGATAAAGTATAAATTAGTGAGTTCTAAATATGTTTTTAGTAACTAACGTTAGAATTTAGAGTAGCTTAAATGACATATGTATAACTGTCTGTTCACAGTTACTTTCTGAATAGGGGGTCAAAGTATGAGACTGCTAGAATCTTAAACTGTCCCAAATGCATATTTTTTGGAAGTATTTAGAGAGAAGAATTGTGTGGGTATGCCTTCCTTCATCAGTTGAAAATAGGTTACACATGGAACTGCACGTGATTTTATTTTTTTAAAACTTATGGGCTCTTTTTGGCCTTACACATGGTCTATCTTGGGGCTTCCCTGGTGGCTCAGACAGTAAAGGATCTGCCTGCAATGCAGGAAACTTGGGCTCAATCCTTGAGTCGGGGAGATCCCTGGAGGAGGAAATGCAACCCAGTGCAGTATTCTTTCATGGAGTATTCCATGGACAGAGGAGCCTGGTAGGCTACAGTCCATGGGGTTGCAGAGTTGGACATGACTGAGTGACTAACACACACACACACACACGGTCTAGCTTGGAGAATATTATATATGTGTACTTAAAAGAAATCTGTGTAGTTGGGTATTCTTTTGATAGTTAGGTCTAGTTGGTTTATAATTTTATTCACCATTTATATTATGATCTTCTATATAGTTACTTTATCTAATATTCAAAATGGGATATTAGAACAACCATCTACTTTTATTGCAGTCTCTTTCAGTTCTGTCCATTCTTGATTTATGAATTTTGGAGCTCTGCTGTGAGGTACATATGAATTTTAAATTGTTATATCTTCTTGATAGATTGCCCTATTTATCATAAAGGGTCCATCTTTACCACAATTAAAATTCTTTGTTTTAAAGTCTAGTTTGTCTGATATTGGTGTATGTACTCCAGCTTTCTAATGGTAGCTGTTTGCATTATATATATGTATACATGTGCACATATATATGTGCATTTGTCTGTGTTTGTTTCAAGAGAATTTAATTATTGAAACATTTTTATGATGGCTACTCTAAAATCTGTGTCAGATAATTCGATTAACTTAGTGTTAGGGTCAGTTAACTATCTTTTTCTATTCAAGTTTTCATTTTGTTGATTCTTGGTATGATGGTATGAGAGAAAGTTTGTTAGAGCATCTTGGTTCTATTCAAATCTCTCTCTCTCTCTCTCTCTTTTGAAGTTGGCAGTCACCTTGTTCAGGTTTAGCACATGGGTTCTGTGAGCTATGATTCATAAAGTTCAGAATTGCTGCAGTGTTATTTTAATGTCTTTGGTTTATCTTGACCACTGGTTGTCCCACTGGTTCCTGATATTTGAAAGAGCAGAAAGAATTTCACTGACTCAGGCTCTGTGTTTCTCTTGGTGGAGTAGTGGCATAGTGAGATTGCTCACCTACCCCCCTCACTACCAAGATGACTCTTGGATGGGATAGGAGAGTCTTGGGTACCTAGGTACCTAGGGCAAAGTCTTATGGGATTCAGAAAAACTCCCTTCAAAAAGTATATTAATAAAAAAGAAATCACATGGAAGATTGGAAAACATTTCAAATTGGTTAATAAAGAAATGTAATGTACCAAATATATGGCTTACCAATGAAGAAGTGATTAGAGGGAAATTTATAGTTTTAAAATATTATATTATGAAAAAGAATATTTAAAATCAATGTTCTAAGCTTATTTAAACAGCTAGAAAGTAATACAAAATTAACTATAAAGGATGAAGGAAAAATAAACACAAGTAGAAACAATTCAACAGAAAAAGGACATGCCATAAAGAAAATAGTACACAAGTTTGGTAGGCCAAGCTGATAAACTCTGGACAAACTGATCAAGAATATAGGAGAGATAATACAAATTACTAATCTGAAGAATGATGGAATCAACACCTTTAAAATCTGACAGACTCTAAAAATAATAAGTGAATAAGTACAAAGGATGTTATGCCAATAAATTCCACAACATGGATGAAATAGAAAGTTTCTTTTAATTAAAAAAATTATCAAAATTAATCAGTAAATCTGAACAGCATTTTATCTAGTACAGAAAATGAATACATTATTCAAAACAGCTTTCCACAAAATAAACTCTAGGTTTTGATGACTTCAATGGTAAATTTTATTAAATATTTAAACAGCAGTTTTATTGTTAACTTAAGAAAAAGATAGTAGTCTAGGAGCTTTCCTCAAATATATTCTCTAAAGCAATGCCTAAAAAAGGATATGCTATACCCACAGGTATTTTATTAATTGTACCAGAACACAGAATTCATATCTATCTATCTACCTACCTATCTATCTATCTAGGAGATGTAGATAGAAACATATCAGTAATGAAAAGCTTTAATATACCACTCTCAGAACAAGCATATCTAGTAGAAAAAAATAAGTGAAATGAGAGAGCACCTACAATTTAATTTATAAGGTAGATTTTATGGATATATGTTCATCTATATACTTACAGTAGAGAAAAACCTTCTCAAGTTTCCACAGAAATATATAAAAATTGATTAAAAGGAAAATAGTTTGTCCATTTTTAATATAGAGATGCTGCAGAAAACATTTTTAAATTTTTTTGCTATGAAGCTAGAGGTGTTAGGTGGGCTGCAGTCTATGGGGTTGCACAGAGTCAGACACGACTGGAGCGACTTAGCAGCAGCAGCAGCAGCAGCAGAGGTTGTCAACAAAAACAAGGGACAGAAAATCCTGTTCACCTAGTGAGTAAATCTTTGATTAAACATCTCTCAGATAAAAGAGTGAATATAATGTGAGATCACAGGATTTCAAAATAAATAATGGTAATGGAAATAGTAATTAAGAAAATTGATGAAAAATATTCACGCACTAATTGGAGAAAATTTATAACACTAACTACTTGTGTCAGTAAAAGATGAAAGAAATAGCATAAATAATTAATATCTTGGTTGTGAGTGAAGTCGCTCAGGCATGTCTGACTCTTTGTGACCCTGTGAACTGTAGCCTACCAGGCTTCTCCATCCATGGCATTCTCCAGGCAAGAATACTGGAGTGGGTTGCCATTTCCTTCTCTAGGAGATCTTCCTGACCCAGGGATTGAACCCAGGTCTCCCACATTGTAGGCAGATGCTTTACCATCTAAGCCACCAGGGAAGTCACTTATCTTGGTTAAGGGAGCCTTAAATAAAAACAATTAAGTAAACCAAAGGAAGTGCAAAGAAGGAGGTAATAAACAGCTAAGCAGAAATTAATGAAGTAGAAAACAGATAAAAAGCAATTGGCTTTTAATATGACTCAAATATTACTATTTGAAAAGATTGGCATTTATAAATCATTTGCTAATTTGATCAAAGGGGAAAAAACAAAAAGAAAAAAGAAACAAAAAGAAAAAGTCTATACAAAATTAGAAATAATGAAAAATAAACACATAAATAAGTTTAAAAAATGTTATGAATCTACTTTGCAGATCTTTGTGGATATAAATTTGAACCCCGGATGCAATGAATAATTTCTTAGGGGAATATAGATGACTAGAACTGATACATTTACATTGAGGAGTTATAAAGAGACTGATTTTCTAGGGAGAAACAGAAAAAAATCATTATAGAAATACCCTACAAAATACTCCAGATTGAGATAATTATGCATGGAAATTCTACCAAATTTTCAGAGATAAAATGATTTGATGTTCTATAAATTGTTCCAGAGTACTGCAGGGAAAGTTCTTGATTCCCAATAGAAAGAATGCATAGCATTGATATCAGTGGTAGGTAAACAATTAAGATGCCATTCTGATTTCTTCCCCTTGATGTCAATGGCCTGGTATGATGCCCTCCTCTTGAGTATAGACAAGATATGTGAATTACTTCTAACTAATATTATATGGAAAAATTGATGAAACATTTGATTGTTTATGTGATTATGTTATATAAAATTATATGCGATTATAGTGCCCATCTTGGGCTTTCCTCATAGTTCAGCTGGTAGAGAATCTGCCTGTAGTGCAGGAGACCTGGGTTCAACTCCTGAGTCAGGAAGATCCCCTGGAGAAGGAAATGGCAATGCACTCCAGTATTTTTGTCTAGAGAATCCCATTGATGGAGGGTTCATGGGGTTGGAAGAGTTGGACAGGATTTAGTGACTAAACCATCACCACCATAGTGCCTAACTGGAGTGTCTTCCCTCCATTTTGGGCTTTGAAAAGACAAGCAAATGTGTAAGGAACTACAGGCAGCCTGCTGAAGCTGAGAGTGGCCTCTAACAGTCAGCTTACAAATGCCTCCCACCAAAAGTCAGTGTTTTGCACCCCCAGTTACACAACCACACAGAATGGAATTCAGCCCAAGATAAGTCTGTAGGTAATATTGAATGTCAAATAACTGACCTAAAAACCAGGATTGCTCTTTGGATTGATTACTTTTATTAGATCAACAAACAAGCTCCAGGATGAAAGCATCAAGGTAGTTACTATGATATCATCAGTCTAATGAAAGAAGAAGTCTTGAGTTCACAGGAAAATTTCACTTTATCCACTTAATGAGGTAAGTTCTGGGAAATGTATAGGTTAGATGGTAGGTCCACAATAGACCACACTAAACTTCCATGATGCAGCCTAATCATCATCCAGGGAAAGACACAGAACATGAGGGCTTCAGAACTGGTGAATCCTGGTGTCCTGGTGTAGAGGATGAGAGTCTTCTGTGGCGTCCTCAATAGTAGCAGCCATAGCCAGAGCCATAGCCGCATCCATAGCCACAGCCCAGCCTGCGGAAGCCAGAGCTGTAGCAGGAGCCATAGCCACAGCCCAGGCCTCCATAGCCGTAGCTTCCACAGCCGAGGCCGCCATAGTAGTTTCCGTAGTAGCCACACATGGTGTTGGTGGTTGAGGTTGTTCTCGGGTAGAGAAGGAGAGCAGAAGTGTCACTTGAGTGTGGACATTTCTCCCTGCAGAGGGCCTTTTATATGCCCTGAGTGTGGGTGTGACCCACCCCAGCTTCATGCCATTGGCTAACTTTATGACCACTCTAATTAGTTTGTTGTTCACAACCATATCATGAAACAACAGGGAAATTCAGCAGGCTTGTTGTGTTGACATCCTAGTTTGGATTCCTCTTATTTAATTGAGCGTTTAGATGAGAGGAGACATACACTCATACGTACACTGCCCTGCCCCAAAGTATTACATGTGTTCATTTTAAGCTTCTAGAACCATCCTTCATGTCAAGAAAAAAAACTTTGTTAGGACTTTTCAAATAATTTTATTATTTTATAACCTTTCACAAAGAATAATATTTCTATTGTTTTATACATTTTTATTCTTTCATCATCAAAATTATCACTTTATTAAGATATTTAATGTCTTTATATATTTAAGCAATATTGTCTTTCATGACATAATATTGACAATAATTTTAAAACTTACTTGAAATAAAATTTCAAGGCAATCAGTTCTGAACAAAATGTCTTCTACTTTCTTACTTATATCAATGGTCTAACTTTCATTTATGTTCAGCTTCCACTGAAGGATGTGAAATAGAAGTCATTTTCTGGAATCCAATTTCTGTATTTCCTAATTGTGTATACAATGATTAGTTAATATTCTATATAAGTATCCAATAAGATTCAGTTCAGTTCAGTTCAGTCATTCAGTCGTGTTTGACTCTTGTGACCCCATGAATCACAGCATGCCAGGCCTCCCTGTCCGTCACCAACTCCTGGAGTTCACTCAAACTCATGTCCATAGAGTTGGTGATGCCATCCAGCCATCTTATCCTCTGTCGTCCCCTTATTCTCCTGCCCCCAATCCCTCCCAGCATCAGAGTCTTTTCCAATGAGTCAACTCTTCCCATGAGGTGGCCAAAGTACTGGAGTTTCAGCTTTAGCATCAGTCCTTCCAAAGAAATCCCAGGGTTGATCTCCTTGCAGTCCAAGGGACTCTCAAGAGTCTTCTCCAACACCAGAGTTCAAAAACATCAATTCTTTGGTGCTCAGCTTTCTTCACAGTCCAACTCTCACATCCATATGTGACCACTGGAAAAACCATAGCCTTGACTAGATGGACCTTTGTTGGCAAAGTAATGTCTCTGCTTTTCAATATGCTATCTAGGTTGGTCATAACTTTCCTTCCAAGGAGTAAGCATCTTTTAATTTCATGGCTGCAGTCAGCATCTGCAGTGATTTTGGAGCCCCAAAAAATAAAGTTTGAACCTGTTTCCACTGTTTGCCCATCTATTTCCCATGAAGTGATGGGACCGGATGCCATGATCTTCGTTTTCTGAATGTTGAGCTTTAAGCCAACTTTTTCACCCTCCACTGTCACTTTCATCAAGAGGATTTTGAGTTCCTCTTCACTTTCTGCCATAAGGGTGGTGTCATCTGCATATCTGAGGTTATTGATATTTCTCCCGGCAATCTTGATTCCAGCTTGTGCTTCTTCCAGCCCAGCATTTCTCATGATGTACTGTGCATATAGGTTAAATAAGCAGCGTGACAATATACAGCCTTGATGTACTCCTTTTCCTATTTGGAACCAGTCTGTTGTTCCATGTCAAGATCTAACTGTTGCTTCCTGACCTGCATACACATTTCTCAAGAGGCAGGTCAGGTGGTCTGGTACTTCCATCTCTTTAAGAATTTTCCACAGTTTATTGTGATCCACACAGTCAAAGGCTTTGGCATAGTCAATAAAGCAGAAATAGATGTTTTTCTGGAACTCTCTTGCTTTTCCGATGATCCAGCGGATGTTGGCAATTTGATCTCTGGTTCCTCTGCCTTTTCTAAAAGCAGGTTGAACATCTGGAAGTTCACAGTTCACGTATTACTGAAGCCTGGCTTGGAGAATTTTGAGCATTACTTTACTAGCGTGTGAGATGCGTGCAATTGTGCGGTAATTTGAGCATTCTTTGGCATTGCCTTTCTTTGGGATTGGAATGAAAACTGACCTTTTCCAGTCCTGTGGCCACTGCTGAGTTTTCCAAATTCGCTGGCATATTGAGTGCAGCAGTTTCACAGCATCATTTTTCAGGATTTGAAATAGCTCAATGGGAATTCCATCACCTCCACAAGCTTTGTTCGTAGTGATGCTTTCTAAAGCCCACTTGACTTCACATTCCAGTATGTCTGGCTCTAGGTGAGTGATCACACCGTCGTGATTATCTGTGTCATGAAGATCTTTTTTGTACAGTTCTTCTGTGTAGTCTTGCCATCTCTTCTTAATATCTTCTGCTTCTGTTAGGTCCATACCATTTCTGTCCTTTATCGAGCCCATCTTTGCATGAAATGTTCCCTTGGTATCTCTAATTTTCTTGAAGAGATCTCTAGTCTTTCCCATTCTGTTGTTTTCCTCTATTTCTTTGCATTGATCGCTGAGGAAGCCTTTCTTATCTCTTCTTGCTATTCTTTGGAACTCTGGATTCAGATGCTTATATCTTTCCTTTTCTCCTTTGCTTTTTGCTTCTCTTCTTTTCACAGCTGTTTTTAAGGCCTCCCCAGACAGCCATTTTGCTTTTTTGCATTTCTTTTCCATGGGGATGGTCTTGATCCCTGTTTCTGGTACAATGTCACGAACCTCATTCCATAGTTCATCAGGCACTCTATCAGATCTAGTCCCTTAAATCTATTTCTCACTTCCACTGTATAATCATAAGGGATTTGATTTAGGTCATACCTAAATGGTCTAGTGGTTTTTCCTACTTTCTTCAATTTAAATCTGAATTTGGCAATAAGGAGTTCATGATCTGAGCCACAGTCAGCTCCTGGACTTGTTTCTGTTGACTGTATAGAGCTTCTCCATCTTTGGCTGCAAAGAATATAATCAATCTGATTTTGGTGTTGACCATCTGGTGATGTCCATGTGTAGAGTCTTCTCTTGTGTTGTTGGAAGAGAGTGTTTGTTATGACCAGTGCATTTTCTTGGCAAAACTCTATTAGTCTTTACCCTGCTTCATTCTGTATTCCAAGGCCAAATTTGCCTGTTACTCCAGGTGTTTCTTGACTTCCTACTTTTGCATTCCAGTCCCCTATAATGAAATGGACATCTTTTTTGGGTGTTAGTGCTAAAAGGTCTTGTAGGTCTTTATAGAACCGTTCAACTTCAGCTTCTTCAGCATTACTGGTTGGGACATAGACTTGGATTACTGTGATATTGAATGGTTTGCCTTGGAAACGAACAGAGATCATTCTGTCGTTTTTGAGATTGCATCCAAGTACTGCATTTTGGACTCTTTTGTTGACCATGATGGCTACTCCATTTCTTCTGAGGGATTCCTGCCCGTGGTAGTAGATATAATGGTCATCTGAGTTAAATTCACCCATTCCAGTCCATTCCAGTCCATTTTAGTTTGCTGATTCCTAGAATGTCGACATTCACTCTTGCCATCTCTTGTTTGACCACTTCCAATTTTCTTTGTTTCATTGGCCTGACATTCCAGGTTCCTTTGCTGGAAAGGAAAGGATGCTCTTTACAGCATCAGACCTTGCTTCTATCACCAGTCACATCCACAACTGGGTATTGTTTTTGCTTTGGCTCCATCCCTTCATTCTTTCTGGAGTTATTTCTCCACTGATCTCCAGTAGCATATTGGGCACCTACTGACCTGGGGAGTTCCTCTTTCAGTATCTTGTCATTTTGCCTTTTCATACTGTTCATGGAGTTCTCAAGGCAAGAATACTGAAGTGGTTTGCCATTCCTTTCTCCTGTGGACCACATTCTGTCAGACCTCTCCACCATTAGTGCCATGTTTTGTGCTAATAATGATAATTAGATAAAAACTGCTTCTTTCTCAGAACATTCGATCAGTAAGCTCTGTAACCTGCTGAGCTCTCTTGCATAACGCTTGAATTTCAACTGTGTGTGTATGCTCAGTCATGTTCAACTCTTGGTGACCACGTGGACCTGATAGGCTCCTTTGTCCATGGGATTTTTCAGGCAAGAATACTGGAGTAGGTTGTCATTACCTATTCCAGGAGATCTTCCCAATTCAGGGATTGAATCCATGTCTTCCATGTCTCCTGCATTGGCAGGTGGATTCTTCTACTACTGAGCCACCTGGGAAGCCCCCTATCTTCATTCAAATCAGTGAGACAACTCAACATTTTGGGTAGCCAAAGTAGGAGTGGTATTATAGTTTAAAACTGTATTTCTGCACCTTTAGCAAAATGCATGTGGGAAAGCAGCATTACTTATACATCCACTGGATTTCTTATATTCTATGATAATTGTTATTCAAAATATTTTTATATGTCTCTTTACCTAGGTTCTGGACTTCCCTGGTGGCTCAGACTGTAAAGTGTCTGCCTACAATGCAGGAGACCCGGGTTCAATCCCTGAGTCGTGAAGATCCCCTGGAGAAGGAAATGACAACCCACTCCAGTATTCTTGCCTGGAAAATCCCATGGATGGAGAAGCCTGGTAGGCTACAGTCCGTGGGGTCACAAAGAGTCGGACACAACTGACTGACTTCACTTTCACTTTACCTAGATTTAGACAGGGTTTAGAGAGTGGAATTTGGGGCTGGTTGGCATTGCAATGAAGGTGGTTTGAGAAGTTGGACATCCTATACATTTTAATCAACTCTCTCTGCAGAGTATTAGAGTATGGATACAGATTTTCAAATCGCCTGATTCATTTAATCATAGCTATTTCAAACAAGTCAAAATAAAATCATATATTAATGAAATAGAAAAATGTTGTCTTGCTAATGATCAGACCAACACAGTCATCTGTTCAGTCATTATGTATTTTTGAATGTACTTTCTGTGTGTTTCATGTTAGGTGCAGTTTTGTAAAGTAAACATGCTATTGTGACATTCAGTTTGCTCTCACTGGATTGAGATATTATAAGCAGAGGACTTCTTCACTACATAATATACAAATTTCTCATACAGAAAATAATAGTAGGTTCAGCTCCCATAGTTCAGAGTCAATCAAACAATGTTTTTAGTAAAAACTAGTTTAAACAACATGATGATTATTCTTCTTCAAGAATATTTAAGTCTTAGAACATTGCCTAATTTTGATGTGTGAATTTTCCAGTTAATAAAAAATAAAAATAAAACCTATAATTAACTAACTTGTTTTTTGTATTTGATTAAAAAGGATGAGAATGCATTTTGTGTGTGTGTGCAAAACAAGTTCCAAATTACAACATTTACTAAGTTTTTTCTCCTGATATTTACGTCAAGGAGTGAATTTCTTTCTCATGAAGAACTAAATTGTTCTTTCTGATCATAGCAGTAAGAGCTTTGTACAACATCACTCTTTTTTGCCTATTCTTTTCTGGTGTGTCATTTTGAGTATACTCAATTCTCAAATATATTCTGAAATTAAAAATTAAAACAAGCTTTATTTCACTCTGCATATCCTTCAAGTAAGCCCCATTGTTATATTCTGCTTCATTAAAAAAAAATCACAAGTGTATTTCCATATTAATATTTCTTTACCTTTTCAATCATCTTTTTTGGTCTTTGGCCTCAGCTACTCTACTAAGATGCAGAGATCAAGACTTCAGGACCTCAGTCTTGTCAAATCCACAGGTCAAGTTATTATTTAACTCAGCCTCTGAATACATTTAGGTCCACCAGCCTCTCTTTTCAATCCTAAAAGGTTCCAACATTTAGCTTCACCCTGTATACACACCTTTGGTTCATTTCTAGCCTCAGCAACTTCTTCTCAGTATCCTCTTTTTATTAACTTTTTATTTTATATTAGAGTATAGTTGATTAATAATGTGTTAGTTTCAGGTATACAGCAAAGTGATTCAGTTATACATATACATATATGTATTCTTTTTAACCAACATGGGCCTACTGTATAGCACGGGGAGCTCATCTCAGTATTCTCTAATAACCCAAATGGGAAAATAATTTGAAGAAGTATCCTATCTTTAATCTACTCAGACTTTGTCCTCAAATGTTGGAGTGCCCAATGACATGTTTGTCCCATGTATAGTCCTTCAGTTCAGTTCAGTCACTCAGTCATGTCTGACTCTCTGTGACCCCATGAATTACAGGACGCCAGGCCTCCCTGTCCATTACCAACTCCCGGAGTTCACTCAGACTCATGTCCCTTGAGTCAGTGATGCCATCCAGCCATCTCATCCTCTGTCATCCCTTTCTCCTCCTGCCCCAATCCCTCCCAGCATCAGGGTCTTTTCCAATGAGTCAACTCTTCACATCAGGTGGCCAAAATATTGGAGTTTCAGCTTTAGCATCAGTCCTTCCAATGAACACACAGGACTGATCTCCTTTAGGATGGACTTGTTGGATCTCCTTGGTCTCTACCTAAACTCTACCTAAAGTTTAGTTGGTTGCATTTAGAATGCATTTTTTTCTCCAATCAATTTTAATTTCATTTTCAACCTATTATTTCATATATATTTTTTCATATATATCTCTAATATTATTCTATATATCTGCAAATTAACACTGATATCTTCATAGATTAATATCATTAGAAATTTAATAAGACATATATACATTCATGATTCTCTCTACTACCTAGCCTGTTTTATTTACTTATTTTTCTACATCTCAAAGCATGTATGGCACAAATCAAGTCATGAACCTCCTTTAATGTATTCTTTCAATGTCTTCCCACATCAAGATTGCTAGAGCAAATGCTAGACATGCAGTTACATTTCAATTTCAGAATATTAAAATGCAGATGTGAAATACAGAAAATTGAGTTTCCCAAACATCACAAGGGGAACACTTATGCTTAAATCATTTGTTTATCTGACATTCAAGTGTAACGGTTGACTTGCATTTTCATTTGCTATCTCTGGCACAGAAAATCTTGCAACCCTAATCCAATGTATCACAACCACGATCATTGCCCTGTTCTCATCTACTAACGTCCTTCCTCTTCATTACAATCCACAGATTTTAGGGGCTTTTCAGCTCTCCAGATGGAGCTAGCTCATTTCTACCATAAACTTTCTGCCCCGGAGCTCTTTGACTTACAGAAGGAGTAGCTTACCTTCTCTCTTGGTTCTCTCAGAGAGATATTATCTGAGTACCTAGTTTAAAGGAATCCCTCACCAATAACTCTTGTAATTGCCCTTAATCCACCTTGATGAAATATTTATATATACTCACTGCTATCAGAAATTGTCTCCATCCCTTTTTTACTATTTGCCTGTCTTGAATTTCCTAACCTGGATTAATCTAGAATATAAACTCCACAACCTTGCCTTCCAAGGTCACTGCTCTAACCCCAGTGCTGTAGCAGTGCCCAGTATACACTTAATATAGTTCTTAATAGTTCTTAGTAATGATTGATATATGAAGAAGTCATAAATGATCAAATTAATGAAATGGAAGAGTACTTTTTATTTTGAACTTCATGTATTAAAATAATGATATTTGGCAGAACTAATACAATTATGTAAAGTTTAAAAATAAAATTAAATTAAAAAAAAGAAAAAAAATAATGTATTTAGATTTAGTGAATGTTGCCAAAAGCATACAAAAAATTCACATATAATCGTTACTCAGTGTCTCTTTGTGTTAACATCTTCCATAATCATAGAACATTCATCAAATTAAAGAAATTAACTTTGTATAATACTATTAGTATGGATTTTTGCTTTACTGTTATTGTCTATTGGTGTCTTTTGTTGTTGTCCTGGGTCCCAGTTCTCATTTTGTGTTGTGTATATTTTTAGTCTTTTCCTATTAGTAACAATTCCTTTTGATTTCCTTGGAAATTCCATGAAGAGTCAGATATTTTTTGAATATTTCACAAATTGGGTTTGTCTGAAGTATTCTCATACCTCGGCTGAGGTAACCATTTTTGGCAAGAATTCTGGAAGAAATGTGCCGTTTTTAGTGTGACATATCAGAGAACACATTAGTCAGTAAATCAGTGAAAGCTTTGGGAGTCATTTTTTAAACTCAGATTTCTATTGGATAAGTGCTCCTTCCTTTCTGTATAATCTATAGTTAATAGGGTTTACCTTTAGCTTCCCTATGCTCTTTTTGTGTCCATTGTAAAATTATAGATACATGTCTATGTGAAGTATAAACCAAAGTGCAGCATATAACACTGTTCTTCAAAAAATGATAAAACACTTATCATTGTTATTCAATGTTAAATAAGTGAATTCTGACACCATGTCTTTCCTCCCACAAACTCTCCACCCTTCTCTTCCCCTTTAAAGCCATCCTTATACTTCTAAGACTGTGCATGGGCAGACAGAAAGAGGATATTATTAAAAAGAAACTAAGATTTTCCTCTGGAGAATCCCTTGGACAACAGGGAGATCAAACTAGTCCATCTTAAAGGAAATATACCCTGAATATTCATTGGAAGGGCTGATGCTGAAGCTGAAGCTCTAATACTTTGGCCACCTGATGCAAAGAACCGACTCACTGGAAAAGACCCTAATGCTGGGAAAGACTGAGGGCAGGAGGAGAAGAGGGTAACAGAGGATGAGATGGTTGGATGGCATCACTGAATCAATGGGCACGAGTTTGAGCAACCTCTCGGAAATACTAAAGTACAGGGAAGTCTGGTGTGCTGCAGTCCATGGGGCCGCAAAGAGTCGGACGTGACTTAATGACTGAAAAACAACAATGTTTTCAACAGGTATGCTATGCATGAGTTATATGATCTCATGGTAGTTAGTTACACAGTTAAATTTGGAATCAGAAATAAACAAGCCACTGGATTAGGAGAAGAACCTCTCATTAGAGTATGATTTCATTCATGCATCCTGACACAGAGCATAGATGTCTTGTTTTGGATACACTGGTTAGGAGGAATCCTTGAGATAGTTTGAATGCCAGTTAGTTTGGAATGTGAGTGCAACAGTGGCTGGGGTTGCCCCTTATACCACTTAGTTGGTATACATGATGCTATGCAGATTATAAATTTAAAACTCTTGAAACAGAATCTGCTCTTCAACTGAGCCTTCCTCTCCTCACATCATGAACTACTGCAGCAACTACTATGGAGGCCTGGGCTCTGGTCGTGGCAACCTGGGATGTGAATATGGATGTGCTACAGTGGCTGTGGGTATACGTGCTATCGTCCATGCTGCTATGGAAGATACTAGTCTTCTGGCTTCTGAGAATCTAGACTGCTCATCTATTCAGGGCGTGATCTTATGAGGCCCATGTTTACCTTCTGAGTTAATTATAATAAATATGTTCTTGTCTGTTTAAACAGTTACTGCTGCTGCTGCTAAGTCACTTCAGTCATGTTGGACTCTGAGTGACCCCATGCAACCCCATAGACAGCAACCCACCAGGCTCCCCCATCCCTGGGATTCTCCAGGCAAGAACACTGGAGTGGGTTGCCATTTCCTTCTCCAATGCATGAAAGTGGAAAGTGAAAGTGAAGTCACTCAGTCATGTCCATCTCTTAGCGACCCCATGGACTGCAGCCTACCAGGCTTCTCCATCCATGGGATTTTCCAGGCAAGAGTACTGGAGTGGGGTGCCACTACCTTCTCTGTAAACAGTTACTACTGAATCTTAAACTACCATGCAACATCAGACCTTTGTTGATTGAATTGCCTGAGCATCTAACAATTTAAAACAAATGCTCATTTGATCTTTTATTACTCTTACATAATTGAATGAAAACAACCTTAACCATGTCCATTTGGGAAAATGTCTAAATTCATTATTCATGAAAGGTAACCAATTTTTCATATTATTATGCTTCTGTGTATAATTATATATTATTTTTTGGGCTCCAAAATCACTGCAGATGGTGACTGCAGCCATGAAATTAAAAGATGCTTGCTCCTTGGAAGAAAAACTATGACCAGCCTAGATAGCATATTGAAAAGTAGATACATTACTTTGCCAACAAGGGTCCTTCTAGTCAAAGCTATGGTTTTTCCAGTAGTCATGTATGGGTGTGAGAGTTGGCTTATAAAGAAAGTTGAGCCCTGGAGAACTGATGCTTTTGACCTGTGGTGTTGGAGAAGACTCTTGAGAGTCCCTTGGACAGCAAGGAGATCAAACCAGTCAATCCTAAAGGAAATCAGTCCTGAATATTCATTGGAAGGACTGATGCTGAAGCTGAAGCTCCAATACTTTGGTAGCCTGATGCAAAGAACTGATTCATTGGAAAAGACACTGATAACAGCAAAGATTGAAGGCAGGAGGAGAAGGGAGTGACAGAGGATGAGATGTTTGGATGGCATCACTGACTCACAGGATATGAGTTTGAGAAAGCTCTGGGAGTTGGTGATGGACAGGGAAGCCTGGCTGGCTGCAGTCTATGGAATTGCAATGAGTTGGATGCAACTGAGTGACTGAACTGAAGGATATCCAAGGACTATTGTTAACTACGTTGATCTAACCAAAGCCATATCTTTGGTATATCTAGTTTGGTTAAAGATTTGGGAAAGTAGTACCCCTCTTCTTACCACTCAATGATACTATTTTAGTATATTATTCTTTATTGATGCTTACTATTTGAATGTATCTCTAGACAGATGTAATTTTTTGTTCTAATTTTATATTAATGCTTTTTCTTTTCTTCACTGAGAACATGTACTTGAACTCATGTATTGAAGCTGTACATTTTTTCTCTGAGAATGGCTTTCTGTCATTCTCATTTTTTCACAAGAAAATACAGAATTTATGGTCTGTTTCACTGAAACTTTGAAAGGGTCAGTCAATCTGTTTGCGTTTTGGAAAGAGATCTGTTGTGTTTCATAATCAGGCAGTGACTTGGGTACACTAAAATCATGCATACCTCAAGGAGGAGATCAAGATGGTAGAACAGAGGACCCTGACTCTTCCTGGGAACATACCGAGAGCAGGCCTACATGTGAACAATTCTCAGTGGAATCAACTGGAGATTGGCAGAAAGAATCTTATACGATTAAGGCTGTAAAGAATGACCCACAGTGCTTGGGTAGGTGAGGGAACAAAGAAATTAGTTCAGGACCTGTGTCTCTTGAGGGAACACAGAAGTAGAGTGGTTACAACAGGTTCATAGATTCTCCCTGAGGACCAACCAATTTGAAGCACACACTGGGCACCCAGCACTGGTGTTTGATACCTGGAAAATGCGTTCATTTGGCTGGTTTGAAGGCCAGTGGGACCGGCCGCGTGGTTGTGAGGAAACTGGTCTCTGCTTGTGAAGATGGTGCACACTCTTGCTTACTCATGAACAAGATTGAGAGTGCCTAGGACTGTGACTGGTTTCTCATGACCACTGCAGGGTGCTCTCCAGCCCACACAAAGTGCCTGATCCAGTCCCCCTTGCTCTGCCGGCAGCTCCCCACTAGGGCGAAGGCTGCCACTGCTGAGAAGAGTGTGCCATTGAAGGGGACAGAGCTGGCTTGGACCCAATACTGCATCTGAACAGGATGGGAGTAGACATTGCTGACACTCTCAAGGTGGTAGATCAGAACTCTGACTTGTATGCTAGGTCCACCACAAAGTGGGCTCCTGCCCATCCTAGGGGTCTGCTCTGGCCCCTCTTATTCCAGTTTTGTTCTCTTTTTGAGCAAATGTGTACCAATGCTGGGGTGGCACTTAGAGGAACTCAGCTCAGATCTGACCCTCGGGGCTTTGGAACCCGATCCTGCCCCCATAGGGTGGGGTAGGACATTGCATATAGGAGAAGCCTCTGCTTGCCCCTGGCCCTGCCTCTAGCCCCTTCATCTCTAGCCCCACCTCCGATCAAGATGATAACTGTTGGCACACACTGGGGAAGGACATGAGCTGTACTCACTTCATATCCAGCTCTCCCACCAAAGCCCCTGGGCACACACAAACTAAACCAACCCATCCTTGTCTTTGTGTAGACACACCTTCAAGGCTTTGAGGGGTAGTTATTTCACATAATTCTGTAGAGTCCGAGAAAGTAAAGCAAAATCAGAAAACAGAGCAATTTGTTTCAAATGAAACAACAACAACAGAAGAAAAGTCACTAATGAAACAGAGATAAGTGATTCATAGATACATTTTAAAGTATTAGTAATGAGAATAGAACCTGAAATAGGGAAAATGATGCATGAAAACAGTGATAACTTTAATGAGGAACTGTAAAATATGAAAAAGAACCGGTGAGAGCTGATGAATGCAATAACTGAAACGAGAAACACAGTAGAAAGAAATCACAGCAGACTAAATGATACAGAAGAACACATAAATGATCTGGAAGACAGAAAAAGGGGAATAACCTAGTCAAAACAGAAAACAAATTAAAAATTAAAGCAATAAAGCAAGCATACTAATATATGCATAATATGGATCCCAAAAGGAAAAGAGAAAGAAAAGGGGGATCAAATTAATTAGATGAAATTATGACTGAAAAATACTCAAACATGAAGAAACAGATATCCAGGCACAGGAGGCACAGAGTCCCAAACAAAATGAACTCAAAGAGATCCACATGAACATATTGTAATTAAATGGCAAAAGTTAAAGATAAAGAGGGGATTCTAAAGATGGCAAGGCAAAAACAAAGTGAGATATACAAGGTAGACCTGATATGGCTGCAAGCTGTCAGTTTCTGATTTTTTCTGCAGAAACTTAGTAGACCAGAACTGAGTGTCATGATGTATTTAAAGTGCTGGAAGGAAAAACTTATAACCTAGCCCACTCTACCCAGCAAGATTATTATTCAGAATTAAAGGAGAGATAAAGAACTTCTCAGACAAGCAAAATCTAAAAGAGTTCATCAATACTATTAACAAACTAACCCTAAAACAAACATTAAAAGGTCAACTCTAAATGGAAAAGAAAAGGTTACAATGAGAAGTAAGAATATGTAGGAAAAGAAAATTCTCTCTAGTAAAGGCAAATATATACTAAGGGTATGGATCAAACAGTTAAATAAGCTACAACAAAGATTAAAATATAAAAATTTATAAAATAGGGTATAAAAACAATAAACAGTTAACAGATAAGCATGAAGAAATAAAATATGATGGAAACACAATATATGGGGGAGGAGGGTAAGCAAAAATGTAGATCTTTAAAATGTGTTTGAATTAAATGACTACCAGTTTCAAACAAGTACATATAGTTATAGGTCAACATATATGAATCCCATGGTAACCACAAATCAAAAACCTACAATATACACACAAAAACTAGACATAAGAGAACACAAGTATATCTCTAATGAAAATTGTAAATGATAAGGGAAGAAATTTATAGAAGAAAAGTACAGAGAAGAACTACAAAAAACTAGAGAGCAAGTAGCAAAATGACAATAAGTACATACTTATTAATAATAATTTTAAATATCAATGAATTAAATGTTCCAATTAAAGACATAGGATGGCTGAATGGATAAAACCATACAAACAAAAAATCTCAAGACCCACCTACATGCTGCTTACAAGAGAATCACTTCAGAGCTAAAGCCACAGAAACTGAAAGTGAGGGGTGGAAAAATGTATCTCATGCAAATGGAAACAAAAGACTGGAGTAAAAATACTCACATGAGACAAGACAAAAAGGGGCCATTGTTTCATGATAATATAATCGATATAAGAGGATATACCATTGCTTACCATGTATGCAACAAGTATAGGAGCAGCTAAATGCATACACTAAATATTAAAAGGCATAAAGGGAAAACTGACAATAATACAATAAAAATATGGGACTATAATATCCCACTTACATCAATGGACAGATCATTTACACAAAAAATTGATTAGATAACGGTGGTGCTAAATGACACATTAGACCCTTTAGATTAACAGATAGCAACAGGAAAGAATTCTGAATTTGGGTGAATTTCACTGTATCTCATTTAATGAAGTAAATTCAGGGAATGTATAGGTTAGATGGTAGGTTAGCGACAGGCATCACTAAACTTCCATGATACAGGGTTATCATGACCCAGGGGAAAGGCACAGAAAATGAAGGGTTCAGAACTGGTGAATCCTGATGTCCAGGTATACAGGATGAGCGTCTTCCATTGCAACCTCCATAGTAGTAGTCAAACCCAGAGCCATAGCCCGAGCCACAGACGTAGCGAGAGCCATAGACACCAGCCAGGCCTCCATAGCCACAGCTGCCGTACCCGCGGCCCCCATAGTAGTTTCTGTAGTAGCCAGTCATGGTGTTGCTTGTTCCGCTTTGGGTAAGCAAAGAGGGTACATTCCTTTAGTCTGGACATTTCCCTTTGCAGACAGCCTTTTTATGCCAGAGGTGTGCGTGGGCTAATTTTATGACTAATATAGTTCGTGTGGTGTTTCAAGACTGGAACATAATGCCTTAAGGTATTATGGAGGTTTGCTGTAACCAACTGAAGTATTTTAATAAGATGGTATAGTCACACTTATAAAACTATCTTTCTTAACAGGTCTTCACTTTAACATTCTATAACTAGATATTACATAAACAGGGAGCATTTTCAATTGTTTCATTTGACTTACAGTTGATCACAAATAATTCTTTTTTGTTCTTGACCTAAAATTTTGCACGCTTCCATAACATAGTTCTAACCCTTATTTTAGCCCAAACAGTGATGTCCTACTTATGTAATGGTGATGACGTTATAGAATAAAGTGAAGATTAAAGTAAAGCATAAAGATAATCTAGGGATTCGTCTGCATTTTAATAAGATCCCACCTTATTATCAGAGGTAATAATATTTGAATAAATATGAGGACACAAAATATTTATTTTTCTGATATCATCTGCCTTGATAAGAAATTCAAATAAGGGAACAGGATTTTAATATATTCAAATTGATAAATGAAACAATGTTTTATTCATTTAAAATGTTTTACTGTCTATGTGTCATGTAGGTATGCTTTTATTAACAAAATATTTAAATACATTATTATTGCAAAATATTACTGTGTCCTTCTTAAAGAGGCATTATTAGTAAATATATTTTGATCATATCAATGCAAATTTTTCCATAAAAGAAATGGAATTTTCACTCTTGAAATGTTATACAAATATTGCTATTGTGTGTCTAAATTTGACAAAATCTAATCTTTGACTGCTATGAATCATAACTGCATTGATTGGTGGGATTTTCCAATAATTAGGATAAAAATAATCTGTGATACTTTGTTACTCTCACTTTTTTTTTTTTACAGCTGACATTAACAATTTGGGTCTTTTCAGGCAGTAAAAAACCCACCTGCCAATGCAGAGACATAAGAGACATGGGTTTGATCCCTGGGCCGGGAAGATCCCCTGGCAGAGGGCAAAACAATCTTACATGCCTCTCAACGAAGTTTCTTGTGGTGACTTCTCATCTTTAGTCTGTTCGTTTATTAATATTCTTAATTATAATTTATTAATCATATTTAAAAGATAAAATTTAAAGAAGCAATAGCTATTATTTTTTCATACCCACGCCCTTAGCTGAAACCATATCCACCGTCAGCGTAGGAGTTTCCATAATAGTTGAAACACATGTAGCATAAGGTAAAGTTTCAAATAAGATACAGAAGGATGTTTCTGAAATTTAACTGTCACCTACTACCCTGAAATCTTTATATACTGTTGAAGAGGGCCAGAGTACACCATCAATTTTGTCATTTAGGCAATAAATATTTATTTAATATTTAATATGTGCAAATCACTGCTCTCAATTGACAATTTTAGGACTTGTCATATCATAGCTAGGCATGTGCTTCATATCAAATTCATAGCTATGCATCTGCTTCCTATCAAATAGTGTCTGATTATTGTTAAGATAAAAGCCAAGTATAAATCAATAAGGAAAGTTTCCATCAGTGATCCAATCATCTGAACACATGATCAGAAAAACATATTTTAAGCAGCAAGGTTCTGGGAAAGGTAGGAGATTTTATGTTCTGAATGCATCTATTACAGCCAGTTTGACTAATTACTTTTACTAGTTTACTTATAGGGAATTTCTTTGGAATACAATGCTGTTCTATAGAGAAAGTCCTTGACATTTTTGTTGCAGAGTTCCTATGAATTCAAATACCCATGAATATAATATTTTGATAATATATTACCCCTAGAACCATTCTTCAATAAAATTTTATGCCTATGTTGTCATTTAATTCAAACCAGCACATCAACAAAAAATAATATCCTTTACAATAGCAGTTGTATATTTTGTAAATCACAAATTTCCTTCAGACATGTTTAATCTATTTGATCCCAATGGATATGCACAAAAGAAATTGAGATATTAGTAACAGGAGGTTAGGAAATTTACTAAAAGACCACAGCGGATACATTACGAAGATCAGATATTTGTTCTTTGTTATGCTACATAAAGTGCCCCCATCTAATCATCGAGGACGTGAACACTTGCTGTCATAAGGGGCTTATCGTTTTTTTTATGGCAACCCATTTCATTTTGAAATTACCCTGCTATAAAGTGCACCCATGTTTCGGAGTTTCTCATTATTCTCCATGTCATTTAGGGTTCTGAATAAAATGTGTCTCAGTGTTCTGTTCACATGCCCCTCCCATCAAGCCTGGCTTCCAGTGCCTCTGATCCTCTCACCTTCACTCCAAAGTGACCTATCCTTGGAGTCTCCTAGTCTGCTCCGATGTGGGTATGACATCTGGTCATCAAATCAACTACACCTCTTTTCAGATATATTAGAGAACAGTGGGGGAAGCCCATTGTAAATTATTACCACAAAATTAGCTCAGAACAACACCCATTTAGGACTGCAGGGTTATAGTGGATCAGAAGTCTAAGCACAGCCTAACTGGGATCTTATTTCAACATCTCACAATATTGTAGACAAGGTATCAGCCAGGACATCTGCAAAATATCTTTTCTTTTTCTTTTTTTAAATTCTTTATTGTGTATTGCAGTATAGCCAATTAACAAACAATTCTGTGATAATTCAAAATATATTTTTTGTATAAATTAACCAGTGTTTCTAGATTTGCAAGTATGGCCCAGATTTTGCATGAAGAAAATAGAAGTCACTTTTTAAATCTGAAATTCAGATTTATCTATCTTAAATTTTCTGTGCAGGACTCAAATATAATTATAATCACAGGAGTGACATCCCATCACCCTTACCAAGGTTAGAGGCAAGTTATAGGTCCTTCTCACACTGAAGGGAAAGGGATCTGACAAGGGTGTATGGCATTGGGGATCATCTTAGAATACTCCCTCGTCATATCTGCAAATTTATTCCTTAAACCCAACCAGTAATTATAGTTTCTCCAGGATAGATGATAAGTACTGCAATAAGATTCTAGCGTTTGGACATTTTCTGAAATATAATTATCCTCTCCTGTCTTAAAAGTTATTTCTCCTTTTCTGTAATTGATCTACTCCTATTCATTCTTCCTATTTCAGCTACAAGTTTGTCTTTTTCCAGAAAGATTCTTTCTACTGACCCTTCTTTCTACTTCCTCTTAGTTCTGGCTTCTCTTCTTCCTTTCTATTTCCCAAAAAACTTTATGTATAAAAGTTATAGTAATATTTTGATCTTGGTAGCTTGCAAATTTTTTGTCTTTCTCACACTTTGTAAAGCAAAATAGTATTTGGTCCAGCAACTGCACTCCTTGGTATCAACCCACAGGAACTGGAAAGTCCACCAAAAAACCCTTGCACAGAGTGGTTAATGGTAACTTTATTCTTAACAGTTAAAACCAAGAGGTTAACTTATTCTTAATAAGTTAACTTATTCTTAACAGTTAAAACCAAGAGGTCCTTCAAGTTCTCTGTTCTGAGTATATAATGAAATATCTTCTATTAAAAGTTAAGTGTTTGATGAATGAGATGACTAATTATCTAATTCTTAGGAAATAATTCTATTCCTTAGAGAATAACAATCATTCTCTTCATCTATCTCCTTTTACTCTTCTTCTCAAGACTGAAATTTCTTTTAAGTTTCAAGGGATTCTAGGAACAATAAATCAACTTAGCCACGGGTGGTTGAATCTTGATCCAGTTCCTATAGCCTTTTTATAGACCATATGAAGATTGGATTTCTAAAGCCAAAGCATATTGTAACTGGCCTCTCCTCCCAGATATAGCAACATACACATTTTCAGTTTTGTATTTTCCTGGTATCAACATCACCATTTTTACTCAGACTCCAAAACTCAAATTCATTTCCAACTTGTAGTCTCCTAGAATAGGGTGGAATGGGATTGGATATGTAAGATCAGTTAATTTCATCCCTCTCCTTGTGTTTGTAATTTCCCACTCCCCTCCACCCTTGCCACATAATTCTAGCAGTGGGTGATCCTTCCTGGATTTAGATATACCCAATGATAGAGCACTGAATAAGGGATTCATGCTTGTTTTGGATGGTGTCACATATTTGAAAGAGCTCTTATGTTGGGAATGTTTTATGTCATCATCATCCTTTCCCCAAAGTCATTTAGTGTCTTTAGAAAGACACAGAACACATCTGAGATCCCAGTCTTACTAATTCTGCAATACAAGTCTTTCAAATATGCAATTGTGTATACTACTCTGATTCCCCACAATTCTGCTGCTGCTGCTGCTAAGTCACTTTAGTCATGTCTGACTCTGTGCGACACTATACACAGCAGCCTACCAGGCTCCCCCGTCCCTGGGATTCTCCAGGCAAGAACACTGGAGTGGGTTGCCATTTCCTTCTCCAGTGCATGAAAGTGAAAAGTCAAGGTGAAGTCGCTCAGTCGTGTCCGACTCTTCACGACCCCATGGACTGCAGCCCGTCAGGCTCCTCCATCCATGGGATTTTCCAGGCAAGAGTACTGGAGTGGGGTGCCATCGCCTTCTCCGGCCCCACAATTCTAAGTGTTAAGAAAAAAAATAAATACTTTAGAAATTATCTCCTCTACATGTTTTGACTTCCCTGGTGCCTTAGATGGTAAATAATCTGCCGCAATGCAGAGAACCAGCTTCAGTCACTGGGTCGGGAAGATCCCCCGGAGAAGGGAATGGCAACTAGATGTTTATTCTCCTTTGCTAATTGATGTCTAAGGACATATAGGTTTTACCTTCACAACCTCTCTGATGCTTTTCTATTTTTCAAAATTACCTATGGCATCTTCTATATTCAGGATCAGTTAGCCAGTCTCCAAGTTATTTATATTCCTGAATATTGAGACTGAGGCTGAAGCTGAAGCTCCAACACTTTGGCTACCTGGTATGAAAAGACAACTCATTGGAAAAGATCCTGATGGTGGGAAAGATTGAAAACAAAAGGAGAAGAGGACAACAGAGGATGAGATGGTTAGATAGAATTATCAACTCAATGGACATTAATTTGAGCAAACTCTGGGAGGCAGTGAAGGACAGGGAAGCCTATTGTACTGTAGTCCATGGGATCACAGTCAGACGTGACTTAGTGATTGAACAATGACAACAACAAAATATTGAGACCTCTGCTTCTTTTCTTCCAACTTACATTTTTCATCATTACTATTTTCCCAAGAATTTTTTCTAAGACATTTGTCTGTTGTGTGTACATGTGTGCATGTGTTGAGGAGTATCTGAGTGATGATTAATACAGAAAGAAAGAAATGAATAGACCTAGGATCATGACAACAAATGCTTCCAACAAACCCTTAAAAAGACTGAATTAGGACCACAAGTTTCAGCCAATAACGAGCCATTATTTTGGGGGTGAAATTCCAGATATGCAGTTTTCAATATGTCATGGGTACTGACCAATCAGAGTGGAAGCCAGCGATACACACACAATTGAAATAGACAACTGAGAATTATCCCTGATAATCCTGAGGAAGGCACAGAAATAGAATACAAAAATAGAGTCAGTAGCATTTCTGACATAAAAGATACACAACTTATTTAGGGCCAATAAAATATGTTTATTTGGAAAATAATCCCAATATAGAAACATGGACTAAGAAAGTAGTGGGCTTATATTTGAATCATGACCAAATTGAGATCTTCAGTCTTTCAGGAACATTATGGAGTAACTCAGGCCCCTCAGTTACAAACAGGAATTTCAGGACAATCAATTTCCCAGTGGCTCTTATTGGTCTCAATTTGGTGGGATGTGGTGTGACTATGAAACATTGAAACCAAAGTGACTTTGGAATGATGACTTTAGAAGAAAAGATATATTGCAGTTATATTCTAGTTGCAAGAAACATCCATATAGAAGTGACCCTTATCCACAGTAGGCAGAACCACAACCAGACATGTATCCACAGACCATGATACAGCCATATCCAGAACAGTTTGCCATGGCCAAAGCTACCATATGTATTTCTGAAGTAGCTTGGAACACATGATGTCTAGAGGTGTGGATTCAGTAATTCTCTAGAGATGCAGGTGGAGGATTCTAAATCTGGATATCATTCCCCGCCCTGAACATTTATACCCTGCCAAAAATGGGTTAAGCACCCAATGCAGACTCTGGGGCCTTATTACCACACCAATTCTCATTTTCCAAAAGCTCATGATTCTCAGAGGCAATAATTTTTTCAGTAGTTCTGTCCAAGGTTTGACTCCAGCTATTCAAGACAATTGTAAGGAAACAGATGTAACTTACAAATTGAATGAATCTGTTTTATGAGATGTGATCAAATCTAATTTAGATTTGATCCAGGGGGCATTAACACTTCTGTACTTGCAGGTATACATCCATAGGTACCGGGAGATGTTTCACCA
This sequence comes from Bubalus kerabau, assembly GCF_029407905.1. Lineage (NCBI taxonomy): Eukaryota > Metazoa > Chordata > Mammalia > Artiodactyla > Bovidae > Bubalus > Bubalus kerabau. The sequence goes on from NC_073625.1 coordinate 51,564,866, forward strand.
TCTCACATCTCAACACTGATAGGATACCACCAGGTCTGGAGGTGAGAGGCATAACCGCTGGCCAAAAAAGAGCCATTCTCAAGCTACACATGCGAGAAAGTGGGTGGAGACCAGATAGAATAGCCACTGCAGGGGGTTCTGGAGCAGGAGTCAGGAGAGGCAAAGGATATTTGGTGTATCAGGTGTGTATTTTGTAAAATTTTCTCTTAGTATTGAGTTTTCTTCTTATTTTCTTGGTTAAATTTGATTTTTAACACCATCCATTGACTTTTTAAATCTCACACTTTTATATTTTTGAGATGCTGATTTTCCATTTTTTATTTTTCAGTTATTGTCTTTATGTATTTCTTTATGTTCTTGATCACATTTGGACATCTTTTTAAGATCTTATGCTCATTCCATTATCTCTGTGATTTCTTAGGTTTTTTTTTTTTTACTTGCTTCCTAATCACATTGTTTTTCTGCTTCTTTCCTTGTCTAGTAATTTTTAAAATACACACCATAAAATATTAAGGATATGTTGTTGTGAATGTGCTTTTTGTTGCCTTTCTTTACCTAGTGTGGACATTGGTTTTGGTAGGCAATTAAGCTACTTGTATATCCCTTGATTTTTTTCATTACTTCATGGACTTAATAGAGTCTTCAGTGCTAGTTTACCCAACTACTAAAGCATTTTCCTTTTAGAGGCTACTTTGGAACTCATGTATCTCCCAGCCTTGTAGGATCTCTGGGGATTATTTAGCTACAGATGTATAGTTGTTCTTAGCCCCTCTTCAAGGAATTTCCCTATATGCTTGCATGTCTAGGGGTTCAATAAAGCAGCCATAAGAGCACTCTATGAAAATATCTAAGTTCTTTCTCTGAATGGCTCACCTTTCTTTATTATTCTCACTCAACTTTGAAATTTGATCTTTCTTTACTCAGCACCAATATTAACCTCATGATCTCCTGGAGTTCTCATCCCCGAACTGTTGGCCTGAGAGATTTTTTTTTTTAATAGGCAAAAAGCTAAAGTAGGGCTTAAATAGTTCATTTCCTTTTCTTAAGGCACTGTGATCCTGAACTATTTCTTGTACAGTGCACAATTTCTGAAACCGGTTGTTTCAGATATTTTGTTCAGTTTAATATAATAGGAAGGCAAACCAATACTAGTTACTCTGACACAGGTGGAAGAAAAAGTTTCTCTTCTATGTACATTTAAAAATGATGAGATAGATTTCTATTAAAAAAATCACATTACATTTTAAGTGAAAAAGCAAGTTGAGTAATAATAATGTATATATCATCTCATTTTTGTAAAGAAAAAATCAGGCAATCTTTGACATTTCTTGAGATGTATTATAATGATTGCTTTCTTCAATGGTTATGAGACGTGATTCCTAGAATAAGAGGGGGGAAGTCAAAGCTTTATTTTTCTTTTTCTTTACTACAGTATTTATCATCAATATTTAGCTAGTTTGATCTTTACACCCAGAATTCCACATGAAGATTGGCTCTTCCAAATATGTCTAGGAACAGGATGTATCTTTTACTAGTTAGTCTCTCAATGGAAAAACTTTCCGCCTGTGCAGCTGACTCTCTGTAAGTTTAGTGAGTGATTATCCTAAAAAAAAAGGGCATTTGTCAGACCCTTCTCATTACCTTCTCTTAGAACAGATGCTGCCTGCCCTTGTTGACATCCAATTTCACCACTCTTGTTTCATTTGGTATTCGAAGAGGCATTTAAAAAATTCTCTAATAGAAAAAGAAAGTTAGTCTGCAGGTGTTACACTGTCTTCTTCCAGTCTTCTATCTTCTGGGAGAAGGACAAACACATCTTGAGGTAGCAGGGTAATCAACAACAGAAAATTGTCACATCTGTTTAAATGAAGCAGAAAAACATGGCCCGGTATGATGGCAGTGTCTTTATTCCCAGAGGGATATTCCTTATGGCCTGAGACATAATGATGTTCCGCAATATAGAATTGATTTAAAAACATGAAAATACATGAAACATGTATTTCATATTCCATACATGAAATAGTTTGGAAATTCTATACCATCACTAACATGATAATTTAGAAAAGATTGATTCTATCAGTAATTATCATGTAAATAATACCAAATAGGTGTCCAATAAAAAAGCTGTGTCATAATTTTCAAAGATTTTAAGTAATTTCAAATTTGTTAAATAATACATTTTTAATATATGAAAGATAAACATCATACTACCAGTATTGAATATTGTTCAGTTGATGTCAATTTGTAAAGGCTTTCGTTCTTGCTTGTTTTCCATTTTTTCTAAAATAAAACTATACTATTTTACTAATTCTAAAGTATATCATTTAAGACAAAGTAGTCCTAAATCCGGAGAAGGCAATGGCAACCCACTCCAGTATTCTTGCCTGGAAAATCCCATGGACGGAGGACCCTGGTAAGCTGCAGTCCATGGGGTCACTAAGAGTCGGACATGACTGAGCGACTTCACTTTCACTTTTCACCTTCATACATTGGAGAAGGAAATGGCAACCCACTCCAGTGTTCTTGCCTGGAGAATCCCAGGGGCAGTGGAGCCTGGTGGGCTGCCGTCTGTGGGGTCGCACAGAGTCGGACACGACTGAAGCGACTTAGCAGCAGTCCTAAATCAGCCTTACTTGTTTATTTGAATTAAAATTAAAACACATACCACTCCAGGAAGAACCATGGTCTCACCTCAGTGAGGCCATTCCTATTGATTCTATACCAGTTTCTCAGTTGATATGATCTGAATTCAGCAAAACGGATGTCAGCTTTCACTCATGTATTTACTTTCTTATATTTATTTTCCTCAGGAGTTTTAAGTTCAAAAATATTTAGATACTAAAATGTACATGGTCCATATATTCTCTCCCCTGACCATTTCATAAGAAATAGTAGTATAGAAAATAAGGAAGCAAAAATGAAGTTAATGATATTTTTTTCTAATTTAATTCTTAATTATTCATGACATTTCTAGAAAATTGTTATTGACTATTTTCCTTGTATTTCTGAAACACTGCAAAGAAGCTGATTAATCTGAAAAACAGACCCATAATCCATTCTGCTCCATGACCTCTTCCTCTGAAGACACAAATTTATTTTCTGTCTTCCAAATTATTGCAAACAATAATATTTCACACTACACAGCACAGGTCTCATGTTTTCATCCTCCACTGATAACTTTCCCTTTTGCCCACAACCTACAGCTAAATCCAATCACGCAGTTTCTTCCTTTTACAGACTAACATGCTATTTCTTGTAACAGTTTCCATTAGTAGTCAGCTTTGCCAAGGTGAAAATTTCAACATCACAGCACATTACAAAAACAAATCATAATTTCTCTCCCTTTCCAGGTTTGGGTCAACAGCTTTGAGTCTACTTGCTCATGTTTTCTCATTCAGGAATCTAAGCAGAAGCAAGGACACCTCTTGAGAACATTTTTGTTGGAAAGAGGAAAGAAAAACAGAATCACTGGCAAAACTTGTCATTTCTCTGAAATAGAGTGTTCATATGTGATGTAAATCACAAGGTCTCATAACTGCCTGCCAGCCCAGGAGATATAAGTGACACAATTTTGATCCCTCAGTAGGAAAGATTCCCTGGAGGAGAACATGGCAATCCACTCCAGTATTCTTGCCTGGAGAATCTCATGGACAAAGGAGCCAGGCAGGCTACAGTCCATGGGGTGCCAAAGAGTTGGACATGACTGCTGCTGCTGCTGCTAAGTCGCTTCAGTCATGTCAGACTTTGTGCGACCCCATAGACAGCAGTCCACCAGGCTCCCCCATCCCTGGGATTCTCCAGGCAAGAACACTGGAGTGGGTTGCCATTTCCTTCTCCAATGCATGAAAGTGGAAAGTGAAAGTGAAGTCACTCAGTCATGTCCGACTCTTCGAGACCCCATGGACTGCAGCCTACCAGGCTCCTCTGCCCATGGGATTTTCCAGGCAAGAGTACTGGAGTGGGGTGCCATTGCCTTCTCCGTGGACATGACTAAAGCAATGTAATACACACATAGTCCTTGACCAAATGCATCATGCAGCAAACCCGGTGTCAGTGGAATTCAGTTCAGTTCAGTTCAGTCGCTCAGTCAGGTCCATTTCTTTGCGATCCCATGGCCTGCAGCACTCCAGACCTCCCTGTCCATCACCAACTCCTGGAGTTTACTCAGATTCATGTCCATTGAGTCAGTGGTGCCATCCAACAAACTCATCCTCTGTCATCCCCTTCTCCTCCTGCCTTCAATCTTTCCCAGCATCAGGGTCTTTTCAAATGAGTCAGCTCTTTGCATCAGGTGGCCAGAGTATTGGAGTTTCAGCTTCAGCATCAGTCCTTCCAATGAACACCCAGGACTGATCTCCTTTAGGATGGACTGGTTGGATCTCCTTGCAGTCTAAGGGACTCTCAAGAGTCTTCTCCAACACCACAGTTCAAAAGCATCAATTCTTCAGTGCTCAGCTTTCTTTATAGCCCAACTCTCACATCCATACATGACTATTGGAAAAACCATAGCTTTGACTAGATGAACATTTGTTGACAAAGCAATGTCTCTGCTTTTGAATATGCTATCTAGGTTGGTCATAACTTTCCTTCCAAGGAGTAAGCGTCTTTTAATTTCATGGCTGCAGTCACCATCTGCAGTGATTTTGGAGCCCCCCCAAATAAAGTCTGTCACTGTTTCCACTGTTTCCCTATTTATTTGCCATGAAGTAATGGGACCAAATACCATGAACTTAGTTTTCTGAATGCTGAGTTTTGGAATTGGAAATATATAATCCTTTTACAGAGGAGAGAGAATAATAATATACTTCACCACACTGCAACTTTCTGGGCTCTTATTGATGCTGATCTGGTGAAAGTTTCATCTAAATGCCCTTGTACAGTGGCGAGGCATTTGTTTACACAGGAGCTTCATTCACGTCCACTTGTAGAGCAAACGTCTCAGTCCTCTTAGTCTCCACTGCTCCTCAGTCTCTTCTCTGCCTCCTCCTGATAATCTATTTTCCTGCTTCCACCTTATCTTCTAGAGCTTTCTACACTGACTTTTGGTATTCAAACACACTATGTGAGTAGCAGATGCAAAATTTTAGGTTAGTGAGAAGGAAAGACTTTTAGAGACTCTGCTCTCAGCTTCTAATGACATGATGATGATATGATGATGATAGTGGTAATGATGAATGCTATCACCTACCAAAGTAGTGTATATATCTCTAAGTGATTAACATATGTAAACTTATTTACTGTCTTATATAACCCTATAATGTGTATTGGAATATCTTTTTCATTTTACAGGTAAGCAAAAAACCAAGAGCAAATGTAGAAACAATGATTTAGATGAAACAGCTTAGTAACAGATTAGCAGCCTAGGGTAGAAAAGGAAGATAGAAGATAAGTATTATATTTTATACTTTTAAAGCTAGTATTTTTTAGTTGTTTACTAGCTATTTCAGGTTTTTTTGTTTTTTGTTTTTTGTTTTTTTTTTTGCTCCCCTACCAAATCAAGTTTAAGGAAGAGGTTAGAGAAATCTTACTTGGCTGTTTGCCTTTGTGCTTTCTGTACGTAGCAGATGGTCAAAGCTGGCATCTCTGGATTGGCCTCCTGGCAGGAAACAAAGACAACTTTTCTTTTACTGGGTACCATCAGATTTCCTTTCTAGGTCCCTGATTCCTCAATCTTTTGATCCAACAATTCTCCATACTTTCTGATATCTGTTATTATACCACCATCATAATCTCTATTCAAAAGCTTCAAAGACAATGACAGCGAGTACTAAACTATAGTCTTATATTTAGAATATTGAATTATGTAGACAACTAATTTAAGCATTTCTAACTCAAAATTCCTTGGTCCCCCATCATCTCTGTTCTACTTCAGCAAACAACTCCCAGATCCACACGTGCCAAGATTAGCAGATGCTCCTTTTCTAAAAATGAAATGCAGTATCTTTACATTTCTTATTCTCCCAGGTCCTCACAGGTCTATTACAGCTGTGCCATTTTAAGTACACAAACAAAATAATTTTTTCCTTAAACACCTCCCTTTTAAAAAAACCTGTTATGTTATTCACTTAATATCCTATATGTTCTTTGGTTTATATCCACTGTCCTGGAATAATTATTAATAATGCCACCTTTAACATTCAAGGGTACTAGTTTGGACAATAAATGATATAGACTCCTTCCTTTATTGTATATTTTATCCATCACACTCTTTTCAGCAAGCTTTTTTCTCCTTCTAGCCCTCTAGCCTGTAAATTCTCATCTGTGTTAATTCCAATCTCCTCTATTCCAAACACGGGCTCGGAACAGCTGCTGGAGAAAATCCCAGAATGTATGGAGTGGTGCCATCATGAATTTTCAGCATCCTCATTTTGGCTGAGTCCTCAGTGCTGCTTGATAATCCTCTCGGTTGTTCTCAGGTCTCTTTATTTCTTACTTTCACCGCATCAATGCCAACCGTTCACAAGTATCACAAAAACCTCTTATTCAGACCTTACTTCTGCCTCTTCCCTCCTCTGTCTGTAACGCTTGGGCTTTATTTCATGGAGAAAGGAGAATCTATCAGGGGGAAGTTCTATCAGCTCCCTTCCCACACACTTACCTACATTTGCACCTGTCTTTTAGCCTTTTATCTAGGTCTCCAGGGAAACCATGTCCTCCCTCCTGTCCAAAAAATCGTTCTTCCACTTTGATTTTAATGCCATCTCCCTCAACACCTAGCTTGATAAATTATCCGTTCTGTCTACTATATTTTCAGCTTCTTTTTTTCCACTGACACCTTCCTTTTAGTCTCAAAACATGCTCAAGTCTTGTGAAATTAAAAACCCTGTCTCAACGCCAGATCAGCCTTGACTGGCTTTTTCTCAATTTCTTTGACATCTAAGATTTTTTAATGGTTTTCTCTGGTGCTTCTCGTTCTGTCTTCAATCCACTCTAACCTGTCCCTACTTTCACTAAACTTTGTCTCCCACCGTTACTCGGGTTACCAACAACCTATTAAATACTCAGTATCCTTGACGTGTCTCGTGTTTGTCCTCTCTGTTTTGCAGCATTTGGCTCTGATGACCACCTCTTTCCTTGGTTTCCATTAGATGTTTTTCCCAATTTGATTATCTTGCTTTCATGGTGCTTCTTATCAGGCTACCCATAAGGGAGCTGGAAATCCATCCTTGGTCTTTGGCTCCATCACTAAAAACACAAAATCTAATCTCACGAGAAGGATATGAAATTCTTTCATAATACATTAGCGTCTAATGCCATTTTCAGCTATTCTCTCATATACCAATAGCCATTTTATCTTGTGTTTCCTTCTTATACTTTGCTGATCGTGACATGCATTCTTACACCTTCTTATCTGTGGATAACTCATGCCATCTGTGATAATGCCTCTTCCATCTGTCTGCCAGCCTGTATCTAAGTCAAATGTTAACTTTCAACTTGAACAGTGCATCATCTGAGTTTCCTTGTCTACCTCCCACACAACCTACTTAGTCATGTCAGGCATACTTAGATTATCTCTGCACTTATCATCCAAAGAACCCTGAACTCTCTTTACTATAGGACTTAATATTTATTTTGTGGCTATTTATTTTAGGTCTACCTCTATAGGATTTATTAGTTCATTAATTCACATATGTTGTATAAACTGGACACCTATCATAAAAAGAGAAATAAGACTTAATTCCTGCCTTGAAGGAGCTTGGAGCCTGGTGAAGTAGACAGTTGGGTCTACATTATATATAGAAGTTCCAAGAGAGTTGGCCACAGGGGCATCATGGGAGCATAAAAGACAGACACCAGCTGATGATAAGGTAAATTACCCAGAGATAAGGACACATGTACTGAGTGTTCCATGACAATGATGAGGGATCCAGACAAAAACAAGGTGAGAAGTCTTTCCAGGCAGAGGAAGTAGCATATAAAGCGGCATAGATACACAAACAACACGATTGTTCAAGAAATATGTACAGTGATTATGAATTCTTTAAATGTCTTGTTTTGCCTTGCTTATTTCTAATCATCAGCAAAGTTTCTATAACTGAGATCTGTCTATTGCATAAATGCAAAGAAAACAGAAAAAGTTATATACATAGGTATGTCTATATGGATATATAATGAGGGTGATGATGCTATGGATGATGATGATGCAGCTAAAAACCAACGCATGGACAAAGTTGTTTTCCACAGAACGTGCATTGCTAAGAAGCAAGGTCTGCATGGTACTGCAGTATTGATACTGGGCTTCCCTTGTGGCTCAGATAGTAAAGAATCTGCAATGCAATGGAGGCCCGGGTTCAATTCCTGGGTCAGGAAAATCCTCTGGAGAAGGGGATGACAATCCACTCCAGTATTCTTGCCTGGAGAATGCCATGGACAGAGGAGCCTGGTGGGCTAGTGTATGGGGTCACAGAGAGTCGGACACGACTGAACAACTAGCACTTTCTCACTTTTAGACTTTCACATTTTCTCATCCCTAATCATGATAAACTTTAAACCTCATTTAGTCATAGCAAAACCAGTTGTCCAAAATGGTAGCTCCATTTCCACCCACCCCTACCCCCAACCCTGATCTTTGAACTTTGGATCTTTTTCTGCCAGAATGTAGCTCTGTCACATCATTTAATATTGAGCTTCTCCATGGCTATAATTCACACTTTCTACTTCACATTCTTTTGGCTATTGTTCTTCAACTCTAAGAAGATTAAAAAAAAAAAAAAAGGGGATATGTCTCATGGTTTTCTATCTGGCCTGTTTGCTTTTTTGTCCACACTTAGAGTGGCACTCTCTTATCTAAGACTGATTTTTAGTGTGCCTGGGCTTCCCTGGTGGCTCAGACAGTAAAGTGGCTGCCTGCGATGTGGGAGAACCGGGTTTGATCCCTGGGTTGGGAAGATCCCCTGGAGAAGGAAATGTCAACTCACTCCAGTACCTTTGCCTGGAAAATTCCATGGAATGAGGAGCCTGGTAGGCTACAGTCCATGGGGTCCCAGAGTCAGACACAACTGAGTGACTTCACTTTCACTTTCACTTTTGTTACTTTGGATTTTTGCCATTCTAATGAGATAAGACCTATATGCAAGTCAGGAAGCAACAGTTAGAACTGGACATGGAACAACAGACTGGTTCCAAATAGGAAAAGGAGTATGTCAAGGCTGTATATCGTCACCCTGCTTATTTAACTTCTATGCAGAGTACATCATGAGAAGTGCTGGGCTGGAAGAAGCACAAGCTGGAATCAAGATTGCTGGGAGAAATACAAATAACCTCAGATATGCAGATGACACCACCCTTATGGCAGAAAGTGAAGAGGAACTAAAAAGCTTCTTGATGAAGGTGAAAGTGGAGAGTGAAAAAGTTGGTTTAAAGCTCAAAATTCAGAAAACGAAGATCATGGCATCTGGTCCCATCACTTCATGGGAAATAGATGGGGAAACAGTGGAAACAGTGTCAGACTTTATTTTTGGGGGCTCCAAAATCACTGCAGATGGTGACTTCAGCCATGAAATTAAAAGATGCTTACTCCTTGGAAGCAAAGTTATGACCAACCTAGATAGCATATTCAAAAGCAGTGACATTACTTTGCCACCAAAGGTCCATCTAGTCAAGGCTATGGTTTTTCCAGTGGTCACGTATGGATGTGAGAGTTGGACTGTGAAGAAAGCTGAGCGCCGAAGAATTGATGCTTTTGAACTGTGGTGTTGGAGAAGACTCTTGAGAGTCCCTTGGATTGCAAGGAGATCCAACCAGTCCATCCTAAAGGAGATCAGTCCTGGGTGTTCATTGGAAGGACTGATGCTAAAGCTGAAACCCTCATACTTTGGCCACCTCATGGGAAGAGTTGACTCATTGGAAAAATCTCTGATGCTGGGAGGGATTGGAGGCAGGAGGAGAAGGGGACGATAGAGGATGAGGTGGCTGGATGGCATCACCGACTCGATGGACGTGAGTTTGGGTGAACTCCAGGAGCTGGTGATGGACACGGAGGCCTGGCGAGCTGCAGATCTTGGGGCTGCAAAGAGTCGGACACGACTAAGCAACTGAACAGAACTGAACTGAATGAGATAAGATACAAACTGTGTGTGCTACATCACTTCAGTTGTGTCTGACTCTTTGTGACCCCATGGACTGTAGCCCACCAGGCTCCTCTGTCCATGGGATTCTCCAGGCAAGAATACTGGAGTGGATTGGCATTTCCTTCTTCAGGGGATCCTCCCTACCAAGGGGTCAATCCCACGTCTCTTATGTCTCCTGCATTGGCAGGTGGGTTGTTTACCACTAGTGCCACCTGGGAAGCACCACACTACTGCCCCAAAATTTTAGTTTCCCCAAAATTCTGGATGTTGATAAAGGTTGTTAATAAGTTCAAAACCAACTGAATAGTGAGATTATTATAACTGGTATGTCAGCTCCACTAGCATCACTTCTGTACCACTTCTAATTGATAGATAAGTTTGAATTTGATATTGATGCATCACTAGTGAGAGAATATCACAGAGCTAAAGTTTTGTGGTGAAGGCAATGACACCCCACTCCAGTACTCTTGCCTGGAAAATCCCATGGACGGCAGAGCCTGGTAGGCTGCAGTCCATGGGGTCACTAAGAGTCGGACACGACTGAGTGACTTCCCTTTCACTTTTCACTTTCATACATTGGAGAAGGAAATGGCAACCCACTCCAGTGTTCTTGCCTGGAGAATCCCAGGGACAGGGGAGCCTGGTGGGCTTCCATCTATGGGGTCGCACAGAGTCAGACATGAGTGAAGTGACTTAGCAGCAGCAGAGTTTTGTGGAGTGTATAGAAAGCTATGCTACAGATTCTATATTTACAAACAACATAATGCAAATGTATGTCTGATGTCTCATATGTCCTACTTCTTAAAACAAAAGACTTTTCTCTCTCTCTCTCTCTTTTTTTTTTTTTTGCCAGAATGAGCTGCCTTGTCATTGAGGTTGCTGAAGACAATGGCAGGCTGAAAGTGCTCAGTGATAAATTCAAGCAAAGCCTCATAGTGTGGATGCCTCTGGAGGGAAAGTTCTTTGTAGAACAGAACTATACTTAGTAAAATTTGGTGATGTAAATATAATAACTAGGTTGAAGTGAAATCTGTGTTCTGACTAGCATGTTAGAATCAGAAGGAATATTTCTTTAAGAAGCTAACAGAAAATAGACTAGAGTGAAAAGATTGAACAAATATGTGATGATAATCATATTTACATTGATCCAGGACATTTCTTTTTTGTCAATTATTAGTCACTTTAAAATAGTGAAAAAATATGGCTTTTTTTTTTAAGTTGCTTCATTTTTATTAAAAAAACCCATTGAACACTATTTCTCTGGTTATTTTTCTATAATTATACTTAACACTTACTGAAGTGTCTAAGCTGTTCAGATGTTGCTGCACAAATACCTGCTTCTTACTTTGCTCCTAGAACAAGGTCTGGGAGCATGAGGTAATGCTTTTATCTAAACATGTTATTATCCACATGAAATATTACCATAAAATACAGCAATAACAAAGATGCCTTTGACTGACATGGCATTGTCAGCATTACTGGATTCCTAACAAGATATGACTACTGTGTAAAGATATTGGCCATTTAGGTCTTTGATCAATCCTTAACCTTCTGGGAAGATTAGTTCACACAGGTAGAACTCAGGCCAACTAGTCAATACCTATTAAAATGTATAAGAGGGGAGATTAATGAATTGATTGTGGAACAATTTTTGTCCTAAGACAACAAAGCTGTCAGATTATCCCTTGAATGTCTTCCCTTGAACTTCCAATAAAACATGTGCTCTAAACTGTGAACTGATTCTATCTCAAATATTATTAACAAAGAGCTCAAAATGGGGTTAGCAGGTTACATGTGATGGTGTGCAAGTTGGTGATGGATTAAAATTTGGAATCTAAGTGACTGTGACTTTGAATCAAGGAAGATAATTTCATTGTAGACATGATTGGACTGGTAGAATTTTACTGTAGAAACTTGTTAGTATGAGTTGAAAGTGAAAGTGTTAGTCACTCAGTCATGCCTGACTCTTTGTGACCCCCATGAACTGTAGCCCGCCAGTCTTCTCGGTCCATGGAATTCTCCAGGCAAGAATACTGCAGTGGGTTGCCATGCCCTTCTTCCTTCTTCCAGACCCCGGGATCAAACTGGGGCTATCCAGTGTAAATTATCTTTGCCCAAAGCCATTCTGAGAAATTAACAATTTATGCAAATTGATTTACTCCTCCATACATCCATCTATTAATTCAATCAGCAAACATTTAAGTATCTGTTTGTGTCAAACCACCTGTGAGACAATGGGGTAGAAGGATGAGTGATATAGGATCTTGCCCTGAAGTCACTCTTAGTTTCTTATATGAGACAAGAAAATAAGCAAATAAATACAATGGAAAGGTGCTATTTTAAGATGTCAGGATGTTACAATGTGCCATGCTGAATTGTTTAAGGCAGGAAAGAAGACTTTAGAAATGATGAGTTATTCAGGCCTTACCATAAGGAGACTAGGCGTGTCTGTGTTTTGCTGCAACCACTACTGAGCATATAAAAGGTTATGTGCAGATGATACTCAAACTCCGGGGAATAACTCTGTTCTTAAAATTAGCCCGCCACTCCTGACACCATGTTCTATTAGGTTACTATTACGGTGGCTTGGGCTATAGTACGGCGCTGGCTGGCTTGGCTATCTACAGTGATTTACAGCTGTGACTCTGAGTGGCATGGCTACAGTCTCTGTCGTCCTTCTTGTGGTGGCAGATGTCCATGCGTCAGATGCTACTGAGGAACCGTTGGATCCACTCAGCTATTGGGTTCACCTTTTGAGAAGTGCTAGCTCTTTTTCCAGTGTTCATCATCCCATCAGTTACCAAAAAATAAGCAATCCAGGGCTATGGTTGAATTACTTTGGGACACAATCCACAGGATCTGGATTGAACAAGAAGTATCTCCAAGTGTTTACTTTTTTCCTTTTGAAATTGTACTATTTTAGCAATTCCACACATTCCCAATTAAAATTATCTCTGTGTTAAAAGTCCTCTTTTTGAAAATAACTATTAAATGATCTTACAAAGATGGCTTTATTTATATTTATTGATTACAATCATTTTGCATTAGTGTTTTTTTTTAACTTGTGTTTTCATGACCAATGATATTGTTGGTGTTTCTACACCAGTTTGGTTTACTGACACAAGTACTTATGGAATGGTTGCTTACTAGGTATAAGTTATCAGCCGGTATCACAGAGATGAAGATATAAAGGATGGAGATGGTCTCTCTTCTCTCGTATGTACAATCCATTCGACAGTTATAACACAGTTTGATATTTCTTATTCTGAGAATAGTAAGATATCCTGTGATCATATATTATGGGAAGGCCTAACTCTTTCTGGAAGGAGTGACATCTGAAGGTTGACTGGGAAGAATGTTAAGATGAAGACGGGTTCTATGTGTGTACGTGTGAGTGAATGTAAACAAGTAAGGCAAAGAGTGACAGGGGTTTTAGGAGGAAGTAGCAGGAGATAAATAAAAAATATCATGAGCTAAAATAACAGGAAGACATTCAACGTGAATTGACCAGACTTCAGAGAGAATGATAGAGCAAGAGAGGTTTAATATGAAATGATCATACTTTTAATATTGGAATCACTATGGAATTGAAGATTAATGGGTTTTCAGCATTTGGACTATTGTAATAGCCTCTTGTCTGCCTTTTCACATATATTTCTTCTTTCCTACAGAGTTCTTTTTAAAGCCCATCTTACACCTCATTCATAGGTTTTCAAATTGTTTCATAGAGCAGGGTACATAAGATCCATGAAAATGGTGTCTTTATTTTTTTCCCACTGTATCACTGATTCTAAAATATCAGTGTCTTATACAAAATAGGGGGCTTCCCTTGTGGTTCAGGTGGTTAAAGAATCCTCCTGCAATGCGGGAGACCTGGGTTCTATCCCCGGGTTGGGAAGATCCCCTGGAGAAATGGCAACCCACTCCAGTATTCCTGCCTGGAAAATCCCATGGACAGAGGAGCCTGGTAGGCTATAGTCCATGGGGTCGCAAAGAGTTGGACATGACTGAGCGACTTCACACAAAATAGGAGATCAATAAGTAATTTTTGAATGAATTAATTAAGCAGTGTGAACTCATAACCTTGCAGTGAGTGGCAGGGAGCATAACTTGAGGCAACACAGTCCAAGCATGATATTTACAGTTATTTTTGAGATTTCTATTATTATCGTTTTCAGATTTTCATTCTTCTTATATAACATAACATACCAAAAACATAAAAGTATCATAAATTACTTAGAACTTTATTCTTTTCAAGTTCATTCAATAGCTCCCCAAGTGGTGCTAGTGGTAAAGAATCTGCCTGCCAAAGCAGGAGATGTAAGAGATGTGGGGTCAGTCCCCAGATCAGGAAGATTCCCCTGGAAGAGACCATGGCAACCCATCCAGTATTCTTGCCTGGAGTATCTCATGGATAGAGGAGCCTAGTGGGCTACAGTCCATGGGGTCACAAAGAATCGGACACGACTGAAGCAACTTAGCACGAAACATGCCAAGAGTTCATCCGGAGACTTCCCTGATAGTTCAGGGAATGGTTGAGACTCCAATACATGAGGCGAGAATTTGATTCCTGGTTCTGGGAAGTAGGATCCCACATGCCGCGAACCCCCAAATCAGAACGTGGGAGACGGGAGGTAAATATAGCAGTAACAGAAGGTGCAATAGGCCCAGGGTTACACATGCAGGGACAGACTTTGTGGCTTGGGCAGGCAGCAGCAGGGAGAGACACAACGCATATGCTCTGCTGTGTGGACAAGAAAGAATTCCTGATGGGACATTTGCTTCAGCATCTTAGCAGGGCATATAAGTCATCCACAAATTTTGTCCTAATTTTTCTAGTCTCATCTCCTATTTCTTTTATAGAATTTACTGATTTATCCATATGCACCTTGTTTATTTGTTTTCATAGTAAAATGAGACTGATAAGTAGAAGTTCACAAAATTAAAAATACTGGAAAGGAAGTAACATAGTTTAACAGAGAGGAGTAAGGGATGTATAATATTTGTCATTATTGTCAAGGTCAATGCTTCTTTATTGGATTTATTTCTCTCTATCCTCATAATTGATAGAATGGAGTGATGGAGAATGAAAATCTAGATCCAGACCAACTAGATTCCTGTCCCAACTCTAACACTCATCTGTTTATGCAATTTGGAAAAATTTACTCTTCAGCCATCAACCTCATCTTTCATAAAATGTGGAAAGCTCATCCTGCCTCAGAGATTTGAGGATTAAATGACATTTGTATATAAAAGACTAAGTGTAGTTCCTAGAATAGAGTAAATGCCCAGGGTTTATTAACATTTATTATTAATACTAGCTTGACACTCCAAAATAATGACCCACATCTTGTTTCCAGATGTTTGTTTTCTGCAAACTACAAGTAGAATGTATTTTGTTATGGAACATATTTCATAAAGATCTTGACTGCGTTTCGATATGTAAAATATTATTGCGTTGGCATGGTGCGCCTTCTAAGATAGCTCACTGTGGAGACAAGATAAGTAAACACAGACAGACAATGTATTAAGTTCCTGGTAGCTCAAGCACAGAAAGTTGAAACCATTTCAAAATTTCTTGCTGCTACTACTGCTGCTAAGCTGCTTCAGTCATGTCCAACTCTTTATGAGCCTATGGATCATAGTCCTCTAGGCACCTCTGTCCGTGGGTTTCTCCAGGCAAGAGTACTGGACTAGATTGCCACGCCCTCCTCCAGGGGCTCTTCTCAACCCAGGGATCAAACCTGCATCTCTTATGCCTCCTTCATTGGCAGACAGGTTCTTTACCACCAGCGCCACCTGGTGGTGTACTATTTTATGAGACAGAAACTGATGATAAAAGGGGTATATATCATGTAAGATCATATACTCCTTGGTTGTAAACACTCTGCTACCTATTGTCTCATTCAGAGTAAAAACCAGATTCCTCCAGAGGCCCCTAAAAACACCATTTTTTTTTTACCTCCCAATACCCTTCTCCGCATGGTACTCCTCTGTATTCCAGACCGCATCAGTGTCTTAGTGCTTGCTGTGCCTTCTAACTGGAGAGCTCTTCTGTCAAACATTGGCACATTTTGCTTCCTCATATTCTCTGACAGTTGTCTCAAAATTTTCTTCTCTGTGAGGCTTCCCTATCTACTTTACTTAAAACTTCAACTTCCTGGCTGCATGCTCTAAGCCCCTTCTGTACACCTTTTACCTTCATAGAATTCATCATCATCTAGTCTATTTGTATTTCTTCTCAGCTAGAAAAATGCATGCTCCTTGAGGACAGGAACCCCTGAATTTGTTTTCCATAAAATTATCCCCCAAACCTCAGGCAAGACTCTATAGTTCACGAACAATGTATATCTGTGGAATGATTAAATGTGAGAATGAATGAATTTAAAGCTACCACAGTTTACTAATTTTGTGTTATTTCATGTTGGAGGGCTAACCTCAGTTCTCATTGGAAGACTATTGGCATCTTCATTGGTCTACTACAGTTCACTAGTCTGCTCACATTTAAATATCCTGGTAGCTCAGAACCCTGGGAGGGTCTTGTGTTCTCGATCTGCTTAGTGAAATTTTTTGAAACATGGTTGATTTACAATAAATACTATTGGGTTGGTCAAAAATTTCATGTTATGGAAAAACTTGAATGAACTTTTTGGCCAATCCAATGTATTAAAGTGTACAACATAGTGATTCAGTAGTTTTATAGATAATACTCCATTTAAAGTTATAAAATATCAGTTGTATTCCCTTTGCTGTGCAATATATGGTGTTAGCTTATTTGTTTTATACACAGTTGTTTTTACCTCTTAATCCACCTACCCTTTTTTTTGCTCCTCCCCCATTTCCCTCCTCCTTGGTAACTAAATAGTTCTGTAAGCAAATATCCCATCTGAACTCTTCATATGTCAGCTGCTTAAATAACATCCTCTCATGCCGTGCATGCATCCAGCTGAGAGAATTATCTGGGAGAATATTACTTTGACTCTGGTAAGGGAATATCTTTTTCTTCTTCTGTCAATTAAGACTTTTAGGTGAATGCTTTTTATATGCACCAAACTTACTGATGATATTTATGTTTTATATGTTTTAAGAGAAGCATTCCCTTTAGTTCAGTTCAGTTTATTCTCTTAGTCATGTCCAGCTCTTTGTGTCCCCATGAACCACCACACGCCAGGCCTCCCTGTCCATCACGAACTCCCAGAATTTATACAAACTCATGTCTGTTGAGTCAGTGATGCCATCCAACCATCTCATCCTCTGTCATCCCCTTCTCCTCCTGCCCTCAATCTTTCCCAGCATCAGGGTCTTTTCAAATGAGTCACTTCTTCATATCAGGTGGCCAAAGTATTGGAGTTTCAGCTTCACCATCAGTCCTTCTGATGAATATTCAATACTGATTTCCTTTAGGGTGGACTGATTGGATCTCCTTGCAGTCCAAGGGACTCTCAAGAGTCTTCTCCAACACCAACAGTTCAAAAGCATCAATTCTTCAGTGTTCAGCTTTCTTTATAGTCCAACTCTCACATCCATACATGACTACTGGAAAAACCATAGTTTTCATTAGATGGACATTTGTTGGCCAAGAAATGTCTCTGCTTTTTAATATGCCATATAGGTTGGTCATAACTTTTCTTCCAAGGAGCAAGCATCTTTTAATTTCATGGTTGCAGTCACCATCTGCAATGATTTTGGAGCCCCCCAAATAAAGTCTGTCTCTGTTTCCACTGTTTCCCCATCTATTTGCCATGAAGTGATGCAACCAGATGCCATGATCTTAGTTTTCTGAATGTTGAGTTTTAAGCCAACTTTTTCACTCTCCTCTTTCACTTTCATCAAGAGGTTCCTTAGTTCTTCTTTGCTTTCTGCCTTGAGGGTGGTGTCATCTGCATATCTGTGGTTATTGATACATCTCCTGGCAATCTTGATTCCAGCTTGTTCTCCATCCAGCCCAGCATTTCACATAATGTAATCTGCATATAAGTGAAATAAGCAGGGTGACAATATACAGCGCTGATGTACTCCTTTCCCAATTTGGAACCAGTCTGTTGTTCCATGTCCAGTTCTAACTGTTTCTTCTTGACCTGCATACACATTTCTCAGGAGGCAGGTCTGGTATTCCTATCTCTTGAAGAATTTTCCACAGTTTGTTTTAATCTACACAGTCAAAGGCTTTGGAATAGTCAATAAAGAAGAGGTAGATGTTTTTCTGGAACTCTCTTGCTTTTTGAAGATCCAACAGATGTTGGCAATTTGATCTGTTTCCTCTGCCTTTTCCAAATTCAGCTTGAACATATGGAAGTTGATGTTCATGTACTGTTGAAGCCTGGCTTGGAGAAGTTTGAGCATCACTTTGCTAGCTTGCAGTAGTTTGAGCATTCTTTGGCATTGCCTTTCTTTGAAATTGGAGTGAAAACTGACTTTTCCAGTCCTGTGGCCACTGCTGAGTTTTCCAAATTTGCTGGTATATCAAGTGCAGGACTTTCACAGCATCATATTCCAGGAGTTGAAATAGCTCAACTGGAATTCCATCACCTCCACTAGCTTTGTTCATAATGATGCTTCTTAAGGCCCACTTGACTTTGCATTCCAGGCGAGTCATCACACCATCATAATTATCTGGGTCATGAAGATACTTTTTGTATAGTTCTTCTGTGTATTCTTGCCACCTCTTCTTAATATCTCTGCTTCTGTTAGGTCCATACCATTACTGTCCTTTATTGTGGCCATCTTTGCATGAACTGTCCACTTGGTATATCTGATTTTCTTGATGAGATCTCTAGTCTTTCCCATAATATTGTTTTCCTCTATTTCTTTGCAGTGATCGCTGAGTAAGGCTTTCTTATCTCTCCTCACTATCCTTTGGAACTCTGCATTCAAATGGGTATATCTTTCCTTTTCGCCTTTGCCTTTCACTTCTCTTCTTTTCACAGCTATATGTAGGGCCTCCTCAGGCAACTATTTTGCCTTTTTCCATTTCTTTTTCTTGGGGATGGTCTTAATCACCGTCTCCTGTACAACGTCATGAACCTCTGCCCATAGTTCATCAGGCACCCTGTCTATCAAATCTAATCCTTTGAATCTATTTCTGACTTCCACTGTATAAGTGTAAGGGATTTGATTTAGGTCTTACCGAAATGGTCTAGTGGTTTTCCCTACTTTCTTCACTTTAAGTCTGAATTTGGCAATAGAGGAGTTCATGATCTGAGCTACAGTCAGCTCCCAGTCTTATTTTTGCTGACTGTATAGATCTTCTCCATCTTTGGCTGCAAAGAATATAATCAATATGATTTTGGTATTGACCATCTGGTGATGTCCATGTGTAGATTCTTCTCCTGTGTTGTTGGAAGAGGGTGTTTGTTATGACCAGTGCATTCTCTTGGCAAAATCTGTTAACTTTTGACCTGCTTCATTCTGTATTCCAAGGCCAAATTTGCCTGTTACTCCAGGTATCTCTTGACTTCCTACTTTTGCATTCCAGTTCCCTATAATGAAAAGGAGATCTTTTTTGGGTGTAAGTTTTAGAAGGTCTTGTAGGTCTTCATAGAACTTCAGCTTCTTCAGCATTATTGGTCAGGGCATAGACTTGGATTACTGTGATATTGAATGGTTTGCCTTGGAAATGAACAGAGATCATTCTGTCATTTTTGAGATTGCATCCAACTACTGCATTTTGAACTCTTTTGTTGACTATAAATGCTACTCCATTTCTTCTATGGGATTGTTGCCCACAGTAATAGATATAATGGTCATCTGAGTTAAATTCACCCATTACAGTCCATTTTAATTTGCTGATTTCTTAAATTCTTAAAATGCATTCCCTTACATTTTTCAAAATAATAGAAGCCAACACAATGAGTGTTTGTGCAGTAAGAACTTCTGTAATCATTTCCTTTCTCTCAATCATTTTCTTCTCATAACAATCCTGTGAGGTAGGATTATTAACCCTTGTCCCATTTTTTTGCTTTATGATATTTGGATCTTTGAATTCATATAGTGATTTTTTAAATAATGCTTTAGTTAATAAGCATTTTACCAGCAGAGATTTCCCATGGCATTAAAATGCCTTATAAATATATATTTTTAAATTAGAGCAGTATTTCTCATTTGTTTTATATTTAGATTGTTTCCCATTTTTGTTTTTTATTATAATACAACCATGATAAAAATATCTGTGCATGCACTCTTATTGTTGTTTTGCAATCTTATCCTTAGGCTGAAATCTTATGCTTATTACATGTGTTGTATACATTTTGAAGTCTTTGGGTTGATTAGCTTTCTAGGAATGATCCATGACTTTAGCTCTATATTCTTGGTAGCTGCCTAGAAATTAATTATATGATTTCATGTCCATAGGATAAAAGTAAACCTGCTTCTCCACTGATATTGTTTCTGACCTTCAGATCTGAGAAAACATGCTCCATGAGTGTTCATAGTATACTGTACAGTGAAGTGAGTGGTAACTACAGAGTAAAGAGAGTGTCACATGAGAATGCAAACTCCTTGAAGCCAGGTTTTATTTTTCCACAATTATGAGAATGAACTTTATAAAACTGATTCTTATTGGAATCCTCAATAATGGCAGATGGCATAACCACAAAGAACATTTTGTTGTTCAGTCGCTCGGTTGTCTCTGACTCTTTGCAACCCCATGGACTGCAGCACACCAGGATTCCCTGACAAAACGTGGTCCACTGGAGGAAAGAATGGCAAACCACTCCAGTATTCTTGCCATGAGAACCCCATGAGCAGTATACAAAGAATGCATCAGTTATTTAATCCTCTTGTGGTCAGAAAAAATGTCATAGTCCAGAAGTTTTAAGTCTGCTTACTTTGGATTTATCCCAGGATATCTGTTAGAGAATTCTACATAAAATACATGAGCAAAACACTGAAGGATCCTGTATAAATTTTGTTTCTCTAAGTTCAGAAAGCTATTTTATCCCACTGATTCTAGGTGAAGTTCCTGGAGGAATACCAGGATTCAGGAAATCTATATTTTGGTTGAGTAGAAAGACATGTTGTTTAACAATTAGCTGTGTTAACAGCAGAAATTTATAAAAATCACTCTTGTCTATTATAGGGTTCTTTCCCTTTATTTAAGAATATGAGGATTGCATTCATAATATTACAGTGCTGTAGACTTTGGATCAATCTGCTTTTAGCTCTGAGAGGAAAAATCTACATAAAACTCAAAATTAATAACTGCACTCATGATTTCAATTCAGTTTGTGTTTTACTTTTATTGTTTATATGAGAACCATCTTAGGCTGCTACGATACTGACTTGGGAGAGATTGTCTTGGTTGCAGTATAAAATTCATCTAAAAAGCAGTAGAGTATAAAGCAGAAATTTCAAACATTTAAAATAAAAGCCCTGGCAGTCCCGATGGATAGTTTATGGGATTAAAAATGGTAAAGAGAGACAAAATGATCTTTATGAATTAAATGAAGACATCAATTGTAAAACAAAACATACTATTTAGCCTACTATACATCAAAGGAGAAGCCTGTACTAATAGGAGCGGAAACAATCTGTAGTTGCCATAGAAGCTGAGGCAGTGAACTACAGGACTGAGGTATGCACAAGGACCATTGCAGTAATAGATCGTATGTGCCTTCTTGCTCATCTGTTTAGGGTATCCCAGGATATTGCTTAATAACTGAATTAAAAATGGACTGGGTAAAAAATTGGTCAAATTTCATACCAAGAGGAGGAAACTGAGAAATGCAATATTTCATACTGTATCAGCAAACAAGGATGTCACTTTCATCAATGATTGCAGCCCTCCGATATGACCCGGTGAGCCCTAAGGGCACTCAGGCAGGAGAAGAATACCTACAATTAGGCAGCCATCAGATTGCAGCCACTCCCGGGGTGAACTACCCCATGGGAGCTCAGGATGTGAAAAACACAGGATGCTGGCCCTGGGTTCAGTTCAGTTTGTCACTCAGTTGCGTCCGACTCTTTGTGACCCCATGAGCCACAGTACGCCAGGCCTCTCTGTCCACCACCAACTCCCGTAGTCCACCCAAACCTATGTCCATTGAGTTGGTGATGCCATCCAACCATCTTATCCTCTGTCGTCCCCTTCTCCTACTGCCATCAATCTTTCCCAGCATCAGCGTCTTTTCCAATGAGTCAGCTCTTCGCATCAGGTGGCCAAAGTACTGGAGTTTCAGCTTCAGCATCAGTCCTTCCAATGAACAGTCAGGACTGATCTCCTCTAGGATGGACTGGTTGGATCTCCTTGCAGGCCAGGGGACTCTCAAGAGTCTTTTCAAACACCACAGTTCAAAAGCATCAATTCTTTGGTGCTCAGCTTTCTCTATAGTCCAACTCTCACATTCATACATGACCACTGGAAAAACCATAGCCTTGAGTAGATGGACCTTTGCTGAGAAAGTCTCTGCTTTTTAATATGCTGTCTAGGTTGGTCATAACTTTCCTTCCAAGGAGTAAGCATCTGTTAATTTCATGGCTGCAGTCACTATCTGCAGTGATTTTGGAGCCCAGAAAAATAGTCTGTCACTGTTTTCATTGTTTCCCCATCTGTTTGTCATGAAGTGATGGGACCGGGTGCCATGCTCTTAGTTTTCTGAATGTTGAGCTTTAAGCCAGCTATTTCACTCTACTCCTTCACTTTCATCAAGAGGCTCTTTAGTTCTTCTTCACTTTCTGACCTAAGGGTTAGTGTTAGGGTAGCTGAGATATAAATGAGAGGAATTATTTCCGTGAGCCCAGACTCTTGCATCTTCCCATACATAGAAATGTGCTAGATTTCTTAACTTGGGATATCTGGTTTTCTTTAATTAACAATCATTTTTTGAAGTTCAAACTACATACTTTTTGTGACAAAACTTCTGTATAACCTGGATCTTCCCCTCTCCTTGGAGCAGTTCTCTCAGGGCTGCTTGAGATACTGCCTTCCAGGCTTCAGTCCTAAAAATTTCTACCTATTAAAACACACTTTCAGAATAATGGGCTGAGTAAACATGTTTACTGGAGCACAATAAATATAAAGTTTAGTCCCAGGTATATGTTGATAAAAGTAATTTCATGATTTAATTGATTCTGCTTAGCTCACAGAGGACAGAGAGAAGTCCATGGAATCATCCAAGGAAAAAAGTCAAATCATCGGAAGTCTCCTATAAAAACATTAATTGCTCTGATATTTTTATCCCTCTCCTAAATCTAGCTCTTCTACTTACAGGCTCAGTTAGATGGTTTGGTTCAGTCAGTACACTAAGAACACATCCATTCCTCAGGGGCCAATGAACATTAAGTTCAAGTGGATCATCTATACAACATAAAGCCAACTCAGTAAGATAGGGAAAGAAATAATTCTTGCAGGAAATGTAATAATTGAGTGTGCTTGATTTGAGAATTCTCTTCCTAGTTAGCCTACATGGAAATCTAAATTATAATCTGATCATTTTATTAATTTACAAAGACAAATTACTGTTGCAGGGAAATGGACATATCCCTAGCCCATTTCATCTCCCCATCATTTCTATTTTATATGAGGAATGAAATCACAATGAGAAGCCAATTTGTTAATTTACCCTGAGATATCATTGTCTTCATGGCCAAAGGACTTAAACCCAATATAATCAGCTTACTCTTTTCTTCTAAGGAATGGTAAGACTGAACATAATCAAAAGATTGTGTTCTGGGTCAGGAATCAGAACATAGAGAGTATTATAAACTAAATATTTAATGATGTAAGACTAAGATAACTTAATAAATTCATTATACAGTGTATTTAATCATCCCAATGTTACTAGAATTATGTGAAGCCCCATATTTATATCTCCTTTGACTTGAAGAATACTTGTATCCCTCAGTGTAACTATGACATACTGGAGAACCTCAATAAAGCTTTGATAGTCCCTGTCAAATCATATCAAAGTGAGCACTTTGACCCTGGTAGGTTAGCTTTATACCCTATGCTTGGGAAACTAGTCAATACTTTACAATCTCTTACTGATTAGTTACTGCTGCTAAGTCGCTTCAGTTGTGACTGATTCTGTGTGACCCCAGAGACAGCAGCCCACCAGGCTCCTCTATCCCTATAAGACTGCAGCATGAATCTTGTCAAGAAATGAGATGAAATTCCTTTAATAATCATGATTTTGGCTTTCAAATGATTAATTTCTTTAGCTCTTTCTGTAAGTAATTATATAACTACAAAACTTGACTCTTAAATATGTAGAATCACTATCATCATTTTGTCTATGGGTGAAGGGAAATTGGAAATAGCAAATTTGATGTTTTTTGATAAAGAAATTCTTTAGTATCTCAATAATTTAGAAATTTGACTGTCGCACACTAGGCTACAAGATGTGTAATCCTGAAGTCATTTAACTAGGTTTTATTAATTTTATGTGCCTTGAGTTGTTAATGATAGTCTATACATTTCTTGCAACTATATTTAAAATGCTGTGTTCATATACTTTTTTTGGTGACAATAATATTCACAATTTTTAATGGTGTGGTACATTGTAAAATGTATGTATAACCTACAGAATTTTGTGAAATTATTTATCTAAGGTATTATCATTTTATTGGTCCAAACATGGTATTTGTCTCATCAGTAATAATTCTAGTTCTTCCTGGTGGTTCATTGGTAAAGAATCTGCCTGCCAATACAGGAGATGCAGGTTTGATCCCTGGGTCAAAAAGATATCCTGGAGAAGGCAATGGAAACCCACTCCAATATTCTTGCCTGGAAAATTCCATGGACAGAGGAGCTTGGTGGGCTACAGTCCACGGGGTTGCAAAAGAGTCGGACAAAACTTAGCAACCGAACAACAACAACAGCAAAGTGTACTTCAGTCATGACTGACTCTTTGTGGCTCTGTGGATTGCAGCTCATCAGGCTCCTCTGTTAATGGAATTTTCTGTGCAAGAATACTGGTGTGGGCTGCTTTTTCCTATTCCAAGGGATCTTCCTAACCTGGGCATTGAACCCATGTCTCTTAGGTCTGCTTCATGGCAGGTGGGTTCTTTACCACTAGCGCCATCTGGCAAGCTCCATTTTAGATATTAGTATGCTAAAATATGGGTTTCCCAGGTGGCTCAATGGTAAAGACTCTGCCTGCAATGCAGAAGCCACAGGACATGAGGGTTTGTTCTCTGGGTTGGGAAGATTCCCTTGAGGAGAGCATGGGAACCCACTCCAGTATTCTTGCCTGGGAAATACTGGACAGGGGAGCCTGGTGGGCTACAATCCATAGGGCCACAAAGAGTTGGACACAGTTAAAGCAACTGAATATGCATGCACGCGTACTAAAATACACTTTTCAATATAAATATTTTATTCTATATACCTCAAATACTGCATGTGTTACAGTATGACACACACAGGTGTTGTACACACTCCCAAGTTATATACTTAGTTTTTACTAGAAAATATATTTGAGATATCTCATGATTAAGAAATGTTGATGCACATAAAATTTACTACCATATAACCATATAAAAACATACAATAAATCAGCCTAAAAATATTGTTGTTTTCAATATTTGTCAGTCACTATGTCATGTTGTCAGTGTTGTCAGTCCCTAAGTCATGTCTGACTCTTTGCAACTGCATGGACTGCAGCACGTCAGGCTTCCCTGTCCTCCACTATCTTCCAGAGTCTGCTCAAGTTCAAGTCCATTGAGTCGATGACGCTGTCGTTTTCTTCTCCCTTTGCCCTCAATCTTTCTCAGCATCAGGGTCTTTTCCAGAGTTGGCTAAAAACATTATTTGCAATTAATATCAAAATCAATTCTGTCAAAAAACTAAAACAAAGCAAAAGCAGTATTTCTCTAGACATTTGTTTTCTTTGCAAAAGCTAAGGTAAAGAAAATGTTGATGATTAAATGATATGATCTCATTGAGGCCTGGAGTTTCTATGAATCTGTGCTTTACATCTGCAGAGGAAGGACACTCTTATTTCAAAGCAGGATTAAATAATATATATGGCCCTCAAGTTATGCAAACTCATGAAGCTTGGTTACAGTAATTTTTTTTTTTTTTTTTTTACTGAAAGTATGTGATATACCTTCAGGAATTTAAGAGGCAGTAGGAAAGGAATTCCAGCATTAATGGGTGTGAGTGCCTCTACACTAAATAAGCACAATGTTAATGATGTTTTCGTGGAAATTAGCTGTTAACATGCAAGGCACAATGGCTTTTGTTTGCCCCACCTACTACACAGGTGTATAAAAGGCCTCAAGGGAGCAGGGCAGTTCATATTCTGCAAGCAAAGGCTTTGTTCTCGTCTACATCTTAACACTTGACAAGATGAGCTGCTACTACAGCAAGTACTATGGTGGCCTGGGCTATGGCCTTGGTGGTCTGGGCTGCAGCTACGGCTGTGGCTATGGCTCCTTCCGAGGTCTGGGCTGCGGCTACGGTGCTGGCTATGGTGGCTATGGATATGGCTGCTACCGCCCGTGGTACTATGGAAGATACTGGCCCTGGAGCTTCTACTGAGAAACCCTGCACTCAACCTTCCACGTGACTGAGACCCATCGGCCAATTTTCCTCCTCTAGATTCTGCTGTCTGGACACTTCACTCCATTGGTGCTTCTCTCTGATGAAATTATGATGAGCCAATCCCAGGTCACTTTGATAGATCTTCAGATTTCAGCTTACCAGGACTGATGGGATAAAAATCATCTGAACTTGCCATTCTAATTTGGACCAGGGTGGAGGGGTGGATGGATTTCCAGTTTGGGTAACAATTCTCCTTTTGGACATATGTTTTGGCAGAGCTCTCACTCTGACTTGGCCATGTGAGATCCGTGGAAATGTATTTTCATTAAATTTGCTTTGTCTGGTATTTAAATGTGTCCTGGTTGTCTGTCCCTCATACATAGGATGTCCATATACACGGGCACTGAGCACGAATTTATCCGTCTGTCTGGTGGCCATGTGTATGTGTGTGTGTTCACTGTGAAAGCTCCGATGGTGGTGCTGTGCCTGCAATTCTGTGTGACCACGAAGGTAGAGGGTCTGTCCAGCAATTCTTTTCACATTTTGTTAAAAGTATATCAGCACAGCTGCTGCTGCTGCTCTTCCCCAGCCTCGTATCTTCACAGTGGGAGCATTATGCAACATCACCACCCCTTTACCAGGATGGTACTCAACGCCCTGCTGTCTTTGTTTCCAAGCAGGACCCAACTCTGTTGTATGGTTGGAATCTGTGTTCTTAATGGATTTCTTCTATGGAGGCTGTTGTTTTTGGCTTCATTTAAATAGTTAGAAGCATGTGTGCTCAGTGGTGTCTGACTCTTCGTGACCCCCATGGACTGTAGCCTGCCAGACTTCTCTATCTGTGGCATTTTCCAGGCAAAAATACTGGAGTGAGTTGCCATTTCCTACTGTCCCGACCCAGGGATTGAAACCACATCTCTTGGGGCTTCTGCATTGGTAGGTGGATTCTTTACCACTGGGCCACCTGGGAAGCCCCTAACCAATAACTGAAGAAATGAAAACAACCTTCAGAATCACATAGCAATTGGTAAGCTAAGTTATCACCCTTATGTCAGGTCCCATTGCTCTAAAATGTTATTGGATACATGACTCAGCAAGTTCTTATACGGAGTGCCCAAAGAGACATTGGTCATACTGTAGAATTTTGCCCCTTAAAATGTCTTAGCTGGGGTTTACTCCCTTGATAATCAGACAAATGTGTTCTGTTTAGTTGCTAAGTTGTGTCCGACTCTGCGATGATCCCATGGACTGCAGTGCTCCAGGCTTCCCTGCCCTTCACTATCTCCTTGAGTTTGCTCAAACTAATGTCTATTGAGTCCATGATGCCATCCACCCACCTCGTCCTCTGTTGCCCCCGTCCTCCTATTACACTTATGTAATCTGGTTTGTAGAGCCAGAGTTCCATTGTACAGTGTATATGTGTATTAAGCATCATTTCTGCTCCTAGACTACTAGAACTGCCTGAATTGTTCTTGGCTGTTGACTTTACCTATTCTTTGTGTCTCCAGATTGTGCCTTCACCTTTTATTCAACCTGCTTTAACGATAAGAAAACTGCAAAAATGGGGATTGGATGAAATTCTATTATCATCTGAAGCAGTTTCCTTTACAGTTTTCAGAAAGAAAGTTCTTTTAAGATATTTTTGAAGGAATGACATCTCTTGAAAGACAACTGCATTCAATCTATA
Organism: Bubalus kerabau; assembly: GCF_029407905.1. Classification (NCBI taxonomy): domain Eukaryota; kingdom Metazoa; phylum Chordata; class Mammalia; order Artiodactyla; family Bovidae; genus Bubalus; species Bubalus kerabau. Next base: position 51,593,106 of record NC_073625.1, read on the forward strand.
ACCACAACATAAATCAACCTACTTGTATATTAATTTATGACAGTAGCATCCTTAGCTTTGGATTCTATAAACCAAATGAACCAAAGACAGGGAACAGGAGATCCAGAGAAAATTAGGAAAACCCTGAAAATGCTACATTTAATTTCTTTGAAGAACATGGTTTGGTCATGACATAAATCAATATCTCTGCTTAAGAAAAACTGTTGATAATGCCTGCCTTCAACTGCCAACTCATAAAATAGTAGGAACAGGCACTGGTGACAAATATTAGACATAAGACACAGCATATCACATACAGTACCAGTTCAAGGGGCCACCAATGTTTCTATGAACTGTATAAAATAATTATACATTAGTCTACAATTTAAAACATTTTTAGAAGAGCTAGACCTGGACATCTAAGAAAAAAGTCTGCTAATTGTGTCAACAAGAGCACTCACCTTAAAATGTTTTACTATACACTTGGTGATGCCATACTGGCAACTCCCAAGACAGATGTAATCATGCATTTAATCAACTGTCCACTCAAGAGTCATTATCATCACAGTGTGCTCAATCTGTACTAAGTACCAGAGGTAGAAAGACATAAAGTAGTTTCCTGAGATCTTTATGAATTTACAGGTCAGGTGGGAATTCTGATAATAAATGTATAATTACATTTCTCTGTGTTAAGTTTTAAGAAAGATTTATATATTTGGGAGTGATTGGATCCCATAGGTGGAGCATTTAATCAGACTGTGTTGTCAGTAAAAGTACCCCCAAAATGATATTGCCTGATATTAGCATTAAGGAAATAAACAAGAAGAGAGGATTTAAACTGTGTTGGCGCATAGCATTTGTGTTAGCCTAATTACTTTTGACAGCTTGTTTCCCCATAACCAATATCTAGATGAAGGTTCTCCAGTAGACATGTACGTATTCAACATTTCCAGTCGACATTCATTTAGGAACTAGAAATTGGAAGGCGGAGTTAGATCATCTGGGAAGTTCTTCCAATGTCATAGGCGATAACTATCATCAAAAATAACGGTATATGTTATCTAGGAAAGGCTACAAGTGGGACTATGAAATGGAAGAGAGATAACTTAGCAGAATCGGTGATCTGGTTTGTCCATTATATGTTTAAAGATGATTAAAACTCTAGAACCAATTGTATCAGAAAGGTGTTATTTTGATGGTCAAGATTTTAATCAGAAATATATTGCTTTAGGCTTTCACTGGATTCTCCTTAATTGAAATATTACTTTAAGGGTATTTTTATTTAGTAAAGAATGTTGTATTCTCTTCAGTTCACTTTCTTGTGTGTTTTCTTCATTAATATTGACAACAGCTTTTTGAATTACATTGTCATTTTGATCTTAGTTTTCAAAATAAACTTCAGCATAAAACCAATGCCACATTAAGTGACATAACCAGAACTAAATTGTTTAACTTTGGTTTACTGATACATACAGAGAAGAAAACTTCCTTTGGATAAGGAACAGTGTTCTTTTTGAAATTCTACAGCTGGAATGCGGCATTAAGGCAGTACTGAAGTTCAGTCACTCAGTCGTATCCAACTCTTTTCAACCCCATGGACTGCAGAATGCCAGGCTTCCCTGTCCGTCACCAATTCCTGCAGCTTGCTCAAACTCATGTCCATCAAGTTGGTGATGCCATCCAACCATTTCCTCCTCTGTCATCCCCTTTTGCTCCTGCCCTCAATCTTTCCCAACATCAGGGTCTTGTCAAATAAGTCAGCTCTTCGCATCAGGTGGCCAAAGTATTGGAAACAGCTTCAGCGTCAGTCCTTCCAATGAACATTCAGCACTTATTTCCTTTATGATGGACTGGTTGGATCTCCTTGCAGGCCAAGGGACTCTCAAGAGTCTTCTCCAACACACACTTCAAAAGCATCAATTCTTTGGCGCTCAGTTTTCTTTATAGTCCAACTCTCACATCCATACATGACTCCTGGAAAAAACATAGGCTGGACTAGATGGACCTTTGTCTGCAAACTAATGGCTCTGCTTCTCAATATGCTGTCTAGGTTGACATAGCTTTTCTTCCGAGGAGCAAGCATCTTTTAATTTCATGGCTGCAGTCACCATCTGCAGTGATTTTGCAGCCCCCCAAAATAAAGTCTCTCACTGTTTTCATTGTTTCCCCATCTATTTGCCATGACGTGATGGGGCCAGATGTCATGGTCTTCATTTTTTGAATGTTGAGTTTTAAGCCAGCTTTTTCACTCTACTCTTTCACTTTCATCAAGAGGCTCTTTAGTTCTTCTTCACTTTCTGACCTAAAGGTTAGTGTTAGGGTACCTGAGATATAAATGAGAGGAATTATTTCCGTGAGCCCAGACTCTTGCATCTTTCCATACATAGAAATGTGCTAGATTTCTTAACTTGGGATATCTGGTTTTCTTTAATTAACAATAATTTTTTGATGTTCAAACTACATACTTTTTGTGACAAAACTTCTGTATAACCTGGATCTTCCCCTCTCCTTGGAGCAGTTCTCTCAGGGCTGCTTGAGATACTGCCTTCCAGGCTTCAGTCCTGAAAATTTCTACCTATTAAAACACACTTTCAGAATAATGGGCTGAGTAAACATGTTTACTGGAGCACAATAAATATAAAGTTTAGTCCCAGGTATATGTTGATAAAAGTAATTTCATGATTTAATTGATTCTGCTTAGCTCACAGAGGACTGAGAGAAGTCCATGGAATCATCCCTGGAGAAAAGTCAAATCATCGGAAGTCTCCTAGAAAAACATTAATTGCTCTGATATTTTTATCCCTCTCCTAAATCTAGCTCTTCTACTTACAGACTCAGATGGTTTGGTTCAGTCAGTACACTGAGAACACATCAATTCCTCAGGGGCCAATGAATATTAAGTTCAAGTGGATCATCTATACAACATAAAGCCAACTCAGTAAGATAGGAAAAGAAATAATTCTTGCAGGAAATGTAATAATTGAGTGTGCTTGATTTGAGAATGCTCTTCCTTGTTAGCCTACATGGAAATCTAAATTATAATCTGATCATTTTATTAATTTACAAAAACAAATTACTGTTGCAGGGAAATGGACATACCCCTAGCCCATTTTATCTCCTCATCATTTCTATTTTATATGGGGAATGAAATCACAATGAGAAGCCAATTGTTTAATTTACCCTGAGGTATCACTGTCTTCATGGCCAAAGAACTTAAACCCAATATAATCAGCTTACTCTTTTCTTCTAAGGAATGGTAAGACTGAACATAATCAAAAGATTGTGTTCTGGGTCAAGAATCAGAACATAGGGAGTTACATAAACTAAATGTTTAATGATGTAAGACTAAGATAACTTAATAAATTCATTATACAGTGTATTTAATCATCCCTATGTTACTAGAATTATGTGAAGGCCCATATTAATATCTCCTTTGACTTGAAGAATACTTGTATCCCTCAGTGTAACTATGACATACTGGAGAACCTCAGTAAAGCTTTGATAGTCCCTGTCAAATCATATCAAAGTGAGCACTTTGACCCTGGTAGGTTAGCTTTATACCCTATGCTTGGGAAACAAGTCAATACTTCTGTTACTGATTAGCTGCTGCTGCTAAGTCGCTTCAGTCGTGTCTGATTTTGTGTGACCCCAGAGACAGCAGCCCACCAGGCTCCTCCATTCCTATAAGACTCCAGCATTAATCTTGTCAAAAAATGAGATGAAATTCCTTTAATAATCATGATTTTGGCTTTCAAATGATTAATTTCTTTAGCTCTTTCTGTAAGTAATTATATAACTACAAAACTTGACTCTCAAATATGTAGAATTACTATTATCATTTTGTCTATTGGTGAAGGGAAATTGGAAATAGTAAATGTGATGTTTTTTGATAGAGAAATTCTTTAGTATCTCAATAATTTAGAAATTTGACTGTCTCACACTAGGCTACAAGATGTGTAGTCTATGAAGTCATTTAACTAGGTTGTATTAATTTTATGTGCCTTGAGTTGGTTACTGACAGTCTATTCATTTCTTGCAACTACATTTAAAATGCTGTGTTCATATACTTTTTTTGGTGACAATAATATTCACAATTGTTAACGGTTTGGTACATTGTAAAATGTATGTACAACCTACAGAATTTTGTGATATTATTTATCTAAGGTATTATCATTTTATTGTTCCAAACATAGTATTTGTCTCATCAGTAATAATTCTAGTTCTTCCTGGTGGTTCATTGGTAAAGAATGAAGGAGATGCAGGTTTGATCCCTGGGTCAAGAAGATATCCTGGAGAAGGAAATGGAAACCCACTCCAATATTCTTGCCTGAAAAATTCCATGGACAGAGGAGCTTTGTGGGCTACACTCCACAGGGTTGCAAAAGAGTCAGAGACAACTCAGCAACCAAACAACAACAGCAAAGTGAATTTCAGTCATGACCGACTCTTTGTGACCCTGTGGACTGCAGCTCACCAGGCTCCTCTGTTAATGGAATTTACTGTGCAAGAACACTGGACTGGGCTGCTTTTTCTTTTTCCAAGGGATCTTCCTAACCTGGGGATTGAACCCATGTCTCTTAGGTTTGCTCCATGGCAGGCAGGTTCTTTACCACTAGCGCCATCTGGAAAGCTCCATTTTAGATATTAGTATGCTAAAATATGGGTTTCCCAGGTGTCTCAATGGTAAAGACTCTGCCTTCAATGCAGAAACCACAGGAGATGAGGGTTCGTTCTCTGGGTTGGGAAGATCCCCTTGAGGAGAGCATGGAACCCACTCCAGTATTCTTGCCTGGGAAATCCCATGGACAGAGAAGCCTGGTGGTCTACAATCCATAGAGCCACAAGAGTTGGACACAGTTAAAGCAACTGAGTATGCATGCATGTGTACTAAAATACACTTTTCAATATAAATATTTTATTCTATATACCTCAAATACTGCATGTGTTACATTATGACTCACACAGGTGTTGTACACACACCCAAGTTATATACTTTGTTTTTACTAGAAAATATATTTGAGATATCTCATGATTAAGAAATGTTGATGCACATAAAAGTTTATAATATATAACCACATAAAAACATTCAATAAATTAGCCTAAAAATATTGTTGTTGTTGTCAATATTTGTCACGTTGTCAATGTTGTCAGTCCCTAAGTCATGTCTGACTCTTTGCAACTGCATGGACTGCAGCACGTTAGGCTTCCCTGTCCTCCACTATCTTCCAAAGTCTGCTCAAGTTCAAGTCCATTGAGTTGATGACGCTGTCGTTTTCTCCTCCCGTTGCCTTCAATCTTTCTCAGCATCAGGGTCTTTTCCAAAGAGTTGGCTAAAAACATTATTGGCAATCAAATATCAATATCAATTGTGTCAAAACACTAACACAAAGCAAAAGCAGTATTTATCTAGATGTTTGGTTTCTCTGCAAAAGCTAGGGTAAAGAAAATGTTGATGATTAAATGATATAATCTCATTGAGGCCTGGAGTGTCTATGAATCTGTGCTTACATCTGCAGAGGAATGACACTCTTATTTCAAAGCAGGATTAAATAATATATATGGCCCTCAAATTATGCAAGCTCATGAAGCTTGGTTACAGATGGTATTTTTTTTTTTTTTTTAATTACTGAAAGTATATGATATACCGTCAGGAATTTAAGAGGCAGTAGGAAAGGAATTCCAGCATTAATGGGTGTGAGTGCCTCTGCACTAAATAAGCACAATGTTAATGATGTTTTCGTGGAAATTAGCTGTTAACATGCAAGGCACAATGGCTTTTGTTTGCCCCACCTACTACACAGGTGTATAAAAGGCCTCAAGGGAGCAGGGCAGTTCATATTCTGCAAGCAAAGGCTTTGTTCTCGTCTACATCTTAACACTTGACAAGATGAGCTGCTACTACAGCAAGTACTATGGTGGCCTGGGCTATGGCCTTGGTGGTCTGGGCTGCAGCTACGGCTGTGGCTATGGCTCCTTCCGAGGTCTGGGCTGCGGCTACGGTGCTGGCTATGGTGGCTATGGATATGGCTGCTACCGCCCGTGGTACTATGGAAGATACTGGCCCTGGAGCTTCTACTGAGAAACCCTGCACTCAACCTTCCACGTGACTGAGACCCATCGGCCAATTTTCCTCCTCTAGATTCTGCTGTCTGGACACTTCACTCCATTGCTGCTTCTCTCTGATGAAATTATGATGAGCCAATCCCAGGTCACTTTGATAGATCTTCAGATTTCAGCTTACCAGGACTGATGGGATAAAAATCATCTGAACTTGCCATTCTAATTTGGACCAGGGTGGAGGGGTGGATGGATTTCCAGTTTGGGTAACAATTCTCCTTTTGGACATATGTTTTGGCAGAGCTCTCACTCTGACTTGGCCATGTGAGATCCGTGGAAATGTATTTTCATTAAATTTGCTTTGTCTGGTATTTAAATGTGTCCTGGTTGTCTGTCCCTCATACATAGGATGTCCATATACACGGGCACTGAGCACGAATTTATCCGTCTGTCTGTTGGCAGTGTGTATGTGTGTGTGTTCACTGTGAAAGCTCCGATGGTGGTGCTGTGCCTGCAATTCTGTGTGACCACGAAGGTAGAGGGTCTGTCCAGCAATTCTTTTCACATTTTGTCAAAAGTATATCAGCACAGCTGCTGCTGCTGCTCTTCACCAGCCTCGTATCTTCACACTGGGAGCATTATGCAATGTCACCACATCTTTGCCAGGATGGTACTCAACGCCCTGCTGTCTTTGACTGTTTCCAAGCAGGACCAAACTCTGCTGTATGGTTGGAATCTGTGTTCTTAATGGATTTCTTCTACTGAGGCTGTTTTTTTGGCTTCATTTAAATAGTTAGAAGCATGTGTGTTCAGTGGTGTCTGACTCTTTGTGACCCCACGGGCTATAGCCTGACAGACTTGTCTGTGGCATTTTCCAGGCAAAAATACTGGAGTGAGTTGCCATTTCCTACTCTCCTGACCTGGGGATTTAAACCAACATCTTGGGGCTTCTGCATTGGTAGATGGATTCTTTACCACTGGGCCACCTGGGAAGCCCCTAACCAATAACTGAAGAAGTGCAAACAACCTTCAGAATCACATAGCAATTGGTAAGCTAAGTTGTCACCCTTGCTGTCAGGTACCCTTTGTTCTAAACTGTTATTGGATACATGACTCAGCAAGTTTTTATATGGAGTGCCCATAGAGACACCCGTCATACTGTAGAATTTTGCCCCTTAAAATGTCTTAGCTGGGGTTTACTCCCTTGATAATCAGACAAATGTGTTCTGTTTAGTTGCTAAGATGTGTCCAAATCTGCGATGATCCCGTGAACTGCAGTGCTCCAGGCTTCCCTGCCCTTCACCATCACCTTGAGTTTGCTCAAACTAATGTCTATTGAGTCCATGATGCCATCCACCCATCTCATCCTTTGTTGCCCCCTGTCCTCCTATTACACTTATGTAATCTGGTGTGTAGAGCCAGAGTTCCACTGTGTGGTGTATGTGTGTGTATTAAGCATCATTTCTGCTCCTAGACGTCCAGAACTGCCTGAATTGTTCTTGGCTGTTGAGTTTACCTATTCCTTGTGCCTCCAGATTGTGCCTTCACCTTTTATTCAACCTGCTTCAGTAATAAGAAAACTGCAAAAATGGAGATTGAATGGAACTCTATTATCACTCTGAAGCAGTTTCCTTTACAGTTGTCAGAAAGAAAGTTCTTTTAAGATATTTTTGAATGAATGACATCTCTTGAAAGACAACTGCATTCGATCTATAACCACAACATAAATCAACCTACTTGTATATTAATTTATGACAGTAGCATCCTTAGCTTTAGATTCTGTAAGCCAAACCAACCAAAGACAGGGAACAGGAGATCCAGAGAAAATTAGGAAAACCCTGAAAATGCTACATTTAATTTCTTTCAAGAACTTGGGTTTGTCATGACATAAATCGGTATCTCTGCTTAAGAAAAACTGTTGATAATGCCTGCCTTCAACTGCCAACTCATAAAACAGTAGGAACAGGCACTGGTGACAAATATTAGACATAAAATGCAGCATATCACATATAGTACAAGTTCAAGAGGCCACCAAAGTTTCTATGAACTGTATGAAATAATTATACATTAGTCTACAATTCAAAACATTTTTAGAAGAGCTAGACTTGGACAGCTAAGAAAAAAGTCTGCTTATTGTGTCAACAAGAGCATTCACCTTAAAAAGTTTACTATAGAGGAGGAGCTAAGATGGCACAGGAGTAGGACGGGGAGAACACTTTCTCCCCCACAAATTCATCAAAAGAACATTTAAACGCCAAGTATATTCCACAAAACAACTTCTGAATGCCAGCAGAGGACATCAGGTACCCAGAAAAGCAACCCAAGTCTTCGAAAGGAGGTAGGAAAACATATAAAAGACAAAAAAAACGACAAAAGAGGGAGGGACGGAGTTCCGTCCTGGGAAGGGAGTCTTAAAAAGAGAGAAGTTTCCAAACACCAGGAAACCTTCCCAGTGCCGAATCTGCGCCGAGCTTTGGAAGCACAGAGGGCAACATAACAGGGAGGAAAAATAAATAAACAATTAAAACCCGCAGATTGCAAGCCCTATGGTAACTCCCCCAGCTGAAAAGCAGCGCAGATGCCTGCACAGGCCACTAGCAAGCGGGGGCTGGGCAGGGAGGCGCGGCGCGGGCTGCATCGCTTAGAGTAAGGATCTGGCCTGAGTAACCTGAGCACTATCTGAGCGAAATAATTTGGGCTAGCAAACCAGACTGTGGGATATCTACCACAGGAAAAGCCAGCCCTAACCTAAGACACTGCCAGGCCTGCACACGGAACAAAGGACTGAACAGAGATAGCCGGCTGCAGACCATCCCCCTCCAGTGACAGGCAGCCAGAGCTGGAAGGGGGCAATCACAGCCCCAGAGAGATGTTATCTATAAAACTGTAAGCAGGCTTCTTTGCTAACTAAAACTTCTTGGGGGTCTGGACGGTCAACATCTGCCTGAGAGGGTGCGCCGGTTGTACACCTAGATATCCGAGTAGCGGGGAGGGGATAAGTCGCAGCAATCGCGCTTGCCAAACACCTCATCACCTGAGCTGCTCAGACCTGGGAACGGCACAAAATGCAGGCCCAACCAAGTCTGCGCCTCTGAGGACTCCCCGAGTGCCTGAACCTGAGCGGCTTGGACCTGGGAGATGCAGGCAGCCCAGGGCCTCCCACGGATGGTTCCCGGTGGAGCAACCTAGCGCCCGAGCAGTGTGGGCAGGGAGGCTACACATGCCGTGAGCGGGGGCAGACCCAGTGTGGCTGAGGCACTGCGAGCATACGCCAGTGTTATTTGTTTGCAGCGCCCCTCCCTCCCCACAGCGCGACTGAACAAGTGAGCCTAAAAAAAAAAAAAAAAAGTGTCCTCCACCGTCCACTTTGTGTCAGGGTGGAAACCAGACACTGAAGAGACCAGCAAACAGAAGAAGCTATAACAGAGGGAACCGCCTTGGAAGCTACAGGCAATAGATTAAACCCTGTGGTTACTATCGACTACATAGGAAGGGGCCTATAGATCTTGAGAAATATAAGTCGGACCCAGGAACTAGCCAAAAATGAACTGAACCCACAATACTCACAACAAAACCAGAGAAAGTCATAGATATATTTTTATGATCATTCTTTCTTTTTTTTTTAAATTTTAAAAAAAAAAAATTTAAGTCCTCTATTATTCCTTTAATTTTCACTTTTATAACCTATTACTTTGCAAAAAAAAAAAAAAGGACCCTATTTTTTTTTAAAGCAAACTTCATATATATATATTTTATAATTTTTTTGACCTTGGGTTTGTTTTTTTTTTTTCTTCTTTTCTTTAACATATTTTTGAAATTCCAAACTCTACTCTAGATTTTTAATTTTAGCTTTTTGGTATTTGTTATCAATTTTGTACCTATAGTTTTTTTTATAATTTCTGTGACTTTTTTTTTCTCTGTTTCTTTCTCTTCTTCTTTTAAATAACATTGTATATCTGAAATTCCAAACTCTACTCTAGATTTTTAATTTATGCTTTTGATATTTGATATCAATTTTGTACCCGTATTTTCTTTATAATTTTTGCCACTTTGCTTTTTTTTTTTCTCTTTCTTTCTTTTTCTTCTTCTTTTTTTTTAACACTGTATTTTTGAAATTCCAAACTCTACTCTAGATTTTTAAGTTTTGCTTTTTGGTATTAGTTATCAATTTTGTACCTATATTTTCTTTAAAATTTTCGCGACCTTGTTTGTTTTTGTTTGTTCATTTTTTCTCTCTTTCTTTTCCTTCTTTTCTTTAACATCGTATTTTTGAAATTTCAAACTCTACTCTAGTTTTTTAATTTTTGCTTTTATTGTATTTGTTACCAATTTTGTACCTTTAAGAACCCAATCTTCAGGACCCATTTTTCACTAGGGAGCAAGATTACTGGCTTGACTGCTCTCTCTTCCTTTGGACTCTCCTTTTTTTTCCACCAGGTCACCTGTGTCTCCTCCCTAACCCCTCTCTACTCTACCCAACTATGTGAATTTCTGTGTGTTCCAGATGGTGGAGAACACTTAGGGAACTGATTACTGGCTGGATCTGTCTCCCTCCTTTTCATTTCCCCCTTTTATCCTCCTGGCCACCTCTGTCTCCTTCCTCCTGCTTCTCTTCCCTGTATAACTCCGTGAACATCTCTGAGCGGTCCAGTTGTGGAGTGCACATAAGGAAGTGATTACTGGCTAGCCCACTCTCTCCTCTATTGATTCCACATCATCTCATTCAGGCCACCTCTAACACCCTCCTCCCTCTTCTCTTCTCCATGTAATGCTGTAAACCTCTCTGGGTGACCCTCACAGTAGAGAAACTTTTCATCTTTAACGTAGATGTTTTATCAATGGTGCTGTATAGAAGGAGAAGTTTTGAAACTACTGTAAAAATAAGACCAATAACTGGAAGCAGGAGGCTTAAGTCCAAACCCTGACTCCAGGGAACTCCTGACTCCAAGGAACATTAATTGACAGGAGCTCATCAAACACCTCCTTACCTACACTGAAACCAAGCACCACACAAGGGCCAACAAGTTCCAGGGCAAGACATACCAAGCAAATTCTCCAGCAACACAGGAACACAGCCCTGAGCTCCAAGATACAGGCTGCCCAAAGTCACCCCAAAACCATAGACATCTCATAACTCATTACTGGACACTTCATTGCACTCCAGAAAGAAGAAATACAGCTCCACCCTCCAGAACACCAACACAAGCTTCCCTAACCAGGAAACCTTGACAAGCCACCTGTACAAACCCACACATAGCGAGGAAACGCCACAATAAAGAGAACTCCACAAACTGCCAGAATACAGTAAGGACACCCCAAACTCAGCAATTTAAACAAGATTAAGAGACAGAGGAATACCCAGCAGATAAAGGAACAGGATAAATGCCCACCAAACCAAACAAAAGAGGAAGAGATGGGGAATCTACCTGATAAAGAATTCCGAATAATGATAGTGAAATTGATCCAAAATCTTGAAATCAAAATGGAATCACAGATAAATAGCCTGGAGACAAGGATTGAGAAGATGCAAGAAAGGTTTAACAAGGACCTAGAAGAAATAAAAAAGAGTCAATATATAATGAAAATACAATAAATGAAATTAAAAACACTCTGGAGGCAACAAGAGGCAGAAGACAGGATTAGTGAATTAGAAGATAGAATGGTAGAAATAAATGAATCAGAGAGGATAAAAGAAAAATGAATTAAAAGAAATGAGGACAATCTCAGAGACCTCCAGGACAATATTAAACGCTACAACATTCCAATCATAGGGGTCCCAGAAGAAGAAGACAAAAAGAAAGACCATGAGAAAATACTTGAGAAGATAATAGTTGAAAACTTCCCTAAAATGGGGAGGGAAATAATCACCCAAGTCCAAGAAACCCAGAGAGTCCCAAACAGGATAAACCCAAGGCGAAACACCCCAAGACACATATTAATCAAATTAACAAAGATCAAACACAAAGAACAAATATTAAAAGCAGCAAGGGAAAAACAACAAATAACACACAAGGGAATTCCCATAAGGATAACAGCTGATCTTTCAATAGAAACTCTTCACCAGGAGGGAATGGCAACACATACTTAAAATGATGAAAGAAAATAACCTACAGCCCAGATTATTGTACCCAGCAAGGATCTCATTCAAGTATGAAGGAGAAATCAAAAGCTTTTCAGACAAGCAAAAGCTGAGAGAATTCTGCACCACCAAACCAGCTCTCCAACAAATACTAAAGGATATTCTCTAGACAGGAAACGCAAAAATGGTGTATAAATTCAAACCCCAAACAATAAAGTAAATGGCATTGGGATCATACTTATCAGTAATTACCTTAAACGTAAATGGGTTGAATGCCCCAACCAAAAGACAAAGACTGGCTGAATGGATATAAAAAGAAGACCCCTACATATGTTGTCTACAAGAGACCCACCTAAAAACAGCGGACACATACAGACTGAAAGTGAAGGGCTGGAAAAAGATTTTCCATGCAAATAGGGACCAAAAGAAAGCAGGAGTAGCAATACTCATATCAGATAAAATAGACTTTAAAACAAAGGCAGTGAAAAGAGACAAAGATGGTCACTACATAATGATCAAAGGATCAATCCAAGAAGAAGATATAACAATTATAAATATATATGCACCCAACATGGGAGCACCGCAGTATGTAAGACAAATGCTAACAAGTATGAAAGGAGAAATTAACAATAACACAATAATAGTGGGAGACATTAATACCCCACCTACACCTATGGATAGATCAACTAAACAGAAAATTAACAAGGAAACACAAACTTTAAACGATACAATAGACCAGTTAGCTAATTGATATCTATAGGACATTTCATCTCAAAACAATGAATTTCACCTTTTTCTCAAGCGCACATGGAACCTTCTCCAGGAGAGATCACATCCTGGGCCATAAATCTAGCCTTGGTAAATTCAAAAAAATAGAAATCATTCCAAGCATCTTTTCTGACCACAATGCAGTAAGATTAGATCTCAATTACAGGAGAAAAACTATTAAAAATTCCAACATATGGAGGCTGAACAACACGCTGCTGAATAACCAACACATCACAGAAGAAATCAAAAAAGAAATCAAAATTTGCATAGAAACGAATGAAAATGAAAACACAACAACCCAAAACCTGTGGGACACAGTAAAAGTAGTCCTAAGGGGAAATTTCATAGCAATACAGGCATACCTCAAGAAACAAGAAAAAAAGTCAAATAAATAACCTAACTCTACACATAAAGGAACTAGAAAAGGAAGAAATGAAGAACCCCAGGGTTAGTAGAAGGAAAGAAATCTTAAAAATTAGCGCAGAAATAAATGCAAAAGAAACAAAAGAGACCATAGCAAAATCAACAAAGCCAAAAGCTGGTTCTTTGAAAGATAAATAAAATTGACAAACCATTAGCCAGACTCATCACGAAACAAAGGGAGAAAAATCTAATCAATAAAATTAGAAATGAAAATGGAGAGATCACAACAGACAACACAGAAATACAAAGGATCATAAGAGACTACTATCAACAATTATATGCCAATAAAATGGACAACGAGGAAGAAATGGACAAATTCTTAGAAAAGTACAGCTTTCCAAAACTCGACCAGGAAGAAATAGAAAATCTTAACAGACCCCATCACAAGCACGGAAATTGAAACTGTAATCAAAAATCTTCCAGCAAACAAAAGCCCAGGTCCAGACGGCTTTACAGCTGAATTCTACCAAAAATTTAGAGAAGAGCTAACACCTATCCTGCTCAAACTCTTCCAAAAAATTGCAGAGGAAGGTAAACTTCCAAACTCATTTTAGGAGGCCACCATCACCCTAATATCAAAATCTGACAAAGATCCCACAAAAAAAGAAAACTACAGGCCAATATCACTGATGAACATAGATGCAAAAATCCTTAACAAAATTCTAGCAATCAGAATCCAACAACACATTAAAAAGATCATACACCATGACCAAGTGGGCTTTATCCCAGGGATGCAAGGATTCTTCAATATCTGCAAATCAATCCATGTAATACACCACATTAACAAATTGCAAAATAAAAACCATATGATTATCTCAATAGATGCAGAGAAAGCCTTTGACAAAATTCAACATCCATTTATGATAAAAACTCTCCAGAAAGCAGGAATAGAAGGAACATACCTCAACATAATAAAAGCTATATATGACAAACCCACAGCAAACATTATCCTCAATGGTGAAAAATTGAAAGCATTTCCTCTAAAGTCAGGAACAAGACAAGGGTGCCCACTTTCACCGTTACTATTCAACATAGTTTTGGAAGTTTTGTCCACAGCAATCTGAGCAGAAAAAGAAATAAAAGGAATCCAAATTGGAAAAGAAGAAGTAAAGCTCTCACTATTTGCAGATGACATGATCCTTTACATAGAAAACCCTAAAGACTCCACCAGAAAAGTACTAGAACTAATCAATGATTATAGTAAAGTTGCAGGATATAAAATCAACACCCAGAAATCCCTTGCATTCCTATACACTAATAATGAGAAAACAGAAAGAGAAATTAAGGAAACAATTCCATTCACCATTGCAACGGAAATAATAAAATACTTAGGAATATATCTACCTAAAGAAACTAAAGACATATATATATATATAGAAAACTATAAAACACTGGTGAAAGAAATCAAAGAGGACACTAATAGATGGAGAAATATACTATGTTCATGGATTGGAAGAATCAATATAGTGAAAATGAGTATACTACCCAAAGCAATCTGTAGATTCAATGCAATCCCTATCAAGCTCCCAACAGCATTCTTCACAGAGCTAGAACAAATAATTTCACAATTTGTATGGAAATACAAAAAACCTCGAATAGCCAAAGCTATCTTGAGAAAGAAGAATGGAACTGGAGGAATCAACCTACCTGACTTCAGGCTCTACTACAAAGCCACAGTCATCAAGACAGTATGGCACTGGCACAAAGACAGAAATATAGATCAATGGAACAAAATAGAAAGCCCAGAGATAAATCCACACACATATGGACACCTTATCTTTGACAAAGGAGGCAAGAATATACAATGGATTAAAGAAAATCTCTTTAACAAGTGGTGCTGGGAAAACTGGTCAACCACTTGTAAAAGAATGAAACTAGAACACTTTCTAACACCATACACAAAAATAAACTCAAAATGGATTAAAGATCTCAATGTAAGACCAGAAACTATAAAACTCCTAGAGGAGAACATAGGCAAAAACTCTCTGACATACATCACAGCAGGATCCTCTATGACCCACCTCCCAAAATATTGGAAATAAAAGCAAAGATAAAGAAATGGGACCTTATTAATCTTAAAAGCTTCTGCACATCAAAGGAAACTATTAGCAAGGTGAAAAGACAGCCTTCAGAATGGGAGAAAATAATAGCAAGTGAAGCAACTGACAAATAACTAATATCAAAAATATACAAGCAAACTCCTACAGCTCAATTCCAGAAAAATAAATGACCCAATCAAAAAATGGGCCAAAGAACTAAATAGACGTTTCTCCAAAGAAGACATACAGATGGCTAACAAACACATGAAAAGATGCTCAACATCACTCATTATCAGAGAAATGCAAATCAAAACCACTATGAGGTACCATTTCACGCCAGTCAGAATGGCTGCGATCCAAAAGTCTACAAGTAATAAATGCTGGAGAGGGTGTGGAGAAAAGGGAACCCTCTTGCACTGTTGGTGGGAATGCAAACTAGTACAGCCACTATGGAGAACAGTGTGGAGATTCCTTAAAAAACTGGAAATAGAACTGCCTTATGATCCAGCAATCCCATTGCTGGGCATACACACTGAGGAAACTAGAAGGGAAAGATACAAGTGTATCCCAATGTTCATCACAGCACTGTTTATAATAGCCAGGACATGGAAGCAACCTAGATGTCCATCAGCAGATGAATGGATAAGAAAGCAGTGGTACATATACACAATGGAGTATTACTCAGCCATTAAAAAGAATACATTTGAATCAGTTCTAATGAGGTGGATGAAACTGGAGCCTATTATACAGAGTGAAATAAGCCAGAAAGAAAAACACCAATACAGTATACTAACGCATATATATGGAATTTAGAAAGATGGTAACAATAACCCTGTGTACGAGACAGCAGAAGAGACACAGATGTATAGAACAGTCTTATGGACTCTGTGGGAGAGGGAGAGGGTGGGAAGATTTGGGAGAATGGCATTGAAACATGTATATTATCATGTATGAAATGAGTTGCCAGTCCAGGTTCGATGCACGATGCTGGATGCTTGGGGCTGGTGCACTGGGACAACCCAGAGGGATGGTATGAGGAGGGAGGAGGGAGGGGGGTTCAAGATGGGGAACACGTGTATACCTGTGGCAGATTCATTTCGATGTTTGGCAAAACCAATACAATATTGTAAAGTTTAAAAATAAAAATTAAAAAAAAAAGAAATGTGCTAGATTCCTTAACTTGGGATATCTGGTTTTCTTTAATTAACAATCATTTTTTGAAGTTCAAACTACATACTTTTTGTGACAAAGCTTCTATATAACCTGGATCTTCCCCTCTCCTTGGAGCAGTTCTCTCAGGGCTGCTTGAGATAATGCCTTCCAGGCTTCAGTCCTAAAAATTTCTACCTATTAAAACATACTTTCAGAATAATGGGCTGAGTAAATATGTTTACTGGAGCACAGTAAATATAAAGTTTAGTCCCAGGTATATGTTGATAAAAGTCATTTCATTATTTAATTGATCCTGCTTAGCTAACAGAGGACAGAGAGAAGTCCATGGAATCTGATATTTTTATCCCTCTCCAAAATCTAGCTCTTCTACTTACAGGCTCAGTTAGATGGTTTGGTTCAGTCAGTACACTGAGAACAAATCCATTCCTCAGGGGCCAATGAACTTTAAGTTCAAGTGGATCATCTATACAACATAAAGCCAACTCAGTAAGATAGGAAAAGAAATAATTCTTGCAGGAAATGTAATAATTGAGTGTGCTTGATTTGAGAATTCTCTTCCTAGTTAGCCTACATGGAAATCTAAATTATAATCTGATCATTTTATTAATTTACAAAGACAAATTACTGTTGCAGGGAAATGGACATACCCCTAGCCCATTTCATCTCCCCATCATTTATACTTTATATGAGGGATGAAATCATAATGAGAAGCCAGTTTGTTAATTTACCCTGAGATATCACTGTCTTCATGGCCAAAGGACTTAAACCCAATATAATCAGCTTACTCTTTTCTTCTAAGGAATGGTAAGACTGAACATAATCAAAAGATTGTGTTCTGGGTCAAGAATCAGAACATAGGGAGATACATAAACTAAATGTTTAATAATGTAAGACTAAGATAACTTAATAAATTCATTATATAGTGTATTTAATCATCCCAATGTTACTAGAATTATGTGAAGCCCCACATTAATATCTCCTTTGACTTGAAGAATACTTGTATCCCTCAATATAACTAGGACATACTGGAGAACCTCGAAAAAATTGATCAGATCAGATCAGTCGCTCAGTCGTGTCCGACTCTTTATGACCCCATGAATCTCAGCACACCAGGCCTCCCTGTCCATCACCAACTCCCGGAGTTCACTGAGACTCACGTCCATTGAGTCACTGATGCCATTCAGCCATCTCATCCTCTGTCATCCCCTTCTCCTCCTGTCCACAATCCATCCCAGCATCAGAGTCTTTTCCAGTGAGTCAACTCTTCCCATGAGCTGGCCAAAGTACTGGAGTTTCAGCTTTAGCATCATTCCTTCCAAAGAAATCCCAGGGCTGATCTCCTTCAGAATGGACTGGCTGGATCTCCTTGCAGTCCCAGGGACTCTCAGGAGTCTTCTCAAATGCCACAGTTCAAAAGCATCAATTCTTCGGCGCTCAGCCTTCTTCACTGTCCAACTCTCACATCCATACATGACCACAGGAAAAACCATAGCCTTGACTAGACAAACCTTTGTTGGCAAAGCTTTGATAGTAACTGTCAAATCATATCAAAGTGAGCACTTTGACCCTGGTAGGTTAGCTTTATACCATATGCTTGGGAAAAGTAGTCAACACTTCTGTTCCTGATTAGCTGCTGCTGCTGCTAAGGCGCTTCAGTCGTGTCTGACTCTGTGTGACCCCAGAGACAGCAGCCCACCAGGCTCCCCAGTCCCTATAAGACTCCAGCATGAGTCTTGTCAAAAAATGAGATGAAATTCCTTTAACAATCATGATTTTGGCTTTCAAATGATTAATTTCTTTAGCTTTTTCTCTAAGTAATTATATAACTACAAAACTTGACTCTTAAATATGTAGAATTACTATTATCATTTTGTCTATGGGTGAAGGGAAATTGAAAATAGTAAAATTGATGCTTTTTAATAAAGAAATTCTTTAGAATCTCATTAATATAGAAATTTGCTGTCTCACACTAGGCTAAGATGTGTAGTCTATGAAGTCATTTAACTAGGTTTTATTAATTTTATGTGCCTTGAGTTGGTTACTGACAGTCTATACATTTCTTGCAACTATATTTAAAATGTTGTGTTCATATACTTTTTTTGGTGACAATAATATTCACAATTGTTAGCGGTTTGGTACATTGTAAAATGTATGTATAACCTACAGAATTTTGTGATATTATCTGAGGTATTATCATTTTATTGTTTCAAACATAGTATTTGTCTCATCAATATTAATTCTAGTTCTTCCTGGTGGTTCATTGGTAAAGAATCTGCCTACCAATACAGGAGATGCAGGTTTGATCCCTGGGTCAAGAAGATATCCTGGAGAAGGCAATGGAAACCCACTCCAATATTCTTGCCTGGAAAATTCCATGGACAGAGGAGCTTGGTGGGCTACAGTCCATGCGGTTGCAAAAGAGTCGGACACAACTTAGCAACCAAACAACAACAGCAAAGTGAACTTCAGTCATGACCGACTTTGTGACCCTGTGGACTGCAGCTCATCAGGCTCCTCTGTTAATGGAATTTTCTGGGCAAAAATACTGGAGTGGGCTGCTTTTTCCTTTTCCAGGGGATCTTCCTAACCTGAGGATTGAATCTGTGTATCCTAGGTCTGCTCCATGGCAGGTGGGTTCTTTCCCACTAGCGCCATCTGGAAAGCTCCATTTTAGATATTAGTATGCTAAGATATGGGATTCCCAGGCGGCTCAACGGTAAAGATTCTGCCTGCAATGCAGAAGCCACAGGAGATGAGGGTTCGTTCTCTGGGTTGGGAAGATGCCCTTGAGGAGAGCATGGACCCCACTCCAGTATTCTTGCCTGGGAAATCCCATGGACAGAGGAGCCTGGTGGGCTACAATCCATAGGCTCACAAAGAGTTGGACACAAGTAAAGCAACTGAGTATGCATGCACACATACTAAAATACACTTTTCAATATAAATATTTTATTCTATATACCTCAAATAATGCATGTGTTACATTATGACACACCCAGGTGTTGTACACATACCCAAGTTATATACATACTTAGTTTTTACTAGAAAATATATTTGGGGTATCTCATGATTAAGAAATGTTGATGCACATAAAACTTAATACCATACAACCACATAAAAATATACAATAATTTAGCCTAAAATATTGTTGTTTTCAATATTTGTCAGTCACTATGTCATGTTGTCAATGTTGTCAGTCACAAAGTCTGAGTCTTTGCAACTGCATGCACTGCAGCACGTCAGGCTTTCCTGTCCTCCTCTATCGTCCAGAGTCAGCTCAAGTTCATGTCCATTGTGTCGATGACGCTGTCGTTTACTTCTCACTTTGCCCTCAATCTTTCTTAGCATCAGGGTCTTTTCCAAAGAGTTGGCTAAAAACATTATTTGCAATCGAATATCAATATCAATAGTGTCAAAACGCTACAACAAGGCAAAAGCAGTATTTATCTAGATGTTTGGTTTCTCTGCAAAAGCTAAGGTAAAGAAAATGTTGATGATTAAATGATATGATCTCATTGAGGCCTGGAGTTTCTATGAATCTGTGCTTTACATGAGCAGAGGAATGACACTCTTATTTCAAAGCAGGATTAAATAATATATATGGCCCTCAAGTTATGCAAACTCATGAAGCTTGGTTACAGACAGTACATTTTTTTTTTTAAATTACTGAAAGTATATGATATACCATCAGGAATTTAAGAGGCAGCAGTAAAGGAATTCCAGCATTAATGGGTGTGAGTGCCTCTGCACTAAATAAGCACAATGTTAATGATGTTTTCATGGAAATTAGCTGCTAACATGCAAGGCACAATGGCTTTTGTTGCCACACCTACTACACAGGTATATAAAAGGCGTCAAGGGAGCAGGGCAGTCCATATTCTGCAAGCAAAGGCTTTGTTCTCTTCTACATCTTAACACTTGACAAGATGAGCTGCTACTACAGCAAGTACTATGGTGGCCTGGGCTATGGCCTTGGTGGTCTGGGCTGCAGCTACGGCTGTGGCTATGGCTCCTTCCGAGGTCTGGGCTGCGGCTACGGTGCTGGCTATGGTGGCTATGGATATGGCTGCTACCGTCCATGGTACTATGGAAGATACTGGCCCTGTAGCTTCTACTGAGAAACCCTGCACTCAACCTTCCACGTGACTGAGACCCATCGGCCAATTTTCCTCCTCTAGATTCTGCTGTCTGGACACTTCACTCCATTGGTGCTTCTCTCTGATGAAATTATGATGAGCCAATCCCAGGTCACTTTGATAGATCTTCAAATTTCAGCTTACCAGGACTGATGGGATAAAAATCATCTGAACTTGCCATTCTAATTTGGACCAGGGTGGAGGGGTGGATGGATTTCCAGTTTGGGTAACAATTCTCCTTTTGGACATATATTTTGGCAGAGCTCATTCTGAATTGTCCATGTGAGATCCATGAAAATGTATTTTCATTAAATTTGCTTTGTCTGGTATGTTAAATGTGTCCTGGTTGTCTGTCCCTCATACATAGGATGTCCATATACACGGGCACTGAGCACGAATTTATCCGTCTGTCTGTTGGCCGTGTGTATGTGTGTGTGTTCACTGTGAAAGCTCCGATGGTGGTGCTGTGCCTGCAATTCTGTGTGACCACGAAGGTAGAGGGTCTGTCCAGCAATTCTTTTCACATTTTGTCAAAAGTATATCAGCACAGCTGCTGCTGCTGCTCTTCACCAGCCTCGTATCTTCACACTGGGAGCATTATGCAACATCACCACCCCTTTACCAGGATGGTACTCAACACCCTGCTGTCTTTGACTGTTTTCAAGCAGGACCCAACTCTGTTGTATGGTAGGAATCTGTGTTCTTAATGGATTTCTTCTACGGAGGCTGTTTTTTTGGCCTCATTTAAATAGTTAGAAGCATGTGTGCTCAGTGGTGTCTGACTCTTCGTGACCCCATGGACTATAGCCTGCCAGACTTCTCTATCTGTGGCATTTTCCAGGCAAAAATCCTGGAGTGAGTTGCCATTTCCTACTCTCCCGACCCAGGGATTGAAACCACATCTCTTGGGGCTTCTGCATTGGTAGGTGGATTCTTTACCACTGGGCCACCTGGGAAGCCCCTAACCAATAACTGAAGAAGTGAAAACAACCTTCAGAATTACATAGCAATTGGTAAGCTATCACCTTACTGTCAGGTACCCATTGCTCTAAACTGTTATTGGATACAATATTCAGCCAGTTCTTATATGGAGTGCCCATAGAGACACCAGTCATACTGTAGAATTTTGGCCCTTAAAATGTCTTAGCTGGGGTTTACTCCCTTGATAATCAGACAAATGTGTTCTTGTTTAGTTGCTAAATTGTGTCCGCCTCTGTGATGATCCCAGGGACTGCAGTGCTCCAGGCTTCCCTGCCCTTCACTATCTCCTTGAGTTTGCTCAAACTCATGTCTATTGAGTCCATGATGCCATCCACCCACCTCATCGTCTGTTGCCCCCTGTCCTCCTATTACACTTATGTAATTTGGTGTGTAGAGCCAGAGTTCCACTGTGTGGTGTA
The DNA here is from genome assembly GCF_029407905.1 of Bubalus kerabau. Lineage (NCBI taxonomy): Eukaryota > Metazoa > Chordata > Mammalia > Artiodactyla > Bovidae > Bubalus > Bubalus kerabau. The sequence goes on from NC_073625.1 coordinate 51,615,160, forward strand.
TGTGTGTGTATTATGCATCATTTCTGCTCCTGGACTTCCAGAATTGCCTGACTAGTTCTTGGCTGTTGACTTTACCTATTCTTTGTGTCTCCAGATTGTGCCTTCACGTTTTATTCAACCTGCTTCAATGATAAGAAAACTGCAAAAACGGGGATTGGATCAAACTCTATTATCACTCTGAAGCAGTTTCCTTTTCAGTTGTCAGAAAGAAAGTTCTTTTAAGATATTTTTGAATGAATGACTCCCTTGAAAGACTACTGCATACAATCATAACCACAACATAAATCAACCTACTTGTATATTAATTTATGACAGTAGCCTCCTTAGCTTTTGATTCCATAAACCAAGCCAATCAAAGACAGGGAACAGGAGATCCAGAGAAAATTAGGAAAACCCTGAAAATGCTATATTTATTTTCTTTCAAGAACATGGGTTGGTCATGACATACATCACTATCTCTGCTTAAGAAAACCTGTTGATAATGCGTGCCCTCAGCTGCCGACTCATAAAACAGTAGGAACAGGCACTGGTGACAAATATTAGACATAAAATGCAGCATATCACATATAGTACAAGTTCAAGGGGCCACCGAAATTTCTATGAGCTGTATAAAATAATTATACATTAGTCTACAACTCAAAACATTTTTAGAAGAGCTAGACCTGGACATCTAAGAAAAAAGTCTGCTTATTGTGTCAACAAGAGCATTCACCTTATAAAGTGTTACTATACACTTGGTGATGCCATACTGGCAACTCCCAAGACAGATGTAATCATGCATTTATTCAACTATATACTCAAGAGTCATTATCATCACAGTGTGCTCAATCTGTATTAAGTACCAGACATAGAAAGACAAAAAGTAGGTTCCTGGGATCTTTATGAATTTACAGGTCAGGTGGAAATTGTGATATTAAACATATAATTACAATTCTCTGTGTTAAGTTTTAAGAAAGATTGATGTATTTGGGAGTGATTGGATCCCATAGGTGGAGCATTTAATCAAGCTGTGTTATCAGTAAAAGTACCACCAAAATGATATTGCCTGATATTAGTATTAAGGAAATAAACAAGAAGAGAGAATTTAGACTGTGTTGGCTCATAGCATTTGTGTTAGCCTAATTACTTTTGACAGCTTGTTTCCCCGTAACCAATATCTAGATGAAGGTTTCTCCAGTAGACATGTACTTATTCAACATTTCCAGTAGACATTCATTTAGAAACTAGAAATTGGAAGGTGGAGTTAGATCATCTGGGAAGTTCTCCCAATGTCATAGGTGATAACTATCATCAAAAATAATGGTATGTGTTATCTAGGAATGGCTACAAGTGGGAATATGAAATGGAAGAGACAAAACTTAGCAGAATCAGTACCTGGTTTGTACCATTATATGTCTAAAGAGGATTAAAATTCTAGAACCAATTGTATCAGAAAGGTGTTATTTTGATGGTCATAGATTGTAATCAGAAATATATTGCTTTAGGCTTTCACTGGATTCTCCTTAATTGAAATATTACTTTAAGGATATTTTTATTTAGTAAAAGATGTTGTATTCTCTTCAGTTCACTTCCTTGTGTGTTTTCTTCATTAATACTGAAAACAGCTTTTTGAATTACATTGTCATTTTGATCATAGTTTTCATAATAAACTTCAGCATAATAACCAATGTCAATTAAGTGACATAACCAGAACTAAAAAATATTTAACTTTGGTTTACTGATACATGGAGAGAAGAAAACTTCCTTTGGATAAGGAACAGTGTTCTTTTTGAAATTTGACAGCTGGAATGCGGCATTAAGGCAGTACTGAAGTTCAGTCACTCAGGCATGTCCAACTCTTTGCAACTCGATGGACTGCAGCATGCCAGGCTTCCCTGTCCATCACTAACTCCTGCAGCTTGCTCAAACTCATTTCCATCGAGTCTGTGATGCCATCTAACCATTTCCTCCTCTGTCATCCCCTTCTCCTCCTGCCCTCAATCTTTCCCAACATCAGGGTTTTTTCAAATGAGTCAGTTCTTTGCATCAGGTAGCCAAAGTATTGGAGTTTCAGCTTCAACATCAGTCCTTCCATTGAACATTCAACACTGATTTCCTTTATGATGAACTGGTTGGATTTGCTTGCAGACCAAGGGACTCTCAAGAGTCTTCTCCAACACCACAGTTTAAAAGCATCAATTCTTTGGTGCTCAGTTTTCTTTATAGTCCAACTCACATCCATACATGACTCCTGGAAAAACCATAGGCTGGACTAGATGGGCCTTTGTCGGCAAAGTAATGGCTCTGCTTTTCAATATGCTGTCTACGTTGACATAGCTTTCCTTCCGAGGAGCAAACATCTTTTAATTTCATGGCTGCAGTCACCATCTGCAGTGATTTTGCAGCCCCCCAAAATAAAGTCTCTCACTGTTTTCATTGTTTCCCCATCTATTTGCCATGAAGTGATGGAGCCAGATGTCATGATCTTCATTTTTTGAAGGTTGAGTTTTAAGCCAGCTTTTTCACTCTACTCTTTCACTTTCATCAAGAGGCTCTTTAGTTCTTCTTCACTTTCTGACCTAAGGGTTAGTGTTAGGGTAGCTGAGATATAAATGAAAGGAATTATTTCAGTGAGCCCAGACTCTTGCATCTTCCCATATATAGAAATGTGCTAGATTCCTTAACTTGGGATATCTGGTTTTCTTTAATTAACAATAATTTTTTGAAGTTCAAACTACATACTTTTTGTGACAAAACTTCTGTATAACCTGGATCTTCCCCTCTCCTTGGAGCAGTTCTCTCAGGGCTGCTTGAGATACTGCCTTCCAGGCTTCAGTCCTAAAAATTTCTACCTATTAAAACACACTTTCAGAATAATGGGCTGAGTAAATATGTTTACTGCAGTGCAATAAATATAAAGTTTAGTCCCAGGTATATGTTGATAAAAATAATTTCATGATTTAATTGATTCTGCTTAGCTCACAGAGAACAGATAATAGTCCGTGGAATCATCCAAGGAAAAAAGTCAAATCATGGAAGTCTCCTATAAAAACATTAATTGCTCTGATATTTTTATCCCTCTCCAAAATCTAGCTCTTCTACTTACAGGCTCAGTTAGATGGTTTGGTTCAGTCAGTACACTGAGAACAAATCCATTCCTCAGGGGCCAATGAACATTAAGTTCAAGTGGATCATCTATACATGATAAAGCCAACTCAGTAAGATAGGAAAAGAAATAATTCTTGCAGGAAATGTAATAATTGAGTGTGCTTGATTTGAGAATTCTCTTCCTAGTTAGCCTACATGGAAATCTAAATTATAATTTGATCATTTTATTAATTTACAAAAACAAATTACTGTTGCAGGAAAATGGACATACCCCCAGCCCATTTCATCTCTTCATCATTTCTATTTTATATGGGGAATGAAATCACAATGAGAAGCCAATTGTTTAATTTACCCTGAGGTATCACTGTCTTCATGGCCAAAGAACTTAAACCCAATATAATCAGCTTACTCTTTTCTTCTAAGGAATGGTAAGACTGAACATAATCAAAAGATTGTGTTCTGGATCAAGAATCAGAATATAGGGAGTTACATAAACTAAGTGTTTAATGATGTAAGACTAAGATAACTTAATAAATTCATTATACAGCATATTTAATCATCCCATTGTTACTAGAATTATGTGAAGCCCCATATTAATATCTCCTTTGACTTGAAGAATACTTGTATCCCTCAGTGTAACTATGACATACTGGAGAACCTCAATAAAGCTTTGATAGTCCCTGTCAAATCATATCAAAGTGAGCACTTTGACCCTGGTAGGTTAGCTTTATACCATATGTTGAGAAACAAGTCAATACTTCCGTTACTGATTAGTTACTGCTGCTAAGTCGCTTCAGTCGTGTCTGATTCTGTGTGACCCCAGAGACAGCTGCCCACCAGGCTCCTCCGTCCCTATAAGACTCCAGCATGAATCTTGTCAAAAAATGAGATGAAATTCCTTTAATAATCATGATTTTGGCTTTCAAATGGTTAATTTCTTTAGCTCTTTCTGTAAGTAATTATATAACTACAAAACTTGACTCTTAAATATGTAGAATTACTATCATCATTTTGTCTGTTGGTGAAGGGAAATTGGAAATAGTAAATTTGATGCTTTTTGATAAAGAAATTCTTTAGTATCTAAATAATTTAGAATTTTGACTGTCTCACACTAGGCTACAAGATGTGTAGTCTATGAAGTCATTTAACTAGGTTTTATTAATTATATGTGCTTGAGTTGGTTACTGACAGTCTATACATTTCTTGCAACTATATTTAAAATGCTGTATTCATATACTTGTTTTGGTGACAATAATATTCACAATTTTTAACGGTTTGGTACATTGTAAAATGTATGTATAACCTACAGAATTTTGTGATATTATCTGAGGTATTATCATTTTATTGTTCCAAACATGGTATTTGTCTCATCAGTAATAATTCTAGTTCTTCCTGGTGGTTCATTGGTAAAGAATCTGCCTGCCAATACAGGAGATGCAGGTTTGATCCCTGGGTCAAGAAGATATCCTGGAGAAGGCAATGGAAACCCACTCCAATATTCTTGCCTGGAAAATTCCATGGACAGAGGAGCTTGGTGGGCTACAGTCCACGGGGTTGCAAAAAAGTCGGACACAACTTAGCAACCAAACAACAACAGCAAAGTGAACTTCAGTCATGACCAACTTTGTTACCCTGTGGACTGCAGCTCATCAGGCTCCTCTGTTAATGGAATTTTCTGGGCAAGAACACTGGAGTGCGCTGCTTTTTCCTTTTCCAACGTATCTTCCTTACCTGGGGATTGAACCCATGTCTCTTAGGTCTGATCCATGGCAGATGGTTCTTTACCACTAGCGCCATCTGGCAAGCTCCATTTTAGATATTAGTATGCTAAAATATGGGTTTCCCAGGTGGCTCAATGGTACAGACTGTGCCTGCAATGCAGAAGCCACAGGACATGAGGGTTCGCTCTCTGGGTTGGGAAGATCCCCTTGAGGAGAGCATGGGAACCCACTCCAGTATTCTTGCCTGGGAAATCCCATGGACAGAGGAGCCTGGTGGGCTACAATCCATAGAGCCACAAAGAGTTGGACACAATTAAAGTGACTGAGTATGCATGCTCGTGTACTAAAATACACTTTTCAATATAAATATTATATTCTATATACCTCAAATAATGCATGTGTTACATTATGACACACCCAGCTGTTGTACACACACCCAAGTTATATACATACTTAATTTTTACTAGAAAAAATATTGAGATATCTCCTGATTAAGAAATGTTGATGCACATAAAAATTATATAACCACATAAAAACGTACAATACATTAGCCTAAAAATATTGTTTTGTTGTCAATATTTGTCAGTCACTATGCCATGCTGTCAGTGTTGTCAGTCACTAAGTCATGTCTGACTCTTTGCAACTGCATGGACTGCAGCACGTCAGGCTTCCCTGTCCTCCTCTATCTTCCAGGGTCTGCTCAATTCATGTCTATTGAGTCAATGACGCTGTCATTTTCTCCTCCCGTTGCCTTCAATCTTTCTCAGCATCAGGGTCTTTTCCAAAGAGTTGGCTAAAAACATTATTGGCAATCAAATATCAATATCAATTGTGTCAAAACACTAACACAAAGCAAAAGCAGTATTTATCTAGATGTTTGGTTTCTCTGCAAAAGCTAGGGTAAAGAAAATGTTGATGATTAAATGATATAATCTCATTGAGGCCTGGAGTTTCTATGAATCTGTGCTTACATCTGCAGAGGAATGACACTCTTATTTCAAAGCAGGATTAAATAATATATATGGCCCTCAAATTATGCAAGCTCATGAAGCTTGGTTACAGATGGTATTTTTTTTTTTTTTATTACTGAAAGTATATGATATACCGTCAGGAATTTAAGAGGCAGTAAAGGAATTCCAGCATTAATGGGTGTGAGTGCCTCTACACTAAATAAGCACAATGTTAATGATGTTTTCGTGGAAATTAGCTGTTAACATGCAAGGCACAATGGCTTTTGTTTGCCCCACCTACTACACAGGTGTATAAAAGGCCTCAAGGGAGCAGGGCAGTTCATATTCTGCAAGCAAAGGCTTTGTTCTCGTCTACATCTTAACACTTGACAAGATGAGCTGCTACTACAGCAAGTACTATGGTGGCCTGGGCTATGGCCTTGGTGGTCTGGGCTGCAGCTACGGCTGTGGCTATGGCTCCTTCCGAGGTCTGGGCTGCGGCTACGGTGCTGGCTATGGTGGCTATGGATATGGCTGCTACCGCCCGTGGTACTATGGAAGATACTGGCCCTGGAGCTTCTACTGAGAAACCCTGCACTCAACCTTCCACGTGACTGAGACCCATCGGCCAATTTTCCTCCTCTAGATTCTGCTGTCTGGACACTTCACTCCATTGGTGCTTCTCTCTGATGAAATTATGATGAGCCAATCCCAGGTCACTTTGATAGATCTTCAGATTTCAGCTTACCAGGACTGATGGGATAAAAATCATCTGAACTTGCCATTCTAATTTGGACCAGGGTGGAGGGGTGGATGGATTTCCAGTTTGGGTAACAATTCTCCTTTTGGACATGTATTTTGGCAGAGCTCTCATTCTGAATTGTTCATGTGAGATCCGTGAAATGTATTTTCATTAAATTTGCTTTGTCTGGTGTTTAAAAGTGTCCTGGTTGTCTGTCCCTCATACATAGCATGTCCATATATACAGGCATTGAGCACGAATTTATCCATCTGTCTGGTGGCCTTGTGTATGTGTGTGTTCACTGTGAAAGCTCTGATGGTGGTGCTGTGCCTGCAATTCTGTGTGACCACGAAGGTAGAGGGTCTGTCCAGCAATTCTTTTCACATTTTCTTAAAAGTATATCAGCACAGCTGCTGCTGCTGCTCTTCACCAGCCTCATATCTTCACAGTGGGACCATTGTGCAACATTACCACATTTTTGCCAGGATGGTACTCAACACCCTGCTGTCTTTGACTGTTTCCAAGTTGATCCCAACTCTGTTGTATGGTTGGAATCTCTGTTCTTAATAGATTTCTTGTACTGAGGCTGCTTTTTTGGCTTCATTTAAATAGTTAGAAGCATGTGTGCTCAGTGGTGTCTGAGTCTTTGTGACCCCATGGTATATAGCCTGCCAGACTTCTCTCTCTCTGGCTTTTTACAGGCAAAAATCCTGGAGTGAGTTGCCATTTCCTACTCTCCCGACCCAGGGATTGAAACCACATCTCTTGGGGCTTCTTCATTGGTAGGTAGATTCTTTACCACTGGGCCACCTGGGAAGCCCCTAACCAATAACTGAAGAAGTGAAAACAACCTTCAGAATCACATAGCACTTGCTAAGCTAAGTTATCGCCCTTGCTGTCAGGTACCCATTGCTCCAAACTGTTATTGGATACATGACTCAGCAAGTTCTTATATGGAGTGCCCATAGAGACACCCGTCATACTGTAGAATTTTGCCCCTTAAAGTGTCTTAGCTGGGGTTTACTCCCTTGATAATCAGACAAATGTGTTCTTGTTTAGTTGCTAAGTTGTGTCCGACTCTGCGATGATCCCATGGACTGCAGTGCTCCAGGCTTCCCTGCCCTTCACCATCTCCTTTAGTTGCTCAAACTCATGTCTATTGAGTCCATGATGCCATCCATCCATCTCATCGTCTGTTGCCCCCTGTCCTCCTATTACACTTATGTAATTTGGTGTGTAGAGCCAGAGTTCCACTGTGTGGTGTAGGTGTGTGTATTAAGTATCATTTCTGCTCCTAGACGTCCAGAACTGCCTGACTTGTTCTTGGCTGTTGAGTTTACCTATTCCTTGTGCCTCCAGATTGTGCCTTCACCTTTTATTCAACCTGCTTCAGTAATAAGAAAACTGCAAAAATGGAGATTGTATGGAACTCTATTATCACTCTGAAGCAGTTTCCTTTTCGGTTGTCAGAAAGAAAGTTCTTTTAAGATATTTTTGAAAGAATGACATCTCTTGAAAGACAACTGCATTCAATCATAACCACAACATAAATCAACCTACTTGTATATTAATTTATGTGAACTGTATAAAATAATTATACATTTGTCTACAATTCAGAACATTTTTAGAAGAGCTAGACTTGGACATCTAAGAAGAAAGTCTGCTAATTGTGTCAACAGAAGCATTCACCTTAAAGAGTTTACTATACACTTGATGATGCCATACTGGCAACTCCCAAGACAGATGTAATCATGCATTTATTCAACTGTCCACTCAAGAGTCATCATCATCACTATGTGCACAATCTGTACTAAGTACCAGAGGTAGAAAGACATAAAGTAGGTTCCTGGGATCTTTATGAATTTACAGGTTAGGTGGAAATTCTGATAATAAATGTATAATTACAATTCTCTGTGTTAAGTTTTAAGAAAGATTGATGTATTTGGGAGTGATTGGATCCCATAGGTGGAGCATTTAATCAAGCTGTGTTATCAGTAAAAGTACCACCAAAATGATATTGCCTGATATTAGTATTAAGGAAATAAACAAAGAAAGAGGATTTAGACTGTGTTGGCTCATAGCTTTTGTGTTAGCCTAATTACTTTTGACAGCTTGTTTCCCCATAACCAATATCTAGATGAAGGTTTCTGCAGTAGACATGTACTTATTCAACATTTCCGGTAGACATTCATTTAGAAACTAGAAATTGGAAGGTGGAGTTAGATCATCTGGGAAGTTCTCCCAATGTCATAGGTGATAACTATCATCAAAAATAATGGTATGTGTTATCTAGGAATGGCTACAAGTGGGAATATGAAATGGAAGAGACAAAACTTAGCAGAATCAGTACCTGGTTTGTACCATTATATGTCTAAAGAAGATTAAAATTCTAGAACCAATTGTATCAGAAAGGTGTTATTTTGATGGTCATAGATTTTAATCAGAAATATACTGCTTTAGGCTTTCACTGGATTCTCCTTAATTGAAATATTACTTTAAGGGTATTTTTATTTAGTAAAAGATGTTGTATTCTCTTCAGTTCACTTTCTTGTGTGTTGTCTTCATTAATATTGAAAACAGCTTTTTGAATTGCATTGTCATTTTGATCGTAGCTTTCAAAATAAACTTCAGCATAATAACCAATGCCACATTAAGTGACATAACCAGAACTAAATTATTTAGCTTTGGTTTACTGATACATGGAGAGAAGAAAACTTCCTTTGGATAAGGAACAGTGTTCTTTTTGAAATTTGACAGCCTGAATGTGGCATTAAGGAAGTACTGAAGTTCAGTCACTCAGGCGTGTCCAACTCTTTGCAACCCCACGGACTGCAGCTTGCCAGGCTTCCCTGTCCATCACCAATTCCTGCAGCTTGCTCAAACTCATGTCCATCGGGTCGGTGATGCCATCCAACCATTTCCTCCTCTGTCATCCCCTTTTGCTCCTGCTTTCAATCTTTCCCAACATCAGGGTCTTGTCAAATAAGTCAGCTCTTCGCATCAGGTGGCCAAAGTATTGGAAACAGCTTCAGCGTCAGTCCTTCCAATGAACATTCAGCACTTATTTCCTTTATGATGGACTGGTTGGATCTCCTTGCAGTCCAAGGGACTCTCAAGAGTCTTCTCCAACACCACAGTTTAAAAGCATCAATTCTTTGGTGCTCAGTTTTCTTTATAGTCCAACTCTCACATCCATGCATGACTCCTGGAAAAACCATAGGCTGGACTAGATGGACCTTTGTCTGCAAAGTAATGGCTCTGCTTCTCAATATGCTGTCTAGGTTGACATAGCTTTTCTTCTGAAGAGCAAGCATCTTTTAATTTCATGGCTGCAGTCACCATCTGCAGTGATTTTGCAGCCCCCCAAAATAAAGTCTCTCACTGTTTTCATTGCTTCCCCATCTATTTGCCATGACGTGATGGAGCCAGATGTCATGATCTTCATTTTTTAAATGTTGAATTTTAAGCCAGCTTTTTCACTCTACTCTTTCGCTTTCATCAAGAGGCTCTTTAGTTCTTCTTCACTTTCTGACCTAAGGGTTAGTGTTAGGGTAGCTGAGATATAAATGAAAGGAATTATTTCAGTGAGCCCAGACTCTTGTATCTTCCCATACATAGAAATGTACTAGATTCCTTAAGTTGGGATATCTGGTTTTCTTTAATTAACAATAATTTTTTGAAGTTCAAACTACATACTTTTTGTGACAAAACTTCTGTATAACCTGGGTCTTCCCCTCTCCTGGAGCAGTTCTCTCAGGGCTGCTTGAGATACTGCCTTCCAGGCTTCAGTCCTAAAAATTTCTACCTATTAAAACACACTTTCAGAATAATGGGCTGAGTAAGCATGTTTACTGGAGCACAATAAATATAAAGTTTAGTCCCAGGTATATGTTGATAAAAGTAATTTCATTATTTAATTGATTCTGCTTAGCTCACAGAGGACAGAAGGAAGTCCATGGAATCATCCAAGGAAAAAGTCAAATCATCGGAAGTCTCCTAGAAAAACATTAATTGCTCTGATATTTTTATCCCTCTCCTAAATCTAGCTCTTCTACTTACAGGCTCAGTTAGATGGTTTGGTTCAGTCAGTACACTGAGAACAAATCCATTCCTCAGGGGCCAATGAACATTAAGTTCAAGTGGATCATCTATACAACATAAAGCCAACTCATTAAGACAGGAAAAGAAATAATTCTTGCAGGAAATGTAATAATTGAGTGTGCTTGATTTGAGAATTCTCTTCCTAGTTAGCCTACATGGATGTCTAAATTATAATCTGATCATTTTATTAATTTACAAAGACAAATGAGGAAATGGACATACACCTAGCCCATTTTATCTCCTGATCATTTCTATTTTATATGGGGAATGAAATCGTAATGAAAAGCCAATTTGTTAATTTACCCTGAGGTATCATTGTCTTCATGGCCAAAGGACTTAAACCCAATATAATCAGCTTACTCTTTTCTTCTAAGGAATGGTAAGACTGAACATAATCAAAAGATTGTGTTCTGGGTCAAGAATCAGAACATAGGGAGTTATACAAACTAAATGTTTAATGATGTAAGACTAAGATAACTTAATAAATTCATTATACAGTGTATTTAATCATCCCAATGTTACTAGAATTATGTGAAGCCCCATATTAATATCTCCTTTGACTTGAAGAATACTTGTATCCCTCAGTGTAACTATGACATACTGGAGAACCTCAATAAAGCTTTGATAGTCCCTGTCAAATCATATCAAAGTGAGCACTTTGACTCTGGTAGGTTAGCTTTATATCGTATGCTTGGGAAACTAGTCAATACTTTTGTTACTGATAGCTGCTGCTGCTGCTGCTAAGTCGCTTCAGTCGTGTCTGATTTTGTGTGACCCCAGAGACAGCAGCCCACCAGGCTCCCCCACCCCTATAAGACTCCAGCATGAATCTTGTCAAAAAATGAGATGAAATTCCTTTAATAATCATGATTTTGGCTTTCAAATGGTTAATTTCTTTAGCTTTTTCTCTAAGTAATTACATAATTACAAAACTTGACTCTTAAGATATGTAGAATAACTATCATCATTTTGTCTATGGGTAAAGGGAAATTGGAAATAGTAAAATTGATGTTTTTTGATAAAGAAATTCTTTAGTATCTCAATAATTTAGAAATTTGACTGTCTCACACTAGGCTACAAGATGTGTAGTCTATGAAGTCATTTAACTAGGTTTTATTAATTTTATGTGCCTTGAGTTGTTACTGACAGTCTATACATTTCTAACAACTATATTTAAAATGCTGTGTTCATATACTTTTTTTGGTGACAATAATACTCACAATTTTTAACGGTTTGGTACATTGTAAAATGTATGTTTAGCCTACAGAATTTTGTGAAATTATTTATCTAAAGTATTATCATTTCTATGTTCCAAACATGGTATTTGTCTCATCAGTAATAATTCCAGTTCTTCCTGGTGGTTCACTGGTAAAGAATCTGCCTGCAAATACAGGAGATGCAGGTTTGATCCCTGGGTCAAGAAGATATCCTGGAGAAGGAAATGGAAACCCACTCCAATATTCTTGCCTGGAAAAGTCCATGGACAGAGGAGCTTGGTGGGCTACAGTCCACGGGGTTGCAAAAGAGTCGGACACAACTTAGCAACCAAACAACAACAGCAAAGTGAACTTCAGTCATGACCGACTTTGTGACCCTGTGGACTGCAGCTCATCAGGCTCCTCTGTTAATGGAATTTTCTGGGCAAGAACACTGGAGTGGGCTGCTTTTACCTTTTCCAGGGGATCTTCCTAACCTGGGGATTGAACCCATGTCTCTTAGGTCTGCTCCATGGCAGGTGGTTCTTTACCACTAGCGCCATCTGGCAAGCTCCATTTTAGATATTAGTATGCTAAAATATGGGTTTCCCAGGTGGCTCAATGGTACAGACTCTGCCTGCAATGCAGAAGCCACAGGACATGAGGGTTTGCTCTCTGGGTTGGGAAGATCCCCTTGAGGAGAGCATGGGAACCCACTCCAGTATTCTTGCCTGGGAAATCCCATGGACAGAGGAGCCTGGTGGGCTACAAAGCATAGAGTCACAAAGAGTTGGACACAAGTAAAGCAACTGAGTATGCATGCACATGTACTAAAATACACTTTTCAATATAAATATTATATTCTATATACCTCAAATAATACATGTGTTACATTATGACACACACAGGTGTTGTACACACACCCAAGTTATATACATACTTAGTTTTTACTAGAAAATATATTTGAGATATCTCATGATTAAGAAATGTTGATGCACATAAAACTTAATGCCATATAACCACATAAAAATATACAATAAATTAGCCTAAAAATTTTGTTGTTGTCAATATTTGTCAGTCACTATGTCATGTTGTCAGTGTTGTCAATCACAATTTCATGTCTGAGTCTTTGCAACTGCAAGGACTGCAGCACGTCAGGCTTTCCTGTCCTCCTCTATCTTCCAGAGACAGCTCAAGTTCATGTCCATTGAGTCGATGACGCTGTCGTTTTCTTCTCCCTTTCTCAGCATCAGGGTCTTTTCCAAAGAGTTGGATAAAAAGATTATTTGCAATCGAATATCAATATCAATTGTGTCAAAACACTAAAACAAAGCAAAAGCAGTATTTATCTAGATGTTTGGTTTCTCTGCAAAAGCTAGGGTAAAGAAAATGTTGATGATTAAATGATATAATCTCATTGAGGCCTGGAGTTTCTATGAATCTGTGCTTTACATGAGCAGAGGAATGACACTCTTATTTCAAAGCAGGATTAAATAATATATATGGCCCTCAAGTTATGCAAACTCATGAAGCTTGGTTACAGACAGTAAATTTTTTTTTTTAATTACTGAAAGTATATGATATACCATCAGGAATTTAAGAGGCAGCAGTAAAGGAATTCCAGCATTAATGGGTATGAGTGCCTCTCCTCTAAATAAACACAATATTAATGATGTTTTCATGGAAATTAGCTGTTAACATGCAAGGCACAATGGCTTTTGTTTGCCCCACCTACTACACAGGTGTATAAAAGGCCTCAAGGGAGCAGGGCAGTTCATATTCTGCAAGCAAAGGCTTTGTTCTCGTCTACATCTTAACACTTGACAAGATGAGCTGCTACTACAGCAAGTACTATGGTGGCCTGGGCTATGGCCTTGGTGGTCTGGGCTGCAGCTACGGCTGTGGCTATGGCTCCTTCCGAGGTCTGGGCTGCGGCTACGGTGCTGGCTATGGTGGCTATGGATATGGCTGCTACCGCCCGTGGTACTATGGAAGATACTGGCCCTGGAGCTTCTACTGAGAAACCCTGCACTCAACCTTCCACGTGACTGAGACCCATCGGCCAATTTTCCTCTTCTAGATTCTGCTGTCTGGACACTTCACTCCATTGGTGCTTCTCTCTGATGAAATTATGATGAGCCAATCCCAGGTCACTTTGATAGATCTTCAGATTTCAGCTTACCAGGACTGATGGGATAAAAATCATCTGAACTTGCCATTCTAATTTGGACCAGGGTGGAGGGGTGGATGGATTTCCAGTTTGGGTAACAATTCTCCTTTTGGACATATATTTTGGCAGAGCTGACTCTGAATTCTCCATGTGAGATCCGTGGAAATGTATTTTCATTAAATTTGCTTTGTCTAGTATTTTAAATGTGTCCTGGTTGTCTGTCCCTCATACATAGGATGTCCATATACACGGGCACTGAGCACGAATTTGAGTGTGTCTGTTGGCCGTGTGTATGTGTGTGTGTTCACTGTGAAAGCTCCGATGGTGGTGCTGTGCCTGCAATTCTGTGTGACCACGAAGGTAGAGGGTCTGTCCAGCAATTCTTTTCACATTTTGTTAAAAGTATATCAGCACAGCTGCTGCTGCTGCTCTTCCCCAGCCTCGTATCTTCACACTGGGAGCATTATGCAACATCACCACCCCTTTACCAGGATGGTACTCAACGCCCTGCTGTCTTTGACTGTTTCCAAGCAGGACCCAACTCGGCTGTATGGTTGGAATCTGTGTTCTTAATGGATTTCTTCTACAGAGGCTGTTGTTTTTGGCTTCATTTAAATAGTTAGAAGCATGTGTGCTCAGTGGTGTCTGACTCTTCGTGACCCCATGGACTATAGCCTGCCAGGCTTCTCTATCTGTGGCATTTTCCAGGCAAAAATACTGGAGTGAGTTGCCATTTCCTACTCTCCCGACCCAGGGATTGAAACCACATCTCTTGGGGCTTCTGCACTGTTAGGTGGATTCTTTACCACTGGGCCACCTGGGAAGCCCCTAACCAATAACTGAAGAAGTGAAAACAACCTTCAGAATCACATAGCACTTGCTAAGCTATCACCCTTGCTGTCAGGTACCCATTGCTCTAAACTGTTATTGGATACATGACTCCGCAAGTTCTTATATGGAGTGCCCAAAGGGACACCGGTCATACTGTAGAATTTTGCCCCTTAAAGTGTCTTAGCTGGGGTTTACTCCCTTGATAATCAGACAAATGTGTTCTTGTTTAGTTGCTAAGTTGTGTCCGACTCTGCGATGATCCCATGGACTGCAGTGCTCCAGGTTTCCCTGCCCTTCACTATCTCCTTGAGTTTGCTCAAACTTGTGTCTATTGAGTCCATGATGCCATCCACCCACCTCATCCTCTATTGCCTCCTGTTCTCCTATTACACTTATGTAATTTGGTGTATAGAGCCCGAGTTCTACCGTATGGTGTATGTGTGTGTATTAAGCATCATTTCTGCTCCTAGACTTCCAGAACTGCCTGACTTGTTCTTGGCTGTTGAGTTTACCTATTCTTTGTGTCTCCAGATTTTGCCTTCACCTTTTATTCAACCTGCTTCAATGATAAGAAAATGGCAAAAATAGAAATTGGATGGAAGTCTATTATCACTCTGAAGCAGTTTCTTTTTCAGTTGTCAGAAAGAAAGTTCTTTTAAGATATTTTTGAATGAATGACATCTCTTGAAAGACAACTGCATTCAATCTATAACCACAACATAAATCAACCTACTTGCATATTAATTTATGACAGTACCTCCTTAGCTTTTGATTCCATAAACCAAACCAATCAAAGACAGGGAACAGGAGATCCAGAGAAAATTAGAAAAACCCTGAAAATGCTGCATTTAATTTCTTTGAAGAATATGGGTTGGTTATGACATAAATCAGTATCTCTGCTTAAGAAAACCTGTTGATAACGCCTGCCTTCAGCTGCTGACTCATAAAGTAGTAGGAACAGGCACTGGTGACAAATATTAGACATAAGACACAGCATATCACATACAGTACAAGTTCAAGGGGCGACCAAAGTTTCTGTGAACTGTATAAACTAATTATACATTAGTCTACAATTCAAAACATTTTGAGAAGACCTAGACTTGGACATCTAAGAAAAAAGTCTGCTAATTGTGTCAACAAGAGCATTCACCTTAAAAAGTTTACTATACACTTGGTAATGCCATACTGGCAACTCCCAAGACAGATGTAATCATGCATTTACTCAACTGTCCACTCAAGAGTCATTATCATCACAGTGTGCTCAATCTGTACTAAGTACCAGAGGTAGAAAGACATAAAGTAGGTTCCTGGGATCTTTATGAATTTACAGGTCAGGTGGGAATTCTGATAATAAATGTATAATTACAATTCTCTGTGTTAAGTTTTAAGAAAGATTGATGTATTTGGGAGTGATTGGATCCCATAGGTGGAGCATTTAATCAAGCTGTGTTGTCAGTAAAAGTACCCCCAAAATGATATTGCCTGATATTAGCATTAAGGAAATAAACAAGAAGAGAGGATTTAGACTGTGTTGGCTCATAGCATTTGTGTTAGCCTAATTACTTTTGACAGCTTGTTTCCCCATAACCAATATCTAGATGAAGGTTTCTCCAGTAGACATGTACTTATTCAACATTTCCGGTAGACATTCATTTAGGAACTAGAAATTGGAAGGTGGTGTTACATCATCTGGAAAGTTCTTCCAATGTCATAGGTGATAACTATCATCAAAAATAATGGTATATGTTATTGTAGGAATGGCTACAAGAGGGAATATGAAATGGAAGAGAGATAACTTAGCAGAATTGGTGACCTGGTTTGTACGTCTAAAGAAGATAAAATTCTAGGACCAATTGTATCAGAAAGGTATTATTTTGATTGTCATAGATTTTAATCAGAAATACATTGCTTTAGGCTTTCACTGGATTCTCCTTAATTGAAATATTACTTTAAGGATATTTTTATTTAGTAAAGAATGTTGTATTCGCTTCAGTTCACTTTCTTGTGTGTTTTCTTCATTAATATTGACAACAGCTTTTTGAATTACATTGTCATTTTGATCTTAGTTTTCACAATAAACTTCAACATAATAACCAATGCCACATTAAGTGACATAACCAGAACTAAAATCTAAATTGTTTAACTTTGGTTTACTGACATATGCAGAGAATAAAACTTTCTTTGGATAAGGAACAGTGTTCTTTTTTTTTTTTTTAATTTTATTTTATTTTTAAACTTTACATAATTGTATTAGTTTTGCCAAATACAGTGTTCTTTTTGAAATTTGACAGATGGAATGTGGTATTAAGGTGGTACTGAAGTTCAGTCACTCAGTCGTGTCCAAGTCTTTGCAACCCTATGGACTGCAGCTTGCCAGGCCTCACTGTCCATTACCAACTCCTGCAGCTAGCTCAAACTCATGTCCATCGAGTCAGTGATGCCATCCAACCATTTCATCCTCTGTCATCCCCTTTTCCTCCTGCCCTCAATCTTTCCCAACATCAGGGTCTTTTCAAATGAGTCAGTTCTTTGCATCAGGTGGCCAAAGTATTGGAATTTTAGCTTCAGCATCAGTCCTTCCAATGAACATTCAGCATTGATTTCCTTTATGATGAACTGGTTGGATCTGCTTGCAGTCCAAGGGATGCTCAAGAGTCTTCTCCAACACCACAGTTTAAAAGCATCAATTCTTTGGCGCTCAGTTTTCTTTATAGTCCAACTTTCACATCCATACATGACTCCTGGAAAAACCATAGGCTGGACTAGATGGACCTTTGTCTGCAAAGTAATAGCTCTGCTTTTCAATATGCTGTCTACGTTGACATAGCTTTCCTTCCGAGGAGCAAGCATCTTTTAATTTCATGGCTGCAGTCACCATCTACAGTGATTTTGGAGCCCCCCAAAATAAAGTCTCTCACTGTTTTCATTGTTTCCGCATCTATCTGCCATGTCGTGATGGGGCCAGATGTCATGATCTTCATTTTTTGAATGTTGAATTTTAAGCCAGCTTTTTCACTCTACTGTTTCACTTTCATCAAGAGGCTCCTTAGTACTCTTCATTTTCTGCCATAAAGGTGGTGTCATCTGTGTATCTTAAGTTATTGATATTTCTGCCAGTATTCTTGATTCCTTCTTGTGCTTCGTCCAGGCCAGTATTTTACATGATGTACTCTGCATATAAGTTAAATAAGCATGGTGACAATATACAGCCTTGACATACTCCTTTCCCAATTTGGAACCAGTCTGTTGTTCCATGTCCAGTTGTAACTGTTGCTTCTTGACCTGCATACAGATTTCTCAGGAGGAAGGTAAGTTGGTCTGGTATTCCCATCTCTTTAAGAATTTTCCACAGTTTGTTGTGACCCACACAATCAAAGGATTTGGTGTAATCAATAAAGTGAAAATAGATATTTTTATGGTATTTTCTTGCTTTTTTGATGATCCAATGGATGTTGGCAATCAGATCTCTGATTCCCCTGCCTTTTCTAAATCCATTTTGAACATCTGGAAATTCTCAGTTCACATACCATTGAAGCCTGACTTGGAGGATTTTTAGCATTACTTTGCTAGTGTGTGAGATGAGTGCAATTGTGTGGTAGTTTGAACAATGTTTGGTATTGCCTTTCTTTGGGATTAGAATGAAAACTGACCTTTTCCAGTCCCATGGCCACTAAGGAGTTTTCCAAATTTGCTGGCATATTGAGTGTAGCATCATCTTTTAGGATTTGAAAGAGCTCAACTGGAATTCCATCACCTCCACTAGCTTTGTTCATACTGCTGCTTCCTAAGACCTACTTGATTTCACTTTCCAGGTTGTCTGGCTCTGGGTGAGTGATCACACCATTGTGGTTATCTGGGTCATGATGATCTTTTTTGAATTGTTCTTCTGTGTATTCTTGCCACCTGTTTTTAATATCTTCTGCTTCTGTTAGGTCCTTACCATTTATGTCCTTTATTGTGCCCATCTTTGCATGAAATGTTCCCTTTTTATCTCTAATTTTCTTGAAGAGATCTCTAGTCTTTCCCATTCTAGTATTTTACTCTATTTCTTTACATTGATCACTGATTTGTACCCATGCTAAAACATCATAAAGCTCAGCTTCTAATATATTTACTTTTGAGATTTATAATAATATACATAATATTCCAAATTTACTATAATATTATTGTCTCAATTCTTCTTGAATCCTTTCTGAGTTTATGTGTGACAAAACTTATATGATGAAATTTAGGACTATAGCTATGATTTAATTTTAGTTATTTGAGTGTGAAGAGCTTTCAGGATAAAAATGTTAAAGTTACTGTATTAGTTTTCTATGGCTGCTTAACAAACCAGCATAAACACATCAAGTTAAAACAGCACTATTTCTTTATTCTCATTTTTGTGGATCAGAAGTTAGTGAAGGTGTCGCTAAGTTCTCTGCTCAGGGATCCTATAGGTGAAATAGGACATTGGCTGGGCTGAGTTCTTCTCTGGGGGATCTGGAGAAGAGTCTGCTCCCAAGCTCATCTTAGTGTCAACTAGTTCCTATGTTTGTATGATTGAGCTGCATTTCCATACTGACTGTCAGCTGGGGGCTACTCTCAATAACTAGATGTCACTCACATGCCTTGCCACATGGCCCCCTCCATCTTCAAGCCAGCAAAGACATGTCAAATCCTTCTCATGCTCTGAGCCTATGACTTATTCCTCTAGAGCCAATCCTACTTTTATAGGGTTCTTGTGATTAGATTAGGCCCATCCAGATGATCTCTATTTTTTAACCTTGTCATATGCTCAGGGCTAGTGCACGAGGGAGGTGGGAGTGGGGGTTCAAGATGGGGAACACAAGTGCACCCATGGCTGATTCATGTCAATGTGTGGCAAAAACCACTACAATATTGTAAAGTAATTAGCCTCCAATTAAAATAAAAAAAAAAAATTAAAGAAGGCCTCTCAAGGCCAGATAAATTAACCTTGTCACATGAAATAGCTTAATCACAGGGGTGCATGCTCAGTCCCTAAATAGTGAGTGACTACTGGGCAGGTAGTCTGAGCATCAAAAGTGAGCGTGTTGGTTGCTCAGTTGTGTTTGACTCTTTGTGACCCCATAGACTGTATCCTGCCAGGCTCCTCTGTCTGTGGGGTTTTCCAGACAAGAATACTGGAGTGGGGTGCCGTTTCCACCTGCAGAGGATTTTCCCAACCCAGGGATCAACCCTGCATCTCCTGGGTCTCCTGCATTGGAAGGTGGATTCTTTACCACTGAGCCACCTGGGAAGCCCCTAATCACAGGTGTAAGACCCATTATATTGGTGGAGGTGAACAGTGCAGGAAGGGGGATGGGTCCATCTTCACATGCTGCCTAACCAAGAGTTGTTCTCAGACAACCCTGAACAGCCACTTCCTGCCTGATTCATAGCAAGCACAAAGCTCTTGCTATGATCTCTTTAGGTATTTGTATAAACTGCTTTCTTAAACAGAGCTCTTAAGGGTGCTTTTAGTGTCATCTGCCTGCCACACTCTTCCTCCAGGTAGCTACATGCTTCACGTTCTCATTGTTATAGTCCTTTTTTTTGAAGTGGTTTTTTTTTTTTTTTTTTTTTTTTTTTTTCTGATATGGACCCTTAAAAAAAAATCTTTGCTGAATTTGTGACAATATTGTTTCTGTTTCTTTGTTTTGTTTTGGTTTGGCTTTTTGACCATGAGGCATGTGGGATCTTAGCCCCCTGATCAGGGATCAAACTAGCAACCCCCACTTTGGAAGATGAAGTCTTAACCATTGGACCGCCAGGGAAGTCCCTCATCTTTCCAGTCTTCACTTAGAAGACTGATTTAGGGTGGGCCTTCCCTACCTATCTATCCACACTTTCAAGTTCCCTGTTGGTCGCTGCCCATTGCCAATCTTCCCCTCTGCTTTGTGTTTTGTTCTTATGTCACTATGGAGCATACCATTTTGATTGACAGCCTGATTGATTAGTCATTTGCCCTCTTCCCCAATAGAATGTAACCTTCAGGATTACAGAGCTTTTATCAGCTTTGTTAACCACGTGAAATACCACAATGCCTAAAAAAAAAAAAAATTATTGAGCACAAAGTAGCCATTCAGTAAATATTTGATGAATGACTCAGTGAAGTCTGTATTTGTTTATGGTCTGTCTCCCCCAGTTAAACATTAGACCGCTGGGGTTGAGGGATTTGATTTTCTTTTTACTGCTGTTTTGCCAAAGTAAGTAGGTAAATGTTCTCTATTACTTATTGAATGAAAGAATGAAAATATTTGGAGGATGCAGAAAAAGAAGCTTGACTTAGGTATAAATCCAGTTTCTGGCTTAGATAACTGGTGATTTTTGAAGCTGTGTTGTAAGATGAAACCACTAAGGAAAGGGTGGGGGAAATTAAGCACATGGTGGGTGAAAGGAGAGGTGACTGCTATTTTTTGTCTTTATTTATAAAAATTTTTCACATATTGAATTTGAAATAATTTTCAAAGCGAGTAAGTGTGCTGATGAGAAAGAAGATGAAGAGGTGCCAGAGATACTGCCTGATGGTGGCAGTTTTCTCAGTGAAATCAAGTGGGGATGGACCAGAGGAAGAAAAGAGGAGAGTGAGAAGGTGTTCTGAAAGAAAGACAGATGCTGGGTGTGACTGTGCTCATGGGGGAAAGGTCCAATACAAACAGGTTTATGGGCAGAGCTAAGCATTCAGTTCAGATGAGAGGCAACACATTCGTCATATAATCCTCAGAGTTTTTCAAGGTGATGACTTTTTTTTTTTCAGCTGCAGATAAATCCAAAGTAACTGATTTATTACTATACTTCACTTGTTTTTGCTTTGTTTAGTCACTAAGCCATGTCTGACCCTTTTGAGACCCCATGGAATGTAGCCCACCAGACTCCTCTGTCCTAAGGATTCCCCAGGGAAGAATACTGGAGTGGGTTTCTATTTGCCTCTCCAGGGGATCTTCCAGGACCAGGGATCAAACCTGTGTCTTCTGCATTTGAAGATAGATTCTTCACCACTGAGCCACCTGGCAAGCCCAATATATTTCACTACTTGTGCTTATTAATATAATTTTTTTCTTTAAATATAGTGTGTATGCATGTGAGAAATAATTTTTTCAGTCAGTGCTAAGACATGAAACTCCTTATAATATTAATCTATTCATAGACATAGAAGTTCCTAAAATACTGTGGATTATATGAAGGGAAAAGGAATAACCAAATAGGTAACAATTGGAAAGTTACATTACTGGTATTCTTTGAAGCAGAGAGTGAGGATAACTTATTTACTGATGTATGCAAAAGGTATAACCTGTGTCTGAACCATATTAGGTATTCAGTGAATGTTCCTAGAGGAACAATTTACAATTTCATGAGATGCAATAAGAAACCAAAGAGAGAAGTGCGTTTTTAGTATAAACCCCACTGACATTTTGAAGAGAAAGATCAATAAAGAAGGAAAATAACAAAAACTCTTAAAAATATCACATTAAAATAGAAAACATAGATAGAAAAGAAAACACAATTTTCAAGTGCAGAAAGATGCAGCAGTCGGAGAAGTTTCTGATTAACAGAAACAAATCATTGTGTTTATGTCAAATCATTTGAAAATACCAAGAAATACCAATGAAAAAGCAAGATGTTCTCGAGGGAAGGGAGAAGTAGAAAGACAAATTTGGAATCACACAGTACTCTGTAGATGTTTAGCTAAAGGACAGTGACTCAGTCTTCCAACAAGTCAATATCCCATGATTATCTTTCAGATTATACCACTGGCAAGACCACTACCCAGACCTCCAAATAGAACTCTCTATTTTTTTTTTTTAATTTTTCCACAGAAAATCTTTTGTTATATGTTACTTGTATACTAAAAGATGCTTACTCCTTGGAAGGAAAGTTATGACCAACCTAGACAGCATATTAAAAAGCATAGACATTACTCTGCCAACAAAGGTCCATCTAGTCAAGACTATGGTTTTTCCAGTAGTCATGTATGGATGTGAGAGTTGGACTATAAAGAAAGCTGAACTCTGAAAAATTGATGTTTTTGAACTGTGGTGTTGAAAAAGACTCAAGAGTCCCTTGGACTGCAAGGAGATCCAACCAGTCCATCCTAAAGGAGATCAGTCCTGGGTGTTCATTGGAAGGACTGATGCTGAAGCTGAAACTCCAGTACTTTGGCCACCTGATGTGAAGAGCTGATTCATTGGAAAAAACCCTGATGCTGGGAGGGATTGAGGGCAGGAGGCGAAGGAAACGACAGAGGATGAGATGGTTGGATGGCATCACCAACTCGATGGACATGGGTTTGAGCAAGCTCTGGGAGTTGGTGACGGACAGGGAGGCCTGGAAGTATCCTATATGGTCATTTCCCCATCACTGTGTCATTTACATGTGTACTCTTCATGGAGAACTATCCCAAAATAGTCCTTTTTCTTAATAGCCAAAGAAAATGTTCTTGACAGTTTTTAAACTCTCTGTAAGTTCCTGTACATACTTTGAGGTTATTGGAGGTACAATGATAGGAACAGGAAAGCTTATGTAGTTTTACCTTGACAAATTGGCTGATGTCCAGAGTCTGTTGAGTTGAAAGATATTTTTAGGGGAATTGGATTTTCTCTTTACCCGTTATAGTGTGTTTGCTTTTTTCACAGCTGTTTCAAAATCACAAAATAAGACTGACTTTCAGTTGAATATAGTATAAATACATATGTAGATTAAAGAGAAAATAAAGAATTGTTCTAAGAAATAAAAGGAGTCCTTAACATTGGTATTTGCCAAAATCTCAAGATATATGTGCAGTAGTATCTCAGAAAAATAAAGGACTGAAAAGAGTGTCTTTCTATAAGAAGAAAAGCAAGTGTCATAGAGTGAGTGGGGAGTTTGGTCCTTGCTGTTCTAGGTAGGAGGTAGTGTTGGCTGAGAATGAGAAGAGGTGGCAGATAACTTGGTGTTTCATGTACAAGCAAAACTTATGGCTGGAGCTTTGCTTCTCTTTAAGGAGTCAAAGCAGAACATAGAATGTAATCCCTGAATTAAATCTTATGAGAACCTCTGTTATTGAAGATAAGGCAAAATGACTAGTAGTATTGAAATTCTTCTAACTAAAGTTGATTCAAACAGAGCAATTCTTTATCACTAATAATTCTCTTCAATCTGTAGTTTGCAAAGCTCCATCTATCTATCTATCTATCTATGGCACCTAATACAGAGTACCTAATCACATTGCATTCTTAATTAACTGGTAGGGAAACTAGCATAATAAGTATAAATGAAGTTCAAAAATAATCAATACTCTTTTTAAATACTCAGTTATTTTGTGCTATTTAAGAAAGTGGGACTATATAGTTGAATATACAAGGCTAACTGGTTTTAGGTCACTTGCATTTATTTCTTGCGGAGAAGGCAATGGCAACCTACTCCAGTACCCTTGCCTGGAAAATCCCATGGATTGCGGAGCCTGGTAGGCTGCAGTCCATGGGGTCGCTAGGAGTTGGACATGACTGAATTGACTTAGCAGCAGCAGCAGCATTTATTTCTAATGATAGTGGGAATAAACAAAAATATAAGGCAGCTGCACACTGTGGGAGAGTAAAACTCCTTAACATGTAAAGTGGAAATTTCAAATTTACCTGATGAACTAAGATTTTAGCCCTCAACTATTACTAAAGATCATTGCTGCATAATTCTGTTCATCTGAGGTTCAGTTTTCTCATTGGTTAAAAAAAAGTAATAAAAGACACAAATAAATGATATCAATATGATATCATAAGATATCATATTATCTTATGATAATATGAAATGTATGATAGTATGAAATTTAGTATCTGGAATAAGAATATTGTTGTGGGTAGGGAGCCACTTATAATGATTAAGAGGAACTCTTTTTTTATTGCTTGTTTTTAATTTTTTTAATTGGAGGATAATTGCTTTACAGGGTTGTGTTAGTTTCTGCTGTGCAATGAAGTGAATCAACCATATGTGTACACATATCCCCTCCCTCTTGAGCCCGCCTTCCTCCCAGCCCAATTCCACCCCTCTAGGTCATCACAGAGCACAGAGCTGGGCTCCCTGTCCTATACAGCAACTTAGGAGGAACTCTTCTTAAGCAATTTTCAGTGGTATCTACCAAGCACATTTACTCTGCATGAAACATGATGCTTGAGAAATTCCTTTGACGTCAATCTGTGGCTCTTTTAAAAATTAAAAAGCATTGCACTGCTAAATGTGGTTCTCAGCTGACTTTAAAAGCTTTTTTTTAAGACATATGTCAGTTGATTGTCATTTTTCATTGAGCCAGTATTTCAGGGAAAAATTATGGTTCAATTTATGAGAATTCTTGGGAGAAGAAAAATAACACCCATGGCTTAGAAAGGAGTCAACAGTCTTGGAATGGCAAAGGGAAGGGGACAATCACAGGGTAAATGCAGTCTCGTGTGATGCAGTTTGAAGACTGAAACGTTGAAGACTATAGACGTTTGTTTATGGAACTCAGAAACCCAAACAAGTAAGCAGATATAAACACAATAGTATCTTATTAGCAGTGAAATAATTTTCACTAGGAATTCAAATAAAGCAGAAAATAAAATGCGTCACAAAGCTTTTAAATAAGGAGTGGCACAAACAAGTGGAAAGCATGGTTTCAAGTTAGGAAGCAAGATAGTTGACACAGTTTTCAAATAGTGTGCTCTATTGGGTGATATTTAGAGGTGTGGCTTTCCACACCCACCAGCATGTATTATATAAATGCTCCTGTGTAGTCACAGTCACAAAGCAGATCTGCAGCAGCAAGTCAAACACCATCTTGATACCATGAGTTACTACGGCACCTCCTGCAAAGGCCTGGGCTACGGCTACAGAGGCTTTGGAGGCCTGGGCTGTGGCTATGGCTATGGATGTGGCGGCTTCCACAGGCTGGGCTACGGCTGTGGTTATGGAGGCTACGGATGTGGCTGCTACCGCCCGTGTTACTATAGAAGATGCTGGTCTTCTGGCTTCTACTGAATAAGCATTTGAAGATTTAGTTTGTGGACTTGACCTGTGGGACTCTGATTTATCTAGAAAATCTTTTTCCATTGCTTGCATGCTTCATTTATCCTGTCTTGATGATGAGCCTGTTATTTGGACCTCCTGGCTTTTGACATTAATGTGAAGAAAACTTGATAAACTAGATGTTGGTGTTTGATTAGTGACGTTCTGAGGGATTCTTCTGCTCTATAGGATGAAGAGTCATCCTAATCTTGCAAGTCTTTGCCTTTCAGCATCTACCATGTAACAATAAACTTTTTCTGACATACTAAATGTGTTTTGTTTTAATATTTATTTATTTGCTTGCACCAGGTCATGGTTGCAGCACATAGGACCTCTGATCTTCCTTGTGGAAAGTGGGTTCTTTAGCTGTGGTGTGGGAACTCTTAGCTGTAGGATTTCATTCCTGACCAGGAATTGAACCTGGGCTGCCTGCATTGGGATCTCAGAGTCTTAGTCACTTGATGACCAAGGAAGTCACATAAACATGTCTTAAATTTTAATTTTTTAATCACATTAAGTTGCATTAGTTCAATCATCAACCATGGCAACATTTTCTTCTTATAGCTAAGAAATTTACCAATATATTTTCCTTCATAATTATCTTTTCTTTCTTCATTTTCTTTTCTTCTTTCCTTACCTCTTTCTTCTCATTCTTTTCCTTTTCTTCTCCTATATCAAGCTCATCTTCATCATTATAGTCAATATGCATGTTTTTCTTCACCAGCCATACAAAGGAATTGTATGTCTAAAGGTTGAAGAGGCCCTGTGATGACAATCACATTTTAGTTTATTTTTTAAATTCATTTTTTTCTTGAAAATTCTCATGTTAATTTCAAAGAAAATAGGGATAAACTAGCTTGAAGTAAATTATTTTAGCACTCTTGAGAAAATAAACATGAAAGAATTATATCAAAACATTAACAATAGTTAAATCTATAAAGTTTTTTGAAGTATTTATTCTATCTTCTTTTGGGTATATTCAAAATACTTTATAAAATAAAAGCAAAATCATTTATCTTGAACTCAAATATATATAATAGTAATAAGTTAAATTTATAAAACTTGACTCAAGAGGAAAAAAATATGAATAGTTTTCTCATATAGAAATTAAACCTATGATTAAAAATCTTCCCAAAATACCAATTTAAGGCCAGATAATTCCACTGGTGAATTCTAAACATTGTTCCAGAGAATAAGGAAAGAGGGAATACTGCTATGAATTTTGAAATCAACAATATTTCCAAATAAAAATATATTATCATTATCAGGGAGTACAGGCCAGTATTTCTCATTAGCACATGCTCTAAAGAATAGATAAGAAAATTTAACCTAGTAAGAGATGGAATAGAAAATATAGCACAACCAAGCTTTATCTGAAGAATGCAAGAAAACCTTACCATTAGAAAATCACGAACAGAAGTCAATATATTAATAGAATAAATGGAAAAAAGCATAATATCATATCTATAGATTGTTAAATTCTCAGCCTATTAACTCCAATATCTTTATTATATCTGACTCATATTAATGATTGATTTTCTCTAAATGTGTTTCTTCTTGCCTTTCAGCATGCCTTGTAGTTTTTGTTGTTGAAAGTCAGATATATTTATTGGGCACTGGGAATCAAGGCAAGAGGTCTTTAGTGTGAGAATTTGTATTAATCTGATTAGGGGTTGGACTGAGTTAGGTATTTGTTGCAGGTGGGAGCAGATAAGGGCAGGTAGGTTGGTTTCCTCTTGGCTTTGGAATTTCTAAATGCCCTTCAGAAATAGTCTCTTATCTTGTAGCTCTTTCTGCTGTAATCTACTATTATACTGGACCCTCATTGGTGTGATGATAAGGTTTAGGGCAAAGGAATCATTCTATAATCTTATAATTAAATCTCAGTATTTCAGTGGACTTGTGTCTCAAAGCTAACATCATAATATTTCTTTAGTATACACCCCTTATTGTCTTCATTGGCTATCAGATCAGATCAGATCAGTCACTCAGTCGTGTCCGACTCTTTGCAACCCCATGAATCGCAGCACGCCAGGCCTCCCTGTCCATCACCAACTCCAGGGGTTCACCCAGACTCAACGTCCATCGAGTCAGTGATGCCATCCAGCCATCTCATCCTCTGTCGTCCCCTTCTCCTTTTGCCCCCAATCCCTCCCAGCATCAGGGTCTTTTCCAATGAGTCAACTCTTTGCATGAGGTGGCCAAAGTACTGGAGTTGCAGCTTCAGCATCATTCCTTCCAAAGAAATCCCAGGGCTAATCCCCTTTAGAATGGACTGGTTGGATCTCCTTGCAGTCCAAGGGACTCTCAAGTCTTCTCCAACATCACAGTTCAAAAGCATCAATTCTTCAGCACTCAGCCTTCTTCACAGTCCAACTCTCACATCCATACATGACCACAGGAAAAACCATAGCCTTGACTAGACGAACCTTTTTTGGCAAAGTAATGTCTCTGCTTTTGAATATGCTATCTAGGTTGGTCATAATTTTGTTCCAAGGAGTAAGTGTCTTTTAATTTCATGGCTGGAGTCACCATCTGCAGTGATTTTGGAGCCCAAAAAATAAAGCCTGACACTGTTTCCACTGTTTCCCCATCTATTTGCCATGAAGTGATGGGACCAGATGCCATGATCTTCGTTTTCTGAATGTTGAGCTTTAAGCCAACTTTTTCACTCTCCACTTTCACTTTCATCAAGAGGCTTTTGAGTTCCTCTTCACTTTCTGCCATAAGGGTTGTGTCATCTGCATATCTGAGGTTATTGATATTTCTCCCAGCAATCTTGATTCCAGCTTGTGTTTCTTCCAGTCCAGCGTTTCTCATGATGTACTCTGCATATAAGTTAAATAAACAGGGTGAAAATATACAGCCTTGATGAATTCCTTTTCCTATTTGGAACCAATCTGTTGTTCCATGTCCAGTTCTAACTGTTGCTTCCTGACCTGCATTGGCCATAGAGTTACCCAAAAGTTTAATTGAAGTTCTGATCCATGAAGACTCTGTATTTTCCTACTCTTAGTCTAGGCAAGGAGATTGAAGTGGACAAGAGTGGGAATAAAGTTCAGGTTAGGTCTTTTTCCCTGATAAATTGGCCTTGGTTAGGAGGGCAAATGCCAAGGAAAGTTCAAACAAACTAAATAATGAAAATAAAAAATGAAGGGGTTTTTTTTGGTTGTTTGTTTTCAATTTGACTATCTGGAAATCATTTGACTAATAAGTTTGTAACCATGCTCTGATCATCATGGATAAAATTACTTGGGTTTTGCCAAAGTCAGTAGAAAGGCAGTGGAATACAAATTAAAAAGAAAAGCAATCTGATGTTATGTAATTACAGAGCCACTGGAAGCTCTGCCCAAGTAGCACTAGTGGTAAAGAGCCTGCCTATCAGTGTAGGAGACATAAGAGATGCGAGTTTGGCCCCTGGATTGGGAAGACCCCTGGTGAAGGAAATGGCCACCCACTCCAGTATTCTTGCCTGGAGAATCCCCATAGACAGAGGAGCCTGGTGGGCCACAATCCATAGAGTCGAAAAGAGTCAGACATGGTTGAAGCAAATTAGCAAGCAAGTACAGAGGCTATTAAGCAGACTTAGACCATTTTAACTAGGACATTTAACTAGAATGCGCTGGTCATAGCAAACACCCTCTTCCAAAAACACAAGGCAAGATTCTACACATGGACATCACCAGACGGTCAACACTGAAATCAGACTGATTATATTCTTTGCAGCCAACGATGGAGAATATCTATACAGTCAGCAAAAACAAGTGGTTTCTGATCATGAACTGGGAGCTGACAGTGGTTCTGATCATGAACTCTTTATTGCCAAATTCAGACTTAAATTGAAGAAAATAGGGAAACCACTAGACCATTCAGGGATGACCTAAATCAGATCCCTTATGATTATACAGTGGAAGTGAGAAACAGATTTAAGGGACTAGATCTGATAGATAGAGTGCCTGATGAACTATGGACGGAGGTTTGTGACATTGTACAGGAGACAGGGAGCAAGACCATCCCTAAGAAAAAGAAATAACAAAAAGTAAAATGGCTGTCTGAGTAGGCCTTACAAATAGCTGTGAAAAGAAGAGAAGCCAAAAGCAAAGGAGAAAAGGAAAGATATACCCATTTGAATGTAGAGTTCCAAAGAACAGCAAGGAGAGATAAGAAAGCCTTCCTCAATGATTAATGCAAAGAAATAGAAGAAAACAATAGAATGGGAAAGACTAGAGATCTCTTCAAGAAAATTAGAGATACCAAGGGAACATTTCATGTAAAGATGGACTCCATAAAGGACAGAAATGGTATGGGCCTAACAGAAGCAGAAGATATTAAGAAGAGGTTGCAAGAATACACAGAAGAACTGTACAAAAAAGATCTTCATGACCCAGATAATCACAATGGTGTGATCACTGACCTAGAGCCAGACATCCTGGAATGTGAAGTAAAGTGGGCTTTAGGAAGCATTACTATGAACAAAGCTAGTAGAAGTGATGGAATTCCAGTTGAGCTATTTCAAATCCTGAAAGATGATGCTGTGAAAGTGCTGCAGTCAATATGCCAGCAAATTTGGAAAACTCAGCAGTGGCCACAAGACAGGAAAAAGTCAGTTTTCATTCCAATCCCAAAGAAAGGCAATGTCAAAGAATACTCAAACTACCACACAACTGAACTCATCTCACATGCTAGTAAGGTAATGCTCAAAATCCTTCAAGCCAGGCTTCAACAGCATGTGAAACATGGACTTTCAGATGTTCAAGTTGGATTTAGAAAAGGCAGAGGCACCAGAGATCAAATTGCTAACAGCCTTTGGACCACTGAGAAAGCAGGAAAATACCAGAAAAACATCTACTTCCACTTTATTTATTAGGCTGAAGCCTTTGACTGTGCAGATCACAGCAAATATGGAAAAATCTTCAAGAGATGGGAATACCAGACCACCTGACCTTCCTCCTGAGCAATCTGTATGCAGGTCAAGAGCAACAGTTAGAACTGGACATGGAACAGCAGACTGGTACCAAATTGGGAAAGGAGTTCATCCAGGCTGTATATTGTCAGCATGTTTATTTCACTTTTATGTAGAGTACATCATGAGAAATGCTTCACTGGATGAAGCACAAGCTGGAATCAAGATTTCTAGGAGAAATATCAATAACCTCAGATATGCAGATGACATCACACTTATGGCAGAAAGTGAAGAACTAAAGAGTCTCTTGAGGAAAGTCTAAGAGGAGAGTGAAAAAGTTGGCTTATAACTCAACATTCAAATAACAAAGATCATGGCACCGGGTCCCATCACTTCATGGCAAATAGATGGGGAAACGATGGAAACAGTGAGAGACTTTACTTTTTGGGCCTCCAAAATCACTGCAGATGGTGACTGCAGCCATTCTTTAGCCATTTCTCCTTATGTCTGGATAGTTCTTGTGTATATTTCAAACAAGTTATTTGTAAAGATGAAAGTAGCACTATTCAGTTTATATTATGGTTTCTTGTTCAACTGTCTTTTCCCATAAGAGGGTTTTTTGCTGAGCTTTTGGAGGATCTGATTTCATACTTAATTCTAACATCAGTTCAATTCAGTTGAGTCACACAGTCGTGTCTGACTCTTTTCGACCCATGGACTGCAGCACACCAGGCTTCCCTGTCCATCACCAACTCCCGGAGCTTGCTCAAACTCATGTCCATCAAGTTGGTGATGCCATCCAACCATCTCATCCTCTGTCATCCCCTTCTCCTCCTGCCCTCAATCTTTCCCAGCATCAGAGTCTTTTCCAATGAGTCAGTTCTTCGCATCAGGTGGCCAAAGTGTTGGAGTTTCAGCTTCAGCATCAGTCCTTCCAATGAATATTCAGGACTGATTTCCTTTAGGATGGACTGATTGGATCTCTTTACACATGCTTATTGGAGAAACTGGGTTCTAGGTGAACTTGCAAATCATTTAGCCTTATTTATTTATTTGCTTTTTTGCTAAAATAAAATTGAAAATAAAACTGCAAAATAATTTCTCATTTTTCAAATAGTCTTTATGTTACTGCTGATTGTTTTCTTTCAAATACAACAATAAGGAAATCACCCTTAATAAAATAAACTTTCTCTTAACCTTCAAGTGCTGAAAAAATGTATGCTGTTCTTTAATAGTTGAGTGCTTCAAATTGTTGTGAAATACAATTGTCCCTATTTTATTAAGATAGTTAATTTGGATCTAAAATGAGTTGTCCTGTGATTGCTTGCTGGATTAGAGAAATATGTAGTATTTTTCTTAGTGTCCTTCATATTAATTGTGGATTGGTGGCCTGGAAAATTAATATTTGTGTTATAGGACAGGCTTTGATGACAAGGTCTGTATGAACCCCCCTTATGCTAATATAATAGCAAATGCAGAGAGGTGCTTAATGAATATTTATTAAAATAAAAAAATCAATAATAATAGAATTTTGTGATCCAAATAAGTTACCTAATAAAGCCTTCAAAAACAGAGCTAAAGTACTTGCTGAAAAATGGTCAAAAGATTGAAAATTGATTTCCAAATCCTCTTTAGAAAGCAAACTGTATCCTTAACTATAATATTTTGATTCTTAAAAGTTGACTTTTTATATATTTCCTTCAAATGATTTGAATTAGGGGTGAAGTGATATGAATCACACTAAATCTCTTTATTTGCTTATATAAATTTTAGAAAACCTCAGACTTTCATAAATTATAAAGTTGTAAAATTCTACTTCCAAAAGCAAAGTACATTTATAAAATGAAGAAAATAATATTTCTCAGCAAAAATGAGAGAGTCATTGATAGGAACAAAGGAAGATATGCCTGTGAAGATGTTTAAAAATTACTAATTTTTGTGAATAAATTAATTTGCAAAAGGCTTTTTGGTTTAGCTTCTTCAGAAAAATACAGAATGTTTAAAAAATTCATGCTAAGTATTTCTGTCAAATAAAATTTTGCTGCTTTTAACAATGAAAAGTCTGAAATTTATATTTCCCAGTAGGTCAAAGAAATTTGCTCTTTATCATGCGTGTTTCACATTGGTTAATCCTGTGTCTGATAGTTCCTGAAGGAAGAGATATAATTTGTGTCATTTTAGGGCATTTCACATTAAAGGATCAAACGTTTATAGTTCTGAAGGCTTACTTACACATGTCTTAGATAGATGAAGCTTTATAATATTGACACGTCTACCATTTAAGGAACAAAGAACATTCATTTCATTTATGAAATAATTGATGCATAATTTAAATTCACAGTTTGTGCTTTGAATGTAAAAATGATTCCTGTTGGCTGATCAGCAATGAAACTTGTTTTGTGTTATCTTTCTAGTACTAATAATTAATAGCCACTAAATAATTAGAATCCTTGTCTTGTTGATAATGTATTATAAACTGAATCTTGAAATTGTGGCCCAATAAATTGACAGCTACCAGAGAAAATCTAATTATCCTGATAATGTTGATTGTTTTCCCACTGGTTTGTATTTCCTTTGACACAAACAAATTTGAATAGTTCCAAACAAATAGCACACAAAGGTAAACAGACAAAGTTACATTTTCCTAAAGAATCTAAATAAGAGTCTTGAGTTAGAACAGTTGTTTTCATCATGTTTTATTTGCTGATGATTTTGGAAAGTTAAGATCAAGTGCCAAAAAAGAATCTATGCTGAATTCTCACATGATTCCAATCAATCAAATAAGTTGAATGGACATTTAATGCTAAGTTCACTGTCAGTCCTTTGGGAAACTACTGTTAAGTGTGCTGTGAAAAATAATACCACTCTTTCTTTTATAAAAAGAAAAGGCGTAAGTTGATTATGGTCAAGTGTTTAAGCAACTCAGTTTTAGTATGGAGAAAGCAAACTGTTCAAAATCTGATGGAGCACAGTGAAGTGGAAAAGTGGCATACTTGGGGATTTTGAACAAGCATCATCCACATTTTTTTCAGTCTTAAAAAGGGGATTTTCCATGATATTGACTTCATCCAATGAAGGATGTACCCATTGTTTTGAATAGCCATGAGATGTTATACCTGGCTAGATACTTTTACAGGGGGCTTTTGTCTCACGTGTAGTCTTTGATGATGCCACATTCATTGTCAATAAAGACACATAGCATTTCACGGGAATCTGTGACAAGTAGTCCTAAATTAAGACGACAAAAGAGCAATGAAATTTTCTTTCTGTTACTTACAGAACAGAAATAGGCTCACAGACTTTGAAAACAAACTTATGGTTACCAAAAGGGAAAGGTGGAGAAGAGGGAAAAATTAGGCTTTTGGGATTAACATATATACATTACTGTATATAAAATCAATACTTGACAAGGACCTACTGCATACCACAGGGAACTTTACTAAATATTCTGTAATAACCTATATGGGAAAAGGATCTGAAAAAAGAATGGAGATATATATATATATTTATATATATTTATATGTATATATATAATAGAATTACTTTGCTGTACACCTAAAACTAACACAACATTGTAAGTTAACTATACTCTAATATAAAATAAAAATTAAAACAGTAACAACAAAGATTACTGAGATTTTCTATCATGTCACTGAGGCCATGGAATGAGGATTATGCAAGTCTGTTTTGTTGTCACATCCTTTCTGTGGCAGGTACAAGTCTCTGGGCAGATAATAAAATTCATACCTGGGAAACACACCTTTGATGTAAATATATATATTATACACGTGATGTAAATATATTGTGTATATATAGGCTGAGCGCCAAAGAATTGATGCTTTTGAACTGTGGTGTTGGAGAAGACTCTTGAGTCCCTTGGACTGCAAGGAGATCCAACCAGTCCATTCTGAAAGAGATCAACCCTGGGATTTCTTTGGAAGGAATGATGCTAAAGCTGAAACTGCAGTACTTTGGCCACCTCATGCAAAGAGTTGACTCATTGGAAAAGACTCTGATGCTGGGAGGGATTGGGGGCAGGAGGAGAAGGGGATGACAGAGGAAGAGATGGCTGGATGGCATCACTGACTCGATGGACATGAGTCTGAGTGAACTCCAGGAGTTGGTGATGGACAGGGAGGCCTGGTGTGCTGTGATTCATGGGGTCGCAAAGAGTCGGACATGACTGTGTGACTGATCTGATATATATATATATATATCTTCCCTTGTGCTCAGTGTAAAGAATCCACCTGCAATGCAGGATATGTGGGTTTGTTCCCTGAGTGAGGTAGATACTCAGAGAAGGAAATGGCAACCCACTCATAGCTATTGCCACCCCTTGTGCTATGAAGAACGTCAATTCTTTGGCTTCTACTGAAAAAGAAAAAAAGACTGATGCTTTGGGACTTTAGATCATAATGCAACCCTACTGTTTGTTCTTCTTTCAATCTTTCTATTCAAACAAAATTCAGATGCTGCTCTGACCACCTGAAGTAACTCAGAGTTCAGCAGGAAGGCAGAACACTGATTTGACAGATTTTCCCAGACTGTTTATAATATGTGACTTTTTTTCTCATAAACCATAATTGGATAATAATTAGAGAGCTTATTGGTCTTTATTTGTAGAACTATTTATATAGAGTTAGTTGAAAGATTATTGAAGTCAAGGAAAACCAAAGATTAAAGGGAAGCCCTTTGAAAGGGCTTTTGAGTTTAACCTGCTCTGGACTTGGAATCAACACGCTTCTAGAACTGTGCCTAGCTCAATAAATAGCTGCTGCATTAAAGAACTGAATAGTGAGAAAGAAGGGAGGTAATTAAAAATTTGACCTACTATTTGTGAGATATTTTGAAAAATGTTTTGTTTATTTTTTATCATTTAATATTCATAATACTACAACATAGGAAATAAAGTATAAAAAGTTTCTTTTTTAAAAGTATGAAAAGTCTAAAAAACTATAAAAAGTAGTTAGAATACTGGGGAAAATATGAATTTGTGAGCAAAGAGACTGAGATAATATTCTCTCTCTCTTACTGACTAATTGTATCAGATCAGTTCAGTTCATTCACTCAGTAGTGTCCAACTCTTTGCAACCCCATGGACTGCAGCAAACCAGACTTCCCTGTCCATCACCAACTCTCTGAGCTTGCTCAAACTCGTGTCCATTGAGTCGGTGATGCCATCCAACCATCTCATCCTCTGTTGTCCTCTTCTTCTGCCTTCAGTCTTTCCCAGCATCAGGGTCTTTTCCAGTGAGTCAGTTCTTCACATCAGGTGGCCAAAGTATTGTAGCTTCAGTTTCAGCATCAGTCCTTCCAATGCACATTCAGGACTGATTTCATTTAGGATGGACTGGTTGGATTTCCTTGGAGTCCAAGGGACTCTCAAGAGTCTTCCCCAGCATCACAGTTTAAAAGCATCAATTCTTTTGCACTCAGCTTTCTTTATGGTCCAACTTTTACATCCATACATGACTACTGGAAAAACCATAGACTTTGACAGACTAAGGCAAATTGCCTTATGATATAAGGCAAATTTCTTTACTTCATTGATATGTGTGCCAGTCACTCAGTCATGCCTGACTCTTTGTGACCCCATGGACTGTAGCCTACCAGGATCCTCTGTCCATGGGATTTCCAAGGCAAGAATACTGAAGTGTGTTACCCTCCTAAAGGGGATCTTCCCAACCCAGGGATCAAAGCCACATCTCTTATATCTCTTACATCTCCTGCATTGGCAGGTAGGTTTTTTTTTTTTTTTTTTTAACCACTAGCACCTTACTGGTGCTAGTAAGTAAGGAAGCCCCTTACTTCACTGATACATGTGTAATTAAATTGGATGATAATTTTTATTTAAAAAAACTTTAAATTTGCCCTCTACTGCACACATATGCATGTAAACAAATCAGTATATTATGGTGCATAAGACACAGTAGGAGATTGCATTAATTTCCTAGGGCTGCTGTAAAAATGTGCCACCAATTGGGTGTCTTAAAACAAGAGAAATGTATTGTTTCACAGCTCAGGAAATTAGAAGTCCAAAATCAAGGTGTGAGCAAGACCACATTTCCTCTGAGACCAGCAGGAGCATCCTTCCTGGCCTCATCACAGCTCCCAGTGGTGTGCTGGCAACCATCAGCACTCCTTGTCTGCAGACGAGTAACTCCAACCTCTCCTTGCCCGTGGTGTTCTCCCTCTGGGTTTTTACATCTTTTTTGAATGTCTGTCTCTGTGTTCAAAGTTCCCCTTCTGATACAGACATCAGTCAAATTGAACAATCATATTTAATTAAGGCCCACTCTATTCATCTTGTTTCCCTGGTGGCTCAGATGATAAAGCATCTGCCTGCAATGCAGGAGATCTGGGTTCGATCCCTGGGTTGGGAAGATCCCCTGGAAAAGGAAATGGCAACCCACTCCAGTACCCTTGCCTGGAAAATCCCGTGAACAGAGGAGCCTGGTAGGCTACAGTCCACGGGGTCACAAAGAATTGGACACTTCCACTTTCTAATGATTTTGACTTCATGTCAACTTGATTAAATCTTCAAGAGAACCAATTTTCAAATAAAGTCATATCCACAGGTACGAAGGAGGAGGTTACATCTTGAATATGCCTTTGGGGAGGCAAATTTTAACCAAGAATAGTGGCATCACTGACTCAATGGAAATGAGTTTGAGTGTACTCCAGGAGTTTTTGATGGACAGGAAGGCCTGGCGTGCTGCAATTCATGGGGTTGCAGAGTCGGACATGACTGAGCAACTGAACTGAACTGAACCGAACTAAAGTGATCAATACTCTATGTTTAACACTGAAGGCAAAAGGAGAAAGGGGTGGCAGAGGATAAGATGGTTAGATAGCATCACCAAGTCAATGGGTGTGAATTTGAGCAAGCTCTAGAAGATAGACGTGCTTCCCTGGTGGCTCAGAGGTTAAAGCATCTGCCTGCAATGTGGGAGACCTGAGTTCAATCCCTGGGTCAGGAAGATCCCATGGAGAAGGAAATGGCAACCCATTCCAATATTCTTGCTTGGAGAATCCCATGGACAGAGGAGCCTGGTGGGCATGGGGTCCCATGCGACCCCCTACAGCCCATGGGGTCTCAAAGAGTTGGACACGACTGAGCGACTTCACTTTCTGGAAGATAGTGAAGGACAGGGAAGCCTGGTGTGCTGCAGTCCATAGTGCTGCAAAGAGTCAGACATGACTTAGCTACTGAACAGCAATAACAACAAATTCAACATAAGACTTTTGGTTTTTGTCTTCAAATTCTTTCCACTATTCTATGCAACTCTTCCTATAACTGAAAGAGATTTAAGAAGAGAAAATTATGACTTTGATTTAGAATGCATTGTGTTTAAACTGACAATTAGACAGTCATTTATAACTGCCCATTAGAGAGCCTGAGGTTTAATTTATAGCTTCTCATAAACATGTATAGCCAAACAGTCTCATCAACAAAAGCAGAGGTATTAGCCCTAGGCAGCTTATAATTGATTTCAGAGAAGCAGTTTGTGATTTTTCACTAGCTGCTCAAATTAATTATGCAAATCAATATCTTTCCCCAAATTTTTATTGCCAAAGAGATCTCAGCCTTTGTGAATTATATATGCTCTTCCCCAGGGCTTCCCTGATGGCTCAGACAGTAAAGAATCTGGTTTAATCCCTGGATTGGGATTGAATCCCTGGAAAGGAAATAGCTAAACACTCCAGTATTCTTGTCTGGAAAATCCCATGGACAGCGGAGCCTGGTGGGCTATAGTCCAGGGGGTCACAAAGAGTCAGACACAACTGAGCGACTAATGCTTTTCACATACTTTATTCCAAGTCTTTCTTCTCACCTCAGACAAACCTCCTTTTCCCAAAAACTTATGTCAGGTTTTATCCAAATGTCTATTTACAGAATTAACAAAATACATATTATGTCCCATCAAAATTATACTTTTTCAATTTCCAAAAGAATTTCTCAATTTACTCTAAATTTCAGCATGAAACAATCAGATAAATGCATGTCTTGGGATTTTGAACAAGATATTTTCCTGTGCTCTCACACATGGATCCCACTTATAAGATTTGCAAAACTTTTAAATTGGAATAAATAATTACAATGCTTCTTTTTAGTTGTCCCATTCTTTGATCTCTTAGAAAAATTTATATAATTAAAAATATGTTAGTCTTTTCAGGACTTAAGGGGTAGGAAGAAAGATGGTAATAATTCTAGTAAAATAGGTATGTCTCCACATACCTGATCTACTTACTCTATTGTTTTAAAAATTTCCTGCTAGATACAAGCCGATGCAGGAGACAGGTGTTTGATCCCTGGGATGGGAAGATCCCCTGGGGGAAGGATATATTAACCCACTTCAATATTCTTGCCTGGGAAATCCCTTGGAGAGAAGAGTCTAGTGGGCTATAGTCCATGGGGTCACAAAAGAATCAGACATGACTGAACAACTAAACAACAATATGTTTGATTAATTGAATAATCATTACAGAATCATCCTACCTAGCATTAGATTAAAACGCGCTCCTGCTTCTACTTCCACACCAAGGTCCTTGGTGTTCTAGATTGTTAATATGCTTAACAATTTTATTAGTATAACAATTAGAGCCATTCTTCCCACAAATTTCCCATTTTAGGTATCAAACTTTTAGATTTTCTTAATATTAATTAAAAAAGAACTTGAGAAATTTAAAACATCTTTTAAAATTCTTTTACTGTTCATTTGAGAAAGCTAAAGGCAAAGGAATAAACAATTTCATAAATGTTCCCATTATTAAGGCTATTTGACTCTGCCTAATAAATGTGACAATATACAGCCTAGACGTACTACTTTTCCTATTTGGAACCAGTCTGTTGTTCCATGTCCAGTTCTAACTGTTGCTTCCTGACCTGCATACAAATTTCTCAAGAGGCAGGTAAGGTGGTCTGGTATTCCCATCTCCTTCAGAATTTCCCACAGTTTATTGTGATTCACACAGTCAAAGGCTTTGGCATAGTCAATAAAGCAGAAATAGATGTTTTTCTGGAACTCTCTTGCTTTTTCTATGATCCAGAGGATGTTGGCAATTTGATATCTGGTTCCTCTGCCTTTTCTAAAACCACCTTGAACATCTGGAAGTTCATGGTTGTGCAGTAGTTTGAGCATTATTTGACATTGCCTTTCTTTGGGATTGGAATAAAAACTGACCTTTTCCAGTCCTGTGGCCACTGCTGAGTTTTCCAAATTTGCTGGCATGTTGAGTGCAGCACTTTCACAGCATCATCTTTCAGGATTTGAAATAGCTCAACTGGAATTCCATCACCTTCACTAGCTTTGTTCATAGTGATGCTTTCTAAGGCCCACTTGACTTTACATCCCAGGATGTCTGGCTCTAGGTCAGTGATCACACCATCGTGATCATGGGTGGTGAAGATCTTTTTTGTACAGTTGTTCTGTGTATTCTTGCCACCTCTCCTTAATATCTTCTGCTTCTGTTAGGTCCATACCATTTCTGTCCTTTATCGAGCCCATCTTTACAAGAAAATTCCCTTGGTAACTCTAATTGGAATCAAGATTGCCGGGAGAAATATCAATAACCTCAGATATGCAGATGACACCACCCTTATGGCAGAAAGTGAAGAGGAACTAAAAAGCCTCTTGATGAAGGTGAAAGTGGAGAGTGAAAAAGTTGGCTTAAAACTCAACATTCAGAAAACGAAGATCATAGCATCTGGTCCCCTCACTTCATGGGAAATGGACGGGGAAACAGTGGAAACAGTGTCAGACTTTATTTTTCTGGGCTCCAAAATCACTGCAGATGGTAACTGCAGCCATTAAATTAAAAGACGCTTACTTCTTGGAAGAAAAGTTATGACCAACCTAGATAGCATATTGAAAATCAGAGACATTACTTTGCCAACAATGGTCTGTCTAGTCAAGGCTATGGTTTTTCCAGTGGTCACGTATGGATGTGAGAGTTGGACTGTGAAGAAAGCTGAGTGCTGAAGAGTTGATGCTTTTGAACTGTGGTGTGTGAGAAGACTCTTGAGAGTCCCTTGGACTGCAAGGAGATCCAACCAGTCCATTCTGAAGGAGATCAGCCCTGGGATTTCTTTGGAAGGACTGATGCTAAAGCTGAAACTCCAGTACTTTGGCCACCTCATGCGAAGAGTTGACTCATTGGAAAAGACTCGGAGTCTGGGAGGGATTGGGGGCAGGAGGAGAAGGGGCCGACAGAGGATGAGATGGCTGGATGGCATCACTGACTCGATGTACGTGAGTCTGAGTGAACTCCGGGAGTTGGTGATGGACAGGGAGGCCTGGCATGCTGTGATTCATAGGGTCACAAAGAGTCGGACATGACTGAGGGAATGAACTGAACTGAAGTGAACTGAATAAATGTGAATGTCATGCATGGATTCTCTGTTTTGCAAACTTGTTTTTTAAATCATTTGCATTTTTTCTTTTACTCAAAATCTCTTGGTTTGCATGCTTTATCATTTACATATCCATTTTCTATGTTTGAAAAAAATTGACAATATTAAATTATGATCTAGAAACTGCTAATTGACCATTAAAGGAAATTAGAATAGTGATACATTTCACCAGTTTTATAAAGAGGTTTCATCATTTTGCATTATTTTCTATGATTAGATTTATGTGATTTATTTAATATAAATAAAATAATATAGACATCATATGAGATTTAAAAGTATTTAGCAAGATAGTGGTTTTACTTGATGTCATAACACCTATTTTAAACATTTAAATGTATAAAGTCCTCTTTGAATATGTAACTATCATTTTGCACCATAGCCACAGGTTTGCTTTGAGACTAAATAGAATGAAAACTAATAGAATGCTTTAAAAACATGTTTAAATATCTTCTTAAATATGAGAGAGATGACTTTACTCAGTCATTTGCTGTGCTTTGTCGCTCAGTTGTGTCAACTCTTTGTGACCCGCTGGACTATAGCCCACGAGGCTCCTCTGTCCATGGAATTCTCCAGGCAAGAATACTGGAGTGGATTGCCATTTCCTTCTCCAGGGGATCTTCCTGACCCAGGGATCAAACACAGGTCTCTCACATTGCAGGTGGATTTTTTTACCCTCTAATTATGTCTGCAAGGGCTTCCCCTGGTGGCTCAGATGGTAAAGCGTCTGCCTGCCATGCAGGAGACCCGCGTTCAATCCCTGGGTCAGGAAGATCCCCTGGAGAAGGATATGGCAACCCACTCCAGTATTCTTACCTGGAAAATTCCATGGACAGAGGAGCCTGGTAGGCTACAGTCCATGGGGTCGCAAAGAGTTGGAAACTACTGAGCGTCTTCACTTTCACTTATGTCTGCAAAGTCCTTTCACAGAAGTCCCTAGATTCATCTTCAATTAAACAATAAAGAGATAAAAAACACTGATGGTATGTCTTTATAATTCTGTCTACCCCAATCATTTTTTAATAATCTACCTTCTACATACTAGAACCCTGACCTGCCTAAAGCTGCCCTTCCACTTGTGCAATGGATGCCATCCCCTCTACTCTAATTAAGCCTCTTATTTTTCAACCATTCTTCAACACCATATACAATAAAGTTACTCATTACTCTTTGTTGAAAGATCTTCATTTATCTCCTGATCACCACACTCCCCATATTTACCTCATACTGCATTATTCACCTTATTTCAGGCTCCTTTGCTGGATTCTTTTTCTGTTTCCTACCTTTACGTGCCAGAAATCCCCAGGGCTGAACTCTTATCCATCTACTTTCTCTCCAATTACCGCATACAATATCATGTTGTAAACATCATTTTAATAATTGTCTCCTAACCTCTTCCCTCCAGTTCAATGTGGCATATCCTACTATCTGTTCAACATTTTAAATAGACATCTCATATATGCACATCATAACATTTTTTTATTTGGAGTATAATTGCTTTACCACGTTGTGTTAGTTTCTGCTGTACAAGAGAAGGAATCAGCTATATGCATATATCCTCTCCCTCTTGGA
Organism: Bubalus kerabau; assembly: GCF_029407905.1. NCBI lineage: Eukaryota > Metazoa > Chordata > Mammalia > Artiodactyla > Bovidae > Bubalus > Bubalus kerabau. The sequence continues at coordinate 51,657,857 of NC_073625.1, forward strand.
CCTCTGACCACCGCCCCCCCCACCACCAGCAACATCAACCCACCTAGGTCATCAGAGCACTGAACTAGGCTCTGTGTGCTATACAGAAATTTCCCGATAGCTGTCTATTTTACACATTGTAGTGTATACACATCAAACCTACCTTCCAATTTGTCCCACCTCTCTTTGCCCTGCTGTGTCCACAAGTCCATTCTCTATGTCTGCATCTCTATTTCTGCTCTGCAAATGGGTTCATCTGTAGCATTTTTCTAGATTCCACATATGTGTGTTAATATCTGATATTTGTTTTCCTGACATCACTGTGTGACAGACTCTAGGTTTATCCACATCTTTACAAATGACACAATTTCATTCCTTTTTATTACAGAGTAATATTCCACTGCATTGTATATAAGATGCTTACTCCTTGGAAGGAAAGTTATAACCAACCTAGATAGCATATTCAAAAGCAGAGACATTACTTTACCAACAAAGGTTCGTCTAGTCAAGGCTTTGGTTTTTCCTGTGGTCATGTATGGATGTGAGAGTTGGACTGTGAAGAAGGGTGAGTGCTGAAGAATTGATGCTTTTGAACCGTGGTGTTGGAGAAGACTCTTTTTTTTTTTTTAAAAAAAAAAAAAAAGACATTTATTCAGCGTCATGATCAGACTATTACATTTAGCAATCAACAGCATGGGTGCAAAAAAAAAAAATCTACATTAAAATCCTTTGTTGGAATGCTTTACACTTTCCACAGAACAGAAACTAAAATAACCTGTTATACAATTAGTCACAAGTACAGTCCTCGAGTTTTTTGCCCATACACATGAGTATTGTCTAAAACATGTCTTCTTTGTAGCAGCTAGGCCCTGCCACCACTGTGCTTGGCTGAGTTCACAAATCTGTTGTAACCTGTAGCTTCCCTGTCACTTCTCTGGCTCTCCTCTCCTGCTAAGCTTTGTTTCCTGGCAGTAATTAAAACCTTCTGCCACTGCCATAGCTACTGCTGCTGCTGGAGCCACCATAGCCACCTTGGTTTCGTGGTTTGGCAAAGTATTGGCCTCCACCACCATAGGGGCCAGAACTTCTGCCTCCAAAGTTTCCTCCTTTCATGGGTCCAAAATTTGAAGATTGATTATTGTAATTGCCAAAATCATTGTAGCTTCCGCCACCTCCAAAATTGCTTCCGTCATTACCAAATCCATTATATCCATCCCCACTGCCACCATATCCGCCACCACCACGGCTGCCACCAAAGCCACCTCGACCACTGAAGTTTCCTCCACGACCAAAGTTGTCATTCCCACCAAAACCACCTCCTCGACCGCCACCAAAGTTCCCAGAACCACTTCGACCTCTCTGGCTGGATGAAGCACTGGCCATCTCTTGCTTAGACAGGGCTTTTCTCACTTCACAGTTGTGGCCATTCACAGTGTGGTATTTCTGAATGACAATCTTGTCTACGGAGTCATGGTCATCAAAGGTTACAAAAGCAAAGCCTCTCTTTTTGCCACTGCCTCGGTCAGTCATGATTTCAATTACTTCAATTTTCCCGTACTGTTCAAAATAATCTCTCAGGTGATGTTCTTCAGTGTCTTCTTTAATGCCACCAACAAAAATCTTTTTCACAGTTAAGTGGGCACCAGGTCTTTGAGAATCTTCTCTTGAGATGGCCCTCTTTGGTTCCACAACTCTTCCGTCCACCTTGTGTGGCCTTGCATTCATGGCCGCATCCACCTCCTCCACCGTGGCATATGTGACAAACCCGAAGCCTCTGGAGCGCTTGGTGTTTGGATCCCTCATTACCACACAGTCTGTGAGCGTTCCCCATTGCTCAAAATGGCTCCTCAGACTCTCATCGGTTGTTTCAAAGCTCAATCCTCCGATGAAGAGCTTCCGCAGCTGTTCGGGCTCTTTGGGAGACTCTGATTTAGACATGACGGCAGTGGAGGCGGGGAAGACTTCAACGATGCTTTCTCGGCGGCGTCCACGGGCAGAAAGCTGGAGAAGACTCTTGAGAGTCCCCTGGACTGCAAGGAGATCCAACCAGTCCATTCTGAAGGAGATCAGCCCTGGGATTTCTTTGGAAGGAATGATGCTAAAGCTGAAACTCCAGTACTTTGGCCACCTCATGCGAAGAGTTGACTCATTGGAAAAGACTCGGATGCTGGGAGGGATTGGGGGCAGGAGGAGAAGGGGCCGACAGAGGATGAGATGGCTGGATGGCATCACTGACTCGATGGAAGTGAGTCTGAGTGAACTCCGGGAGTTGGTGATGAACAGGGAGGCCTGGCGCGCTGCGATTCATGGGGTCACGAAGAGTCAGACTGAGCGACTGAACTGAACTGAATTGATACATATATACGGAATGTGACCACATCTTTATCCACTTATCTGTCATCAGACATTTTGGTTACTTCCATGTCCTGGCTACTGTAAATAGTGCTGCAATGAACACTGGGTTACAGTACATCATGACTCTTGATGTTTTTACATTTTGCCCTCCATTTAGGCTTCCAAAGGCATTCAACAAACTTCCTAAGCCTCAAACCAAGATTTGATCCTTTGTTTCCTTATATCTATCTTCTGTGTCCTATCCAGCAGCAAGTCCTTGTTAGAATCTGCTACTTTCTCTTGCCTAAATTACTGCAACAACCTTGCACTCTCAGGTTCCATTCTTGAGCACTTACAATTCACGCATCAAACAGTAGCAAGATGTCAATCAGATCACCTTCTTGTCTTAAACATTTTCAATAGCTTTGGGCAGCCATTCCCTGCTCCAGGGGATCTTCTTGACCTAGGAATTGAACCCCATCTCTGACATTCCAGGCAATTTATTTACTGTCTGAGCCACCAGGGAATCTCCTCCATTATACCTAAAATTCCATTAAAAGTCATTGTGCTGTGCTCTACTGTGTCTGACTCTTTGTGACCCTATGGACTGTAGCCTGCTAGGCTCCTCTGTCCATAGAAATTTTCAGGCAAGAATACTGAATCGGTTTTCTACTCCAGGGAATCTTCCTGATCCAGGGATTGAGTTTATGCCTCTTGCATCTCCTGCGTTGAAAGGTGGATTCTTTATCCCAATACCATCTGGAAAGCTTCCATACTATGCTTGATCTTAGCCAAAAGGCTGACAACAAGTTCCAGAAGGCCCTGCCTGCATAATCTCACCACTGCCTAACTTTATGAATTTATCTCTCAACATCCTTTTCTTTACTGTTAGCTTAGCTGATAGCCTAATCTAGTCACAGTAACTTTCTCACTACTTCATCATGCAAAATAATTCCCACCTTAGAACATTTAGATGAGAATTTCCTTTGGGGCTTCCCAGCTGGTGCTAGTGGTAAAGAACTTGCCTGCCAATGTAGGAGACATAAAGAGGCAAGTTTCATCCCTGGATGGGGAATCTCCCCTGGAGAAGGGCATGACAACCTGCTCCAGTATTCTTGCCTGGAGAATCCCTTGGACAGAAGAACCTGATGGGCTATGGTCCATAGGATCACAAAGAGTCAGACATGACTGAAGGGACTTAGAACATACACACAGCTTGTTCTTTGGCTTAAACACTTAACAAATGTATCTCCTTTACTTCATCCTTGTGTTCAAATATCTATCCAAACTGACTTTTCTTGATCATCTTATGTTAGTGGCATATCCTCTCTGTATGTAATTCCTTTCTTCAAACACATATCTCTACTACATCATGTATTTATTGCCATCTCCCTGGAATGTAATCCTAACGAGGTCAGGCATTTTATTTTTTATTTTAAGCTTTGCCTCTGAACATAGAAAACTGGCATAAAGAGAACTCTAAATATTTACTGGAAAACTGACGGAATCCAGTTGGGATCTCTGTCATATCACTGAGTTGTTAGTTCTTAACTCATTATATTCTGGAATCTTCTGGGAGTTTTTAAAATATTGATGCTTTGACCTTATTCCAATTAAACAAGAATTTCTGGATTTGGGATTGGCTACTCCAACTCATGAGAGAATACAAAAAACTGCTGGTGGTGGCATTATAAATCTACTATAGTAGCCTGAGCCTTGTCCCTGTCTCTGCCCCTAACTGTGGATTAATGGCCATCATGGATATGGCTTCAGCTTCCACTGTCCTTTTTCCTATGAAAGATATTGGTCCCTTCTATTCTACTAAAAAACTTATATTAAGAAGACCAAATCTTTTATATAATTAGCACAAAATTATTTTTTCTACTGGAAGAGATGTTTAGATAGCATCACTGACTCAGTGGACATGAGTTTGAGCAAACCCCGGGAGATAGTGAAGGACAGGGGAGCCTGACATGCTACAGTATGAGATCACAAAGAGTCAGACATGACTTGGCAACTGAACAAAAACAACAAAAATTTTAACTATTTTATTTGGAGCCCATCTTTGACCACAAAAAGTAAAAACCACTTACCTTGAAAACTAGCTTCTTCATAAAGGACTGATTTTTGTCCTAATTGTGGCTGATTAACATGGTACTAACTTCCTTATTTATGATAATAATCCTGGTCATATTTCTTATAAGTTTATTTATTGCCATTGAAAATTTTAGTGTCTTATCCACATATTAACAGGAATATGTTTTATGTAAGTTTTGCAATGTATAAACAATATATTTTATACTTATTTTTCCTCTGGGATTAATTTTATTAGGGAAAATCCTTTAGAAATTGTTCTTATAATAATTTAACTGAGACATTTTCTTGAAAGAAAGCTTGTGCTTCTCACATCTTTGACAGGTACTCTAATTTTAGATATGGGACTTGGAAGATGTCTTAAAACTTGAGTTCAGTTACTTCCCCTGACTTTCACTACTATGACTTAGATCTCCATAATTTCTCTTCTATAAATTGCACAGAACAGCAAACTCTGGTACTAACTGTAAAAAAAACACTGTTATATAATTTGTTATTTTAGCCATTTTAACTAATGCAGATTTTTCACTTGTCTTATCCTTTTATGAAGAGTCCTGCCCTCACTATCTCTCCATAGTTTTTGAAGCTTTTTAGGAAATAATTGTTATCAAGTAAGGTCAAACTAATCGATGCTGCATACAACTAGAGAAAATTCATATACATATTACATTCCCCATAACTTCTAATTATTGAGTATTCATTTTATTTAATTAAATTATTAATGATTTAGTCCTTCAGAAAAAATATATTATGAACATAGAGATAAGAAAACAGAAATAAAGCAAGTACTTTCTCAAGGTCAATTAGGAAGGGTATAGCAGTAGCAGGAGTTAGAAAAAATCTGGGACTGATTATGAAATTAGAAAAAGCCTCAAAATAAGCTGTAATAAAATTTAAACCAAACTTAAAGTCATAAAGTAGTTAGATATTTTTTATACTTTTTTGGGGGAAATTAATAAAGATAACTGGGTAATGTTGGTTACTCTTCTCAATGATGAAATATACACATGCTCAAAATTCTCCAAGCCAGGCTGGAACCAGAGATCAAATTGCCAACATCCGCTGGATCATCAAAAAAGCAAGAGAGTCCCAGAAAAACATCTATTTCTGCTTTATTGACTATGCCAAAGCCTTTGACTGTGTGGACCACAATAAACTGTGGAAAATTCTGAAGGAGATGGGAATACCAGACCCCCTGACCTGCCTCTTGAGAAGCCTGTATGCAGGTCAGGAAGCAACAGTTAGAACTGGACATGGAACAACAGACTGGTTCCAAATAGGAAAAGTAGTACATCAAGGCTGTATATTGTCACCCTGCTTATTTAACTTATATGCAGAGTACATCATGAGAAATGTTGGGCTGGAAGAAGCACAAGCTGGAATCAAGATTGCAGGGAGAAGTATCAATAACCTCAGATATGCAGATGACACCACCCTTATGGCAGAAAGTGAAGAAGAGCTAAAGAGCCTCTTGATGAAAGAGAAAGAGGAGAGTGAAAAAGTTGGCTTAAAGCTCAACATTCAGAAAACGAAGATCATGGCATCCAGTTCCATCACTTCATGGGAAATAGATGGGGAAACAGTGGAAACAGTGTCAGAATTTATTTTTTGGGGCTCCAAAATCACTGTGGATGGTGATTGCAGCAATGAAGTAAGCCAGAAAGAAAAACACCAATACAGTATACTAACGCATATATATGGAATTTAGAAAGATGGTAACAATAACCCTGTGCACGAGACAGCAAAAGAGACACTGATGTATAGAACAGTCTTATGGACTCTGTTGGAGAGGGAGAGGGTGGGAAGATTTGGGAGAATGGCATGGAAACATGTGTAATATCATGTATGAAACAAGTTGCCAGTCCAGGTTCAATGCACGATACTGGATGCTTGGGGCTGGTGCACTGGGACGACCCAGAGGGATGGTGTGGGGAGGGAGGAGGGAGGAGGGTTCAGGATGGGGAGCATATGTATACCTGTGGCAGATTCGTTTTGATGTTTGGCAAAACTAATACAGTGTTTCAGGTTTAAAAATAAAATAAAATAAAATAAAAAAGAAATTAGAATATGCTTACTCCTTGGAAGGAAAGTTATGACCAACCTAGACAACATATTAAAGAGCGGAGACATTACTTTGTCAACAAAGGTCTGTCTAGTCAAGGCTATGATTTTTCCAGTGGTCATGTATGGGTGTGAGAGTTGGATTGTGAAGAAAGCTGAGCGCTGAAGAATTGATGCTTTTGAACTGTGGTGTTGGAAAAGACTCTTGAGAGTCCCTTGGGCTGCAAGGAGATCCAACCAGTCCATCCTAAAGGAAATCAGTCCTAGGTGTTCATTGGAAGGACTGATGTTGAAGCTGAAACTCCAATACTTTGGCCACCTGATGGGAAGAGCAGTCTCATTTGAAAAGACCAGGATGCTGGGAAAGATTGAAGGCAGGAGGAGAAGGGGACGATAGAGGATGAGATGGTTGGATGGCATCACTGACTCAATGGACATGGGTTTGGGTAAACTCGGGCAGTTGGTGATGGACAGGGAGGCCTGGCGTGCTGCGATTCATGGGGTTGCAAAGAGTTGGACACGACTGAGCGACTGAGCTGTAGCTAGTGTCGTTTGAAGTCTGAACTTTTAAGGTGTACTTTCATTGTTAAAACTGTCCTCTAGCCTCTGTGAGCTACCACAGTAACAACTCTGCCGGGCTAGGTTATGATGGCACTTGATATATTGGTGGCTTGAGTTTGAAATAGGTAGAATTGAATGATTTAGGCTATGGCCACTAACTACTTTCTTTCTGTGGAATAATTCTTTACATTGCATTCTAAATGTAATAATCTCTCAGTCCTTTGGATCTTTATTATTGTACTCCTTTTCTTCTTCTGCTTCTTCAGTGTCATCAAAATAATGTATTCATCCTCTTTATTGCAGTTGCTCTCCTGATAGTGTGGACCACTAATGCAGCAGTCACACTACACACACAGGACCAGGCTGCAATAGGAGGCCTGATTTCTCTTTAAAATTTCACCCCCAGTGAACACTTGTATCATTGCCACATTATCAACACTGTTCTGAATTTCTTATTCCATAGACAAAAATATCTGTGCATGTTTCCAATAAAATTGCTTTATTGACATAGAAAAGTTGGTTTATTTATTCTTCTAAGTGGGATTTTTTCACTTAAGTTTTGCCAGTATTTTTTACAATAAACAATATGCTTCATTTTGAATTATATTTCTTAGTAATGATTCCTTATGCCTGCACTTGGTTGCTCAGTCATATTTGATTCTGTGCAACTGTGTGGACTGTAGCCCATCAAGCTCCTCTGTCCATGGAAATTTCCAGGGGAAGATACTGGAGTGGGTTGCTATTTCCTCCTCCATGGTATCTTCCCTACTCACAGATCAAACCCATATTTCCTGCATCTCCTGTATTGGCAGGCTTGTTCTTTACCACAAGCACCACTTGGGAAGCCTGGAGTGATTCCTTATAAAAGACTTATATAAAGCTTTCTTATAAGATGTTGTTACTTCTTTTTTACTTTTTTGATGTGGACCATTTTTAAAGTCTTTATTGAATTTGTTACAATATTATTTGTTGTTTCTGGCCATGAGGCTATCAGACGTATGGAATCTTAGCTCACTGACCAGTGATCAAATTTCCTGCATTGGAAGGGGAAGTTTCAACCACTGGACCACCAGAGAAGTTCCCAAGGTATTTTTCCTTCTTGAGCTAGTATAATTTTACCATGATTCAAATATTTCAGAACTAATTGAGTATAGATTTTTCCCAAAATGAAAGAAGTAATGCCCTTTCATTTTACAGATAAGAACTCTTACATATCTTCTTTTCTTTGTTGCCTCAACCTGTGCACCTTTAAGCATCTTCAAAGGTACATAAGAAGGGAATCTTCCACAGTTCTACATTCCTTTCACATAATTACTTTGGTGAGCTGAGAGAGAAGTAAAACACACAAGGATTATTGCTCTATCTTTAGGGAACTTTGCTGCAAAAGTCAAAACCAGAGATGGGAATTATTATTCTCTTTGCACATATGTGAAAATTGACATTTTTAAGAGACTGAGAAATGCAAGTCTACACAATGTCTAATGGATAGAACCAAGATTTGAATGAAAGACCTGTGAGGCTCCATATACTGGGCACTCAATCAATGTGTTCTAACACTTTAAAACTCATTTCAAGAAGTAAACAGAAAAATATACGTATTTAGTCTAGAAGGAGAGCTTTGGCTCTTTTGAAAGGAAGAAAATAAGAGTCAAAAACTAGAAAATTTAGATATGATGCAAGAAGTGGGTAGATTGTACCCAGTCATCTAGTTAGGTAATGTTAAGCACAGTCATAGGCTTTAAAGACTTGATAGTAATTACCTTTTATTAAAGGACTCCAGCTGCAAGAAGTGCAGATGAAGCAAATATGTAAATGAAATCATGCATCAGTTAGCACCAAAACTTTAAAAATCAAAAGGCAAAGATATAATTGGGCTGTTTTGCACAGTTGTGAAAATAAACAGGAATGCAAAATATCCATGGAGGGGACCACACCCACAATGAAGGAGTATAAAAGTCTGATGCAGCTGGTAATATCCATTCTAAGGAGAGTCACTTTCGACATCCAACCAAATCCTCAAGCCCTGACACAATGAGCTACTACTACGGCAACCACTATGGTGGTCTTGGCTATGGTCTTGGTGGCTTTGGTGGCCTGGGCTATAGCTATGGCTCCACCTATAGTCTTGGAGGCTATGGTGGTTATGGCTGTGGCTACTTCCATCCCTCTTTCTATGGGAGATACTCGTCCTCTAGATTCTTCTGAGAATACAGTCCCGTGTGTGAAAATTCACAGCTTTAATATTTTTGTCATCAAGTGATTCTGTTCCTTCTTTCACTATCATTAGTGACATCAAGAGCTTTTCCTGAGTTGCTGCTAAAGAAGACATCAAAATGTAGACTAATCCTCTGAATCTGAGAAGATTTGTTTCCTTGATCCATAATCTCATAACCCAGGTTGGGTACCATTGTTCCAGCTGTGTTATTGAACTGAACTTTCTTCTCGATTCCTTTGGGGATATTTTGGGGCATATTACCTAATAAATTTTGGCTATGGAAATCTAAAATCTTGCTTTCTTTTCCATTGAAGATATTGGTTCTCAAGGTTCTACTGAAAAAGATGACCGTCATTTCAGAACTCAGGTTATTACAGTATTTTCTGTGATATGTTTCTTTTTTGGTCTTCCAACATGACCAGTGACATTCTTGAAGTCTTCCCACATGGTGCTGGTGGTAAAGAATCTGCCAACCAATATAGGAGATGCAAGAGACATGGTTCGATCCTTGGATCAGGAAGATCCCTTGGAGAAGGAAATGGAAACCCACATTAGTATTCTTGCCTGGAAAATTCAATAGAGGAGCTTGGTGGGTTATAGTCTATGGGACCACAAAGAGTCAGACACCACTGAGAAACTGAGCACAAATAAGACACAAACATGACCAATGACATTCTTGAGAGCTTCCCTTAGGCCACCAAGAAGATATCACCATGTAAAGGGAATATTAGTTTCAGTAGGGACCTATCTCTCTGATAAGAGTTTTGCTACTCAAACTGGATATTGCCATATATAGAAATATACACACATATAGAATATACATAAACATGCATACATCATATGCCACCACCTTCATTATACTTTCTGTGACATTTCTGGAGATACATTTTAATAAATTTTCCATGAACTTATAATACTTGACTTCATTTCTTTTCATCTATTCTAATGCACTGCCAGAGAAGGCAATGGCACCCCACTCCAGTACTCTTTCCTGGAAAATCCCATGGATGGAGGAGCCTGGTGGGCTACAGTCCATGGGGTCATTGAGAGTCGGACATGACTGAGCGACTTCACTTTCACTTTTCACTTTCATGCATTGGAGAAGGAAATGGCAACCCACTCCAGTATTCTTGCCTGGAGAGTCCCAGGGACGGGGGAGCCTGTTGGGCTGCCGTCTATGGGGTCGCACAGAGTCGGACACGACTGACGCGACTTAGCAGCAGCAGCAGCAATGCACTGCCAGAACCTGAATATTTATGTGCCCCGAGAATTCCTATATTGAAACACAATCCCCAGTGTGATAGCATTTGGAGGTGGGGCCTTTGGGAGGTGATTAGGTCATGAGGGAAGAGCTTTCACGAATGAGATTAGTGCCCTCATAAAAGAGATCCCAGAGAGCTCCCTCACTCCTTCTGCCATGTGAGGGCACGAGAAGACAGCGGTCCCTGAAGGATGAAACGGGTCTTTACCAGACACTAGATCTTCTGGAAACTTGATCTTGGATTTCTAGTCTCTAGAACTGTGAGAAATGTCTGTTGTTTATAAGTCATCCAGTATATGGTATTCCACAATAGGCAGCCTTAATGATAAACACTTAAATTTTATGTTTCAAAAATAAATTTTTGAAAAATGGGTGAGTTTTTTTTTAAAGATTATATAGATTAAATTTTTTATGTCTATAATTATATATATCTATATATATATATACACGCACACACACAGACACACACGCACATACACACACATATATTTTTCTCTGTGAAAGAATAAAAGTCCTTAATTCATGTCAATGTTTCCTTAGATATAAAAGTCAGAATTTTTAAGACTACAATTTTTTATTTGCCATGAATTTTAATCAGAAAAATCCTTTCATTATTACATAACACTCAATGGAACTAAATAACTTAGACATTTATAATTACAAATACATTCAAAATCTCCAGTATATTCAACTTTTGTTGGTGGGCTGGAGCTGTCTCATACTGGCTTACAAGAGTGGTTTTGAGCATCACTCTTCAACTTCATGTTTAGTGGCTTCACTTTGGTTGACTGAAAGAGACCTTGATCAGAATACTGACATCACAGAAACCAGCAAAGGCTAAAGTCAGGCTTCTTCCTCTTTTTTTAAGGAAGACTTTTTTTTTTCCCTTCCTTGTTCCCTTCCTTTCTCTCTTTTACTTTCTTTCTTATTCTTTCACTCTTTCTTTACAACTGGTGATATCCATTCTGAATTAGGTACAATATCGTTTTTTTTTTTTTTAAATATCCAGTATGTAAGAAGAAAACAAAATGCTTTGTTATTTTTATGTGTATTTTGTGCATGTCACTTCAGTTCAGTCGCTCAGTCATGTCCAACTCTTTGCAATCCCATGGACTGCAGTGTGTCAGGCCTCCCTGTCCATTACCAAATCCTGGAGTTTACTCAAACTCATGTCCATTGTGTCGGTGATGGCATCCAACCATCTCATCCTCTGTCATCCCCTTCTCCTCCCATCTTCAACCTTTCTCAGCATCAGGGTCTTTTCCAATGAGTCTGTTCTTCACATCAGGTGGCCAAAGAATTGGAGTTTCAGCTTCAGCATCAGTCCTTCTAATGAATATTCAGGATTGATTTCCTTTAGGATAGACTGGTTTGATCTCCTTACCATCCAAGGGACTCTCAAGAGTCTTCTCCAATTAAAAGCATCAATTCTTCAGCACTCAGGTTTCTTTCTTCTTCAACTCTCACATCCATACATGACTACTGGAAAAACCATAGCTTTGAGTAAACGGACCTTTGTTGGTAAAGTAATGTCTCTGCTTTTTAATATGCTGTCTGGGTTGGTCATAGCTTTTCTTCCAAGGAGCAAGCACTTTTTAATTTCAAGGCTGCAGTCACCATCTGCAGTGATTTTGGAGCCCCCAAAAATAAAGTCTCTCACTGTTTCCATTGTTGTGCATGTATCCCACAGTTATTGTTATTTTTATTAGTTGTGTAAGAAAAAAGCAACTTCTGCATCTTTCCCTCTCTTTAGAGTACCTAAATGCCACTGTATCTTTAGAAGTCAAAGTTGTTAGACTCTCATAGCATCTTCTCCTATGAAAGAGGAGGAAGCCTGAGACTTCCCTGTGCTCTCTCTTCCTTGGTTATTTCAGCACTGCAATTTATATCAGTTTACTTTTTGATATTTGATTCTTCTTTTTTCTCATTTATAGACATGGGTTTGGAATGAATGCTCTTGCTTTGGATGGCTCCTGACACTGTTCCTCCTTTAACCCTTGCCAGGAATTCTAATTCCTGTCTTTGGCCTTCTGTAATCAATCCTGAGATTGGTTATTGCCTCCTGACTCCACTATCACCTTCCTCATACCCCTGTTTTCACCTCCAAATATTCCTACTATCACAAGAACAAACATTCATGGACGCCTCATTCAGCTGGTTGAACCATACAGGACTTGGTGATATTCAAGTGATTTCTTACATACCCTTCTACCACTGGGCTCAAAGATAACCAGAAAATGGTTATTAAAGTCACAGTTTTTGTTAATTGCTTTTCATGATTCCAGGTAATTAGGAAAGTTAAAACAGTTCTCTCTCACTGTTTTTTTTTTTTTTTAAGTTATTTAAAAAAAATTTTTTTTAATTTTATTTTATTTTTAAACTTTACAATATTGTATTAGTTTTGCCAAATATTGAAATGAATCTGCCACAGGTATACATGTGTTCCCCATCCTGAACCCTCCTCCCTCTTTCCTCCCCATACCATCCCTCTGGGTCGTCCCAGTGCACCAGCCCCAAGCATCCAGTATCGTGCATTGAACCTGGACTGGCAACTTGTTTCATACATGATATTATACATGTTTCAATGCCATTCTCCCAAATCTTCCCACCCTCTCCCTCTCCAACTGTTTTTAACCAAAGCCTTAGCTTTTCAATAAACTGTAAAGCAACTATTTCAGCATAAAATGACATTACTGAAGGATATTTTCATCTTAGTTCACAGGTAAAATATACAATGGTAACAAGATCAACAAGTACATTTCATGTGGATAAAGAGAATGCGTAATAATGTAAAGTGAAGCTTGAGGGTCATTGTTAACTTCTTAGTGGGAAAACAGATTTTGGCATATCTCAAACATTATATAAAGGGACTTTTTCTCTTCATATTGTATGCATTTTTGAGGGAAGAAATGGTAAGAACAGGACTGTGTTTACATAAACAAAAGTTTTTAAACTTGGGGTTAATAAGGACTATCCAAAACTAGATTTGGGACCAAAGTATTTACTTATCACAGCATTTTTATTACTTAAAACAATCTTTCAATGCCTTATATTATGAAATACTGTTAAACTCCAAACATGGAGATCAACCTCTCAAATCTTTCCTCCAGTAGGAGTCACTACCCAGAGAACAAGACGTTAGTGTGGTCAGGTTCTACCTCAACCCTTGAGCTAGAGCTGCTCTAGTCATACGTCAGCTGACAATCAGTCACTAGGCACAGCATTTCTGCTTAACGTGGGTCTCCTCTGAAAGCAATCTTGGCTGAAGTGTTCCTCCTGGGCAGCAGAGAATTTGTAGGGTCTGCGTTATGGTTTCATGACTCCCCTGCTTAGTCCTACTTTCTTTTCCTTTCACTGATGTTCCTCCTTGATGTCATTCTTGACTCCATCGCAGTGTTTGCTTCTCAACAAACAGATGTTGACACGGCAGTGGGTGAAAAAGGAAAAGAAAGGAAAAGGAAAATAATGATAAAGAAATCTGACCACTAGGTGGCAGTGTGAAAGGGAGAAGAAATACCATGCTAATAGATCCAACCAGTCCATTCTGAAGGAGATCAGCCCTGGGATTTCTTTGGAAGGAATGATGCTAACTCTGAAACTCCAGTACTTTGGCCACCTCATGCCAAGAGTTGACTCATTGGAAAAGACTCTGATTCTGGGAAGGATTGGGGGCAGGAAGAGAAGGGGACGACAGAGGATGAGATGGCTGGATGGCATCACTGACTCGATGGACGCGAGTCTGAATGAACTCCGGGAGTTGGTGATGGACAGGGAGGCCTGGCTGCTGCGATTCATGGGGTCGCAAAGAGTCGGACATGACTGAGCGATTGAACTGAACTGAACTGAGTAGTAAGCCAGTGGATTGAAACATGCATTTTCCCATATGTAAAATAGATGATCAGTGCAATTTCCATGCATGAAGCAGGGCACTCAAAGCTGGTGTTCTGGGACAACCCAGAAGGTTGGGGTGGGGAGGAAGGTGGGAGGGGGGTTCAAGTTGGGGGGACTCCTGTACACCTGTGGCTGATCAAGTCAAGGTATGATAAAAAGCACCACAATATTGTAAAGTAATTAGCCTCCACTTAAAATAAATAAATTAAAAAATAATAGTAAAATAAATAAAATAGTGGGATTCTGAGCTAGAATGGGTGAAAATGGCACAGGGACAAGAGTCAGTCCCCCCCCCCTCCCCCGGAGAATAAGTACATGTGAGAAAAAATATATAACAAAGATGCCAACTCCCAGTTACAGGAAACATTGGTATATCACAGGTGGTCAGGAGGATTTTTTATTTTTTATTTTTGTAAGGGAAGAGAAGAAAATCATGCTGCTTTGTGTGAGGACAGGTCAGTTCTCTTATAGAATTTGGTATTTGCAAGTGCAGAGATGGTTAAAAGTTGGTGACATAGAATATGCAGAAAAGAGGGTAGTTATAACTTGTCCAAATTTTTCTAAATAGATGATGTCTTTGTTATCTAATTGATAACAGACCTGGGCTTTATTTTTCATAATTAAATTTAACAAATTTCTAATTTAATTACTGAATAATTAAAGAAAAAGGTATTTGGGAAAGATAAAAACAAAATCTAAGACAGAAAAAAGAAGTATCATTTGTCAGTATTAAAAATTCCAGAAAAATGTTAGGAATTATCTGTTTCATGAAAGAAAGTGTGAGCATTTAATTTTAATGTAGAAATGCATGAAAAAATCAGCTTTGAAGATGAACACAATTAAAGCAAATATTAATCTTGAGTTATGAAAATTAAAGTATGTTCAAAGGAAAAATGTCTTCATGAATCTTTAGAACTATGTTTAATAAGAAAACTATGACCTAATAGTACCATTTTTCACCAAGGATACATTTTCAAAGAGAATGGCATTTGTGTTATGTGGCTTACCGCACACCCTTACGGAGGGGATATAGAAGTCTGCATGCAGTTAGTGATCTTCATTCTCAGGAAACTCACCTTCAACATCCAACCAAACCTTCAGCCTCTGACACAATGAGCTACTACTACGGCAACTACTGTGGCAGCCTTGGCTGTGGCTTCGGTGGTTTGGGTGGCCTGGGCTATGGCTTTGGTTCCAGCTATGGCCTTGGATGTTATGGTGGTTATGGCTTTGGCTACTTCCACCCCACTTTCTATGGAAGATATTCATCAACTAGACTCTTTTGAAAGACCTGATCATTATTTGGGGACTCTATGTTTATCCAATTTTCATTCTCTAATACTTTAAAGATGTTACCACCATTTACTTGCAACTTTTCAGATTGGCAGATGTCCATATCTCTGATGGATTATTTGAATGCTCTACCAAGATGTAGTCAACTGCTCTGCAAAATGGTCTGTTTTGTCCTCCTTTACATTCTGTGATATTTCTGAACTTGCTTTTTAATAAATACTTTTTTGGTGAACTGACGGGAGCCGGCATATTGCATATTGAGTGCATATTGCAAATTGCATATTGAGTGCAGCACTTTCCACAGCATCATCTTTCAGGATCTGGAATAGCTCAGCTGGAAGTCTATCACTGCTGGGAGCCAGCGTGAGGCACTTCGCCTGTGGCAAAGGTCATGAGGAAGGAGGCTCGGCATACGCAAAGGCGGGATTGAGCCTCAGGAGTCCCCCTGGAAATTCTTGAGCATCTACCCCCAAAACCAGAGTCTGCCTACTTTCTGCTTTCACCTACACCTCTGACTTTACTGGGGGCTGTCCCCCACTACCTCTCTCTGAAAAAAGAGTTAGCTTACAGCTCCAGTTAATAATTCCTGAGTGTGACAGTGTTTCAACCTACAAACTCCTTTGGAAATCCTCTAGCCTGCCTGAATAGGTTTTTCTGGCCACATGTGATTGTTCAGAGCCTCCCAACTGTGATAGGCAGGAGATGTTCTAAACTGTCTAAACACAGATTCCTTTGAGTAGTTAAAAGATTGATTAGAAATTGTATTGGTGAAGGGTTTTTCACTTATTGGGCCAATGTTTGCTGCTAAGTCTCCATACTCCTTACCTACTGTGTCCTTGGCAGTGTATTGATTGATATAATGGGTGTACAGAAATGTAAGTAGTAGCCTCAATGTTTGTAACCTTGGACCCTTGAGTTAATTCTTTTCTTGATTGAGCCCACCTCACCTTTGCCCTATAGGAATGCAGCTTTGTCCAATGCTTTTTTGGAGGCTGGTGCCTGACTTTGGAATAATCACCTTTAGAGAAAAATAAGTTTCTTAAAATATTAACAGGCCTCCTGGCCAGAAGATGATGTAATTCACCTGAACTTTTGCATATGATAAGTTTGCAGGAAGAAAGCCTGGCTTGCTGCATGACTCTACCCCTTCCCCCATTATCCTCTATGCATAACTTAAGGTATAAAAACTACTTTGGAAAATAAAGTGTGGGCCTTGTTCACTGAAACTTGGTCTCCCCATGTCTCTCTCTCTCTCAAATTCTGGCTGAGTCTCCATCTGGAAAGCGGAACCCGCCATGCTTAATAATTATGCCTGGGCTTCTAAGATCCAACCGGGGAGGCCTCAGTGTCTCCTCTCCTTCGGGAGAACAGAAGGACGCCTACGGCCTACGTAAGTGGTGCAAACTTCTTGTCTTGAAGTTTTATTGGTCTCCCGTGTAAACCAAGCGACTCAGCCTCTTTTCTCCACTGAATTTTCCTACTGAGCTATCCTCATTCTATTACTCTTTACATCTCTAATTAATATCTAATTGAAGCTATTGTATCCTGATCCTCGCTGATGCCGTCCCCGCTTCAAATACCCTGGATCAGCCGGGGCTGGACCCTGGCAGTGAACATTAAATATCAAGCTTTATCTCCTTCAATCATTTCAAAACTCTAAGTACTTATTTTTTTCTAAAATTTAGGAGTATTATTGCATTGAAACATATTTTCTCATGGAACATGTTTACTTTGTATTCATGCTTCCTTAGAAATAATCCTTACTGATAACTGAAGTATAACTCATGTAGATGATTTATTTTGCTAAATTAATGCTTCTGTTTTTTAAAATATGGAATCCTATACAACCAAATATACCCAGACATTCTGAATACTTATGAAGAGATCTCCTTCATCAACAATATGTAAATATGTTAAGTTTGATGGGACATCTATTCTTTCTTTTATTTAATGAAGAGTTAGGAGACTTTCAGCCCTGTAGGAAGTTCTTCTTGTGTGTTATACTTGCCCAGAAGGTATTCTTATTTTTCTGAGCTCATAACGAAAGCAGTGTCCTTGATTTGTAGCTCACTATTCCAAATCTTTTTGTTTCAGTGTCCTTCTTGTATAATTTATCAATAAATGTGGAAGCTCTATAAAAGAGAGAAAAACCTAAGAATTCACCACAGTTAAGATTTTTGGTTAGCTCAGTATTATAGCACATACATATCAACATTTGAAATAGACTCTCACTTTAAACTCACTTAGAACTCAGAAATTGACTCTGAATTAATGTTCCTAGTTCTTTTTCCAATTTCAGTTCAGTATTTGTCTTGGTTTTTCATTTACACCTAGATCAGAATTCTATTCCAGAGATGGATGATTGATTTTTGTGGGAGTTTTTGTTTCCTTGTATATTAGCCTTCACCTTTGAGTCCTGCATAAACAGGTTTACTAATATAACTCTCGGCAAACTGGGTGAATCCCATGGGCCTTCATAAGTCTGCAATGAATCTCACAGATACTTCCAACGCTGTGCTTAAGAGAAAAATCATCCTAGGGTAAAGTTTATTCTTATTTCTTCTCATGATCTTACGAAATAAGGAATGAATGCTTAGAATGCTGAATCATAAGAATTCTGATTAAAGATTTTACTTTTCAACCAATCTCAATAAACTTAGCATGTAATTTTACCCGAAAAATCTGATATTTAAGTTCAAAAATAAGAAATTTTCAAAATGACTGTGCTTTTTAAAAGTCCCTATTATTTAGAGATTCATATGATGATATTTATAGATAAAGTGATATGATTACTGGGAGTTGTTTAAAAATTACAAAGCTGATAACAAGAAAAAGGACAGAGGTATAGAGGAAATATGATTGGTCACAAGGTGATAATATATGAAGATAGGTTATTTATATAATTATTCTTTTTGCCATACTATATTTATATTTTATGACCATAACTAAATATTTCACTGTGTGGCATGGGAAATAAAGCACAAGATTTAAAGAACAGGGAAAGATGAATCAATAAAAGCAAATTTATAACAGACTATGTTTCATCTTAATTAAAAGCATTTTAACTAGTTAGGTAAAGAAATGTCAGATGAGAAGAGAATGACATTATCATGGGCACAAAGAAGAGAATATAGTATTCTTGAGGTTATGGAGTAATTGTCATTTGAGGAGAAATATTGACTTATTAAAAAGAATACAGCTTACAGAGAGCTTTAACTGACTGACAAAAAGATTTGACTTTTCCATATTTTGTAGACTTTGAGGAAAAGATAGCAAAGAAAAAACTAAATTTAGAAAACCCACAGATAAGCAGACATATTGCTTCTCCAATAATAAAGAAAAGAGAGAGAAGAGAAAAAGGAAGAAAAGAAGGAAACAAGGAAGAAAGGGGGAGGATAGGAGGAAGAAAGAGAGTCTGTAGTAACATAGCCCAGTTAGAGGTGTGTGTGTGTATGTGTGTGTGTGGTGTCATAAATTCAAAACAATGAAATGTTGCAAGACCACACAATATATTATTTTCATTTGCTAAAAACAAATATTTTACAGGTATTTTATCTTTACTTAAATTCACTTAGTTAATAGACAATAATTTTTATAATTTACATATATATTTTAATAAAATAATATTTTCATTATGTGCTTTGTTTCTGGTCATTATAACTATTTCATGATTATTAGTATAATTTTGCTATACTGAGGAATGATCTGATGCTCCTATCAAATATGCTAATTATACTACTCAAATATCAAAGGTAAAATGTGATGTAGGAAAATATAATTTGCTTTATGGTTTGTAATTATTACTTAGCATTCATTTTGTTCACTAGCAAACATCTCAAAATGTCCCTTCAGAATTTGAGAATATTGGTAACTGGATTCATGGTAACCTTCCAAAAACTGACTTAAGGTAAAATATTAATGTATCTCTAAATAACTGAAGCTCTAAAGTTGCCTTTTGTTGACTTCTACTCGAGATATTTTTCAAAAACATATTTTTGATTTTGTATTAGTCTCCAAAGCTTTTATCTCAAATATGCACTAAACAGATATATGAAGTATTTCACTCACTTATTAAAAAGCAAGCATTGGTCATAATGATTTTTACCTTTGACAGGAAATCAATTTCTATCAGCTTATATTCACTTAAAAGTTAAAATGATATAAAGAATCAAAAATTGTAGCTTGGTAATGTTTCTATTTTTATTCAGTGACCCATATGAGTACTGCTCCTTTAATATCATATACTTTATATTCATCTGGTGGTGCTAGTGATAAAGAACCTGCCTTACAAAGCAGAAACCATAGAGACATGGATTCGATCTGTGGGTCAGGAAGATCACCTGGAAGAGGGCATGGTAACCCTCTCCTGTATTCTTACTGGAAAATCCCATGGACAGAGGAGCCTGGTGGGCTACAGTGCATAGGTTTGCACAGAGTGGGACACGACTGAAGCGACTTATTATTTCTACCTTATATCCATCCTTTGCCACTTTGGCCATCCCTGTTACTAGAACCCTAAGTCCAACTCTTATAGTATTTGATTACACTATAGTTAGTGGGCTATTGTCTAAATCATCTCCTTACTCTCCAGATCTCCCTACACCACCCAATTTGAACCAAAAACCAAGTATTTTTGCAATTTCACTTCTTTATAGTACTTCCTTGGCCAAAAATTAGAGGGTTACTCCATAAACAACAAACTTTTAAATGCAAATCTCAAACTTTTCATTTTACTTGAATTGTTTCCAGATTTATTGACATATGATCAGCATACAATGCACACACTTAAGGAATACAATATACAACAAGGTGATTGAATGCACATATATGATTACCACAATAGGATTAGTTTAACACTTCCACCACCTCATATAATTGTCATTGTTTTGTGTGTGTGAGGCCATTTAAGATTTACTCTTATAGCAACTCTCAAGTATGTGACAGTATTATTAACTATAGCCATTAACTATAGCATTAAACCCCAGAATATAATTCATAAGTGGACGTGGGTAGCCTTTGAACAACATTTCCCTATTTGCTCCAGCTCCCAGTCTCTAGAGGAGAAGACAATGGCAACCCACTCCAGTACTCTTGCCTGGAGAATCTCAGGGATGGTGGAGCTTGGTGGGCTGCCATGTATGGGGTTGTGCAGAGTCAGACACAACTGAAGCAACTTAGCAGCAGCAGCAGCAGCCAGTCCCTAGAAACCATCATTCTACTCTCTCTTTACGACTTCTACTCTTTTAGAGTCTGCACGTAAGTAAGATCATACAATATTTATCTTTCTCTGTCTAGACCCTTCTTCTGCTGTAATCTGTGTACTTCCCCAATATACTTAGCTTGTATATAAACTCTGCTCTTGTTACACTGATCTACATGTACACGTCTAGGATACATGTGGTTGAATCTTGACTCAGAGCTTTAGCTAAAGTCATTGCATCCTTTTGGTTTGTCTTTCCCTTTAATGTTTTACTGAGTTTTATGCATTCTTCACATCCATTGTGCCCCACCGTCTCCATAATTCTTTGATGAATGAAGCTATCCCAGGAAATCTGGAGCTCTTCTACACTGTTCTTGAAATAAGGACCAGTCCTGGGTGTTCACTGGAAGGACTGATACTGAGGCTGAAACTCCAATACTTTGGCCACCTCATGCGAAGAGTTGACTCATTGGAAAAGACTCTGATGCTGGGAGCGACTGGGAGCAGGAGGAGAAGGGGATGACAGAGGATGAGATGGCTGGATGGCATCACCGACTCGATGGACGTGAGTTTGAGTGAACTCCGGGAGTTGGTGATGGACAGGGAGGCCTGGTGTGCTGCGATTCATGGGGTCGCAAAGAGTCGGACACGACCGAGCAACTGAACTGAACTGAACTGACCTTTTATTTTGCTTTTCTCTATACTCCCTCATGTGGCTCAATCTGTTGCTCTACCCCACCCCTACTCCCAGGCCACAATACTCAGAAAGCCATAGACACCCCAGACACACACATTTTGAGACCACAGCTGAAGGGAAGGCTTTCTAAGTCCATGAGTGGCCATTTTATATTTTTCCCTGTAATCATCTACTTTTTTCAAAGCACAGTGAAATAAGTTTCATAGTCAAGCTATTCAATAAAATTCATTGTTTGAATGAATCCTCATTTCACTTGTAATCCTTTCTGTGTGCAATCTAAACTTTGAAGGCTTCTCTTCTCTACATAATTGTTCTATTTTCTATTAAATAAAAAATTAGGAATTTTTGTTTTGGTCTGACATGGTCAGAGCTTGAAAATTGTCAGTCTGGTGTTTCCAACAAGAAAAAAGTTGCACCAACTAAAAATCAATGACTATCCTAGAATCCAGTAGAAAACTGAGTTTGCAGGACAAACCACCCTAAAATCTGAAGAAATGGGAGAATCCATAGTCACAATAGTGATCTGCTTACTAATGGAAGCCTCTGAAGTCATAAACTCTTACAAGTACTCAAATTGTAATTGTGACAAATTGCTAGAGGCTGAGTATGGGTTTGTGTAAGAGGGAGAAACTAGAAGGGGCTTTGGTCTTAGAGGGGCCCACACTTTTACGGGCTTTATCCACATGAAATCTACCAGGTTCTCACTGTGAAAATCTGGGAAAGAGCCCTTATTTGCTCTGGCAGTGGGGAGTGGAAGACCCTTGTGAAAGACACCGAGAGACACCCAGAGCCTTGACCATAACTGGGAAGGTCTTGATTCAAGGAGAATGGGCTACAGTAGCCTTGTCCCAGAGTCCGAGAAGAAAGGCATTCCTCTCACTCAACCTCCCTGTAGTTTCCCCGTCTCACAAAAGTCCGGGCAGAGAAATTAAGATTTGTTTCATTTTCTGCCTTCCAAATCTCATGCAAAATGTTCCTTTCAGCCCTAGCTAACCTAGAACTTGAGATTCCCTTGTGGTTCAGCTGGTAAAGAATCCTCCTGCAATACGGGAAACCTGGGTTTGATCCCTGGGCTCGGAAGATCCCCTGGAGAAGAGAAAGGCTACCCACTCCGGTACTCCTGCCTGGAGAATTCCATGTACTGTATAGTCCATGGGGTCACAAAGAGTCGGACATGACTGAGTGACTTCCACTTTCACTTTTCAACCTAGAACTATATAGGCAGGAGATTTCTTGAAAACTCTTCTCAGTTTAGCTAAATTTTCAAAATACAATCTGACACAAGACATTGTTGTTGCTGTTTGGTCGCTAAGTCATGTCTGACTCTTCACAACCCCATGAACTACAGCATACCTGGGTTTCCTGTCTCTCACTGTCTCCCAGAGTTTGCCCAAGTTCATATCCATTGAATCAATGATGCCATCCAACCATCTCATCCTCTGTCACTCTCCTCTCCTTTTGCCCTCAATGTATGTTTCATCAAAAAGTCAGTGCTAACAAGTTGAATTATGTCTCCTAAAAAGAAATCGTGAAGTGTAACCTGGGTACCTGTGAATGGGAGCTTGTTTAGAAAGAGGGTCTTCACAGATGTAACCTAGTTATCATGAAATTATACTGGGTTAGGATGGACCTTAGATCCAGTTGTTGATGTCCTTATTAGAAGACAGAGATTTAGAAGCACACATGCGTGCATGCACACATAAGGAGAGAGGAAGGCCACTGATGACTGAGACAAAGATTGGAATGATGGAGCAACAAGACAAGAAATGCTAAGACTTACCAAGAACCACCAGAAGCTAGGGAGAGCCAAAGAATAATTTTTCCTCAGAGCATTTATAGGGAACATAACCCTATAAATATCTTGATTTTAGACTTCTAGCTTTTAGAACTGTGATAACATACATTTCTCTTATTTTAAGTGAAACAGGAAACAATTACCCAAAGAAATGTGTGGTACCATTTCACAGCAGACCTAGGAAACTAACAGAATAGTATTATTTGCATTGTGACACAAATACTCGTCTATGGAGTTTGTCTTTACAAATTAGAGGGATTGAAATGTAGTAACACAGAAAATGGAACCAAAAAAGATGAATATATTTTCTTTTTTTTTTCCTAAATAAGCAGTCTTTAATTTTTGGATTCGTTTCAATCATTCATGGTTATTTAATACTTGATACCCTGGTTTATTAAAAGCCCAAGAGAAGAAGAGACAGAAAATGTGATATTTAAAGCAGATGGAAATTGTATATAAGAAAACATGAAGAAGATATTGTCTGGTAAGGACAAAGATCTCAGGAAATCAGAAACAATCTATCTATTGCGAAGGACCTTATATTTTAACTGTAGGAGTAATAAGTAATTGATACGAAAGGAAAATAAGAATTAAAATGTTTTCAAAGAAAAAAGAAAACATTTCATTCATCTTTGGTATTCCTCCTTCATAAGAAAGCTATGAGTTAATAGTACTGTTTTTCAACAAAGGTGGATTTTCAAAGATAATGACATGTGTGTGTTGTGGTTTACCACATCCACAATGAAGGAGTATAAAAGTCCAGGTGCAGCTGGTGATATTCATTCTCAGGAGAGTGACCTTCAACATCCAACCAAATCCTCGAGCCCTGACACAATGAGCTACTACTACGGCGACTACTATGGTGGCCTTGGCTACGGCCTTGGTGGTTTCAGAGGCCTGGGCTACGGCTATGGCTCCAGTTATGGCCTTGGAGGCTATGGAGGTTATGGCTGTGGCTACTTCCGTCCCTCTTTCTATGGAAGATACTTGTCCTCCGGATTTTACTGAAGTCACTGTCCTCTGTAGCAGTCTGTTTCCCTGATCCAGAATTCATCACCTAGACTGCTTATCTTCACTCCTGCTATGCTACTGACATGAAGCGTCTTTCTTTATCCCTTCTGTGATTCTTCTGGGGGTATTTTCCAATAAAATTTATGAACATTCAGAACCTTGTTTCATTATTTTTGTCAATGTAAATGTACTTTTTATACATCAGCTTGGCCCGTTTGATTAATATACTGGGTTGTGACATTTTCTCCATACAGTTATTTACACTTCCTTGGTTGTGGTGGTTATTTAGTTGCTAAGTTGTGTCTGACTCTTGTGACCTCATGGACACACCAGGCTCCTGTGCTCATGAGATTTCCTGGGCAAGAATGCTGGAGTGCATTGCCATTGCTTTTTGCAGGGGATCTTTTGACCCAGGGGTTGAATCCATGTCTCTTGCCTTTCCTGCCTTGCAGATGAATTCTTTACCACTGAGCCACCAGGGAAGCTCCATTTAGCTCCTTAGAAATGATCTTATTAACTTTTAGCCAGTAACTTCTATGTAAAAGTGAAAGTTGCTCAGTCATGTCTGACTCTTTGCAACCCAATATATTATACAGTCCATGGAATTCTCCAGGCCAGAATACTGGAGTGGGCAGCCTTTCCCTTCTCCAGGGGATCTTTCCAACCCAGGGATTGAACCCAGGTCTCCTGCATTGCAGGCAGATTCTTTACCAGCAGAGCCACAAGGGAAGCCCAGTAACTTCTATACCTCATGTGATAACTTGCTCAGACATTATTCCCTTTTTGATTTGACATTCTACAGAAGCAAAATACTTAGACACAACCTAGTTCTTCAGAATAGCACTTTCCTTACAAAGTTACTAGTTTAATGTACTAAATACTTTATCCTCAGTATACCAGGAAAATAGTATTTTTGAGCATATATAGTCTTTAAAAGCTGCTACTTGTATGAGCTTTGTAAGGAAGAGTTGCCCATGCTTTTTGCTCAGACTTTGTTCAATATGCCAACCACCAGGTACTGCCTCGGAACACAATGACAGTGGTACACATTGTTTAAGTTTTCTGCCCTCTCATCCCTTGTACCCAAACATATACACACTGTCCACTCCAGAAGCTTCAGCTGGACTATATGCACTACTATGCATAAAATAAGTAGCTAGTGGGGAGTTGCTGTGTAACACAGGGAGCTCAGGAGGTGCTCGGTGATGTCCTGGGAGGGATGTTCATGACGGAGGAGATATATGTGTACTTATGGCTGATTCATGTTGTGTGGCAGAAACCAGTACAACATTGTAAAGAAAGCATCCTCCAATTGTAAATAAATTAAACAAATAACAACAACAAAACCCAGAGTCTGGGGTTTTCTTTGTCTATGTTCAGACTTTTTAACACTTTAATATGTAACTAAATTTTCAAGTTTTACACTACATTTTTTTATAAATTAAAAATAATTGAGGCTTGAATCAATGTTTCTGTAATTTGTCTAACTCAGGTTGAGTAGTGGAATTTGCTCCTCATTTAAATCTTGAGCGGAATTTTACTGTAGCTGTTTGTGTGTGTGGGAGGGCTTCCTCCAAACCTAAGACTGAGTTATTAATTTTTATCTTGTATTCTCATAATAACAGTCTTGAGATCCCTACTCTTTAAATTTTAAACGTGATATGATTCCCAATATAACTCTCATTTAATTATATAAGTTGCACATGTTTTCTCAGCTCTCCAGTGAGTCATATTAGTATACTTCAGTAACGTGCATAAACTAATAGTTGTGCTGACTTTTTATGATTTAGTGACTGGAGGAATGATTTGGAGGATGAGTTTCATTGATTCAAGCTAGAGTAGGAATCTTCAATTCCATCATTAGCTGTCACTTACACAGCATTAAATTCAACCTAACAGGAAGTTTTAATTAATGGGGCTTAAATTCCAGGAAATAAATAATAATTTAAAAATCACACACCCAATACTTTGTTTTAAAGAGAACATTTTTGTATCTACCAGGCATATGTTGAAATATTTATGGACCCCCAAAGCAAGGCAACTCAAAATGATGTATCAGTGAAAGAATCATGTGAGGCTCAGTTTGAAATACAATTGACCTTGACTTGATAATTCATTGAAGTAAATGAATGAAAAAAAAAAAAGAAAGTAAATGAATGATTGGTGGGAATTGTCTATATTGTATTACTATACTTCTGTATTTAAATTTTTGTCCATCACCATAATTTCAGAAGGCTTAGTACCAAAGAATTGATGCTTTCAAATTGTGGTTAAGGAGAGGACTCTTGAGAATCCCTTAGATAGCAAGGAGATTAAATCAGTCTATCCTAAAGGAAACCAACCCTGAATATTCATTGGAAGGACTGATGCTGAAGTTACAATACTTTGGCCACCTGATGCAAAGAACTGACTCATTTGAAAAGACCCTGATACTGGGAAAGATTGAGGGCAGGAGGAGAAAAGGGTGAGATAGTTGGATGAGATAGTTGGATAGCATCACTGACTCAATGGACATGAATCTGAGCAAATTCTGGGGTACAGGAAAAGATGGAGAAGCATGAAGTTCTATAGTCCATGGGGTCACAAAGAATCAGACACAACTTAACAACTGAACAACAATAACAAATAACTTCAGAAACAAATTTTATGAGAAGACTAAATGGTATTTAAGCAAATTAGAGAAAAGTAGAGTTGAAGAAGAAAACAGCATGTGCATTGTCACAAAGAAAGAGAAGAAAAGTATTTTCCATAGGATAAAGAAGGAATTAGAGGTTTAGGGTCTTCGCTGGGTTATTAAAGTGAATAACATATATGAACACCTTTAAATAATTAAAATAATTTTATTTTGTATTGCCACAAATTTAAAAAATTACTGTCAGAAAAAAAAACGTTTAAAAGAAAGCATTTGGAATCCAGATAAAGTCTTGTGATCTTGGCACAATTTCAAAGAAGTCCCAGCTCAAATACTATCCCATATATAGGTTTTGGCATAGAAAGGAAAGAAGTTTGAGGAACTATATTTCAAGATGTCATGCACACATCATATGAGGGCTGATTAAAAAAAGAGGACTGCAAGTTGAGTTCAAGTTTCCAGGACTGGAGACCTGAATACAGTTGCTGCTCATCATATTATGAACAGAGAAGTAGCTACACATATGAATAAAAGAAAAGAAGCTTTGATCTCAGAGTATTTGCGTCTACACAGCCACTTTGCTTGCCAAATGAAAATACCTTGTTGACATAATGGAATGATGGATGTTTTCATCTAATTATACTTTTGCATAATTTTACTTATAAATTATTTGTAATTTCAAAGAAACACCTCAAAATATACTTTCTGCACAGCCGATAATTGCATCTCAAATTCAGAGTAAAGGAGTCAAAGTGACTTTCCAAATTTGGTTTTAGCATCAAAACATTTATTTTTTTAGAGTTTTCCTTTTATTATTACCATTAGGTTACCTTGCTGTGTTCTCATTCTTGGATAGTATTTACAAAATATATTTCCCCTCCAGTTGGTTGTTGACTGACTAAAATTCCAAGGAAATGGATTTAATTCCTAATTATTTAAACCAAGTAGTTTAGATAAAGATATTGAGAAATCTTAGAACCTGATACAAAAATTAAGAAAGAATTATTTGTTTAATTTTTGATAAGTTTAACTTAAAAGGGGCAGCACATTATATTTAAATAAGGAACGATAATAATTGTGGCTTGTAAGTTTCATATTTGTCTCTGAAGTGAATCGCTCAGTTGTGTCTGCCTCTTTGCAATCCCACGGACTGTAGACCACCAGGCTCCTCCGTCTATGGGACTTTCCAGGCAAGACTATTGGAGTGGGTTGCCATTTCCTTCTCCAGGGGATCTTCCCCACCTAGGAATCGAACCTGGGTCTCCTACATTGAGACAGAAACTTTACTGTCTGAGCCACCAAGGAAGCCCTTTGTCTCTAAACATCTGCATTAATATGGCTGTTTTGTAAGAACATATCTTATGCTCATCCTTTCTTGTCCCTTTTGCTTGTTTCATACTATGATAGGATATTGTGAAAGCTTCTCAAGTAGTCTTTTTGCTTTCAAGAATTCATCATACAATCTACATTTCAGAGAAATTATATATTCCTAAAACATCACTCTCTGAGCCCATTCAGTTCAGTTCAGTTCAGTCATTCAGTCGTGTCCGACTCTTTGCAACCCCATGAATCGCAGCACGCCAGGCCTCTCTGTCCAACACCAAATCCCAGAGTTCACTCAAACTCATGTCCATTGAGTTGGTGATGCCATTCAGCCATCTCATCCTCTGTCGATGCCTTCTCCTCCTGCCCCAATCCCTCCCAGCATCATGGTCTTTTCCAATGAGTTAACTCTTTGCATAAGGTGGCCAAAGTATTGGAGTTTCAGCTTTAGCATCAGTCCTTCCAATGAACACCCAGGACTGATCTCCTTTAGAATGGACTGGTTGGATCTCCTTGCAGTCCAAGGGACTCTCAAGAGTCTTCTCCAACACCACAGTTCAAAAGCATCAATTCTTCAGTGCTCAGCTTTCTTCACAGTCCAACTCTCACATCCATACATGAGCACAGGAAAAACCATAACCTTGACTAGACGGATCTTTGTTGGCAAAGAAATGTCTCTGCTTTATAATATGCTATCTAGGTTGGTCATAACTTTCCTTCCAGGGAATAAGCGTCTTTTAATTTCATGGCTGCAATCACCATCTGCAGTGATTTTGGAGCCCAAAAAAATACAGTCAACACGATACTGGATGCTTGGGGCTGGTGCACTGGGACAACCCAGAGGGATGGTATGGGGAGGGAGTAGGGAGGAGGGTTCAGGATGGGGAACACATGTTTGCTTGTGGTGGATTCATTTTGATACATGGCAGAACCAATACAATATTATAAAGTTTAAAAATAAAATTAAATTAAAAAAAAAATACAGTCAGCCAATGTTTCCACTGTTTCCCCATCTATTTGCCATGAAGTGATGGGACCAGATGCCATGATTTTAGTTTTCTGAATATTGAGCTTTAAGCCAACTTTTTCTCTCTCCTCTTTCACTTTCCTCAAGAGGCTTTTTAGTTCCTCTTCACTTTCTGCCATAAGGGTGGTGTCATCTGCATTATCTGAGGTTATTGATATTTCTTCTGGATATCTTGATTCCAGCTTGTGCTTCTTCCAGCCTAGAATTTCTTTTGATGTACTCTACATATAAGTTAAATAAGCAGGGTGACATTATACAGCCTTGACGTACTCCTTTTCCTATTTGGAACCAGTCTGTTGTTCCATGCCCAGTTCTAACTGTTGCTTCCTGACCTGCATACAGGCTTCTCAAGAGGCAGGTCAAGTGGTCTGGTATTCCTATCTCTTTAGGAATTTTAGCCCTGAACAAGATTATAGAATATAATGTATAGTCTTCCCTGCAGGTAACTTAATATGCTTTCCAACCATCAATTATTTTTTATTTAGACTCTGCTCTCCAGCCACAATGTTTTGCTCACTGAGGACACACTTTGCCTTTGCTTACCCGTGTATCTGATCATAAGCTAAGACCATTTTCCTTGTTGGAACCTCCTTCTCTCTTCTTACTTTGTAGAATTCTTGCACACATCCTCTTAGATGTAACTCATTTTACATTTCTACAAAATTCTTACTTGCATGACATTGCTGCTGCTGCTGCTGCTAAGTCGCTTCAGTCGTGTCTGACTCTGTGCGACTCCATAGACGGCAGCCCACCAGGCTCCCCCGTCCCTGGGATTCTCCAGGCAAGAACACTGGAGTGGGTTGCCATTGCCTTCTCCAATGCATGAAAGTGAAAAGGCAAAGTGAAGTCGCTCAGTCGTGTCCAACTCTCTTCGCGATCCCATGGACTGCAGCCTACCAGGCTCCTCCGTCCATGGGATTTTCCAGGCAAGAGTACATTGCAGCCACCTTAATAGTTAATTACTTTAAATACCCTTAAATCAGTGTAACTATCCATCATTTTGTTCCTCCATATACCTCTTTATGGTATTTATAAGGAAAAGCACACAATGCTTCATTCACTTCATCAAAGAACACATACACATATGTGCAACCCGGTTTTTCCCAGGTGGTGCTAGTGGTAAAGAATCTAACTGTCAATACAGGAGAAACACAGATGCAGGTTTGATCCATGAATTGGGAAGATCCCATGGAGGAGGGATTGGCAATCCACTCCATATCCTTGCCAGGAAAACTCCATGGAGAGAGGAGCCTGACATACTACAGTCCACGGGGTCCCAAAGAGTTGGATGTGACTGTGGGACTGACACACACACACATACAACATAAAGAGACAAGTGCATACCTGATTTCAAGTACAATTAATTTGTGAGATTTAAAGTTCGAGCTGTCATTTATATATTTAATTTAACATCTATCACCTCCCTGTCCAAATGCTTATTATTATTTCTTTCTCATTTTTGTCACTGTTTATTCATTTGTTTAGTCACTAAGTCATGTCTGACTCTTTGGGACCCCATGCACTGAAACTCCCCAGGTTCCTCTATCATTTGAATTTCCCAGGCAAGAATACTGGACTGGGTTGCCAGTTCCTTCGCCAGGGGATCTTCCTGACCCAGGGATTGAACCCATATCTGCTGCATTGCAGATGGATTCTTCACCATTAAGCTACCTAGGAGGCCCTTCTTTCTCATAATAAAATCAAATATGATTTTACTGAATATATTTAGTTGTGATTCTCTTTTCAATTTGAAATGCAAAGTATGCCTTAATATAAATACTTCTCTATTTATGGAAAGTTCATACAATATGAATTGGCATTTTAGGAAAAAAATTTAAGAATCAACAAATATGTATTTTTTTCCTTTTATGAGATATTGTGTTTCAGGTGTCAGGTCATGCCCATGAAATGCTTATAAAGCAGTTCCAGTAACCAGTTGAAAAATGGAAATTTATAAGAGGCAGTGTCAAGGTAAAAGAATAGATTTGTGTTTGTAGGTGTTTGTGAACTAGAAGTGTTGAAGGAAGCTGAGGAAAGGGAGTTACTTTAGAATGAGAAAAGATGTCTGATAAAAAGCTTAGTGTGGGGGTATATATGTATACATGTGGCTGGCTCAGCTCGCTGAACTGTAGAAACTAACACAACATCATAAAGCAACTATAATACAAAAAGAAAGAAAGAAAAAAAGCTTAAAGTGAGAAAGGCAATTGAAGTGTCAAGAGACAATCTGAGAGGGCTCATCTAGGTAGACTGGAGGTTTATTGTCAGTTGTAGTAGT
Source organism: Bubalus kerabau (assembly GCF_029407905.1). Classification (NCBI taxonomy): domain Eukaryota; kingdom Metazoa; phylum Chordata; class Mammalia; order Artiodactyla; family Bovidae; genus Bubalus; species Bubalus kerabau. Next base: position 51,689,509 of record NC_073625.1, read on the forward strand.
AAGAAATTTGAGAAAGTAGGCTTAAATTATAACATAACTTGAAAATTATCTTTTTAGGTATGAAAGTGCTTAAGTGGCACCAATGGTAAAGAACGTGTCTGCCAATGCTGGAGATGTAAGAGATGTGGGTTTGATCCCTGGGTTGGGAAGATCCTCTGGAGGAGGACTTGGCAACCCACTCCAGTATGCTCGACTGGAAAGCCTTATGGACAGAGGAGCCTAGAGGGCTACAGCCCATAGGGTCGCAAAGTCAGACACGACTAAAGCAACTTAGCATAGCACAAAAGGTTATCATACAAGTATGCAACAAAAAAGGAAAGTCACTACTTATGCATACCTCCTTTCTAAAAATAAGTGTTCTTAATCATTTATGAATTATTTAATATTTAACCCATTTTTCATCATAAATAATAAAGAAAATCATCATTGAAGAGAACATGTCTGAAACAAAATGGAGATACCATTGACTACAGTCAAAAGTTGTCTAAAATCAGGGGCCCTGATCATTATGATGTAAAGTATAGAAATATGTAAAAACATAAGCTTTGAAAACATGAAAATAATAATTAACCCACAGCTTGTTTCTGAAGAATGAGCATTCAACTAAAAGGAAAAACATATTTGTGCATCTCTGGAATTATCCTTCCTAAAGAAAGGTATGGCTTAATAGTTTTGTTTTTCACCAAACACAGGTTTTCAAAGAGAATAACACTTGTGTGTTGTGGTTTATCACACCCACATGGAGGGAGTATAAAAGTCCAGGTGTAACTAGTGATATTCATTCTCAGGAGAGTCACCTTCAACATCCATCCAAATCCTCGAGCCCTGACACAATGAGCTACTACTACGGCAACTACTATGGTGGCCTTGGCTACGGCCTCGGTGGTTTCAGAGGCCTGGGCTACGGCTACGGCTCCAGTTATGGCCTTGGAGGCTATGGAGGTTATGGCTGTGGCTACTTCTATCCTTCTTTCTATGGAAGATATTCATCCTCTGGATTTTTCTAAAAATGTTTTCCAGTTACTCACCCGCTATTTTCTTAATACTTTTAAACTAGACTAATTATATTGCTTGCTTCAAAATGAGCACTGAAATTTTTGAGAAACCATTGAAGAAGTTATTGCAACACAGACTAACACCTTGAGTCAATGGAGACATATGAATCTGGACCAGAGTTTGATCACTCAAATCAGACATTCTCATTCAGGGAAAATTCCTGACATATAGCTTCTTTCCTAATTTATCCTGTGATAATTTTGGCATCAGATCAGATCAGATCAGTCATTCAGTCCTGTCAGACTCTTTGCGACCCCATGAATCACAGCACGCTAGGCCTCCCTGTCCATCACCAACTCCCGGAGTTCACCCAGACTCACGTTCATTGAGTCGGTGATGCCATCCAGCCATCTCATCCTCTGTCATCCCCTTCTCCTCTTGCCCCCAATCCCTCCCAGCATCAGAGTCTTTTCCAATGAGTCAACTCTTCACATGAGGTGGCCAAAGTACTGCAGTTTCAGCTTCAGCATCATTCCTTCCAAAGAAATCCCAGGGCTGATCTCCTTTAGAATGAACTGCTTGGATCTCCTTGCAGTCCAAGGGACTCTCAAGAGTCTTCTCACACACCACAGTTCAAAAGCATCAATTCTTCAGCACTCAGCCTTCTTCACAGTCCAACTCTCACATCCGTACATGACCATGGGAAAAACCATAGCCTTGACTAGACGTACCTCTGTTGGCAAAGTAATGTCTCTGCTTTTGAATATGCTATCTAGGTTGGTCATAACGTTCCTTCCAAGGAGTAAGCGTCTTTTAATTTCATGGCTGCAGTTACCATCTGCAGTGATTTTGGAGCCCAGAAAAATAAAGTCTGACACTGTTTCCACTGTTTCCCCATCTATTTCCCATGAAGTGATGGGACCGTATGCCATGATCTTCGTTTTCTGAATGTTGAGCTTTAAGCCAACTTTTTCACTCTCCACTTTCACTTTCATCAAGAGGCTTTTGAGTTCCTCTCCACTTTCTGCCATAAGGATGGTGTCATCTGCATATCTGAGGTTATTGATATTTCTCCCAGCAATCTTGATTCCAGCTTGTGTTTCTTCCAGTGCAGCATTTCTCATGATGTACTGTGCATATAAGTTAAATAAACAGGGTGACAATATACAGCCTTGACGAACTCCTTTTCCTATTTGGAACCAGTCTGTTGTTTCATATCCAGTTCTAACTGTTGCTTCCTGACCTGCATACAAATTTCTCAACAGGCAGATCAGGTGGTCTGGTATTCCCATCTCTTTCAGAATTTTCCACAGTTTATTGTGATCCACACAGTCAAAGGCTTTGGCATAGTCAATAAAGCAGAAATAGATGTTTTTCTGGAACTCTCTTGCTTTTTCCATGATCCAGCGGATGTTGGCAATTTGATCTCTGGTTCCTCTGCCTTTTCTAAAACCAGCTTGCACATCAGGAAGTTCACAGTTCACATATTGCTGAAGCCTGGCTTGGAGAATTTTGAGCATTACTTTACTAGAGTGTGAGATGAGTACAATTGTGTGGTAGTTTGAGCATTCTTTGACATTGCCTTTCTTTGGGATTGGAATGATAACTGACCTTTTCCAGTCCTGTGGCCCCTGCTGAGTTTTCCAAATTTGCTGGCATATTGAGTGCAGCACTTTCACAGCATCATCTTTCATGATTTAAAATAGCTCAACTGGAATTCCATCACCTCCACTAGCTTTGTTTGTAGTGATGCTTTCTAAGGCCCACTTGACTTCACATTCTAGGATGTCTGGCTCTAGGTCAGTGATCACACCATCGTGATTATCTGGGTCGTGAAGCTCTTTTTTGTAGAGTTCTTCTGTGTATTCTTGCCACTTCTTCTTGATATCTTCTGCTTCTGTTAGGTCCATACCATTTCTGTCCTTTATCAAGCCCATCTTTGCATGAAATGGTCCCTTGGTATCTCTAATTTTCTTGAAGAGATCTCTAGTCTTTCCCGTTCTGTTGTTTTCCTCTATTTCTTTGCATTGATCGCTGAAAAAGGCTTTCTTATCTCTTCTTGCTGTTCTTTGGAACTCCGCATTTAGATTTTTATATCTTTCCCTTTCTCCTTTGCTTTTCGCTTCTCTTTTTTTCACAGCTATTTGTAAGGCCTCCCCAGGCAGCCATTTTGCTTTTTTGCATTTCTTTTTCATGGGGATGGTCTTGATCCCTGTCTCCTGTACAATGTCACGAACCTCATTCCATAGTTCATCAGGCACTCTATGTATCAGATCTAAGCCCTTAAATCTATAATAAACATTCTTCATAAGCATAAAAACTTTGGTGTATTTCTTTTCATTCATTTCGGCATATTGAGTTTCAAGTGTTGTAATATCTTAATAATGTTTTTATATCAAATTTTTTCCAAATGGAATTATTTCCTTCCTACCATGTTCCTTAATTCATTACATTCACTGATGCTTTAAGATTATAATTCCTTCCACAGGATTATAAAGGCTCCTGTGATACAGGTTTTCCTTGGTTCATGTTTCCATTTGATTGTAAATCCTACAGATCCAAATTGTTTCAGACACTGTGAATTCCAATGGATATACTTTTTCTCTATGAAATTCAAAGAAAGTGAAAGTGATGTCGCCCAGTCATGTCTGACTTTTTGCGACCCCATGGACTGTAGCCTACCAGTCTCCTCCATCCATGGGATTTTCCCAGCAAGAGTACTGGTGTGGGCTGCCATTTCCTTCTCCAGGGGGTCTTCCTGGCCCAGGGGTCGAACCCAGATCTCCTGCATTGCAGACAGACCCTTTCCATCTGAGCCACCAGGAAATTCAAAGACCCATGTTTTATTTTCAATAAAATACAACTTCAGTGTGTATAATGAATCTTCAGTGCTGTAAGGTATCCGATCCCCTTCTTGGTGACATCAGATTTTGTTGAATTACTAAATGGTGCGAAAAACAGGCAAATAGAAGCAATTGCTCTGTATTCAGGGTACTTTGATGTAGTGTTTTCTTAGAGGTCAAAGGCATTATAGTATATTGAATAACACACACCACTGCCGGTTTTTCAAATGTTCAATTAATGCTGTGTGCTTAGTCACTCATCCATGTCCAACTCTATGTGACCCCACGGACTCTAACCCACCAGGCTCCTCTGTCCATGAGGATTCTCTAGGCAAGATCACTGGAGTTGGTTGCCATGCCCTCCTCCAGAGTATCTTTCTAACCCAGGGGTTGAACCCAGGTCTCCAGCATTGCAGGTGGATTCTTTACTGTGAGCCACCAAGGAAGCCAATGAATACTGGACTGGGTAGCCTATTCATTCTTTGGGGTATCTTCCTGACTCAGGAATCAAACCAGGGTCTCCTGCACTGCAGGAGGATTCTTTCCTAGCTGAGTTACCAGGGAAGTCCACTCAATTAATTCTACTTTCTCCTTTTATAAAATTTGACAGGAATTACTTCCCAGATCTTGTTCTCAGTCTTTTGCCTTCAATCATGAGAGGGGTTATGATCCTCTGCTTCATGTTTGACTTCAGTTCTCTCTTTTTATCCTTCTCAGTCAGTATTGCTCCAGACCTACCATTCACTCAATTTGTGAGCCACTTTTCTTGTCATATATTATAATCTAATCTCACAAGTAATTCAGCAATGATTTCAAGAAAGAAATTTAGTGTGTCAGTAATGATTATTTTTGATAACTTAGAGAAGTTATGCATGATCATAGGAATGATACTCACTGATTCCATAAAGAATTGAAGTTTTCCAACCAATTCAGTAGAAGCATTTATGTAGCATTGCAGTAGAATCTAAAATGTGATCCTGCCAATGAAAGCTTGTTTTACCAGTAAGTAAGAAGAAAGATAAAAATGCAACTATAATTGCTTCCATTATTTTAGTATATCCTTATGTTCTGTATGTTTCCATGTTATACACAGACACACACACACACACACACATATACACCTTTAACTAAAATGAGAAGATATCTGGATTTTTTCAAAATTATAAAATCAAGGCGTTAATATATGTATAAATAAAAGATAATTGACAATGAATTGATTACAGTTATTGATGAATGACATTCATCTATGAGTTCATTATACTATCCAAGTCTGCACTTTTCCATGCAAAAGTATAGAAACACTTTGCCACAATTAAAAGTTCTATCATGGAAAAAAAAAATTAATGACTTAAAGAACCTGGATACATAGATCACATCAAGCTAAATAATCAGAGGAGAAAACAGTTTACCTGACAAAAAGGTTAAGACTACCTCATGCTAGTTGATCAAATGCATAATAAATGCCACAGTAGACTATGCATTCTGAACATGTAAATGAACACATTAAATTAAAATTTTCTTAAATTTAAAATTAAAGAAAAACTAAAGCTCAGTAACTGATATTGGATAATTACATGGAATATAGGATATGGAATGTTTCAACTTGATAAGTAAGTGTTCCCTAATTAGGTATATTTGAAGACTTCTAGGAATGCAGTTTTGTGATTGAAATACAAAGAAATGGATTTTAAAGTAAAAAATATATTTTAAAATAAACTTAGCCAAGAAGGTAAAAGACTTATAAACTCAAATCTACAAAACATGGATGAAAAAAAATTAAAGGAGAAACAAACAAATGTGTTCATAAGTTGCACTAATGGATTGGAAAAATATAATATTTTAATATATCCATACTACCCAAAGTTATCTACAGATTAAATACAATCCTTATCAAAAGTCAATGTTGTTTTTACCAAAAAAAAGAACTTTTATGATTCATATGGAAATATAAAAGACCACAAATATGCAAAATTTTCTGGTCTTTACAAGCAATTCATCTTGGCATCAAATAATTATTCCTAGAAAGTCATTTTGTTGTGGTAGTACCTTGCATAAAACCTTAGAATATTTGACTATTCATAAGCAACAGGGAATATGCAAAGATCCTTATGGATCTAGCAACAGCATGCTTCTTGATCTTCAGTTACTCTTTGCGGAAATTTTCTGTCTTGCCTACGTGCAGTTCTTGCTTAGCCTTTCAGTACTGGTTAAACCTTTGCCTCTTGAGGACATCCCCTCTTCCCTTCCCTATTAAATTCTTATAAATTATTCGTGAGGCAGCCTGAATTAAACCTTTTCCAAAGCTTCTTTTTTTTTTAATTTAATTTTATTTTATTTTTAAACTTTACATAATTGTATTAGTTTTGCCAAATATCAAAATGAATCCGCCACAGGTATACATGTGTTCCCCATCCTGAACCCTCCTCCCTCCTCCCTCCCCATACCATCCCTCTGGGTCATCCCAGTGCACCAGCCCCAAGCATCCAGTATCGTGCATTGAACCTGGACTGGCAACTCATTTCACACATGATATTATACATGTTTCAATGCCATTTTCCCAAATCTTCCCACCCTCTCCCTCTCCCACAGAGTCCATAAGACTGTTCTATACATCAGTGTCTCTTTTGCTGTCTCGTACACAGGGTTATTGTTACCATCTTTTTAAATTCCATATATATGCATTAGTATACTGTATTGGTGATTTTCTTTCTGGCTTACTTCACTCTGTATAATAGGCTCCAGTTTCATCCACCTCATTAGAACTGATTCAAATGTATTCTTTTTAATGGCTGAGTAATATTCCATTGTGTATATGTACCACTGCTTTCTTATCCATTCATCTGCTGATGGACATCTAGGTTGCTTCCATGTCCTGGCTATTATAAACAGTGCTGCGATGAACATTGGGGTACACGTGTCTCTTTCCCTTCTGGTTTCCTCAGTGTGTATGCCCAGCAGTGGGATTGCTGGATCATAAGGCAGTTCTATTTCCAGTTTTTTTAGGAATCTCCACACTGTTCTCCATAGTGGCTGTACTAGTTTGCATTCCCACCAACAGTGTAAGAGGGTTCCCTTTTCTCCACACCCTCTCCAGCATTTATTGCTTGTAGACTTTTGGATCGCAGCCATTCTGACTGGAGTGAAATGGTACTTCATAGTGGTTTTGACTTGCATTTCTCTGATAATGAGTGATGTTGAGCATCTTTTCATGTGTTTGTTAGCCATCTGCATGTCTTCTTTGGAGAAATGTCTATTTAGTTCTTTGGCCCATTTTTTGATTGGGTCATTTATTTTTCTGGAGTTGAGCTGTAGGTGTTGCTTGTATATTCTCGAGATTAGTTGTTTGTCAGTTGCTTCATTTGCTATTATTTTCTCCCATTCTGAAGGCTGCCTTTTCACCTTGCTAATAGTTTCCTTTGATGTGCAGAAGCTTTTAAGTTTAATTAGGTCCCATTTGTTTATTTTTGCTTTTATTTCCAATATTCTGGGAGGTGGGTCATAGAGGATCCTGCTGTGATGTATGTCAGAGAGTGTTTTGCCTATGTTCTCCTCTAGGAGTTTTATAGTTTCTGGTCTTATGTTTAGATCTTTAATTCATTTTGAGTTTATTTTTGTGTATGGTGTTAGAAAGTGCTCTAGTTTCATTCTTTTACAAGTGGTTGACCAGTTTTCCCAGCACCACTTGTTAAAGAGATTGTCTTTAATCCATTGTATATTCTTGCCTCCTTTGTCAAAGATAAGGTGTCCATATGTGCGTGGATTTATCTCTGGGCTTTCTATTTTGTTCCATTGATCTATATTTCTGTCTTTGTGCCAGTACCATACTGTCTTGATAACTGTGGCTTTGTAGTAGAGCCTGAAGTCAGGTAGATTGATTCCTCCAGTTCCATTCTTCTTTCTCAAGATAGCTTTGGCTATTCGAGGTTTTTTGTATTTCCATACAAATTGTGAAATTATTTGTTCTAGCTCTGTGAAGAATACCGTTGGTAGCTTGATAGGGATTGCATTGAATCTATAAATTGCTTTAGGTAGTATACTCATTTTCACTATATTGATTCTTCCAATCCATGAACATGGTATATTTCTCCATCTATTAGTGTCCTCTTTGATTTCTTTCACCAGTGTTTTATAGTTTTCTATATATAGGTCTTTAGTTTCTTTAGGTAGATATATTCCTAAGTATTTTATTCTTTCTGTTGCAATGGTGAATGGAATTTTTCCCTTAATTTGTCTTTCTGTTTTCTCATTATTAGTGTATAGGAATGCAAGGGATTTCTGGGTGTTGATTTTATATCCTGCAACTTTACTATAGTCATTCATTAGTTCTAGTAATTTTCTGGTGGATTCTTTAGGGTTTTCTATGTAGAGCATCATGTCATCTGCAAATAGTGAGAGTTTTACTTCTTCTTTTCCAATTTGGATTCCTTTTATTTCTTTTTCTGCTCTGATTGCTGTGGCCAAAACTTCCAAAACTATGTTGAATAGTAATGGTGAAAGTGGGCACCCTTGTTTTGTTCCTGACTTTAGAGGAAATGCTTTCAATTTTTCACCATTGAGGATAATGTTTGCTGTGGGTTTGTCATATATAGCTTTTATTATGTTGAGGTATGTTAGCTTGAACATTTTTGGCATTGCCTTTCTTTGACATTGGAATGAAAACTGACCCTTTCCAGTCCTGTGGCCACTGCTAAGTTTTCCAAATTTGCTGACATATTGAATGCAACATTTTAACAGCATCATCTTTTAGGATTTGAAACAACTCAGCTGGAATTCGATCACCTCCACTAGCTTTGTTCATAATAATGCTACCTAAGGCCCACTTGCCTTCACACTCCAGGATGTGTGGCTCTAGGTGAGTGATCACACCAATGTGGTTATCTGGGTCATTAAGATCTTTCTAGTATAGTTTTTCTGTATATTCTTGCCACCTCTTCTTAATATCTTCTGCTTCTGTTAGGTCGTTACAGTTTCTGTCCTTTATTGTGCCCATCTTTGCATGAAATGTTCCCTTAATATTTCCCATTTTTTAGAAGCTATCTCTAGTCTTTTCCATTCTCTTATTTTCCTCTATTTCTTTGTGTTGCTCATTTAAGAAGTCCTTTTTATCTCTCTTTGCTATTCCCTGGAACTCTGCATCCAGTTGAGTAATCAGGAGAACTTGCTGATCTCCTAGGACCTTAGAAGGTATACACAGTCATGTGTTTATTTGCATGGTCTTCTGAATCATGTCTCATATCTGACTTGTCTTCTTTGGTGTGTAGCTAGTTATTAATATTTGGTATCCAGTGACAAAACAAAGACCAAACCAAAAGAAAAAAAAACAGAAAAACAAAGCTGGGCACTAATTAGATGTAGTAAGAAATATTTTATTCAGTACCATTTGGGTAGGGGAAAGAGCTTCACAGAACTGAGCTGAATTCCAATCTATGCAGAAACAACAGGGTGTTTCAGAGTGAGAACGAGGGCATAGGAAGGAGGAGCAAACATGGTTTTGAGCAGAGCCAGAGCAGTGGAAAATTACAAAAAGGAGGAAGACAGAATTGGCCAATGTGACTAGACCATCTGGGTTTGTTCATTGGTGCCTATCTGAAGGAAAAACAACTTTTCAAATCTTCAGGATAAGAAGTCATTTTGCAAGGTATAGCAGGGCACTCAGTGTAAGTTAGGCCCTTATCCTCCTCTAGGGACTGCAGACAACGCAAAAGCTTGAAGGTTTACATTTCAGAGAGAGGACTTCTGTGTCTTTGAGGAGAGAGTCATAGGTTTAGAATCCTGTCTCTAAAAGGGATAGAGAAGGGATTTACAACCATTTTTTTTTTCCTTAAGATTTTTTTGAAGTGGACCATTTTTAATCATCTTTGTTAAATTTGTCACAGTATTTCTTCTGTTGTTTATGTTTTCATTTTTTGGCCACAAGACATGGGGGATCTTAGCCCCCTGAGTAGGAATCAAACCTGCCTCTCCTGTGTTGGAAGGCAAAGTTTTAACCACTGGACCACCAGGAAGTCCCAACAACCACAACTTTTTAAAGTAAGTGCTTCCAAGTAAAGAGTGGTCTGAGGCCTATGGTCAGCTTCTGATTGGAACAAACCACCTTCTTTTAGCAGCACTGAGTTTTCTCAGGCAGACTTTGTTGGAAGGCTGAGAGCTGCTCTTCTTACAGGTTAAGGCTGAGGCTCTGTTCAGAAGGGAGCTCAGAAGAATCTGGAAATAGTTTCATGAAGAAAAGAATATTTATCACAGGCAGCCTAATGATGAAGAATGTGTGCTTTTGGATAAGTGCTAGTACAAATAAGCAGGATGCCTCATACACCCTCGCCCGATCAGGAAAATGTTCTATCACATCATTGTCAAACTATTCTTAAAGAGGCCTCTCCAATGCACATTCTCTGTTGATTACTAATAAAAAAAAAATGTCCTTAGCTTATAAAGCAAAAAAAAAATGATCCCTTTTTATTAATTCTTCCAGGTAAAGATCTTACATATAATTTTTTGAACTATAATATCATTAAATGTTTTTTAATTTTTTTCCTATTTTATATATTTTTTATTATTGTTCTCTAGAACTGCCAGTGGAGAAGGCAATGGCAACCCACTCCAGTGTTCTTGCCTGGAGAATCCCAGGGACGGGGGAGCCTGGTGGGCTGCCATCTATGGGGTTGCACAGAGTCGGAAACGACTGAAGTGACTTAGCAGCAGCAGCAGAACTGCCAGTCTAAATAAATAAAGTTAAAGTTTACTGGGAAAATATATTTTGTCTAAAGTATAAACTTCCTTGAGTGTCTTAGGATTTCTTCATTACTGTTTACTGTTTTCTTTCTTTTAAAATATTTTTCTTATCCTGTGTCTATACTTCTCAAAACACCGGTAAAATTCTATTCCTTCAATTAACTCCAAGTATTTTTTTTTATTATAACCTATGTGTTAGTCTACTCTTGAGTATATTTTACCTATACTTCCATCATTAAATATATACATGCTTATACCCAGTAAAGTTAATTTTATTCTTCATTTATCTCCCCATTTGGAATGAAATATGTTGAGACATGACTGTATTTCTGTCATTTTTATATTCCATTCAATTTAGTAGACACATTGCTCTTTTTCTACTGCATTCTAAAGAAAATGGTGACTACAGGGAGATTTAAAATGAGCAAGCAAAAATTCATTATTTCAAGAAGGAGTAAATATTGTGCAACTTTGAGGAGAGAAAAATATATAGCATAGTAGTTATTTTATATGTAATACTTTTTAACCTTAAAGTTGGGTGAAAATTCTTCATATTTTTTTAATAAAACTGAATCACTGTGCTGTTTACTTGAAACTATCCCAATATTGTAAATTGACTATGCTTCAAATAAAAGACAATATCTTCATTAAAAAGATGTGAGTCCCAAGTTAAGTATTGAAAGATATATTTTATCCTTGGCAAGTAAGAAGGTTGAAAGAAACAAGATGTGCTTATTAGCATGAGAAATGGTGCCCAGCCATGAGCAATACAAATTCAATAAGCAAACCATAAAATTAGTAATTTTTTGGATCATATCAGAAAGTCTTTTATAGTCTGACACCATGAAAGCATAGATTATACAAAGTTTAAAAATCATAATTTAAAAAAATAGTAAGATTGCACAAAATTTTTACTTCATATATTAGCAGGGAACCAACAGAATGGTAAACTTGGTTTCAAAAGAATATGTGAAAAAGCAAGATATCCATTATTAGTGAATAAAATAAATACTGAGATGGCTAACTTAGACCCCCCAAAATTATTAATTTGCAAACATGCAATGAATAATATTTGTAGTTTTCTACATTCATGAAAAGAGTATCATCACATTTCTTCAGTTTTATTTTAAAATGCTAGGCCCTAATCCATTATTCAGATAAAATTTGATTCCACTAGATAGTCATATGACCCTCAAGTGACCTGCTTGAAAAATATCCTATGCATATATTAAAAGGTGATATACAGGACATCCAGTTTCAGTTCTGGCAAGTAAAGAGCTTGGAGGACCTTGGACAAACTGAGACTCAATGAATTTTCTTAGATTCTTCAGATAGATAAAGTCACTGGGAAAACTACCACCCACAACTAAAAAGACATGTACATTGAGAAAGTCAGCTACCAAAATCTACTTACCTGGAGCAGAAGCTGTTGGAGTCATACACTCATGGGAACACGTCAATGATAATGTTTGGTGAATTTCTAGAGGCTGAGTATAGACAAACATAAGTGAGAAACTATTGTGGGGACAGTATGAGGAAGTCCTCATACCATTTTTGGGTTTCTCTTTAAGAACTCCATCGAGTTTGCACTGTGAAAATAAGAAGGATCCCTTTTTGATTCTGGAAGAGGAAGGGAAGAGTAACCGTAGTAAAATATGCCCAGAGTCTTCTGGATAAAAATGATCTAACCTTCAAGAGAGAGAAAAACAGTTCAAAATTAAAAACTTTGCCAGAGTTTAATTCTGAAACTACCCCCAGATAAGAGAAGGAAATTCATACAACTCCAGCTTCCTCCAGACTTTTGGTTTTACTGAGTAGAGTACGGAGAAGGAAATGGCAACCCACTCCAGTGTTCTTGCCTGGAGAATCCCAGCGACAGCGGAGCCTGGTGGTCTGCCTTCTATGGGGTTGCACAGAGTCGGACACAACTGAAGTGACTTAGCAGCAGCAGCAGAGTAAGGAGAATATATAAGAAGGGCTCCAAGGAAACAGATGATGAACACAGCAGTCAAGGAAGAAAGTAGGGAGAAGTGGAAGGGAAGCCATATACCTGTAGAACCTATAGAAAAATTTAAGTTTATAACGTTAAGACCAGTCCCAGTAAAAAATTGATATTTGATGAGAAGACTGTAGACTGGTCCCCTTCCCTACATTTTATCACCAAACTATTACACTGAAGGGCTTTAGTGTAACAAATTGAAGTATGTTCAAACTGAAAGACATGTGGTACACAGATTCTCTCGAGGAGGGACTTATTAGGAAAACCAAGGTCTAGAGGGTTGAAAACAGAAAAGAATGCTGGAGGAATTTGAAGCCTTGAACCTGCTGGCACCTGTAACTACAGGAATCATTTAAAAAGCCAAATCCCTAGCAAGGTAAACATAACCTCTTACACTAAAATCTTATTTATATCAATTCAGTTTTTACTGACTAATACTTCATGACTGGAGGCTTCAGTGAAAGTTCCTTAGCCCTGTCTGACTCTTTGCGACCCCATAGACTGTAGCCCCCCAGGCTCCCCTGTCTGACTCTTTGCGACCCCATAGACTGTAGCCCCCCAGGCTCCTCTCTCCATGGGGATTCTCCAGGCATGGATACTGGGGTGGGTTGCCATGCCCTCCTCCAGGGGATCTTCCCAACCCAGGTCTCCTGAAATGCAGGCATATTCTTTACCAACTGAGCTATGAAGGAAGCCTGGTGGCTTAGTGGTAAAGAATGTACCTGCCAATGCAGGCAAAGCAGGTTAAACCCCTGGGTCAGGAAGCTCCCCTGGAGGAGGAAATGGCAACCTATTCCAGTGTTTTTGCCTGAAAAATCCCATGGACAGCGGAGCCTGGCGGGCTACAGTCCTTGGTGTCACAGAAGAGTGGGACACAACTTAGTGACTAAACAACAACAACAACAACATCATCATTGACTTTCAACAAAAACATTCAAGGCATACCTACAGACAAGAAAGAACAAATTTTGAAGAAAACAATAATCTAAACTAGGCTTAAATATGACATAGATGAATAAACATGAAATTTCTATATGTAATAATAAATGTGTTAAGTACTCCAATGGCAAAAATGGATGAGCAACGTAAGCAGAGATGGAAACTCCAAAATAGAAACAAAAAGAAATGCTAGAAATAGAAGACAGCAACAGAAATAAAGAATGCCTTTGAACTTGAAGGTAGATCTGTATAAATCAGACAAAAATAAATGTAAAGAGAAAAAATAAGAAAACATCCAAGAACTGTGGGGCAATATTAAAGTGTGTAATATGCACATAACTGTAACAATTTAGGAGAAGGAATAATAAAATAGAGAAAAAATATTTGAAGCAATGATGGCTGAAATTCCCGACATTATTCACACACCAAATTATTGATCGAGATAATTTTGAGAATACCAATGAAAAATTTAAAAAGGCAAAATTAATAATCAGCAAAACCCCCACACCTAGGCATATCACCTTCAAACTGCAGAAAATTAAACACAGAGAATATGTATAGCTGAGTCTCTTGAAATAAAGCAGCATGGTTTGCCACATCTACCTCTGAGAGGACATAGAAGCTTCTTTCTGTGGGTATTGTCACACAGAGGAATTTCAACCAGGCCCACAAGCCTTGTCTCTCTAAACTGTTACAGAGGCCTGGGCTTTGACAATAATGGCCTGGACACGGGTACCGGCTTCGGTTATGAGAGCTTCCACTGCCTGGTCTACGACTTTGTTCACCTTGTGGAAGTCTGGTTCTTGCTCTGGCCCTAAGATAAGCAGATCTGATTTGCACTGAAAAAATCGATTAATGTTTTGGGACTTCAGAGATAGAAAGGTCAGCTTCTAGATCCTTTAGCCTGAACGATTTTCAAACATATTCTTTTTGGATTTTATAAGAAGCCTTCATGACTCTGGTGGGATATTCCACAAGAAATAGGGATAGCAACTGGCAGTGCCAATGGCATCAACAGAGAAATAATGGATTTCATTGGCAAAACTGAGGTCCGTCTCTGAATCATTCAGTTATTCGTATACAGTTATTGCTTCCATTTTTATATTTATTTTCTGATAAAGCTTGTTACAAAGCCATAAATTCTCATCTCCTCCCCGCCCCCACCTGCCCCTTACCAACTAATTAAAAATAAAGAAATTTCCTATCAGAAAAATAAATTTCCTTTCTGGAGTGGAATCTTTTTCCAAGATTGCTTCCTTGGCCATAAGCCTTTCAAGCAACTGAATTGAGATATTCCAAGGAATATTTGCATTTTGTTTACTGGTACTTCTTTTTTTAAAAGCTATAAATTAAGAATTTTAAGCATTTCAGATCTTCATAATAGAAGTTATAATGATATTGATTACTCTCTTACAAAATCAGATGATGCCTCTTTTTTGTAAAATAATGGTAAATGGGAAAATTGTATCACTAAAGATATTCCATTTTTGGTGAATTCTTAGCAGATTTAAGGGCTTCCCTGGTAGCTCAGATGGTCAAGAATCTGTTCACAATACAGAAGACCTGAGTTTGATATCTGGTTCAGCAAGATCCCCTAGAGAAGGAATGCAACTCACTCCAGTATTCTTGCCTGGAGAAATCCATGGACAGAGGAGCCTGGTGGGCTACAGTCCATGGGGTTGCAAAGAGTCAGACATGACTGAGTGACTAATACTTTCACTTAACATATTAAGGAAAATTCTTTCAGGGATTTTTCTTCTCTCTAGTAAATTAGTTTGAGGTTTAAAGAGTAAGAAAGAAGAGAGATACTCTTAAGTTTAAATGAAGATCTGTTTTCTTGGAATGCCAAAGAAAGTTTGACTTTTCCAAAGTGAGCATTAGTCAACTTCTGGGTAAAAAAGCAGAACGTTATTGTCTTTAGGAGTGCCAAATACACTGTCGTGATGATGGAGATTGTGTATATAACTGAATCAAATGAAAGTACATTTTTTCACTCAAAAACATTTATTAAACACAGACTTTATGTGCTAAGCATCCAATGGATAAAAGGATCAATCCAATATAGACTCTAGCAGATCTTATCTGGCACTTACTGATAACTAGTGAAGGTTGAAAGTGAATTCGCTCAGTCGTGTCCGACTCTGGAACCCCATGGACAGTTGCCTACCAGGCTCCGCCATCCATGGGATTTTCCAGGCAAGAATACTGGAGTAGGCTGCCATTTCCTTCTCCAGGGGATCTTCCCAACCCAGGGATGGAACCCGGGTCTCCTGCATTGCAGACAGACGCTTTACCGTCTGAGCCACCAGGGACCTGCCATCAAATATCTGCAACATAACATGATACAATCAATGACAGAAGAGAAGTAGAGATGGAGCTTAAAATAAAGGTTTAAATGGAGCTATAGTTTTTTTTTTTTCCTAAAAGCAAAATGATAATATCATTCATGTGGTGACTACAAACCCTCCACAATACATAAATTCAATACACCATCAGCATGGTATTTTTGCCATCTTCTTTTTAAAACATGCTGAAGATATTTCACCAGAAAAAAAAAATGCACTATTACTTAAAAGCATAGGACTTCCCAGCTGGTGCAGTGGTAAAGAATTTACCTGCCAATGCAGGAGGCACAAGAGACACGAGTTCGATCCCTTGATACTCTAGAGAAGGAAATGACAACCCACTGCAGTATTCTTGCTTGGAAAATTTCACGGACAGAGGAGCCTGGTGACCTACAGTCCATGAGGTTGCAAAGAATTGGACACAACTGAGCGACTGAGTGCACATTCAGAAGCATAATATCATGAAGTCCTTGAAGACATGAGAAGTATAAAATCTGTACTGAAGAAGAATAAGTGACAAACAGAAATAAAACCTAATAGCTCTAATTGGGAAATATTGATTAAGCTATCAAAATAAACCTAGTTTTAATAGATGCATGACTTAACTACTGAGATTTTTTTCATGTATGTTACGACTTTGGTATAAATATACTTACAGTGCCTTAGACATGTCACACCACTGAAGATGGTTAAATGTCTTTCAACATCAAACTGCAACTCTACACAATGTGATAGATGGCACCGGGCTCTGGCTTCTTTGGCAGGGGATGTTGCTAATGACTGTGGATGTGGTCGCTTTTGAGAACAGCGTATGGATATGACTTTGGTTATGGTGGTTGTGGATATGAGTGCTGCCAGTCAGTTATGGAAAGTGCTGGACCTCTAGTTTCTACTTAGGACCAAAGATCCTTGGGAGAATGATCCAACAACAAAATTGAACTTTTCAAGTGTTTCATCCTTTCAATTCTTCTTCCAGATTGTAACAAGCAGAAAGGATGAGTTGCCAGCTTACGAACTTGTTGGCATAAGATTTAAGAGCTGTCTGTATATGTACAGCTGTTCAATAGCAATTTGGACTTATTTTATAAATAGTGGATATTTTGCCACAACAGTTATTTCTCCTTGCACTCTCAAGAGAATGATTTTTCATCTGAAATTTCTTTAGTATATTTTTACACTGGGAGACATCTCTATAATCATTTGTCAATTCATGTGTTTAGGATAGCATCACAATATGGTCTTAACTTTAGTTATTTATCTTAATAAATTTGCTTTGTTTTATGGTGTTTGAAATGAGGGCAACTCTTTCATTTCCTGAAGGCCTCATTTATACCAATTATTAAATCAGTGAAATACAAAGAGCACAGATTAGGTTTGAGAGGGAGAAATGGCTGATCTTTCCTGGTTTGTTATTTTTCTTCTCTATTCTGTATTTATGAGTCAGAATCCAGATTTCCAGACCTAAGTGGTCTCATCAGTCATCACTGAAAATACTTATTAGACAGCAAATATGGCTTTTTAAGTTCTTAATCAAAATTTATATCCATATGAATTCCAGTTTATGACAATGATTTTTGGTGCTAATATCCCTAGATTGAGATCCTGCTTATAAAGTCCTGATGTTAGTTTCTTTGGTCACTTAGCCTCTGATTATGTCCATAGTATTTTGAATCACGTGGGGTCTTACCAGGTGGCACAGTGGTAAAGAATATGCCTGCCAATGAAGGACATGCAACAGATGTGAGTTCAGGAGAACCAGGAGATGCGGGTTCAATCCCCTGATGAAGGCAATGGCAACCCACTGCAGTATTCTTGCCTGAAAAATTCCATGGAGAGAGGAGCCTGGTGGGCTACAGTCCATGCTATCTCAAAGAGTCAGACATGACTGAACATGCATGCATGCATTCAAAAAAAAAATCTGAATCATCAAAGGGAAATTGATATCAAGGAGCTATGTGAGAGCTTTAAAATGAATCACTGAATCAGAGTGCATCCATCCTATCAACACACCCTGTTGCCTTTTGACTATCTGACTCATGAGTTATTTATAGGGTGAAGACTACTGATCTGCTCATTGTCAGAAATTTTGACTGATTTTCTTTCAACAAATTTTTGCTATTTTCATCTTCCTAGTGGACTATAGTCCTTGGGGTCACAAAAAGTGGGACACAACTGAACATGCATGAATGCACCTTTTAAAAGCTTGCTAACAGTGTCTTTTGAAGTATGGAACTCTGCACCCAAACCTTAGACTCAATCTCTTGGGAATCAAATTGAGAAATTACACTGGGAAATGAATTGAGAGTAAAAAATCAGTTAGAAACATTAAAAATTAATCTGATAGGATATTTCAAGTAAATCATAGTTAATATAAATCATAATCCATTGAGTGCAAAAGCTATAACTGTTTCTTTCATTTTAGCGCTTCTAGTGGATCAGTATATAATTATGGTTTTAATTTACATTTTCCTGATAACTCAGATAACTAACGATGTCAAACACTTCATTTGCTTGTTGGACATTTGTATATCTTTGTTTCACTGTGCCCAGGTTTTTGGTGATGCTTTATCTTTGGGCTTATGAGTTGTAGGATATCTTTACTTATGATGAATATATTCATCTCTATCTCTAATTTCTTCATCTAATCTATATCTGTATCATCTATATCTATGCTTTATTTCTTCCGGTCTGTGACTTGCTGTTAATGAAGTCCATTGCACAATGTTTTTTTTATAGTCAGTGTTTTCTGTCTAAAACAAAACAAAACAAAAAATCTATAAATATATTTTGTGTGTTCTGATAATTTTGTATATTATTAGAACACATAAAATATATATCTTTGATGTATTCCATATATATGTACATATATACATATATTTTTATTAATTTGTAATTATCAAGGACTAGATCTTGCATATCTCCTTGAAATTATCTCTAAGTATTTTATGTTTTCTGATAATATTGTAAATGGCATTTATGCATTTTATTTTCTAATTTTTATTATATAATTTCATAGTGAATTTATAGATTTTGTTTTTTGAAAGGTATTTTTCCATTTTGTTTTCCAACTTTCACATGTAATTGTGCTATATATTTGTATATAATTACGTTTGGGCTAATTTTATGAAATAGTGTAAAATTAGTATCACTTCTTTCACTAATCAGAGTTATTTAAATAGTTGTTGACATTAATCATTAAGGCAAGGTAGACCTGCAGTTTTCTTTGTGAGAAGTCTAATTTTTTTCCTACAAATTCTATTTTCTTAAGAGATATAATCTTACAGGTCATTATTTTCTTTTGGGTCACTTTTAGTAATGTTTTATTTTGAAGAATTTGTTGACTTGGTCCATGCAGTGTGCAGTTTAGAAATGAGTACAGAGCACTTGATTTCTATCTCATTTGGTATTAAGAAAACTTTTAGAAAATCAGGTTAATTTGTTTTCTATGTATTATTCCTGTCTGAGGTAGAACCAGTACTAATATTAATGTTTTGATCAACTGATTGATATACATAGAATATATATATGGCTTCCCTGGGGGCTCAGTGGTAACAACTTGCCAGCCAATGAAGGAGATGCAGGTTTGATCGAGAAGGTACAGGGTCGAGAAGGTACAGTCTATGGGGTTGCAAAAAATTCGACAAGACTCAGAGATTAAACAAAACTATATATAGGTTGCACTGCATAACATGTAGGATTTTATTTCCCACACCAGGGATGGATCCTGTGTCCCCCATTGTCCTCTGTAGTGGAAGCACGAGTCCTAACCATTGGACTGCAAAGAAATTCTGTGGTTTTTTTTGGGGGGGTGGTGGTAATTGTAATATTGATCTTGCTTAATAAAATCCAAAATTGAAGTTGCAGAATAAAACAATGCCATGAAGTATTTTGTGACTCTTTAAGGCACCATAATTATGACCTACCTAGACAGCATATTGAAAAGCAGAGACATTGCTTTGTCAACAAAGGTCCATCTAGTCAAGGCTATGGTTTTTCAAGTAGTCATGTATGGATGTGAGAATTAGACTATGAAGAAAGCTGAGTGCTGAAGAACTGATGCTTTTGAACTGTGGTGTTGGAGAAGACTGTTGAGAGTCCCTTGGGCTGCAAGGAGATCCAACCAGTCCATCCTAAAGGAGATCAGTGCTGGGTGTTCATTGGAAGGACTGATGCTGAAGCTGAAACTCCAGTACTTTGGCCACCTGATGCGAAGAGCAGACTCATTTGAAAAGACCCTGATGCTGGGAAAGATTGAGGGCAGCAGGAGAAGGGGACGACAGAGGATGAGATGGTTGGATGGCATCACCGACTCAGTGGACATGAGTTTGAGTCAACTCCAGGAGTTGGTGATGGACAGGGAGGCCTGGCATGCTGTGGTTCATGGGGTCACAAAGAGTTGGATACGATTGAGTGACTGAACTGAACTGAATTAACTTGAAGCCCTGTTGTTCTCTCTTCAAAGAACTTCAAATATGTTTCTAGTCATTAAGTAGCACGTTCTCAAAAATGAAACACATGGGTATCAGATAGTGGAATATCAAAAATCCCAATGACATCATGTATAAATTCCTTACAAATGGTTATTTAATATCTTCAATCTTTGATGGTGATAAATTTTTAAAATGTGTCCAATTGTTTTTTTAATTTGTAATATTAAAGACATCCATTGTTAATCTCTGAAAGAAATCACTATTGTAGACTTACATTGTTTACAATTTTGTTCCTCTACTTTCTGCAAAAGATCAATAGAGCCACTTATTTTCAGCATGGTATCATAATCCTGAATTCCAGAAACTAGTCTTAAATTTTCAGAATGCCCCCTTGAAATTTTTGAGGAAATCATTGAAAAAGGAGTGTCAACATTCATTTAATGGGTCACCATCAATTTTGACTAGATATAAATATAGGGGGCAGGAAACATTTATTTGTTTTATTTTCTCTCTCTTCTTTCTAGCTCTTCTCAGGCTTGGAAATGCCTTTTTTAAGAAGGAAATAGACCTGCCTTATGATCCAGCAATCCCACTGCTGGGCATACACACTGAGGAAACCAGAAGGGAAAGAGACACGTGTACCCCAATGTTCATCGCAGCACTGTTTATAATAGCCAGGACATGGAAGCAACCTAGATGTCCATCAGCAATGAATGGATAAGAAAGCTGTGGTACATATACACAATGGAGTATTATTCAGCCATTAAAAAGAATACATTTGAATCAGTTCTAATGAGGTGGATGAAACTGGAGCCTATTATACAGAGTGAAGTAAGCCAGAAAGAAAAACACCAATACAGTATACTAATGCATATATATGGAATTTAGAAAGATGGTAACAATAACCCTGTGTACGAGACAGCAAAAGAGACACTGATGTATAGAACAGTCTTATGAACTCTGTGAGAGAGGGAGAGGGTGGGAAGATTTGGGAGAATGGCATTGAAACATGTAAAATATCATGTATGAAACGAGTTGCCAGTCCAGGTTCAATGCACGATACTGGATGCTTGGGGCTGGTGCACTGGGACGACCCAGAGGGATGGAATGGGGAGGGAGGAGGGAGGAGGGTTCAGGATGGGGAACACATGTATACCTGTGGCGGATTCATTTTGATATTTGGCAAAACAAATACAGTTATGTAAAGTTTAAAAATAAAATAAAATTCAAAAAAAAATAAAATAAAAGTAAAAAAAAAAAAAAAGAAGGCATCAAGGTTTTAATATTGTCTGCTAAAAATTAAGAAAAAGTCTACATTGGACACTTTAAACAAGATTGATCCTATGGTGGCTTCAAACTACACACAATCAGTAAAACTTGTCTGTATTTCATTATTTTTAGATATTTGACATCTAAGTGATTATCCAGTGGTCATGTATGGATGTGAGAGTTGGACTGTGAATAAAGCTGAGCACCAAAGAATTGATGCTTTTGAACTGCAGTGTTGGAGAAGACTCTTGAGAGTCCCTTGGACTGCAAGGAGATCCAACCAGTCCATTCTGAAGGAGATCAGCCCTGGGTATTCTTTGGAAGGAATGATGCAAAGCTGAAACTCTAGTACTTTGGCCATCTTATGCGAAGAGTTGACTCATTGGATAAGACTCTGATGCAGGAAGGGATTGGGGGCAGGAGGATAAGGGGACAACAGAGGATGAGATGGCTGAATGGCATCACCGACTCAATGGACATGAGTTTTAATGAACTCCAGGAGTTGGTGATGGACAGAGAGGCCTGGCGTGCTGCGATTCATGGGGTCGCAAAGAGTCAGACATGACTGAGCAACTGAATGGAACTGAACTGAAGTGATTATAATTTTAAATGAGGCATGGATTTAAGAGTACAATTAGTGACAGCCTTGATTACCTCAGATCAGAAGATATAGTCACCATTATGGAAAAATAAAGACAGAGAGCACTCACAGCTAAGGAGTATTATCTTCATGGTGTTGTCAGCCAGTTGACAGGACTGTAGAGACTTCTCAGACTCTATGAGAATTAAACAAAGCAAATAGCCAAAACTATTTGTTTCATAAAATATCTTCTGAAGAATGAAAATGAGGTATCTCTGAATGATTTACCATGTCAGTAACTTAGGGTATAAAAACTTTAGCATGGGTCTTTAGATCCATACTCAGGAAACACACATTCAGTAGCAAACCAAGACTTTGGATCCAACACCATGAGCTTCTATGGCAATTTCTACGGAGGCCTGGGCTATGGCTATGCTTGAGGATATGGCAGCTTCCACAGACTGGGCTATGGCTATGGCCATGGAAGCTATGGGTTTGGCTCTGGCATGGAAGGTATAGATATAGCTACTGTTGTCCATTGAACTACAGAGGATATGGATTCTCTGCTGCTGCTGCTGCTAAGTGGCTTCAGTCATGTCCGACTCTGTGTGACCCCATAGACAACAGCCCATCAGGCTCCCCTGTCCCTGGGATTCTCCAGGTGAGCACACTGGAGTGGGTTGCCATTTCCTTCTCCAATGTATGAAAGTGAAAAGTGAAAGTGAAGTCATTCAGTCGTGTCTGACTCCTAGCGACCCCATGGACTGCAGCCTACCAGGCTCCTCCATCCATGGGACTTTCTCTAGCTTCTATTAAAATTATTCTTTGTCAATCTAAAATCTGGTTCCATAAGTTGACTTGCTTCACTTGATTTCAACCACTGGGACTAAATTATGCTGGGTCCACTTGTTCAAAAAAATTAGTACCTAAGTATTTTAGTACATTTTTGCTGTTGTTGTTTAGTTGCTAAGTCATGTCCGACTCTTTGCAATCCCATGGACTGTAAACCACCAGGCTCCTCTGTCCATATAATTTTCCAGGCAAGAATACTGGAGTGGATTGCCATTTTGTTCTCCAGGGGATTTTCCCAACCCAGGGATTGAACCTGGGTCTCCTTCATTGACAGGAGGATTCTTTACCACTGAGCCAGTAGGGAACCCCCTTTAGCACATTTATAATTACAAAATTCTGACTTGATCAGTTCTCCTCAATTTCTTTAAATCTCTTAATTTGAAACAGCAAATACAGTTCTGGTTTAATTTATTTAATCTCAATCAGGTGTAAACACTGGTCAACTGTAAATGATTATTTTAATATATTTTCTTATTTATTAAATATTTATTTCATGAACAGAAACATTTAAAAAAGAGAAATAAATATGAATTGAAATGAAAAATAATTACTCAGATACAACTGTTGAATTTTTATTTCCTTGATTTTAATCAGACAATACTTAGAGTTTATTTCAACAACAATAAAAAATTCAACTTTGACAATTTTGAGTAACATATCCATGGTAACAAATAAAAATTATTTTTATATTTTATGCAATTTTATCAATGCAGTTCAAAATATATAAATAATACATCCCTTCTTTCAGAATTTGACCTTTTGTGGTAAAAACAGTGGCAAACACCAAGCTTATATGAAAGCAAACTATTTTTAAATTAATTTCTTCATTATATATTATTTTCTCTATTTCCTGTTATTTCACTTGACATCATTATGAAAATAGTAATTTTATAAAATTACTAAAAGTATCACAAGCTAGTTAAAATATGTGTAGTATTAAAATACATTAGGTCAAGTTTTTTGTTATTGTTCTTCAGGGGCATGCAATGATATTCTTCTTTAATATTCTCATAATCATGGCATTAAAACCTTTGCAGCTGTAAATGGAATGTAAACATCTAGTTATAACAAATTTATTATTCCATGGCTTTATTTGATAAGAATGAAGAAAAGAGTTTGCTTTTTTAAAGTGGAATTTCCATCAATTAACACAAAAGAAAAAGCAAGCATTTGATAGTTGGTGTTTCATATGACTGAATATATACACCATGCAATATAAATATATTGCCATTTCAAATTTGAATTTCATATTCAGGTGATGGTATAAGCGAAGTTTGTTGTTATTTTAGTTGATGAAATCTAGCAATACAAGGACAACAATGTAGGTAGGTCCTGGACCTAGCATTAATGTTGTGTAGTATTGCTCCCTATAGAACAAGTAGGGAAACTGTAAATGGTTAAATTATTTGCCTAGAGATGCTACACTGGACACTGAAAGATACGACACTGAAAGATGAACTCCCCAGGTCAGTAGGTGCTCAATATGCTCCTGGAGAAGAATGGAGAAAAACTCCAGAAAGAATGAAAAGATGAAGCCAAAGCAAAAACAACACTCAGTTGTGGATGTGACTGGTGATGGAAATAAAGTCCAATGCTGTAAAGAGTAACATTGCATAGGAACCTGGAATGTTAGGTCCATGAATCAAGGCAAATTAGAGGTGCTCAAACAGGAGATGGCAAGAGTTAACATCGATATTTTAAGAATCAGTGAACTAAAATGGACTGGAATGGGTGAATTTAACTCAGATGGCTATTATATCTACTAGTGTGGGGAAGAATCCCTTAGAAGAAACGGAGTAGCCATCATAGTCAACAAAAGAGTCTGAAATGCAGTACTTGGATGCAATCTCAAAAACGGCAGAAGGATCTCTGTTCTTTTCCAAGGCAAACTGTTCAATATTACGGTAATCCAAGTCTATGCCCCAACCAGTAATGCTGAAGAAACTGAACGGTTCTATGAGACCTACAAGACCTACTAGAATTAACACAAAAGAAAGATGTCCTTTTCATTATAGGGGACTGGAATGCAAAAGTAGGAAGTCAAGACTTATCTGGAGTAACAGGCATTTTTGGCCTTGCAGTACAAAATGAAGCAGGGCAAAGGCTAACAGAGTTTTGCCAAGAGAACACACTGGTCATAGCAAACTCCCACTTCCAACAACACAAGAGAAGCCTCTACACATGGACACGACCAGAAAGTCAATACCAAAATCAGATTGATTATACTCTTTGCAGCCAAAGATGGAGAAGATCTATATAGTCAACAAAAACAAGACTGGGAGCTGACTGTGGTCAGATCATGAACTACTCATTGTCAAATCCAGACTTAAATTGAAGAAAGTAGGGAAAACCACTGGACCATCCAGGTATGACCTCAATCATATCCTTTGCAATTATATAGTGGAAGTGACAAATAGACTCAAGGGATTAGATCTGATAGACAGAGTGCCTGAAGAACTATGGACAGAGGTTCATGGCATTATACAGGAGGCAGAAGAAAGAGGAATTCCCAAGAAAAAGAAATGCAAAAATGCAAAAAGGTTGTCTGAGGAGGCCTTACAAATAGCTGAGAAAAGAAGAGAAGTGAAAGGCAAAGGAGAAAAGGAAAGATATACCCATTTGAATGAAGAGTTCCAAAGAATAGTAAGGAGAGATGAGAAAGTCTTCCTCAGCGATAAATGCAAAGAAATAGAGGAAAACAGTAGAATGGGAAAGACTAGAGATCTCTTCCAGAAAATTAGAGATACCAAGGGAACATTTCATGCAAAGATGGGCACAATAAAGGACAGGAATTGTATGGACCTAACAGAAGCAGAAGATATTAAGAAGAGGTGGCAAGAATTTACAGAACTGTACAAAACAGATCTTCATGACCCAGATAATCATGATGGTGTGATCACTCGCCTAGAGCCAGACATCCTGGGATGCGAAGTCAAGTGGGCCTTAGGAAGCATCACTATGAACAAAGCTAGTGGAGGTGATGGAATTCCAGATGAGCTATTTCAAATCCTAAAAGATGATGCTGAAAAAGTGCTGCACTCAATATGCCAGCAAATTTGGAAAACTCAGCAGTGGCCACAGGACTGGAAAAGGTCAGTTATCATTCCAATCCAAAGAAAGACGATGTCAAAGAATGCTCAAACTACCACACAATTGCACTCATCTCACATGCTAGTAAAGTAATGCTCAAAATTCTCCAAGCCAGGCTTCAACAGTACATGAGCCATGAACTTCCAGATGTTCAAACTGGTATTAGAAAAGGCAGAGGAGCCAGAGATCATATTGCCAACATCCTTTGAATCATTGAATAAGCAAGAGAGTTTCAGAAAAAACATCTACTTCTGCTATTTTGACTGTGTGCACCACAACAAACTGGAAAATTCTGAAAGAGATGGGAATACCAGACCACCTGACCTGTCTCTTGATAAATCTGTATGTAGGTCAGGAAGCAACAGTTAGAACTGGACATGGAACAACAGACTGGTTCCAAATCGGGAAAGGGGTACATCAAGACTATATTGTCACCCTGCTTATTTAACTTATATGCAGAATACATCATGGGAAACCTTGGACTGGCTGAAGCACAATCTGGAATCAAGATTGCTGGGAGAAATATCAATAACCTCAGATATACAGATGGCATCGCCCTGCAGAAAATGAAGAACTAAAGAGCCTCTTGATGAAAGTGAAAGAGGAGAGTGAAAAAGTTGGCTTAAACTCAACATTCAGAAAATGAAGATCATGGCATCTGGTCCCATCACTTCATGGCAAATAGATAGGGAAACAGTAGAAACAGTGACAGACTTTATTTTGGGGGGCTTCAAAATCACTGTAGATGGTGATTGCAGCCATGAAATTAAAAGATGCTTGCTCCTTGGAAGAAAAGCTATGACTAACCTAGACAGCATATTAAAAAGCAGAGACATTACTTTGACAAGAAAGATTCGTATAGTCAAAGCTATGGTTTTCCAGTAGTCATGTATGGATGTGAGAGTTGCACTATAAAGAAAGCTGAGCACTGAAGAATTGATGCTTTTGAACTGTGATGTTGAAGACTCTTGAGAGTCCGTCAACCTTCAAGGAGACCCAGCCAGTCCATCCTAATGGAAATCAGTCCAGAATATTCATTGGAAGGACTGATGCTGCAGCTGAAATTCCAATACTTTGGCCACCTGATGTGAAGAAATGGTTGGACTGCATCCCTGGGACTCAATGGACATGAGTTTGAGTAGGTTCCAGGAGTTGGTGATGGGCAGGGATGCCTGGTGTGCTGCAGTCTACAGGGTCACAAAGAGTCAGACATGAATCAGTGATTGAACTGAACTGAACTCAAAGATGTTTTCTCCTTGGAAGGAAAGCTATGAGAAATCTAGATAACGTGTTAAAAATCACAAACTTCACTTTGCCTACAGAGGTCCATATAGTCAAAGGTATGATTTTTTCAGTAGTCATGTATGGATGTGAGAGTTGAAACATAAAGAAGGCTGAGAGCTGCTTTGTCGTCCCCTTCTCTTCTGCCTTCAATCTTTCCAAGCATCAAAGCTTGATGCTTTTGAACTGTGGTGTTAGAGAAGACCATTGAGAGTCCCTTGTACTGCAAAGAGATCAAACCAGTCAATCCTAAAGGAAATCAACCCTGAATATTCACTGGAAGGACTGATACTGAAGCTTCAATACTTTGGCCACGTGATGTGAAAAACTGACTCCTTAGAAAAGACCCTGATGCTGTGAAAGATTTAAGGCAGGAGGAGGATGGGACAACAGAGGACGAGATGGTTAGATCACAACACCGACTCAATGAACATGAGTTTGAGCAAGCTCCAGGAGATGGTGAGGGGAGCCTGGCATGGTGCAGTCCATGGGGTTGTGAAGATTAGGATATGACTGAGTGACTGAACTGCAACCTACAAGCACAAGTGTCAGAGCCAAGATCAGAACTAGTTCACCTGAATCCTGGGGTTCTACTCCATTATGCTGATTCTTTTTCATTATATATTTTAAAATTTGAATACCATCTGGAAAGGTCTCATCATATTTTCATGAACAGCTATGCTTTTATAGCTAAATTTATGGGAATTATTTCTTTCTGTTAGATTAACTACCCCTTATTTTGTTTTCTTTTATTTTTGTTGTTACAGTTTTAATATATTGTATATAATCTCCTGCTTCTCAATTTATAATTTAGTTTTACTTTGAGGCAAATGAAGAATTAATAATGTTAAAGCTCAGTTCTCAAGATCATGACTTTTTATTCGATTTGAATTTCTTTGAATTGCATCAAGGTTAGAAAAATAAAACGGCCAGTTCTGGTCACTTGTCCTTTCATAAAAGAGATTATGCTAGATAAAGTTTGGTCATTCCATTAAAGGGACTTTGACACATATAACTAAATTTCATGTGAAACTACTGCATTCACACACAGGTCAGTATTTTCACAGCCTAAAGATTGTGTTGGAAAGTTGCAAAGAAAAAAAAAAAGACTTGTTAAAAATTGGAATAAGAAAAATGCATGTGTGGTGGGTACTAAGTCACTTCAGTCATGTCCAGTTCTTTGTGACCCTATGGACTGTAGGCCACCAGGCTCCTCCATGGGATTCTCCAGGCAAGAACACTGGAGTGGGTTGTCATTTCCTCCTCCAGGGGATCTTCCAACCCAGGGACTGAACACGCATCTCTTACTTCACCACTAGCACCACCTGGGAAGCCCTGCGTATGTTGTACTGCTAGTATAATAACATATTTTTGTAAACTACATTTTCATATGTTACTGACCTGTGTATGAATTTTAAGGAAAAACTTTGGAATGCATAACAAAAGTTTTTATTATATATAGGTAAAGACTATTACATATCCCTAATGAAAACGTTTTATTCTTCTTTATCCTTTCTCATAGAATTGACAAATATTTCAAAGGAGTCTTCCCAAATGTGAAATGAAGAAAAAAATCATCATTCAATTTATTGGTGTTTAGAATCTAACAACTAAGCATAAAACCAATACTTCTCTAAAGAAATATGTATCCCTCTTTGTCCAATGGATATTTTTATTTTGATTAGCTTTTTCACTTAGAAAAAAACCAAGTATTTGTCCTATATAGTCTATAATATTTTAGGGTTGATATTTTGCTGCCAATGATCACTAATTGGTTTTGTGCAAAACTCACATGTTTTTCCTTGGAACTGTTTTGATGTTTATTTGACTGTTGAAGTTTTCCATTTTCTGTCTCAGGAAGATGCATCCTTTTTATTCCAAACAAACAAGACTGGACATTGATCACTCTTACATGATATGGTTTGAGTTACATTAGAAAAATGTGGTATCCTTAATTCTATCTGAATTATTTGTGATTCTATGTCTTCAAAAGGATTCATTGAAAATAAAATTTGAGCTTATCAATTGTTTGTAATTCAGAATGAGATGTAACAGAACAGTATTTGGATAAAAGAGATATGATACATGAATTATGACATACTGAGCCTTATTGTGACTTTAAACAGCTAGTTTGCTGGAGTGTAGAAAGAGCTGCACAGAATATGGTAGCCATGATAGCAACTGTAATTTACTTACACTTCATTTATGAATTCTATATACAGTTTTTAATTTCCTACTCTGCTGCTTTGAATAAAAAACATCCATTTGAAGAAATTCATCTTTGATAAAATACTTGGAAATATTACAAAAGCTCAATTTCATGTTCAAGATGATGTTAATTAAATAAGTTTTTACTGACCCAAGTCAAGAGGCAAGTGCTGCATGGAGATTGGGCAGGTGTAGGGTCAACCTTGGACCTCACTGACTAACTTGATGAACTTAGCAGGGGAACTCCATGAAGTCCAAGCCGAATGTCTTCACATATATTTCTTGGTTTGTATCATTTCAGCTTTGTATCATTCTGTTTTCCTTTGCAAAAGTTTGAAGATATTTTCAATTTTAAGATACTATTTTAACATTCAGAAGACCCTAGGAGTTTTTGTATATTTTAATATATAAGACCTTAATGAACAATTAATAGATTCATAGGGTGGTTAATGGCAACCCACTCCAATATTCTTGCCTGGAAAATCCCATGGACAGAAGAGACTGGTGGGCTACAGTTCATGTGGTTGCAAAGAGTTGGACACAAGTGAGTGACTGAACTGAACTTAACTGCACATGTGTCCCCCCTATCCTGAACCCCCCTCCCACCTTCCTCCCCACCCCATCCCTCTGAGTTGTCCCAGAGCAGTGGCTTTGAGTGCTCTGCTTCATGCATCAAACCTGCACTGATCATCTATTTTACATATGGTAATTTACATGTTTCAATATTATTCTTTCAAATCATTCCACCTTCTCCTTCTCCCACATAATCCAAAAGTCTGTTCTTTATATCTGCCTATTATACAGCATGAAGTAAGTCAGAAAAAGAAACACCAATGCAGTATATTAATGCACATATATGGAATTTAGAAAGACAGTAACGACAATTCTATACGCAAGGCAGCAAAAGAAACACAGATGTAAAGAACAGACTTTGGAAGGGATCTATTTTCAACTTAAAAATTTTACCTGGTTGTTCTTTGTAGGTACTGGGAGCAAAAGAAGGAGAATGAAAGCTAAAGTGAGATTGAAAATAGAAACGACTCATGGATAATTAAAGAAGGACAAAAAAAGGAGGAACTGGCTGGCTTGTGAAAAATTGTAAATGCAGATGCAACCTGCAACTTTAGTAGGACTTTGAACAGAAAAAATTATGGAGGAAGGTTTTAGGATTGGAAATGGAAATTCAACTGCTTTTCTGATATGCCAGCCTTTGAGATGGATTTTGTGCTCTCAATTTCTGAAATTAAAATTGTTCCATGTTTTGTAACCAAAATGTTCTGAAATTGGTGTGTAAAGTCAAAATTATAAAGGTTATTATGATTTAAATGCTAAAAAAAATCAATATGTCTTGTTTTTTTTTTAATTAACTTTTTCATATATTCTGGATAGAAGCATTTTCTTCAGTCCTCAACCCAGTACATAGGCTTGCATTCTAAAAAAAATATAGATTTAACATCTGTAGCCTGAACAAGTATCTGTGAATTTCATTGGAGATGGAGTTATTCATTCAGGAGATGACAGAATAGAGCAAATGTTTAATTACAAAAGAAATGCCATCAATTGTAAATGATGTAATATGCACACTAATAAGTGATTCAATTCAGAGTTTGAAACTTACAAATTTTGAAGAATCAGTCATTTTGTCCCCATATAATCAAAACAACAGGCTCAAGGACGTTATAAATAGAAAGCTAAAGTAAGCTCAAATGTTTTAATGAGGGTCCCTCTGTGTGTCTGGAGACAGCAAATTACTGAATTATAACATTTCAGGTAACATGAGAAATGCCTCGTAGGAAGGCTGTGCAGGTGATAGAGACAAAGACACATGATTTATCACATGCTCTGACTAGCAGCAGCAGCTGACCATTGTCAATAAGCATCCCTCTACACATGCCGACATCCACACGCAGGTTCTTGCTCTGAACAGCAAACCAAACTCTCCACCCCTGACACCGTGTGCCATTGCAACAACTACTATGGAAGCCCAGGCCACGGATACGGAGGCTTTGGCGGCCTGGGCTTTGGCTGTGGATGTGGCAGCTTCCCTAGGCTGGGCTATGGCTCTGGCTTTCGAGGCTATGGACTTGGCTCTGGCTATGGAAGCTTTGGATATGGCTACAATATCTACCCATCCTTCTTTGGAAGATATGGATTCTCTAGCTACTACTGAAATCCTTTCCCAGGAGCCCAACATTTGAGCCCATAAATGAATTATCTGACTACAATAACTGTACTGAACAAGATACCTGGGGCCAAGCCAAGATAAAAAATATTATTTAGTATCTAAGATTAAGGCCAAGATCAAAAATGATATTTAGTGTCTCAGATTTTAGGGATATTTTATCACTTCATAATTGTCTACATCATGTCTTTTGTTGTCTCTTATTTGTGCTTTCATAACTGTGGGAATTCCTCTAAGCATTCTGCAATAAATTTTTCCTGAAACAACATACATGGCTTTTATTTTTTAATTTAACTCAGAAGATCAAAGTGATTATTTGCAATTGCACCCAATCAACAATGAAAAGGGCTTCCCTCATAGCTCAGTTGGTAAAGAATCCGCCTGCAATGCAGGAGACCCTGGTTCAATTCCTGGGTTGGGATGGTCCACTGGAGAAGGTATAGGCTACCCACTCCATTATTTTTGGGCTTCCCTTGTGGCTCAGCTGGGTAAAGAATCTGACTGCAATGTGAGAGACCTGGGTTTGATCCCTGGGTTGGGAAGATCCCCTGGAGAAGGGAAAGGCTGCCCACTCCAGTATTCTGGCCTGGAAAAGTCCATGGACTATACAGTCCATGCGTTCACAAAGAGTCGACACAACTGAGTAATTTTCACTAACAATGAAAAAGAAAAGAAGCTACTCAATGAAAAGTTAAGGCAATAGGAGCTTCTACACTCACTCATATGTCTAAATACATACTTGCAAACTGCAACACTCAGCTGAAGTAACTTTTTTTTCTTTCAACATGAAACCAGATTTTATTCAATGCTTTTAGTTAGAGAACATTGGCATTTATATCTAGCACTGAAATATCAGCTTTACATGTTTTCCATTCTGGAATGAAGTGCCATGAAGAATAAATGCTTTTCTGTTCTGTTCAAAATTAATATTTATTTAACCATTTCAGTAATAAGAAAACATGATGATAGAATAAAACCTATCTCCAAATATATGCTGAAAAACGAACTTCTTTTTGTGAATCTCTACCATGTTTTCCTCATGGTATGCCATGGTGTGGCATGACATTTTTCTTCAATGTTATCAGAACATTGAAATAGTTTGCAATTCACCAAGGAAATTTAAAAGTCACTGCCATTACTTGTGAAATAACCTGTATTGAGGTTATGGTTGGTCTGAAACCTTGTACATTCTGTGTACTGTGCTAAGTTGCTTCAGTTGTGTCTGACTCTTTGCGACCCCATGGACTGCAGCCCGCCAGGCTTCTCTGTCCATGGTATTCTCCAGGCAAGAATACTGGAGTGGGGTGCCATTTCCTCCTCCAGGGGATCTTCCTGGCCCAGGGATCAAACCTGCATCTCTTCCATTTCGTGCACTGGGAGATGGATTCTTTACCACTACTGCCACCTGGGAAGCCCTTGTACATTCTAACGAGGGTCTCATAATGCTGACATTCAAAAAGTGGGTTATTTCTTGCTAGTACTACAAACAAGTATTATTTGCCTGTGAAAAATTATATAACAAAATATCATCATCCCCCCTCTGCAAACTGTTATATATGTAGGTAGTGAAAAGAAACTGAATATCTTTGAGTTACCAAATTCAACTAAACCAAGGTACTAATATAATGGTAAAAGGTGAAGCCGACTTGTGGTGGTGATTTAGTTGCTAAGTCGTGTCCAGCTCTTGCTAACCCATGGACCATAGCCTGCCAAGGTCCTCTGTCCATGGGATTCTCCAGGCAAGCATACTCAAGTGGCTTGTCATTTCCTTCTCCAGAGGATCTTACCAACCCAGGAATCGAACCCAGGTCTCCTGCATTACAGGCAGATTCTTTACTGACTGAGCTACAAGGAAAGCTGGCTGGGGGACTGCAAAACCTACCAAAATAGCATCTACTTAGTTCCTTTTAGTGGATGAGTAGTAGGGTTTAGTTATGGTTTAGCATTAGGCTCTAGTCCTTAAGTTCTTATGAATGTTATATAACCTCAAATGCAGTGTTCAGATTCTATTCTTGCAGTCTTATATGTAATTCCCCAACTGAAATTAGTTGCTTCTCTTAATAACAACCATATAATACAAAAATGAAAAATAAGAGTTGAAAGGATGAATGAATCCTAAGGTATTTAAAAGTAAGCATCACAGTTCTGACAGTCATGGGTAGCTCTGTGACAGCGTCTGAACAGTAGAGGAGGTGGTGGTGGTAGTGGTTTAGTCACCAAGTCGTGTCTGCCTCTTGAGACCCCATGGACTGTGGCCCACCAGTCTCCTCTGTCCGTAGGATTTCTCAGGCAAGAATACTGGAGCAGGTTGCCATTTCCTTCTCCAGGGTATCTTCCCAACCCAGAGATTGAACCCAGGTCTTCTGTATTTCAAATGGCTCTTTACTGACTGACCCACTAGGGAAGTTCCCAAAAGTGTAAGGGAGAAATAACCTCAAATGCCTTTCTGAATTTAAAGAAATATATAATCATCATTTCATTTGCATTGGTTCTTTTTTTAAGCATAATAATGAAGCATGAAAAGTGAAAGTGAAAGTTGCTCAGTTGTGTCCAATACTTTGCTACCCAAAATTCTCCAGGCCAGAACACTTTGGAGTGGGTAGTCGTTCCCTTCTCCAGGGGATCTTCCAAACCCAGCGATCGAACCCAGGTCTCCTGCATTGCAGGTGGATTCTTTACCAGCTGAGCCACAAGGGAAGCCCAAGAATACTGGAGTGGGTAGCCTATCCCTTCTCCAGGGGATCTTCCTGACCCAGGAATCAAACTGGGCTCTCCTACATGGGAGGCAGATTTCTTTACCAGCTGAGCTGCCAGGGAAGCCCTAATAATAAAGTATACATTATGTATAAATTTCAGTATAAAATATGTAGTATCATATCTAGAGAATGGAGGGAACCAGTGTCTGTCATACAAACTGAGATAAGCAGAACAAGAAAAACAAGTATCATTTATTAATACATACATGTGACATCTAGAAAAATGGTACAGATGAAACTATTTCCAAGTCAGGAATAAAGATGCAGGTGGAGAGAAGAGACATAAGTACATGCAGGGGAAGAGGAGGGTTAGATGAATCGAGAGATTGGGATTGACATATAGACACTAAAATGAGTAAAATAGATGGCTAGGAGGAAGTTGCTGTATAGCACAGGGAGCTTAGCTCAGTGCTCTGTGTTGACCTAGAGGGATGGGATGAGGGTAGTGGAAGGGTGGCCCAAGGGGGAAGGGATATATTTATGCATATGGCTGATTCAGTTTTTTTGAACAGCAGAAACTAACACAGCCTTATAAAAGAGTTATAGTTTAATAATTAAAAAAAAGAATAACGAGAAAAACTTAACCAGATTTGAGATCAGCATTGGCTATAAGTGACTAACTTCTTAGAATCAACTGAGGGACTTCAGCTGTCAGCTGTCTTTTTCTATCCCTTATCTTTTAACATTATGTCTACAATGAGGTGATTCTGAAGACATTTCCAATGTTAATGGGATCTTATTGAATGTTATTTCCTAAAAAGAAGAGAACTCCCCCTCAAAAAAAAAAAAAAAAAAGCACAGAAA
The DNA here is from genome assembly GCF_029407905.1 of Bubalus kerabau. NCBI lineage: Eukaryota > Metazoa > Chordata > Mammalia > Artiodactyla > Bovidae > Bubalus > Bubalus kerabau. The sequence continues at coordinate 51,724,812 of NC_073625.1, forward strand.
AGCAAACAAAAGAAATAAATAAAAGGGAAAAACTGTTTTCCCTTGGAGTATAAAATGAAGCAGGGCAAAGGATAATTACTTTTGTCAAGAGAACACACCGGTCATAGCAAACAACCTTTTACAACAAGACAAGAGACAACTCTATATGTGAACATCACCAAATTATCAATACCACAATCAACAAAAAGAAGACATGGAGCTGACTGTTGCTTAGGTCATGAGCTCTAAATGACGGAAACGCCATGGACCTAACAGAAGCAGAGAGATTAAGAAGAAATAACAAGAATACACAGAATAACTATACAAGAAAGGTCTTAATGACCCGGATAACCACAATGGTATTGTCACTCACCTAGAGCAAGACATCCTAGAATGTGAAATCAAGTGTGACTTAGGCAGCATTACTACAAAAAAAGCTGGGGAGGTGATGGAATTACAGTTCAAATCTTTAATTTGATGGAATTTAATTCAAATCTTAAAAGGTGATACTGTTAAAGTCCTGCACTCAATATGCCAGCAAATTTGGAAAACTTAGAAGTGGCCACAGGACTGGAAAAGTTCAGTTTTCATTCCAACCCAAAGAAGGACAATGCCAAAGAATTCTCAAACTATATATAGTACAGTTGTTCTCATTTCGCATACTAGTAAATCAAAGCTATGGTTTTCTAGTAGTCATGTACGGATGTGAGAGTGGGACCATAAAGAAGACTGAGCACAAAAGAATTATGCTTTTGAATTGTGGAGATTCCTGAGAGTCCCTTAGACTGAAAGGGGATCAAAACAATCAGTCCTGAAGGAAATCAACCTTGAATATGCATTGGAAGGACTGATGCTGAAGCTCTAATATTTTGGCCACCTGATGTGAAGAGCAGACTCATTGGAAAAGACTCAATGCTGGGAAAGATTGAAGGCAAAATGAGAAAGGGGCAGCAGAGGATGAGATGTTTAGTTATCATCAGAAACTCAGTGGACTTGAATTTGAGCAAACTCCAGAAGATAATGAAAGACAGTGGAGCTGATGTGCTACATTCCATGGGGTCTCAAAGAGTTGGACATGACTTAGTGACTGAATTACAACAAAAATGATACAAGAAGAAGGAAGAGGAAGGAATTAACTAATAAACTATGATTGAGTGAAAATTGATAGGTGTCAAAAAGAATTTTTACATACATCACAATTTTACCTAGCCACTTAGCCTAATGGCTAACTGCAGAACTGAGGCATGATATTGATAGTTGATATTTTAAAAGAGATTACAACATATCTGTTGAAAGTGAAGTGAAAGTGTAAGTCACTCAGTTGTGTCTAACTCTTTGTGACCCCATGGACTATACCCTCCACAGAATTCTCCAGGCCAGAATACTGGAGTGGGTAACTGTTCCTGTCTCCAAGGTATCTTCCCAACCCAGGGATCAAACACAGGTCTCCTGCATTGCAGGTGAATTCTTTATCAGCTGAGCCACAAGGGAAGCCCAAATATCTGTTAGAATGACTAAATTTTAAAACACTGAAAACAGCGAATGCTGGCTTGACTGTGGAGCAACAGAAGCTATTATTCATTGCTAATGGAAATGAAAAATGGTACAGCAATTTTGCAAGAGAGTCTGGCAGTTTTTCACAAAGCTAAAGATGGTCTTATGAAAAAGAATCAACAAGCACTTTCCCTGGTGTTTACCCAAATGACTTGAAAACTTATATCCACACAAAAACCTGAACGTAGATGTTTATTCAAGTTTTATTCCTATTTGTCAAACTTTGGAAGTAATCAAGGTGTCCTTCAAAGGGTGAATGGATAAATCATCTGTGGTACATCTAGGCAACGGAATATTTTTCAGCAATAAAAAGAAATGAGGTATCAAGCCATGGAAGGATATGGAGGACTCATAAAGACTTATTGCTAAGTGAAAGAAGTCAATGTGAAAAGGCTAAATACTGTCCGACAGTCTTGAAAAGAAAAAACTATGAAGACAGTCAAAAGGTTAGTGTTTCCCAGAGTTCTGAAGAAGGAGGGAAGACTAATTGGAGCACAGGAGATTTTTAGAACAGAGAAATTATTCTGCATGATATTGTAATAGAGGTCAGTGACATGCATTTGTCACAACCCACAGGACAGGACAACACAGAGTGAATGTTAATCCATAGATTTTAATTAGTAATGTGTCATTATTGGTTAATTAATTATAATCAATATATCATATGATTCAAGGTGTTCAATAATGGGGGAAATTGTGTGTATGAGGGGTTATATAGGAATTCTGTATTTCCTGCTCAATTAGTCTGTAAACTTAAAACTGTTCTTCAAATAAAATTTATTAATTAAAAAAGGGTATTGTATAAGATAGCTATGTGGGTGAGTAAATAGGAGGAGATGGTGAATGTAAAGACAAGGAGGGAGATGTAACATGCCCTTTGGAGGCAACTTGGATGGATGATAGGCTAGAGAAAAGGGTGAGGATTTGAGAAGATAACTTTTAATCTGCTTTTAAAGCAGAACTTCTGAAATAAAGTTCTGATTACTGTTTTGCCATCAGTTTCTGAACAGTTTTATTCTATGATTGTCAAAGCACATGCAAGTGTATAGCACAAAGAATGAAGAGTAACCTATGGATTTTAATTAATAATTATACATTAGTATTGGCTCATCAATTATAAAAAGCAAAATATTTTTTTTAATTTTTAAAGTAGCATGAAAAGGAATATGTGTGTCAGTTGTGATTGTCAACATTCTAAAACTAAATTAAAAAATAGATTTATTTTTCTAGAGGTCCTTGCTCGTGTTTGCAAAAGTCAAGTTAATTCTTTATGGCTCTCAAATGTTTGTTTTATTTTTGAAAGAAATAATTTAGTATTGGAACAGAGGAAAAATGATTTAAAAGGATATAATAGATTATAGGTCTTTAAATTTTACCTAGTTCCTTTGGTTTAATTTGCAAGTGAAGTATCTAAGGGAGAAAAAAAAACAGATGGAGAAATATTTAATTGAAAAACACAACACGATCAAATATGATTGGTATGCCTGACAATGAAGAATGTTATTTGGGGTCTGATGTGTCTAGACTTTGAAGGTATAGCATTCCTTCTTACAAAATGATGCAATAACTTTTTTCACCTGCTTTTTTTGATGTATAATTGACAAAAATAATTGTTTGTATTTAAAGTGTGCCAAGTGATGATTTGATAAAGTGATGCGATAACTTTTAAGATAAAGTGATGCCTGACTTTTAAGGGACACATTATCTAGGCATCAAAGTGATGTTAAATATTTTAATGAGTGTAAGGCCTTCTCCCTGTGTTAGGGAACAATGAATTAATGAGTTGTGCCAAGTAAGTTGCCTGCCAAGTATGTATAATGAAAACATGACTAATACGAGGGCATACATGTGATTTATCACATGCTCTGACCAGGGTATATAAGCATCCCTCCGCACGAGCTGACATCCACACTCAGGACCTGGTCTTGAACAGCAAACCGGACTCCCCACCCCTGACACCATGAGCCATTACAGCGACCACTACGGAGGCCTGGGCCACGGCTATGGAGGCTTTGGCGGCCTGGGCTTTGGCCGTGGCTGTGGATGCGGCAGCTTCCGTACGCTGGGCTTCGGCTCTGGCTTTGGAGGCTATGGATGTGGCTCTGGATTTGGAAGCTTTGGATATGGCTACAATCGCTGCCCATCCTTCTTTGGAAGATATGGATTCTCTAGCTTCTACTGATATCCCACTCCAACATCTGAAGTTATAGGGACTTTCCAAATCTGATCTCAACAGTAGGACAAGAAAGATCATTCTGGAGTTATTTGCACAGAAACATCTAACTTCTTAGAATTTTGCACACTTTTTCAATATACTTCTATATGTCCATCATAATCCTAGAACCCTCTAATTTTGCTTTTGAAACTGATTGGATTATCTGTTTGATTTAAAATAAAACATTAAATTTGAAAATAAAATTTGGTTTTTGTTTTGTTCATGAAAGTCAATTATATGAAAGTTATGAATTTTTCATCCTACTCAACTGTCAGTAAAGGATGGTATTGCTTTAGTTTAGAATCATTTTTTACTCACAAGTATCTGCACAGATAGAAAGATTGACAAAAGGACTAATTCTAGACTAAAATGAACAGGTTTTTCAATTAAATATTTTTTAATTCAATATTTTTCTATCTCTTGCTTTTATTTAGACAGTATTCAGATTTAAGTCAACAAAAGGCAATATTAATTAAACATAGTTTTAAATTTATTTAACAAAAAATGTTTTATGTAATTTAGCTCACATTTCTCAATTTAGTCCAAATGTATAAAGAATCTTTCCATTTAGTCAAAATTTATTAATATTTGGCTTATTGTAAGTGCAAACAAATGGTAGTAGATTAAACCATCACTAGGCTAATTAGGAAAGTAAACCACCTATCCAAAAATTTAATCTACCTTTTATATCACTCTGTTCTGGATAATTATCTTATTTGATATTTTCATCAAGTACCTGATCTATAAGTAAATAAGAATTATGGTAATATTTTTCATAAGGCATCATTTAACTAAAAATATTTTAAATGAGACGTTTCTGTTAGCTTTCCTATATTATTACTGAATCTTCATGACTTGATATGATATTTTTCTTTTCTACTTTCATTATATTGACCATTTTTTCAACCTAACAAGAAAAAGAAACAACATGCTGTAATTGTGAACTTATTTATTTTTTAGCTGATCCTGATGAGAAGCACAGATAAATACAAAGAGCTTTGCTATAAATCTTAATTTCAGTTAAATCTGAATTTCTCCTTTTAAAACTGGGCAGAAGGGAACATTTTATTGATGAAATAAGAAAAATATGTAAAGAAATACCAATTTTTGTCTGAAATCAAATGATGTATTCAGGTAATAATATAAACTTAAGATTTTTTTTTCATTGTGGTATACTTGGCATATAACATTATATTGGTTTCAGGTGTACAACATAATTTGTGAGAGTGAAGTGAAAGTGAAAGTTGCTCAGTCATGTCTGACTCTTTGTGACCCCATGGACTATATAGTCCATGGAATTCTCTAGGCCAGAATACTGGAGTGGGTAGCCTTTCCTTTCTCCAGGGGATGTTCCCAACCCAAGGATCAAACCCAGGTTTCCCGCATTGCAGGCAGATTCTTTACCAGCTGAACCACAAGGGAAGCCCAAGTATACTGGAGTGTGTAGCCTATCCCTTCTCCAAGCAGATCTTCCAGACCCAGGAATCAAACTGGGGTCCCCTGCATTGCAGGCAGATTCTTTACCAACCAAGCTACAGTATCTGTATACATTGCAAAATATACATCACAATAAGTCTAGTTAGCATCCATCACCACACGGCCTCATATTTTTCCTATGAGAACTTTTAACATTATTCTCTCGGCAACTTTCAAATATGCAATATAGTGTGATTATTAACCATAATCATCATGATGTACAATGATTTACTTAGTTGGTAACTAAAAGTTTGTAGCTTTTGACCTCCTTCACCCATTTTTCCCATCCCATTTTTCCCACCTCCTTCTCTCTGTCAGCCACCAATCTGTTCTCTGTATCTATGAAGGGATTTCTGTTTAAATTGATCAAATATATTTGATTCAGTCAGACAGCAATCTCATAAACAAACATCAAATATCAGTAGTGCTTTGCCGCTCATCTTGCAGCTTCAAAAAAAAAAAAAAAAAAAAAGTCAGTGAAGCAATTGGTTTCTAAAGAGTTATATCACCATCAGGACTAAGGCCAAGATCTGAATGTTGGCGCCAGAAGGCAGTTTCCTTCTTCAGTGTATTTCCCTCAATCCATGCAGGCAAGCAGAGTATCTTGAAAGCTTTGCTTAGCTTCCCTGAACGTAGCTGAATTTATGGGGGATGTGAAAGAAGATTTTCTTAGATAGAATTACCATTTTTATATTTTATTATTGTAGAATCTATAAAAAACTGAAATGCAATTTCAGTGCTAGCTTTAGCTAGATTTTACCTACGTGTGTGCTTGCATGCTAAGTGGCTTCAGTTGTGTCCGACTCTTTGTGACTCCATGGACTGTAGCCTGCCAAGGTCCTCTGTTCATGGGATTCCCCAGGCAAGAATATTGGAGTGGGCCACCATGCCCTCCTCCAGGGGATCTTCCAAACCCAGGGATTGAAACTGCTGCTCCTGCAGATCCTGTATTGCAGGTGGATTCTTTACTGCTGAGCCACTGGGGAAGCCCTATATTTTGCCTATATTTATATGTATATATATTATATTTATATTTATATATATATATGTATATACCTTTGTCAATATAAGATGAGACTCTTCATTTGAAAGGTGCAGACCATCTACATATAAAGAAACTTGCTCAGGCATGAGTTATCATCTATCCTTTCAGTCAGTCCAGTCTGAATATTACAGAGTTTCAATATACAGAACAGATGAGGTATTATACATTAATGACTCCCTTATAGCACACTTCAGAGAAGGCAATGGCACCCCACTCCAGTACTCTTGCTTGGAAAATCCCATGGATGGAGGAGTCTGGTAGGCTGCAGTCCATGGGGTCACTAAGAGTCGGATACAACTGAGCAACTTCACTTTCACTTTTCACTCTTATGCATTGGAGAAGGAAATGGCAACCCACTCCAGTGTTCTTGCCTGGAGAATCCCAGGGACAGGGGAGCCTGGTGGGCTGCCATCTATGGGGTTGCACAGAGTTGGACACGACTGAAGTGACTTAGCTTAGCTTATAGTACACTTAATCAGGTAATATAGTTCCTAGTCTATGAACATGCCCTATAGGGCTAAAAATAAAAACACCCATCAATATCATTATATAGAAAAGCATTGTGTATGACACTCTTAGAAAAATATATTATCCTAATTTGTTACATCCTACTTTATGATTCCATTAATTTTGTCTAAGAATCACATTTTGAATTCATGGTGGACATGCCTGTTGCTGTTGCTGTTTAGTCACAGATTCACGTCTGAATCTTTTGCAGCTCCATGAACTGTATGTTGCCCAACAGGCTCCTATTCCAGGAGGAAAAGGAGGATTTTCCAGGCAAGAATACTGGAGTGGGTTGCCATTTCCTTCTCCAGGGGAACTTCCTTACCAAGGGATCAAACCTGTGTCTGCTGAATTAGCACATAGATTTTTTTTTACTGCTGAGCCACCAGAAGTGCCTTTGGCTTCCAAATAAAACCTACAATTTGGCAATGGAAGAATATATTTTCATCATTTATGCATCAAAACAAGATCTCAGCTTCACAATCAACTCATTGTCTTCTTGTAGACAGTTCCCAAAAACATTAACAGAGAATTATCCAATCTTGGTATTAGTGAAAGTCACTCAGTCATGTCCAACTCTTTGCAACCCCTATACAGTCCATGGAATTCTCCAAGCAGAAAAACTAGAGTGGGTAGCCTTTCCCTTCTCCAGGAGATGTTCCCAACCCAGGGATCGAACCCAGGTATCCCATATTGCAGGCAGATTCATTACCAGCTGAGCCACAAGGGAAGCCAAAGAATACTGGAGTGGGTAGCCTATCCCTTCTCCAGCAGATCTTCCTGACCCAGGAAGGCAACTGGGGTCTCCTGTGCTGCAGGTGGATTCTTTACCAACTGAGCTATCAGGGAAGCTGGCTCAATCTTAGAGTCCACTGAATTAACAAAACCACACTTCAAAAAAAAAAAAAAAAACCCACTCAAAAGAAATGTACATTTCTCAGTTTTCAAAGATAATTAATATCCACAGGATATTGTCATTGTTCTATTATTTAACACAGAATGAAATCAATAAAAATACCTGGTTCATATATTTCACAGCATTGTTTCACATTTGTTCTTAATATTATTGTTCTTGTTCATTCCCTCAGTCGTGTCCAGCTCTTTGCAATCCCATGGACTGCAGCACGGCAGGCTTCCCTGTCCTTCACCATTTATTGAGCTTGCTCAAACTCATGTTCATTGAGTCAGTGATGCCATCCAATCATCTCATTCTCTGTCTTCCCCTTCTCTTCCGGTGTTCAGTCTTTCCCAGCACCAGGGTCTTTTATAATGAATCAGTTCTTTGCATCAGGTGGCCAAAGTATTGGAGCTTCAGCTTCAACATCAGTCATTTCAATGATTATTCAGGACTGATTTCCTTTAGGATTGACTGGCTTGATCTCCTTGCTGTCCAAGAGAATCTCAGGTGTTTTTTCCAGCACCACAGTTCAAAAGCATCAATTCTTCAGCTCTCAGCCTTCTTTGTGGTATAACTCATACATCCATATATGACTACTGGAAAAACCATAGCTTTGACTATATGGACATTTGTCGGGAAAGTAATGTCTCTGCTTTTTGATATGCAGTCTAGGTTGGTCATAGCTTTCCTTCCAAGAGGCAGGTGTCTTAATTTCATGGCTGTATCAACATTTTCAGCTATGTTGGAGACCAAGAAAATCAAGTCTCTCACTGTTTCCATTGCCTCCCCATCTATTTGCCAATAAGTGATGGAACTGGATGCCATGATCTTAATTTTTTGAATGTTGAGCTTTAAGCCAGCATTTTCACTAACTTCTTTCACTTTCATCAAAAGCACTTTAGTTCCTCTTTGCTTTCTCCCATAAAGGTGGTGTCATTTGCATACATGAGGTTATTGATATTTCTCCCAGCAATCTTGATTCCAGCTTGTGCCTCATCCAGCCCAACATTTAACATGATGTAGTCTAAAAAGCCTCTCAATGAAAGAGAAAGAGGAGAGTGAAAAGTTGGCTTAAAGCTCAACATTCAGAAAACTAAGATCATGGCATCTGGTCCCACCACTTCATGGCAAATAGATGGGGAAACAGTGTAAACAGTGTGAGACTTTATTTTGGGGGGCTCCAAAATCACTGCAGATGGTGATTGCATCCATGAAATTAAAAGACACTTGCTCCTTGGAAGGAAAGTTATGTTCAACCTAGACAACATATTCAAAAGTAGAGACATTACTTTACCAACAAAGGTCCATCTAGTCAAAGCTATGGTTTTTCCAGTGGTCATGTATGGATGTGAGAGTTGGACTGTAAAGAAAGCTGAGGTCCGAAGAATTGATGTTTTTGAACTGTGGTGTTGGAGAAGACTCTTGAGAGTCCCTTTGACTGCAAGGAGATCTAACCAGTCCATTCTAATGGAGATCAGTCCTGGGTGTTCATTGGAAGGACTGATGCTGAAGCTGAAACTCCAATACTTTGGCCACCTCATACGAAGAGTTGACTCATTGGAAAACCCTGATGCTGGGAGCGACTGGGGGCAGGAAGAAGAGAAGGGGATGACAGAGGATGAGATGGCTGGATGGCATCACCAACTCGATGGACATGAGTTTGGGTGAACTCCAGGAGTTGGTGATGGACAGGGAGGCCTTGCGTACTGCAATTCATGGGGTCACAAAGAGTCAGACATGACTGAGCAACTGAACTGACTGACTGAACTCTATATAGAAGCTAAATAAGCAGGGTGACAATATACAGCCTTGAAGTACTCTTTTCCCAATTTTGAACCAGTCCTTTGTTCCAAGTGCAGTTTTAACTGTTGCTTCTTGACCTGCATACAGGTTTCTCAGGAGGCAGGTAAGGTGGTTTGGTATTCTCATCTCTTGAAGAATTTTCCACAGTTTGTTGTGATCCACACAGTCAACAGCTTCAGCACAGTCACTGAAGCAGATGTTTTTCTGGAATTTTCTTGCTTTTTCTATGATCCAACAATTCTTGGCAATTTGATCTCTGGTTCCTCTGATTTTTTAAAACCAGCTTGCACATCTGGAAGTTCTCAGTTCATGTACCGTTGAAGCCTAGGTTGGAGAATTTTGAGCATTAATTTGCCAGGATGTGAGATGAGTGCAGTTGTGCAGTAGTTTGAACATTCTTTGGCCTTTCTTCGTGATTGGAATGAAAACTGACATTTTCCAGTCCTGTGGCCTCTGCTGAGTTTTCCAAATTTGCTGGCATATTGAGTTCAACACTTAAATAGCATCATCTTTTAGGATTTGAAATAGCTCAGCTGGAATTCCATCACCTCCTATAACTTTGTTCTTAGTGATGCTTCCTAAGGCCCTCTTGACTTTGCACTCTGAGATGGCTGGCTCTAGGTGAGTGACCACACCATCTTGGTTATTTGGTTCATTAAGAGCTTTTTTTGTATAGTTCTTCTGTGTATTCTTTCCAACTCTTCTTAATCTCTTCTGCTTCTGTTAGGTCCATGCTGTTTCTATTCTTTATTGTGCCCATCTTTGCATGAAATGTTACCTTGGTTTCTCTAATTTTCTTCAAGAGATCTCTAGTCTTTCCCATTCTATTGTTTTCCTCTATTTCTTTCCATTGCTTACTTAGGAAAGCTTTCTTGTCTCTCCTTGCTGTTCTTTGGAACTCTGCATTCAGATGGGTACATCTTCCTTTCTTCCTTTTCCTTTAGCTTCTCTTCTTTTCTCAGCTATTTGTAAGGCCTCCTCAGGCAACCCTCTTGCCTTTTTGCATTTCTTTTTCTTGGGGATGCTTTTGATCACCACCTCCTGTACAATGTCATGAACCTACATCCATAGTTCTTCAATCACTCTGTTAATCAGATTTAATCCCTTGAATCTATTTGTCACTTCTACTGTATAATAATAAGGGATTTGATTCCCTAGTTTCTTCAATTTAAATCTGAACTTGTCAATAAGGTGTTCATGATTTGAGCCACAGTCAGCTCCCAGTGTTTTTTCTTCTGACAGTATAGAGCTTCTCCATCTTTGGCTGCAAAGAACATAACCAATCTGACTTCAGTATTGACCATCTGGTGATGTACATGTGTAGAGACGTCTCTTGTGTTGCTAGAAGAGGGTGTTTGCTACGACCAATGTGTTCTCTTGTCAAAACTCTGTTAGCCTTTTTCCTGCTTCATTTTGTATTCCAAGGCCAAACTTGCCTGTTACTCAAGTTGTCTCTTGACTTCCTTCTTTCGCATTCCAGTCCTCTATGATGAAATGGACATCTTCTTTTGGTGTTAGTGCTAGAAGATCTTGTAGGTTTTCATGGAACCATTCAACTTCAGCTTCTTCAGAATTAGTGGTTGTGTTGCAGGAAGGGGGACCCCTTTCAGGGCCCAAACTGGGTTATTGTCTAACACTCAGAAATGAATTGTCCAAGGAGACACATGTGCTGAGAAGACAAATGATTTTATTGAGAAATGGCACCCAGGTGGAGAGCAGTAGGGCAAGTGAACCCAGGAGAACTGCTCTTCCATGTGGTTTTGCAGTCTAGGGTTTGATGGTGATGGGATTAGTGTCCAGGCTTTCTTTAGCCAAGCATTCTGACTCAGAGTCCTTCCTGGTGGTGCAAGTGGTGGTGTATCTCGTTCAGCCAAGATGGATGCCGGTGAGAAGGATTTTGGGAGGTGGTCGGACATGTGGTGTCTCCTTTTGACCTTTCCCGAACTCTCCTAGTTGGTGGTGGCTTATTAGTTCCATATTCCTTACCAGGATCTCCTGTCATAAAACTACTCATGCGAATGGTTACTAAAGGGCCTGGCCAGGGTGGGCGGTTTCAGTCAGTGTGCTTCCCCTAACAACTCCCCCCCCAGAGACTTCATACTCAAGATACTTCTTGGGAATTTGGGTGAAGGTCTCTTTCTTCTGTAACTTCTTCCTGCTGTGCAAGGGTGTAGGCCTGCCTGGCAGAGCAGAAGTCTTTCTCTACTTGATCTAAGTTGAGGTATGTTTTTGCCTGAAACCAGCAATCACCCTTGTAATAACAGCAATTTAGCTTGAAACTATTAGCTCCTCTCAGAGATGAAATAGAAAGGGGCCAAACAGGAGACCTAGCAGTATGGTCATCTCTGGTCCCTGGAAACAGAAGGCAACATTAGGGGTGAGGCTGCAGGTTTTGTGACTTTGATTGGTTGGTGGTGATGCAACATAACTGCGCTCCAGGAATCTTGTGCTCATTCTGAAGTTACCATCCTCCACCTGGTTGGGGGCCCCACTTCTGTAGAAGAACTCAAAGACATCATTATGCATATTTCTTTGAGTAGGAACCAGGACCCTGTCTCAAGGCTACACCACCATTTGATTGTTCCTCCTCTGTTTCTGTATCCCCTCCCTTCCCTGATTAGCAATTGTTTGAATCCACCCTTTGGAACTCAGGGAAGGTCAAGGAGGCTGAATGAAGCCTATATCCTACAGACAAGAAATGGAGAACACAGAACAGATCTCTACTCCGGAGGCCCACAGAGTCCTGCACATTTTTAATTCAGGGAACTGGACAACTATGACTGTGATAACTTCCTGCCAAAATGGGGCATAGGACTGGCTCAGCTTGGAGAATAGACACTGAATTGGAAGTATTCCTGAGTTCCAAGTCCTAAATCTGAGCCTGGTATGATTAAAATCTCAATCCCTTGGTCTGCCACTTTGCTGTAACAGACCCAATTAGAAGTAGTTGGAGGAATGATAGCTGGAATTTTATTTTATTTATTTATTTTTAATATAAATTTATTTATTTTAATTGTAGGCTAATTATTTTACAATATTGTATTGGTTTTGCCATACAACAATATGAATCTGCCACGGGTGTACACAACATGTAATAGACAAAATAAATCTCATTTTTTTTAGAAGAATAGACCTGAAACTCAGTCTGGACCTGGCATTTGGGGGAGACTTGTAGCTAGGTAGCCAGTTGCCTAGTTTTATATAAAGTAAGGTTGCAGTTACTAGCTTCCAGCAGACATTGCTTTGAGAATGGTGGCATCAAAGCCTAACACGACGCAGAAAACTCAAGTGTTTAGCAATACAAGGTCTAGTCTGAAATTACACCCATCATATCATCTAGTTATTTCCCAGGATGTCTGAACCATACCTATTCTATTTTGACTTCTAATTGTAAAATGTTCCTTATTAACCAAAGCAGATGTCACCATTAATGATGTCAGTGTTTCTCTAGATATGAGAAGATGCAAGAATTGGGACTCATAAAATCTTCTCCTGAAAAGATCTAACTATCTGAAGGCCTATTCTGCCAGTTTTTCCCAGAAAACAGAGTGCTTCATTCCTGATTTTCACCCTGAACTCCTTTCAGGGGAGTTGAAGGTCAACAGTTGCAGTGGCCATGATTTAATCTTTGTAGATGTATATGGCAAGTGTCAGTTTTCAGCTGGCAGAGCCCCTTTTTGCTCATAAACTTGACCATAATTTCAAGGGGGTAGTTTCATAACCATTTTATCCCATGGTGTTGAGAAAGTTCATTCTCAGATTTGGCAAAGATTTTGCTGACAGGTCACTCAATGTGCTGTTACCAGACTAGGCCATAAAACAGTATCCAAAATTCTCTGGACCACCTGTCTTACTAGCCTCTTGGTCCCATAAAACATTCCCTCTTGTTGCTTCTTCCCATATCTAGAGTTACACTGTTACCATCATCTATCTCACATGGAACTATACATTATTTTATCAGAGGCCTCAGTCACACATTTGGCAGTATAAGAAATAGCAATTTTGCAAAACAGGTGAAATGCAAATAACATAGCCAGCAGTATTAGTAAAGTCATAAGTAAGACTTAAGAGATTCCATTAGATGTAGCCCAGTATATCCCAGGTCATCTGACTTAGTCTACTCTGTACAAATCTTTATCTTCCAGGGAACTTATATATTGGCACTCTCTATAGACACATACGAAGAAGGCAATGGCACCCCACTCCAGTACTCCTGCCTTGAAAATCCCATGGATGGAGGAGCCTGGTAGGCTGCAGTCCATGGGGTTGCTGAGGGTCGGACATGACTGAGCGACTTCACTTTCACTTTACACTTTCATGCATTGGAGAAGGAAATGGCAACCCACTCCAATGTTCTTGCCTGGAGAATCCCAGGGACGGGGGAGCCTGGTGAGCTGTGGTCTATGGGGTCACAGAGTCAGACACGACTGAAGTGACTTAGCAGCAGCTGAGCAGCAGCATAGGCACATAACCCAGTTTTCTAGCACTGCTAGACTGATTATCCTTAGTATGTTTCCAACATAAAGGAGACTTTAAACCTAAATTACCATAGCCTTGTGTTATCTATATAAGTCCATCCCATAACTGTAGGAGATTTTTCCCGTTGCTGAAACTTTGCTTGTTGCCCTGATTGAGCTTGAGTAATAGAAGAAAGCTTGAATTTATGGCCAAGTCAGAGCAGGCATTATTAATTGGCCAGGTGAAGGGATCCCACCAATATCAATAATGACCTGAATATGACTATAATTTGTTTTTAGAGTAAATTTTCTCAGGGCCAACAGGTTAAAGTCTTGTAGTAGAGAAATTTACCAAGGTAACCCTGAACTAGACACAAGCAATTGGCCACAGACCCAAAAACTGCATTGATTTCTAAAACTAGCATAAGATCAGGCCTATGATAGAAAAACATTTGGTTTATATGCAAAGGTCTAAGAAGTCAAGAAAACATTATAAATGATCATACGAATCAGTTCCAGCATCTTGGGCAAGCTGTCTACCTCTGATGTCATTGTCTTTTCATCCTGGTGTAGGGTAGTTTCTCCTGTGTTTGAGCATCATTTTAAGGTGAGATCAGGTCAGCTATCTTCTCTATAGACCAGTCCAGTGTAGAGGCCTTTGGAAATTGGAATTAATCTAAGAGTCAATTTCCCTTCAGTTTCATTGTGCATGAACTAGTTAAGACTATCTGAAAAAAGAGTCCTTCCATCCAGGTTGGAGATAGTCCCTTAAATTATGTCTTTTTCCAGTCCTGGTTGCAGGTCATGAGGCGACTGATCTTCATCCAAAGATAAATTACTGAGATAAGCTTCAGAAACAAACTTAGTGTGTTCTTTAAGAATTCAATTCAATTTTACATTAACATTGCATAACAGCAAAGAACTATCCAAGAAATGAGTCTTACTAGATGCAGATCTCCATTAACAAACTGGGATTTAACCTTTATTGAAACATTTTTTCCCCTAAAATTACTGTCATTTTCATCAAATATAACCAAATTAAGGCTAGTTTGTTTGCAAAATAAGCCTGCTCTTGCTAATTTTGGCCTGATGATTTATATAACCATAATTGATCATAGACTTTTTATTTTGCTGAAACATTTATAGAGTCTCAGACTGAATTTTTAAAATAAAATAGGGCTCAGAAACTCACACCAAAGTCTTATCACAGATTTCACCTAAAAAATCTAGATGAATTCTTCTGTTTTTAAGGTCTCAAAAATTCCTTGAGATTTTTGTACCTGTTATGAGATAACCTTCCTAATTCACTTGATAAACTTACTGGAAACCTAAGAGTTTCCAATTTCTGGTGGAGTCAGATAGAAAGAAAATATAATTGTTTTGTTTCTAATGTATAATTTTACCAAATTATTATCATAATTAGTTTGAAAGGAGAGTTTCCCCTACTCCAGGAAAACACAAGATTCAAACCCATAATTTTTCAGATAGAAACCATAAAAGTTATAAGCATATTCGCTGGTTCATTAAGTCCTTTGTTAACTTTTGTGAAGTCATCAGGTTTTTGATTAGAATACCAGGACACATTAGAATGTTACAAACTCCATATAATTTCTAGGACATCTATATTAGTAATTCTGCCATACATTATAACATGAGAGGATTTATTACTCATTTGATAATATTTTTTCATGTAATTTAGCCAACCAAATAAGCACAATTATTTTAGTATCTCTCTTGGGGATGTTTAAAGGCCCTCTGAAACACCCCAAAGTTAGCTAGGGGTCAAAGGAACTTCAAAAGAATTAGATTTAGGAAGTTTTGTCAAAAAAATCAATTAAAACGGTTTAGAACATTTGGTCAGATTTAGTCAATGTTGAAAAGGTCAGTTTTCATTCCAATCCCAAAGAAAGGCAATGCCAAAGAATGCTCAAACTACTGCACAATTGCACTCATCTCACATGCTAGTAAAGTAATGCTCAAAATTCTCCAAGGCAGGCTTTAGCAATACCTGAACCGTGAACTTCCAGATGTTCAAGCTGGTTTTAGAAAAGGCAGAGGAACCAGAAATCAAAATGCCAACATCCGCTGGATCATGGAAAAAGCAAGAGAGTTCCAGAAAAACATCTATTTCTGCTTTATTGACTATGCCAAAGCCTTTGACTGTGTGGATCACAATAAACTGTGGAAAATCCTTAAAGAGATGGGAATACCAGACCACCTGACCTGCCTCTTGAGAAATCTGTATGCAAGTCAGGAAGCAACAGTTAGAACTGGACATGGAACAACAGACTGGTTCCAAATAGGAAAAGGAGTACGTCAAGGCTGTATATTGTCACCCTGCTTATTTAACTTATATGCAGAGTACATCATGAGAAACACTGGTCTAGAAGAAACACAAGCTGGAATCAAGATTGCTGGGAGAAATATCAATAAGCTCAGGTATGCAGATGACACAATCCTTATGGCAGAAAGTGAAGAGGAACTCAAAAGCCTCTTGATGAAAGTGAAAGCGGAGAGGGAGAAAGTTGGCTTAAAGCTCAACATTCAGAAAACGAAGATCATGGCATCCGGTCCCACCACTTCATGGCAAATAGATGGGGAAACAATGAGAGACTTGATTTTCTTGGGCTCCAAAATCAATGAAGATGGTGACTGCAGCCATGAAATTAAAAGACGCTTACTCCTTGGAAGGAAAGTTTTGGCCGACCTAGACAGCATATTCAAAAGCAGAGACATTACTTGCCAACAAAGGTCCATCTAGTCAGGGCTATGGTTTTTCCTGTGGTCATGTATGGATGTAAGAGTTGGACTGTGAAGAAGGCTGAGAGCCACAGAATTGATGCTTTTGAACTGTGGTGTTGGAGAAGACTCTTGAGAGTCCCTTGGACTGCAAGGAGATCCAACCAGTCCCTTCTGAAGGAGATCAGCCCTGGGATTTCTTTGGAGGGAATGATGCTGAAGCTGAAACTCCAGTACTTTGGCCACCTCATGTGAAGAGTTGATTCATTGGTAAAGACCCTGATGCTGAGAGGGATTGGGGGCAGGAGGAGAAGGGGACAACAGAGGATGAGATGGCTGGATGTCATCACTGACTCGATGGATGTGAGTTTGAGTGAAGTCTGGGAGTTGGTGATGGACAGGGAGGCCTGGCGTGCTGCGATTCATGGGGTCGCAAAGAGTCGGACACGACTGAGCACCTGAACTGAACTGAACTGAACTGAGTCAATGTTGATGGGTGTATCATTTAGCTTGTTGATATGTCGCAATGGGCGTACATGCCAAGGTCTGCTGCTGCTGCTAAGTCGCTTCAGTCGTGTCTGACTCTGTGCGACCCCATAGACGGCAGCCCACCAGGCTCCCCCGTCCCTGGGATTCTCCAGGCAAGAACACAGGAGTCGGTGCCATTTCCTTCTCCAATGCATGAAAGTGAAAAGTGAAAGTGAAGTCGTTCAGTCGTGTCTGACTCTTCGGGACCCCATGGACTGCAGCCTACCAGGCTCCTCCATCCATGGGATTCTCCAGGCGAGAGTACTGGAGTGGGGTGCCATTGTCTTCTCCATCCCAAGGTCTAGTGAAAGTCAAATTTTGGACCTAGTTGGCTCTAACCAGTTTTCCTATGGCTGTACCATTCTTAACAAAATCTATTTATCTAACTAATTGTAATCCAATTTTATAAAATCCTGATCATGCATAACTCTTTTTAGCATTTTCTTATAACTTTTTTTCTTTTACTGAAAACACACTTCCTACTTTCCATTAGCAACAAAAAACTAACTTTTATATTAGCATTTTATAGATTGTTGAGCATAAATACCAGTGATAATTTCTAAAACCCTTACTTTCTTATGACATTTTAGGATGGCACCAAACATTATTCATTTATATTCCCAAATCTCTTTAGTTTTTTTGTAAAAGGAAATTAGTGTTTATTAGTAAATGTTTCCAAATCTTTTTGGAAATGACCTAACGATTCAATAGACTTCCAACACTTATTTTAGCACTGCTGCTGCTGCTGCTAAGTCGCTTCAGTCATGTCCGACTCTGTGAGACCCCATAGATGGCAGCCCACCAGGGTCCCTGATCCCTGGGATTCTCCAGGCAAGAACACTGGAGTGTGTTGCCATTTCTTTCTCCAATGCATGAAAGTGAAAAGTGAAAGGGAAGTCGCTCAGTCATGTCCGACCCTCAGTGATCCCATGGACTGCAGCCTTCTAGGCTTCTCCGTCCATGGGATTTTCCAGGCAAGAGTACTGGAGTGTGGTGCCATTGCCTTCTCCGTATTTTTTTTTTTTCTTTTTTTAGCACAACCCTTAGAAATTCAAGTTACCCCAATCTGGAGAGACTATTTTAGACAGACATTTCTAAAGCATAATTATTCTTAATAGAGTTTATCTTAAAGTTCACATATCATTTATTTTTTTTTAGAAGTTCTTCATTTGAGGTAATTTCCTTGTTGACAAACTTGGAATAGATATGATTATATTTAACTTACATTAAACCTAGGTACAATGAAAATATTCTACTTAATGTTAATTACTCTAAGACATGTCTAAGACATGTCTATATTAGATAGGTCAACAAACAAACATTAATATCAAGTATTTAATACTGAATAATTCCCAGGTCACATGAACCTGGAATTTATTGTTTAATTTAGAATTATTTGATTTGTAAGCACTTACCTTTCTTTAAGCCAATTAAATAGAGCTAATTTACAAATTAATCTCAAAAATATTATCCAGAGACAAACACATACCGAGACATATTTAGACAGACACAATGCAAGATCTAGCTTCATTTTCTAAACTTAGTCACGATTAGATGTTACAATATAAAATTTACTAGTTTATAAAAAACAGTTGGAATAAATAAAATTTAAAAAGTCTTTTCCCCATTTTTCCTCAGTCTCAGGAGATAGAGATGGTCTAGATTAAGTGTTCCTGAGAGACCTGGACTCAAGGCACAGAGAAAGGAAATCAAGTTCTAACAAAATGGTGGCAGGTTTAAACCAAATGGTGGCTAGACAAAGCAAAATGGCCATCAAAAGTCACAACACAGAACACAGAGTTGAAGAATGGAACTTCAACTTCAGGAGGAATCAACCTGCGTGACTTCAGGCTCTACTACAAAGCCAGGTATCAATACAGTATGGTACTGGCACAAAGACAGAAATATAGATCAATGGAACAAAATAGAAAGCCCAGAGATAAATCCACGCACCTATGGACACCTTCAGAGAAGGAAATGGCAACCCACCCCAGTACTCTTGCCTGGAAAAGCCCATGGGTGGAGGAGCCTGGTAGGCTGCAGTCCATGGGGTCGCTAAGAGTCGGACACGACTGAGCGACTTCACTTTCACTTTCCACTTTCATGCATTGGAGAAGGAAATGGCAACCCACTCCAGTGTTCTTGCCTGGAGAATCCCAGGGATGGGGGAGCCTGGTGGGCTGCCATCTATGGGGTCGCAAAGAGTCGGAAGTGACTCAGCAGGAGAAGCAGCAGCATGGACACCTTATCTTTGACAAAGGAGGCAAGAATCTACAATGGAGAAAAGACCATCTCTTTAACAAGTGGTGCTAGGAAAACTGGTCAACCACTTGTAAAAGAATGAAACTAGAACACTTTCTAACACCATACACAAAAATAAACTCAAAATAGATTCAAGATCTAAACGTAAGACCAGAAACTATAAAACTCCTAGAGGAGAGCATAGGCAAAACACTCTGACATAAATCACAGTGAGATCCTCTATGACCCACCTCCCAGAATATTGGAAATAAAAGCAAAAATAAACAAATGGGACCTAATTAACCTTAAAAGCTTCTGCACAACAAAGGAAACTATAAGCAAGGTGAAAAGACAGCCTTCAGAATGGGAGAAAATAATAGCAAATGAAGCAACTGACAAAGATCTAATCTCAAAAATATACAAGCAACTCCTGCAGCTCAATTCCAGAAAAATAAATGACCCAATCAAAAAATGGGCCAAAGAACTAAACAGACGTTTCTCCAAAGAAGACATACAGATGGCTAACAAGCACATGAAAGATGCTCAACATCACTCATTATCAGAGAAATGCAAATCCAAACCACAATGAGGTACCATTTCATGCCAGTCAGAATGGCTGTGATCCAAAAGTCTACAGGCAATAAATGCTGGAGAGGGTGTGGAGAAAAGGGAACCCTCTTACACTGTTGGTGGGAATGCAAACTAGTACAGCCACTAGGGAGAACAGTGTGGAGATTCTTTAAAAAACTGGAAATAGAATTGCTTTATGACCCAGCAATCCCACTACTGGGCATACACACTGAGGAAACCAGAATTGAAAGAGACACATGTACCCCAATGTTCATCACAGCACTGTTTATAATAGCCAGGACATGGAAGCAACCTAGATGTCCATCAGCAAATGCATGGATAAGAAAGCTGTGGTACATATACACAATGGAGTATTACTCAGCCATTAAAAAGAATACATTTGAATCAGTTCTAATGAGGTGGATGAAAGTGGAGCCTATTATACAGAGTGAAGTAAGCCAGAAAGAAAAACACTAATACAGTATACTCACAGTATACTAACATATATATGGAATTAAGAAGGATGGTAATGATAACCCTGTATGCAAGACAGCAAAAGAGACACAGATGTATAGAACAGTCTTTTGGACTCTGTGGGACAGGGAGTGGGTGGGATGACTTGGGAGAATGGCATTGAAACATGTATAATATCATACATGAAACGAATCGTCTGCCCAGGTTCAATGCAGGATACAGGATGCTTGGGGCTGGTGCACTGGGATGAGCCAGAGGGATGGTACGGGGAGGGAGGCGGGAAGGGGGTTAAGGATGGGGAACACATGTACACCTGTGGCAGATTCATGTTGATGTATGGCAAAACCAATACAATATTGTAAATTAATTAGCCTCCAATTAAAATAAATAAATTTATGTTAAAAAAGTTTAAAAATTAAAAAATAAAATAAAATACACACATAGACCTGGCAGTCCTTATCAGATACTCCCTTAAATACAAGTATACAGTCTCTCAGAAAACCTCTTGCTGCTGCTAAGTCACTTCAGTCGTGTCCGACTCTGTGCGACCCCATAGACGGCAGCCCACCAGGCTCCCCCATCCCTGGGATTCTCCAGGCAAGAACACTGGAGTGGGTTGCCATTTCCTTCTCCAATGCATGAAAGTGGAAAGTGAAAGTGAAGTCACTCAGTCGTGTCCGACCCTCAGCGACCCCATGGACTGCAGCCTTCCAGGCTCCTCCATCCATGGGATTTTCCAGGCAAGAGTACTGGAGTGGGGTGCCAATTGCCTTCTCCGCAGAAAACCTCTTATAAAGACACAAATCTTCAGATCCAAGTATTAACAGAATAAATGAAAATATCCCAGATCTTCAAGGATTTTAAAGAGAAGAAAGGAAACCAAGTTGAAAGAAGAAGGGGGAGGAGGCAGGAGAGGCGGGCAAAAGGAGTGGCCTTATAGACATCTCTTGTCATCTGCAGATACCCAGGCATTATGGGACTTTACCTTGGGCCTCCAGAGAAGGGAGAGCTGGAACTCAACCCTATCAGAAACCAGACCAGAACAGAACTAGAATTCGAGTTCTCTGACAAAACAAGGTGATCAGTCTCCAATCCTCAGCTCAGGTTGAGGCCCTTCAACCAGATTCCTGCATCCAGGACCGGGGGACTAGAAAAAAGGGGAAGGATAGGAAGGGTTATGGAGAGGAAAGAGAGACGGAAGGGGAGGGAGGTCAATAAAGTCCCTTGTTCCTTACCCAGTCGGGGCATTCTGATCAGTTGTCAGGGTCAGGAGGAGACCAGGGTCAAAAGGGTCCCAGTTGCAGCCACTGGGTCTGGTCCTTTGGTGGGCAAGCTGGTCCCTGAGTACCCCAAGTGGTCAGGATGTCAGTCGCAGCAGAGTCCCCGCCAGAGTCGCCACTTGTTGCAGGAAGGGGGACCCCTTCCAGGGCCTGAAACTAGGCTCTTGTCTAACACTCGGAAATGAATTGCCTGAGGAGACACATGTGCTGACAAAGCAAGAGATTTTATTGGGAAAGGGCACCCGGGGGGAGAGCAGTAAGGTAAGAGAACTCAGGAGAACTGCTCTGCACCTGGTTTTATGGTGATAGGAGTGGTTTCCCGGTTATCTTTAGCCAATCATTCTGACTCAGAGTACTTTCTGGTGGTACAAGTGGTGCTGCATCACGTCCAGCCAAGATGGACGCCAGAGAGAAGGATTCTGGGAGGTGGTCGGACATGTGATGTCTCCTTTTGACCTTTCCTGACCTCTTTCAGTTGGGGGTGATTTATTAGTTCTGAGTTCCTTACCAGTACCTCCTGTCATAAAACAACTCATGAAATAGTGTCTATGATGCCTGGCCAAGGTGGGCGGTTTCAGTTAGAGTGCTTCCGCAAAGGGCATGGACTTCAGTTCAGTTCAGTTCAGTTCAGTCGCTCAGTCGTGTCCAACTCTTTGCGACCCCATGAATCGCAGCACGCCAGGCCTCCCTGTCCATCACCAACTCCCAGACTTCACTCAAACTCACATCCATCGAGTCAGTGATGACATCCAGCCATCTCATCCTCTGTTGTCCCCTTCTCCTCCTGCCCCCAATCCCTCTCAGCATCAGGGTCTTTACCAATGAATAAACTCTTCACATGAGGTGGCCAAAGTATTGGCGTTTCAGCTTTAGCATCAAGCCTTCCAATGAACATCCAGGACTGATCTCTCTCAGAATGGACTGGTTGGATCTCCTTGAAGTCCAAGGGATTCTCAAAAGTCTTCTGCAACACCACAATTCAAAGGCATCAATTCTTCGGCACTCAGCTTTCTTCCCAGTCCAACTCTCACATCCATACATGACTACTGGAAAAACCATAGCCTTGACTAGACAGACCTTTGATGGCAAAGTAATGTCTCTGTTTTTGAATATGCTACCTAGGTTGGTCATAACTTTCCTTCCAAGGAGTAAGCGTCTTTTAATTTCATGGCTGCAATCACCATCTGCAGTGATTTTGGAGCCCAAAAAATAAAGTCTGGCACTGTTTCCACTGCTTCCCCATCTCTTTCCCATGAAGTGATGGGACCAGATGTCATGATCTTAGTTTTCTGAATGTTGAGCTTTAAGCCAACTTTTTCACTCTCCGCTTTCACTTTCATCAAGAGGCTCTTTAGTACCTCTTCACTTTCTGCCATAAGGGTGGTGTCATCTGCATACCTGAGGTTATTGATATTTCTCCCGGCAATCTAGATTCCAGCTTGTGCTTCTTCCAGCCCAGCATTCCTCATGATGTACTCTGCATAGAAGTTAAATAAACAATATACAGCCTTGATGTACTCCTTTTCCTATTTGCAACCAGTCTGTTGTTCCATGTCCAGTTCTAACCATTGTTTCCTGACCTGCGTATAGGTTTCTCAAGAGGCAGATCAGGTGGTCTGGTATTCCCATCTCTTTCAGAATTTTCCACAGTTTATTGTGATCCACACAGTCAAAGGCTTTGGCATAGTCAATAAAGCAGAAATAGATGTTTTTCTGGAACTCTCTTGCTTTTTCCATGATCCAGTGGATGTTGGCAATTTGATCTCTGGTTCCTCTGCCTTTCCTAAAACCAGCTTGCACATTAGGAAGTTCACAGTTCACATATTGCTGAAGCCTGCCTTGGAGAATTTTGAGCATTACTTTACTAGCATGTGAGATGAGTGCAATTGTGTGGTAGTTTGTGCATTCTTTGGCATTACCTTTCTTTGGGATTTGAATGAAAACTGACCTTTTCCAGTCCTGTGGCCACTGCTGAGTTTTCCAAATTTGCTGGCATATTGAGAGCAGCACTTTTACAGCATCATCTTTCAAGATTTGAAACAGCTCAACTGGAATTCCATCACCTCCACTAGCTTTGTTTGTAGTGATGCTTTCTAAGGCCCACTTGACTTTTCATTCCAGGATGTCTGGCTCTAGGTGAGTGATCACACCATCATGATAATCTGGGTCGTGAAGATCTTTTTTTGTACTGTTCTTCTGTGTATTCTTGCCACCTTTATCGAGCCCATCTTTGCATGAAATGTTCCCTTGATATCTCAAATTTTTTGAAGAGATCTCTAGTCTTTCCCATTCTGTTGTTTTCCTCTATTTCCTTGCATGGATCGGTAAGGAAGGCTTTCTTATCTCTCCTTGCCATTCTTTGAAATTCTGCATTCAGATGTTTATATCTTTCCTTTTCTCCTTTACTTGTCACTTCTTTTCTTTTCACAACTATTTGTAAGGCCTTCTCAGACAGGCATTTTGCTTTTTTGCATTTCTTTTTCTTGGGGATGGTCTTGATCCCTGTCTCCTGTACAATGTCACTAACCTCTGTCCATAGTTGATCAGGCACTCTATCAGATCTAGTCCCTTAAATCTATTTCTCACTTCCACTGTACAGTCATAAGGGATTTGCTTTAGGTCACACCTGAGTAGTCTAGTGGTTTCCCTACTTTCTTCAATTAAGTTTGAATTTCGCAACAAGGAGTTCATGATCTGAGCCACAGTCAGCTCCTGGTCTTGTTTTTGCTGACTGTATAGAGCTTCTCCATCTTTGACTGCAAAGAATATAACCAATCTGATTTCAGTGTTGACCATCTGGTGATGTCCATGTGTAGAGTCTTCTCTTGAGTTGTTGGAAGAGGGTGTTTGCTATGACCAGTGTGTTCTCTTGGCAAAACTTTATTAGCCTTTGCCCTGCTTCATTTCATACTCCAAGGCCAAATTTGCCTGTTACCCCAGGTATTTCTTGGCTTCCTACTTTTGCATCCCAGTCCCCTATAATGAAAAGGACATCTTTTTTGGGTGTTAGTTCTAAAAGGTCTTTTAGGTCTTCATAGAACCATTCAACTTCAGCTTCTTCAGCATTACTGGTTGGGACATAGGCTTGGATTACTGTGATATTGAATGGCTTGCCTTGGAAATGAACAGAGATCATTCTGTCATTTTTGAGATTGCATCCAAGTATTGCATTTCAGACTCTTTTGTTGACCATGATGGCTACTCCGTTTCTTCTAAGGCATTCCTGTCCAGAGTAGTAGATATAGTGGTCACCTGAGTTAAATTCACCCATTCCAGTCCATTTTAGTTTGCTGATTCCTAGAATGTCGATGTTCAGTCTTGCCATCTCCTTTTTGACCACTTCAAATTTGCCTTGATTCATGGACCTAGCGTTCCAGTTTCCTATGCAAAACTAGACTTGGGTTACTGTGATACTGAATGGTTTGCCTTGGAAATGAGCAGAGATTATTCTGTTGTTTTTGAGATTGCACCCAAGTACAGTATTTTGGACTCTTTTGTAACTATGAGGGCTATTCCATTCCTTCTAATGAGTTCTTGTTGCTAGTTACTACTAGCAACAATATAATGGCCATCTGAGTTAAATTCGCCCATTCTGGTCCATTTTAGGTCACTGATTTCTAAAATGTCAATGTGTACTCTTGCCATCTCCTCTTGACCACTTCTAATTTACCACAATTTTTAATTATATATTTACATATTATTATTTTCTTTGAAATTACACAAATAAATCATGCCAGATATCATTTTTGAGCATTTTAAAAATTTTGTAAAATCTATTGGATTTTATCTTATGTGATCATAGCTACTTTCACTGGAAATAACATAAATTAGCCCCTATCACATTCAACCTAGTATATACTGAATCATTCATGGGATTCTTAACTTTGTTAGATTATTTGTCATCATTTGACTTCAAAATGACTCATTGAGAAAAATATAATTTTTGCCGATTATTTTCTTTTTCAGAATAAAAATAAAAAATAAAGCTGATAAATGAGAAAACAGGATTTGACAGTAAGATTAATTAGTCCTTTGAGTTAAATATTCCTTTAAAACCTGAAAGTCATTTCAGTCCACAATTCACCTTAAAGAATTATCAAAAGTTTTGCCATATAAAATTTACTTTTTCATTAATTCATCAAATATTTTTGCTTGGAAAACAATAAACAAATCCAATTAGGAAAATGCATTATCAAAAATGTTATAAAAACAATACTCAAAAGATATTCATGGGGGTGTTCCCTGGTTTATTAGGGGTTAGGATTTTGAACTTTTACTGCCATGGCCAGATTCAATCTCTGGTTGTAAAACTGGTAACCCACAAGCCACAGAGCAGGCCAAATATATATAAATATTACACCCTCTTGTACACTGAAGCATCATTTTTACAATAGCCAGATATGGCATCAACCTAAGAGAAAAATGGAAAAAATGAATGGATAAAGAAACTGTGTTTTATATATATAAAGTGAAACATTACACAGTCATAAAAAAAACTTTCTACTTGTAACAACATAAATGGACTTTGAAGGCATTTAGATCAGATCAGATCAGTCGCTCAGTCGTGTCCGACTCCTTGCGACTCCATGAATCCCAGCACGCCAGGCCTCCCTGTCCATCACCAACTCCCGGAGTTCACTCAGACTCACGTCCATCGAGTCAGTGATGCCATCCAGCCATCTCATCCTCTGTCGTCCCCTTCTCCTCCTGCCCCCAATCCCTCCCAGCATCAGAGATTTCCAATGAGTCAACTCTTCACATGAGGTGGTCTAGGTACTGGAGTTTCAGCTTTAGCATCATTCCCTCCAAAGAAATCCCAGGGCTGATCTCCTTCAGAAGGGACTGGTTGGATCTCCTTGCAGTCCAAGGGACTCTCAAGAGTCTTCTCCAACACCACAGTTCAAAAGCATCAATTCTTTGGCTCTCAACCTTCTTCACAGTCCAACTCTCACATCCATACATGACTACAGGAAAAACCATAGCCTTGACTAGACAGACCTTTGTTGGCAAAGCAATGTCTCTGCTTCTGAATATGCTATCTAGGTTGGTCATAACTTTCCTTCCAAGGAGTAAGTGTCTTCTTATTTCATGGCTGCAGTCACCATCTGCAATGATTTTGGAGCCCCCCAAAATAAAGTCTGACACTGTTTCCACTGTTTCCCCATCTATTTCCCATGAAGTGATGGGACCAGATGCCATGATCTTCGTTTTCTGAATGTTGAGCTTTAAGCCAACTTTTTCACTCTCCACTTTTACTTTCACCAAGAGGCTTTTTAGTTCCTCTTCACTTTCTGCCATAAGGGTGGTGTCATCTGCATATCTGAGGTTATTGATATTTCTCCAGGCAATCTTGATTCCAGCTTGTGTTTCTTCCAGGCCAGCGTTTCTCATGATGTACTCTGCATATAAGTTAAATAAACAGGGTTACAATATACAGCCTTGACGTACTCCTTTTCCTTTTTGGAACCAATCTGTTGTTCCATGTCCAGTTCTAACTGTTGCTGCCTGACCTGCATACAAATTTCTCAAGAGGCAGATCAGGTGGTCTGGTATTCCCATCTCTTTCAGAATTTTCCACAGTTTATTGTGATCCACACAGTCAAAGGCTTTGGCATAGTCAATAAAGCAGAAATAGATGTTTTTCTGGAACTCTCTTGCTTTTTCTATGATCCAGCAGATGTTGACAATTTGATCTCTGGTTCCTCTGCCTTTTCTAAAACCAGCCTGAACATCAGGAAGTTCACGGTTCACATATTGCTGAAGCCCGGCTTGGAGAATTTTGAGCATTACTTTACTAGCATGTGAGATGAGTGCAATTGTGCAGTAGTTTGAGCATTCTTTGGCATTGCCTTTCTTTGGGATTGGAATGAAAACTGACCTTTTCCAGTCCTGTGGCCACTGCTGAGTTTTCCAAATTTGCTGGCATATTGAGTGCAGCACTTTCACAGCATCATCTTTCAGGATTTGAAAGAGCTCAACTGGAATTGCATCACCTCCACTAGCTTTGTTCATAGTGATGCTTTCTAAGGCCCACTTGACTTTACATCCCAGGATGTCTGGCTCTAGGTCAGTGATCACACCATCGTGATTATCTGGGTCATGAAGATCTTTTTTGTACAGTTCTTCTGTGTATTCTTGCCATCTCTTCTTAATATCTTCTGATCTGTTAGGTCCATACCATTTCTGTCCTTTATCGAGCTCATCTTTGCATGAAATGTTCCTTTGGTATCTCTGGTTTTCTTGAAGAGATCCCTGTCTTTCCCATTCTGTTGTTTTCCTCTATTTCTTTGCATTGATCGCTGAAGAAAGCTTTCTTATCTCTTCTTGCTATTCTTTGGAACTCTGCATTCAGATGTTTATATCTTTCCTTTTCTCCTTTGCTTTTCGCTTCTCTTCTTTTCACTGCTATTTGTAAGGCCTCCCCAGACAGCCATTTTGCTTTTTTGCATTTCTTTTCTATGGGAATGGTCTTGATCCCTGTCTCCTGTACAATGTCACGAACCTCATTCCATAGTTCATCAGGCACTCTATCTATCAGATCTAGGCCCTTAAATCTATTTCTCACTTCCACTGTATAATCATATTATTTCACTTATGTGTGGAATTAAAAAACAAAAGCAAAAACAAAAATCTGAGCTCATAGATACAGAGAACAGGTTGTTGGTTGGCAGAGGCAAGAGTGAAGGGTGGGTAAAATTGGTGAAAGTGGTCAGAAGTTACAAACTTCAAGTTACAAAACAGATGTCATGGGGATACCATTGTACATTTGAAAGTTATTAAGACAGCAAGTCTTAATAGTTTTAACACAGGAAAAAATTTAACTTCTGTGTGGTGATGAATTTAACTAGACTTATTATGGTGATCTCTTTGCAATGTATGCAAATACTGAATGATTACATTGTACATCTGAAACGACAATAATATGCCATTTATATCTCAATTAAAATGCAAGTGGATAAGAGCAAAAGACCTAGCTGAATGTAGCATGGCTAGGAATGAATGCTGAGTGAGATTTAAAGAGATGGGGAACACATGTATACCTTTGGCAGATTCATTTTGATATTTGGCAAAACTAATACAATTATGTAAAGTTTAAAAATAAAATAAAATTAAAAAAAAAAAAGAATGAGACATGGATCATGATGAAGAGAAGAGAAGAAAGATAGTGACTGTAAAGTATAGAGCCAGGATCATCTGCATTTTTAGACCGTATTTTGGGTATTGTCCATTCTGGAAAAGAGGGATATGATGTGAGGAAATATTTTATAATGGTTTTCAGACTGTGAAAAGTTTTTCACAGTTATGAAAGTTAATTTTTTCCCTTAGAAAAATCCATGCCACTCCTGAGATAAATTTTACTATATTTATAAACCGAAAGGATGCTTTGTATGCCATTTGTAAAAACAAAATAGTTTTCTCATTTGTGTATACATATATATTATATATATTTACATTATATGTACATATTGAATTTTTATATTATATGTATATATTATATACATGCAAATGGGAAATAAATTTGACATTTATTTGAAGAATTTTATAGATTCAAATTTTAAAATTTTGATCATTGTATATAAATCTAGGTGGAATTAATACACAACAATCCAAAGAGTGCTATGAAAATGAGAAATGAGAAAAAAATTTATGAGAAAACACTATCAAATATGAATGATGCAATATGCTTAGTAATGAATTCTATTCAGGAAATTTTTACTTTGTGACTGTGCCAACACAAATTTGTGATTTTTGATGACAAATTTTTTTTATCTAACAAAAAAGAATGTAATGAGTTCAAAGACCTTTTAGGCAGTTACGC
Source organism: Bubalus kerabau (assembly GCF_029407905.1). Classification (NCBI taxonomy): domain Eukaryota; kingdom Metazoa; phylum Chordata; class Mammalia; order Artiodactyla; family Bovidae; genus Bubalus; species Bubalus kerabau. The sequence continues at coordinate 51,754,397 of NC_073625.1, forward strand.
AAGCTCAAGCAATTTAATGAGTGTGTGCCTCTCCTTGTGTCAACAAACTGATTAACAATTTACCTCCAGTAAATGCATAATTTCAAATGATACAAGGGAATGACCACATGTTTTACCACGTGTTGTGAGCAGGGTATATAAGCATCCCTCCGCCAGTGCTGACACCCACACTCAGGACCTGGTCTTGATCAGCAAACCGGACTCCCCACCCCTGACACCATGGGCCATTACAGCGACCACTACGGCGGCCTGGGCTACGGCTGCGGAGGCTTTGGCGGCCTGGGCTTTGGCCGTGGCTGTGGATGCGGCAGCTTCCGCTCGCTGGGCTTCAGCTTGGGCTTCAGAGGCTACGGATGTGGCTCTGGTTTCGGAAGCTTTGGGTCTGGCTGCTGTCACCGTCCACTGTTCTTTAGAAGATGTGGTTTCTCCAGCTTCTACTAAACTCGCTCTAGTAACCCAACATCTGCTACCAAGAATGGTTTTGAAACAACGTTATTCAGTTGAAGAATTGAAATTTCCCTAGGCCTATATACACCCAAACTTTAAGAATTTCAGAGAATTTATTATTTATTATTTATATTTATTATTTATTATTTATAAGTATGTCTATTGCATGTTTCCTGGCATTTGTTAGCTTGGGCACTGATGGATGACTGATGTTGGCAACCAATAAATAATCTACTTGGAAATACAAAATATGGATCTTTGGGGTTCATTTAACTGAGTATGTATACATACCTGTGTATAATTTTCTTATTTGTCAATCATAAATACAAGAATTTTCTTCTTTAATATTTTTATAAAAACAGGACGTGTTATATATACCTATTGATAGTTGGTAGTGTTCTGTTTCGGAGAAGGCGATGGCACCCCACTCCAGTACTCTTGCCTGGAAAATCCCATGGATGGAGGAGCCTTGGTAGGCTGCAGTCCATGGGTCGTGAAGAGTCAGACATGACTGAGCAACTTCACTTTCACTTTTCACTTTCATGCATTGGAGAAGGAAATGGCAACCAACTCCAGTGTTCTTGCCTGGAGAATCCCAGGGACAGAGGAGCCTGGTAGGCTGCCATCTATGGGGTCACACAGAGTCGGACACGACTGAAGCAACTTAGCGGCAGCAGCAGCAGTGTTCTGTTTTATTAAACCTGTAGTCAGAGCATACTTGCATTTCACAAATCTTAAAATCCATATTTCTAAATTTTTAGGAAGGATAAGCTCTGTTTTTCTGTGAATCTATTGATTATAAAGTATTATAATATTATCCTATATTCATCATTTTCTGATGTCATCTAGTGTGTTATGTATGTAAGATAAGCCTGAGTAAAATGATCTAAAAGTCATTAAGAAACTGGATAGTAAAGATATGAACTTTGGCCACTCAACTTACTCATCTCACCCTCTTAAATCATCTTAATCATCATTACTGCATTGAAGTATTTGTAATTCAGTAAGAATTCATTGGAAAAAACCCTGATGCTAGGAAAGATGAGGGCAGGAGAAGGTGGCAGCAGAGAACAAGGTGATTGTCTGGCATCACCAGCTCAATGGATATGAGTTTGAGGAAACTGTGGAGATAGAGAAGGACAGGGAATCCTGGCCTACTTCAGTTCATGGGGTCACAAAGAAACGGACATGATTTAGTGACTGAACAAGAACAAAAACAAAAACACTAAATCCACAGAAATATTATCAAGGAGCGAAAAGTTGTTTATCTAGAACTGATCAAAATTTCCATTTGATAAATTTTTAAAAAATTATATAAAGAGGAATGCAAATAAAAATTATTCTTTCAAAAACAATCATTTCATTGCAATATAAGAAATGAGGAATAGGTAAAATTCCAGATTTTCTAAATTGTTTTTCTAAAACTTAATGTTATCTTCAAGTAATGATATAAACCAAAGAGTATTTGGTATAAATTGGGCAAATATATTTTTAAAAAGGGCTTTCTGGGTGGCTCTGTGCTACTGAATTACTTGCCAAGGCACAAGACCTGGGTTAGATGCTAGGGTCAGGAAGATCCCCTTGAGGTGTGCAACTCACTATAATATTCTTATTGGGAAAATGCCTTGGAGAGCTATGCCTGGTCAGTTATGGTCCATGGGGTCACAAAGATGTCAGAGATGACTGAAGCGACCAAGTCTGCACGCATGCAATCAGGTAATAGTTCCTAGTATATGGACAAGCCCTGCTGTTGCTGTTTAGTCCCTCAGTCATGTCTGACACTTTCTGACCCCATGGACTGCATAACATCAGGCTTCCCTGTCCTTCACCCTTTCCTGGAGCTTGCTCAAACTCATGTCCATTGAGTTGGTGATGCCATTCAATCATCTCATCCTCTGTCAAACACTTCTCTTCCTTCCCTCAATCTTTCCCAGCATCAGGGTCTTTTCTAAGGAATCAGTTCTTTGCATCACATGGCCACAGTATTGGAACTTCAGCTTCAACATCAGTCATTTCAATGATTATTCAGGACTGATTTCATTTAGGTTTGATTGCCTTGCAGTCCAAGGGAATCTTAAGAGTCTTCTCCACTACCAGAGTACAAAAGCATCAGTTCTTCAGCTCTCAGCCTTCTTTATGGTACAACTCACGCATCCATACATGACTGCTGGAAAAACCGTAACTTTGACTATATGGACTCTGTCGGGAAAGTAATGTCGCTGATTTTTAATATGCTGTCTAGGTTGGTTTAATATGCTGTCTAACTTTTCTTCCAAGGAGCAGATGTCTTTTAATTTCATGGCTGCAGTCACCATCTTCAGTGATTTTGGAGCCCAAGAAAATATAGACTCACTCTTTCCATTATTTTCCAATCTATTTGTCATGAAGTGATGGGACCAGATGCCATGGTTTTAGTTTCATAAATGTTGAGTTTTAAGTCAGCTTTTTCACTATCCTCTTTCACTTTCATCAAAAGGCTCTTTAGTTCCTCTTTGTTTTCTGCCATAAAGCTGGTGTCATCTGCATATCTGAGGTTATTGATATTTCTCCCAGCAATCTTGATTCCAGCTTGTGCTTCATCCAGCCCAGCATTTCACATGATGTACTCTGTATAAAAGCTAAATTAGCAGGGTGACAATATACAGCATTGATATACTCCTTTCCCAATTTTGAACCAGTCCATGGTTCCAAGTGCAGTTTTAACTGTTGCTTCTTGCCCTGCATACAAGCTTCTCAGGAGGTAGGTAGGGTGGTTTGATATTCTCATCTCAATAAAACTTTTGCACAGTTTGTTGTGATACAGTTGGATGGCATCACCGACTCAATGGACATGAGTTTGTGTAAACTCCTATGGGAATTGGTGATGGACAGGAAGGACTGGGCATGCTGCAGCCAACGGGGTCACAAAGAGTTTGACACAACTGAATGATTGAACTGAACTGACCGACACAGTCAAAGGTTTTAGCACAGTAAATGAAGCAGATGTAGATATTTTTCTGGAATGCTCTTGCTTTTTCGATGATTCAATGATTCTTAGCAATTTGATTTCTGGTTCCTCTGTAATTTCTGAATCCAGCTTGAACATCTGGAAGTTCTTGGTTAATGTATTGTTGAAGTCTGGCTTGGAGAATTTTGAGCATTAATTTGCTAGGATGTGAGATAAGTGCATTTGTGCAGTAGTTTGAACATTTCTTTGGCATTTTCTTTCTTTGGGACTGGAATAAAAACTGACCTTTTCCTGTCCTGGGGCCATTGCTGAGTTTTCCAAATTTGCTGGCCATCTCTGGGTCGCACAGAGTCAGACATGACTAAAGTGACTTAGCAGCAGCAGCAGCAGCTGGCATATTGAGTACAGCACTTTAACAGCATCATCTTTTAGGTTATGAAACTGAGTTTTTTCCCTTGGAAAGTTCCTTGCCACTTCTGAGAGCAATTTTACTATAGTTATAAACAAAAAGGATGCTTTGTATGCCATATGCCAAATCAAAATAGTTTTCTTGTGTGTGTATGCATATATATTATATATGTATGCTCTATGTACACATAATATTTGTATATTAATGTATATATTATGGATATGCAAATAGGAAATAAATTTGACATTGATTTGAAGAATTTTATAGATTTAAATTTAAAAATTTTGATCATTGTACTTAAATCTAGGTGGAATTAATACACAGCAATCCAAACAATGCTATAAAAATGAGAAATGAGAAATTATTTTATGAGAAAACTCTGTCAAATATGAATGATGCAATATGCTTAGTAACGAAGAATTCTATTCAGGAAATTTTTACTTTGTGACTTTGATGACACAAATTTGTGACTTTGACAACAATTTTTTTTTCTCTAATTAAAAAAGAATGCAATGAGTTCAAGGACCTTTTAGTCAGGCAGTTATGCAAGCTCAAACATTTTAATGAGTGCGTGCCTCTCCTTGTGTCAACAAACTGATTAACAATTTGCCTCCAGTAAATGCATGATTTCAAATGATACAAGGGAATGACCACATGTTTTCCCACGTGTTCTGACCAGGGTATAAAAGCATCCCTCCGCAGGAGCTGACATCCACACTCAGGACCTGGTCTTGAACAGCAAACCGGACTCCCCACCCCTGACGCCATGTGCCATTACAGCGACCACTACGGCGGCCTGGGCTACGGCTGCGGAGGCTTTGGCGGCCTGGGCTTTGGCCGTGGCTGTGGATGCGGCAGCTTCCGCACGCTGGGCTTTGGCTCTGGCTTCAGAGGCTACGGATGTGGCTCTGGTTTTGGAAGCTTTGGGTCTGGCTACTGTCACCGTCCACTGTTCTTTAGAAGATGTGGTTTCTCCAGCTTCTACTAAACTCGCTCTAGTAACCCAACATCTGCTACCAAGAATGGTTTTGAAACAACGTTATTCAGTTGAAGAATTGAAATTTCCCTAGGCCTATATACACCCAAACTTTAAGAATTTCAGAGAATTTATTATTTATTTATTAGTTATAAGCATGTCTATTTCATGTTTCCTGGCATTTGTTAGCTTGGGCACTGATGGATGACTGATGTTGATGACCAATAAATTAATTAATTGGAAATGCAAAATATGGATCTTTGGGGTTCATTTAATTCAGTATGTATACATACCTGTATGTAATTTTTCCATTTGTCGATTATAAATACAAGAATTTTCTCCTTAAATATTTTTATAAAAACAGATCTTGTTAGATATACCTGTGGGTAGTGTTCCATTTTATTAAAACTGTGGTCAGAGCACACTTCCATTTCACAAATCTTAAAATCCATATTTCTAAATTTTTAGGAAAAATAAGCTCTGTTTTTCTGTGAATCTATTAAATATAATGGGTGTTATAATGTTGTCCTGTATTCATCATCATCCTTTTCTTTCATCTAGTTTAAGCATGTAAGAGAAGACTGAGTAAAATGATTTAAAAGTCATTAAGTAATTGGAGAGGAAAAATATGAACTTTGTCCAGTCAACTCATCATTTCACCCTCATATCACCTGCATCATCATTACTACACTAAAATATTTGTAATTTAGTAAGAACTCGTTGGAGAAAAAAAGATGAAGGCAGGAGGAGAAGGTGGCAGCAGAGAACACGGTGATTGGCATCTCCAGCTCACTGGATATGAGTTTGAGGCAACTGTGGAGATAGAGAAGGACAGGGAATCCTGGCCTACTTCAGTTCATGGGGTCACAAAGAAATGGACATGATTTAGTGGCTGAACAAGAACAAAAGCAAAAACAATAAATGCACAGAAATATTATTAAGGAGCAAAAATATCATTTATCTAGAACTGGTCAAAATTTCCATTTGATAAGTTTTTTTAAAAATTATGTAAAGAGGAGTGTAAATAAAAAATTATTCTTTCAAAAACAATCATTTCATTGCAATACAAGAAATGAGGAATAGGTAAAATACCAGATTTTCTAAATTGTTTTCCTAAAACTTAATGTTATCTTCAAGTAATGATATAAACCAAAGAGTATTTGGTATAAATCGGGCAAATATATTTTTAAATAGGGCTTTCTGGGTAGCTATGTGGTAATGAATTACTTGCCAAGGCACAAGACGTGGGTTAGATGCTTGGATCAGGAAGATCCCCTCAGTTCAGTTCAGTTCAGTTGCTCAGTAGTGTCTGACTTTCTGCAACCCCATGAATCGCAGCATGCCAGGCCTCCCTGTCCATTACAAACTCCCGGAGTTCACTGAGACTCACGTCCATTGAGTCAGTGATGCCATCCAGCCATCTCATCCTCTGTCGTCCCCTTCTCCTCCTGCCCCTAGTCGCTCCCAGCATCAGACTCTTTTCCAATGAGTCAACTCTTTGCATGAGATGGCCAAAGTACTGGAGTTTCAGCATTAGTATCATTCCTTCCAAAGAAATCCCAGGACTGATCTCCTTCAGAATGGACTGGTTGGATCTCCTTGCAGTCCAAGGGACTCTCAAGAGTCTTCTCCAACACCACAGTTCAAAAGCATCAATTCTTCGGCTCTCAGCCTTCTTCACAGTCCAACTCTCACATCCATACATGACCACAGGAAAAACCATAGCCTTGACTAGATGGACCTTTGTTGGCAAAGTAATGTCTCTGCTTTTCAATATGCTATCTAGGTTGGTCATAACTTTGTTCCAAGGAGTAAGTGTCTTTTAATTTCATGGCTGCAGTCACCATCTGCAATGATTTTGGAGCCCCCAAAAATATAGTCAGCCACTGTTTCCACTGTTTCCCCATCTATTTCCCATGAAGTGATGGGACCAGATGCCATGATCTTCGTTTTCTGAATGTTGAGCTTTAAGCCAACTTTTTCACTCTCCTCTTTCAGTTTCATCAAGAGGCTTTTGAGTTCCTCTTCACTTTCTGCCATAAGGGTGGTGTCATCTGCATATCTGAGGTTATTGATATTTCTCCCGGCAATCTTGATTCCAGCTTGTGCTTCTTCCAGCCCAGCATTTCTCATGATGTACTCTGCATATAAGTTAAATAAGCAGGGTGAAAATATACAGCCTTAACCCTTTTCCTTTTTGGAACCAATCTGTTGTTCCATGTCCAGTTCTAACTATTGCTTCCTGACCTGCATACAAATTTCTCAAGAGGCAGATCAGGTCGTCTGGTATTCCCATCTCTTGAAGAATTTCTACAGTTCACTGTGATCCACATAGTGAAAGGCTTTGGCATAGTCAATAAAGCAGAAATAGATGTTTTTCTGGAACTCTCTTGCTTTTTTGATGATCCAGTGGATGTTGGCAATTTGATCTCTGGTTCCTCTGCCTTTTCTAAAACCAGCTTGAACATCAGGAAGTTCACGGTTCACATATTGCTGAAGCCTGGCTTGGAGAATTTTGAGCATTACTTTACTAGCATGTGAGATGAATGCAATTGTGCAGTAGTTTGAGCATCTTGGGCATTGCCTTTCTTTGGGATTGGAATGAAAACTAGAGGTGGGCAACTCACTCCAATATTCTTGACAGGAAAATCCCATGGAGAGAGGAGCCTGAGGGGCTATTCCATGGGGTCACAAAGAGTCAGACATGACTGCAGTGACCAAGTCTGCATGCATGCAATCAGTAATAGTTCCTCGTATATGGACAAGCCCTACTGTTGTTGTTCAGTCCCTCAGTCATATCTGACTCTTTGAGACCCCATGGACTACATACATTGGGCTTCCCTGTCCTTCACGCTTTACTGGAGCTTGCTCAAACTCATGTCATTGAGTCAGTGATGCCATTCAACCATCTTGTCCTCTGTTGAACACTTCTCCTCCTGCCTTCAATCTTTCCCAGCTTCAGGGTCTTTTCTAATGAATCAGTTCTTTGCATCATGTGGCTAAAGTATTCGAGCTTCAGTTTCAATATCAGTCATTTCAATGAACATCCAGGACTGATTTCCCTTAGGATTGAGTGGTTTGATCTCCTTGTAGTCCAAGGGAATCTCAAGAGTGCTCTCTAACAGCACAGTTCAAAAGCATCAATTCTTCAGCCCTCAGCCTTCTTTATGGTAACCCATACGTCCATGCCTACTGGAAAAACCATAGCTTTGACTATATGGACCTTTGCTGGGAAAGTAACATCTCTGCTTTTTAATATGCAGTCTAGGTTGATCATAGCTTTCCTTCCAAGGAGCAGGTATCTTTTAATTTGATGGCTGCAGTCACCATCTTCAGTGATTTTGGAGCCCAAGAAAATAAAGTCTGTTACTGTTTTCATTGTTTTCCCATCTATTTTCCATGAAGTGATGGGACTGGATGCCATATTCTTAGTTTTTTGAATGTTGAGCTTTAAGACAGCTTTTTCACTATCCTCTTTCACTTTCATCAAAAGGCTCTTTAAGTCCTCTTTGCTTTCTGTCATAAAAGTGGTGTCATCTGCATATATGAGGTTATTGATATTTATCCCAGAAATCTTGATTCTGGCTTGTGCCTCATCTAGCCCAGCATTTCATGTGATGTACTCTGTAAAAAAGCTAAATAAGCAGGGTGACAATATACAACCTTGAAGTACTCCTTTCTCAATTTTCAACCAGACCATTGTTTCAAGTGAAGTTTTTAACTGTTACTTCTTGATCTGCATATGGGTTTCTCGGGAGGCAGGAAAGGTGGTTTTGTATTCTCATCTCTTGAAGAATTTTTCACAGTTTGTTGTGATCCACACAGTCAAAAGCTTTAGTGCAGTCACTGAAGCAGAAGTAGATTTTTTTCTGGAATGCTCTTGCTTTTTCTATGATTCAGTGATTCTTGGCAATTTGAAATCTGGATCCTCTGTATTTTCTAAATCCAGCTTGAACAATTGGAAGTTCTCAGTTTACGTAGCGTTGAAGTCTGGCTTGGAGAATTTTGTGAATTAATTTGCTAGCATGTGAGATGAGTACAATTGTACAGTAGTTTGAACATTCTTTGGCATTGCCTTTCTTTGTGATTGGAATGAAAACTGACCTTTTCCAGTCCTGTGGCTGCTGCTGAGTTTTCCAAACTTGCTGATATATTGAGTGCAGCACTTTCATAGCATCGGCTTTTAGGATTTGGAATAGCTCAGCTGAAATTCCATTACCTCCAATAGCTTTGTTTGTAGTGATTCTTCCTAAGGCTCACTTGACTTTGCACTCCAAGATGGCTGGCTCTATGTGAGTGACCACACCATCATGGTTATTTGGTTCATTACGATCTTTTTTTGTATAGTTCTTTTATGTATTCTTTCTACCTCTTCTTAATCTCTTCTGATTCTGTTAGATCCATCCTGTTTCTGTTCTTTATTGCACCCATTCTTCCATGAAATATTCCCTTTAAATCTCTAATTTTCTTCAAGAGATCTCTAGTCTTTCCCACTCTATTGTTTTCCTCTATTTCTTTGCATTGTTCACTTAGGAAAGCTTTCTTATCTGTCCTTGATATTCTTTGGAACCTTCAGATGGGTATATCTTCCTTTCTTACTTTGCCTTTAGTTTCTCTTTTCTCAGCTGTTTGTAAGGCCTCCTCAGGCAACCCTCTTGCCTTTTTGCATTTCTTTTTCTTGGGGATGCTTTTGATCACCACCTCCTGTACAATGTCATGAACCTCCATCCATAGTTCTTTAGGCAATTTGTTTATCAGATTTAATCCCTTGAAATCTATTTGTCACTTCTGCTGTATAATCATAAGGGATTTGATTCTCTACTTTCTTCAATCTAAATCTGAACTTGGCAATAAGGTGTTCCTGATCTGAGCCACAGTCAGCTCCCAGTCTTGTTTTTGCTAACTGTATAGAGCTTCTCCATCTTTGGCTGCAAAGAATACAATCATCTGACTTCAATATTGACCATCTGTTGATGTACATGTGTAGATTTGTCTCTTGTGCTGTTGGTAGAGGGTGTTTGTTATGGTCAATGTGTTCTTTGGCAAAACTCTATTAGCCTTTGTCCTGGTTCATTTTGTACTCTAAGACCAAATTTGCCTGTTACTCGAGTTATCTCTTGACTTCCTTCTTTTGTATTCCAGTCCCCTATGATGAAAGGACATCTTCTTTTTGTGTTAGTTCTAGAAGGTCTTCTAGGTTTTCATGGAAACATTCAACTTCAGCTTCTTCGGTATTAGTGGTTGGGGCACAGACTTGGGTTACTGTTATACTGAATGGTTTGCCTTAAAATGAACAGAGATTATTCTGTCATTTTTGAGATTGCATCCAAGTACAACATTTTGGACTCTTTTGTTACCAGGAGGGCTATTCCACTTCTTCTAAGGGATTCTTTCCCCTAGTAGTAGATATACTAGACATCTGAAATAAATTTGCCCATTCTGGTCCATTTTAGTTCACTGATTCCTAAAATGTCTATGTCCACTCTTGCCATCTCCTCTTGACCACTTCCAATTTACCTTGATTTTTAATTTTATGTTTTTATATTATTATTGTCTTGAAATTATACAAATAAATCATGCCATATTTCATTTCTGAGCATTTTTTTTAAATTGTAGAATGTATTGCATTTTATCTCATGTGAGCATAGTTTTTTTTCACTGGAAATAACATAAATTAGCCCCCATCACACTCAACCAATAGATTTACTAAATCATTCATGGGATGCTTAGCTTTGTTAGATTTTTTTTTTTTATCATTCAATTTCAAAATGACTCATTGTTAAAAATATAATTTTTGCCAACTATTTTCTTTTTCAGAATAAAAATAAAAATAAAGCTTGATAATGGAGAAAACAGGATTTAACAGTAAGATTAATAAGTCCCTTGAGTTAAATATACCTTTAAAATCTGAAAATCATTTAAGTTCATAATTCACCCTAAAGGATTATCACAAGTTGTGCAATATAAAATTTATTTTTTCATTAATTCAACAAACATTATTGCTTGGTAAAACAATAAACAAATCCAGTAGAGTAAATGCATTATTAAGAATGTTATAAAAATGGTAACTCAAAAGATATTCATGGAGAGTTCCCTGGTTTCTTAGGGATTAGGATTGTGAACTTTTACTGCCTTGGCCAGATTTAATCTCTGATTGCAAAACTAATATCCCACACCCCATGCAGGAGGGCAAAAATTTAAAAAAGAACAGTTTGCACCCTCTTGTTCAATGAAGCATTATTTACAAATAGCCCAGATATGGCATCAACCTAAGAGACAATAAAAATAAATGGATAAAGAAAATGTGTTATATATATATGTATATATATAAAGTGCAATATTACACAGTCTTAAAAGAAATCGTTCTACTTGTAAGAACATAGATGGACTTCGAAGGCATTACACTAAGTGAAATAAGTAAGACACAGAAAGAAACATATCGTATGATTTCACTTATATGTGGAATTAAAAAACAAAACTCTCAGCTCATAGATATACAGAACAGGTTGTTGGTTGGCAGAGCAGGAGTGAGGGGTGGGCAAAATAGATGAAACTGGTCCGAAGTTACAAACTTCCAGTTGCAAAATAGATGTCATCAGATACTATATTGTATATTTGAAAGTTACTAAGACAACAAATCTTAATAGTTTTTAACACAGGAAAAAAATTCAACTCCTGTGTGGTGATGTATTTAACTAGACTTATTATAGTGATCACTTTGCAATGTATGCAAATACTAAATCATTGTGTTGTACATCTGAAACTAATATATGTCATTTATATCTCAATAAAAATACTATTTATAAGCCTTAAAACAAAGCCACAGTAACAAAACATAACAAAATCCTCAGTAATAATTTAAATCATGGAAAGTGATATGGTGTTAAAGACCCAAGTCCAAGATATGATTAGATCCAGAGGAGCTTAAACATGGGTTGGGTTTGCTCTCTTCACAGAGTGAGCCAAGGAACAGCAGAAGACTGGCCAACAGCTTCTAATACCTTTCTCCCGTCTCAGTCATTTCATCACTGCATGTTCATTTCTGGAGATTTTCAAGACATCAAGATTTTGAGATGCTCTGCTAAAAAAACTGTATGATTTTAAGGAGAAGGAAATGGCAACCTATTCCAGTACTATTGCCTGGAAAATCCCATGGACGGAGAAGCCTAGAAGGCTGCAGTCCATGGGATCACTGAGGATCGGACACGACTGAGAGACTTCACTTTCACTTTTCACTTTCATGCATTGGAGAAGGAAATGGCAACCCACTCCAGTGTTCTTGCCTGGAGAATCCCAGGGACGGGGGATCCTGGTGGGCTGCCGTCTATGGGGTCACACAGAGTCGGACACGACTGAAGTGACTTAGCAGCAAACTTTAAGGTTAAACTTTAATGAGTAGGTAATGGATTATGAAAAAAATATATTTGCCTTTTACCTGAGAGAAAATAAGGGACTGAGACAAACAGAATTGCTAAAGAAAATTTAAGATCAACAATATTATGATAAAATTAGAGACATGAGTAGAAGGAAAAAATACTGATTGGAACAAGTGGATAAAAACAAAAGACATAGCTGATGCTAGCATGCCGGGGAATGAATGCTGAGTGGGATTTGAAGACAGGTTTCCCAGAAGAAGGATACACGAATCATGAAGAAGAGAAGAGAAGAAAGATAGTAACTGTAAAGCATAGAGAGCCAGGATCATCTGCACTTTTAGGCCATATTTTGGTTATTGTCCATTCTGGAAAAGAGGGTTATGGTGTGAGGCAATATTTTATAATGGTTTTCAGACTGGTTATGAAAGTGAGTATTTTCCCTTGGAAAGTTCCTTGCCACTCCTGAGATAAATATTACTAAATTTATAAATGGAAAGGAAGCTTTGTATGTCATATGTAAAAACAAAATAGTTTCTTTGTGTGTATATGTATATATATTATATACATTTACATTATCTGTACACATTGAATTAGTATATTATATGTATATATTGCTAAGTCACTTCAGTCGTGTCCGACTCTGTGCGACCCCATAGACGGTAGCCCACCAGGCTCTCCCATCCCTAGGATTCTCCAGACAAGAACACTGGAGTGGATTGCCATTTCCTTCTCCAATGCATGAAAGTGAAGAGTGAAAGTGAAGTCGCTCAGTTGTGTCCGACCCTCAGCGACCCCGTGGACTGCAGCCTTCCGGGCTCCTCCATCCATGGGATTTTCCAGGCACGAGTACTGGAGTGGGGTGCCATTGCCTTCTCCTATGTATATATTATAGATATGCAAATAGGCAATAAAACTGACAATTATTTGAAGAATTTAATAGATTTAAATTTTAAAATTTTGATCACTGTGTTTAAATCTAGGTGGAATTAATACACAAAAATCCAAAGAATGCTATGAAAATGAGAAATGAGAAAAAATTTTATGAGAAAACACTATCAAATATGAATGATGCAATATTCTTAGTAATGAAGAATTTTATTCAGGAAATGTTTACTTTGTGACTATGCTGATACAAATTTGTGACTTTGACAACAAAATTTTTTTTCTCTAATTAAAAAAGAATGGAATGAGTTCAAGGACCTTTTAGTCAGGCAGTTATGCAAGCTCCAGCAATATAATGAGTGTGTGCCTCTCCTTGTGTCAGCAAACAGATTAACAATTGGCCTCCCGTAAATGCACAGTTTGGAATGATACAAAGGAATGGCCTCATGTATCACCACGTGTTGTGAGCAGGGTATATAAGCATCCCTCCGCACGAGCTGACACCCACACTCCGGACCTGGTCTTGAACAGCAAACCGGACTCCCCACCCCTGACGCCATGAGCCATTACAGCGACCACTACGGAGGCCTGGGCTACGGCTGCGGAGGCTTTGGCGGCCTGGGCTTTGGCCGTGGCTGTGGATGCGGCAGCTTCCGCTCGCTGGGCTTCGGCTCGGGCTTCGGAGGCTACGGATGTGGCTCTGGTTTCGGAAGCTTTGGCCCTGGCTGCTGGCACCGTCCACTGTTCTTTAGAAGATGTGGCTTCTCCAGCTTCTATTAAACTCTGGCTTTAGTAACCCAACGTCTGCTACCTTGAGTGGATTTGAAACAACGTTATTCAGTTGTTTAAACTGAAATTTCCTTAGGCCTGTATACACCCAAACCTTAAGAATTTCAGAGAGTTTATTATTTATTTGTTAGTTATAAGCATCTCTGTCTCATGTTTCCTGGAATTTGTTAGCTTGGGCCCTAAGAAATGACTGATGTTGACGACCAATAAATTATCTAATTGGAAATACAAACTATGGCTCTTTGGGTTTCATTTAACTTGGTATGTGTATATACCTGTATGTAATTTTTCTATTTGTCAGTTAGAAGTACAAGGATTATATCCTTTAATATTTTTATAAAACAGGTAATGTTAGATATACCTTTTTATGGTTGGTAGTCATCTGTATTATTAAAACTGTAGTCAGAGCATACTTGCATTTCACAAATCTTAAAATCCACATTTCTAAATTTTTAGGAAAAATAAGCTGTGTTTTTCTGTGAATCTATTAATTATAATGTGTGTCATAATGTTGTCCTATATTCATCATCTTCTGCTTTCATCTAGTTTGTTATGCATGTAAGATAAGGGAGCAAAATGATCTAAAAGTAAAAAAACTGGATAATAAAATCTAAAAGTTAAAAAACTGGATAATAAAGATATGACTTTTGGTCACTCAACTCACTCATCTCACTTACCCTCTTATATCATCTGCATCATCATTACTGCACTGAAGTGTTTGTAATTCAGTAAGAACTCATTGGAAAAAACACTGATGCTGGGAAAGATGAGGACAGGAGGAGAAGGTGGCAGCAGAGAATAAGGTGATTGGATGGCATCACCAGTTCAATGGATATGAGTTTGAAGAAACTTTGGGAGATACAGGAAGACAGGGAAGACTGTCCTACTTTAGTTCATGGAGTCACAAAGAGACGAACATGATTTAGTGGCTGTACAACAACAACAACAACAAAAACATTAAATGCACAGTAATGTTATCAAGGAGCAAAAAATTGTTTATCTACAAGCGATCAAAATTTCCATTTGATAATTTTTTTAAAAATCATTTAAAGAGGAATTTAAATAAAAGATCATTCTTTCAAAAACAATCATTTCATTGCAATATAAGAAACAAGAAATAAGTATACCAGATTTTCTAAATTGTTTTCCTAAAACTCAATGATATCTTCAGATGATGATATAAAATAAATAATATTTATTATAAATTGAGCAAGTATAGTTTTAAAAAGGGCTTTATGGGTGGCTTAGTGGTAATGAATTACTTGCCAAGGCAGGAAACGTGGGTTAGATGCTTGGGTCAGGAAAATGCCCTAGAGGTGGGCAACTCACTGCAATATTCTTATCAGGAAAACCCTATGGATAGAGGAGCTTGGTGGGCTATGGTCCATGGGGTCACAAAGAGTCAGACATGACTGAACCGACTGAATATGCGCACATGCAATCAGATAATAGTTCCTAGTATATGGACAAGCCCTAATGCTGTTGTTCAGTCCCTCAGTCATGTCAGTCTCTTTGCGACCCCATGGACTGCAGCACACCAGGCCTCCCTCTCCATCACCAACTCCCGGAGTTTACCCAAACTCATGTCCATTAAGTCAGTGATGCCATTCAACCATCTCATCCTCTGTTGAACACTTCTCCTCCTGCCTTCAATCTTTCCCAGCATCAGGGTCTTTTCTAATGAATCAGTTCTTTGCATCATGTGGCCAAAGTATTGGAGCTTCAGCTTCAGCATCAGTCCTTCCAAAGACTATTCAGGACTGATTTCCTTTAGGATTGACTGGTTTGATCTCCTTGAAGTCAAAGGGACTCTCAAGAGTCTTCTCCAGCACCACAGTTTGAAAGCATGAATTCTTCAGCGCTCAACCTTCTTTAAGGTCCAACTCTCACATCCATATATGACTATTGGAGAAACCATAGCTTTGACTATATGGACCGTTGTTGGCAAAGTAATCTCTGTACTTTTTAATATGCTGTCTAGGTTTGACGTAGCTTTTCTTCCAAGGAGCAAGCATCTTTTAATTTCATGGCTGCTGTCACCATCTTCAGTGATTTTGGAGCCCAAAAAATAATGTCTGTCAATGTTTCCATTGTTTCCCATCTATTGGCCATGAAGTGATGGGATGCCAGGAAGATGCCATGATCTTCGTTTTTTGGATGTTGAGTTTTAAGCCAGCTTTTTCACTCTCCTCTTTCACTTTCATCAAGAGGCTCTTTAGTTCCTCTTCACTTTCTGCCATAAGGGTGGTGTCATCTGCGTATCTGAGGTTACTGATATTTCTCCAGGCAATCTTGATCCTAGCTTGTGCTTCTTCCAGGCCAGCGTTTCTCATGATGTACTCTGCATATAAGTTAAATAAACAGGGTGACAATATACAACCTTGACGTACTCCTTTTCCTATTTGGAACCAGTCTGTTGTTCCATGTCCAGTTCTAACTGTTGCTTCCTGACCTGCATATAGGTTTCTCAAGAGGCAGATCAGGTGGTCTGGTATTCCCCTCTCTTTCAGAATTTTCCACAGTTGATTGTGATCCACACAGTTAAAGGCTTTGTCATAGTCAATAAAGCAGAAATAGATGTTTTTCTGGAACTCTCTTGCTTTCTCCATGATCCAGTGGATGTTGGCAATTTGATCTCTGGTTCTCTGCCTTTTCTAAAACCAGCTTGAACATCAGGAAGTTCACGGTTCACGTATTGCTGAAGCCTGGCTTGGAGAATTTTAAGCATCACTCTACTAGCATGTGAGATGGGTGCCAGTTGTGTGGTAGTTTGAGCATTCTTTTGCATTGCCTCTCTTTGGGATTGAAATGAAAACTGACCTTTTCCAGTCCTGTGGCCACTGCTGAGTTTTCCCAATTTGCTGACATATTGAGTGCAGCACTTTCACAGCATCATCTTCAGGATTTGAAATAGCTCAACTGGAATATCATCACTTCCACTAGCTTTGTTTGTAGTGTTGCTTCCTAAGGCCCACTTGACTTCACATTCCAGGATGTCTGGCTCTAGGAGAGTGATCACACCATCGTGATTATCTGGGTCGTGAAGATCTTTTTTGTACAGTTTTTCTGTGTATTCTTGCAACCTCTTCTTAATATCTTCTGCTTCTGTTAGGTCCATACCATTTCTGTCCTTTAATGAGCCCATCTTTGCATGAAATGTTCCCTTGGTGTCTCTAAGTTTCTTGAAGAGATCTCTAGTCTTTCCCATTCTGTTGTTTTCTTCTATTTCTTTGCATTGATCCCTGAGGAAGGCTTTCTTATCTCTCCTTGCTATTCTTTGGAACTCTGCATCAAATGGGTATATCTCTCCTTTGCTTTTTGCTTCCCTTCCTTTCACAGCTATTTGTAAGGCCTCCTCAAGACAGCCATTTTTTCCATTTCTTTTTCTTGGGAATAGTCTTGATTCCTGTCTTCTGTACAATATCACAAACCTCTGTCCATATTTCGTCAGACACTCTATCATATTCTAATCCCTTACATCTATTTCTCACTTCCACTGTATAGTCATAAGGGATTTGCTTTAGGTCATACCTGAATGGTTTAATGGTTTTCTCCACTTTCATCAATTTCAGTCTGAATTTGGCAATAAGGAGTTCCTGATCTGAGCCACAGCTCCCAGTCTTGTTTTTGCTGACTGTATGGAACTTCTCCATCTTTGGCTGCAAAGAATATAATCAATCTGTATAGAAGCTAAATAAGCAGGGTGACAATATGCAGCCTTGAAGTACTCCTTTCCCAATTTTGAACCAGTCCATTGTTCCAAGTGAAGTTTTAACAGTTGCTTCTCGATCTGCATACAGGTTTCTCAGGAGGCAGATAAGGTGGTTTGATATTCTCACCTCTTTAAGAATTCTCACAGTGTTGTGATCCACACAGTCAAAGCTTTAGCACATTCAATGAAACAGAAGTACTTTATTTTTTCTGGAATTCTCTTCCCTTTTCTATTTTCAGTGATTCTTGGCAGTTTGATCTCTGGATCGTCCATACTTTCTAAATCCATCTTGAACATCTGGAAGTTCTCGGTTCGTGTACTGTTGAGGCTGGCTTGGAGAATTTTGAGAATTAGTTTGCAAGCATGTGAGATGAATGCAATTCTGCAGTAGTTTGAACATTCTTTGGCATTGCCTTTCTTTGGAATTGGAATGAAAACTGACCTTTTCCAGTCCTGTGGACTCTGCTGAGTGTTCCAAATTTGCTGGTCGTATTGAGTGCAAGACTTCCACAACATCATCTTTTGGATTTGAACTAGCTCAGCTGGGATTCCATCACCTCCAGTAGCTTTGTTCTTAGTGATGCTTCTTAAGGCCCACTTGACTTTGCAGTCCAAGATAGCTGGCTCTAGGTGAGTGACCACACCATTGTGGTTATCTGGTTCAATAAGATCTTTTTTTTTTTTTTTTAATAGTTTTTTGTGTATTCTTTCCATCTCTTCTTAATCTCTTCTGATTCTGTTAGGTCCTTGCTCTTTCTATGCATTATTGTGCCCATCTTTTCATGAAATGTTCCCTTGGTGTCCCTAATTTTCTTCAAGACAGCTCTATTCTTTCCCATTCTGTTGTTTTCCCCTATTGCTTTGCACTGTTCACTTAGGAAAGCTTTCTTATCTGTCCTTGATATTCTTTGGAACTTCACCTTCAGATGGGTATATCTTCCTTTCTTCCTTTGCCTTTAGCTTTTCTTCTCTTCTCAGCTCTTTGTAAGGCCTCCTCAGGCAACCCTCTTGCCTTTTTGCATTTCTTTTTCTTGGGGATACTTTTGATCACCACCTCCTGTACAATGTCATGAACCTTCATCCATAGTTCTTCGGGCACTCTGTTTATCAGATTTAA
The DNA here is from genome assembly GCF_029407905.1 of Bubalus kerabau. Classification (NCBI taxonomy): domain Eukaryota; kingdom Metazoa; phylum Chordata; class Mammalia; order Artiodactyla; family Bovidae; genus Bubalus; species Bubalus kerabau. The sequence continues at coordinate 51,773,052 of NC_073625.1, forward strand.
TCCCTTGAATCTATTTGACACTTCTACTGTAGAATCATAAGGGATTTCATTCCCTACTTTCTTCAATTAAAATCTGAACTTGGCAATAAGGTGTTCCTGATCTGAGCCACAGTCAGCTCCCAGTCTTGTTTTTGCTAACTGTACAGAGCTTCTCCATGTTTGACTGCAATTAATATATTCATCTGACTTTGGTATTGACTGTCTAGTGATGTACGTGTGTAGATTCATCTCTTGTGTTGTTGGAAGAAGGTGTTTGCTGTGACCATTGTATTCTCTTGGCAAAACTCTTTTAGCCTTTGTCCTGCTTCATTTTGTACTCTAAGGCCAAACTTACCTGTTACTGGAGTTATCTCTTGACTTCCTTCTTTTGCATTCCAGTCCCCTATCATGAAAAGGACATATTTTTTTGATGTTAGTTCTAGAAGGTCTGGTAGATTTTCATGGAACCATTCAACTCCAGCTTTTTTAGTATAGTGGTTGGGGCATAGATGGGTTACTGTGCTATAAAATGGTTTGCCTTGGAAACGAACAGAGATTATTCTATCGTTTTTGAGATTGCACCCAAGTACACCATTTGGACTCTTTTGCTACTATGAGGACCATTCCACCTCTTCTAAGGGATTCTTTCCCCTAGAAGTAGATATAATGGGCATCTTAAATTTGCCTATTCTGGTTCATTTTAGGTCACTGATTCCTAAAATGTCAATGTTCACTCTTGCCATCTCTTCTTGACCACTTCTAATTTACCTTGATTTTTAATTTTATATTTTCATATTATTATTGTCTTTGAAATTAGACAAATAAATCATGCCATATTTCATTTTTAGCATTTTTTTTTAAATTGTAGAAACTACTGGATTTTACCTCATGTGACCATAGCTATTTTCTCTGAAGATAATATAAACTAGCTCCCTTCACACTCAACCTTGTAGATTTACTAAATCATTCATGGGATTCTTGACTTTGTTTAATTTTTCATCATCATTTTACTTCAAAATGACTCATTGAGAAAAATATAATTTTGGCCAACTATTTTCTTTTTCAGAATAAAAATAAAACTTGATTAAGGAGAAAACAGGAATTAACAGTAAGATTGATTAGTTCTTTGAGTTAAATATTCCTTTAAAACCTGAAAGTCATTTCAGTCTGTAAGTCACCTTAAAGAATTATCACAAGTTGTGCCATATAAAATAATTTTTTTCATTAATTCATCAAATATTTTTGCTTGGAAAAACAATAAACAAATCGAGTAGGGTAAACGCATTATTAAGAATGTTGTAAAAACAATAACTCAAAAGATATTTGTGGGTAGTTCCCTGGTTTCTTACGGGTTAGGATTGTGAACTTTAACTGCCTTGGCCAGATTTAATCTCTGGTTATGAAATTGATATCCCACAAGCCACAAAGCAAAGTAAAAATTAAAAAAAAAAAGAAACGTTTGCACCTTCTTGTTCACTGAAACATTATTTACAATAGCCCAGATACAGCATCAACCTAAGAGACAATAAAAATAAATAGATAAAGAAAATTATATATATGTATATGTGTGTGTGTATATATATATAAAGTGTAACATTAAGATCAGATCATTTCAGTCGCTCAGTCCGACTCTTTGCAACCCCATGAATCACAGCATGCCAGGCCTCCCTGTCCATCACCAAGTCCTGGAGTTTACTGAGACTCACATCCATAGAGTCAGTGATGCCATCCAGCCATCTCATCCTCTGTAGTCCCCTTCTCCTCCTGCCCCCAATCCCCCCCCAGCATCAGAGTCTTTTCCAATGAGTCAGCACTTCGCATCAGGTGGCCAAAGTACTGGAGTTTCAGCTTTAGCATCATTCCTTCCAAAGAAATCCCAGGGCTGTTCTCCTTCAGAATGAACTGGTTGGATCTCCTTGCAGTCCAAGGGACTCTCAAGAGTCTTCTCCAACACCACGGTTCAAAAGCATCAATTCTTCGGCGCTCAGCCTTCTTCACAGTCCAACTCTCACATCCATACATGACCACAGGAAAAATCATAGCCTTGCCTAGACAGACCTTTGTTGGCAAAGTAATGTCTCTGCTTTTGAATATGCTATCTAGGTTGGACATAACTTTCCTTCCAAGGAGTAAGCGTCTTTTAATTTCATGGCTGCAGTCACCATCTGCAGTGATTTTGGAGCCCCCAAAACGAAAGTCTGACACCGTTTCCACTGTTTCCCCATCTATTTGCCATGAAGTGATGGGACCAGATGCCATGATCTTCGTTTTCTAAATGTTGAGCTTTAAGCCAACTTTTTCACTCTCCACTTTCACTTTCATCAAGAGGCTTTTGAGTTCCTCTTCACTTTCTGCCATAAGGGTGGTGTCATCTGCATATCTGAGGTTATTGATGTTTCTCCCGGCAATCTTGATTCCAGCTTGTGTTTCTTTCAGTCCAGCGTTTCTCATGATGTACTCTGCATAGAAGTTGAATAAGCAGGATGACAATATACAACCTTGACGTACTCCTTTTCCTATTTGGAACCAGTCTGTTGTTCCATGTCCAGTTCTAACTGTTGCTTCCTGACCTGCATACAAATTTCTCAAGAGGCAGATCAGGTGGTCTGGTATTCCCATCTCTTTCAGAATTTTCCACAGTTTATTGTGATCCACACAGTCAAAGGCTTTGGCATAGTCTATAAAACAGAAATAGATGTTTTTCTGGAACTCTCTTGCTTTTTCCATGAATTAGCAGATGTTGGCAATTTGATCTCTGGTTCCTCTGCCTTTTCTAAAACCGTGCACATCAGGAAGTTCACGGTTCACGTATTGCTGAAGCCTGGCTTGGAGAATTTTGAGCTTTACTCTACTAGCATGTGAGATGAGTGTAATTGTGCGGTAGTTTGAGCATTCTTTGGCATTGCCTTTCTTTGGGATTGGGATGAAAACTGACCTTTTCCAGTCCTGTGGCCACTGCTGAGTTTTCCAAATTTGCTGGCATATTGAATGCAGCACTTTCACAGCATCATCTTTCAGGATTTGGAATAGCTCAACTGGAATTCTATCACCTCCACTAGCTTTGTTCGTAGTGATGCTTTCTAAGGCCCGCTTGACTTCACATTCCAGGATGTCTGGCTCTAGGTCAGTGATCATCGTGATTATCTGGGTCGTGAAGATCTTTTTTGTACAGTTCTTCTGTGTTAACATTGCTGCTGCTGCTAAGTCGCTTCGGTCGTGTCCAACTCTGTGCGACCCCATAGACGGCAGCCCACCAGGCTCCCCTGTCCCTGGGATTCTCCAGGCAAGAACACTGGAGTGGGTGGCCATTTTTTTCTCCAATGCATAAAAGTGAAAAGTGAAAATGAAGTCGCTTTGTCGTGCCCGACTCTTAGCAACCCCATGGACTGCAGCCTTCCAGGCTCCTCCATCCATGGGATTTTCCAGGCAAGAGTACTGGAGGGGGGTGCCATTACACAGTCTTAAAAAGAAATCTTTCTACTTGTAAGAACATAGATAGACTTCGAAAGTATTACACCAAGTGAAATAGGTAAGAAAAAGAAAGACAGATATCATATGATTTCACTTGTGTGTGGAATAAAAGACAGAAACAAAAATCTGAGCTCATAGATACAGAGAACAGGTTGTTGGTTGGCAGAGGCAAGAGTGAAGGGTGGGCAAAATAGGTAAAATTGGCCAGAAGTTACAAACTTCCAGTTACAAAATAGATGTCATGGGATACTATATTGTACATTTGAAAGTTATTAAGACAGCAAATCTTAATAGCTTTTAACACAGGAAAAAATTTAACTCCTGTGTGGTGATGAATTTAACTAGATTTATTGTGGTGATCACGTTGCAATGTATGCAAATACTGAATCATTATGTTGTACATCTGAAATGAATATATGTCATTTATATTTCAGTAAAAATGATATTTAAAAGCCTCAAGCAAAGGCACAGTAACAAAACATCAAAAGCCTAAGTAATAATTTAAATCATGGAAGGTTATATGGTGTTAAAGACCCAAGTCCAAGATATGATTAGATCCAGAAGAGCTTAAACATGGGTTGGGTTTGCTCTCTTCACAGAGTGAGCCAAGGAACAGCAAAAGACTGGCCAACAGCTTCTAATACTTTTCTCCTGTCTCACTCATTTCATCACTGCACATTCATTTTTGGAGATTTTCAAGACATCAAGATTTTGAGATGCTCTGTTAAAAAAACTATGATTTTAAGGGAAGACAAACTTTATTTTAAGGTTAAACTTTAATGAGTAGGTAATGGATTATGAAAAAAATATATTTGCCTGTTACCTGAGAGAAAATAAGGGACTGAGACAAACAGAATTGCTAAAGAAAATTTAAGATCAAAAATATTATGATAAAATTAGAGACATGAGTAGAAAGAAAAAATACTGATTGGAACAAGCGGATAAAAACAAAAGACCTAGCTGATGCTAGCATGCCTGGGAATGAATACTGAGTGGGATTTAAAGAGAAGTTTCCCAGAAGAAGGATATATGGATCATGAAGAAGACAAGAGAAGAGAGATAGTAACTGTAAAGCATAGAGCCAAGATCATCTGCACTTTTAGACCATATTTTTGGTATTGTCCATTCTGAAAAAGAGGATTATCATATGAGGAAATATTTTATAATGGTTTTCAACTGGTCTCCTTTCCATTCCTGAGATAAGTTTTACTATATTTATAACCAAAAAGGTGTTTTGTACATCATCTGTAAAATCAAAATAGCTTTCTTGTGTGTGTATTCATGTATATTATATATATATATGTATATTATATGTATGCAGATGGGAAATAAATTTAATATTTATTTAAAAAATGTTACATATTTAAAATTTTAAATTTAGATCATTGTATTTAAATCTAGGTGGAATTAATACATGAGAAACCAAAGAATTCTAGGAAAAGGAGAAATGAGAAAAAAATGTTATAAGAAAACATTGTCAAATATGAATGATGCAATATGCTTAGTAATGAAAAATTCTATTCAGAAAATGTTTACTTTGTGACTGTGCCAACACAAATTTGTGACTTTGAGGACAAATTTCTTTTCTTTAATTAAAAAAGAATGTAATGAGTTCAAGGACCTTTTTAGTCAGGCAGTTATGCAAGCTCAAGCAATTTAATGTGTGTGTCTCTCCTTGTGTCAGCAGGTTAATAATTTGCTCCAGGTAAATGCCTAATTTGGAATGAAACAAAGGAATGGCCTCATGTATCACCACGTGTTGTGAGCAGGGTATATAAGCATCCCTCCGCACGAGCTGACACCCACACTCAGGACCTGGTCTTGATCAGCAAACCGGACTCCCCACCCCTGACGCCATGTGCCATTACAGCGACCACTACGGAGGCCTGGGCTACGGCTGCGGAGGCTTTTGCGGCCTGGGCTTTGGCCGTGGCTGTGGATGCGGCAGCTTCCGCTCGCTGGGCTTTGGCTCTGGCTTTGGAGGCTACGGATGTGGCTCTGGGTTCGGAAGCTTTGGGTCTGGCTGCTGCCACCGTCCACTGTTCTTTAGAAGATGTGGCTTCTCCAGCTTCTACTAAACTCTGGCTCTAGTAACCCAACATCTGCTACCATAAGTGGATTTGAAACAGCGTTATTCAGTCAAAGAACTGAAATTTCGCTAGGCCTATATACACCCAAACCTTAAGAATTTCAGAGAATTTATTACTTATTTGTTAGTTATAAGCATCTCTGTCTCATGTTTCCTGGAATTTGTTAGCTTGGGCCCTAAGAAATGACTGATGTTGACGACCAATAAATTATCTAATTGGAAATACAAACTATGGCTCTTTGGGTTTCATTTAACTCGGTATGTGTATATACCTGTATACAATTTTTCTATTTGTCAATTAGAAATACAAGGATTATATCCTTTAATATTTTTATAAAACAGGTAGTGTTAGATATACCTTTTTATAGTTGGTAGTCATCTGTATTATTAAAACTGTAGTCAGAGCATACTTGCATTTCACAAATCTTAAAATCCACATTTCTAAATTTTTAGGAAAAATAAGCTCTTTTTTTCTGTGAACCTATTAATTGTAATGTGTGTCATAATGTTGTCCTATATTCATCATCTTCTGCTTTCATCTAGTTTGTTATGCATGTAAGATAAGTGAGTAAAATGATTTAAAAGTCATTAAAAAAAAAACTGGATAGTAAAAATATGAAGTTTGGCCACTCAACTCACTCATCTCACTTACTCTTTTAAATCATCTGCATCGGGGGTGCGGTCCTAAGATGGTGGAGGAATAGGACGGGGAGACCACTTTCTCCCCCACAAATTCATCAAAAGAACATTTAAACTCTGAGTAAATTCCACAAAACAACTTCTGAATGCCAGCAGAAGACATCAGGCACCCAGAAAAGCAGCCCATTGTCTTTGAAAGGAGGTAGGAAAAAATATAGAAGACAAAAAAAGAGACAAAAGAGGTAGGGATGGAGCTCCATCCCAGGAAGGGAGTCTTAAAAAGAGAGAAGTTTCCAAACTCCTGGAAACACTCTCACTGCCGAGTCTGTGGCGAGCCTTGCAAGCACACAGGGCAACATAACAGGGATGAAAAATAAATAAATAATTAAACCCCACAGATTATGAGCCCAATGGTAACTCCCCCAGCGGAGAAGCAGCGCAGATGCCTACACTCGCCACTAGCAAGTGGGGGCTGGACAGGGAGGCGCGGGCTGCATTGCTTAGACTAAGGAGCATGCCTGAATGCCCCTGAGGCTAATCAGAGCAAACTAATTTGGGCTAGCAAACCAGACTGTGGGCTAGCTACCACGCAAAAAGCCCTAAGACACCGCCAGGCCCATGCACAGAACAAAGAGTGGAACAGAACTAGCCAGCTGCAGACCTTCCCCCTCCGGTGACAGGCAACCAGAGCCAGAAGGGGGCAATCACAGCCCCAGAGAGACATTAGCTACCAAACTGCAAGCAGGCTTCTTTGCTAACTACGACTTCTTGGGGTTCTGGACAGTCAACATTTGCCTGAGAAGGTGCGCTGGTTGTACACCCAGAAAACCGAACGGCACGGATGGGGGAGGCAATAAGTTGCAGCGACCGCACTCTCCAAACACCTCATCACTTGAGCTGCTCGGATCTGGGATGGGAACAAAACGCAGGCCCAACCGAGTCTGCGCCTCTGAGGACTACCAGAGTGCCTGAACCTGAGCGGCTTAGACCTGGGAGGTGCATGCAGCCCAGGGCAGGCCTCAGATGGTTCCTGGCAGAGCAACCTAGAGCCTGAGCAGTCTGGGCAGGGAGGGCACACGCACCATGAGCAGGCGCAGGCCCAGTGTGGCTGAGACACTGTGAGCACACACCAGTGATATTTGTTTGCAGCATCCCTCCCTCCACACAACACGACTGAACAAGTGAACCTAAAAAAAGTGTCCACCACTGCCGCGCTTGTGTCAGGGCGGAAATCAGACACTGAAGGGACCAGCAAACAGAAGAAGCTAAAACAGAGTGAACCGCCTTGGAAGAGACAGGTGCAATGGGTTAAAACCCTGTAGTTTGTACCAACTACACAGGAAGGGGCCTATAGATCTTGAGACATATAAGTCGGAACAAGGAACTATCCGAAAATGAGCTGACCCCCACACTGCCCACAATAACACCAGAGAAAGTCCTAGATAGATTTTTACTATTTTTACGATCATTCATTTTTTTTAATTTTTTTTTAATTTTTAAGTCCTCTATTACTCCTTTTTCATTTTTATAATAGTATTACTATTACTTTGCAAAAAAAAAAAGACCCTATTTTTTAAAGCAAACTTCATATACATTTTTTTTTTTTATAATTTTTGTGACTTTTTTTTCTTCTTCTTCTTCTTTTCTTTAACATTGTATTTTTGAAAATCCAACCTCTACTCTAGATTTTTAATCTTCACTTTTTGGTATTTGTTATCAATTTTGTACCTTTAAGAACCCAATCTTCAGTACCCATTTTTACTTGGGAGCAAGATTACTGGCTTGACTGCTCTCTCCCCCTTTGGACTCTTCTTTTTCTCCACCAGGTCGCCTCTGTCTCCTCCTTCCCCCTTCTCTTCTTTACCCAACTCTGTGAATCTTTGTGTGTTCCAGACAGTGGAGAACACTTAGGGAACTGATTACTGGCTGGATCTGTCTCTCTTCTTTGGATTCCCCCCTTTTATCCTCCTGGCCAACTCTGTCTCCTTCCTCCCTCTTCTCTTCTCTGTATAACTCCGTGAACATTTCTGACCGGTCCAGACTGTGGAGCGCACATAAGGAAGTGATAACTGGCTAGCTTGCTCTCTCCTCTTTTGATTCCATCTCATCTCATTCGGTTCACCTCTAACTCCCTCCTCCCTCTTCTCTTCTCCACATAACTCTGTGAACCTCTCTGGGTGTCCCTCACTGTTGAGAAACTTTTCATCTTTAACCTAGATGTTTTATCAATGGTGTTGTACAGAAGGAGAAGTCTTGAGACTACTGTAAAAATAAGACTGAAAACCGGAAGTAGGAGGCTTAAGTCCCTGACTCCAGGGAACTCCTGACTCCAGGGAACATTAATTGACAGGAGCTCATCAAATGCCTCCATACCTACACTGAAACCAAGTGGTACACAAGGGCCAACAAGTTCCAGAACAAGACATACCATGAAAATTCTACAGCAACACAGGAACACAGCCCTGAGCTCCAATATACAGGCTGCCCAAAGTTACTACAAAACCATAGACATCTCATAACTCATTACTGGACACTTCATTGCACTTCAGAGAGAAGAAATCCAGCTCTACCCACCAGAACACCGACACAAGCTTCCCTAACCAAGAAACCTTGACAAGCTACTGATACAACCCCACCCACAGTGAGGAAACCCCACAATAAAGAGAACTCCACAAACTGCCAGAATACAGAAAGGACACCCCAAACTCAGCAATATAAACAAGATGAAGAGACAGAGGAATACCCAGCAGGTAAAGGAACAGGATAAATGTCCACCAAACAAAACAAAAGAGGAAGAGATAGGGAATCTACCTGATAAAGAATTCTGAATAATGATAGTGAAAATGATCCAAAACCTTGAAATCAAAATGGAATCACAGATAAATAGCCTGGAGGCAAGGATTGAGAGGATACAAGAAAGGTTTAACAAGGACTTAGAAGAAATAAAAAAGAGTCAATATATAATGAATAATGCAATAAATGGGATCAAAAACACTCTAGAGACAACAAATAGTAAAATAACAGAGGCAGAAGATAGGATTAGTGAAGTAGAAACTAGAATGGTAGAAATTAATGAATCAGAGAGGAAAAAAGAAAAATGAATTAAAAGAAATGAGGACAACCTCAGAGACCTCCAGGACAATATTAAATTGTCTACAACATTCGAATCACTGGAGTCCTAGAAGAAGAAGAAAAAAAGAAAGACCATGAGAAAATACTTGAGGAGATAATAGTTGAAAACTTCCCTAAAATGGGGAAGGAAATAATCACTCAAGTCCAAGAAACCCAGAGAGTCCCAAACAGGATAAACCCAAGGTGAAACACCCCAAGACACATATTAATCAAATCAACAAAGATCAACCACAAAGAACAAAATAGACTTTAAAACAAAGGCTGTGAAAAGAGACAAAGAAGGGCACTACATAATGATCAAAGGATCAATCCAAGAAGAGATAACAATTATAAATATATATGCACCCAACATAGGAGCACCACAATATGTAAGACAAATGCTAACAAGCATGAAAGGGGAAATTAACAATAACACAATAATAGTGGGAGACTTTAATACCCCACTCACACCTATGGATAGATCAACTAAAGAGAAAATTAACAAGGAAACACAAACTTTAAACGATGCAATAGACCAGTTAGACCTAATTGATATCTATAGGACATTTCATCCCAAAACAATGAATTTCACCTTTTTCTCAAGTGCACACGGAACCTTCTCCAGGATAGATCACATCCTGGGCCATAAATCTAGCCTTGGTAAATTCAAAAAAATTGAAATCATTCCAAGCATCTTTTCTGACCACAATGGAAGAAGATTAGATCTCAATTACAGGAGAAAAACTATTAAAAATTCCAACATATGGAGGCTGAACAACATGCTACTAAATAAACAACAAATCACAGAAGAAATTAAAAAAGAAATCAAAATATGCACAGAAACGAATGAAAATGAAAACACAACAACCCAAAACCTGTAGGATACTGTAAAAACAGTGCTAAAGGGAAAGTTCATAGCAATACAGGCATACCTCAAGAAACAAGTCAAATAAATAACCTAACTCTACACCTAAAGCAAATAGAAAAGGAAGAAATGAAGAACCCCAGGGTTAGCAGAAGGAAAGAAATCTTAAAAATTAGGGCAGAAATAAATGCAGAAGAAACAAAAGAGACCATAGCAAAAATCAACAAAGCCAAAAGCTGGTTCTTTGAAAGGATAAATAAAATTGGCACACCATTAGCCAGACTCATCAAGAAACAAAGGGAGAAGAATCAAATCAATAAAATTAGGAATGAAGATGGAGAGATCACAACAGACAACACAGAAATACAAAGGATCATAAGAGACTACTATCAGCAATTATATGCCAATAAAATGGACCACGTAGAAGAAATGGACAAATTCATAGAAAAGTAAAACTTTCCAAAACTGAACCAGGAAGAAATAGAAAATCTTAACATACCCATCACAAGCACGGAAATTGAAATTGTAATAAGAAATCTTTCAGCAAACAAAAACCAAGTCCAGACGGCTTCACAGCTGAATTCTACCAAAAATTTAGAGAAGAGCTAACACCTATCCTACTCAAACTCTTCCAGAAAATTGCAGAGGAGGGTAAACTTCCAAACTCATTCTATGAGGCCACCATCACCCTAATACCAAAACCTGACAAAGATCCCACAAAAAAAGAAAACTACAGGCCAATATCACTGATGAACATAGATGCAAAAATCCTTAACAAAATTCTAGCAATCAGAATCCAGAAACACATTAAAAAGATCATATACCATGACCAAGTGAGCTTTATCCCAGGGATGCAAGCATTCTTCAATATCTGCAAATCAATCAACGTAATACACCACATTAACAAATTGAAAAATAAAAGCCACATGATTATCTCAATAGATGCAGAGAAAGCCTTTGACAAAATTCAACATCCATTTATGATAAAAACTCTCCAGAAAGCAGGAATAGAAGGAACATACCTCAACATAATAAAATCTATATATGACAAACCAACAGCAAACGTTATCCTCAATGGTGAAAAATTGAAAGCATTTCCCTAAAGTCAGGAACAAGACAAGGGTGCCCACTTTCACCACTACTATTCAACATAGTTTTGGAAGTTTTGTCCACAGCAATCAGAGCAGAAAAAGAAATAAAAGGAACCTAAGTTGGAAAAGAAGTAAAACTCTCACTGTTTGCAGATGACATGATCCTCTGCATAGAAAACCCTAAAGTCTCCACTGGAAAATTACTAGAGCTAATCAATGACTATAGTAAAGTTGCAGGATATAAAATCAACACACAGAAATTCCTTGCATTCCTATACACTAATAATGAGAAAATAGAAAGAGAAATTAAGGAAACAATTCCATTCACCATTGCAATGAAAAGAATAAAATATTTAGGAATATACCTAAAGAAACTAAAGACCTATATATAGAAAACTATAAAACACTGGTGAAAGAAATCAAAGAGGACACTAATAGATGGAGAAATATACCATGTTCATGGATTGGAAGAATCAATATAGTGAAAATGAGTATATTACCCAAAGCAATCTATGGATTCAATGGAATCTCTATCAAGCTACCAACGGTATTTTTCACATAGCTAGAACAAAAAATTTCACAATTTGCATGGAAATACAAAAAACCTCGAATAGCCAAAGCAATCTTGAAAAAGAAGAATGGAACTGGAGGAATCAACCTGCCTGACTTCAGGCTCTACTACAAAGCCGCAGTCATCAAGACAGTATGGTACTGGCACAAAGACAGAAATATAGATCAATAGAACAAAATAGAAAGCCCAGAGATAAATCCGCGCACCTATGGACACCTTATTTTTGACAAAGGAGGCAAGAATATACAATGGATTAAAGACAATCTCTTTAACAAGTGGTGCTGGGAAAACGGGTCAACCACTTGTAAAAGAATGAAACTAGAACACTTTCTAACACAATACACAAAAACAAACTCAAAATGGATTAAAGATCTAAATGTAACACCAGAAACTATAAAACTCCTAGAGGAGAACATAGGCAAAACACTCTCTGACATAAATCACAGCAGGATCCTCTATGACCCACACCTCCCAAAATATTGAAAGTAAAAGCAAAAATAAACAAATGGGACCTAATTGAAATTAAAAGCTTCTGCACAACAAAAGAAACTATAAGCAAGGTGAAAGACAGCCTTCAGAATGGGAGAAAATAATAGCAAATGCGGCAACTGACAAACAACTAATCTCAAAAATATACAAGCAATTCCTGCAGCTCAATTCCAGATAAATAAACAACCCAATCAAAAAATGGGCCAAAGAACTAAATAGACATTTCTCCAAAGAAGACATACAGATGGCTAAGAAACACATGAAAAGATGCTCAACATCACTCATTATCAGATAAATGCAAATCAAAACCACAGTGGGGTACCATTTCATGCCAGTCAGAATGGCTGTGATCCAAAAGTCTACAAGTAATAAATGCTGGAGAGGGTGTGGAGAAAAGGGAACCCTCTTACACTGTTGGTGGGAATGCAAACTAGTACAGCCACTATGGAGAACAGTGTGGAGATTCCTTAAAAAACTGGAAATAGAACTGCCTTATGACCCAGCAATCCCACTGCGGGGCATACACACCAAGGAAACCAGAATTGAAAGAGACACATGTACCCCAATGTTCATCGCAGCACTGTTTATAAAAGCCAGGACATGGAAGCAACCTAGATGTCCATCAGCAGATGAATGGATAAGAGAGCTGTGGTACATATACACAATGGAGTATTACTCAGCCATTAAAAAGAATACATTTGAATCAGTTCTAATGAGGTCGATGAAACTAGAGGCTATTATATAGAGTGAAGTAAGCTGGAAAGAAAAACACCAATACAGTATACTAACACATATATATGGAATTTATAAAGATGGTAACAATAACCCTGTATGTGAGGCAGCAAAAGAGACACAGATATATAGAACAGTCTTTTGGACTCTGTGGGAGAGGGAGAGGGTGGGATGATTTGGGAGAATGGCATTTAAACATGTATAATATCATGTAAGAAACAAATCACCAGTCCAGGTTCGATACAGGATACAGGATGCTTGGGGCTGGTGCACTGGGATGACCCAGAGGGATGGTATGGGGGGGGAGATGGGAAGGGGGTTCAGGATGGGGAGCACATGTACACCCGTGGCGGATTCTTGTTGATGTATGGCAAAAACAATACCATATTGTAAAGTAATTAACCTCCAATTAAAATAAATAAATTTAAATTAAAAAAATAAATCATCTGCATTATCATTACTACACTGAAGTGTTTGTAATTCAGTAAGAACTCACTGGAAAAAACACTGGTGCTGGGAAACATGAGAGCAGGAGAAGAAGGTGGCAGCAGATTGAATAAGGTGATTAGATGGCATCACCAGTTCAATGGATATGAGTTTGAGGAAACTCTGGGAGATAGAGAAGGACAGGGAAGCCTGGCCTACTTCAGTTCATGGGGCACAAAGAGTCAGACATGATTTAGTGGTTGAACAACAATGAAAACAAAACCACTAAATGCATAGATATATTATCAAGGAGCAAAAATTCTACAACTGATCAAAATTTCCATTTGATAAGTTTAAAAACATCATATAAAGAAGAATGTAAATAAAACATTATTCTTTCAAAAACAATCATTTCATTGCAATATAAGAAATGGAGAACAGTTAAAATTCCAGATTTTCTAAATTTTTTCCCTAAAACTTAATGATATCTTCAGATAATGATATAAGCCAAATAATATTTGGTATAAATTTGGCAAATATAATTTAAACAGGGCTTTCTGGGTGGCTCAGTGGTAATGAATTACTTGCCAAGGTAAAAGATGTGGGTTAGATGCTTGGGTCAGGAAGATCCCCTAGAGATGGACAACTCACTCCAATATTCTTTTTGGGAAAATCCCATGGAGAGACGAGCCTGGGGGGCTATGGTCCATGGGTTCATAGAGTCAGATATGACTGAAGCAACTGAATATGCACCCATGCAATCAGGTAATAGTTCCTAGGATATGGACAAGCCCTACTGTTGTTTAGTCCCTCAGTCATGTCTGACTCTTTGCAACCCCGTGGACTGCAGCACACTAGGCTTCCCTGTCCTTCACCCTTTACAGGAGCTTGCTCAAACTCAAGTCCATTGAATCACTGATGCCATTCAACCATCTCATCCTCTGTCCAACATTTCTCCTCCTGCCTTCAATCTTTCTCAGCATCAGGGTCTTTTCTAATGAGTTAGCTCTTCTCATTAGTTGGCCAAACTACTGGAGCTTCAGCTTCAGCATCAGTCCTTCCAAAGAATATTCAGGATTGATTTCCTTTAGGATTGACTGGTTTGATCTCCTTGCAGTCCAAGGGACTCTCAAGAGTCTTCTCCAATACCACAGTTTGAAAACATGAATTCTCCATTGCTCAGCCTTCTTTATTGTCGAACTCCTACATTAATATATGACTAATGGAAAACCATAGCTTTGACTATTTGGACCTTTGTTGGCAAAGTACTGTCTGTACTTTTTAATATGCTGTCTAAGCTTATCATAGCTTTTCTTTCAAGGAGCAAGCATTTTTTAAATTTCAAGGCTGTTGTCACAATCTGTAGTGATTTTGGAGCCCAAGAAAATAAAGTCTGTCACTGTTTCCATTGTTTCCCCATCTATTTGCCATGAAGCGATTGGACCAGATGCCATGATCTTAGTTTTCTAAATGTTGAGTTTTAAGCCAACATTTTTGCTCTCCTATTTGACTTTTATCCAGAGTCTCTTTATTTCTTTTTTGCTTTCTGCCGTATAGTGGTTTTCATCTGCATGAGATTATTGCTATTTCTCCTGACAATCTTGATTCCAGCTTGTGCTTCATCCAGCCCAGCATTTTCCATGATGTACTCTGCATGGAAGTTAAATAAGCAGGATGACAACATACAGCTTTGACATATTCCTTTCCCAATTTGGAACCAGTCTGCTCTTCCATGTCTGGTTCTAACTATGGACATGCCCTATAGGGCTAAAAATGAAAACTGCCATCAATGTCATTAGAAATATTATGTATGATACTTATAGTCAAATATATTATTATATTTTATTACCTCCTACTTCATGATTCAATTCATTTTGTCTAAGAAATACATTTTGAATTAATGGTAGGAATGCCTTTTGTTGTTGCTGTTTAGTTGCTAATTTGGGCTTCCCCATCCAAGTCCAATGCTTCTGTGAACCCATGAAATGTAGCCCACCAGGCTCCTCTTTCCATGGGATTTTCTGGGCAAGAATAGTGGAAAGGGTTACAATTTCCTTCTTTAGGGGATCTTCCTGACTCAGGGATTGAATCCATGTCTCCTGTAATAGCAGGAGGATTCTTTACCACTGAGCCACCATAATTGCCCTTAGCTTCCAAAAAAAGCTATATTTTGACCAATGGAAGAATATGTCTTCATCATTTAGCATGGCAAAACAGGACCTGAGCTTCACAATCAACTCCTTGCCTTCTTGTACACAGTTCTCAAAAAGACTAACAAAGAATTGCCCGAGTCTTTAAGTCCATTGAATTAACCAAAACAAAAATCAAAAACAAACAAAAAGCCAAGAAAATTCTCAAAAGAAATTTGCATTTCTCAGTGTTCAAATTAATGAATATCCAAAAGATATTGCCATTGTTCCCTTATTTAACCCACAATTAAATCAATAAAAAATACCTGGTCCGTATGTTTCACAGATTTGTTTTCTAATTTTTTATCTTAATTATATATCTACATATTGTTATTTTCTTTGAAAATGCACAAGTAAATCATGGCATATTTCATTATTCAGCTTTTTTAAAAATTGTAAGTTCTATTGGCTTTTATCTCATGTAAGCATAGCTATTTTCATTGAAATAAGAACAAAAATTAGCCCTCATCACACTCAATATGGACATCCCTTGTGGCTCAGCTGGTAAAGAATCTACCTGCAATGTGAGAGACCTGGGTTCAATCCCTGGGTTATGAAGATCCCCTGGAGAAGGGAAACACTATCCACGCCAGTATTCTGGCCTGGAGAATTCCATGGACTCTGTAGTCCATGGGGTCACAAAGAGTCAGACACGACTGAGAAACTTTCACACTTCACACTCAATATAGCCCATTTACTTCATCATTCATGGGATTCTTTAACTTGTTAGATTGGTCATCATTTGACTTCAAAATAACTCATTGAGAAAAGTATAGATTTTGCCAAGTATTTTTTAGAATCAAAAATAAAGATAGAATAAAGTTTTATAAAGGAGAAAACAGGATTTAACAGTAGGATTAATTATTGCTTTGCGTTAAATATTCCTTTAAAACTTAAAGTCATTTGAGTCAATAATTCATCTTAGGGAATCATTACAAGCTGTGACATGCAGAATTTATTATTGTATTAATTTAACAAGGTTTTTAGTTTGGAAAGACAGAAAACAAATCCAGTTAGGAAACTATATAATCAAAAATGTTATTGAAATGTAATTGAAACACTAATTCAAAAAGGTATTTGTGCAGAGTTCTCTTTTGCCTAGTGGTTAGGATTCTGGAGTTTCACTACCACAGCCCAGGTTCAATTCCTGGTCATAGAACTGAGATCCCACAAGCCATGTGGCAAGGCAAAAAGAGAAAGAAAAGGAAAAAAAAAAAAAAACATATTTGCATTCCCAATTTCACTGCAGCATTATTTACTTTAGTCTAGGTATAGAATTAATCTAAGAGACAATTGATGGGAAAATAGACAAAGAAAATGTGTTATTTATAAAATGAAATATCGTTCACCTATAAAAGAAAGAAATCTTTCTACTGGCAACAACATAGAAGGACTTTGAAGGCATTATGCTGATTGAAATAAGACAAAGACAAATATTGTATAATCTCAGTGTATGTGGCATTTAAAAAACAAAACTCTGGACTCACAGATAGAATAGATTGGTGACTGCCAGCTACAGGGGCTAAGGGTTCGGCAAAATGTATGAAAGTGGTCAAAAGCTATAAGCTTCCAGTTATAAAATAAATATCATGGGATTTAATGTACAGCATAGGCAATATGGTTAATAATACCATATTGCACATTTGAAAGTTATTAAGAGAGTATATCTTAATAGTTTTTATCACAGGAAAAAATTGCATCTGTGTGTGATTGATTTAACTAGATTTATTATGGTAATCATTTACAACATATACAAATATTGAATCATTATGTTGTACACCTGAAACTAATATAATAATGTATGTCAACTATATCTCAATAAAAATGTCACTTATAAACCTCAAGACAAATCAAAACAAAGCAAGAGTAACAAAACAAAACAAAACCCTCAGTAACATGGTTAACTCATAGAAAGCGAACATGTTAAAGACCCAAAATCAAGATATGGTCACATTCAGAGGCGTTTGTATGTGGGCTGGGTTTGCCATCTTCACAGAGTGAACGAAGAAACAACAGAAGCCTGGCCAACTACTTCATATACCCGTTCCTATCTCAGCCATTCCATCACTGTACCTTCATTTTTGGAGTTATTCAAGGCATCAGGATTTTAAGAAGCTCTGTTAAAAGTATTGTATATATATTTTCAGCTGTTTTAATTTAAATATACAAAATTTTTCACAATGTTGTGTTGGTTTTTGCCATAATTTTTAAAAGCATATAAAATTTTTAAATCTAATCTTAATGAATAAGGAATACATTATGAAAAATTATTTGCTGATTACTTGAGAGAAAATAAGGGGATGGGACACACAGAATTGGTAAAGAAAATTTAAAAGTAGAAATTTATGATAAAACTAGAGACAAATAGAAGGATAAAATAATGATTGGAAAAAATAGATAAGAATAAAAGACCTAGATGGCATGAGCGTGTATTGGGAATGAGTGTAGCATGAGATTTAAACAGAAGTTGAATAAGAGTAATATATGGATTATGAAAACAAGTAAAGAAGAGAAAGGATAAGTGTAAAGCATAGAGGCAAAATCGTCTATATTTTAAGATATTTGGGTATTATGCATTTTGGAAAAGTGGATAATGATGTTAAGAGAATATTTTTTCATGGTTTTCAGACTGCTCATGAAAGTGAGTTAGTTCCCTGGGATAGTCCCTCAGTTCCTAAAATACATTTTATGTTGATAAATCAAAAGGAACCTATGTAAGCTGTTACATAAAATCAAAATAGTTTTCTTGTATGTGTGTGTATATATATTATATATGAATATTATGTATAATCTATATATACACAAGTGGAAAATAAATTTGATATTATTTTAAAGAATTTTATAGATTTAAAAATTTTAATTTTCATCATTGTGATTAAATCTAAGTGGAATTAATACACAACAAACAAAGAATGATAGGAAAATGAGAAAATGTTCAATGCAAAAACACCATCAAATAAAAATGATGCAATATGCTTAGTAATGAAGAATTCTATTCAGGGAATTTTTACTCTGTGACTTTGAAGACATTTTCTTCTCTCATTAAAAAAGAATGTAATGAGTTCAGGAACATTTTAACCAGGCTGTTATGCAATCTCAAACATTTTAATGAGTGTGTGTGCCTCTCCTTGTGTCAGTACACAGATTAGCAATTTGCCTCAAGTAAATAAATGCACAGTTTGGAATGATACAAAGGAATGGCCTCATGTATCACCACGTGTTGTGAGCAGGGTATATAAGCATCCCTCCGCCACTGCTGACATCCACACTCAGGACCTGGTCTTGAACAGCAAACCGGACTCCCCACCCCTGACACCATGTGCCATTACAGCGACCACTACGGCGGCCTGGGCTATGGCTGCGGAGGCTTTGGCGGCCTGGGCTTTGGCCGTGGCTGTGGATGCGGCAGCTTCCGCAGGCTGGGCTTCAGCTCTGGCTTTGGAGGCTACGGATGTGGCACTGGTTTCGGAAGCTTTGGCTCTGGCTGTTGTCACCGTCCACTGTTCTTTAGAAGATGTGGTTTCTCCAGCTTCTACTAAACTCTGGCTCATAGTAACCCAACATCTGCTACCATGAGTGGATTTGACATAACGTTATTCAATCGATGAATTGAGATTACCCTAGGCTTACATAGCATGTAAAACTTAAGCATTTCAGAGAATTTATTATTTAGAAGTATATCTGTCTCATGTCTCCTGGCATTTGTTAGCTTGGGCACTACCAGATGACTTCTGCTGACGATCAATAAATGATAAAATTGGAAATGAAAAACATGGTTCTTTATGGTTCGTTTAACTCAGCTATGTGTACATACCTAATGTGTAATTTTTCTAATAGTCAATTATAAATATAAGGATTATCTCTGTTAATTTTTAATGAAAATAAGTCATCTTAGATATACCTATTTATAACTGGTAGTCATCCATATTTTTAAAATATATGTAAAACAATATATTCATATTATTAAAACATTTCTTTCTCTCAAAAGAAATATATATTTCTCAGCATCCAAAGATAATTAATATCCAAAGGATATTAACGTTGTTCTATTATTTAACCTAGAATGAAATCAATAAAAAATAACCTGGTTCAAATATTTCACAGCATTGTTTCAAAACTTTTTGTTCTAATTACATATTTACATAGTATTTTGTTTGAAAATACACAAACAAATCATGCCATATTTCATTACTCAGTTTTCAAAAAGTTTGTAAAATCTACTGAATTTTATCTCATGTGAACATAGCTATATTCATTGGAAATAAGAACAAAAATCAGCCCTCGTTACACTTAATCAAGCAGATTACTTACTCATTTATGGAATGATTCTTAAACTTGTTATATTTATTTGTCATCATTTGGCTTCAAAATTACTCCTCGAAAAAGCTATAGTTTTTGTCATCTATTTGTTTTTTTCTAAAAAGTAATAAAAATAAAATAAATTTGATAAAGGAGAAAACAGGATTTAACAATAGGAATAATTAGTACTTTGAGTTAAATATTCCTTTAAATGCCAAAGGCCATTTGAATAAATAATTTATCTTAGGGAATCATTACAAGTTGTGGCATGCCCAATTTATTTTTTTAATTAATTTAACAAATATTTTTGTTTGGAATGACAGTAAACATATACAGTTAGGTAAAAGTATCATCAAAAGTGTTATTAAAACACTAACTCAGAGAGAAATTTGCCGGGAGTTCCCTGATGATTTACTGGTTAGGATTCTGGACTTTCACTGCCATGAACCAGGTTCAATTCCTGGTCAGGGAACTGAGATCCCACGAGCCATATTTGTTGTTGTTCAGTTGCTCAGTTCACTCTGACTCTTTGTGACCCCATGGGCTGCAGCATGCCAGGCTTCCCTGTCCATCACCATCTCTGGTAGCCTGCTCAAACTCATGTCCATTGAGTCAGTGATGCCATCCAACCACCTCATCTTCTGTCATCCCCTTCTCTTCCTACCTTCAATCTTTCCCAGCATCAGCATTTGTCCTTCCAATAAATATTTAGGACTGATTTCCTTGAAGATTGACTGGTTTGATCTCCTTGCAGTCCAAGGGCCTTTCAAGAGTCTTCTCCAGCACCACAGTTCAAAAACATCAATTGGTCAATGCTCAGCTTTCTTTATGGTCCAACTCTCACATCCATACATGACTACTAGAAAAACCATAGCTTTGACTATATGGACCTTTGTTGGCAAAGCAAGGTCTATAATTTTTAATATGCTGTTTAGGTTTATCATGGGTTTCCCTGGTCACTCAGATGGTAAAGAATCTGCCTGCAATGTGGGAGACATAGGTTTGATCCCTGGGTTGGGAAGATCCCCTGGAGAAGGGCATGGAAACTCTTCCAATATTCTTTCCTGGAAAATCTCTATGGACAGAGGACCCTGGGGGCTACAGTCCATGGTGTTGTAAAGAGTCAAAAACGACTGAACAGCTAAGCACATCACAGCAACAAGTTTGCAATAGCTTTTCTTCCAAGGAGCAAGCATCTTTTAATTTCATGGCTGCAGTCATGATCTGCAGTGATTTTGGAGTCCAAGAAAATAAAGTCTCTCACTGTTTCCATTGTTTTCCCATCTATTTGCCATGAAGTGATGGGACAGCATGCCATGATCTTCATTTTGTGAATGTTGAGTTTTAAGGCAGCTTTTTCACTCTCCTGTTTCAGCTTCATCAAAAGGCTCTTTATTTCCTCTTTGCTTTCTGCCATAAGGATAGTGAAATCTGCATATCTGAGGTTATTGATATTTCTCCCAGCATCTTGATTCCAGCTTGTGCTCCTTTCCCAATTTTGAACCAGTTTGCTGTTCCATGACAGGTTCTAACTTTTGCTTCTTGACCTTCATACAGGTTTTGCAGGAGGCAGGCAAGGTGGTCTAGTATTTCCTGCTCTTTAAGAATTTTCCACAACTTGCTACAAGCCATATGGCAGGCCTAAAAGAAAGAAAGAAAAAAACAAAAAGCACATTGCACCCCCCATGTTCATTGCAGCACTATTTACAACAGCCCAGATTTAAAATCAACCTAAGAGACAATTGATGGAAAAATGGACAAAGAAAATGTGTGAAATATTATTCAACCATAAAAAGAAAAAAAAACACTTGCAACAACATAGAAGGACTTTCTAGGCATTATGTTAAGTGATATGAGACAAAGAAAGACAGATATTGTGTGATCTCACTTATACACTGGATTAAAAAAACAAAAATCTGAACTCACAGATAGAATAGATTGGTGGTTGCCAGAGACAGGGACTGAGGGTTGGGAAAAATTGGTGAAAATGGTCAAAAGGTATAAACTTCCAGTTATAAAATAAATATCATAGGGATATAATAGGGAATATGGTTAAAAACTCTGCACTGTACATTTGAAAATTATCAATAGAGTAAGAGTTAATAGTTTTATCACAGGAAAAAATTGTAAGTGTGTGGCAATAGATTTAATTAGACTTATTATGATGATCATTTTGCAATATATGCAAATACTGAATCAATATGCTTTATACCTGAAACTAATATAATAATATATGTCAATTATATCTCAATAGGAACATTATTTATAAACCTCAAGACAAATCAAAACAAAGCAACAGTAGCAAAACAAAGCAATATTTTCAGTAACATGTTTAAACCATGGAAAGTGAACATGTTCTTAAAGATGCAAGTGCAAGATATGGTCATGTTCAGAGGAACTTGAACATGGGCTGGGTTTACCATCTTCACAGAGTGAAGCAAGAAAGAGCAGATGACTAGCCACCAACTTCACGTATCTATTCTTGTCTCAGTAATTTCATCACTGCATATTCAGTTCTGGAAATATTCAAGGCATTGGGATTTTAAGAAGCTCTGTTAAAAATATAATTTTTTCTATTTTTTATTTAATTTTTTAAAAAATTACAATGTGTTGGTTTCTTCATAATTTTTAAAGTATATAAATCTTTTTTTAATATAAAATCTTAATGAATAAGTAATATATTATGAAAAAAATATTTGCTAATTACCTGACAGAAAATAAGGGGCTGGGACACACAGAATAAAGAAAACTTAAAAGCAAAAATATTATGATAGAACTAGAGACCCAAATAGAGGGGTAAAATATTAATTGGAAAAATAGATAAGAACAAATGATTTAGATCATCAAAGCATGTAGTGGAATGAGTGCAGAATCAGATTTAAAGAGAGGTAGAATAGGAGAGCAATATATGGGTTATGAAGAAGAGTAGAGAAGAGAAATGGTAACTGTAAAGTATAGAATCAAGATTAGCTGCATTTTGTTCTTCCCTCTTAGGGTCTGAGATTTAACCCTTTTGGACTGTGAGTCAAATATAATTCTCAGCTGGTGCTTTGCTGTACATAAAGACCTCACCTGCTTCATTTCTATTTGCTCCAGTGATGCTCAGCACAGATCCCTTCTCAATCAGGGTCTCCATGCTCCCCTGCACCATTTCCCAGTTGGTTTCTTCTGTTATGTCCACAGCTTCTGGCCTCATAGACCTCAATCCCAACCCATCAGTCAGTCTAAAGGCTCTTTCTCATGTAAGGATTATTGTTACTTTTGGGAAGTGTTAGTTGCTCAGTCCTGTCCAACTCTTTGTGATCCCATGGACTGTAGCCTGCCAGGCTCCTCTCTCCATGGAATTCTCTAGGCAAGAATACTGGAGTGGATTGCCATGCCCTTCTCCAGAGGACCATCCTGACCCATGGATCGAACCAGGGTCTCCTGCATTGCAGGCAGATACTTTACCATCTGGGCCACCAGAGATACCAAGGAGATGAAACCAGTTAATTGTAAAGGAAATCAACCCTGAATATTCACTGAAAGGACTGATGCTGAAGCTCAAGCTCCAATACTTTGGCCACCTGATGCCAGAGCCTATTCACTGGAAAAGACCCTGATGTTGGGAAAGATTGAAGGCAGGAGGAGAAGGGGATGACAGAGGATGGGATGGTTGAATGGCTTCATCGACTCAATGGACATGAGTTTGAGCAAGCTCTGGGAGAAGGCCAAGGACAGGAAAGTCTGGTGTGCTGCTGTTCATGAGTTCACAAAGAGTTGGACATGACTGAGAGACTAAACAACAAGAACAACAGTGATGGAGCTGCTCGGCTAAGTCGGAAACCCCAACCCAGAAGTAGGTTATCTACAAATGGTTTAGCACCCGGTGGTGCGTGATGGGTGGGGGCGAGGCCACTTTTCCACTGTGCCTTGTTTCTCAGGATGAAGGGCTTTCCACACTGGGTTCTAGTCTCCACTCAAGAAGGGCCGGGCCATGACAGAGGCCAGGCGGCAGGGACAGTGGGGGATTGGCTATCTGAGGCCACCCAAGGCTCCTGCAGCACTGCCATATCCTTCTGCCTGGTAGTATTCCTATTATTATTTGTTACTTTCACCGACTCCACTGGAATACAAAACTGCTGTGTCCACACATCACCAGAACCCCTAATTTTCTTTTCAGTCATTCACTCAATAAACTCATACCAAGGATTTTCTCCAGGTCCAGTATTTTTTTTTTAATGTTTATCTATTTATGTATTTATTTGCTTAATTTTTTGGTTGCAGTGGGTCTTCACAGCAGCATGTGGCTTTTTCTAGTTGCTGCAAGCAGGGTCTACTCTTCATTGCAGTGCACAGGATTCTCATTGCAGTGGATTCTCTTGTTGCAGTTCCCAGGCTCTAGACACCACAAGCTTCAGTAATTGCGGTAATTGGACTCATTAGTTGCTTCTCACAGGGCTTAGTTGCTCTGTGGCATGCGGAATCTTCCCATACCAGGGATCTAACTGGTATGCCTTGCATTGCAAGGCAGAGTCTTAACCACTGGATCACCAGACCACCAGATCATTCTTTTTATGAGAATTACAAATAGCCCCTTTCTCTTCTTTGCACATCCACTGTTACCTTTGTACTAATTTTTTTTTCAGATTTTCAAAGACCACAGACTTATTCACCAGAGTCTTGGCAACAAGTCACACACTAAGAAGGAAATCCTCTGAACTCTGGTGTATTTCTGTCCCTGAAGGTTTCAGCTCTTTGCCTGGTCTTAGCCTTCTGCCACTTCTGTGGAACTACTGCACTTGCTGGGTTGAGACTGATGATCAGTTCTTTTTGCAGATTCTCTTGTGAAGTCTGTTTTCCTGTCTTAATTTCTCATGTCTGTGCCCAGTTCAGCTGGGGCTCCACTGGTTCTCCTCAGCACCCTGCTAGTTCCTCAGGAAGAGGGACTCTATGACATTATAATTGCACTGATAGATGGCAAATGCTTGGATTTCATGGCCATGTACTCAATTTGCTTCCAAATTGTGAAACTAGAAATGTTAGGTAGAATGGTAGCTTAAAAGATGGGTCAGGAGGTGACTCTTGCTGCCCTCATGTTAGGGCTTGCAGTATTCACTGTTTGTGATCAAGGTTATCTGTTAGTGGATTTTGATGCTCTGGCTATTGCTGATTCTAACACAGAATCAGAGTGATTGGTGGTGGGCCAGTCTTTTCCAAGCAGTGGATAAATGTAGTCTGTAAAATTTTCAAAACCTATTTTATGGCAATGGCACCCCACTCCAGTACTCTTGCCTGGAAAATCCTAGGGATGGCGGAGCCTGGTGGGCTGCCGTCTATGGGGTCGCACAGAGCCAGACACGACTGAAGCGACTTAGCAGCAGCAGCAGCATGCCTGGATTGACCAACACGGGTAGTATTTTGGTTGCTGTTAATATCTTAAAGTTGTTGTCAGGTGCATTATTTCCACATGTAACACAACAGTGAAAAGTGAGGAAGATGTGTTATATGCACAATTGTTGTTGTTCAATCACTCAGTCATCTCTGACTCTTTGCGACACTATGGAGTGCAGCATGCCAGGCTTCCCTGTCCTTCACTATCTTCCTGGAGTGGTTCAAACTCATGTCCACTGAGTCAGTGATGCCATTCAACCATCTCATCCTCTGGCGTTCCCTTCTCTTCCCACCTTCAATCTCTCCCAGCATCAGGGTCTTTTCATGAGTCAGTTCTTCACATCAGGTGGCCAAAGTACTAGAGCTTCAGCTTCAGCATCAGTCCTTCCAATGAATATTCAGGGTTAGTTTCCTCTAGGATTGACTGGTTTGATCTCCTTGCTGACCAAGGGGCTCTCAACAGTCTTCCTCAGCGTTACAATTGGAAAGCATCAGTTCTTCAGTGCTCAGCCTTCTTTATGGTCCAACTCTCACATCCATACATGACTACTGAAAAAACCACAGCTTTGACTAGACAGACCTTAGTAGGCAAAATGATTTCTCTGCTTTTTAATATGCTGTCTAGGATTGTCATAGCTTTTCTTCCAAGGAGCAAGCATCTTTTAATTTTGTGGCTGCAATCACTGTCCTCAGTGATTTTGGAGCCCAAGAAAATAAAGTCTATTACTGTTTACACTTTTTACTCATCTATTTGCCATGAAGTGATGGGACCCGATGCCATGATCTTACTTCTTTGAATGTTGAGTTTTAAGCCAGATTTTTTATTTTTTAATATGTACAGAGATCCAACCAGTCCATCCTAAGGAATCAGTCCTGGAAGGACTGATGCTGAAGCTGAAACTCCAATACTTTGGCCACCTCATGCGAAGAGTTGACTCATTGGAAAAGACTCTGATGCTGGGAGGGATTGGAGGCAGGAGGAGAAGGGGATGACAGAGGACGAGATGGCTGGATGGCATCACCGACTCGATGCACATGAGTTTGGGTGAATTCCAGGAGTTGGTGATGGACAGGGAGGCCTGGCATGCTGTGATTCATGGGGTCGCAAAGAGTTGGACACGACTGAGTGACTGAACTGAACTGAACTAAATGCTAATGTTATTCTAAAATAGGAAGGACTGTTTACAAAGAATATAGTAGTACAAGATGCAGAGGTTAATATTACCCAGGATATGGCACAATATAGTAGAGAGCTGACTCTTCATAGAAAATATACCCTGCCCTAACAAAAGTAAATCCAAAGTAATTAGCAAAATGGCAATAATAACATACAAATTGATAATTACCTTAAATGTAAATGGATTAAATATTCCAAACAAAAAACATAGACTGGCCGAATGGATACAAATACAAATTCACATATACGCTGTCTACAAGAGAACTGCTTCAGATCTAGGAAC
Organism: Bubalus kerabau; assembly: GCF_029407905.1. Lineage (NCBI taxonomy): Eukaryota > Metazoa > Chordata > Mammalia > Artiodactyla > Bovidae > Bubalus > Bubalus kerabau. Next base: position 51,799,836 of record NC_073625.1, read on the forward strand.
ACATACAAATTGAAAGTGAAAGGATGGCAAAGTATATTTCATGCAAATGCATATCAAAAGAATGCTGGAGGAGCAGTACTCACGTCAGACATTAAAATACAAACTGTCACAAGAGACAAAGAAGGCCACTGCATCACGATGAATGGATCAATCCAAGAAGATATGACAATTGTAAATTTATATGCTCAAGATAGGAGCCGGAGAAGGCAATGGCACTCCACTCCCATAAGGCACAGCTCCTTTGGATAGGGCCCTTTCTTAGTCCCCTCATCCTCACCATCGGAGAAGGCAATGGCACCCTACTCCAGTACTCTTGCCTGAAAAATCCCATGGATAGAGGAGCCTGGTGGGCTTCAGTCCATGGGGTCGCTAGGAATCGGACACGACTGAGCGACTTCACTTTCACTTTTAAGTTTCATGCACTGGAAAAGGAAATGGCAACCCACTCCAGTGTTCTTGCCTGGAGAATCCCAGGGACGGGGGAGCCTGGTGGGCTGCCATCTATGGGGTTGCACAGAGTCAGACACGACTGAAGTGACTTAGCAGCAGCAGCAGGAGCAGCAAGATAGAAGCATGGCCATAAAAAGAAATCAAGTCAGTTAGACAATGAAAATGGGGGACTTTAAAATCCTTCTTTTATCAGTGCAGAGATTATTCAGACAGAAAATCTTACCTCAGGAGACAGAAAAATCTCAAATAAACAAACTAACTTTATACTTAAAGCAACTAGAGAAAGAACAAAAAAACTCAAAGTTATGTGAAGGAAAGAAATTCGAATTAATCAGAGCAGAAATAAATAAAATAGAGGTGAATACATCAATACTAAAGATCAATGAAAACCAAAAGCTTTATAGTATCTAGTATTAAATTTAGGTCCTTACCCCATTTTGTGTCTATTTTTGTATATTGTACTACAGAATTACACTAATTTCAGTCTTCAACAAGAATGGAAATTTTCTCCACCACCACTTATTAAAAGGATTGTTTTTTTCTCAAAAAAATCATCTATATTTTTAGATATTTTGGGTATTGTCTATTTTGGGAAAGTACATAAAGATGTAAAGAGTATTTTTTCATAGTTTTCAGACTGATTATAAAAAGTGAGCTTGTTCCATTAGATAGTCCCTCAGTTCCTGAAATAAACTTTATTATGTTGATAAACAAAGATGTTTTGCCAGCTGTTGGATAAAATCAAAATAGTTTTCTTCTGTATGTGTGTTGTGTATATATATATATTATATGTGTGCATATTATATATAATCTATATATGTATATACAAATGGGAAATAAATTTGATATTTCTTTAAAGAATTTTATAGATTTAAAAATTTTAATTTTGATCATTGTATTTAAATCTAGGTGGAATTAATACACGACAATCCAAAGAATGCTATGAAAATGAAAAAAGGTTCAAGGAGGAAATACCGCCAAGTATGAATGACGCATTGTGCTTAGTAACGAAGACTTCTGTTCAGGGAATTTTTATTTTGTGACTTTGAAGATATTTTCTTCTCTCATTAAAAAAGGATGTAATGAGTTCAAGAACATTTTAACCAAGCAGTTATGCAATCTCAAACAATTTAATGAGTGTGTGTGTGCCTCTCCTTGTGTCAGCAAACAGATTAGCAATTTGCCTCAAGTAAATGCATACTTTGGAATGATACAAAGAAGTGGCCTCATGTATCACCACGTGTTCTGACCAGGGTATATAAGACCTTCCGCACGTGCTGACATCCACACTCAGGACCTGGTCTTGAACAGCAAACCGGACTCCCCACCCCTGACACCATGAGCCATTACAGCGACTACTGCGGAGGCCTGGGCTACGGCTGCGGAGGCTTTGGCGGCCTGGGCTTTGGCCGTGGCTGTGGATGCGGCAGCTTCCGCTCGCTGGGCTTTGGCTCTGGCTTTGGAGGCTACGGATGTGGCTCTGGTTTCGGAAGCTTTGGCTCTGGCTGCTGTCACCGTCCACTGTTCTTTAGAAGATGTGGTTTCTCCAGCTTCTACTAAACTCTAGCTCTAGTAACCGAACATCCGCTTCCATGAGTGGATTTGACGTAACATTATTCAGTCGATGAACTGAATTGCCCTAGGCCTATTTAGCGTGAAAAACTTAAGAATTTCAGAAAATTTATTATTTAGAAGCATGTCTCCTGGCATTTGTTAACTTGGACACTACCAGATGACTTATGTTGATGACCAATAAATGATCTAATTGGAAATAAAAAATATGGCTCTTTGTGGTTCATTTAACTCAGTTATGTGTACATACCTATATGTAATTTTGCTGTTAGTCAATTATAAATATAAGGATTATCTCCATTAAATTTTTATGAAAATAAGTCATCTTAGATATAGCTATTTATAACTGGTAGTCAGCCATATTATTAAAATTATATCAGAGAATGCTTGCCTTTCACACTACTTAAAATCCATATTTTTAAATTTTTAGAGAAAGTAAATTCTGTTTTCCTGTGACTGTTTGAATTTTATGTTATCTTCCTTTCTTCACAATCTTCTACTTTCATCTAGTCTGTTATGCATGTAACGTAAGACTGACTTAAATGATCTAAAACTCATTAACTACACAATAAAAACGTGAACTTTGGTCACTCAACTCACTCATCTCACCCTTTTATGGAAACACAGTCCTTTATCTGTATCATCATTACTACACTGAAGTATTTGTAATCCAGTAAGAATTCATTGGAAAAGACCCCAATGCTGGGAAAGATTGAGGGCAGGAAGAGAAGGGGTGACAGAAGATGAGATGGTTGGGTGGCATCACCAACTCAAAGGACAAGAGTTTGAGCAAACTCCGGGAGATAGCGAAGGACAAAGAAGCCTGGCGTGTTGCAGTTCATGGGGTTACACAAAGTCGGACACAACTTCACGACTGAACAACAAGAAAGACAATAAATGAACAGAACAATTATCAAGGAGTAAAACATTGTTAATCTTCAACTGATCAAAATTACCATTTGATAATACATAAAACATTATATAGAGAGGAATTTCAGTAAAATATTTTCACTTCAAAAATGATTTTATTGCAATATAAGAAATGAGAAATAGACTAGGTAAAATACCAGATTTTCTCAATTATTTCCCTAAAACTGAATGATATCTTCAGATAATGATATAAACCCAGTAATATTTGGTATAAATTGGCAAATATAATTTTTAAAAGGGCTTCCTGAATAGCTCAGTGGTAATGAGTTGCCTGCTAATGCAGGAGACAGAGGTTTGTTTTCTGGGTCTGGAAGATCCCCTAGAGAAGGGCCTGGCAACCCACTCCAGCATTCTTGCCAGAAAAATCCCATGAACAGAGGAGCCTGTCAGGCTATGGTCTATGGGGTCCAAAAGAGTTGGACAGGAGTGAAGCAACTGAGCAGCACGCATGCAATCAGGTAATAGTTCCAAGTTTAGGAACTTGCTCTATACGGCTAAAAATAAAGTCATCATTGTCATTAGATAGAGAAGTATTGTGTATGGCATTTAAAAAAAAATGCATTATCGTGTTTTATTACATTCTACTTTACAATTCAATTAGTTTTGTCTAAGGAACACATTTTGAGTTCACAGTAGAAGTGCCCTTTGTTGTTGCTGTTTAGTCACTAATTTGGGCTCCCCTGTTTGTGTCCAACTCTTTAGTGACCCCATGAACTGTAGCCTGCCAAGCTCAACTGTCCATGAGATTTTCCAGACAATAATACTGTAGTGAATTGCCATTTCCTTCATCAGGGGATCTTCCCAACCCAGGGATCAAACCTCTATCTTCTTCATTGTCAGGTGGATCCTTTACCACTGAGCCATCAGAAATGCCCTAAGCTTCCAAATAAAAGCTACAATTTGGCCAATGGAAAAATATATTATCATCATGTAGCATGTCAAAACAGGATCCGAGCTTCACAATCAACTCATTATCTTCTTGTAGCAGTTCCTAAAAAGATTAACAAAGAATTGCCCAAGTCTTAGAGTCCATTGAATTAACCACAAAAGGCACTCTGCAAAGGACTCTCAAAAGAAATATACATTTCTCAGTTTTCAAAGATAATTAATATCCAAAGGATATTACTATTGTTCTGTTATTTTACCCAGAATAAAATATATAAAAAATACCTGATTCATATATTTCATAGCATTCATTCACATTTTTTGTTCTTAATTATGCATTTACATATTACTATTTTCTTTGAAAATATAAAATAAATTTGGCAAAACTAATACAATTATGTAAAGTTTAAAAATAAAATAAAAATTAAAAAAAAAGCCAAAAAAAAAAATACATTAATGCTATATTTCATCTTTCAACTTTTTAAAAAATTGTAAAATCTATTGTTTTTTATATCACATGAACATAGCTATTTTCATTGACAATAAGAACATAAATTAGCCCTTATCACTCTCAGTATAGCAGATTTGCTTAATCATTTATGGGATGCTTAAACTTAGATTTCTTTATCATTATTTGACTTCAAAATCACTCATTGAGGAAAAAAATAGTCTTTGACAACAACTTTCTTTTTCAGAATAAAAAATTAAGATAGAATAAAGTTTGTTAAAAGAGAAAGGAGGATTTAACAGTAGGATTGATTGTATTTTGAGTTAAATATTCCTTTAAAAGCTGAAAGCCATTTGCGTCAATAATTCTTCTTAGGTAATTATTACAAGTTGTGGTCTGCAGAATTTATTATTTTATTAATTTGGCAAGTTTTTTGTTTGGAAAAACAGTAAATAAATCTGGTTGGGAAAATGTATTATCAAAAACATCATTAAGACACTAACTGAATTTGAGTGGAGTTTTCTAGTGGCCTAGTGGTTAAGATTCTGGGCTTTCATTACCAGATATCAGGCTCAATTCCTTGTTAGGGAACTGAGATCCCACAAGCCCTGTGGTCTTGCAAAACAAAGAAAAAAAGAAAAAAGAAAATATATTTGCAACACCATATATGTTATTTGGGGCTTCCCTGGGAGCTCAGCTGGTAAAGAATCCTCCTGCAATTGCAGAAGACCCCAGTTCAATTCCTTGACCGGGAAGATCCTCTGGAGAAGGGACAGGCTACCCACTCTAGTATTCTTGGGCTTCCCTGGTGGTTCGAACAGTAAAGAATCCAACTGCAATTCTGGATTGCAGATCTGGATTAGATCCTTGGGTTTAGAAAATCCCCTTGGAAGAGGGCATGGCAACCCACTCCAGTATTCTTTCCTGGAGAATTCCCATGGACAGAGAAGCCTGGCAGTCCTACAGTCCATGGGTCACAAAGAGTCAGACACAACTGAGTGACTAAGCACAGCACATATATTATTTATGGCTCCCTAGTTGGCACTATGGTAAAGAACCTGCCTGCCAATGCAGGAGACATAAGAGACTTGGGTTCAATCCCTGGGTTGGGAAGATTCCCTGGAGGAGGGCATGGCAATTCACCCCAATGTTCTTGCCTGGAGAATCCCATGGACAGAGGAGCCTGGTGAGCTATGGTCTGCAAAGAGTCAGACATGACTGAAGCGTCTGATCATGGGTACATTAAGAATAGCCTAGGTATGGAATTAACTTAAGAGACAATTGATGGAAAAATCAACAAGGAAAATGTGTTGTGTAAAATGAAGCAATATTCAGCCATAAAAAGAAAAACATTTTTCTACTGGCAACAACATAGACGGACTTTGAAAGTATTATGCTAATTGAAAAAGGAAAAAAAAGAGACAAATATTATATGATCTCATATTTATGTAGGATAAAAAAACAAAGATTTGAACTCACAGATAGAGCATATTGGTGGTTGCCAGAGACAGGTGCAGAGGCTTGGGCAAAATGGGTGAAAGTGCTCAAAAGTTACAAACTTCAGGTTATAAAGTATATATCTTGGGCATCTAAGGTACAGCATAGGGGATATGGTTAGTAACACCATATTGTACATTTGGAAATTATTAAGAGAGTTAAACAATAGTTTTTATCACAGGAAAAAATTGCAACTGTGTGGTGTGGATTTAATTAGACTTACTAAGGTGATCAATTTGCAATGTATACAAATATTGAATCACTACACCTGAAAGCAATACAATAATACTTGTCAATTATATCTCCATGAAAATGTCATTGATAAACCTCAAGACAAATCAAAACAAAGCACCAATAACAAAACAGAACAAAATACTCCGTAACATGATTAAGTAATAGAAGGTGAACATGTTGTTAAAGACTCAAGTCCAAGATATGGTCACATTCAGAGGAACCTGAACATAGGTTAGATTTACTATCTTCACGGAGTGAACCAAGAAAAAGCAGAAGATTGGCCAACTGCATCAAATACCTGTTCCTGTCTCAGTCATTTCATCACTACATTCATTTTTGGCAATATTCAAGGCATCAGGATTTTAAGAAGCTGTGTTAGAAATGTTATATAATTTTTAAAAGCGTATATATCTTTTTTAGAAACAGTGGAAACAGTGTCAGACTTTATTTTTTGGGGCTCCAAAATCACTGTGGATGGTGACTGCAGCCATGAAATTAAAAGAGCTTACTCCTTGGAAGAAAAATTATGACCAACCTAGATAGCATATTCAAAAGCAGAGACATTACTTTGCCAACAAAGGTTCATCTAGTCAAGGCTATGGTTTTCCCAGTGGTCATGTATGGATGTGAGAGTTGGACTGTGAAGAAAGCTGAGCGCCGAAGAATTGATGCTTTTGAACTGTGGTGTTGGAGAAGACTCTTGAGAGTCCCTTGGACTGCAAGGAGATCCAACCAGGCCATTCTGAAGGAGATCAGCCCTGGGATTTCTTTGGAAGAAATGATGCTAAAGCTGAAACTCCAGTACTTTGGCCACCTCCTGCGAAGAGTTGACTCATTGGAAAAGACTCTGATGCTGGGAGGGATTGGGGGCAGGAGGAGAAGGGGACGACAGAGACTGAGATGGCTGGCTGGCATCACTGACTCGAGGGACATGAGTCTGAGTGAACTCCGGGAATTGGTGACGGACAGGGAGGCCTGGCGTGCTGCGATTCATGGGGTCCCAAAGAGTCGGACACGACTGAGCGACTGAACTGAACTGAACTGAACTAAAGTGTTAATAAGTAAGCAATTTATGAAAAAAAAATCGCTGATTGCCTGAGAGAAAGAAAATAAGGGGCTCGGACAGTCAGAACTGTTAGAGAAATTTTAAAGGCAAAAATAATATGATAAAACTAGAGTCATGAATAGAGGGATAAAATATTGATTGGGAAAGAGATAAAAGCAAAATTCTAGGTGGTGCAAGCATGTATTGGGAATGACTGTAGAATGAGATTTAAAGAAATGCTGAATAAGAGAGTAACATATGGATAATGAAGAAGTGTACATAAGAGAAGAAAAATGGTAACTGTAAAGCATAGAGACAAAATCACCTGCATCTTAAGATATTAGGGTGTTGTCCAACTTGAAAAGTGGATAACAATGTAAAGAAAATATTTTTTCATGGTTTCAAACTGATTATGAAAGTGAATTCATTCCTTTTGATAGTGTGTCAGTTCCTGAAATAAATTTTATTATGTTGATAAAGCAAAAAAATGTTTTGTAAGTTGTTACATAAAATCAAATAGTATTCTCTTGTGTGTATATATATCATATACATATATATTATATAATTTCTCTATGTACATAATGTATAAATGGAAATAAATTTGATATTTATTTAAAGAATTTTATAGATTAAAAAATTTAATCTTGATGAATGTATCTAAATCTAGGTGGAATTAATACACAATCCAAAGAATGATATGAAAATGAGAAATGAGATAATATTCAATAAGAAAATACTGCCCAATATGAATGATGCAATATGTTTAGTAATGAATTATATTCAGGGAATTCTTATTTTGTGACTTTGAAGATATTTTCTTCTCTCATTAAAAAAGAATGTAATGAGTTCAAGAACATTTTAACCAGGCAGTTATGCAATCTCAAACAATTTAATGAGTGTGTGTACCTCTCCTTGTTTCAGTAAACAGATTAGCAATTTGCCTCAAGTAAATGCATACTTTGGAATGATACAAAGAAGTGGCCTCATGTATCACCACGTGTTGTGAGCAGGGTATATAAGCATCCCTCCGCACGAGCTGACACCCACACTCAGGACCTGGTCTTGATCAGCAAACCGGACTCCCCACCCCTGACGCCATGAGCCATTACAGCGACCACTACGGCGGCCTGGGCTACGGCTGCAGAGGCTTTGGCGGCCTGGGCTTTGGCCGTGGCTGTGGATGCGGCAGCTTCCGCTCGCTGGGCTTCGGCTCGGGCTTCGGAGGCTATGGATGTGGCTCTGGTTTCGGAAGCTTTGGCTCTGGCTGTTGTCACCGTCCACTGTTCTTTAGAAGATGTGGTTTCTCCAGCTTCTACTAAACTCTAGCTGTAGTAACCCAACATCTGGTTCCATGAGTGGATTTGACATAACATTATTCAGTCAATGAATTGAGATTGGCTTATTTAGCATGAAAAACTTAAGAATTTCAGAGAATTTATTATTTATAAGCATGTCTGTCACATGTCTCCTGGCATTTGTTTGCTTGGGCACTATCAGATGACTTATGTTGGTGACCAATAAATGTTCTAATTGGAAATAAAAAATATGGCTCTTTGTGGTTCATTTAACTCAGTTATGTGTCCATACCTATATGTAATTTTGCTCTTTGACAGTTATAAACACAAGGATTAAGTTCTTTAATTTTTTTATAAAAACAAGTCATGTTAGATGTACTCATTTATAGTTGCTAGTCATCCATATTTAATTGAAACTGTAGTCAGAGCAAAGTTGCATTTCATAAATCTTGAAATCCATATTTCTAAATTTTCAGGGAAAGTAAGTCCTATTTTTCTGTGAATATTTTAATTGTATTTTATAATGTCTTATTCTGTTCATAATCTTCTGCTTTCATCTACTTGGTTATACATGTAAAATAACACTGACTTAAATGACCTAAAAGTCTTTGGCAATCTGTATAGTAAAAATGTGAAATTTGGTCATTCAGCTCACTCATCTCACTTACCCTCCTATGGGAACAAAGTCTTTCATTTGCATAGTCATTGCTACACTGAAATATTGTAATTCATTAAGAAGAATAAATGCACAGAAATATTACCAAGGAGCAAAACATTGTTTATCTTCTACTGAACAAGATTATCATTGAAGGATTTTTTAAAAATTATATAAAGATGAATTTCAATAAAACATTCTCCCTTCAAAAATAACCATTTTATTGAAATAAAAGAATTGAGGAACAGAATAAGTAGAATACCAGAGTTTCTAAACTGTTTTCATAAAACTGAATGATATCTTCAGAAAATGATATGACCCAAATAATATTTGGCATAAATTGGGCAAATATAATTTTAAAAAGAGCTTCCTTCATAGTTCAGTGGTAGAGGAACCATCTGCCAATGCAGGAGACCTGGGTTCAATCCCTGGGACAGGAAGATCCCCTGAAGAAGGAAATGGCAATCCACTCCAATATTCTTACCTTGGAAATCCCATGGGCAGAGGAGTTAGCTGATTACAGTCCATGAGGTCACAAGAGACAGACAGAACTCAGTGATTAAACAACAGTAATTTTATAAAAGAACAAAAAGTGAAATCATAGAGACCTGAATGCAATGTTAAAACTCTACAATGCTGCTTCATAATCTTGGAGGCAAGGTAATTGTGCTTGTTCAGTTGCCAAGTCTTGTCTGACTCTTTGGGACACCATGGACTGCAGCACACCAGGCTTCCCTGTCCTTCACTATCTCCCTGATTTTGCTCAAAATCATGTCCATTGAGCTAGTGATACTGTCCAACCATCTCATCCTCTGTCTCCACCTTCTCCTCTTGCCCTCAGTCTTTCCCAACATCAGGGTCTTTTCCAATGAATCAGCTCTTCACTTCAGATGGCCAAAATTTTGGAGTTTCAGCTTCAGCATCAGTTCTTCCAATGAATATTCAGGGTTGATTTCCTTTAGGATTAATTGGTTTGATCCCCTTGCAGTCCAAGGGACTCTCAAAAGTCTTCTCCAACACCACAGTTCAAATCATCAATTCCTCTGTTCTCAGCCTTTCCTTATAGTCCAACTTTCACATCTGTACATGACTGCTGGAAAAACCATGGGTTTTATTATACAGACCTTTGTCGGCAAAGTGATATCTCTGCTTTTTAATGTGCTGTTTGTCATAATTAGGTTTGTCACAGCTTTTCTTTCAAGGAGCAAGCGTCTTTTTATTTCATGGCTGCAGTCACCATAAGCAGTGATATTGGAGATCAAGAAAATACAATCTGTCACTGCTTCCACTTTTTCCCCATTTGTTTCCCATGAAGTGATGGGACTGGATGCTATGATCTTAGTTTTTTGAATGTAGAGTTTTAAGCCAGCTTTTTCACTCTCTTCTTTTACCTTCATCAAGAGGCTCTTTAGTTCCTCTTCACTTGCCATTTGTGTGGTATCATCTGCATATTTTTGGTTATTGAAATTTCTCTAGGCAATCTTGATTCCAGCTTGTGAGTCATCCAGTCTAGCATTCACATGATGTACTCTGCATATAAGTTAAATTAGCAGGGTGACAGTGTATAGCCTTGATGTACTCCATTTCCAATTTTTAACCAGTCCATTTTTCCAGGTCCAGTTCTAACTATTGTTTCTTGACCTGCATAAAAGTTTCTCAGGAGGCAGATAAGGTGATCGGGTATACCCATCTCCTTAAGAATTTTCCACAGGTTGTTGTGATCCACATAGTGAAAGGCTTTAGCATAGTCAATGAGACATTTGTTTTTCAGGAATTCTCTTGCTTTTTCTATGATCCAGAGGATGTTGGCAATTTGATCTCTGGTTCCTCTGCCTTTCCTAAATCCAGTTTTATATCTGGAAATTTCTGGTTCATATACTGTTGAAGCCTATGTTGAAGGATTTATAGCATGATTTTGCAGACAAGTATCTTGGAACAAATGATTTTCCCTTAAAAATTAGTGACAAAATTGGGACAGAACCCTGCTGTCCTGATTTCCGTGATGACTATACAATGTTCACTCTGCAAGTATTTTCTCCCTGAAAGTTCTCAGATAGACCATTTTAAAAGTTTTGGTGATAGTTATTAGAGCTGAATTATGACAACTTATTTTATGAAGATTGGTCTCATAAATCAATACCTGTGTTTCTTTAGAAACGTTTTTACTGTTCTCATACAGAGAACTGTACTTACCAATTTCTTGTTTATCTGCTTTTGAGTGTAACTAAGCAATGAGCAATGTTAAAATTCAAGTCTAAATAAAAACAAAACAAAACATAGCAAATCAAAAATTTACCATCTGTTCTTTCAGTCAGCATTAGCTAGGGGTTGTATGTAGCACCATAGTGAGCTCAGCAGGAGAAATAAAGGTAAGTCACACTGTAGAAGAATCAGACTATGTATTAATAATTTGATGCAGAAGAGAAGAATTTCTATTCCCTTTTCATTTGGTTAATATCTCTGGGGACAGTATACATGAGGATGACAAGCAGTAATCAATATAATTATTATTATTGCTGACATTCTTAGTGTAATCAATATTATCATAATTCTGTGCTAAAATTTCATTGCTCTATCTCTGAGATGAAAGTAAATGTTTTGAATTTATAACAAAAGACTTCTAGGAAAAATGTGAGAACATTTTTCACTCTTTCACCCATCAACATGAATAGAAACTTAGGTCATGTGTTAAAAATTAAAACAAATATAATCTGAATCTGCTTTTGATCCACTGATTAGACAGAAAAATAGTAACTCCCTGGAGAAATTTCCAACATGACTTTTTTTCTTGTGCTTGTAGGGGGGGAAAATTGTTCCATAATTTTCTAACTATTTTTGCTTTTTTTTTTTTAACAGCTAATGAGCATTTATAAAATATGCATGCAATTGTTATTTGTTTTCTTTTTTGAAAACACAATTAGCATTTATTGTTATTGAAGATTTTTAGTTATATCCATATTTTTTCCATGTATAAAGTAGAGACAGCCTAACACTTAAAAAAAAAAAAAAAAAACCTCTTAATCCTGGTCATATGCTCTGACTAAATCACACAAGAAGAGTGTGAAATCTTTAATGTTATGTAATTTATTTGTATTTCTAAATGATTCATTAAAAATAAAAATATTAATATTTTCAATCATCTGATTATCTGAATACAGAATAAAAATGGAATAAAGTTCGGTTAGAGTAGCAGATTAAATATTAAGTAAAGATTAATTAAGAGATTAAAGTCTTACATTGGGGTAATGCCATTCTGTAGCCAGAAAGCCTGTTGGAACTCACATCAACCTTCAAATATTTCCTAGGATAGCCAACAAATTATTCAGGTATGATATACATGTTCCTCCTTTTAACATCACAGTCATACAATTCTTTAAACAATACTGTTGCTATGTTTTACTTAGATACTAGGATAATGTCAGAGAACAAACCTGACAAAAATACACTATCCAAATGTTGCTTACAAATCTCAGCAAAAGCTTAGCAATATGGTTATATCCTGTAAAACATGTTTCTTGAGTTTCAAGAAACTATCTCAAGTTCCAAGGTATGGGCACATTTACTTAGGGCTTTTACAGGTATGGGACCAGCTTTGGGTGTTAGTAACAACCTCTCAGGGCTAACCTGAGGAACTCTGTGAATACCTGGTCAAAAGTTTCCAAGAAGTATATCCTTATTCTCTGTCCATTTTTCCAACTGTGCCATGCATTTAGATAATTTAAGTATTGCTTGGGGCTGGTGCACTGGGATGACCCAGAGGGATGGTGTGGGGAGGGAGGAGGGAGGAGGGTTCAGGATGGGGAGCACATGTATACCTGTGGCGGATTCGTTTTGATGTTTGGCAAAACTAATATAGTGTTTCAGGTTTAAAAATAAAATAAAAAATAAAAATATAACAAACCACACACAAAAAAATAAAAAATAAAATAAAACATTCGTAAAAAAAAAAAAAAAATGTTAATTATGGGAGTAGACCTGGTCTTTACAAGGATGTATCTTGCCTGAGGACAGTGTTATCTTAAAATGTAAATTATGGGAGTAGGTCTGATGAGGTCTTTACAACCTCCAGACATTCTTTGGATTATATAACTTCATTGTTAACACTAGCAAGCGGGTACTCTTTCTGCCCCCTTCTGATGCCTATGTCAGAAGCTTTCTCTATCTCCTTTATACTTTAATAAAACTTTATTACACACACAAAAAAAAAATAATAAAAAAATAAAATTTCAGAGGATTTTTCAAGTTGAAAAATATTTTTAACAAATAACATTATCAACATCTTTGAAAGGTCTAGTTGATATCAGGAAAGTCTAGTTCGAAGTTGCCTGAAAACAAAAATTTGGCATGTATTTGTGTGTGTGCCTATTCATAGCTGACTCTTTGTGACCCCATGGCCTGCCAGGATCCTCTGTCCATGGAACTTTCTAGAATGTAGTGAGGAGAAAACTCTAGATTAAATATAAGGTCTTAATTTTGAAGAAGGTATAATACTGTTAGTTTTATCCCTGGTATGCTAGTAAATACAGATTGTATAATTTAGGATCCAGGATAATTGTTAGAGAATAGAAGCAAAAGGATAGTAATTTCTTGAAACGTGGTTACCAAAGTACAAAATTTCTTAACTCCACTGAAAAGGATTTTGGAAATATAAAATCATAACTGCATCTCTTTACAGTTCAAATTGGTCACAGGGAATCTATTGATTAAAGTCAATACAAAAACTCTTTAATCAATGAAAAATGCTCCATTAATATGAAAGAGCATTTTAGTAAATATTTTATCTCTTGTGTGTATAGAATAAAAATTCATTATATCTGGTCAATTTCCAAGCCTGAATACATTTTTTTGTTTTGTTTTGTTTTAATTTAACAAATATAATTGCTGGTCTCCAACTGAGAGGAACCAGACTCTTTGTTCTGATATTTCTATCTACCCAACACTCCAAGACTGAGCCAGTCATGAAAACAATTTTCAGTTTGTCTCCCCTCCTCATTAATTGCTTTATCTTTAATTCTGCCATCCAAATCTTCCCAAAAGAGATTTCATCTTCTTCATCACCAATTCTTCTTCATTTGACATGTTTTCATCAAATCACCACAATATTCTCTATTAAGAGTCTTCTTAAATCAACTTTCACTCCATTCCCATCTTAAGATGCCATTCTCCTACATTCATCTTGTTGGTTAGAAACCCAAAGTTTGACATCACTGCTTGGGTTATAATGTCAATGTTGATTAACTCTGTGACCTTGAGAATATATTTTACTTTGAGTCTCATTTTTGTTATCTGAAAATTGAAGATTATTTCATTGTTTTCTTTGTAATATTGTGAATATTAAGTGAGCTAATGTTTGTAAATTACAAAGAATGGCCAGAGTAAACAATATTCGTTAGCTATAAGTATAATTATTACTTTAATAATTTTATTAGTGCATATCTTTTTCCTCTATTTAATTCAATAAAAGTATCCTCATCTTCTAATGCCTAGCATATAAAAACTAAAATATGTGCTCAACTATATTCTTTTCACATGCTTTAATTTTTTTTTCTTTTTTTTAAAATTTTATTTTATTTTTAAACTTTACATAATTGTATTAGTTTTGCGAAATATCAAAATGAACAGCCACAAGTATACATGTGTTCCCCATCCTGAAGCCTCCTCCCTCCTCCCTCCCCATACCATCCCTTTGGGTCGTCCCAGTGCACCAGCCCCAAGCATCCAGTATCGTGCATCAAACCTGGACTGGAACACATGCTTTAATTTTTTCACAATAACCATTATTTTATAAGGTGATGTTTGCTTATCTTTCTCTGCTGCTCCTTCATTGAACTCCTTCATTGAAGTCTGTATTTACTCACCTTCAATATAGCTACATTGAAATTCATTACAGACTCATTAGAGAAATGTTTACTTTCTTTTTCATTTGTTGCTATAATGCTAGATGCTTATTAAGGCAGTAATACGAGATGATTCTTAAACTTGATATGGGTTTATTATAAGTTGAGTTTCCTTTATGCTATATTTTCATGCTCTAAAATGGTAACTGAAATAATTTGCTAAAAAGGTTTAAACAGCCCTTATAAAACAATGCATTGCTTCCTAGGTAGACAGTGAATGCACAATGTGAGTACAATAATTTATTAGAACTTCCATTCCAAGAGTCATTTGTACTATGAAGAGGCACAAACTCATGTTCTCACCACCAGTTACTTTTTCTGTCCACCAGACTACCCTAAGGTTCTGTTCAGAGTTCTTAGGACAGCACCATTTACTAGGCAAGGAAGAGGTTCAAAGAAGGATTGTCAAATCTTCACATAACTTCAAGTTATCACTGTCTTCATCATGTACTTTTCTTTCAGAAGTAAAGATGTAAGGAAAAATAGGATCTATATGACATAGTTCTTGATCAAAAGAGATGGAAATCATTTGAAAACAAATACATTTACTGAGAATATAGGTTTCTCAAAGAAAAAGCTGGGAGGTAGTTTAACAACTTGCCCAAGATCCAGGGATGCAGAGATGGTTGGAATAACAACCACGTCCCTGCTGCAGCAATAGTCTTATAATACCACCTATCCATTACTGTTGGGCTGACATGGTTGGACCAACCCTGTGGTATTTATAATCGTGAGACACTGTCAGCAAGAACTTCCAGGAAATTTAGGGGCAAAGATTTATTACTTACAGGACCTGAAAATTATACAACATACCTGGGGTCATATAGCAAGGTCAAGGGAGAGGAAGTGCATATATTTGGGGTTCCGCTTTTAGTGGGACTGAGGGTAAGGGTTACTTGGTCTTAGCCTTTTTTGGAAAAGTTAGTATGTAAGAGTGTAGATTCAAAGTTCAAAAGAGAAAAAACAAGTGGCTCCAATGGCCAGTCACTGAAATCAACCAAGAGCTCCAAAACAATATTGCCTTGACTCTTTATCTAATCATGTGGCTGGCACTGTGTTTGTTCCAGATAGTCTCTTTGAAGTGGATGTCCCTTTGAAGTGGCTGCCTGGGTGATCAAAGCTTAAGTCAGGCCCTTGGTTTACAAAGAGAAAAAAGCAAAACAAAACAACTGCCAAGGGTTTACACTATGCTGTGAGAGTATTTTGAAGACATAGTTAACATTCACAATGAGTCCATTTTAAATACAAGAGATTACCTGGATAATATGGGTGGATTTAAGCCAATCCATTGGAAGCCTTAAATGCAGAAATTAAGATATTCCAAAGAAGGAATCCATTAAGACTGCAGCACCAAAACTTGCCTGAGTTTACAGCTTGCCAACCTTTATTTCCATTTTGGATTTATCAGCCCCATGGTTATGTGAATCAATTCCTTAAAATTAACACATGTAAACATACACATAGATTCACTGTATTTGTATCATCTATATCTACATATACTATTGCTTCTCTTAATAATTCTTCCAGTTTTCTACGAAGGTTTCCCAAGTGGTGCTAGTAGTAAAGAACCTGCTTGCCAAGGCAGGAGACATAAGAGACGCGGGTTCAATCCCTGGGCGGAGGGTATGACAACTTGTTACGGAGTCCAAGCTTGCTCTGCTCACTGCAAGATAAGCCAATGAACCTGAGATGAAGTGTTGGAACTAGGAAGGGACTATATTCAGGAGCTGGCTGACTGAGAAGATGGCAGGCTAGCATCTCAAAATAATCAATTTTTAAGGACCTGGATGTTAGATCTTTTATGGATCAGAGATGGGGGGAGGTGAGGAAACAAAGTAAAAAGACCATTTAATTCCTGCAAATATCTCCTAGAATGGCAATCCTCAGGTAGGGTATGTGTTAGTTTCACTTCTTAAAGTCATTTCATTGGTGGTATTAAATGCAACATCTCCTGTCATATCAACAAACAAAGATGTCATATTTATCTATGATTCTGGCCTCCCCAAATGAGGAGGAACTGGATGCTGAGCCATTTGCCATACAAAGAATTCAAGAATGTCACAGTCCTTCACAGATGGACAGGGTCAGGTTAACTCTCTGAGGGAGACCATTATTTATGCCTACAAACTGGCAAGATAAGGGTTAAAGTCACAGAAGCAGATCCAACATAAATTCAAAATTAACCCTTCCTGTTACAATCCTACTCCAGTATTCTTGCCTGGAGAATCTCACAGACAGAAGAGCCTAGCGGGTTGCAGTCCATAGGGTCGCAAAGAATCTGTATATACTATTGCTTCTCTTAACAATTCTTCCAGTTTTCTGTAGGTGATGAAAATTTCCCTAAACCAAGTCAAATCACCACTTAGTCCTTAGGGTTAGAACAAGAGATCAATGGTTAGAACTGTTCATTTAATTCCCGGGGCTTGAGAGGAGGGCAGACTGTACGTTATTTCCCACCTGTCCCTGAAACACCAGACACAAAAATGTTGGGAGAATAAAGAAAAGAAGAAAACAAAGAGATAAATCTGGAGCAAGAGATAAGGTGACAAGAGAGCAGATTTCTGAAGTGATGCAGCAAAAACCATGGAACCTATGAATGAAAACGTTCCCTGCCAGGTCTCTAAACAAAGGACATTGCAGCTGCCGGGAGGGAACTCAGGATGGAGACAAATGGGCTGCCCATTGCCAAGCCCTCAGGTTCTGTAACCATTCACACTGGTACAGCCTGAGGGGACTCAGGGTGGGAAAGAATAGGAAACTAACCCTGGATAGCTAAAGTGAAGATGCAGCCTTCCCCTATATAGAGAAGTGCTCAATTTAGTAACTTGAGATGTCTAGATTTTCTTTAACTAACAGTAATCTTTTGATGTTCTGACTGCCTAGTCTTTGTTGCAAAACTTCCTGTATATCCTCACTCCTCCCTTACTGCTTCAGAGCAGTCCCTCAGGGCCCTCTGAGAGGTTGCCTTCCTGGATTGAAGCTTTCAGAATGTCCTCCAAATAAAATATAGTTATCAACTTTTAGATTGTGCTTTTTTTTTTTTCCAGTTTGCAAACCCAGGAGACAGCACATAGTGAGGGAGATTCTAAGAACAGATGTGACAGGGATGAGAGACAGTGACTAAAAGGAAATGGAAGAGAAGTCACCAAGATCAATCACCTGTACAAAAGTTATGCCCTAGCCTTTCCCTTGTTCTAAGTGTGTTGGCGAAACACCATCCAGGAGTGTTTACCCAAACTCATGTCCATGGAGTCGGTGATGCCATCCAGCCATCTCATCCTCTGTCGTCCCCTTCTCCTCCTGCCCCCAATCCCTCCCAGTATCAGGGCCTTTTCCAATGAGTCAACTCTTCGCATGAGGTGGCCAAACTACCGGAGTTTCAGCTTCAGCATCAGTCCTTCCAGTGAACACCCAGGACTGATCTCCTTCAGAATGGACTGATTGGATCTCCTTGCAGTCCAAGGGACTCTCAAGAGTCTTCTCCAACACCACAGTTCAAAAGCATCAATTCTTCGGTGCTCAGCTTTCTTCATAGTCCAATTCTCACATCCATACATGACCACAGGAAAAACCACAGCCTTGACTAGACGGACCTTTGTTGGCACCTAAGTTCAAATCCAACCTGTGCAGTTAGCAGTTGTGGTGTCTTTAGGCATGTTACCACTTAAGTGCTCTGAGCCATCAGGGCAATGGAAGTAACAACAGTATCCACATCACAGGGTGATTTTATTAAGTGAATGGATACATGTAAAGTTTCTGAACATGATAATATGAATAGACACTGTTTTTTTTATTATTATTATTACCATTACCATTATTATTATATTATTACAGACATATCTGTATATGTCTGTTCCAGGGACTCAGTTGAAGTGGTTTTAGCACTTTAATAGAGCCTGGTTTTGAATAATGGTGGATGTGACATTTATATAAAATATCTTCTTACAGAGGATGTTAGAAGCAATCATATATAATTAGTGAACCAAAACAATCTTTTGAAATACAGTCAGGGTATTACCTCATGTCATAGAGTCAGTTTATGGGAATCTAACCAGGGTCACATAAAAGCCAAAGCTTTGAGAATGTAAAAATTACCTCTAATAGGCACGATGTTGATTAAAGGGATACTGACTTAAAACATGTTAACATGTAGTGATCTTGAAAAGGCAGCAGTGAGCTGGGGCTTGAAGTGAGATCTTAGTTCCCAGCAAAGGGACTGGACCTGGGTAACCTAGATAAAAACTAGGAATCCTAGCCACCGTCCACCAGGGGCTGGGGGCTGGAAACAAAATTCCCCTGGCCTTTGCCACTATTGAAAAATGCATTTCTCAAGGAGGCAAAACTGTCAAATCAGGTACAAAGTGTATTATTAGAGACACAGCACAAATGGGAGAGCACACAGAGAAGCAGTTTGCTTATTTAAGACAGAGGCAAGGCAGAGATACACACGTGGAGAGAAAGGGTGCGTGTGTCCCCCTGAATGAGGAGGGACTCAGTAAATAAGCAGTTAAATCATTTATATAGGACAGTTCTTTTGGGCCTTTATTTGCTTTTGGCCAAATATATGTTTGCTTTCCCATGCTTGACCTGCCCTAGGATACCCGCCAACACGCAGGTGCAGTTTTTTTCCAAAATGCATTCCAGCCCAGAGGCATATGGGAGGGCCTTGTCATCATCAGCTACAGAGTGGTACCCCCTCCTTTCTGCCTCCAGAGGAGACTTCCTGCGCTTGTAGGAAGTGTCTCCCTTGCCCCAAGGAGGGGAAATATGTGACCTCTTGATCTTTTGCTCAAAAGGCCTTGGCCCTCTTTGTCTAACTTGCAGCACCCCTATCTCCTGTCTCAGGAAATGCAAACAGGAGGAGAGTTTTAAGTGTGGGACTGAAGCCTATCTATCTCCTGCCTCAGGGGGAGTCCCTCCCTTGCTGGAATCCAGGGAATGTTAAAGGGACTGGGAGGCTCAGATGCCATTTGAGATGTAAAGACTAAAGGCTATACTAGTCCCACTTCTGAGGATTTGCAGTCTCTGTACTGAGAGGAACAATGAAGCTCAAGTAACTGGACTTTTACTCCTCATCTGGATTCATCCTTGTTATAGAGAGTGAGCTGGGGTGACTGGCAAAATCCAGGCCTCCCCAGAAGCTTTGCAATGGGTGCTGTGATCTTGGTGGTTTCAGTCACCACTCTCATTTTGACTGTGGAGATGAGAACTTTGGAAGACAAGGTAAATTATTCTGGCCTCTGTCAGGTCATGGAAAGTTCATGTTCCCTATAATCAATTCAACACCCATTAACAAGATGCTAACATTTTGGATTTATTGATATAGGATTATCTTTGTGCCATCACATTTGTAGATCAGAATTTTTAAAGCATGACATTTTTCCCCCAAACAATTTCAGCAAGTAATAAGTATTTAATTGTTGTAGACTAAACTTCAACTTTAATATCTTGCAAATCACATTGCAATCTTTCAAGCTGCTTAATTTCTACCTTAGATATATCAAGTTTCTAAAGGATTACAGAAATTAACTCATAAGGTACTCACTACTAAGAAGAAGTGTGGTGATGGTATTCAAAGGACACTATTCTTCTGGTGAGTTATGTCTTGAGAGGGTTATTTTCAGTTATGTTCCTTCTAATGAGGGCTTTTTGTTGCTATGAGCAGTCTTTTATTTATTCAGTTTTTATTCTGAGTGGTAGGAAACATAGAAGCACATAACATTCAAAACCAAAAAAAAAAAAAAAAAGGCAAATGTATAGTTAGTATCAGGAGCAGCGTGGTATGCTGGTGAAAAAAGGAATCAATAGCAATTAAAACCAGTCAAACCAAGCAAATAATCAAAAAACTCAATTTTGCAACATGTAGAACAATATTCAGTCATTTATTTTTATTTTTCTTAGGTATTTTGATGCATTAAATATTCAGGCTCTGTTGTTGTTCAGTTACTTAGTCATGTCTGACTTTGCAATTCAGGCTCTGAGTAAAAATAAAATCTCTATATACAACAGAAGACATAGGAATAAATGGCCACCTAATCACAATAAAGATTTAATAGCAAAGAACATCAAGATTATGGCATCCTATACAATCTATTTCACCCACTAATTGCATTAATTCTTCAATTGAGAAACTCAGTTTTACCTACAGCTCATTTAACCTCAGGTTGTGTTTGTGCAGTAACTTTTTAACATTTGCTTGACATTGATCCCAATTTTCAATTTATATCTTTCACAGTGACTCTGTGAGTCATATTCTATATCTTTTTGTATTTTCAGTTTGTATATAGTTGTTATTACCTTAAAAAGAGTAATGATTTCTGAATATCCTTCTTCTTTGGTGTTGACTAGGCCTTCCAAATGAACAGTGATATCTTATTTTTAGTAATAATCTATGTTGTTCTTATAGACACCTTATTATGATGACTAGGTAGACACAAGGGTTTTTCAAAACCAGTTTAAGTGGTGTAGCTGTTGTAATATTTTTTTAACTCCTAACAGAATTATATCTCTTATTTACTTTTAGAAACACCAATAAATAGTCTATAGTGACTTTGTGTATGTTAGTTGCTCAGTTGTGTCTAACTCATTACAACTGCATAGACTGTAGCCCTCTAGGTTCCTCTGTCTATGGAATTCTCCAGGCAAGAATACTTGAGTGAGAAGTTCTCCTCTTCTGGAGGGAATCTTCCCCATCCAGGGATTGAACCTGGGTCCCTGCATTGCAGGCAGATTCTTTACCATTTGTGCCACCAGGGAAACCACTGTGATTATATCTGCAGAATACATATTTTTCACCTTTATTTCAGAGTAGCATAGTTTAAGCATCATATGTCACGCTCACATGTTTTATATTCCTTTCATAATTCACTGAACCTCACTTTAAACATCTGTAAAATAAGAATGTTGTACTCATCTTATAACCAAGTTATTTTAATATTCTATGATCCTGTTTTTACCCTTACTAGATATTAAGTGTTCTTTTTGCATGTTAAATTTTTATTTTGAAAATAAAACCAAATACCTTTAATATATATTTATATACCATCTTTTGATTTAAGACAGATGGCTAAGAATTGTTATTACAACTAAGAATTATTACAGATATATGTGCTTTTATGTTTTTTTATTTTATCCTAACAGAATTTCATGGAATGTCGATTCATTCATCGTCTCTATTAGTTGCCTGATTATCTGATAAAGTGAGTGAAGTCGCTCGGTCATGTCCGACTCTTTGCGACCCCATGGACCGTAGCCTATCAGGCTCTGCAATCCATGGGATTTTCCAGGCAAGAATACTGGAGTGGGCTGCCATTTCCTTCTCCAGGGGATCTTCCCAACTCAGGGATCGAACCCAGGTCTCCTGCATTATAGACAGACGCTTTACTGTCTGAGCCACTAGGGAAACCCCGATTATCTAATAATTAGCCTATAAAATCTATGAGGAAAGTGGTACAACTTTCAAGCCAAATATATGTTTTCAACTTTACCTAAAGTAAAAGTCATAAAAGATAACTGTTCTTTAATGTTTACTGAAGAATCTAATGAATATTTAAATTCATGACTTGAAATAACTTGGGTTAACTGATTTTTATTTTCAAGACATTTCCTTACCCTTTATGAATTGATTTTTATTTCTAAAAATAAAACAAGTGAACATATGCTTTTTGATGAGTTTGAGTTATAGTGCCTAGCAATTAGTTACTCTAGCTGGCCTCAAATTTAATCACCTGGGATCAATTAATTTGAACTTAATTAAAAAAAATCACCATTTAAAGCTAAATAACTTATAGCAACCTGGATGAACCTGGAGAACATTTGACTAAGTGAAATAAGCCAGGCACAGAAAGACAAATACTGTGTGATATTATTTATATGTAGAATCTAAAAAAAGTCAGAGAATAGAATGGGAATTCCAGGGGCTGTGGGCTGGAGAAATTGGTCAAAGAGTATAAATGTTCAGTTACAAAATGAGTAAGTTCTGGAGACCTAATATATAGCATGAAGAATATGGTTAATAATATTGTATTGTAAACCTAAAATTGCCAAGAAAGTAAATTTCAAGTGTTCTCACTAAAAAAAAAAAAAAAGGCAAAACCCCCCACAAAACTGTGAGATGATGCTGTTATTTTGTCTCCAGGTTATGTTTGGCTCTTTGCCACCCCTTGGACTGTAGCCCACCAGGCTCCTATTTTCATTGGATTTTCCAGGCAAGAATACTGGAGTGGGTTGCCATTTCCTTCTCCAAGAGATCTGCCCAACCCAGGGATCAAATCACATCTCCTGCATTGGCAGGTGGATTCTTTACCATTGTGTCACCTGCTGTCCAATACCAAACATCTAGTGGGTGGTAAAGTCAAGATTTGAATCTGAATTCACAATCCATGTTTGTTCTGTATTCAACACCTTGCTGTTCCCAGAGAGAAGGTATCAGTTCTGATATTTAGGATAAATTGTGAATTGCAAGAGATGGGAGATTGACTTCTTTGTCTTTGCTGGCTAACATAAATTGAGCATTAATTGGTAAGACTCAAGAAATCTAGAAACAAGAAAAAAATAGGAAAAATGAGTTTTGTTTAGATCATGAGTTTTTCATTGGCACACACTCAGGAAAAATTAAGGAAACTCTAGTATAAACCAACTGTGAATAGTTTTCTATAGCATATATAGATATATAGTAAAATATATCATATTTTACACCCGTTGAAATAGATATTAATGATACTTTGTGTATAACTGTCAAACAGGACCTATAATTTTGAGTTGAGGATGGACAGAAAATTTACTTTATTAGAGGAAACTTCGTAAGGCTCAGAATTGCAACAGTGGGCCTAGGTCTACCGGAATATGAGCTAAGGAAGAACAGTCATATAAGCAACATGCTAATCTTACCTTATCCCCTCTAATCCTTTCTCTTTCACCATGGGATATATAATGCTTAAAATTCTATCAGATAACTTTTAAGGAAGGTAAATTTTGCCAAAATTCTCCCAAGGACAACAAGAAATTTCATGAGAGATAGCCTAGGTATTTGGAAGAAGAAAATTTCAAAGGATAATCTAGAAGGAACACCCACCCCCCACCCCCACCCCAAAAAATAAAGAAAGAAAGAAGAAATCCTCCCTTTATAGAACATTTCTCTAAGGTGCGATGTTGCTTTATGAGCTTCAGAGGTGGCCACTATTGGTAAAGAATTCACCTGCTAATGCAGGAGTCACAAGAGATGTGAGTTCAATCCCAGGGTCAGGAAGATTCCTCTGGAGAAGGAAATGATAACCTACGCCAGTACTCATGCCTGGAAAATCCCATGGACAGAAGAGTTACCTGGAGAATTCCATGGACAGAACAGCCTGGCAGGTTACAGTCTATGAGGTCACAAAGACATTACTGAGTGCCTGAACACGTGAATACAGTGGTGCCTAACATAAAGTCTAGATTCTCTGTGCTGAGAGTGGTTGGATTATTACTAGAGGGAAGATGGTTTGAACAGCAGAGGTCACATAAATGAATTTAAATAAATGGTGCTAATAATAAAATAATATTTGAAAAGAAAGTTGTGAGTCTGGTTCAGTTCAGTTCAGTTGTTCAGTCATGTCCAATTACTTGCAACTCCATGTACTGCAGCACGACAGCCTTCCCTGTCCTTCACCAATCCCAGAGCTTGCTCAGATTCATGGCTGGTGATGCCATCCAGCCATCTCATCCTCTGTCATCCTCTTGTCCTCCTGCCTTCAATCTTTCCCAGCATCAGGCTCTTTTCCAATGACTTAGCTCTTCTCATCAGGTGGCCAAAGTATTGGAGTTTCAGCTTCCAATGAATATTCAGGACTGGTTTCCTTTAGGATGGATTCGTTGGATCTCCTTGCTATCCAGATCAGATCAGATCAGTTGCTCAGTTGTGTCTGACTCTTTGCAACCCCATGAATCGCAGCACGCCAGGCCTCCCTGTCCATCACCAACTCCTGGAGTTCACTCAGACTCACGTCCCTCGAGTCAGTGATGCCATCCAGTCATCTCATCCTCTGTCGTCCCCTTCTCCTCCTGCCCCCAATCCCTCCCAGCATCAGAGTCTTTTCCAATGAGTCAACTCTTCTCAGGAGGTGGCCAAAGTACTGGAGTTTCAGCATTAGCATCATTCCTTCCAAAGAAATCCCAGGGCTGATCTCCTTCAGAATGGACTGGTTGGATCTCCTTGCAGTCCAACAGACTCTCAAGAGTCTTCTCAAACACCACAGTTCAAAAGCATCAATTCTTTGGCACTCAGCCTTCTTCACAGTCCAACTCTCACATCCATACATGACCACAGGAAAATCCATAGCCTTGACTAGACGAACCTTTGTTGGCAAAGTAATGTCTCTGCTTTTGAATATGCTATCTAGTTTGGTCATAACTTTCCTTCCAAGGAGTAAGTGTCTTTTAATTTCATGGCTGCAGTCACCATCTGCAGTGATTTTGGAGCCCCCCAAAATAAAGTCTGACACTGTTTCCACTGTTTCCCCATCTATTTCCCATGAAGTGGTGGGACCGGATGCCATGATCTTCGTTTTCTGAATGTTGAGCTTTAAGCCAACTTTTCACTCTCCACTTTCACTTTCATCAAGAGGCTTTTGAGTTCCTCTTCACTTTCTGCCATAAGGGTGGTGTCATCTGCATATCTGAGGTTATTGATATTTCTCCTGGCAATCTTGATTCCAGCCTGTGTTTCTTCCAGTCCAGCGTTTCTCATGATGTACTCTGCATATAAGTTAAATAAACAGGGGCTATCCAAGGGACTCTCAAAAGTCTTCTCCAACACCACAGTTCAAAAGCATCAATTCTTCAGCACTCAGCTTTCCTTGCAGTCCAACTCTCACATCCATACATGACTACTGGAAAAGCCATAGCTTTGACTAGATGGACCTTTGTTGGGAAAGTATTGTCTCTGCTTTTTAATATGCAGTCTAAGTTGGTCAAAGTTTTTCTTTCAAGGAGCAAGTGTCTTTTAATTTCATGGCTGAAGTCACCATCTGCAGTGATTTTGGAGCCCCCCACAATAAAATCTGTCACCATTTCCACTGTTTCCCCATCTATCTGCATGGGACCAGATGCCATGATCTTAGTTTTCTGAATGTTGACTTTTAAGCCAACTTTTTCACTCTCCTGTTTCAGTTTCATCAGGAGGCTTTTTAGTTCTTCTTCACTTTCTGTCTAAGGGTGGTGTCATCTGCATTATCTGAGGTTATTGATATTTATTCCAGCAATCTTGATCCCAGCTTGTGCTTCATCCAGTCTGACATTTTGCATGATGTACTAAGCAGGATGACAATTTACAGCCTTGAAGTACTCCTTTCCCTATTTGGAACCAGTCTGTTTTTCCATGTCCAATTCTAACTGTTGCTTCCTGACCTGCATACAGATTTCTCAGGATGCAGGTCTGGTGGTATGGTATTCCTATCTCTTTCAGAATTTTCCACAGTTTGTTGTGATCCTGACAGTAAAAGGGTTTGAATAGTCAATAAAGCAGAAGTAGATATTTTTCTGGAACTCTCTTGCTTTTTTGATGATCCAGCAGATGTTGGTAATTTGATCTCTGGTTCCTCTCCCTTTCCTAAATCCAACTTGAACATCTGGAAGTTCATGGTTCATGTTCTGCTGAAGCCTGGCTTGGAGAATTTTGAGCATTACTTTGCTAGCATGTGAAATGAGTGCAATTGTGTGGTGGTTTGAACATTCATTGGCACTGCCTTTCTTTGGGATATGAATGAAAACTGACCTTTTCCAGTCCTGTGGCCACTGCTGAGTTTTCCAAATTTGCTGGCATATTGAGTGCAGCACTTTCACAGCATCATCTTTGAGAATTTGAAATAGCTCAACTGGAATTCCATCATCTCCACTAGCTTTGTTCATAGTGATGCTTCCTAAAGCCCACTGGACTTCACATTCCAGCATGTCTGGTTCTAGGTGAGTGATCACACCCTCATGATTATCTTGGTCATGAAGTTCTTCTTTTTATATATAGTTATTCTGTGTATTCTTGCCACCTCTTCTTAATATCTTCTGTTTCTGTGAGTGTGGAGAAAATCTATTTGATATTCTCAAGATTCAAGAACCTCTAGTAATCCACGATGCACATACACACCTTTTTTTGTGCAAAACAGCTTCAGGGGAACGTCTGTTCACCAGGGGGCGAGTCACTATTGTTTACCTTTTAGGAAATGTCTAAAGTAATTTTGAGAACTCTCTCATTTACTCTGTCTTCCTTGTTGTCTCACTGATCATTTGGTTATCTTTCAAGACTACTTTTGGTCTCTTCTAATTTTATCTTGGAGCTCTAAGAGCTGAAGTTGGATGGGAGTTAATATTGTGTCATTTAGAAGCCAACAGGAACCATTTTAAGATTGGAATAAAACTCTTCAAACTTTCCATATTTAAAAGCCTAAATTCTTTGTTCTGTGAAGCTTGATGTTTCTGTTGAGGTAGAAACTTCTGCAAATAGGATAAGCACGACATAGTTTTCCATGATTTACATGCTTTGGATGGTTGCAGTCCATTGTTTATTTGCTGAGGATCTTTTAGACCTTACTTAGAACAATTCTCATTAAAATCGATGCCAAAGCAGTAATACTTAAGGACACTTAGAAAGAATCCTTTACTACTGTCTAATGCTTCTCAAAGAAAAAAAAATCTCATTACCAAAAATCCTTTATTTTCAGTTAATAAAGAGTATAGATTTTTGAAACTGTATAACATAATCCTTGGTGTACAGAAGGTACTACTGGAGACATTTTGCCTTTGTCAACATGAAAAAGGAGATTTCTCTCTCTCTCTCTCCACACACACACACACACACACACTCACACACACGTACATCCTTATTATAATTTCAGGACATGTGGCAAATGTAAAAATGAATGTAAAACCTGAGCTTTCTCAGCCAGTTGATTTTTAATACTTCAACCTGAAGAAAACAGAGGCTGTGTATCAATAATAGAAAACATGATTTTCTACGTGCCTTGCAAGGCACAGCCTTTGTAAGGCAAATGCCTTATAGGGATCAGAGTTAAGCAACATAATGGAGAACAGCAGCTGATGTGGTTTCTGAGGCATGTCATAAATCGTGTTCTATTTCACCCTGAAAATGTCTCTGCTGGCAATCACCTCTGCATTCAGGGGTCAAGTGGAATACTCATCTCCTATTAAATCCAATGCAAACTACAAAGCAAAGCTTAGTGGCTGTGTTGTGGTTTATTTCTCAAGGGACTCTGGTAATTACAAGTGAAAAAGCTCTGGACGTCTCTCATGATAGACGGTTTTGTAAAGAATATACCAATGCACATGTGTTGCTTAGCAACATGGCTTTCATAAGGAAAAGCCAATGGTTGAGTCTTTCAGAAAGTCATCACTGTAAGTGTACTGTATCCCAATGCCTTCAGTGAAAAGTTGAGAAAATTGAAAAAAAAAAAAAAAAAAAAAGTACAAACACTTTTGACTCCACCATTGATGCTAAACTAGTAATGCTTATGTGTAAGTTCCAATATTTATTTACTCATGGAAGAAATCACATGTTTTGGAACATCTGCTACAAGCTAAGCATCCTAAGCATCCTACTGTGATGTCAATATTTTACCCTGTCAGAACAGCATCCACAATCTCTTAAAGAAGTAGATGATTACAAGTAAAATGATTACCTTATCATAGTATTCCCATATTTGTTAATGGCCATAAAATTAGAAAGAGGAGCAATACTGTAGGGACTATTATATAAAACGTTTTGTCTAGGTAGCCTTCTCTAATTACATTAAGTCCAAAGCAGTAAATAAGAATGGAAATGTGAACGTGAAGTTGCTCAGTAATCTCCGACTCTTTGCGGCCCCATGGACTGTAGCCTAACAGGCTCCTCTGTCCATGGGATTTTCCAGGTAATAGTACTGGAGTTGATTGCCATTTCCTTCTCCAAGGGATCTTCCCAACCCAGGGATGGAACCTGGGTCTCCCGCATCGTAGACAGATGCTTTACCGTCTGAGCCACCAGGGAAGTCCAATAAGAATGGGAGATCTAGTATATAATAAAAAACCCGAGCTGGATGTTGTTTTAGATTTTTAACGAAGTATGTACTCAAATCAGTTCAGTTAAGTTGCTCAGTCATGTCCGACTCTTTGTGACCTCATGAATTGCAGGAAGCCAGGCCTCCCTGTCCATCACCATTTCCCAGAGTTCACTCAAACTCACATGCATCGAGTCAGTGATACCATCCAGCCATCTCATCCGCTGTCATCCCCTTCTCCTCCTGCCCCCAATCCCTCCCAGCATCAGTCTTTTCCAATGAGTCAACTCTTCTCAGGAGGTGGCCAAAGTACTGGAGTTTTAGCTTTAGCATCAGTCCTTCCAAAGAAATCCCAGGGCTGATCTCCTTCAGAATGGACTGGTTGGATCTCCTTGCAGTCCAACAGACTCTCAAGAGTCTTCTCAAACACCACAGTTCAAAAGCATCAATTCTTCAGTGCTCAGCTTTCTCCACAGTCCAACTCTCACATCCATACATGACCACTGGAAAAACCATAGCCTTGACTAGACGGACCTTTGTTGGCAAAGTAATGTCTCTGATTTTCAATATGCTATCTAGGTTGGTCATAACTTTTCTTCCAAGGAATAATCATCTTTTAATTTCATGGCTGCAGTCACCATCTGCAGTGATTTTGGAGCCCCCCAAAATAAAGTCTGACGCTGTTTCCACTGTTTTCCCATCTATTTCCCATGAAGTGATGGGACCAGATGCCATGATCTTTGTTTTCTGAATGTTGAGCTTTAAGCCAAATTTTCCACTCTCCTCTTTCACTCTCATCAAGAGGCATTTTAGTTCCTCTTCACTTTTTGCCTTAAGGGTAGTGTCATCTGCATATCTGAGGTTAATGATATTTCTCCTGTCAATCTTGAGTCCAGCTTGTTTCCACCAGCCTGGTGTTTCTCATGATGTACTCTGCATATAAGTTAAATTGGCAGAGTGACAATATACAGCCTTGACGTACTCCTTTTCCTCTTTGTAACCAGTCTGTTGTTCCATGTCCAGTTCTAACTGTTGCTTCCTGACCTGCATATAGGTTTCTCAAGAGGCAGGTCAGGTGGTCTGGTATTCCCATCTCTTTCAGAATTTTCCACCGTTTATTGTCATCCACACAAAGGCTTTGGGATAGTCAATAAAGCAGAAATAGATGTTTTTTTCTGGAATTCTCTTGCTTTTTCAATGATCCAGTGGATGTAGGCTATTTGATCTCTGGTTCCTCTGCCTTTTCTAAAACCAACTTGAACATCTGGAAGTTCACAGTTCATGTATTGCTGAAGCCTGGCTTGGAGAACTTTGAGCATTACTTTACTAGCGTGTGAGATGAGTGCAATTGTGCAGTAGTTTGATCATTCTTTGGCATTGCCTTTCTTTGGGATTGGAATGAAAACTGACCTTTTCTAGTCCTGTGGCCACTGCTGAGTTTTCCAAATTTGCTGGCATACTGAGTGCAGCACTTTCACAGCATCATCTTTCAGGATTTGAAAGAGCTCAACTGGAATTCCATCACCTCCACTAGCTTTGTTCATAGTGATGCTTTCTAAGGCCTACTTGACTTCACATTCCAGGATGTCTGGCTCTAGGTGAGTGATCACACCATCATGATTATCTTCCTTGTGAAGATCTTTTTTGTATAGTTCTTC
This sequence comes from Bubalus kerabau, assembly GCF_029407905.1. NCBI lineage: Eukaryota > Metazoa > Chordata > Mammalia > Artiodactyla > Bovidae > Bubalus > Bubalus kerabau. Next base: position 51,830,423 of record NC_073625.1, read on the forward strand.
TGTGTATTCTTTCCATCTCTTCTTAATATCTTCTGCTTCTGTTAGGTCCATACCATTTCTGTCCTTTATCAAGCCCATCTTTGCATGAAATGTTCCTTTGGTATCTCTAATTTTCTTGAAGAGATCTCTAGTCTTTCCCATTCTGCTTGTTTCCTCTGTTTCTTTGCATTGATCGCTGAGGAAGGCTTTCTTATCTCTTCTTGCTATTCTTTGGAACTCTGCATTCAGATGCTTATATCTTTCTTTTTCTCCTTTGCTTTTCACCTCTTTTCTTTTCACAGCTATTTATAAGGCCTCCCCAGACAGCCATTTTGCATTTTTGCATTTCTTTTCCTTGGGGATGGTCTTGATCCCTGTCTCCTGTACAATGTCACAAACCTCAGTCCATAGTTCATCAGGCACTCTGTCTATCAGATCTAGTCCCTTAAATCTATTTCTCACTTCCACTGTATAATCATAAGGGATTTGATTTAGGTCATACCTGAATGGTCTAGTGGTTTTCCCTACTTTCTTCATTTTAAGTCTGAATTTGGCAATAAGGAGCTCATGATCTGAGCCACAGTCAGCTTCTGGTCTTGTTTTTGCTGGTTATATAGAGCTTCTCCATCTTTGGCTGCAAAGAATATAATCAGTCTGATTTCGCTGTTGACCATCTGGTGATGTCCATGTGTAGAGTCTTCTCGTGTGTTGTTGGAAGATGGTATTTGCTATGATCAGTGCGTTCTTTTGGCAAAATTATATTAGCCTTTGCCCTGCTTCATTCTGTATTCCAAGGCCAAATTTGCCTGTTACTCCAGGTGTTTCTTGACTTCCTACTTTTGCATTCCAGTCCCCTATAATGAAAAGGACATCTTTTTTGGGTGTTAGTTCTAAAAGGTCTTGTAGGTCTTCATAGAACCGTTCAACTTCAGCTTCTTCAGATTTACTGGTTAGGGCATAGACTTCGATTACTGTGATATTGAATGGTTTTCCTTGGAAACAAACAGAGATCATTCTGTCATTTCTGAGAATGCATCCAAGTACTGCATTTTGGACTCTTTTGTTGACCATAATGGCTACTCCATTCCTTCTAAGGGATTCCTGCCCATAGTAGTAGATACAATGGTCATCTGAGTTAAATTCACCCATTCCAGTCCATTTTAGTTTGCTGATTCCTAGAATGTTGACATTCACTCTTGCCATCTCTTGTTTGACCACTTCCAATTTGCCTTGATTCATGGACCTGACATTCCAGGTTCCTATGCAATACTGCTCTTTACAGCATCAGACCTTGCTTCCATCACCAGTCACATCCACAACTGGGTATTATTTTTGCTTTGGCTCCATCCCTTCATTCTTTCTGGAGTTATTTCTCCACTGATTTCCAGTAACATATTAGGCACCTACTGACCTGGGGAGTTCCTTTTTCAGTATCCTATCATTTTGCCTTTTCATACTGTTCATGGGGTTCTCAAGGCAAGAATACTGAAGTGGTGTGCCATTCCCTTCTCCAGTGGACCACATTCTGTCAGACCTCTCCACCATGACCCGCCCATCTTGGGTGGGCCCACAGGGCATAAAGTGATTGTTATAAGTAGCAATCTCATGGAGTAGAGGAACACTTCTGAAGACTTCTTACGCATTCTTCTATGTGTAAGAACACACATAGAAGCAGTCAAGCATTCCAAAATGTGAAAACAATAGAGCAATATCTCAAACAAAAGCAAATGCATATAAAAGTATTGGATGAGAGGAAATTGATAAATAATTTGGAGTTTGGAAAGAAACAAATTAGAAAAAGAAGGTTGGAACCAAATCATAGATTATTATGTGGAAGAACTGTACTGAAAAGATGAGTTTGGATTCAGACAGAGCTAAGGTTACCAGCTTCAAAAATTATTAGCTGGGTGTTGTTTGGTATGTTATTTGTTTTCCCTGATTTCTAGTGCCAACTACACAGAGTTGTGAGAATTAAGTAAGCTATCTTGTGCAAAGGCGAGACCTCATATTTAAATAGCAACAAGAGACAGGCAGTTTATATAAATGAGCACAAGAGAGTCTCACATAAGGATTCAGTACATCATATTTCAAATAGTATCTTAGGTTATATTTTTATTTTTTCATGAACACAGTTGGCCAGTATGGTTAGTGTATTCAGTATGTAATAGTCTTTCAGAAAGAAATATGTTCTTTCCTTCATATTTTTAAAAACATAGAGACCTCAATATTTTTTTCACTTTTGCTAGAGACTAGAGTTCAAAAAATATTATTTCACCACTTTTAAAATTTTACATTATGACAAAAACAGTGAAAATACATTAACAACTTGTAACCACATTAATTGGAGAAGGAAATGGAAACCCACTCCAGTATTCTTGCCTGGAGAATCCCAGGGACGGGGGAGCCTGGTGGGCTGCTGTCTCTGGGGTCGCACAGAGTCGGACACAACTGAAGCGACTTAGCAGTAGCAGCAACCACATTAGTTCTCAGATTGAAAGAAAGTGGTGAACTGCAGGACCATATCCCAGGATAAAAGGAAATATATATATTTTTTAATTTAGAAATTTATTCTGTTTAATCCACAAGCTTTATATAGCTTTAGTTAAAAAAAAAAAAAAACAAAAAAAAAAAAAACAGAAACAAAAACAAAACAAAAACAGTGAAAGCAAGACACTATTTCAAAGTCTGGGCCCTTCCAGCTTTCCAAATACAAGAGCTCTGAAAGTTGTATATACCGACTGGAACAAGACAAAATTATGAATGGAGCCATGACATTTCATAAAACAAAATTTTATGTAACTGAAGGATCCTTCCTGGGGCTAATTAATTGCCTTTACAAAAAAAAAGAGAAAAGAATGAAATTCCAGTGTTCCAAATCAACTTGTTACATATCTATATAAACCCACAGTGTCCTGGCAAACAACATGCTTTCATTTTCTGTCTCATCTTAGAGATCGAATCCTGATTCATTTCAGCAGAGACTCCACAGGCAACAGGAAAGATTGTGGCATTAAAATATTCATTTATACTTTTGTGGTAGTTCAACAGTGGTCTTATTTCTGGGAAAGCTTGCAAACCATTAAGGTTGAAAGCATCATAACTTAAATGAGTGCTAAGACTCAAATGAGAAAAAGGAAAAAGGAAAGAAAAAGTAGAAAGAAAAACCTCTGGGAATAGCCAGGGGTATTTAAAGGAACCATAAGAATGCCAACAATATTTAAAAAGGGGATTTTTCTTTTTTGGCTTAAAATACTTCACTCTAAATGAATTTATGTCAGCTGTCAATGAAAGAATGTGACTAATACACTGTGGACACCTTTTGCAATGTAAATCCATGCCCTTTTTTTTACATGGTGAACTTCAACCTAGCAGTTTTACAACAAATGTTATAGTCTAAAGGTCAAACACATTTTAGCAATTTTGAAATTGAATTGCGTACAAACCAAATACAATTTACATCGTAACAAACATTTCCACCTAAGACAATGGGGACACTTGAGCCTTCCGCATTGATCTCAGGGCCTTTTCACGCAGATGCTTTTCTAAGTCATCAAGGTTATCTTCAGCCTCACTTTCAGTCTCCTTCTTAGGCTCTGGCTCTGCCTCTGGTTCTTCCTGTGCTGATGTGGTTGTGGGGGCAGCTACAGCTGCAGGGGTTATAGCAGCTGCAGCAGCGGCAGCCACAGCCTTCTCATTCTTGTGTTTTTTGTGCTTCTGTGCTTCTTATCATTTTTGTGTTTCTTGTCCTTCTTTTTCTTCTTTGTCTTTCCACCTCCTTCTGGGTCTGAATTCCTTGCCGGTGATGGGCTTGTTGTTGGGCTTTTAGCCTTTTTAAACGGCACCGCTGGTGACCAGTTGGTGGAGGGTGACTGAGACTGGACAGGTGACGGAAGTGCTGGGGGTTTTCTAGCTGCTGGCTCAGGAGATCCCGAGACAGATCGGGAAGATGAGACCCTCCTTACCGACTGAGGGCTTGGTGAGGCAGCTTTTTTTGTCTTTTTGGGTTCCGAAGTCCTGGAGACTCTCCTAATGGGCCTAGAACTTGGAGATGGGGACTTTGGGGTGACGATGATGCTCCTCTTTGAACAGGTGGAGGACTTGAGGTCTGAGGAGCGCTAGGCCGTGGTAAGGGCAAATGCTGTTTGTTTGGCTGTGGTGACCGGGCCTCCCGGGCAGATCGGCTCAGGGAAGACCCTTTCCTATGCTTTGATGACAATGAAGGTGAATGTCTCTTGGTGAACTGGGGAGCTTCTTTGTTTGGGAGGTGGTGAATGGGAGACCTGACGCTTTGGTGTTGGAGATGGTGATGCCCTTCATTTAGGAGGGGGAGGAGGCAAAGCTGTTCTTCTCTTTGGAGGTGGAGAAGGAGAGTATCTCCTCTGTATTGGAGGAGAGTATCTTCTTGGGGAAGGTGAGCAAGATGTGGAGGAGGAGACGGAGGCCTTCGTCGTGTTGGTGGTGTGGAAGACCTGCGTTGATGAGGCAGAGGAGCAGGAGGAGAACGTCGCCTTCTGGCGGGAAATGGGGAGGGACTTCTCCTCCGTCTATCATGAGAGGAACCCTCTTTCTGGCGCTTTCAAGGTGATGGAGAGGCACTCCAGGAAGGGGAATGTCTCTATCACCTGCCTACCTCACCATTCTTCACATGGGACCTTTTGGGTCATTCATTTTCTGAGGAAGAAGAGGAGCCAGAATCAGATGAAGACTGCTGGTTCTGTCGTATATATTGGCGTCTCTGCTGCACAGAATCTGTTGCAGCCATTTTGCCACCTTTATCTTCTTCTGATTCAGATAACTCTACTTTCCGAGGCTTCGGTGCTGGTGAAGGGGATTCTCTTTTCTCAGTACCTTTATGTTTTGTCACTTTACCTGAAGTTCTCCCTGGAGAGACAGAAACATGACTTTTCCTTGTACGGTTTGACTGCTGGGGTGTTGGGGATTGACGAATTTTGGCCGCGGAGTAGCTGGAGGTGATGGCCTATGCCTTCTCCTCAGAGGACTTGCTGAAGGAGATAACCTACGAATTTTTCGAGGAGGGCTAGATGTCCTCTTCAGAGGCTTCTTTGGTGGTGACCCGGAATGAGATGAAGAAGATGATGAACTAATCCCAGACAAGGATGCTGATGAACGCCTTCTTTGTCTCACTGGAGATCTACTCCTTCTATGTCTTGGTGGAGGAGTCATTCATCTCAGTGGGGTTCTTCTTCGAGGAGATGGCCGTCTTCTTGGGCTTGGCCGCCTTCTAGGTGAGTATGATCTTGATCAAGATCTATGGCGCCTTCTTGGTCTAGTATGAGAAGGAGAGTGAGAACGTGTCCGGGATCCTGACTTGGAACGTGACTGAGATCTTGGTCAGGTCTTTTCCTTTTCCTTTTTGGAGTTTTTCTCCGGAGAAGGTTCTTTAGGCTCTAGTACTGGTTCAGTCTTGGGAACTTTCAGGATGTCACTAGTAGAAGTGGCCTCTTGTACTGAAGATTCTTTTACTTTCACCCATGGCTCTGGGAGCTCTGGAGTTTTTTCCTTCTTCTCTGGAGCAGGGGAAGGACTCCGGCTTTTGGTTCTGTGACGGGGAGATCAAGAATGACTGTGCTTTCTCTCTCTCCTGACAGGGGAAGATCGTCTTCTAGGGGAGGGAGATCTGGATTTGCATCTTCTTGGGCTTCGAGACCGCTCCCTTTTTTCTCTGCTGCTTTTTCTTCTTTATCCCTCTTATCCTTGTCTTCATCTTGCTTTTTCATAGATGCCAACTTTTCTTGTTCAATCTGTCTCTGTTTTATTTCTTCCTTCTTCAGTTCTAGGAAAGCAGAAGGGATTCCAGCGATGTTTTCTTGTGCATTTAACAGTAGGGGCCTCAGTTCTCCCGTAAATTCTCTAGCATTTTTTCCATTCAGAAACTCGGTCAGGTTGATTTGCATCATTTTCGAATCTGGATTTACTTCCAGCTGGCTAAATATAAACTCAATCACATCATCTTCAAACCCAAGGATTTCCGTTACTCGTTTTGTTATCCAAGGCTTTATAACCTCCAAATTTACTTTGCTCATGTCCACCTTTTTTTCTAGGCATTCTGCAAATTTCAGCTGCTTCAGTAGCTTCTCCTGTTTGTTGCTGAACCGATTATCTTGTTCTGCACTTGTTCTGCGGAAGAATCCCGCGTCCATCTTGCTGCCTCACTCGGAGATCGCTCCCTATCCCCAAAAGGAAATATTTTGACAGTTTTAGTAGATTGTCCTTTAGGAGTCAGGTTAAGACTTACAAGATTTAAAAAATAATCAGAGTACCAATATATCTTTCGATCTCTTCCTTTAAAAATTTTGAAAACCTGTTCAATTAAGAAAAAAAAAAAGAACACTGGGGCAATTGATATATGTCATTTGAATAAAATCTGAAAGAATCCTTAGCCTTCAGACATTCTCTATAACTACTTACTGAACAAATGAATGATAACTGAATGATTCATTGATTGAATAGATGAATGCAGGGCCAATTTGACCCACTGTTTTTGAATTCTGAAGTGAAGTATGTATCATATATGCCAGCAAATAGTTCTCAGTAAATCTTTATTCTTGTTGTTGGCCAACCACTGAACAGCTTTAAGGAGAAGGATGATGTTATCTGAACTGATTTAAGAAGGAAATTCTGTTTTGTCAATTAAATTTAGTTGTATCCAACACAGAGACTAGATTTATATAGGAAGTAATCAGATAGAGGAAAGTCCTTGCAATATTGCCTGACAAGAGCTTGCAAAAGTCTATGTAAGAGAGAAGCAAAGAAATAGGAAAAAATGGTAGCTACTGAGAACATTTTAAAAGAACAGGCTAATCTAATTTGTTGTAAATGAAGATTAAGAGAAGGATAAAAACCAAACCAACATGAAGATTTAGAGTCTTGGTTACAGAAGTAAAGGGCTTATCTTAGTAGAAATAAGGAGGTATAACAATGAGTCCAAATTTCACAAGCTGCCTTTGAGATATTGATGGTTAACAAACACAGCAAGAGATATCTAGGAATTAGTTCACATGCAAGACTTTTCTTTGAAAACTAGTTAAGATTTTGAATGCAAATATTTAAATTACATATAAAATTGATAGTGAAAAGCATGAAAGAAGATGCAGCTATACTGGGAGGAGTCATAGAGTATTAAAAAAAAAAAAAAGGCATTGTACTCCATTTTGCAAAATGAGTACATTTTGAGGACTGAAAAGAAGGACATGACAATGGAGAATTTATGGTGAGGTGGATACTGAGAGATCCAAGTGATGCAGAATCAAATAAATGATTCAAAGAATAGAGTTTCAAGAAATGTAGAAAAGTGATCTCATGAGACAGTTTAGAAAGGCAAGTAAGTATAAGAATGAGAAGAAAACACTGAATTTGATCACCAGCTGGGCACTGATGACCAGTAACCTAGCATTTCAGCAGAGAAAAACCCGTGGTGACCAATAAAGAGTGAGCAGGCAAAGAAAAAAAAAAGAAAAAGAAAAGACAGCTAATATAAAGTATATTTGTAGATATGAGTCATGGAGTTGAAAAGTGGGGATGGGGTTGCGGCAATCAGATTTCACCAGTTCTTGTTCACTTATTTTCTGTTCTCTTGATATGTCTTTATATGTTTCATTTGTTACAGATTGATGGGTTTGAGTGTAATTGTGCTGAGTCAGTCTAGATGTTAAAATCACCTTTGGCATGAACACCTTGGATTATTATTACCCTATTGACTAGACCTGAAAAATGATGCTGTGAAAGTGCTGCACTCAATATGTCAGCAAATTTGGAAAACTCAGCAGTGGTCACAGGACTGGAAAAGGTCAGTTTTCATTCCAATCCCGAAGAAAGGTAATGCCAAAGAATGCTCAAACTACTGCACAATTGCACTCATCTCACACCCTAGTAAAGTAGTGCTTAAAATTCTCTAAGCCAGGCTTTAGTAATATATGAACCATGAACTTCCAGATCTTCAAGCTGGTTTTAGAAAAGGCAGAGGAACCAGAGATCAAATTGCCAACATGTGCTGGATCATGGAAAAAGCAAGAGAGTTCCAGAAAAACATCTATTTCTGCTTTATTGACTATGCCAAAGCCTTTGACTGTGTGGATGACAATAAATTGTGGTAAATTCTGAAAGAGATAGGAATATCAGACCACTTGACCTGCCTCTTGAGAAATCTGTATGCGGGTCAGGAAGCAACAGTCAGAACTGGACATGGAACAACAGACTGGTTCCAAATAGGAAAAGGAGTACGTCAAGGCCGTATATTGTCACCCTGCTTATTTAACTTCTATGCAGAGTACATCATGAGAAACGCTGGGCTGGAAGAAGCACAAGCTGGACTCAAGATTGCTGGGAGAAATATCAATAATCTCAGATATGCAGATGACACCATCCTTATGGCAGAAAGTGAAGAACTAAAGAGCCTCTTGATGAAAGTGGAAGAGGAGAGTGGAAAAAGTGGCTTAAAGCTCAATGTTCAGAAAACTAAGATCATGGCATCTGGTCCCATCACTTCATGGCAAATAGATGGGGAAACAGTGCAAACAGTGGCTGACTTTATTTTTCTGGGCTCCAAAATCACTGCAGATGATTGGTGCAATCAGGTGCGATCACTGCAATCAGATGGTGATTGCAGCCATGAAATTAAAAGACACTTACTCTTTGGAAGGAAAGTTATGACCAACCTAGCTGCTGCTGCTGCTAAGTCGCTTCAGTCATGTCCGACTCTGTGTGACCCCTAAGACGGCAGCCCACCAGGCTCCCCTGTCCCTGGGATTCTCCAGGCAAGAACACTGGAGTGGATTGCCATTTCCTTCTACAATGCATGAAAATGAAAAGTGAAAATGAAGTCGCTCAGTCGTGTCCAACTCGGAGCGACCCCATAGACTGCAGCCTACCAGGCTCTTCTGTCCATGGGATTTTTCAGGCAAGAGTACTGGAGTGGGGTGCCATTGCCTTCTCCGTATTATTCTCAGCATATTAAAAAGCAGAGATGTTACTTTGTCAACAAAGGTCCATCTAGTCAAGGCTATGGTTTTTCCAGTAATCATGTATGGATGTGAGAGTTGGACTATAAAGAAAGCTGAGCACCAAAGAATTGATGCTTTTGAACTGTGGTGTTGGAGAAGACTCTTGAGAGTCCCTTGGACTGCAAGGAGATCCAACCAGTCCATCCTAAAGAAAATCAGTCCTGAATATTCATTGGAAGGACTGATGCTGAAGCTGAAACTCCAATACTTTGGCCACTTGATGCGAGGAGCTGACTCATTTGAAAAGACCCTGATGCTGGGTAAGATTGAGGGCAGGAGGAGAAGGGAACAACAGAGGATGAGATGGTTGGATGGCATCACTGACTCAATGCACATGGGTTTGGGTGGACTCCGGGAGTTGGTGATGGACAGGGAGGCCTGGCGTGCTGTGGTTCATGGGGTCTCAAAGAGTCAGACACATCTGAGGACTGAACTGAATTGAACTGAAGACCTGGTAATGTCAGTGGAATGTAAGCTGTCTGAGATAAGGAATCATTCATGTCTTGTTCAACACTACACACAGCACGTGTCTGAAATATAATGGGTCAAAATATGCTAACTGTTTTGATGATTGATGAGAAATCCTCTCTGACTCACTTGTTCTAGGCTTTTGCTTGCATATATGTTTCCTTGATTGAATTCTAATTATCTTAATGACTAGAGGTGTCAGTTTTTAATTCTTTTGGTTTCCCACATTTCCTTTGAAGATATGTGATATTTTTGAAAGGTTTCCAACAAGGTGGGTGGCAATTAGATTAAATTATATTTTTTCATCTGAGAAAACTGTATCATTAGATTATTTTTAAAGGCCTACGTTTTAGTTGTCCTAGCTCAGGTTTCCTGAGATGCTTGGTCTTGGCAAATACTTTATTCAGTGTTTTGAGAATTAATGGCTAAAATTATGTGAAATTATTACTTTAAAAAGAGAAAAACTTCTGAAAATGAAGTATTTTACAAGATTTATTACATATAAGTAAGTCTCCCTCACCACTAACTCCCAGGAGATTCAACTAAATATTAACACATGTGACATAGTTTTACCTGCAGTTTCAGTAAGGTGATGGATTCATTCCAAATCATGTGTGGACATTATGTCCATTACCAAGGCACAAAGGTTAGAATACTGGGTGAAACATTTTTTTGGACCACTCCCTAAAAATGAACGCATCAGAACCGCTATCATTTGTCATTCTAGAAACTTCAGTTAGGTCCTTAGGGCTCCCTGTAGCTTCTTTCTTTCAGTCTTCCTATCCAAGCCACTTTACCTATTTTTCCCTTGTGCCTTTCAAGACAATTCTCAAATCCATGATGGCTGCCACGATTCTTTCTACAATGCCATTGGCTTGGCTCCTGTATAACCAGACAAAGCTTTCTCTCTGTCTCACTCTTGACAAAGAATTTAATACTAAATAGTGGGATTATAGAAGTGGGTTCTACCATCTAAGCAGATTGTAGGGTTTGATCCCTAGGTGGGGAAGATCCCCGGAGTAGGAAATGGCAACCTGATCCAGTATTCTTGCTTTGAAAATTCCATGTACAGGGAAGTCTGATAGCTTCAGACCATGGCATCAAAAAGAGTTAGACATGGCTGAGAGACCGAGTACACATGTGCACACACATAATTCTCCATCAGGAGTGCACTCTAATGCAATATCTTTGTAAAAGAAGCAAGTACCTAAATCTTTTGTAATACATTATGTGATGTTCATAATGTAATGTATGTGTATTAAAGTGCCATATAAACTGTAAAACATGATATGAACATTAAGGAACATTAAACTTTGTTAAGAGTTTAACTTGAAAGAATTCAAACTTGAACACATACTTGTTAGTATTCTTTTTGATTATGATATAAGCAGAGACATATATGAGATATTTTTAATTGATTTAAATTTGCCTCAACATGCTTTCTAATTATTACTTATCCCTTTTAGAAAAACAACTCTGATTTTATCCTAAATTACCTTTCCATCTAAAGTTTGTTATTTTATCTGATAAAAAGTATCTAGAAATCTAAGATTTCTTTTGCAAACATCTAGTGACCCATGGTAGAACAATTGTCTAATAGGAATTTTGTTTCACTTACTGGGAGAGAGATACTGCACTGTTACATAAAATAGAAGAAAATGTTTGTGATAAGGTCAAGTAGGAAGACATGGAATTAGCTGCTTCAATAAATCCCATGTGGAAAATCTCCTTAGCAAAAGTTTTCAGTATGTGAGTTCTGTAGCATTAGTGGGTCACATAATCTATTTATTGATGGTTATCCATACTTCTTCTAGTGAGAAATAATAGAATAGAATGAGATAGGATGGGATGGGATGGGAAAGAGACATTCAGAGTTATCTCACACATCTTTTTTCCAAAATTTTGGTTTTTGAGAGAAATACACACACACACACACACACACACAGAAAAAAAGAAAGAGGAATAGATTCTATCAGTTCAGTTCAGTTCAGTCACTCAGTCATGCCCAACTCTTTGCGACCCCATGAATCGCAGCATGCCAGGCCTCACTGTCCATCACCAACTCCCGGAGTTCACTCAGACTCATGTCCATCGAGTCAGTGATGCCATCCAGCCATCTCATCCTCTGTTGTCCCCTTCTCCTCCTGCCCCCAATCCCTCCCAGCATCAGAGTCTTTTCCAATGAGTCAACTCTTTGCATGAGGTGGCCAAAGTACTGGAGTTTCAGCTTCAGCATCATTCCCTCCAAAGAAATCCCAGGGCTGATCTCTTTCAGAATGGACTGGTTGGATCTACTTGGTAAAATATAATTCTCAGTCCAGGTCAAGCTTACACAGATTTGAAAAATGATGATCTACAAAAACCTTCCCTGGCTCCTATTGCCCTGACTGCATGGTGTTGTCCACTGCATTGGGAACAGGGTGGACAGTCTCCTAGTAGAACTATTTAAGATACATTTTCTTTATTTTTAAATGTAGAATGCAGTGCATTTTTAAAATTTATTTTTATTGGAGTATAATTGCTTTACAGTGTTGTGTTCCTTTCTTCTGTGCAATGAAGTGAATCAGCTCTATGCATGCATACATGTATGCCCTCCCTCTTGAACCTCCCTCCCCCAACCCCTGACCCCTGTTCTACCCATGTAGGTCATCACAGAGCTCTGAGCTGAAGTTCCTGTGCTCAGACAAGAAATTAGTTGCTTCAATAAATCTACTGTGGAAAATCTTAGCAAAATTTTTCAGTTTGTGAGTTCTGTATTATTGGTGGGTCACAAAATACAGCAGGTCCCCACCAGCTACCTATTTTACATATGGTAGTGTGTATATTGCCAATCTCAATCTCCCAATTCCTCCCACCCCTTCCTTCCTCCCCGCCCTCCCCACCCCCCCACCCCCGCCATAGAAAGATAAATAGTAAAATTCCTATTCCTGTCCATTTTACTCTTGCAGCACAACAATCTTCTTCTGCTAGATGGAGTCATTTATTTCTAATACACTTAAATACACGTGGGGGTTATTTTTCTTTCTGCTAATTTTTAAGACTGCTATATAAATTGTTTGAGGATAAGAAATGCCATTCAGTGTTAAGTATCGACTGAAGAAATTTCCCTGTTTTAGGATGTGTAGATTAAAACTAATAAAAATAGTAGCAAAAAGACCTAATGTTGTCACCACCTTCCATTAGGTAATAAGTGTTTTTAATATAATGTCTCCTTTAGTTCCTAGACTAATCCTGCCAAATATGTAATTTTAATCCAAGTGTTAAAATGACGAAATTGAGGCTAGAAGGTAAGTCACCAAGGTTAACAAGCTTGTATCTCAGGAATTAAAAAAAAAAAAAATCATCCCTGATAACTAAGTTTAAAAGGAAAAAAAAAAAATTAGGAAGATTTATCAAGAAGAAGATGTGGAAACTAAGAGATGTGTCAACCTGCTATAACACCCCAGAGGATGTAAAAGATCTCAATTTCTCAGTGAAACCAGTCTCTCTTTCTGTCTCTAACTTAGTGTTATCACTTGCAGGAAACACTTTTTAAAAATGAGAGCATTTTATTCTTAATAGAGCTCATTTTATATGTAAATAGAAAATGGTTGCATACACTCAATGGTTGCATATGCAATAGAATGAAAAACAGAGACAGATAATGAATAGTTATGTGTAGTCATGGCAATATAAGCCATCTTTGGGGGTTGAGGTTGAACAATGCACAAACTAAATAAATCTTAATTCCTCATAATATAATTTGTTCAAAACTGGTCTATTTCATGATTTTTAAGTGGCTAGAATGAACTTGACCGCTGCTTCAAAGGAGCCTGGTACTGTGAGCTTAAGCAATTTAGAATTTATCATTACATACTTATATTTCTCTGTTTCAATAGGCAGCAAAATATTCTGTGCATGATATATAAAAGAGTAAAATGAAAATGTTTCCTAATTTTAATTTTCTTGTTGGTATTTTTTGTATTCCTTCTATATTATGTGAAAGCCATGACCTAAGTCAATTGCATAATAATCAGAAATCTCTAATTTGGTTATGAGAATGTGGTACCCAAATGGGTTTAATGAGAATGCATTATATCACATGTAAGAAAGCCTGCTCTTTGCTTGGGTCTTCTGCATGAACATTCTTGTCTTTGTGTAGAAGGGTCACAATTTAAGTAGAACTTCTCTTTGCAAGCAATACCATCCGATTCGCCACACTATTTCTTTCATATCATCATTCCTCAATTTGTACTCCACTTGCTCAAAAAATATTCTTTGATATTCATTATAAGTTTGGCTATAATTATTCAGAGCATTATTCAGCATTCATTTTAACTGTTACTGGGCTTTGTAAAATAAATATGAAGACATGCAATTTGTTAAGAGCATAGATTCTTAGTAACAAAATGTGCCATTTTTTCCAGGCTTTTGAAAACTTAATGCTCAATATTTCCTTGATGTCAAATACTTAGAAGATATTAATAAGGAAAATAGATACATTACTACCCAGAGGATGAGATGGTTGGATGGCATCATCAACTCAATGCCATGATTTTGAGCAAACTCAGGGAGATGATGCAAGTCAGGGAAACCTGGCATGCTGCAGTCCACGGGGTCACAAACAGCTGGACACAACTGAGCAACTGACCAACAGCAAATTACCCAGAAGATTGTAATGGTTCACCATCATCAGGATGTGTTCTTTTCCAATTAATCCATTTTTACTTCTTGCATAGGGTGATATGTTAAAAAGAATTTTAAAAGTAAAACTGAGTTTACAATACACCACTAACTAGCTTTATGATCTTGGACAAATAAACATCTCTGTATGCTATTTTAAAACAAGGCAAAGCAAACAAAGAGAAAACTGAACTAATACTCAACCCAACTTTGTGGTTTTTTTTATGGATTGTAAGAGTGTATAGTTGTAGCATGTATTATTAAAAAGAAAAGTCCTAAGAATTCCCTGGTGGTTCAGTGGTTGGGAGTCCACCTGTCAATCCAGGGGACATGGGCTCGATCCCTGATCCAGGAAGATTCCACATGCCACAGAGCAACTAAGCCAGCATGCCCCAGCTATTGAAGCCCTTGTGCCCCAGAGCCCATGATCTGCAATCCTGCCTCGAGAAGCCCCTGCACCACAAGTAGAGAGCAACCCATTCACTGCAACTAGAGAAAGCCTGTGTGTAGCAAAGAAGACCCGGCACAGCCAAAAATAAACAAATAATAAATGATGAAATAAAAGAGGAAAACCCATAAAATTGAATCTACTGTGTTTAAAAGTAACATAAAAGTGAATGGATTAATGATTGTAATTGTGATCACCAGTTTTTAGTTTTGTCTACAATGAATTTTTTTTTAATGTTGTGATTTTTTTTTTCAGCCAGCAGTAAAAACCTGACAATATAATTTGGTATTAATGGACAGGCATTGTTCAAAACATCTTTTATCCCTTTACACAGAAGTGTGCTTAAAATTGTCATTAATAAGAAATATGCACTGCTTCTGAGATAGAACGTTCAGCCCCTTTGAGAGGATTACTCTGTCTCCAACATTTTCCTATGTCCATCAGAAAGCACACCAGTGGACAACATAATGTGATATGTGTCAGAAACACCAAAAAATAATAGTCTTTTTTGATCAAGACAACTTCTGAGTAACAGAAGATATTAAGATAGTTTTCCACATTTAATAAACAATTTATATCTAAAGTGCTGTGCTCCCTTGAAAGAAGAGTGAATCAACTGCTAACATTTGATATTCTGAAAGTAACAAATTACATAGAAGGTACAAGCCTTGTCTTGGGGGTTCCTTTCCAGAAAGTTGGCAGAAGTTGAAAAGAAGGAGATAGCCCACAAACTACAAAATATTTCTAATACCTTTCTGGCCAGAGTGATAAAACATGAGAAAAACAAAGTGAACTGCAAATATATCACAAAACAAGTATTGACTAAAACAATAAAATGAAAGTTCTCATTTAAAAATCTGCCCCTCAAAATGCACACTAAATTTAGGTGACAGGATGAAATTCTAAAATGATTACTCAGAAATTTCTATTGACCTCTAGTTTCCTATATAATATAATCTAAATTTGTGACCATAATATCCATGGCCAAATAACATTTCTAGTTCAAGCTCAAGCTTTTTCCCACACACAAAGGGCAAGGGACTATCTCCCTACAAACTGCATATTTCACTTGTCCCATTTCCTTTCTTGTGACCTTCCTCTGCCTGTTCAAATGTACTGTCTTCTAGATTCTAACTTGATGTTTACTTTTTCTGGGAAAGGTCTTCCAATCTTCATGTCTTATCTTGTGAGATTATATCAGTCTAACTAAAATGATAGTTGGTTTATAATATGGTTTATAACTGTGTATCAGTTCCATTACACAATTACTTAAACTTGCATTCTCCAGGACCTAGCATAAACTCTGGTATATAGCAGCAACAAATAAATATTTGTTTAAATGAACTTGTTTTCCTGTATTTGAAATATGAATCTCTTTGAGTGTATGCTTGTAACATGAAATATTTGGTAGATACAGCTGAAGAAGTTCATAGTAAAGTACCCATATGATGAATTAAATTGAGATTTTTAGATACTTTTGAAACTGTCATGTAACCTTCAAAAACTCAAAATGAATAAATGTAGTTTGAGATCCACTTCATCACTGCTGGCACATACAGAAAGGGTTGATGTCTCTTTTGTGGAGTGTACTGAATGAGTCAGACAAATCAAGGAAAATGCTCAGAATGTCCAAGAGATATTGCAGAAGTCTATAAACCAGCAATTGGTCTCAATTGGTCTTGACTATTTGAAATAGAGTGAGAAGATAACCTACATCTTACTGTTACTTCTTGGTCTAGGATGATCAGAATAGGTGTGATCCTCTAAGACAACCTAGCCATTCTAGTGCTGAGGAGCGTGTCACAAAAATACCATTTTCTTTTCTCTAATTGCAGTTGAACAAGTTATTACACTGGTGATAGTTGTAAACATAATTACAGCTACTGTATTTATGTGTGATTGTGGAATAATATTTGTTAAGTAAGTATTCAACATTATTTATGAACTATAAATATATTTACTGGATAATCATCATTTACAACACCTCATTAATGCACGAAATGATATACTATTGCATTTTTACTGTCCAAGCCCTATCTGAAATGTGGGTAGGTCTAGTGTTCACTGTCAAGAACTATCCCAAACAACTTACTCTCGGGACATCGTCTAAATCCATGGTTCTAAACACAGAATAAGCTCACTTCCAGAGGACGTTTGGTAATATCTGAAGACATACTTGGTTGTCACAATGAGGGTGGAGAGGAACAGCACTGACATTTAGTGGGAAGAGCCCAGGGATGCTGTTAAACATCACACAGTGGACAAGACAGCCCTATCCTAACAAAATCGTATCCATCCTAGGTGTTACTAATGCCAAAATTTTGGAAAGTGAGGAGGATGAATACTTTTGTCAAGTGCAAGAAACAAAACAGAAAAGTAGAAAATGACCAACGAAGGACATGACAAAAATGGGGGCACAAAAAAGGCAAATGGATTGAGAAAACACAAGAAATGTGATGACTGATATAAGTTGGGCAAATAGATTAAAAATGCTCTGGGAAATAAATTCTCCGAATATTGCCCTTTGCCTGAGCAAGTCTTGTGCACAGCTGGGTCAGAGCTGTGTTCTTAGCAGAAATACACTGAAGAGGCTAAACAGCTCATAAGCAGAGAAAAAATATTTTTGTGAATACACATGGACATTTTATTAAGAGGCTTAGTTCTTCTATTGAATGATCATGAAGTTGTGCTAGAAATCTCTCTTAAAAAATGGACATACGAATCTGAGAAAATGATCATTTAAAAATATGAGAATAATTTTATAAAATGAGAGGAAGATTACTTATAAGCAAAATTCTAATTTACTATTGCCTTAAGTTTTGTGCAGTAATTTCAACTATATTTTTGTGAAATAGAAACTGTCAGCCCAGATTTTCTAGAAAATGGAGACTTTGGTGGTTCTGTTATGTGTCAGCTTGGCTAGGCTATGGAGCCCATTTGTTTGGTCAAATACTATAGTCTAGCTGTTCTTGTAAAGGCCTTCTAAAGATGAATTTGTTGTTTATAATCAGTTGACTTTAAGTAAAGGAGTTTGTTCTCAATAATGTGAGCAGAGCTCATTCAATCAATTAAGACCTTTAGAGAAAAATATTTTCTGCCCATCTGAAGCATTCTGCCCAGCTCTGTTTCCATGAATAGTGTGGTAAGTGTATGTGTTCGCTCCAGGCTAAGAGCGTCATCTGCAGAGCAAATGGATGCTAGCAGAGGAAAGCTGGGTGGGGTGCAGAGCTGGTGCAATTGAGGGGGATGATCTAAGGAGACGTTATAGGAGTGTGTGCTATCAGGGGAATGGTTTAGTGCAGAGGGTCTGACAGAGGCTGGCAGAGAGGTAAGAAAGGGATTTCTGGAAAACATACCATTGTCTCCTCCAGAAAAGAGCTAGTATTCAGACATGGGTGATGAGTGAGGATCCTCAACAGCAAAGACAAACCACATGTAGCACTTAGTGCGAGCTGAGCGAAAAGACTTTTTACGTCCCTCTTGCACATCTCAGAATACTACCAGACAATCTGTTAACTAAGCAAAGTGAAGTGTCAGAACTTCCTTCAGCAAAGGGGAACACCATTGCATCGAGACATTCAGCTGTGTGTGTCTCCACGTTCAGTGCAGTTCAGTCACTCAGTTGTGTCCGACTCTTTGCGACCCCATGGACTGCAGCACACCAGGCCTCCCTCTCCATCACCAACTCCCGGAGTTTACCCAAACTCATGTCCATTGAGTAGGTGCTGCCAACCAACCATCTCATCCTCTGTCATCCACTTCTCCTCCTGCCCTCAATCTTTCCCAGTATCAGGGTCTTTTCAAATGAGTCAGCTCTTCGAATCAGGTGGCCAAAGTATTGGAGTTTCAGCTTCAACATCGGTTCTTCCAATGAATGCCCAGGACTGATCTCCTTTAGAATGGACTGATTGGATCTCCTTGCTGTCCAAGGGACTCTCAAGGGTCTTCTCCAACACCACAATTCAAAAGCATCAATTCTTAAGTGTTCAGCTTTCTTTATAGTCCAACTCTCTCAACCCATACATGACTCCAAAGACAGGTGTTAGAAGTGAGAACATAGGCTCAGAGGTTTCAAGGTACAGAATTGACTGGGACTGGGCAAGTTTATTAGTAGATAGCATAGAACTGATGGGAATGGCAAAGAGAAGCTACTGACACCAATCTCTTGATAAAAGTTGACTGTTGCATAATTTGCAAACCTATGGACTGTGGCCCACCAGGCTCCTCTGTCCATGAAATTCTCCAGGCAAGAATATTGGAGTGGCTAGCCATTCCCTTCTGCAGGAGATATTTCTAACCCAGGGATCAAACCAGAGTCTCCTCTATTGCAGGCAGATTCTTTACTGTCTGAGTTATCATGGAAGCCTCTTGCTTAATTAGGGGGGCTGCTTTTCAGGTCTGCAGACTACTGTGTCAAATATTACAGTAGTTTACTGAAACATACAGTGAAATGATTTATTGGTTTTAATCTAACATTTTTCCCAGAAAAATTTTCCTGAATTAACTAGGTCATATTGACCCAGGTGGTCTAAAGCAGATGAAGACAGATGGCCTCAGCTGTCATTTCCTTTCCACCTATCCTTTCCCTTTGGCTTAAACAGAAGCCAGGAGCAGCACAGTGATGGAAGACAAGGAAGAGCAAAGAGATAAATAAAGTGGTCAGGCCATTTCAAGTCATTGGTGACCCATGGAATCACATGAGAGGCTTGAATAGAGAGGAAAAGGAGAAGCTATAATATAGCTGTAGGAGTGACTTCTAATTTATGGATTAAATCTATATGTATGACATCAAAATATTTTTTTAGTGTGATCATACATCTGTCCATGATATTGTTCAGAAATTCAGGGAAGTTAGGGCCCTTGGGTCAAGTGTAAAGTTCTATAACAGGAGAAAAATGAGGGAATGTCCTAAATACGCCCTAATAAGTCCTGTCTGTTTAGTACATTTAGTTGCACTTCAAATCAAACATTTGTTCTTCAGTCCTCAGTTGTCTCTGACCCCTTGTGACCCCATGGACTGCAGCACCCCAGGCTTCCTGTCCTTCCCCATCTCCCAGAATTTTCTCAAACTCATGTCCATGGGGTTAGTGATGCCAACCAATCATCTCGTGCCCTTCCCCCCCACCTTCAATCTTTCCCAGCATCAGTCTTTTCTGAGTCAGCTCTTCTCATTGAGGGGCCAAAGTGATGGAGCTTCAGCCTCAGCATCAGTCCTTCCAATGAACATTCAGGACTGATCTCCTTTAGGATGGACTGGTTGGATCTCCTTGCAGTCCAAAGGACTCTCAAGAGTCTTCTTCAACACCACAGTTAAAAAGCATCAATTCTTCAATGTTTAGCCTTCTTTATAGTCCAACTCTCACATCCATATATGACTACTGGAAAAACCCATATAGTTTTGACTATATGAACCTTTGTTGGCAAAGTAATGTCTCTACTTTTGAATATGCTGCCTAGGTTTGTCATAGCTTTTCTTTCAAGGAGTAAGCGTCTTTTAATTTCATGGGTGCAGTCACCATCTGAAGTGATTTTGGAGCCCAAGAAAATAGTCTGTCACTGTTCTATTGTTTCCCCATCTTTTTGCTGTGAAGTGATGGGACCAGATGCCATGATCTTCGTTTTCTAAATGTTGAGTTTTAAGTCAGCTTTTTCACTCTCCTCTTTCACTTTCATCAAGAGGCTCTTTAGTTCCTGTTCACTTTCTGCCATAAGGGTGATATTATTTCATCAATAACCATCATAAGGTTATTGATGTTTCTCCTGGCAATCTATATTCCAGCTTGTACTTCATCCAGCCTAGTATTTCACATGATGTACTCTTTATAGAATTTAAACAAGCTGGATGACAATATACAGACTTGACATATTCCTTTCCCAATTTGGAACCAGTCTGTTGTTCCATGTCTGGTCTATCTGTTGTCTCTCAGCCTGCATACAGGTTTCTACGGAGGCGAGTAAGGTGGTCTGGTATTCCCATCTTTTTAAGAATTTTCCACAGTTTGTTGTGATCCACACAGTAAAAGGCTTTCAGTTCAGTCACTCAGTCATGTCCATTTCTTTGCGACCCCACGGACTGTGGCATGTCAGTCTTCCCTGTCCATCACTAACTCCCGGATCTTGGTCAAACTCATGTCCATTGAGTTGGTGATGAAGCAGAAGTGGATGATTTTCTGAAATTCTCTTGCTTTTTCTATGATCCAGTGGATGTTGGCAATTTGATCTCTGATTCCTCTACTTTTTCTAAATCAAGCATAGCCCTCCAATAATTCTCAATTCTTTCCTCACATTCCATTGCAGGGTTTGACTTTCACTCATTGCATCCTATACAGGATCTAATACAGTTATCAGTCTTTTCTTTTTTTGGATCAATGGACATGAAATAAAGTATACTGAAAATGTAATTCATGGAAAAGTCTGTTTTCATTTATTATTTTGCTATTGGTCATTATTTTGGCTTACTTGAAATCAGGATGAATTTCTGAACATGGAAGCTATGGAAATGTAGCTCCCACTATAGGGAGCATAATTGACTTACAGTCCCAGCTGCTAGTCTCTGAGTGTAGCCCCACATTTATGCCAAAGTCATGCTGTGACCTGTTCTTGGCCAGTGACTGAACTTGGCAAGGATATGCAGGCTGGGCTGTGTCTGTGACTTGCAGGTGACTCATCAAAATTTAGAACTGGCCTGAAGAAGGTTATTCTAACCCAAGCTTCCTTCCTTCCATCTTCCCTTCACTGAGTTCAGACTGGCATTGCTGTCTGACGGCTCTCCCAGAACCCTCCAGCTGCCTCCCCATTTTCACTGGAAGGTATTTTGTTCAACAAATATCTGTCATGTCAAGTCCTAGACCACAGCTATCTCTCAAAGGACTGCAACTAACACATTACATGAGCACGGTTTATTTTTTACATGAACTAGTAACCTTATTGTCACTAATCAGTTTTCCGTGATATTCTCACCCTTTTCTGAACGTCCTATTCTTTGTGTTCCCATTGAAACATGGTTTTATCGACATTATTGCACTTGCTAAATAACTGAGTTAAACTTGTGTGTGTGTGAACTCTGTGAAGGGAGGGAATTTACGTCTTCATTCAGCATGAATGCCTGGACTATAACCAGAACTCAATAAATATTTTTCAACAAATGCCTACCTAAAAATGAAATTTTCTAAAGTAATTAGATGAAAAAAATGCACTTAGAAGAGGATATAAATCTCTTAAGACATAAAATGTGCCATATATTTAGATTCTCTAAACTTCCTTTTTCTACGCAGCAAAATATTAATGAAACAAAATGTTTAGCTAGTGAACACAGTTGAAGGTACTGGATGCATTCACTAAATGTACCATATGAATTAAAAAATGGAATGCTGTAGTTCATTCTAAAGAAATAAGTTTATTTTAAATGCCATATCTATTTGAAATACACAAGTGAAAGAGTCTTAGGAGAAAAGTAGTAAAACAGGATTCTGAGTAAGACAGCAACAGAAATGATTCTGAGCATTGGATCAGGAACGAAGGAAATTCAAGACATATCTCATATGCCTGATTACAAAGTCAAGATTACTTTGTCCACAGTGAATTGTATACTTCCAGAAGGACTGTGATAGTAAGCCCGGGTGATGAAGATGGTCAGTTATCAAAGATATTGGAGATGCTGAGGGTTAAAACTTCATAAATCATAGATATAACCATGAGGTGACTGGAGTCATTCAGAAAGTTGATTCACAAAAGCGTGAGCTAAAGGCTGGTTAGTAACAAGATGACCGGCAACTCCTGGAGGAAACGAAAGTTGGGGAGCAGAAGTTGGATCCAGAGCCCAGAGACTGGAAGCCAGTATTTCCACAACCAAAAGACCCAAGGCCAATATTTCCAAACCCTAGAGATCCAGTATAAATTGTCTGGCAGGGACTGCGGAAGATGAAATTCTGTGGATGGGAGCAGGATGTCTGGAAAGATCTGGTCACAGCACAGGGTGCCTGGAAGCTGATGGGCCTAAAGACGTTCTCCTGACAGCCACCGTAGAGAGTGGAGCCCAGCTGGAAAGTGCTGGGGGAGTAGACAACATTGCTGGGGTAGAAAGAATCACAGGTGGAAACTGGGACCCCCAAGTAACCTCCAAGGGAACAGGAGGAGTTTCCCGTGCTGCAGTTGAAAGACATGCTGTTGGGAGTTCTGAGTTCAGCTGAGTTGCAAAGCGAAGTTTGTGACTGTGAATGTTACCTTTTACACTGGATACTTAAATACTCTAGCAATGGGTGTAATAGCATGTGTTCATTTTAATAAGAACCCTTAATTAGGCTCCAGTAAAAATGAAATGCATTAACCTTCAAAGACCTTTCTTATGATTACAGACTTTTATTTTTTTTTATTTTTTTTTTTTATTTTATTTTTTTTTAAATTTTATTTTATTTTTAAACTTTACATAACTGTATTAGATTTGCCAAATATCAAAATGAATCCGCCACAGGTATACATGTGTTCCCCATCCTGAACCCTCCTCCCTCCTCCCTCCCCATTCCATCCCTCTGGGTCGTCCCAGTGCACCAGCCCCAAGCATCCAGTATCGTGCATCGAACCTGGACTGGCATCTCATTTCATACATGATATTTTACATGTTTCAATGCCATTCTCCCAAATCTTCCCACCCTCTCCCTCTCCCACAGAGTCCATAAGACTGTTCTATACATCAGTGTCTCTTTTGCTGTCTCGTACACAGGGTTATTGTTACCATCTTTCTAAATTCCATATATATGCGTTAGTATACTGTATTGGTGTTTTTCTTTCTGGCTTACTTCACTCTGTATAATAGGCTCCAGTTTCATCCACCTCATTAGAACTGATTCAAATGTATTCTTTTTAATGGCTGAATAATACTCCATTGTGTATATGTACCACAGCTTTCTTATCCATTCATCTGCTGATGGACATCTAGGTTGCTTCCATGTCCTGGCTATTATAAACAGTGCTGCAATGAACATTGGGGTACTCGTGTCTCTTTCCCTTCTGGTTTTCTCAGTGTGTATGCCCAGCAGTGGGATTGCTGGATCATAAGGCATGTCTATTTCCAGTTTTTTAAGGAATCTCCACACTGTTCTCCATAGTGGCTGTACTAGTTTGCATTCCCACCAACAGTGTAAGAGGGTTCCCTTTTCTCCACACCCTCTCCAGCATTTATTACTTGTAGACTTTTGGATCGCAGCCATTCTGACTGGTGTGAAATGGTACCTCATAGTGGTTTTGATTTGCATTTCTCTGATAATGAGTGATGTTGAGCATCTTTTCATGTGTTTGTTAGCCATCTGGATGTCTTCTTTGGAGAAATGTCTATTTAGTTCTTTGGCCCATTTTTTGATTGGGTCATTTATTTTTCTGGAGTTGAGTTGCAGGAGTTGCTTGTATATTCTCGAGATTAGTTGTTTGTCAGTTGCTTCATTTGCTATTATCTTCTCCCATTCTGATTACAGACTTTTAAATGAAAGAATTTCATTAGATTTTCAAAGCAGTTGTTCATGAAGCAAAAATGTTATTTCTCACTCATCTAGCTTGGGTAGGTGACTCTGATTGCACCATAATTGTACCTGTAAGATTGGGGTTTTATTCATCTTATCCTTCAACATAGTGTATTGAATGGGAACACAGTGAGAACTTTGTTGTGTTTAAAGCTCTAAAAAGTACTTTGTAGTCAGGAGGGAATATTCATTTTGTTCCAAGTTTAGGAATAGAGAAGGAAAAAAATCAATATCTGTTTTACATCCCAAATCTTGTGTACCTTATAGAAGAAAGAACCCACTTATGATCCTTAATTGGTACAAATGTTAAATGAGCATCTAACACATTTATGTTCTAGTTTTCTTATAGCATAAGTATCCAAGCTGCTCTTCTATGCATGAGTTTTTGATTTAAGAATAAGGGATCCATATTTTCAGCAGTGCTTTGAAGTTTCCATTGTAAAAATGCTTAAGAAATCCTTATTCTGAAGTTGACTTGTTTCTTGAGAGATCACGTCAATAAATTTAATTTTCAAAAAAATCTCTGCATAAAGTTTAAGTCATTTTTAGTGGTGTTGATGTCAATGAGAACAAAATAATAAGCTCTATACATTAAAAAAGATGAACCTTTAGTCCCTTATTTTTCTCTCATAGGATAGGATTTTTACTAAAGAAGGTAAATAAAATCGAAAAGTAAGGAAAATGCCTACTACCTGTAAATTTCAAAGAAAGATCAAGTTAGAAAAATTCATAATTACAAATGATTTTTGTAGATTGAAATGAGGGTAGAGAGTTCCATAATATATGATAATATAAAAAAGAGAATGAATCCTTTTGAATTTACCTCTGATGTGGTAAATATATTAAATCATATATATATATATATATATATACACACACATATATATAATTATATATTTTTGTTTATATATTCTGCATAGAGAACTAGTATAAGTATTTTTTCTAGACTCTCCCATAAAGTTCATCATTACTTAACTGTAAATACAGCAGCACATGTGTACAGAGAATAGCTTAGAATAACCTGTGGTGACAGGCAAATCTTTTAAGACACCCATCTTCAAAAACTGATATATCATCCAGTAGAAATGAGCTGAGACTCATTCTATGAAGATTTGAAATTACTAAGTGGAAGTTTTTAGGAAAGATTCAACTAAAAATCTAAAACAAGGTACTTTTGCAGGTAATTGAGATTTCCATCTTGGGGGCATTTATTAGATATCCATCTGATAAGATATTGTAAATGAGATTCCAACGTGGCAAGAGTACTGGGGATAATTGCTAACCTCCCTTCTAAATTGTAAACTTTATGACTTTGAATGTTTTCAGTACACAAATTGGTCTTCAGTCATATTCCATATATTTGGTAGGCAACATAGTTTGTGCTCTGTTTCTAAAATAAACAGTTCTTATTTATCAGGCTTCTTAATTATGACTAGAAAATTGCTTTGTAGTAGATTCCAAACCTTTCTGTTTTGTTCATAACATCAAAACATCCATATAAATATTTCACTCAGCTAGATTGAATTTGCTTGCTTCAATATCATCCACTCATATAAGATATTTCTATAGAAGAATATGCTATGAGATAAGATATTAAGTAATACTGAACATTCTTTTCTCAATGAAATGGAATTTTTTGCACACAAGCACTTTTGTTAAAAAGTAGAAATTTTTTTTCTGTGATATGAACAAATCGAATAGCACAGAAGCCACAGGAAGATAAAGCTTCTCAATCTCTCTTCTTCAAGGTGTCAATCTTCATTACCCTACTACACAGAGGAAGAATGCAATTCATAGAATAACAACAAAAAATGACCACTACTTTAGAAATTGTGTAAGACTTGTCAGAAACACCTAAGAACAGTTTAAGTCAAAGTCATGTATGTTGCTTTTGGAGGCAGAGGAAGAATCTCCTTAAGATGGCTACATTGGTCAAATACTTCAAGGCAAATTCCTTATAAAATTTCTTTAAAACAAAGGCATTTTCCAGATTCTAGGGAGTCCTTTTGGCGGAAAACATTGCCTCTGAGTAGAGAGAGAAATACATTGGGCATTTTTGTCACGTTTTGTTCTTATTTTTGATGTCTCTAAAAGTATCTCAGATGAATAACCTCTAACTTTCCAAAAGAATATAAAGGTATTTATAATATTTTACTCATTCCACCATAAACACACAGGCTTCCCAGGTGGTGCTAGTGGAAAAGAACCTGCCTGCCAGTATATGAGATGCCTGACCCAGGGTTCAATTCCTGTGTCAGGAAGATGCCCTGGAGGAAGGCATGACCATCCACTCCAATATTTTTGCCTGGAGGATCCCGTGAACTACAGTCACAGAGTCGCAAAGATTTGGACATGACTGAAGCGTCTGAGCAGTCACACATGCGCAGTAAACACACATATGCACACAAAAGAGTGAATAGCTAAGACGGACTCTTGCTAGTTTGCATACAGTTTTAAGCAGGAGTGTCAGAAATAAGGGATCTCTCATTTAATATTTCATGAAAGCCATTAACATTGGGGTTCAATTAAAACAAATCGTCATACATCTTGTGTGTTACCATCACCGCTTCCTTATGGCATTACCCATTAGGTAGACCTGCCACTTCCTGGTAACAATCCATGTATGTTCTCATTTAAAAAACCATTTTGAGTAGATCAGTTAGCAACTTTGCTCACCAGATGACAACAATTTTGAGACAGATTGTGAAAGGGGATTCAATTATTTTTAATTAAGCCAGCTTCCATCAGCCCAGTCACTACCTCTAAAGTTTTCTGAGTGATCTGCTTGGTGACTTCGGTAGAAAAGGATGACTAAGAGCTTTGAAGATTCCATACTATTACTTGAATTTCAAGGGACAAACATGATTATACTCTTCAGCTGTAAAACCACAAACACTCCGTGTGTATAACTATGCTGATCTTTTGGATTCAATTAAAAAGATGATGGTAGCTTGTTTTTATGAGCCACGAGGATGACATAGCTGATGATAAGGATATATTAATGCCCCTGTCCAAGAAGTGACATTCAGACTCAGAACCTTCCCATCGTAATTCACATCACCTGCGAAGATGTCCTACAACTGCTGCTCTGGAAACTTCTCCTCCCGCTCCCTCCGGGACCACCTGTGCTACTCAGGCTCCTCCTGTGGCTCCTCCTTCCCCAGCAACCTGGTCTACAGGACTGACCTCTACTCTCCCAGCACCTGCCAGCTGGACTCCTCTCTCTACAGTCAGGAGACCTGCTGTGAGCCCATCAGAATGGTGTCCAGTCCCTGCCAGACGTCCTGCTACCGCCCGAGGACCTCCACGTTCTTCAGTCCCTGCCAGACGACTTGCTCTGGGTCTCTGGGCTTCGGTTCCAGCAACTTTCAATCTGTTGGTCATGTTTTCCCATCCCTGGGCTTTGGATCCAGTGGTTTCCAATCCGTGGCTCACTGCCCTAACATTTTCTCATCCCTAAGTTGTAGATCCAGCTTTTACCGTCCGACCTTCTTCTCTTCTAGGAGTAGCCGGTCTCTTTCTTTCCAACCGATCTGTGGATCTGGCTTCTACTAATATCATACTTGAATACAATACCTACTACATCTAGAATTGTAATGCAATACTTACTATATTGAGATCTACATTATCTGTTGACCTCTTGTTTTACCTTTAGCTTATAAATTTGACTTCTACTGTTACCTACTCTGGATTAGGAATAATTTGAATACCAGTAACTGAAAATGTATTCATTGAAGAAAGGTGCCATAACTACTCCCTTGTAGCTATATAGACATGCGATACTGAAGCACATTTATTTCCTGGTTATTTCCCCAACTGTATGTATTTCAAATTTTACTAGTGGAAAAAATGGTGTAAGTTTAAATAAAGTATGGTATATGACATCCACATATTGGTTTTGTCATTTTGTTTGCTTTGTTTCTTCAATGGAGGAGGGCGTGGCAACCCACTCCAGTATTCTTGCCTGGAGAATCCCATGGACAGACGAGCCTGGCAGGCTACAGTTCATAGGGTCACAAAGAGCTGGACACAATTGAAGCAACTTAGGACGTGTCTTCAAATCTAATTCTAAATATCTGGCTGTATTTTTGTGCATCTTGTACTCATAATTTAAATTTTCTCAATTTAAAAAGTAAAATTGTTCAGTGTCCTTTAGGTTTGGAAGAAATTATTTCATCTTTCATGTTTACCCTTCTCTTAATACAGAAGGAGTAAATACATTCTGTTAATATGGTAAAATCTGAAATTACATTTTTAAGACTAGGTTTTAAGACTACAGAAAAGTAACGGTGCCCTTTGGTTTTATAGGGGGTTAGAAACTTGAATATTTTTATATAATTATAAATAGGTATATTAAATTGACTACATCACATAATTTTGGAAGGAAGATTACTCATAAATAGATTCTAAAATAATATATTCAGTAAGAAATTGGTGAGTTAGATTTGGTGAGAATTTCAGTTGCCCCAGATTTACTGCTTTCATAAGAAAGCAAATGAAATGTATAATTGATTTATAATTGAAAACATCTAATACACCCCAGTGCTTATTAGAAGTAAGCCCAGCATTTTTTGTACAATCATCAATACAGTTGATTTGCAACCACTTTTTAAGTTGTTCTGTTGATAACATTTACTTAGGGAAAAAAAAAAGGAAAATGAAACTCAAAAACAATGCAAATATTCTCATGTTACAAGACTTAACTAAATGTTTAGGAAGCTAATTACACCTGAATCAGCAGTTATGCTCCAAAATTTTATCCGTTAAGTCAAGGACAATATTACTAAAGGGTACAGATGACCTAGATTCTCACCCACAGGGTAACCATATGTCTTGGTTTATTCTGTTTGTCTCAGCATCCAGTACCACTTGGTAATTGTCTTAGATTTCTCACTTTTTATATGTAATGGATAATTGAGTTAACATAAGTGATGATTGGTTTAGGAAACTTCCACTTTGCTTTTGCTATGGTTTCATCTAGTGGAACGCTTATAAGATGCATACAGGGTGAACAGTTTTTACTTTAACCAGTGTTAAATCTGAAGACAAGCCATATCCTATTCTTTGCTCTGCCTGAAAAAAATAGAACTACTCCTTTTATTGCTGAGGGATCATGGAAAACACACTACACCTAATACAGTGGTAGGACAGTTCACGTGCTCAAATCTTGGCGGAGGTTCATTTGTTGTTCTAATCCAGCCAGTACTGCTATGGCCCTTTCCACATGCTGCAAGATGCCCTAACAGACACCAAGCTACCAATAGGTGGAGATAGTGGGAGATTTAGGATTACTGATTAGGTGTACATAAAATATGGGCATAAAACTGAGGGTGGTACACAGCATATACTTGCTTCACAGGTGGCGCAGTGGTAAAGCATCCATCTGCCAATGTGGGAGGCCGAGAGACTCAGGTTAGACCACTGAGATGGGAAGATCCCCTGAAGAAGGGAATGGCCACCCACTCCAGTATTTTTGCCTGAAAAAAATCCCATGGACAGAGGAGCCTGGCAGGCTACCGTCTATGAGTTCACAAAGAGTCAGACATGACTGCGTGAAGAAGCACACAGCATATAAAGATTAATCTAAATGTTCTTGCTGCAGTGCCTTGGCCACATATTGTACTGCTTAAATCTACAACTATTTATTTTATTGTTTGGGAGAATTTTTTTATTTTTTAGACTTTGCAAAAGAATGTCTTATTAAGAGCAATGAAGCTAAAAGTTCATAGTTTAATTTAAAGGTGTGAGTACTTAGTTTCTATTCTTAAAGCAAGTTGATGGTGAAATATGACTTGTACAACAATTTCTTGACATTTACTCTCCACCATGGAGGTCAGAAGTATCACTTACCAGATAAAAAGTCAAAGAGACAATTTTACTGGAGAAGCATCAGTATCTATTTCAAAAGACAGAAGTTTTAAAAAGATTACTTCCAAAGACGATTATTTATCACTAACATTTGTAAAAACTCTGTTCATATATCACTCTGATGCATACGTTTCATTTAGGTCAAATAACTACTCTAAATCATTTTCGCCACGTTATGTCCTAAGTTTTCTTGTAGAAGTAAAACATACACATGCACACATGCACGCGTGTGCGTGCGCACGCACACACACACACACACTCACACACACACCAAACAACAAAAGCACAGATGAAGCAGTAGTTGATGATGTGCTCTTCCATTAACAAAAGAAAAGGTTCACTAAGGATTAATGAAGCCAGTATTGTGTCAATATTGTTAAATACTTCAAATCAAAAATGAATTTAATTCCAATAGTGATTTGATTTCTTCATCCAGTCCAAAGAGTCCATGTAAAGCTAATGAACGTTCATAATACTCTGGCAGCTCTAATGCAAAATTATTTAAAAAGTTCAAATCAAAGATAAAATGACTGGCTGTCTCAGTAACAATAAAAACAAAAATTTTGCTGAAGGACCACATCATGGTAAAAATAATCAGGTAAGATTCCCATGAAGAAAAAATACTGTTGTAACTGCTGTAAATATATAACCCATAATTGGATTCAAACATGCTGTAATATTCTGCTATTCAAAGCAGAAGCTGTAGTTTTAAAGCATTTTTTATGTATACCCAGAGTAAGTTCTTTTGGCATGCTTTTCCTTACCTCATCAATCACCTCTTCCACCTCTGTTGTATTTTTATTTTCCTGGTGCCTTTTTTGTTGTTGATTTTTATGTCATTAGCATGTTACTTTGTATACCAAAGCACACACAGCGGAGGGTACATTCTTTCATGCTTGATTTGAGATCTTTATTCCATGTTCTATGTTAATTTTACATCCAATTACACGACTTTTCCCTTCTCAAGGACTTCCCCGTGGTTCTATCCTGATTGACTCCTTGCTCCTTCAGTCTGACTCACCAAAGTGGAATGCAGCTTACAGATTAGTGAGATGTCATGGTTTGGCAATTTTACTTTTCTCTTTTTTAATTTTCAGAGAAAAGCTTCTAGGAGTGACAGTGTTTATGTTGGGGGAATTCAGAGGGAAGAGAAGAAATCTGTCAAGTTATATAGAAATCACCTTTATCTCTTATTTAAAAAAAATATTAACAGTTAGGTCATCTTCAATTTTGGGGTTGCTGATATTAAAATTATGCATGTGTGACTGTGAAAGAGAGGTTTGTGTGTGTGTGTTTGTTTTGTTCTTTACTATTTTTGTTCATAATGGTAGTTATTGAGGAAAGGAACGTTTTAATGTGACATTAATAATGATAATTAAAGTGAATAATATAGGGTTTGTCATTGCACTCAGAATTTCTAGCAGTATCTTCCTGAGGGATAATCATGTATTTCTCTCGGTCTATTATTAAGTATTATGGTTAATGCAAATCTTTTTAAGAGAAATTAGCTCATTTTTCCTTAGCGTTCTTTTCCTAAACTCTACGTTTATTTTTTGTTTTTCTCTTTATTGTGAATACTACTCACAAGGCTAATGAAACTAGATCCAAAGGAGATGAAGTCTATTCAGATAAAGCAATCTCCGTAGTAGGAGGTATACTCAAGGCTCTTGGTTAAAAAAGTAGGTAAAAAAAAAAAAAAAGCTCAGAAAAGAACAAGAATAGGTTGATTCAAGAGATGGTATTCTACTAGATCTTTGATGAACAAATTTGGACAAATTTCTAATTTTTTTTGACTTTTCTTTCTCTCGTGTCTGGAAAGGTCTATAGCACAGAATGTTTGTCTTCCTCATGAGGATGTTTGAGCATTAAATGCAAGTTGTGTATCAGGTACCCCTCGTACCCTCCGTTATATATTCATTCTTTCAACTGTGATCCCAGACACAGCTATGGTGCCTGAAACAATTGCATGCAAGTTTCAACCCTCTTTGCATTGACAGTATCTCCCCTCCTGCATAAACAACATTTCTTTCACTCTCTACTTGTATTCTCAGAGATCACAGCCAGAAAAACAAAAGGAACACACTGAATCCTCTCACATGTTTAATGAGGTTCCAGAAAATTAATACACAGCCAGGCAACATTCCAGCAATAGGAGGCACAAGTTGATGGATAAATGATTCTCACTGTTGATCAGATCCAAGGGTGGACAATTCCAAAACCATACCATATGTTCCTAAAAAGACCTTGAAAGACTAAGTCTTCATTGCCCATCATAAAGTCAGCAACAAAAAGACATATTCCTTTGCAAGATTTTTTCTCTTTGATTCTTTCACCTTCCATGGTCTCCCACACTATTTGCCTGATGCATGCTATGCATGCATGCATGCTAAGTTGCTTCAGTTGTGTTCGACTGTACAATCTAATGGACTGTAGCCCACCAGGTTCCTCTGTGGGTTCTCGAGGCAAGAACACTGAGTGGGTTGCCATGCCCTCCTCCAGGGGATCTTCCTAACTTAAGTATCTAACCCATATCTCTTATGTCTCCTGCACTGGCAGGCAGGTTCTTTATCACTAGCACCACCTGGGAAGTCCTAGTTGCCTGGTGTCTTGTGACAAATACAGAGTCTGTACTCAAGGTTTTGACTTCAGCTCTGCTTTACAGTTGGGAAAAGGATACAGGGGGGAAAACATACTAGGAGAAAAGGATACAGACTCAGACTAGAGGATACAGATATTTATTCAACACTGCTCCATGTATGTTGCTGTTAGTAACTCAGGTTGAGCCTTGAGGAAGCCTCGGAAGGTTATCCCACATCTCCTTAACCCAGTGGGCTTCCCACGTGGCACTAGTGGTAAAGAATCTGCCTGCCAGTGCAGAGGACGTAAGAGACACGTGTTTGATCCCTGGGTCAGGAAGATCCCCTGGAGAAAGAAATGGCAACCCACTTCAGTATTCTTGCCTGGAAAATCCCATGGACAGAGGAGTCTGGCAGGATACAATCCATGGGTTGCAAAGAGTAAGATATGACTGAAAAGAATTAGCACTCACTGCTTAACCCAGTTGCTCCCCAGTTAAAATCATTGTGAATCTCTTTATGAATGTTCATAGGTATGGCTCAGAAAGGATCATGCCCTGGGATCAGGCTCAGGGAAGGATTACTGCGTTTATGCCAACCAATAGAGAACAAAGCATCTACCCTTGGAGTTGTTTAAAGGCTTATTTTTTCTCTTAGCTGAAAATCTACATTCAGATACTAGACTTTCAGTATGTTTTATACATATTATATCATCTTATAAATTATACTATATTTTTGTTGCCTGCATTTCTAGTTATACACCAATTTCTCTGTTTTCCATTATTAGCAGAAATCCATGCTTCCATCCTCAGGCAAATATCACTGATATTGAAGCAAATAAAATATGGACCTCCAGGAAATAATTACTCCCACTAGGAAACATATGCAATGACAATAGAAATTTGCTAAAATCTTTCAAAATGTGTGTTTTCACATCCAGTTTCAGAGGCACATTGATCTTTATTTAAAATTCCCGAATACTGATTAAACTATAGGCAAATAATGAGACAAGCGATACATTTCAATGTCAGATGATGTAAATTTATTAGATTAAAATTTTCATTTTCAAATGCTTTTCCATGAAAATCCAACAGTACAGGTATTAGGACTTCATATTGGGTTATTCATTAAGTTTAGAGTCCCTCAAAAGTTGATGATGCAAGAAACTGATGATTTAAGAATAAAAGATTGGTGGTAAATGTGAGAAGGAAAACAATGGGTATATTGAGAGAGACTTTGATCTCAATATGCAAAAGGATTTAGACCTTCAACAAATTGAACGATAGAAGGCAGATCCACAGGTTGGTCTGTAACAGGTTGATTGGCAGCTACGGGAGGAAAAGTAGGTTGGCCGGCAGAATCCAGATCCACAGCTCAGGGAAGGGAAGCCACAGATTCCATAACCCAGGTGTCTGAAGCCACGGGATCCACAGCCCACTGAGTAGCAGCTTCTGGATCCAGAGCTCAGGGAGCTGCAGCTGCTGGACCTGAAGCCCAGAGACACAGGGAAAGTCGTCTGGCAGGGACTGGAGAATGTGGAGGTCCTCAGGCGGTAGCAGGATGTCTGGCAGGGACGGGACACCACAGTCTGGGTCCTGATGGGCTCACAGCAGGTCTCCTGACTGTAGAGAGGGGAGCCCAGCTGGCAGGAGCTGGGAGAGCAGAGGTCAGTCCTGTACACCAGTTTGCTGGGGAAGAAGGAACCTGGGTAGTGCTGGTAGCTCCCAAGGGAGCAAGAAGAGAAGTTTCCAGAGCAGAGGCTGTAGGACATGTTGACAGGAGATGTGAGTTCAGTTGAGTTACAGTGAGAAGATTCTGAGTTTGAATGTCTCTCCTGCACTGTGGCATTTATACACTTCCAGCAAGGGGTGTGGCACACCAAGGGGTCATGGTTCCTACATGAGATTTCCTCTTTTGCATATGTGTAATTCAGTAGTCTTCTCGGTAATTGCAGTTGCAGGTGAATGGTTTCTCGCATTTGTTTTTATGGATGCTGTAATTCTGTTGTTATAGCCCAAGCCAATGAACTACTGCTATGTCAGAAATGCTATGACTGTTTCTTACTAATGCGCATCCCATCATGGCCAGGGAAGCGTCATGACCAGGAAAGCTTTTTTCTGATTTAGGCTAACCCGCCTCCTATGTATCTACATCTGTTTTTTCTGGTGACTGTTTTCCTCCTAAGAGTGTGGAATAAGATGGATTTTCCTCTGGTACGATGGATCAGAGGCACAGTTTCAAAGCTTTTCTGAAATGATCCACTTTGTCACCATTTACTCCCATTCTCCAAAATCACTCAGCTGTAATCTGTTATGGCAGCAATAGAAAATACACCAAGGATCACAATTCTACAGTATGTCTCTAATCCAATGGAGACCAAAAATAGATCAAATAAGAGACTGAGAGAGAAATGGCAAGGAACATAAAGACAGCTTCTGTGTATGTAAAGATAAGATGACCAAATAAGAGGCTCAGCTGAAATAGTATCCAGGAGAGATCAATCTGGCCCACGTCTGTTTAGTTAAGATGGAAACACTGGTATGGTGAGAGAGGGAAACAATTGAAAGTAAAACACAGAGAAGGCTTAGGAAATTTTTTTTTCTGTTGCACTCAAATTATTACTTATTCCCTAATGTCTTTAGAATTAAAAATATCAAAATTAGTATATTTTATGAATCTTGATATGTTGTTCCTTTTATCATCTGCTGAAGCTGCAGCTCCAATCCTTTGCAACCTGATGCGAAGGCTGACTCATTGGAAAAGACCCTGATGCTGGGAAAGATTGAAGGCGGGAGGAGAAGGGGAAGACAGAGGATGAGATGGTTGGATGGCATCATTGACTCAATAGACATGAGTTTGAGCAAACTCCGGGAGATGGTGAAGGACAGAAGAGCCTGGCATGCTCCAGTCCATGGGGTCTCAAAGAGTCGGACACGACTTAGCAACTGAACAGCAACGAAGGATTTCTATTGTCTTAGAATATCTCTAGTTTTTCTCTGCACAGGCTTTGACTTCCTGGCATTTGCAGAGCTGCAGTTTCCTGCCTATATGTGAAGATTTTTTTCCACTTCTCTTTTCTTCTGCAGGTTGTATAAATCTCTCTTTTTTCTCCTCTTTCTGTTCTCACCCTACCATTTTTCCTTCCTCCTTTTAATGTGTTTAACTTAGATTTTCTCTTGCTTCTGTTTTTTAAATATATATATATATATATATATATAGCCTCACTTTAACTATAGAGTCAAAGGTTAAAAACAAAGTTTACTAAATTTTATCATATTCTGAGTGTATAAATAGTTACAGCTACTTTCAAAGTTCATTCACAAAATATTCAGTGTTAAAATAAAACTAGTTAAACTATATTCCAGACTCAAGGAAATGTAATGTTATTGTTGATAGCAATATTTTCTTATTTTATTTTTAATAAAGCTATTATAAACTTATCAAAAATAATAACATTAAAATACTTAATATAACAAAATAAAACTGGAACAAAATATAACAGCAGAAAATACAATCTGAAATCCATAATCCATATAATAGTCTTGGGAAAATCAGACATTAATCTACTTTTGTTATGAATTTAGTAGTAGGA
The DNA here is from genome assembly GCF_029407905.1 of Bubalus kerabau. Taxonomy (NCBI): domain Eukaryota; kingdom Metazoa; phylum Chordata; class Mammalia; order Artiodactyla; family Bovidae; genus Bubalus; species Bubalus kerabau. The sequence goes on from NC_073625.1 coordinate 51,866,548, forward strand.
AACAGGGAAATATTGCTATCAGGGAAGAGCAGTGTTTCAGAATTGAAGATAATTTGAAGATTTGGGACAGAAAATGAAAACTAGACAACAGAATCTAACTTAAAGTTTAGAAATTTATAAAATAATAACTTACTTGGAAAAACTAGTGATATCTTTTATCAATAGATTAAACATTGACTAATAGATGATGCTTTTGAACTGTGGTGTTGGAGAAGACCGTTGAGAGTCCCTTGGACTGCATGGAGATCAAGCCTGTCCATCCTAAAGGAAATCAATCCTGAATATTCTTAGGAAGGACAGATGCTGAAGCTGAAGCTCCAGTACTTGGGCCACCTAATGCAAATAACTGATTCATTGGAAAAGACCCTGATGGATTCATTGGGAAAGACTGAAGGCAGGAGGAAAAGGATACAACAGAGGATGATAATGGCTGGATGGTATCACCGACTTGATGGACATGAGTTTGAGCAACCTCTAGGAGTTGGTGATAGACAAGGAGGCCTGGCATGCTGCAGTCCATGGGGTCGCAAAGAGTCAGACACGACTGAGTGACTGAAATGAATAGACAGTGAATTAGAAGATGGAATAGAAGGAAATCCCAAACTAAAGCGTAAAAAAGACAAAAAGACTGAATATAGAGAAAAGACTGTGAGAGGCATATATATATAATGTATAGTGTATTTTGCTTATAACTGGATCTCAGGAAAAAAGGAGATAAAAATGGGATGGAAACAGTATTTGAAGAGATAATAGTTTTGTTGTTGTTGTTCTTCAATCACTAAGTCGTGTCTGACTCTTTGTGATCCCATGGACTGCAGCATGTCAAGCTCCTCTGTCCTTCACTATCTCCTGGAGTTTGCTCAGATTCGTGTCCATTAAGTCAATTATACTATCTAACATATCTAAACAATAGTTTGCTGCTGCTACTGCTAAGTCACTTCAGTCATGTCTGACTCTGTGTGACCCCATAGACGGCAGCCACCAGGCTCCCCCATCCCTGGGATTCTCCAGGCAAGAACACTGGAGTGGGTTGCCATTTCCTTCTCCAATGCAGGAAAGTGAAAAGTGAAAGTGAAGTCACTCAGTCGTGTCTGACTCTTCGCGACCCCATGGACTGCAGCCTACCAGGCTCCTCCATCCATGGGATTTTCCAGGCAAGAGTACTGGAGTGAGGTGCCATTACCTTCTCCGAAACAATAGTTTAGGATTTATCAAAGTTGATGCATCATCTGTTGTGTGAAATGGTACTCAAGAAATGAGTAGAACTGGCCTAAGGTTGAGGTGACTAAAAGATGGGCTTTAGCAGAAATGACCCCAAGATGGAATTAAAGGTACAAAGACTTATGGGAAGATGGCTGTGAGAGAAGAGTGTTGGGGAAGAAGGGAAGAAGGCTAGGAGACTTGTCAGACTTCCATGAGAGTCTCATCAGAGTGAAGAAGATAGACAGACATGTCCCAGGCAGCCGCAGATTGTGGACAGTTTCTCAAGACCATTGGAGATCCTCAATTGTTGACCAGCAAAGGATCTCATGTGTCCTAAGAAGGAGGCCTTCTAATATCTCTCCTGTGCTCAGTCATTGCCTGGGAGCAGCCCCATGGAAAGAGAGGCTTTCCTACCAATGCAGTGTTTGATTTTGGACCATAGCATGGAGTTGGGGCAGGGGCGTCCCTGGTCAATCAAGCCTCCTGTAGATGGAGATCTGAGAAGGAAATTCTTAGGGCTTCTATATGTACAGATGACAATCTGTTAAGACTACAGGTCTCATATCAGGTCCACTGAATCTGAAACTCAATTGCTTCTTTCCCTCATCTCAATATTTCTTAGCTCTTTGATGCTTTTAATAAGGGTCCAAACTGGCCTTCCTTGTGACTCTGTCTTAGTTCTGTCCCTCACTGTCACCATGTCTCCAAATAGTTGTGCAGGTTTCTTTCTGGTTCTAGCCATCAATGGTGTTCAAAAAAATGTCCTGGCTGACAATTTTTCCTCTCCATTGTATCTGAGACACATGTGTAACAGAATGTAATTGAATAACAATAATGGAGGATAAGAAGATATCAGTTCAGTTCAGTTCAGTCACTCAGTCACGTCCAAATCTTTGTGACCCCATGGACCACAGCACGGCAGGCATCCCTGTCCATCACCAACAACTGGGGTTTACCCAAACTCATGTCCATTGAGTCGGTGATGCCATCAATCATCTCATCCTCTGAGAAGACATGGGAACAAGTAAAACCAGTATTTAGTAGGTTCTTTGTTCAAGCCAAAGTTACACCTCTGATCCACTGATAAGAAAAATAATTTTATCTTATGTAACTGCCATTTGAGAAAAGCATTTTCTCTTCATTGGCAGAAGCAAAATACCCAAAGATTATGGCAAGAGGAAACGGAAAGGCTTTCTTGACTATGATGGAATAAGCATTAGTGTAAAACAGTCATAGCATTTCTAACATAGGTGTAGTTCATTGGCCTTGGCTATAACACCAAAATTATAGCATCCATAAATACAATATGGGGAGAAGCACTCCAACTAGAATTATAGAGAAGATTGCTAAGTTACAAGCATGTAAACAAGGGAACACAAATATGGGGAAAATGACCCTGTAGGTTACCACACCTATTGCTGAGAGTATATATAAGCATATCTGTCTAGAAGGTTACATTCAAACTCAGAATCTTCTCACTGTAGCTCAGCTGAACTCACATCTCCTGTCAACATGTCCTACAACTATTGTTCCAGAAACTTCTCCTCCTGCTCCCTTGGGCGCCACCTGAGCTATTCAGGCTCCTCCTGTGGCTCCTCCTTCCCCAGCAACCTGGTTTACAGGACTGACCTCTGCCCTGGCAGTTCCTGCCAGCTGGGTTCCTCTCTCTACAGTCAAGAGACCTGCTGTGAGCCCATCAGGACTCAGACGTTCCGTGTGGTGTCTCGTCCCTGCCAGACATCCTGCTACCGTCGGAGGACCTCCACCTTCTCCATTCCCTGCCAGACAACTCACTGTGGGTCTCTGGGCTGTAAGTCCAGCAGCTGCAGCTCCTTGAGCTCTGGATCCAGAAGGTGCTACTCAGTGGGCTGTGGATCCTGTGTCTTCAGACCCCTGGGCTATGGAGTCTGTGGCTTCCCTTCCCTGGGCTGTGGATCCAGATTCTGGCACCCAATTAATTTTCCCTGCAGAAGTTTCCATTAATCTTGCTACTGACCAACCTGTATATCTAGCTTCTACTGATTAACTTGTAGAAGAGCCAAATTCATTTGAGAAATTTAGATTTTGTACCCTAATTATCTGTTATCTTAATCTGCTCCATTGAAAAGTATTCTAATATTTCCTGATCACTGGCAATTCTTTACCTCTCTAACCCTCAGACTTGGGGTGATAAATTAACTCTGTCAACCTACAAAGTTAATGAGAAATTCAAATTGAATGGTAGATAGAATTTATGGTTTTGCACTTCTCCCAAAGATAGATGGAAGGTCAAATAATTTGATTTTAATAAACTCTTTATTCTGCCATCCAAATATGCTGTGAATGTTGTTATTTATTAGCAATGTGTCAACTAAGATTTGTATTGTCATTGTTTCTGTTAATGGGCTTTGGAGAGCTCAGATTTACGGGGCTATGCACTAATTTTGGTTGTGCTCAGTCATGTCCCAGAGAAGACAATGGCACCCCCACTCCGGTACTCTTGCCTGGAAAATCTCATGGGCAGAGGAGCCTGGTAGGCTGCAGTCCATGGGGTCGCTAAGAGTCGGACACGACTGAGCAACTTCACTTTCACTTTTCACTTTCATGCATTGGAGAAGGAAATGGCAACCCATTCCAGCGCTCTTGCCTGGAGAATCCCAGGGACGGGGGAGCCTGGTGGGCTGCCGTCTATAGGGTCGCACAGAGTCCAACACGACTGAAGCGACTGCTAAGCAGTCGCTTCAGTCGTTTCCAACTCTTTTCGACCCCATGGACTGTAGCCCACCAGTCTCCGTTGTCCATGGAATTTTACAGACAAGAATACTGGTTTTTGTTACTGTTCAGTCACTCAATCACGTCCAGCAGAGTAGCTTGCCATCTCCTACTCCAGACGTTTTTCTTTCTTTAACCAAGAATTTTCCCTGGATGCCCACAGCTTCTACATACAGCCTTACTCTAAAAGAAAATCTCAAGAGATTTGAATATCTTTATCCACACGGTAAACACAGACCATACATCTTGAAAGGCATTATGTACAAGAGCGGTTTTAAGAATGCAGGAATAAAATTTTTGCTTCTGTGATGAGACCTGGGCATGAAGGGTATCAGAATGGAAGACTAGTGTGTGGCTGTACATTTTTAGAGAAAAGGACACCTCTGAGCTTTAGATAATCACCTTGCAGGAATTTTTCTCTCTCTCTCTCTTTTTTTTTTTTTAATTGACTAAATCCCTGTACCCCAATTACTGTTTTCAATCTGCTCAAATTATCACCATTTGTATAAAAAGACAGGCAACAAACTTAGATGAGAAGGAACTAGGCTCAGCAGGTGTGAGGTTGCACCTGGGTTTCTTAAGCAACAGAGAAACAGAATCTAACTGTTCTCAAGAAAGCTCTAATATCATAAAAAATGAATGTTTCAATTGTATATTGAAATAAAATTGAATATTCTTTTTTTAAGTGTTATTCTTCTATCTTACATACAAGTGTTATAGAAAGTAAAGTAGTAACAGAGACAGTACAATGATAACTGAAAATTTAATCTTTATGCAGAACAAGTAGCATTCTATATAGGAAAAATAAATATTTTCCTATTCTTTGTAAGATTTTCAAACATCCCTGAAATTAGGAAATTAGATGCAAATTAGGAAATTAAATTTAGTTGAATGAGATATCTCACTCAACTAAAATCATTGTACTAGCAGGGCCTCATTTCTTCCCAGAGGATCTAGGGGAAAGCCTATTTACTTGTCTTCTTTTTGTTTGTTTGTTTTCTAGTTCAGTTCAGTTCAGTTCAGTTGCTCAGTCGTGTCCGAATCCTTGCGACCCCATGAGTCACAGCACGCCAGGCCTCCCTGTCCATCACCAACTCCCGGACTTCACTCAGACTCACGTCCATCCAGTCAGTGATGCCATTCAGCCATCTCATCCCCTGTCATCCCCTTCTTCTCCTGCCCCCAATCCCTCCCAGCATCAGAGTCTTTTCCAATGAGTCAACTCTTCACATGAGGTGGCCAAAGTACTGGAGTTTCAGCTTTAGTATCATTCCTTCCAAAGAACACCCAGGGCTGATCTCCTTCAGAATGGACTGGTTGCATCTCTTTGCAGTCCAAGGGACTTTCAAGAGTCTTCTCCAACACCACAGCTCAAAAGCATCAATTCTTCGGCGCTCAGCTTTCTTCACAGTCCAACTCTCACATCCATACATGACCAATGGAAAAACCATAGCCTTGACTAGATGGACCTTTGTTGGCAAAGTAATGTCTTTGCTTTTGAATATGCTATCTAGGTTGGTCATAACTTTTCTTCCAAGGAATAATCATCTTTTAATTTCATGGCTACAGTCACCATCTGCAGTGATTTTGGAGCCCCCAAAAATAAAGTCTGACAGTTTCCACTGTTTCCCCATCTATTTCCCATGAAGTGATGGGACCAGATGCCATGATCTTTGTCTTCTGAATGTTGAGCTTTTAGTTCCTCTTCACTTTTTGCCATAAGGGTGGTGTCATCTGCATATCTGAGGTTATTGATATTTCTCCTGGCAATCTTGATTCCAGCTTGTGCTTCTTCCAGCCCAGCGTTTCTCATGATGCAAGTTAAATAAGCAGGGTGACAATATACAGCCTTGATGTACTCCTTTCCTATTTGGAACCAAAGGCCACCCAAATTCTTTAGCCTATGCCCTACTTCCTCCAAAGCCAGCAATGGTGGGTAAAATCCTCCTTGTATTGATATGACTTTGGTCTACTCTTCGCCTTTCTCTTCCATTTTCAAGAATGTTTATAAACACATTGGGCTCACCTGATGATCTCTCTGTTTAGTATCAACTGATTAGCAACTTTAATTCCATTACTACTTTCATTACTCTTGCTATATAACATACCATATTCACAAGATATATGAATACATTTAAGGGACCATTATTCTCCTTGCCAAAATTAGTAAGTAAATTTATAAAAATAACTCAAAGATTGATTGAGTGTAAATAGTGATACGATGAGATCACAAACAATCACTAAAATTTAGTGGTGAAGACAATGAATTTATAATATTACAATTACATCTGAAGTTAAATATAGTATCCCATTTCAGGTTGATAGTCAAAATAAGAAAACTGTATTATATTACAACAGGAAACACATAACTCCTGAGCTGATATTTTGCCATTACCATTCGGGAAACTACCTTTCCTCTGTTCCAAATCTCTGGCATTATAAATTTCCTGGAATACAGATTTTATTCAATCTATATTTCATCAATTAATTTTAGGATAGTGAATAGTATAGTGTTCATTCAGATTTCACTAACTTAATCCTACTCTATACAACTAAGAGCATATCAGCTGGCACTTACCTGGATTCTAGCTTCCTGATTCCTCCTGCTGCGTGCTTCCAAGATGCCTAACACCATGGAAATATGAACCCAGAGTTGTGTGTCCCGAGCTGCTGCCCACACAACTAAAGTTCCAGAAACTGCTGATTATCTGTCTACCGACTTGTTTCCAGTCCTGATTTCTGAGAATAAATATATCCATTTTCCCAGGAAATTTTCTCATGAGTCATTTTTAGGCATCCGATTTCAACAATTTCCATTTATTAATAGTTTTTACCTCGTTAGTGATTACAATGAACAACTGTGTCCTCCCCAAACCCCTTGTGCCCCTTTTTTAAATTAGTCACACCTCAGAACACATAGCCAAACATTTGGCCAGTATTACTATTTTTCACAATATTTTCATTAAAGCTTTACTGTGAGCCAAAATCTGTGCTATGGAAATATACCATTGAATATATTTCTTTAATAAAATTATTTTGTGTATTACTCCATAATGAAAAATGAAAAACAGAGTGAGAAATATATGCTATTTGTTCTAAGTAGAATGAAAGTCTAACAGAGAAAGTGAATGTTATATAAATAATGAGCTGTGAATAAGTCCTTGATGCTATAGTGAGATACGTTGAGCAACATATATCTTATAAGTAAAGAAAGAATTCCCAGAGAAAGAGCATTTGAAATGGGTCTAAAGAATAAGTAGGGAGAAAAAAGATTAAAAAAAAAAAAAGTAGGGACTAGATACGTGGGACATGGAGATCAAGTGTTTTAGCACCAAAGCCTTGATATGTGCACTATAAGATGGAAAGCCATTTTGTTTGGTCATTGAGGGAAAAAGGAAGAATGATTTGAAATTAGGCCAGAAAGATTTAGGAGCTATTTTCTCTAGGTCTTAGGTGTCTAATTCTGCATCACTTACTTCTAAAAGCAACAAGGACTGATTAATTGTTTTTAGCAGAAGTATAATATTGTTGCACAACACATTTTCACCCCTTTTTTAAAAATCACTTTAATACATCCAGTGATTTTAATGCCATTAGTTGAAAATTCATTTTCCACATTTGAATTATTTGACATTTTGTAAAAAGAAATTGATAATATACATGTGAGTCTATTTCAGATCTCTATTCTGTTCCACTGAATGAAAGTGAAAGTGAAGTTGCTCAGTCGTGTCCGACTCTTTGGATCAGTGGACTGTAGCCCACCAAGCTCCTCCATCCATGGGATTCTCCAGGCAAGAATACTGGAGTGGGTTGCCATTTCCTTCTCCAGGGGATCTTCCCGACCCAGGGATTAAACCCAGGTCTCCCACATTGCAGGCAGACTCTTTAACCTCTGCACCACCAGGGAAGCCCTTAAATACAAGAATACAGTCTCTCAGAAAACCTCCTATAGAGACACAGAACTTCGGATCCAAGTACTAACATCAAAGATTTCAAGGGAGGAGAGGAAGCCAGGTTGAAAGAAGAAGGGTAGGAGGCGGGAGAGGGGGGCGAAAGGGGTGGCCTTACAGACATCTCCTGCCACCTACAGATACCCAGGTGTTATGGGACATTTCCCTGGGCCTCCAGAGAAGGGAGGACTGGAACTCGGCCCTACCAGAAATCAGACCAGACCAGAACCAGAATTCGAGTTCTCTGCCAAGAGGAGGTGATCAGTCTCCAATCCTCAGCTCAGGCTGAGGGCCCTTCGACCAGATTCCTGCGTCCAGGACTGGAGGACTAGAAAAACAGGGAAGGATAGGAAGGGTTAAGGAGAGAAAAGAGAGAGGGAAGGGGAGAGAGGTCAATAAAGTCTCTTCTTCCTTACCAGTCGGGGCACTCTGGCCAGTTGTCCGTGTCAGCAGGAGACCAGGGACAAAAGGGTCCCAGTTGCGGCCGCTGGGTCTGGTCCATTGGCAGGCAAGCTGGCCCCTGAGTACCCCGAGTGGTCAGGATGTCAGTCTCAGTGAAGAAGAGTCCCCACCAGATTCGCCATTTGTTGCAGGAAGGCGGATCCCCTTCCAGGGCCGAAAACCAGGCTCTTGTCTAACACTCAGAAATGAATTGTCCGAGGAGACACACGTGCTGACAAAGCAAGAGATTTTACTGGGAAAGGGCACCCGGGTGGAGAGCAGTAGGGTAAGGGAACCCAGGAGAACTGCTGAATAATCACCTATAATTTTCTCAGTACCAAAATACATTGATGTATCCTTATATTAAGTCCTGAAATGATATAATAAAAGTCTTTCAAATTTAATTCTCTTTTTGAAAGTTGTTTTGTCTATTCTTACTCTCCCATATAAATTTCAGTCGATCTTTCAGATTCTATAAAATGCCTCCCAGCATTTTTGTCCAGAATGTATTGAATCTATCAATATACATTAAGATGTAATGAAAGCGTTCAACCCATGTTATGTATCTCTATTTGAGTTTTATTTAATTTCTTTCTGAAATATTTTATAAGTATTAATATGGGAATCTGGAATCATGAAATGTACTTCTAGATTACATATTTTGTTTTTAAAACATATTTTAGACTTAATTGTTCAAGTAATGTTGGTTTTATATATAGAAATAAAATAGTTTTCTATAGTAATTTCATACATTCCTTAGGATGTTTTGTGTAGACAATCATTCCGCCTGTGAATAAAGACAACTTTCTTATTCTCTTGGTGATATTTTATGCCCATTATTTGTTTTTCTTGCCTTACTGCTCTGGCTAAGACATATAGGACAATGATGACTAGAAATGTGGGAATATGTTACTGTAGCTGAATTTGTGTGTATTTATATGCTTGAGTAGTGTCCTACCTTCTCTGTTAACAGCAGTTAATAAATATGTATCTTTTTGCTTTTAAGTCTGGGGTTTATATTACCAACTTGTATCTGAGCAGAGGAGTGAATGAAAGCTGACTAATAGTACTTACCTAGTTCACTTGGGTGGAGAAGGCAATGGCACCCCACTCCAGTACTCTTGCCTGGAAAATCCCATGGACTGAGGAGCCTGGTAGGCTGCAGTCCATGGGGTCGCTAAGAGTCGGACACGACTGAGTGACTTCACTTTCACTTTTCACTTTCACGCATTGGAGAAGGAAATGGCAACCCACTCCAGTGTTCTTGCCTGGAGAATCCCAGGGATGGGGGAGCCTGGTGGGCTGTCATCTCTGGGGTCACACAGAGTCTGACATGACTGAAGCAACTTAGCAGCAGCAGCAGTTCACTTAGGAGGCATTTGCAACAAAATGCCTGCTCTCTTATCCTCATAAGCCTGAAATCTCCGTTTTCAAACTCTTTAGATTAGGAAATGGGACCTTTGCATATTGCATTTTGCTAACTAAATGTCTTCTAATTTTTAACTGCCATACTCACTGTACCATATTATCTTTATTGCCTCACTGTTTAAATTTCACCGTAATTCATTTTAGCTCCAATTTCAAAAGATGAAAAGAAAATTTTTATTTGGTGATGGAATAATTATAAAGGAAAGGGCATTTAAATGAATCTAAAAGTTGGAATTGTCTTAAATATCAAAAACAAAGAGCCATGAGAATAGATGAAGGAAAATAGATGAAGCTGAAGTGAAACGACCAAGTAGACGGTAAAAATACACAATTGTGATCAGGGGAGAACAGAAGTTCAGTTGGTTTGCAGTAAAAGGAGAAATTTATGCAGAAATGAGAGACAGAGGTAGCAAAATATGATGGGTATGTGTAGGTATACTGACTTCATTAATTAAGGTTTTGTTATTTCTGTTCAAATTGGTGCAGTTATCTAATTGGGTACTGTGGCTCCAGTCTCCATCTGGATAAAACTATTTTTACTTATTCTCCAGACTGAGCTTATAAAATACTTTCTCTTGGAAGCTTTGTTCGCATATCTGACATCTCAGATTGTTATTAAGATCTTGTTGTTAATTGTACTTATATAAGATGTTCATTTACAGCTTTAATTACCATTGCAATTAAATCATTATTTGATTAGCCTTGATAGTTGGTAAGTTCAGAGAAATGGAAACCCATTTTAAAATTAATTTTAAACTTTTCTTAACATAGAGAATAATATGAATGAATGTGTTCTCCCTGAAAAAGAATGTAATAAAACATTTGTTTATCACACAATTTGTTCATCAAGTATTTTATAAGAATAGAGTTGAAAGAATATTATTTTGTGGACTCACAGGTGCTGACAAGATGTTTGACAGGGTACTACTGAGGCATGACTAATAAAAAAATATGGGAATTAAGGTTGGGAGAGAACAAAGCTGTTATCTATAATCACTAAAGTGACAAGAGTAAATAAATAGAAATTGGTGAAATCAATTGCATGGAAATGACTCATGATGAGTTTCCTGGGAAACTGAATAAATTAATCCCTAGAAGTAAGAACCACATGCTGGCTGGTAAAAAGATGACTGGCAATTCCTGGAAATAAAGTAGCTTAGGCAGCAGGAGTTTGGGAACATAACTTCTGAATTCAAATTTCACAGACCCACTGAGTATAACATTTGGACAAGGAATACAGCAGGAGGAAATCAGCTTAGTAGGGGCAGGATCTACAAGAGAGATAATGGGAATCTGGTAGAGAGAAGGCTGCTTTTGCAGGGAACTGAAGACCCAGAATCACTGTTGCTTGGACAGAGACCCTTACCTTGATCTTGATAAATTCAGAATGTTAAAAAAGATTTGAGTCTGGCCTTTGTAGCCCAACACTGCTTTCAATCTCAGACAGAGTTTTGAGTGAAGTAGAAAAAGAATAGCTTTATTGCTTTGCCAGGCAAAGAGGGCCACAGCCATCTAATGCCCTCAAAACTGTGTGTCCGACCGCGGGCGGGGGAGGGTTGCGAGGCGTTTTGTAGTCAAGGAGCAGGGTGGCTGAAAAGGCTCAGGGTGCCTGCATATCCCTCATTCCTTCAGTCCAGAGATCTTCTGGCATCAGGTGATGATGAGATAAACCCTCTCTGTAATGAAGAGTGCTTCATCAAGTAGGTGACATCTTCCATTTGATGAGGTTTTTAACTCTGCAAAAGAGTTCAAAGATATCGTTTTATGTATCCCTCAAGGAGGGGTTTCACAGAGCAGGACTTTGCCCCAAGGCTGCACTATTGTTTCTTGGCTTCTCCTCCCTTGTCTCTGCATTCCCCCTCCCTTCCCTGACTAGCAAATGTTTGAACATGCCCCCTGGAACTCAAAGAAGGGGACACAGAAAGACTTCTGTGCCCAGAACCCCCCAGGGTACTGCTTGGTTTCAGGGATATGAACTGGCTGTTTCTAGAGCAGCCTTTGTATGGGACTGCACCAATTTCTGGAGAAATAATGACACAATTTTTACACTTTGCTTTTTACATCTTTAAGGATATAAAGCAGTAGTATACTTAACTTCAGCACCAGTTGTGATATTACAAATGTACTCTTTCCAACATTGTAATTTCTAGTTGTGTGTTAGTACATCACTGTCAGTAGCTCAGTCGTGTCTAACTCTTTGCAACCCCATGGACTGTAGTTCATCAGGCTCCTCTGTCCTTGAAATTCTCCAGGCAAGAATACTGGAGTGGGTTACCATGCACTCCTCCAGGGATCTTCCCCACCCAGGGATTGAACCCAGGTCTCTCGCATTGCAGGCATATTCTTTACCATCTAAGCCACCAGGGAAGCCCTATTATATCACTTTATTGCTGTTCAATTATTGTTGAATATATCCTTGACTTTTTTTTTTAAGGAAGCTTGCTTTTTAACTAGAGAATTTCTAGTGATCAGAGAAACACTTTCACATCTGAAATATGCAGCTGATTTCTAATCATCAGAGACCCTCCTAAGCCAAAGAAGGGAATTGCATGTGGGGATAACTTGAATTATTACATTTTCAAAAATTATGGATGCTATAGACAAAATAAGACTGTGTTCACAGGGGAGCAATATGACATTACTATTTCAGTTTCTGTCAGTAGATGCCAAATTAAATTTTCTGTTTTCTTTCATTATTTTTTTTCCCTTTAGATTTCCCAGCAACAGTTTAAGAACCCTGAAAATCTCCCAGGCATTCTGATAGCAGTAATGATGATGATGATAATGGGGAAGAGAAGAAGAGAGAGAGATGGCTGAATATCAGGAGAGAGAATGAGATCACGTAGCAGAACTGAAAATGCATTAAAATGAAGCTTAGGAGTCAGGTGTTCTGTTGTTAGCCTTAACATTAACTTTTCTTTGAGATCTAGAAACAAATAATTCTAGTTCTCAGGTTTTACATCTATACAATAAGTAAGATCTACTCGGGGATCTATACAGTGATTTGTGTCTTATATTTAATCCACCTTAGGAAGAGAGTAGAGCATTTTCATGTCCTTAAAGAAATGTCATCTTTGGCAAGTCTGATTCTCTTTGAGCCTCTCTTTTCTCTTATGCTAAAAGGACCTTAAATGTAATGAGTGAATTCCTCACAGACCCGTTCGAAGATATAATGAAATAAGGCATGGGAAGTTTCTTTAGATTCCTTGGCTGTGGACAAAGATAAGCACTTATTTTTACACTTGGCTCATTTGCAAGTTGTATTTTTATATATTTATAAAAGCATAGAAAGTAACTATAAAAAAATCAAATTTCATGGTGAGGTGCAACCAAAACAGACATATGGGCCGCTCTAGAAGCTCATTTTCAGCTGCTTTGAGTTTGAGACTTGGGAAGGCATCAAGATGAAACCCATCCCTTCTGAACCTAAACCCTTCCAGAGCTGCCCGTATATCTGTTTTGGTGGGGCTAGTGATAAAGAACATACCTGCCAATATGGTAGACATAAAAGACATGAGTTCAGTCTCTGACTCAGGAAGATCCCCTGGAGGAGGGCATGGCAACCCACTCCAGTATCCTTTCCTGGAGAGTCACATGGACAGAGGAGCTGGGCCGGCTAGAGTCCTTAGGGCTCCAGATAGTCAGAAACGACTAAAGCGACTTAGCACACATGTATGTATCTAGGTTGAGTGATAACCTCCTTACATATACATTAGAGAAATTATGCAAGTAACTGGTTATTGAAATGCTAAATTCAGAAACTTTTGCCAACCAAAATGGGGTAAATCAATTTTAGTTATTGAAAGCTCATAGACATTCTATTTTCAAGCTTACAAATTTAAACTAGTCCTTTATTTACTTTTTTTAATGTGAACCAAATCATGTGAACTAAATTATTTCCTTACTTTCTTAATTCTGTACTTCTGCAGAAATAGACACATAGTAAATTGCTCATGAGTGAATTCAGCTCTCCTCTGCTTACGAGATTAATAGCCAGAGAAAGTTATGACTTCAAACTATGAACTTCCAGGAAATTACCACATTAACACACTTAAAATTCTGAAGATATTAGTTAAGGACTTGGACACACTTAGAATTTCAAAGCCCATTCACAGGGGAATATTGATCTCTCATTTTAATTGTTCAAATAGACAAGAGAACAAAATTAGAAAAGCAACAGATAACAAACCACCACATTATTTTTGGATTAAGGGGTTTATTACATTTAATTCATGTGAATTTCATTTGGAGGAGAAAATTCTATCACAAATGCTGGCATTAGACCTTATATTTGGGCTTTTGTTCAACTTACTGCTGGCAATAAATTTTTAAAAGTTTAAAAATCAGTTGATATACGATAAAAGTAAACTACAAAATTTTAAATAAAAAACCTCATGTAACTGTAAACTAATTAATACTATTCATAACAATTTAAATACCAAAGAAAAAACCACAATGGAAATTGAAAATATTTTAAAATGCATGATAATGATGGTACAACCCAGTAAAATTTTAAAGATACAGCTGTGTAGAAGGAAAATTTTAGATTTTAATGCATATGTGATAGTTCATATTCTTGTACCTGGGGCTTGGCTCAGATGGTAAAGAATCTGCCTGCAATGCAAGAGACCTGGGTTTTATTCCTGGGTGGAGAAGATCCCCTGGAGAAGGGAATAGCTACTCACTCCAGTATTCTTGCCTAGAGAATTCCATGGACAGAGAAGCCTGGCAAGCTACAGTCCACAAGGTTGCAAAGAGTCAGACATGACTGAGCAACTAACACTTTCAGAATTCAAGAAAACGTGAAGCTTTAGTACTTTATACTGAGGAAGTCAGGCAAAATAGCAATTTAAGCCAAAAATAAATTTAAGATAGAAATTACAAGGACAGAAATCAATGAAATAGAAGTCAAACATAAAACAGAGAAAACCAAGGTAAAATTTAGATTTTGAGAAAATCAACAAAATCAATTATTTCATTTTTTAAAAGAAATGTCATGTGAATAAAGAAGTGAACAATAACTTCATAGAATTTACATAATTATTTAAGAAGCTACTCATTTTTCTATATTCTAAAGCAGAAATTTTTTTAATTTTCTCCAGCAATTGAGGTAAATATCTTAGCCTTCCTCATTGTATCTGTTTTACAAACACTTCTTCAAAATAGCCCTCTTGTCAAACTTGAGTAATCAAATAATGAATAAGGAGCAGAACTACTCTTGAACAAGGTGAAAAATTAATAAATTTGTTTTTAAAAGCTGCAGAATCTTAGTTCATATCCTGTGCACCAAAGAGGCTTTTAACTTCATTCTCTCCCAGTTTATTTTCATCTCTAATTATACATTTGTATTACAGTGAATGATAAAGGACTCTTCCCAGACTTTTGGATCCTGGTTAACCCAGCTCCAATCTTGTACTGGTTATTGCTGTACAGAGTAGGCTTCCAGGAGAAGATTATTTTCTCAAGGAAAAAAGCTGAATTATTTGTCAATATCATAGAACTGGATGACTTCAAAATATATGTGCTCTTTACTATAGAAATATTGATTTTCAATATTTAGTCTGTGACTCTGCATTCCTTAGATATGGACACAATTATTTGATATAAGAAGTGTTGTCCATAGTTTATAGCACATTTCAACTGCACCCACTTCTAGAAACTGTTAATCAAATTAGCCACAGTCTAATTAATTATTTTATTTTTTAGAATAAAAGTTTTCTAAAAATGTTTTCTGCTGGGGTCCAGCCCTGGCTGATCCAGGGAGTTCAAAGCGGGGATGGCGTAGGCGAGGATCAGGATACAATAGCTTCAATTAGATATTAATTAAAGATGTAAAGAGTAATAGAATGAGGATAGCTCAATAGGAAAAATCAGTGGAGAAAAGAGGCTGAGTAGCTTGGTTTACACAGGAGACCAATAAAACTTCAAGACAAGAAGCTTGCACCACTTACGTAGGCCGCAGGCGTCCTTCCGTTCTCCCGAAGGAGAGGAGACACTGAGGCCTCCCCAGTCGGATCTTAGAAGCCCAGGCAAAATTAGTAAGCTTGGTGGGTTCAGCACTCCAGATGGAGACTCAGCCAGAGTGAGAGAGAGAGAGTGACATGGGGAGACCAGTATTTTGAGAAACTGATCCCAATTCTTTATTTTCCATGGTCTACTTTTATACACTGAGATGTTATGCAAAAGTCACGTGGGGTTGGCAGTCCTGACTTTTATCAAAGTCAGGTGCTTCACACAAATGTATACAGAGGTCTTAGGGGTGTTACATCATCTTCTGGCCAGGGGGCCTGCTGACAATTTATCACCCTCTCCTTGTGACAGCGGTCAGTCAACCAGGACAGTTATTTCTCCAGGGGTGATTATTCTTAAAACAGACACCACCCAAATAAAGTTACATTCCTATAGGGTGAGGGTATAGTGGGTTTTAGTTAAGGAAAGAATTTACTTAGCCTAAGGTCTAACGTGATTTATATCAAAGGTTAATACTTATTTCTTCTATATATTCATTAATGTGTGTAAGGGCAGGGGATGTGGAGACTTAGCAACAAGCATTGGCTCAACAAATGAAAAACCCTTCACCAATACAATTTCTAATCAGCCCATTATACTTATACTAATGGTTTTCTAACTTTTCTAAGGGACCTGTTTTTAGAAGGTTTAAAGCATCTTGTGCATCTCACGGTTGGGAGGCTGTGAGCAATCACATGTGGCCGGACAAGCCTGTCAGGCAGGCTAGAGAACCTTCAGAGGAGTTTGTAGGTTAAAACACTCTTATCACACCCAGGAGTTTTTATTAACTGGAGCTCTAAGTTAACTCCTTCTCCGAAAGAGGTGGTGGGGGACAGCCCCCCGTAAAGTCAGAGGTGTAGATGAGAGCACAAAGTAGTAAAGTAGGCAGGCTCTGGTTATGGGGGTAGATGCTCGAGGATTTCCAGGGGGACTCCTGAGGTTCGACCCTGCCTTTGCATATGTCGAGCCTCCTTCCTCATGACCTTTGCCACGGGCTGAGTGCCTCACTCTGGCCCCCAACAGTTTTCATTTCTCCTTTATTTTTGAGGGATATCTTGAAATGAAGTAAAATCCTAGGTTGACTTTTTAAAATTTTAAATCCTTAACTTGCTGTTTGAGAATATCTGTTAGGCTTTTTATGTCCATATCTCTTAAAATTTCTCATAGATTTATCAATTATATCCATATTTTTCTTAAATAACTCACCTGTCCATCACTATCATTTCAGTCTATGCCAACTAATTATAATATGTGTGTTTAAGGTGAATTTGTTCCTATTGATTGTTATTCTTTTGTTGGGGGGGGAGGAATAACATTTTGATATTTTTGGTAATATTTTATTGCATTACAGACATTGTATATAAAAGAGTAGTGTATTTTGTAAATATTTATCTTTTTATATACATATGATTGCTTTCATACACTGTGGCCATAAAATTACATGATTGATACATTGTTGATCAGCTGCTCAGTTCTGTCTGACTGCTTGTGACCCAATGGACTATAGCACTCCAGGCTTCAGTTTCCTTCACTATCTCCCAGAGTTTGTTCAAACTCATATCCATTGAGTCGATGATTCCATCCAACCATCTCATCCTCTGTCGCCCCCTCCTCCTCCTGCCCTCAATATTTCCCAACATCAGGGTCGTTTATAAGGAGTCAGCTCTTCACATCAGGTGGCCAGAGTACTGAGCTTCAGTTTTAGCATCAGTCCTTTCAATGAATATTCAGGGTTGACATCCTTCAGAATTCACTGGTTTGATCTCGTTGCTCTCAAAGGGACTCTCAAGAGTTTTCTCCAACACCAGTTTTTTGACCCAATTCTCACATCTGTACATGACTACTGAAAAAATCATAACTTTGACTATATGGACCTTTATCAGCAAAGTGATGTCTCTGTTTTTTAATATGCTGTCTAAGTTTGTCATAGCATTTCTTCCATTGAGCAAATGTCTTTTAATTTCATGGCCGCAGTCACCATCCACAGTAATTTTGGAGCCCAAGAAAATAATGTCTGCCACTGTTTTCATTTTTTCCCCATTTATTTGTGATGAAATGGTGGGATCGGATGCCATGATCTTAGTTTTTTGACTGTTGAGTTTTCAACTAGCTTTTTTACTCTCACCTTCATCAGGGGGCTCTTTAGTTCCTCTTTGCTTTCTCCCATTATAATGGTGTCATATGCATACATGAGGTTATTGATATTTCTCCAGGCAATCTTAATTTCAGCTTGTGCTTCACCCAGCCTGACATTTCTCGTGATGTACTCTGCATGCTAGTTAAATAAGCATGGTGACAGTATGCAGTCTTGATGTACTCCTTTCCAAATTTGGAACCAGTTCATTGTTCCACGTCTGGTTTTAACTGTTGCTTCTTGACATTCATACAGGTTTCTCAGGAGGCAGATCAGGTGGTCTGGTATTCCCATCTCTTTCAGAATTTTCCAGTTTGTTGTGATCCATACAGTCAAAGGCTTTAGTGTAGTCAATGAAGCAGAAGTAGATGTTTTTCTGGAATTATCTTGCTTTTCCTATGGTCCAACAGATGCTGGCAACTTGATCTCTGGTTCCTCTGTCTTTGCTAAATTCAGCTTGGAAATCAGGTAGCTCTCAGTTCACGTACTGTTGAAGCCTAGCTTGAAGGATTTTGATCATCACCTTGATAGCATGTGAAATGAGTGTATATATACACACAAATATATGTGCAAAAATATTTTGATGTAATGTTTTCCAGAGATTGCAAGCCCTTTTTTCTTCATGTTAGAAAGGTAATGGGCTTATCAATAAGCTTCCTCAAAAAATTAAATTAGGTAAGCACTGTCTTCAATTTAAATGTGGTTGATTGAACCTCTAGTTTGCCTACACTTAGACCAGATACACTGCCACTCCCTAAGCTGAGCCATTATTATATTTTATTTCAGATGGGAGATATACTGGCCAATAGTTTCAGAATGCTTTAGTTTACCTTTGAATTCATTTGAGTTTTGCCCATTATTTTACTGTATTTTACAGTTTTCAAATTTTCATTTTTATATATACATTCTCATACTCTGTCAAAATTCTTAAATTTATCACTAACTTCTCAAGAAAAATAGCCACAATTATTTGTGTGTATATTTCTAATATGTCCATTATCTGGCCCTCTTTTAGACTTATTTGTCACTTCATGGCAAATAAATGGGGAAACAGTGGAAACAGTGTCAGACTTTATTTTGGGGGGCTCTAAAATCACTGCAGATGGTGATTTCAGCCATGGAATTAAAAGACGCTTACTCTTTGGAAGCAAAGTTATGACCAACCTGGTGCTAAGTCGCTCAGTTGTTTCTGACTCTGTGCAACCCTAGAGACGGCAGCCCACCAGGCTCCGCCCTCCCTGGGATTCTCCAGGCAAGAACACTGGAGTGGGTTGCCATTTCCTTCTCCAATGCATGAAAGTGAAAAGTGAAAGGGAAGTTGCTGAGTCGTGTCCGACTCTTAGCGACCCCATGGATTGCAGCCCACCAGACTTCTCCATCCCTGGGATTTTCCGGGCAAGAGTACTGGAGTGGAGTGCCATTGCCTTCTAGACAGCATATAAAAAACAGAGACATTACTTTGTCAACAAAGGTCCGTCTAGTTAAGGCTATGCTTTTTCCAATAGTCAGGTATGGATGTGAGAGCTGGTCTATAAAGAAAACTGAATGCAGAAGAATTGATGCTTTTGAACTGTGGTGTTGGAGAAGACTCTTGAGAGTCCCTTGGACTGCAGGGAGATTCAGCCAGTCCATCCTAAAGGAGATCAGTCCTGGGTGTTCATTGGAAGGACTGATGTTGAAGCTGAAACTCCAATACTTTGGCCACCTGATGTGAAGAACTGACTCATTTGAAAAGACCCTGATGCTGGGAAAGATTGAGGGAAGGAGGAGAAGGGGACGACAGGATGAGATGGCTGGATGGCATCACCGACTCAATGGACATGAGTTTGGGTAAACTCCAGGAGTTGGTGATGGACAGGGAGGCCTGGAGTGCTGCGGTCTATGGGGTTGCAAAGAGTCAGACACGACTGAGTGACTGAACTGAACTGTAGACTTTTTTGTACTCTGTGTTAACTCTTGGTTTGTTCTTTTCTAGCCCTTTTGTAGCACTGATCATTTTTAATCAATTACTATAGGTAATTGAGGCTCTTAATGGATCTATCTGCAGAGGAATTTACTTTGGATGAACCAAGCTGTTGTAAGATTGCTAACATCATATCATCAAAATCAATGCAATTATGTCTATGGCCAAATGACCCTGAACGTGTCTGGTCTTGTCTAATTTGAAGTACCCAATCTGATGATGACAAAAGTTTTATTTGGTAATGGGCTTCCCTTGTGTGTAAAGAATCCTGTGGACAGAGCAACCTTTTGGGCTACTATGGGATTCTCCAGGCAAGATTACTGGAGTGGGTTGCCATTCACGTCTTCCGTGGATCTTCCTGACCTAGGGATTAAACCAGGGTCTCCTGCATTACAGGCAGATTCTTCACCTGCTGAGCCACCAGGGAAGCCCTTCATCATGTTACACTTCTACATATAAAATACAAAGGTGGTTAGTAAAAATATTTATTTTACAATGCATGCAAAGTCATTTAGAATAGATGAGAAATCTAGTGAAGACTATCATCAAAAATCTTTTCCAGTAAATTGACTAGATGGAAAGGAAAACTAAGATTAATGTCTTTCAAAATGCAAACTTCAAAATGATGGACTAACATGAAGCCATTAGAAATGTTGTCCAAACCTATTTACCAAATTAATTAATAACTCCATTACAAATTAATTGCCCAAATGTTCCTGGAATATACCAGACAATTTCTATCTCTGTGCTTCATCCATTTAATTTTATTTTTCCAAATTTTCTCTAATTCAATTCTATACTACTTCTGTTTTAGCTTTCATAACAGCCTCCCTCTTTTGGGAAAATTGTGAACAACAGTTTCTCTGTGAGACTGGGATGTTTGGCCAGATTTTGACTCCCTTTGAACTTCCATTGCCTCATGCTTAGGAAAAAAAAAATGTATCACACAAAATTTACCTTCCTCTGAGTACTATTTAAAATTCTGAAGAAATAATGACTTGAAAGTCTCTTTGAACATTTATTTACCTCAACACAAAGATAATGGTGCTTTATTATCAGATTTGCCTGCTTTTCAAACTGTCTGACTGTGTATCATTTTCTGGAATCTGTGTCTTGTTAAAAAGATTAGCACATGACTATAAAAAAGCAAAGAATATCCATTTTTGCTGACATAAAGGTTGTGATGATTCTCAGCCATATATAGTTTGAGCCATTGGAAAGCATAGAGATAAAAGCCCACACATCCTGAATCAAAATTCTTCACAAGAAGAATAATTGGCTTCCTTCTTACATGCTGTAAAGAAATGAATTTCATGGAAAAGTACTCACCAAGATTCACGAATCTGATCACTTTTACCAACCAACTTTGGATGAACTTAATGGAAGTTACTTTAGATTTATATTTAGTATTTTCTGAAAATATACTGCCACAAGTTAGATGTATATTTTTGTTTTATGTACAAATCTAGCAGTATATCTAAATTTTATTCTTTCTCTCTGCATTCCATATATATCCACTAACTTTTGTTCTTTTCTTTTCCTGTGAAGAAAGATCTAGGACCTCATGTGATTTAAATAATGAGGCTTTTATAGCTTTTGAGGGACTTCCCTGGTGGCGCTAGTGGTAAAGAACCCACTCGCTAGTGCAGGAGACAGAAGAGACACGGGTTCCATCCCTGAGTCAGGAAGATCCCCTGGATGAAGGAATGGCAACCCACTCCAGTATTCCTGCCTGGAGAATCCCATGGCCAGAGGAGGAGCCTAGCAGGCTGTAGTCGATAGGGTCACAAAGAATCGGACATGACTAAAGTGACTTAGCACATAGCACATAACTTTTGAGATGCTTATTCATACCAATTCATATAAAAAGGTTAAAAGAAATCTAAATGACAAATTTTTTATCTCAAATTCTTCAATCTTTATTATCCCAAAGTTTGTATTATAAAACAAATTAATCTTTTACATTTATAAATCCAATAAACAGTAAAAGAAACTCCTGATCAATAATTAACTAATAATAATGATAACAATACCATATATGGATACCAGAATAAGTGTGTTTATTTATATGTATGTTAGTTGCTCAGTCATGTCTGACTCTTTGTGACCCTGTGGACTGTAGCCCACCAGGCTCCTCTGTTTATTTGCTTAAGATAATTAAATAATGTTGAATTATGAAGTATATTTAATAATTGGGTGATTTCCATCACCAGTGCAGCTATATGATTTAAAGTTTAGGTTTATTACTTACTTTTACATTATAAGTTCATTTCAGTTCAGTTCAGTCGCTCAGTCATGTCCGACTCTTTGCGACCCCATGAATCGCAGCACACCAGGCCTCCCTGTCCATCACCAACTCCTGGAGTTCACTCAGACTCACGTCCATCGAGTCAGTGATGCCATCCAGCCATCTCAGCCTCTGTCGTCCCCTTCTCCTCCTGCCCCCAATCCCTCCCAGCATCAGAGTCTTTTCCAATGAGTCAACTCTTTGCATGAGGTGGCCAAAGTACTGGAGTTTCAGCTTTAGCATCATTCCTTCCAAAGAAATCCCAGGGCTGATCTCCTTCAGAACGGACTGGTCGGATCTCCTTGCAGTCCAGATCTCCTTGCAGTCCAAGGGACTCTCAAGAGTCTTCTCCAACACCACAGTTCAAAAGCATCAATTATTTGGCACTCAGCTTTCTTCACAGTCCAACTCTCACATCCATACATGACCACTGGAAAAACCATAGCCTTGACTAGACTTTTACATTGTGCAAGAACCAATTTCTAAATGAGGCTGGGTGGTCTACAGATGGGTGAACAAGTCTTTGGGACCACATAAAGTGTTTTTTCTTATGAGATTTAAGAGTTTACATTTTTCAAAAATATCTATAATTTAATCTCTAGAAGCCAGATCCACAGATTAGCCAAAAATCAAGATAGGTTGAGTGGCAGGATCTTGATCCATAGCCCACGGTAGGGGAACCTCAGACTCCATAACCCAGGGGTCTGAAGCCACTGGATCTACAACCCAGTAAGTAGCAGCTTTTGGATCCAGGGTTCAGGGAGCAGTCCTTGCTGAACCTAAAGCCCAGAAACCCTAGGTGAGTTCCAAACAAATTTAATTCTGTTCCAGCCCCAAAGAAGGGGAAGAACCTAAATTTTAAAATAAAAATAAAATAAAAATTGCTTAAAAACTAAGTCATTAAAAAATTAAGCCCCCTCCCTTAGCAATAAATACTGAAATGATATATACACATGAGGCTCAGGAAGGAGGCAAGAAGGGGAACCTTGGGGACTCTATCCCATGGCAAGGTGCCAACCCTTCTACCAATTCCACACTCTTTGCCAAAACATAGAAGAGCAAGCAAAGAGGCAGGAGAGATATTCCACGAACATGTGTAGCCCCAGAGAGAGCTGAAACGTAATACAAGACACAAGTGTCTTACAGGGCAGGGACTGAAGAATGTGGAGGTCCTTGGGTGGTAGCAGGATGTCTGGCAGGGACTGGACATCACATAAGATGTCTGGGTCCTGATGGGCTCACAGCAGATCTCCTGACTGTAGAGAGATGAGACCAGCTGGCAGGAGCTGAGAGAGCAGAGTTCAGCACTGTAGACTAAGTTGCTGGGGAAGGAGGAGCCTGAATAGTGCAGGTGGTCCCCCAGGAGCAGGAGGAGAAGTTTCCAGAGCAGTAGTTATAGGACACATTGACAGGAGATGCAAGGACAATTTCTACCTCCTGGACTGTGGCATTTATACACTCTTAGCAATAGCCATTAACAACTACAAGGTCATCATTTCCACATTTCTACTCCCTCATTTGCATGATGTTCTCTCAATCATCATTTCTGTAAGTTCAGCTGGCTAGTTTCCTACACATTGTACTTATGCGTGAGAAAAGTGAAAGTGAAAGTGAAGTCGCTCAGTCATATCCAACTCTATGCGACCCCATGGTCTGTAGCCCACCAGGCTCCTCTGTCCATGGGATTCTCCAGGCAAGGATACTGGAGTGGGGTGCCATTTCCTCCTCCAGTTATTATGAGTGCTGTAATAATTTTCATTATAACACAAACCCAGTAAACTACTCATGTCACAAAGGTATGTCCCTTTTGTATTCATGACCACCCCATTGTGGTCAGGAATGTCCCTTCATTTCTTCCTGGTATATGCTGCATGTGTATCTGAGTCTGGTTTTGCTGGAATATGCAGTTCTTCTAAGGGTGAAGATTGAAATGGTACCATCTTTCATTTTTATTTGGTCAGAGGCATAGCTTTGGCCTTCAAAACAGCCTTCTAAACATTGAACCTGCTAGTGACATTCATTTATTTCCTCCAAGATTAATTTCCAAGTATTAAAATTAATGTAGAGACCTCACAGCCAATGCAAAAGCCTCAACCCTGTTACAAATTGACTGAAGGAGTAACAGGAACAGAGGGAACCCTAGATGAGCATTTGGAAGACACAAGACCAATCAATAGGAACACTCACAAATGGAGACCAATCTGAGCCTCTCAGAGGAAACTCAGGTAATGACTCTACTGAGGTGTATGTGTGTGTGTGTTAGTCACTCAGTCATGTCCAAATCTTTGTGACCCCATGGACTGTAGCCCACCAAGCTCCTCTATGCATGGGCTGCTCCAGGCAAGAATACTGGGGTGGGTTGCCACTCCCTTCTCCATGGGATCTTCCAACCCAGGGACAGAATTTGGGTTTCTTGTGAATTCTTTACCATCTGAAGCCCTCTGTTGAGGTGAGTAGAAGTAAATGACAAAGGACAGAATGACACATTCAGGTTTCTCCTCTACCTGATTTCAAACCTATGATTTACTGAATAAATATTATTCAAATCAAAAGTTTCAAATGGATTAACTTTATGAATTTTGAAATATATTTTGCCTTTTTGCTATCCACATTTACAGTACAACCAGATATGTTGCTCTTCTAGAAAAGTGCCAGTTAGACACTGCAGCCCCATCATGTAGGTGACTACATTTCCTCCCTGTTAAACATCCTCTTTCTTCCTTAGACCACTTTCTTAAGGTTATTTCTTTAGTGCAGGATACCTGAATGTATCTTTTGTGTTATCTCTCTAAAAGCACTAAAGGGGAATTCCCTGGCAGTCCAGTGCTTGAGACACCATGCTTCCACTGTAGGGTCACAGGTTGATACATGGTCAGAGAACTAAGATGCAATATACCATGTGGACAAAAAAAAAAAAAAAAGAAAGAAAGAAAAACCTAACACTAAAGGTGCAAAGTTTCTCTGGTGACTCAGATGGTAAAGAATTCGCCTACAATGTAGGAGACCTGGGTTGCATTCCTGGATTGAGAAGAGCCCCTGGAGAAGGGAATGGCTATGCACTCCAGTATTCTTGCCTGGAGAATCTCATGGACAGAGGAACTTAACTGGCTACAGTTCAAGGTGTCAGAAAGAGTTGGATGTGACTAACACTTCCACTTCCACTTGCTGGGATTCCTGGGTGGCTCAGATGGTAAAGAAACTGCGTGCAATGTGGGACACCCAGGTTCAATCCCAGGATTGGGAAGATCCCCTGGAGAAGGAATGCACAACCCATTCCAGTATTCTTGCCTGGCAAATTCCATGGACAGAGGAGCCTGGTGGGCTGCAGTTCATGGCATCGCAGAGTCAGAATGATTGAAGCAACTAACACACACACAAACAGTAAAGGACTTTCTTCATGTAGGTACAAAGAAAATATTCCCAGAGAGTAACATGAAAATGGAAGAAAAAACATGAATATATAGATAAACACAGATTACATTTAAGTAAAAATTTATAAATCATTAATTGAAAAGATTCTTGGTTTTAAAATACATATAGTATTAATCAACATCACTCATTATCAGAGAAATGCAAATCAAAACCACTATGAGGTACCATTTCACGCCAGTCAGAATGGCTGCAATCCAAAAGTCTACAAGTAATAAATGCTGGAGAGGGTGTGGAGAAAAGGGAACCCTCTTACACTGTTGGTGGGAATGCAAACTAGTGCAGCCACTATGGAGAACAGTGTGGAGATTCCTTAAAAAACTGGAAATAGACATGCCTTATGATCCAGCAATCCCACTGCTGGGCATACACACTGAGAAAACCAGAAGGGAAAGAGACACGAGTACCCCAATGTTCATCGCAGCACTGTTTATAATAGCCAGGACATGGAAGCAACCTAGATGTCCATCAGCAGATGAATGGATAAGAAAGCTGTGGTACATATACACAATGGAGTATTATTCAGCCATTAAAAAGAATACATTTGAATCAGTTCTAATGAGGTGGATGAAACTGGAGCCTATTATACAGAGTGAAGTAAGCCAGAAAGAAAAACACCAATACAGTATACTAACGCATATATATGGAATTTAGAAAGATGGTAACAATAACCCTGTGTACGAGACAGCAAAAGAGACACTGATGTATAGAACAGTCTTATGGACTCTGTGGGAGAGGGAGAGGGTGGGAAGATTTGGGAGAATGGCATTGAAACATGTAAATATCATGTATGAAATGAGTTGCCAGTCCAGGTTCGATGCACGATACTGGATGCTTGGGGCTGGTGCACTGGGACGACCCAGAGGGATGGAATGGGGAGGGAGGAGGGAGGAGGGTTCAGGATGGGGAACACATGTATACCTGTGGCGGATTCATTTTGATATTTGGCAAATCTAATACAGTTATGTAAAGTTTAAAAATAAAATAAAATTAAAAAAAAAAAATAAAAAATAAATAAAGAAAATGAAAATTCCAAAATCTGTGACTAGAAGAAAACACTCTTTTTATGCATGTCAGTATGTATTCATCAGATGTTATATTTATGTGTATGTTATAAAAGGATTCAGAGTATGAATACCATTTTATAAATTGTGTTTAAATCTTAAAAAAAAAAAATAAAAAAAAAAATAAAAATGAATCTCATTTCATGGAAAAAAAAAAAAAAAAAAATGCATAGGACAACAATACCAAAAAAGAGAACAATTAGATTTAAGGTTTTCTAAGGTTTTAGCATTATTGTGGAAATAGTAAAATAATTTATATTAATGAGAAGTAAATCACTAATGTACATTGAAATTTCTAAAAAACATCTAAAATCAGTAAAACACCACAGATATTACATTAAAAATGGGAAATGATAATATTAAAAGTTTTGTTAATCAAGAAAGGAAAACAGTAATCTAAAAGATTAAATAATAAAAAAATCCACATTTTTAGATATACATTTTTATATGTGTATATATACATATGTGCATGCTCAGTAACTCAGTCCTGTCAGACTCTTTGTGACCACATGGACTGCAGCCCTCTATGTTCCTGGGTCCATGGAATTTTTCTAGGCATGAATACTGGAATAGGTTGCCATTGCCTGTGCTTAGTCACTCAGTCATGTCCAATTCTTTACAACCCCATGGACTGTAGCCCACCAGGCCCCTCTGTCCTTGAGGATTCTCCAGGCAAGAATACTGGAGTGGGTTGCCATGCCCTCCTCTGGGGGATCTTCTCAACCCAGGAATTGAACCCAGGTCTCCCGCATTGCAGGAGGATTCTTTATCTATTGAGCCACCAGGGAAGCCCAGCCATTTCCTACTCCAGGGGATCTTCCCAACCCAGGGATAGAACCCGTGTCTCCTACATCTCTTGCATTGACAGGTGTATTCTTTACACTTTGCCCCCTGGAAAGCCCCATATATGCATATACACATATGTGTATATTTAGACATATCTTTATCTATATATCTATATGACACATAAAAGGAAAAGGAGTCTAATACAAAGATTCAAATTCAATTTTAAAAGAGTATCACAATATTCTGCTTTCAAGAGTAACCAATAAAAATAAAAGCATACAGAAATTTTGAAAGAAATGATATGAATTACCTAAAAAACAAAAGGGAGCTATTAATTTATTAATCTCAGTCATAGAAACTTCACTAATGATAAAGAGGAATGATCATAATTTTTAAAAAGGTGTGAGTCCTCCATGGATATCACACTCAATGCTTAAGGATATGAAAAAGGAAGATAAAAGCTAGTTAGGGTGTAGAACACTTGACCAACACAGTTAAGAGAACTGATTAAATGGTGGATGCATTGCACTCAAGTTCAACAAGCACAATCATTTGAAGCGCACAGGGAGTTTAACTGAAAATCTTCAATCATAAAGCAGACCTCCACCAACTCACATGATTATAATAACTCTTAGTAATGCTCTTGTCATCGAGGAAATAATTATAAGGCAGTGAAATACACTTGTAAATAATCTGTCTTGGTTCTTTTCAGCTGCTATGACAGGTTATCACAGAAAGGATGCTTTATCAAAACATTGGTTTCTTATGTTCTGGAGGCTAAGAAGTTCAAGTTCAAGGCACCATGAGATGTCTGAATGTCTGATGAGACCCTTTCCTTGATGGCCATTTTTTCACTGTAACCTCAATAATAGAAGGACTGAGAGTTCTCTGGGGTTTCTTCTTTCAAGGGCACTAATCCTATTCAAAAGATTTCCATCTCTGATAACCACTGTGTTCAGAATTAGAAGTTAGCATTTGGATTTTGGGGGCAAATGACAATTCAAGACATTGTGTAATCCATGATTCAAAGAAAATATATCAATATGGACAATAGAAAGTTCCTTGATCAGAATGCTATTGAAGATAAAACACTAAAACTTAACAGGTTTTGGCTAATTCAGTTCTTTGAGGGTATTTTATACACTAAATGGGTATGTTTGAAAAGAAAAAAGGCTGAAGATCAAGAACTTAGCATAAGGAATAACAAATCAAGACAAAAGAAAACAAAAAGAGGAAACAAATTAAAGGTAGAAATCAAAATAAGAGTAAAAAATTCTTTGCATAGAATATAACCAGGTCCAAAGTTGGTTCTTCATAATTAATGACGAGAGTAGCATTCAAATTGAAAAAGAAACATTATACAAGACTCCTACAAGAGAGAGCAAAGTGAGGAAATAACTGTTCCAAATGTAAATAACTCTTTTGCACATCTTTTATTTTCAGATATCCCAAATTAGAATTTCAATCTCATTCTTTCTTGCCAACCAAGAAGGGAAAATTTTCCGCTTAGTAATATCTTGTGCGTCTATATTTTCCATTTTCTTTTATCGCCAAACTTTCTCTTTTTTTCCCAAAGTAGCCTTGATGGAACAAATTCAGAGTTGACGAATGAAGAGCAAGGTCATTCTCAAGCAAAACCTTAAAGTAAGAGCATTTTCCTTAGGAACTATTTCTTCTGTAAGAGTATCTTTTACTCCACTAATCCATAAGTCCAGTAGTTCCCTGCATTTTCTCCTCTCTAGTCATTCCTTAATATTAAGATATAAGTAGCAAATATTTCGGAGAAGGCAATGGCACCCCACTCCAGTACTCTTGCCTGGAAGATCCCATGGACGGAGGGGTCTGGTGGGCTGCAGTCCATGGGGTCGCTAGGAGTTGGACACGACTGAGCGACTTCACTTTCACTTTTCTTTCTTTCTTTTTTTTAAAAATTTTATTTTATTTTTAAACCTTACATAACTGTATTAGTTTTGCCAAATATCAAAATGAATCCGCCACAGGTATACATGTGTTCCCCATCCTGAACCCTCCTCCCTCCTCCCTCCCCATTCCATCCCTCTGGGTCGTCCCAGTGCACCAGCCCCAAGCATCCAGTATCGTGCATCGAACCTGGACTGGCAATTCGTTTCATACATGATATTTTACATGTTTCAATGCCATTCTCCCAAATCTTCCCACCCTCTCCCTCTCTCACAGAGTCCATAAGACTGTTCTATACATCAGTGTCTCTTTTGCTGTCTCGTACACAGGGTTATTGTTACCATTCACTTTTCACTTTCATGCATTGGAAAAGGAAATGGCAACCCACTTCAGTGTTCTTGCCTGGAGAATCCCAGGGACGGGGGAGCCTGGTGGGCTGCCATCTATGGGGTCACACAGAGTCGGACACGACTGAAGCGACTTAGCACTAGCAGCAAATATTTTAATGAAACTACTAACTCTCAGACGGTTACTAAATGGAGACCATGTGTTATATTGGTACAAATTATGTTTCTGAAGATAGCATTTTTTTTTCCAAAGGAAATTTATTTATCCATATTTTAAAATATTGGGGAATTTTAAATTAAAATGTTGGCTCCAAACTATGGAAATAATGGCCTCTAAAAATTGTTTTCATATCTGATTTCTATATATTTTTTTCAAATCTGTGGTTTATGGAACCATTATATTGTATAGATCCAATTTTTTCCATTTAATTATTTAAAAGACAAAAACTCCCTGGTGTCTCAGCTGATAAATAATCTGCCTGCAATGCTGGAGACCCAGGTTCGATCCCTGAGTTGGAAAGACCCCCTGGAGAAAGGAACGGCTACCCACTCCAGTATTCTGGCCTGGAGAATTCCATGGGCTGTGTAGTCTATGGGGTCACAAAGAGTCGAACAGAACTGAGTGACTTTCACCTAACATACCAGCTATCCAGAGTACTCAACTTTGATTAATCATCTTAATAAGCAGGCATGTATCATAAGTCATGACTTGAAGTATTAAAATTGATGCCACCAGATGGTGTCTTGTACACTTATTTTCCAGAAAATTGTTACTGTTGTTCAGTCACTAAGTCATGCCCAACTCCTTGCAATTCCATGGACAGCAGCACTCTAGGCTTCTCTGTCCTTCACTATTTCCTGGAGTTTTCTCAGACTCATGTCCATTGAGTCGCTGATGCCATCCAACCATCTCATCCTCCGTCATCCCCTTCTCCACCTGCCCTCAATCTTTTCCAGCATCAAGGTCTTTTCCAATGAGTCAGTTCTTTGCATCAGGTGGCCAAATTATTGGAGCTTCAACTTCAGCGTTAGTCCTTCCAATGAATATTCAGGGTTAATTTCCTTTGAATTGGCTGGTTTGGACTCCTTGAAGTCCTAGGGACTCTCAAGAGTCTTCTCTAGCATCACAATTCAAAAGCATCAATTCTTCAAAGCTCAGCATTCTACATGGTTCAACTCTCACATCCATACATGACTACTGGAAAAACCATAGCTTTGACTATATGGACCTTTGTTGGCAAAGTGATGTCTCTGCTTTTTAATATGTTGCCTAGATTTGTCACAGATTTTCTTCCAAGGAGAAACTGTCTTTTAATGTCATAGGTTCAGTCATTGTTCACAGTGATTTTGGAGCCCAAGAATATGAAATATGACTCTGATTCCAATTTTTACCCATCTATTTGCCATAAAGTGATAGGACCTGATGCCATCATCTTCATTTTTTGAATGCTGTGTCTTAAGCCAGCTTTTTCACTCTCCTCTTTCACCCTTATCAAGAGGCTCTTTAGTTCCTCTTTGCTTTCTGCCATTAGAGTGGTATCATATGCATATCTGAGGCTGTTGATGTTTCTTCTGGCAATCTTGACTCCAGCTTGTGCTTCATCCAGCCTGGCATTTTGCATGATGTACTGTGAATATAGGGCTTCCCTTGTGGCTCAGCTGGTAAAGAATCTGCCTGCACTGCAGGAAACCTGGGTTCAATCCCTGGGTTGGGAAAATCCTCTGGGGAAGGGAAAGGCTACCCACTCCAGTATTCTTGCCTGGAGAATTCCATGGACTGTCTAGGCCATGGGGGGTCACAAAGAGTCTGACACAAGCGAGGGACTTTCACTCACTTCACTCTGCATATAAGTTAAATAAGCAGGGTGACAATATACAGGCTTGATAGACTACTTTCCCAATTTTAAACTAGTCTGTTGTTCTATGTTCAGTTCTAGAGAATATTTCTATTATATATATTTACCCAGTGGAGACTAGGTGTCATTTTGTATCCCACAAAATGGTAAGTAGTCACTGGTCAGGCTACCATAACTAAGAAGAATCTTAAGAATGGGAAAACAATTCAACCCATATCTTAATGTCATATTTTCTTCCATTGGCAAGCAAATGTATTTTCCTTCTTCACTAACAGTCAACTCAGCCTATGCATTCAGTCAGTCTGCTGGTGAGACATTTTCTCAGTCTTTTGTGGTCTGCAATTCTCTTCAGTTTTGAAGCACATATTTTCTGTCCCTAGTATTCAAATATGAAATCTTCATTTTGTCATGCTTTTTAATATTTCAGTCAATTTTCTCTTAAAATAATTTATATTTCAGTCCTATTGTTACTTTCTGAAGGTAATCAGCTTTCTTCCCCACGTAGCTTAGAAATGTTTCTCTTGTCACTGATTTAGGCGTGTGTAGGTGTATTCTCTGTATTTTTCCAAATTTCAGTTGGCAACACTTATTTGAATTTGTTTTAGAAAATTCATAGCATTTTATCCCTGAATATATTTCCTCCTCCATTCTCTCTCTTTTCTATTTTTAGGACTTCAAACCCAAATATGCTAAATCTTTTCACTATGATCCATATCTTCTTAAACTCTGTTCTCTATTTTTTATCTCCTCTTTTCTCTGAGAATTAGTTTAGATAAATGATTCTCAATCAGAAGATACTTTCCCTTTAGTCCACTAGGGATTATTTGACAATATCTGGAGAGACAGTTTTGTTTGTAATGACTTGGGAATTCCCTGATCTGCTTTAGGTATCCATTGCTTCTTTTTTAAAATAGCTTGAATTTTAAA
Source organism: Bubalus kerabau (assembly GCF_029407905.1). Lineage (NCBI taxonomy): Eukaryota > Metazoa > Chordata > Mammalia > Artiodactyla > Bovidae > Bubalus > Bubalus kerabau. The sequence continues at coordinate 51,899,043 of NC_073625.1, forward strand.
TATATTTTGTCACAAATCTATTCAAGGACCTAAACATACATTGAGTAGTTTATTCTTTGAACATTAGTTAAAGCACTATTTAGGGATAATGTCTTTTTGTGTTTGTGTGCTCCTGCTCAGTCATTTCTGATTCTTTGTGACCCCATGGACTGTAGCCCGAAAGGCTCCTCTGTCAATGAGATTTTCCAGGCAAAAATACTGGAGTGGGTTGCCATTTCCTCCTCCACAGGATCTCCCCGACCCAGGGATTAAAGCCACATCTCCTATGTAATCCACTTTCATTACTCAAAAATCTATTTATCTTGGTCTCTTAAGGTTTCATTAAATACTCGGCCTGTAAACATTGAGCATGTTACCAAAATAAATAAATAAATAAACAAGTAGTGTCTCCAAGTTTATATTGAGATCAGAATGAAATCGTCAAATTGGCTGATATAAAGGCTTTTGTTTTCCATCTAAATTTCATTTGGGCTTTAGGAAAGCACTGATGTGGAATCACAGGTTCTATCTGTGATTCTGAAGCTGTATCCTTCCCACTAAAATCATTGTCTATATCTTCTCATACATATGAAAAAGTGAATGACATTAGAAACTCACCATTAGAAGTATGAATCTGGTCAATTTTAACAAATATTTGGTAAACTCAGAATGTATTCAGTGTTCATGTGGATTTTTAAATTGGTCTTTTCTCTAGTTTTTCTTTCATTTATTACACTAGCCATATAAATCTAACAATGTAAATCTATTCATGAAATTCCCCTTGAATCTGTCAGCTTCACAATTACATTCCCTCTGTCCATATAGATAAGACTCATATTCTTTGATAGAATCAAAATGTATCCTGATTCTGAGAGTTTTATTCAATGAAGCTCCAAAACTTCAAAACATGAATATTTAGTAACTGTAGTCTGAATGAGAAAAATATCCATTGTTCAAAGAAATTAGATCAAATCTACAACATTTTTTGTTGTTGTTGTTTAGTCACTAAGTCACTTTCAACACTTTGGCAATCTCATGGACTAAAGCTTGCCAGACTCCTTTGTCCATGGCATTTCCCAGGCAAGGATATTGGAGTGCATTGCCATTTCCTTCTGCAGAGAATCTTCCTGACCCAGGGATCAAACTCAAGTCTCCTCTGACTCCTGCATTGCCAGGCAACATCCTTACCACTAAGCCACCAGGGAACACCCTACAACATTTTAGGCTTCCAAAATGTCCTCCACAAGCATGGTGAGCTTTTGCTTAGCTGATAAATCGAATCGGCACAAACTCTGGCCAAAATGTATAAGCAATACCACAAAAATATTTCAATGCCAGGATGAATTAGTTTATTGGGTTATAATCCTTTAACTTTGTATCCATTTGGGGCAGAAAGTAAATTAACATAAATTCCATTAGTAATGCTGATGTTATACTTATTTGGGGGGTTATGTCTTTAAATTCATAGGATTCAGGAATCAGTCCGTTAGCCTGCATTTGATGGAAAGAGATTGAGTAAGGAACTGGTGACCAAGGAGTAAGAAGATACGTGCCAATGGAAATAATGAGCATGATGGAACTCTGAGCAGGCATTTTGATGAATTGACTTAGAAAGTACTGGAACTCAGCAAATTGATCAGTAGAAGACAGGTGGATAGGTAGGTTTTTTACAAAATAGCTAGAGGCTCCTAGAAGACAAGTAGGTTGGATGGCAGAAACTGGGTACAAAGCCCAAGGTAGGGAAGTCCCAGACTCCATAAATCAGGGCTCTGAAGCCATGGGATCCACAGTCTAGTAAGTAGCAGCTCTGGACTCAGAGCTCAGGGACCTAAACCCCAGAGACCCAGGGTCCTGATGGGCTCACAGCTGGTCTCCTGGCTGTAGAGAGAGGAGCCCAGCTGGGAGGAGCGGGGAGAGCAGAGGTCAGTGCTGTAGACCAGGCGGCTGGGGAAGGAGGAGACCCAGGAGTGAGAGAGTCAACTCCAAGGCAGGTTGATAAGAAGTCCGGGGTCCCTGAGGAGGAGCGAGGGGTCTGGGGCTTTTGAAGAAGAGATAGGGGTCTGGAATTCTCTAGGAGGAGGAAAGGACAAACTTTTTTTCCCTTCTACATTCCTTAGTCTTAGTCACATAAAATGGTTTTTTTCTTTAAGCCCAGAAAGGATGATTACACAACAAACAACTCAGTTTAAACTCTGTGCTAGGGATTCAGTTCAGTTCAATTCAGTTCAGTCACTCAGTTGTGTCTGACTCTTTGTGACCCCATGGACAGCAGCACACCAGGCCTCCCTGTCCATCACCAACTCCTGGGGTTTACTCAAACATCCATTGATTTGGTGATGCCATCTAACCATCTCATCCTCTGCTGTCCCCTTCTCCTCCTGCTCTCAATCTTTCCCAGCATCAAGGTCTTTTCCAATGAGTCAGCTCTTCACATCAGGTGGCCAAAGTATTAGAGTTTTAGCTTCAACATCAGTGCTTCCAATGAATATTCAGGACTGATATCCTTTAGGATGGACTGGTTGGATCTTCTTGAAGTCTAAGGGACTCTCAAGAGTCTTCTCCAACACCACAATTCAAAAGCATCAATTCTTCAGTGCTCAGCTTTCTTTATAGTCCAGCTCTCACACCAGTACATGACTACTGGAAAAACCTTGACTAGATGGACCTTTGTTGGCAAAGTAATGTCTCTGCTTTTTAATATGCTGTCTAGGTTGGTCATAACTTTTCTTTCAAGGAGTAATCATCTTTTAATTTCATGGCTGCAGTCACCATCTTTAGTGATTTTGGTCACTGAAAATAAAAGTAAAAATCTGCCAAATCTCCCCAAAATAAAATCTGCCACTGTTTCCATTGTTTCCCCATCTATTTGCCATGAAGTGATGGGACCAGATGCCATGATCTTAGTTTTCTGAATGTTAAATTTTAAGCCAACATTTTCACTCTCCTCTTTCACTTACTAGGGATTATATAACAACAATATATCCTGCTTGAGGACAGTTTCTCCTTCCTGAAAACCTTCTGATTATCCTGATACCTTAGAATGTAAATTATGGGAGTGGGTCTGGTAGGATCTTTCTATTGCTAAATTCTAATCCTGTTACCTTGAAATGTAAATTGTGGGAGTGGGTCTGGTAAAGTTTTTACAACCTTGAGGCATTCTTTTGATTTATTGCAATAGATAATTTAAAAAGTATATAACTCCCTTGCTAACACTAGCGAGGGGGGCACTCTCCATCCCCTTTCTGATGTCCATGTCAGAAGCTTTCACTGTCCCTTTTCATACTTTAATTAAACTCTGCTACACAAAAGCTCTTTAGTGATCAACTCAAAGCTAAATCTTCTTTGGAGATCAAGAATCCGACACTGTTCATGGTAAGCTATCAGGAGGAGCCTAGGTAGCATTGATAGACCCCAAGGGAGTTTGAGGAGAAGTTTGCAGAAGAGCAGTTATAAGACATCGTGCTGGGAGATGTGATTTCAGCAGAATTGCATTGAAAATATTCTGAGGTCTAAGGTCATCTTGTGCACTAGGTAATTATATGCTTCTTGTCAGTTGGAATGGCACAGGACTAGTGCAATCCTCTCCCATTTGCACCCCTCTTCTGCATGTGTGTGGTGGCTCAGAGGTTAAAGCCTCTGCCTGCTATGCGGGAGACCTGGGTTTGATCCCTGGGTCGGGAAGATCCCCTGGAGAAGAAAATGGCAACCCACTCTAATATTCTTGCCTGGAGAATCCCATGGACAGAGGAGCCTGGTAGGCTACAGTCCATGGGGTCGCAAAGAGTCGGACATGACTGAGCGACTTCACTTTCACTTTCTGCATGTGTGTAATTCATTAATAAGTGTGTTGCTCTGAAATTACATGTAAATTACTAGCTTCCTATCTATTGTATTTATGGATGCCATGATTTCGGTTTAGTTCAGTTCAGTCGCTCAAACATGTCTGGCTGTTTGCAACCCCATGGACTGCAGCACACCAGGCCTCCCTGTCCATCACCAACTCCTGGAGTCCACCCAAACCCATGTCCATTGAGTCAGTGATGTCATCCAACCATCTCATCCTTTGTCGTCCCTTTCTCCTGCTTTCAATCTTTCCCAGCATTAAGGTCTTTTCAAACGAGTCAGTTCTTCTCATCAGGTGGCCAAAGTATTGGAGTTTCAGCTTCAACATCAGTCCTTCCAATGACTATTCAGGAGTGATGTCCTTTAGAATGGACTTGTTGGATCTCCTTGCAGTCCAAGGGACTCTCAAGAGTCTCCTCCAACACTACAGTTCAAAAGTGTCAATTCTTCGGCTCTCAGCTTTCTTTATAGTCCACTTCTCACATCCATACATGACTACTGGAGAATGATGACTACTGCCATGATTTATTATATCACAAAGCTAATGACTATTCCTATACAGAAACTGTAGCACAATTTGTCAGTTATCTTCATTCTATTAAGGCCAGGAAAGCACCCCCCATCCCCACTATTTGTTGTTCCCTGCCTGTGATGCCATGTACATCTATTCCTGCTTTGCTCTGCAATTTTTTGTCCCTTGTCTAGGGTGCCAAGTGATCAGTGGCATAGCTTTGCTTCTTATAAGGATGCTTCTAATGATTGATTTCCCTTGTCACTACTGATTCACATGCTTCAAATTTATTTTCCATCTGTCACACATTATTATACAGTGCTGCTCACATCCAACGGAGGGAAGAAAAATGGCACATAATGAGAAGTGACTAGAAACAGAAAGGAAGCAGGCAAACATTTAAAGACAAAGTGACTTCAGAAGACTGAACTGGGATGGAGTCACAAGAGAAATTGATATGGGGCATGTGGAGAGGGAGTGGGGATAATGATGGTAGTGCGAGAAACTGGGAAAAAGGATGCAGAGAGGGAAGTCAGGTGTCTCTTCTACTTACCTTGAGACTATGGATCTAAATGCCATTAAGAAAAATAAATACAGTAGAAAAATATAGAAAACAAATATAGTTTATGTACAGTAAGCCCCTTAAACATGAATTTGCAAGCTGCAAACTTTCAAAGATGCAAACACGCATTCCATCAGTGTCAGGCATGAGTGAAATTACAGCTTTCCCTCCATCTCCTATTGTTGATGATCCTTCAGGTCTCCCATCTCCCACCTCCTCTCTCACCTCTAGTAACTGTTGCCTATTCACTCGATGCCAGCCCCTGTATGTCAGCTGCTGTAGTGTACCATTATACTTTTCAAGGTACTGTACTGTAAGGTTAAAATATTTTATTTATTTTTTGTGTTTGTTATTTATGTATTATTTGTGTGCAAAGTATTATAAACTTAGTATAGTTCAGTACTGTATAGCCAACTGTGTTCTTTGGGTACCTAGGCTAGCTTTCTTGGACTTACGAACACATTCTTGGAACTGAACTTGTTCATCTGTAGGAGACTTACTGTATTTTCATATACTCTTATTAACATCATAAAAATTTAAAAAGAATCTGAGATCTGCATCCTAGAACAACTGAGGCTTTTCTCCCCTCAGACTTGTTTTTTGTGCACTTTCAAAGTCAATTCCTTTTCTATAATTTCTTTCAAAAATACCTTTTTCTTTTGTCACTCCTGTTCTCCATTTTATTTTTTCCTTTGAATAGCCCAATAGCTGAGTCCTAAATTCCAGTGAGTTAATTATTTCAGATAAATTTGCATTGAAATAAACACAGAAATTCTTTAGACTGAAGGAAATAATTTTAAAAGGAAACATTAAACTTCAAGAAAGAATAGAGGGAATATGTTCTAGTTGGATTCTCTAGGAAGCAGGCAATAAGACAGGAATGGGAGAGCAAGAGTTTGCAAAAGAGGAGGACTTGTGAAAGAAAAAAAAGCCATTGGACCACCTTGTTCAGTCATGACAAAGGGCTGCTATGAGAAAAACCTGACCGTGGCTTGAAATCTGAGACAGATCTGAATGAAGCCAGCAGAGAGAGGCTGTCCAGTAACCTCACTTGTCACAGCTGGATAGCTATTCCTTTTTAGAAGAGATGTGATGTGAGTTTCAATGCATTATCTGTCCCTGTCACGGTCCACCATTTGCACCTTGAGAGTCAGCCTATCAGGAGAGAGATTCTCCGTGGCTCTGGTCGGCTTCCCTTCCGAGGGAACTGTACAAGAGTGACTCAGCCTGATGAAACAGACTCTCTCCGTATTTGATCCTAGAGCTGCCATGGGTATTCATTATCTGCCTCCTTCACAACCCATTGTAACTTTGCCTTGCCCTCAGTTACCACCTCTATTGGTCTCTGGATTTCTGGGTGGTATCGTCCCTGCCTTTATTGCCAGGAGGTATGAGAAGGCAATGCTAACCCACTCCAGTATTCTTGCCTGGAGAATTCCATGGACAAAGGAGCCTGGAGGGCTACTTACTGCCCATGGGGTTGCAAAGAGTTGCATACACTTGGCATGAACTCTGATAGCCATATCCTTTTCTTGCCAGAGTTACCGTATAAGACAAATTATATCCACAATTGGACAGGAAATTTCAAGCGCCATCCAAGTAGGTCCACTGAGCTCCACACATATTCCCTCCTACCCTCACTGTGCAGCAGTAACCCTGCGTGCTCTGTTGCTTCAGTTGTGTCTGATTCTTTGTGACCCTATGGACTATAGCCCTCCAGGCTTCTCTGTCCATGGAGATTCTCCAGGCAAGAATACTGGAGTGGGTTGCCATTTCCTCCTCCAGGGCATCATCCCCACAGTAACCCTACCACTTTCTATTAATCAGGATTATCTACCCTTAGATTAGATATTAATTCTTTTCTTTCTTTCTTTTTTTTTTTTTTTTTTTGCCTGAAACAAGCAACCCAAAGTGCTCAGCCAGCAACCATATTTGTACTTTAATGAAACCCTTGATTGATGTGTCCTTTAGTAAGTTTGTCTTTGGGAACCATGCTTCTATCTTTGGAAATTCCAGTTGCAAAAATAGGAAGCACAAAGCACTTTAATGGGTCATTGAGGATGATAACAACTAGATATTTGGAACCCAGTGTTTGAGGGCATTGCTTGCCTGCTCCAAGCAAACTTCAGTTTTTGCTGGCAGTGGGACTATTTAATGCACCATAAGGCAGAGAGCTTCAGGGTCTGGTGGGTTTTCATATATATGAATGGACCTCAGTTCTTGCTGCCTGTACTATGAAGTGGATTTCCTGATTGGACCCTGCATTGTGAGGGATTCCATGCTGGTGGATCAATTTTTTCATCAGCTCCTGAATAATGATGCTGCTGAGATAAGCACGAAAAAACAGAGGCTCACTCTGAATAGGTAGGCACATGTTTGAGGATGAACCACTGGTCCTTTCATGACAGAAGAGGGCCATGTTTAATTGCAACCTAGTGACCAGTTGGTTTCCTTGAGGAATCGTGCCACACTGGGAGTTTAGCCTTGCCCTCTGTTGCTGACAGATTGGACCTTTGCTGTGGCATTGATTGTATCAGATGTGTAAGTGGGAGTTTATGCTGTTGGATCCATCTACAGTCTCTTGTGGTCACTTATTCACATGCTCACCTTGCCAGCATTGTTAGGACTTCTGGCAAAGGCAAGCTGGCATCAACTGAAAGTCATTTTTTCAGCTTGATTTTTCAGTTCCTCTTCCATGATGGATACATTCTGGTAGGCACTGAAAAGAAATAATAAAGATCTTCACACTTTGGACCCACTGGTGTATATCCATCCACAAGTCTGTATACCAGACTTTACTGTCTCATTGTTCTAATATTTTTCCTTCCAGCTCTCTTACTAGCTGGCAAGGTCAATTACCACTGTCTAGGAATCTAGTTGTATTACCAACTGGGGCCACTTTTCTCTTTTACATGAGTGGATAACCAGATCTAGACCTACAATTCTACCCAAAGAGGAAATGTTTTTTTCTCATCATGGTCTTTAAGGTATCTATGCAAGGGGTCAACCCAACTGAAAGCGTCACTGGGATTGTTCCCTTCCTCCTTCAGCTCCTTTGAGGCACCCAATGTGACCACACACGTGACCTGAGAAAGGAGTGGTTGTACAACGCTGGTTATAACAGGTGGTCTGGGCCTGCTTTCTTGTTTTGCTAGTGCTCATTTCTGAATAAGCTACTTTTTGTTTAAAAGATTTTTTGATGTGGACCAGTTTTAAAGGCTTTATTGAATTAGTTACAGTATTGCTTCTCTTCTATGTTTTAATTTTTTGACCACAAGGCATGTAAGATCTTAGTGCCACAACCAGGGATTCAATCCGCAGCCCCTGCATTGGAAAGTGAAGTTTTAACCACTGGACCACCAGGGAAGTTCCAAGCTATTTCCATCTTACCATGGATTGCTACTGAGTCCACCAACTTGATGATTTGGAATTTTCATCAGAACGCAGCTCATGGTGGACAGCTACGACTCATGATCCCTTGGTCCATGGTCAAGTTTTATACCTCTACCATGCTCAAATATTAAAGAATTTGATTTTCCAAAGATATGTTAATTTTGCACTACAGATTTTAAAATCTACAATTTTATTTGTCTATGTTGTGATTTTTCCATTGAGGTTGCCATGAACGTCATGTTGCAGGTTTCCTTTATTTCTTTCAAGTACCACAGATGCCACCAACATCTGTGGTTTGCCAAACTGTTTGAACAACCAGTGGGTTTGCTTGCATCTGAAACTCAACTTAGAGACTCCTGCTCCTGGCCTAAAGGAAGCTGTGCATATAGGCCAGAGAGGTATTTACTTGGGGAGCCTCATTGCTCCAGAAACCAAAAAATTCTACCAGAAACTCTGCTACTCTATTTGTAGTATGGGATTTAAGAGTTTAACTGTTTATTATATATTTTATATTTTTATATTGTGTTATATATTAATACGAACATATTTATATAAAATGAGGAAATATAGTGATATACTACTTTACATAATATTTAGCAAAAGCTTTATTTTTTAAAGTATTTGAGAATGTTTAAAAAAGGTATAGAAAATAGAATGAAAATGACCTGGCAGAAAGCTATTTCAACAGTATAAATAAGACGAGATGAATCCTAAGACTAATGTGATCCAAAATTCAAGATGTCCAAAACAATGAAGTGAAACAGACCTATGAAATATCTGTAGCCTGATTTTCCATTACTAATTCATACAAACTGTAACTTGATTTTCAATAATTCCCTAAACACAAGTACATTTGTACCTCTCTGCTTTGTTCATTTTATTTCATCTTCTCAAAGTTCTCCTTATTCCATTCCAAATTGCTTGTGTCTTCACTTCTTAAGTTAGTCATTTGTCATAAAATCTTGAATCTTGATTTCTTTGTAAGACTGGGACCTACAATGAATCCTTGATCTGCTTTGAGTCTTCATTTCCTTATGTGTAAAATTACTAGTCCATAAAATGTGTTTCTCATGATCCTTATAGTGATCTGAAAAACAATGAAAGGGAAAATTTATTGAACATTTCTCTTTATCTCTGTATAAAGATACTGTCTTTTTGTTATTAGCTTTAGATTGTATCAACATGTTATCTATTTTAACTTCATGTTGTTTCCTGAAGCATTTAACCTATAAAATACCAGAATGGCAATGTAAAGTCAAGAAGTGTGTAAGTATATGATAAGATATGAATGAAGCAATAATTTCTAAAATGAAAGGCTTGTGTTTTTCCAGCCATGTTTAGTTGGATTTTGGATACAAGAAGGTGAGACTCTACATCTTATGAACCTAATTAATTCTTACCAAAGGTAATTGACTTCCTCCTTGCACCTGTGAAGAAATCAATTACACATAACAGTTTCAATGAGATGAAGGAATAAGGTTTTTTTGTCACCCAACATGGATTGAATCAAAGAAAGCTCTTTAAGCTAATGTACAAAACTTCCCATATAATCTAAAAACTTCCCCCACTTGGTTGTGTTTTCTAAGTTCCTTGTTTCCTCCTTCAATCAACAAACATCAACGCCCCGCATCTTTTGAAGAAAATGTGTTTTATGCCACTCCTGAGATTTTATGCATACGAAGTCTATGTATGCAATATAAGGATTCCAGAAAGCAGAAGTTTTGAAGGAAAATATTTAAAGCCTACAATGTGCGTGCTCAGTCACTTCAGTCGTGTCCGACTCTTAGGGACCCCATGGGATCTAGCCCTCCAGGCTTCTCTGTCCATGGGCTTCTCCCAGCAAGAAAACTGGAGTGGGTTGCTGTGGCTTCCTCCAGGGGATCCTCCCAACCCAAGGATAGAACCCGCATCTCCTGCATTGTAGGCATATTCTTTTACCACTGAGCCACAGGGTAACCTCAAAGCTCACAATAAATTCGTTCAAATCTATCAATATTGGGTTTCCAAAGTTGGCCTTCAAAGGTATAGTAAATTTGAACCTAAATATCCCTCCACAAAAAAAGCAAAAGGAAAAAAAAACAAAATTTAACCAGTTAAAACTAACAATAAAATTAGCAGCATATTTAGAAGGCAGGTTGAGTTTATTATATTTATTTAGGCTTTTATGTATTTTGTGAATACATGAACAAGGATTCCATTAATTCATTAACATTAATTCATTTGTTTCTTAACATAAATTTCATTAATTGATCTAGTAATATATTGCATTCATTTTACTAACTCCATTAATGCGTTCAGTAAATCAATCAATAAAATTGATCATTAAGTATGCATAGCAGACCATTTTTGATCAGTATTTTATGACTGGAAAAAATGTGATGAGCCGTTAATCTTCCTGAAGATCATGAAGATGATAGAAGCTCTGTTCAGAGATTGGACACATTGCTGAAAACATCTGAACTCTTCACAAGCTGATCACTAGAAGCCAGATCCACAGGTTGGCCTGTAACAGGAAGAGTGGCAACTCCTGGAGGCAAAGAAGGTTGGCCGGCAGAATCCAGATCCACTGCTCAGGGAAGGGAAGCCACAGATTCCATAACCCAGGTGTCTGAAGCCACGGGATCCACAGCCCACTGAGTAGCAGCTTCTGGATCCAGAGCTCAGGGAGCTGCAGCTGCTGGACCTGAAGCCCAGAGACCCAGAGCAAGTCGTCTGGCAGGGACTGGAGAACGTGGAGGTCCTCAGGTGGTAGCAGGATGTCTGACAGGGACTGGACACCACAGTCTGGGTCCTGATGGGCTCACAGCAGGTCTCATGACTGTAGAGAGAGGAACCCAGATGGCAGGAGCCGGGAGAGCAGAGGTCAGTCCTGTAGACCAGGTTGCTGGGGAAGGAGGAGCCATAGGAGGAGCCTGAGTAGCGCAGGTGGTCCTGGAGGGAGAGGGAGGAGAAGTTTCCAGAGCAGCAGTTGTAGGACATCTTCACAGGTGATGTGAGTTCAGGTGAGTGACTAGGAGAAGATTTTGGGGATTAATGTCACCTCCCAGATGGGTGTTTTTATACTCTCAGCTATGGGTGTGGCATTCTGCACAGTCACCTTTCTCAGGCTTGTAATCTTTCATCTCCAAATGTGTAATTCAATGATATTTTCTGTAATTGCTGATGAAAATTTCCTTTAATCTCATATTCATGGGTGAATTCACCATGTTGTTAAAGGACTAAGCTGATGACGTTCCTAAGTCAGAAATTCTATAACTACCTGCCTTTAATGTCATCACTACCAGGAAATCCCCTACTCTTCTCAATGGTTTTAGATTCTTTGTGCACTTGACTGTATATCAGCTGGGGATGCTTAGCTCTAAGGGCAGGGATTAAGATGAAGTAAATATTAATAGTCTTTCTTTGTCAGTGGTATAAAGACACTCTATTTGCCATCAATAAGCTTCTTTCTCTAAATTTATTTCATTGCCTAAAATTATTTTTATATACATTTGGTTCTCAAATTTTTTGGAAAGGGAAAATTTAAAAGTTCAATATCATTATAGTTTGTGGGTTTTCATGTATACAGATTGTCCCTCTTGTCTTCTGTATTTACAATTTTCTACAGATCTTTCTCTTCTAGAACAACTCCAATCAAGCAATACTTTATAAACATTTTTACTTTCAGGTTCTTTCATACAATTTTCTTTTTCACTGTAAAACATACTTTTTATTGATTCTATTTCTTTAAGATTATTTTTCTACTGTAAAATAACCAAATAGGTTCTTTTTACAGTTTTCTGTATCAGGTAAACCCAAAATGAACAAATTAAAAAGATAATAATCACAAAAGGAAATTTGGAATTGCATGCAGGAGCATTAAAGAAGACTAAATAAGAGTGAATTATGTGTAAATACACATTGTGCACAATTCTAACAAAATTCTTAATCTATAAGTGGGAGTACACAGTAATACATTTAAGAATGATCATTAAAATCTAAGATACTGCTTAAAATTAAAAGTTTGGAAAAAATAACAAAAGAATAAAATTATGGCTTTAAATCATTTTATTATGCCCCAAAAGCATGAAAGGCAACATAAAGAAATTTAAAGATGGACCTAATAACAACAAAATAGTAAATACATAGATAGAAATCTGACTGAATATATAATTAAATATCATGTGACAAAATAGTCCATATATAAAACTGAACTGAAAATGAAATTTGTTTTCTACATAAACTAGATTTTCTTAACTATAAGGAGACAAAAAAGGGAAAAGTAAAAGATATATCCAGGAAAACAAACAAACAAACAAAAACAATACTAAGGCTACTTTATTAGTCGCAAAGTTTGCTATATGATGTTTTTTTTCCTTAATATATTAAGCAAGATATTTCTTGATAGTCATCCTGTCAGACTTCCAGGATGATACACGTTATTAGTCATTCAAATGTTACACTAAAGGCACACCATCCATTAGAGTAGCCTCTAGTCATATATTTCAAGCTCAAATTTCAGTTCCTCAGTTATATTCACCACATTTCAAGTGCACAACAGATAATATATGACCAATGGATACCTAATATTGGAAATTGCTAGTAAAAAATATTTCAGCATCAAGAAAAGTTCTATGGGATAGTACTACCTTAGGGACCATGGGCAATTGTTGATTTGCTAATTAATAGTTTTACTGTTTTTTGTACAATACAAAATGTGGGAAACCCATTTATCCTTATCCCAATTCATGTGTTATGATTTCACTATTTTCATTTTGCGTATGCTTACTCATATTCTATTCATATTGTATGTATTTCCCAAGTTGCTATAAGCAATATTTGATTATATATTTGTTGTTGTTTTTGTTTAGTTGCTCAGTCAAGTCTCACTCTTGAGAGTCCATGGATTGGGATTTCCCAGGCAAGAATACTGGAGTAGGTTGCTGTTTACTCCTCCAGGGGATCTTCCAACACAGGGACTGAACTTGGGTCTCCTGCACTGCAGATAGATCCTTTACCACTGAGCCACTGGGGAATATTTTTGGTTTATTCTTCATTCCTTCTCACATCTTTTTGCCATATGCTAGGGCTTCCCTAGCAGCTTAGTGGTAAAGAATTCTCCTGGCAATGCAGGAGACGCTGTTTTGATCCCTAAGTGGCCAAGATTCCTCTGGAGAAGGAAATGGCAACCCACTCCAGTATTCTTGCCTGGGAAATCCCATGGATAGAGGAGCCTCGTGGTCTACAGTTCATCAGGTCACAGAGTGGGACACAACTGAGCCACTGAACACACAGGATTATTTTGGTTTTGACTTTGTATAGCTATTAATTATATATTTTATAGCTGGAGGGCTAGTGATAAGTTGTCTAAACTTTTAGTTTTCTGAAAATGTCTATTCCATTTTGAAACAGATGCTAGTCAAGTATTCTAGTTTCAAAGTTTTCATAAACAAACCCACATAAATGTGTTTACTGCACAAGCACAGGTCTATACAGGTTTTTTTTATTAAATTTCAAATTAGTTGTCAATATTTAGAAATCAAGAGAATCACATGGAATGTGGATTTATGACTTTCAAGATTTCTGAAGATCTGGTTATACTTGGCTCCCTTTCTTGCCATTGGCTGGAGCTGAACACAAGCTGCTCCGTTCATATGGAGTATGTGTCCACTAGTTCCCCAAATCTCTGAACACTCAGCTAATTTCAGTTACCATTAATCATAGAGCCAACACAGCTTTTATCCTGTTAATACTATTATAAATAGGAGAATGAGGGATGACTCAGAGACAAAGAATTATACAAATGAACTCAAAACAGAAGCAGACTCAAGGCCTTAGAAAACAATTGTGGGCGGTGGGGGGTGGAGGATGGAGTAGGAAATGGCAACCCACTCCAATGTTCTTGCCTGGAAAATTCCACAGACAGAGGAGCTTGGCTGGCTACGGTCCATGGAGTCACCAAGAGTTGGACATGACTGAGCTACTGAGTATGAGCATTGGTTGGGGGGAGGGTGGAGGGGGGAAAGGTGGGAGAGAGGGATAGATTAGGAATTTGGGATTGATATGTACACACAGCTGTATGTAAAACAGATAACCAACAAAAAGCCGCTTTATAGCACAAGACACTCTAGTCAACAATCTGTAATAACCTAAATGGGAAAAGAATTTTAAAAATAATAAATACATGTATAGTATAACGGAATCACTTTGCTGTATGCCTGAAACCAACACATTATAAATCAACTGTACTCTATTATAAAATGAAAATTAAAAAAGACAATTTGTGAAAACAAACTCTCTTGTGTGCTAGAAGGATATTCTTCTGTGTTTTATAGGAAAATATCGTGTGTCTGTGCTCTTGGGCTGGAATATAAAACATCAGTCATGGAACAGATCACAAGTCAATTAGACTATCTCACTTATGTTTGTGATCCTTTGACTTTATACATCACCAGGATTTTATATACTGGGCAAAGACTTAAATCTTAATGCTGAATACACAACGAACCAACCTGAAACTAAATAATTTTTTAAAATCTCGAGTGATTGAACTGCTTTCCCGGCCACTCCACTCGTGACTGTGATGCGCCGACATTGTTAAATTAAAGGTTTAACGTCTACCAGCTGCCCATAGGACATGCTTATTGCTGGGTGAAATCATGCCACACGCCTGACAAGTGTACCCACTTTTGTACAAGAATTGCATTTCCAAAAACGTCAAGCAAAATATTAAACAGAGAAAAAAGGAAATCTATTTTCTGTTTATAACATCATAATTCTATTGTGTTGAACAGTTCCTGCTAATAATACGCTGTATCCCTTCTTGCTACTGCAGAAATATAATAGCTGTTACATACGCTGTTGTTTAGGAATGCTGAAGATGGATTTAGTAGCACGACTATCTTTCCTGCAGAATGCAGCATCTTAGGGATTAAACAAAAACTGCATGTCACTTCTCAGTGGCTTGGCACAGATGGCCTCATAGTGACTAGTAATGACTCACTACAAATACGGGAGAAAGCAGCAGTTTTGACAGACATAGCTACATTTGGGAGGCAGAATAAAAAGGAGGTTTTAGTTAAAAATCAGATGATTGGCATATTGAGTATATGAGTGAAACTGAAACTGTCCATGGCATATAGTAAATACTCCATAAATATATGTCGACTAACTGAAAAGAGAATTCAGATGGCAGATATCTTAAATGAAATAAAGCATAAAAAGATTGTACAATTACTAGCTACTTTTTGTTTTTTCTTTGATTGGGTAGCCAAGGGAAGGTTGACAACACCTATTAACAGATTTGGAAGCTTTTCAACTCAGAATTTATGGTCATTATAAGACCTGGGGGCTTGGATTTATCCAGTTGGTGCCAAGTCTTTGGCTTGGAAAGTAGTGAGACAGCAAAAAGAGAAAATGCTGGAAGATGTGTGGTTGAGTAAGTTTCCTCTCCTGCCACTTTGAGGACATTGGCCTCTTCCTGATCAGAGGCATCACCATCTCCTGCCTCACTTCTTTCTTCCCAAAGTCTTTACTGATTGAAAGCATGACAAGTGGCATACAGAAGGCAGGTCCATATCTACTCTGTCTTTATTCGTCTAACCTCTGGAAGGAAACATAGGATTGAATTAGCTTTCTGTTCATGAACCCTCTTCATCTGCAGAGATGGGTTAGGCAGGTTAGGGAGAATATGGGTAGAGAATACACAGAGAAGAGACCAGAAAAAAGGATACTGAAGAGTAAGAGTTTACTCCAAGGTGTTTCTGGATTTTCATGGTTTAAAAGTAGAGGATTACTTGAGATTTTTTGTTTCCTAGACAATTCACCCTTCTAACTAGACAGATCCCTAGACAAGAATGCAGCCCTATTTTCTCTGGAGTGGACGGGTCTTGTAGTGACAGGTTGGTTAAGTATAGCAGTGGACATAGCAGAGACCAAAATAGAGGTTCAATCCCTGGGTTGGGAAGATTCCCTGGAGTAGGAAATGGCAACCGACTCCAGTATTCTTGCCTGGAGAAACCCATGGACAGAGGAGCCTGGCAGGGTATATTCCATGGGGTTGCAAAGAGTTGGACATGACTGAGCAACTAAGCATAGCACAAAGCATAGTTTAGCCTGTTTATTCCTAGAATTAAGCACAGGTTCCTCCATCCTTTCTTGGTATCTTTTTTTATACTGACTTTTAAACTTATCCTAATACCAAGATTTGAGTATTTCAAAAAACATGAAATTTAAATAAAACAAACAAACATGTAAGGTATTATGGAATACAGTATGCTTAGTCACTCTGAATATTTCTTTTTTAAAATTATTGGAATATAGTTAATTTACAATGTGTTAGTTTCAGGTGTATAGCAAAGTTACATGTATATTTTTTTCAGATTCTTTTCCATTATAGGTTATTACAAGACACTGAATATACTTATCTGTTCTGTAGAGTAGGCCCTTGTTTTTTATTTGTTTTATATATGGTAGTGTGTATCAGTTAATACCAAATTCCCAATCTATCCCTCCAAAAGGGGCTTTGATAGCCATAAATTTAGTATGTTTTGTAAATAAGTTATTTGTATTATTTCTTAGATTCCACATATAAGTGATATCATATAATATTTGTCTTTCTCCAACCTACTTCACTTCGTGTAATAATCTCTAGGTCCACTCATCTTGCTGCAAACGGCATCATTTCATTGTTTTTATGGCTGAGTTATATCCTATCTACTTCTGCTTCATTGATTATGCTAAAACCTTTGACTATGTGGATCAAAACAAACTGTGGCAAATTCTTAAGGAGATGGAAATAGCAGACTACCATATCTGTCTCCAGAGAAATCTGTATGCAAGTCAAGAAGCAACAGAACCAAACATGGCACAACCCACTGGTTCACAATTAGGAAAGAAGTACATAAACACTTTTATGTGTTTAACTACTTATTTAACTCCCTACTTATTTAACTTCTATGTGGAGTATATCATGCAACATGATGGACTGGATGATTCACAAGCTGAAATCAAGATTGCCAGGAGAAATATCAACAGCCTCAGCTAAGCAGATGATAACACTATGATGGCAGAAAGTGAAAAAGAACTAAAGAGCCTCTTGATGAGGGTAAAAGAGGAGAGAGTGAAAAAAGCTGGCTTAAAACTCAACATTCAAAAAATGAAGATCATGACTTCTGGGCCCATCAATTCATGGCAAATAGAAAGGGAAAAAGTGGAAACAGTGACAGACTTTATTTTCTTGGGCTCCAAAATCACTTCAGACCATGACTGCAGCCATGAAATTAAAAGAAACTTGCTCCTTGGAAGGAAAGCTATGACAAACCTAGACAGCATATTAAAAAACAGAGAAAGCAGTGCCAACAAGTGTCCACATAATCAAATATCTGGTTTTTCCAGTGGTCATGTATGGATGTGAGAGGTGGACCATAAAGAAGGCTGAGTGCTGAAGAATTGATGCTTTTGAACTGTGGTGCTGAAGGAGACTCTTTAGAGTCCCTTGGACAGCAAGGAGATTAAATGTTTCAATTATAAAGGAAATCAATCCTGAATATTCACTGCAATTGCAATCCCATGGAGAAAGCACTATTTTAAACCTTTACAGTACTAATCAGTGGTTCAAAACCCAGATAAATGACTTCTTAGTAAGTTAGTGTTTCACTCACAGGCTGTTTTGCTTCTTTTATTCTTTTTCTCTTATTTCCCCTTTTATTTTTCTCATCACCATCCATCTCTTACTTTCTCCTTCTTTTCATTCTCTCTTTTTTCCCCTTACTTGTTTTTCATTTGCTATTCATCTTGGTTTAGCTTTCTAAATTGGTAATACTCTCAGCAAGGATATCAAATCATTTCCAAAAATCAATCCTGAATATTCAACCTAAAGGAAATCAACCCTGAACGTTCAACCTAAAGGAAATCAACCCTGAATAGTCAACTCTGACGCTGAAGCTCCAATACTGTGGCCGCCTGATGTGAAGGGCTGACTCATTGGAAAAGACCCTGGTGCTGGAAAACATTGAGGGCAAGAAGAGATGGGGACAAGAGAGGATGATATGGCTGTTTGACATCACTGACTCAATGGAGTTTGAGCAAACTCCAGGAGATAGTGGAGAACAGGAAAATCTGTTGTGCTGTAGTCCATGGAGTCACAGAGTCGGACACAACTTGGTGACTGAACAACAGCAACAACAAATACTCTCATGGAAATCTATTCATTTCATTGGTTGAATAGAACCATGCTATGTGTTTATTTTCAGGAGTAGTTAAGCATTTCTACTCATTTCTCTTAAAAAGCTTGATGTTTAATTAGCTTTATTGCTATTTTATTTAATTTTAGAATAGAAATAATTGACGAAGAATTTCCAGCACTCATTTTAAATGCTGAAATCTCAGTGTAATAATGCCTTTTTAATAGAGTATTTCCAAAGGCAGGCAATTTCAAGATAACTTACAACTGTGGCCCTGAAAACCTGAGTTCATAACTGTGCATATCTGTTTTTCAAAACATTGGTCTGTTTCTTACAGAATGCTTTAGGAAGCTTCAGGTCTCAACATCATGATTTTTTCCATTTCAATCACTTTTTAAAACTGAAGTATAGTTAATTTACAAAGGTGTGTTACTTTCAGGTGTACAGTAAGGTCATTAAGTTATACACACACACACACACACACACACACACACACGGGTTTCCTTTGTGCTCAACTGGTAAAGAATCTGCTTGCGATGCGGGAGACCTGGGTTTGACCCCTGGGTTGGAAAGATCACCTGAAGAAGGGAAAGGCTCCCATTGCAGTATTCTGGCCTAGAGAATTCCATGGACTGTATAGTCCATGGGGTGGCAAAGAGTCAGACATGACCGAGCGACTTTCACTTTCATATATATTCTGTTTCGGATTTAGTATCTTGATACTAAATATAGTTCCCCATGCTACTCAGCAGGTATTTTTGTTCATCTATTTTATATTCAGTAGCATGTATATTTTGGGCTTCCCAGGTGGCTCTAGTGGTAAAGAACCCACCTGCCAATGCAGGAGACATAAGAGGCACAGGTTTGATACCTGTGTTTGGAAGTTCCCCTGGAGGACATAGCAATCCATTCCAATATTTTTGCTTGGAGAATCCCATGGACAGAGGGTTCAGTAACCTGATGGGTTACTGTCCATAGAGTTGCAAAGAGTCAGATGTGACTGAAGCAATTTAAAATGTACGCATGTATATGTTAAGTCCAAACTTCCAATTTTTCCCTCTTCCTCTTTCCCCTTTGGCAGCCATAAGTTTATTTTCCATGTGTGTGTGTGTGTAGTTGTGTTTTGTAAATAAGCTCATTTGTATTATCTTTTTTTAGATTTAACATATAAATTATATGATATCTGTCTTTCTCTTTCTGATATACTCCATTTAGTATGATAATCTATAGGCCTATTCATGACCCTGCGAATGGCATTGTTTCAATTCTTTTTTATGGACGAGTAATATTCCATTGTATATATAAGCTACATCATCTTCCTTATCCATTCACCTGTCAGTGGACATTTAAACTATTTTTATGTCTTGGCCACTGTAAATAGTGCTGCTATGCTGCTATGAACATGGGGGTGCATGTATTTTTTCAAATTAGAGTTTTCTCCAAATATATGTCCAGGAATGGGATCACTGGATCATAAGGGAACTCTATTTTTAGTATTTCAGGAACCTCCATGCTGTTCTCCATGTTGGCTGGACAAATTTACATTCCCACCAACAATGTAGAAAGGTTCCTTTTTCTCCACACTCCCTCCAGTATTTATCTGTAGACTCTCTGATATTGGGCGTTCTGATGTGATACCTCATTATAGTTTTGACCTGCATTTCTCTAATAATTAATTATATTGAGCATTCTTTCACATGACTATTGGCCATCTGTGTGTCTTTTATGGAGATATGTCTACTTAGGTCTTCTGCCCATATTTTGATTGAGCTTTTTTTATATTAACCTGTTTATATATTTTGGAAATTAATCCCTTGTCATCATGTCTTAATCTATCAGATTAGAAGTATCTAGATGTGAAACATAATGTTCTTTTCACAGTTTCTGTTTCATAATGGATTTTTATTAAAAAGAGAGATAACAGACCTCTTAGTATAGACATTATAATTTTTATTTGCTGAGAATTGAAGATATGTGATTATTGCTTCATAAACTGAGATTGTGCTGCCTTGTTCCTTAGGAAACAGAAATAAATGACCATAGCATTTTGTCAACACAAGATGGTGGAGAGCGGGCAGTGGTAGGGAGCTTTGCTGTGCTGCATGGTGATTAATGGATTATTGGCCATGAAAGTAGCAACTTTCATTCTGTAAATGGGAAATGATCTATGTTTCCTAATAAATGAATAAAACATATTCAGCCATGTCTGTGCAGATTAATTTCATTTTAATTAGATAACTGATTAGTGAGAATCCTAAAGGAAATCAGTCTTGAATATTCAATGCTAAAGCTGAAGCTCCAATATTTTGGCCACCTGATGCGAAGAACCGTCTCATTGGAAGAGACCCTGATTCTGGGAAAGATTGAAGGCAGGAAGAGAAGGGAACAACAGTGGATGAGATGGTTGGATGGCATCACCGACTTGATGGACATGAGTTTGAACAAATTTGGGGAGTTTGTAATGGACAGGGAAGCCTGGTGTGCTGCAGTCCATGGGATCGCAAAGAGGCAGACACAATGAGCAACTGAACTGAGCAGAGAGGACTTGACCAGAATGCTTTCTTCATATACACTCCCCAGGAGTAAAGGTCTATAAAGTTCTTTGGGAGGAATTCACTCTAATTTCTCATTAAACCCCAAGAAAGTTTAACTATATCTGATCAACTTTGTAAAGTGTTTCTTTTTCTATTTTTAATGACTGCTTCTCTCTCATTATGGGTTGAATTGTACCCTGTCCCCCCAGCATTCATAGTGTGAAGTCATAAATTCTAATACCTCATAATAGGACCTTGTTGGAAGACAGGGTCTTTACAGATGTGACTCAAGTTATAGGGAGAGAATTACTATCAAAGGAGGGGGCTCCCACCTTTCCGGAAACTGAGAGACTACAGTAAATTATCTATGCCCAGTGTCTGCCACGCTTCTTCTGTCCACAGGGACCCTTCCAGCTATCCTGTGCCCACTTATGAGCACCTTTCTTCGTTGGTCTATCCAGAAGATGAGACTGTAAGCTTGCGACTATAGACTTTGTGGTTTATAGTCTCTGGGCTGTGGATATGGGACCTTTGTCACTTCTAGGGATGGACAGGGCTTCCTTGACAGTCCTACTGTATCTCCAGGAGAGGTCAGCTCACCTTATTCCCAACCAGTGTTCAGTTCAGTTCAGTCATACAGTCATGTCCAACTCTTTGCGACCCCATGGAATGCAGCACGCCAGGCCTCCCTGTCCATCACCAACTCCCAGACTTTATTCAAACTCATGTCCATTGAGTCGGTGATACCATCCAACCATCTCATCCTCTGTCGTCCCCTTCTCCTGCCTTCAATCTTTCTCAGCATCAGGGTCTTTTCAAATGAGTCAGCTCTTCAAATCAGGTGGTCAAAGTATTGGAGTTTCAGCTTCAACATCAGTCCTTCCAATGACTATACAGCACTGACTTCCTTTAGGATGGACTGGTTGGATCTCCTTGCAGTCCAAGGGACTCTCAAGAGTCTTCTCTAACTGTTCAAAAGCATCAATTCTTCTGCGCTCAGCCTTCTTTACAGTCCAACTCTCACATCCATACATGACTACTGGAAAAACCATAGCTTTGACTAGATGTTCGTTTGTTAGGAAACTAATGTCTCTGCCTTTTAATATACTGTCTAGGTTGGTCATAACTTTTCTTCCAAGGAGCAAGTGTCTTTTAATTTCATGGCTGTAGTCACCATCTGCAGTGATTTTAGAGCCCCTCAAAAACAAAGTCTATCACTGTTTCCATTGTTTCCCCATCTATTTGCCATGAAGTGATGGGACCAGATGCCATGATCTTCGTTTTCTGAATGTTGAGTTTTAAGCCAGCTTTTAAACTCTCCTCTTTCACTTTCATCAAGAGGCTCCTTAGTTGTTCTTCACTTTCTGCCATAAGGGTGATGTCATCTGCATATCTAAGGTTATTGATATATCTCCCAGCAATCTTGATTCCCACTTGTGCTTCATCCAGCCCAGGGTTTCTCATGATGTCCTCTGTATACATACTCTGATGTAAAGGGAGGCCTGGCATCCCTGGGGTCCATGGGGGTCACAAAAAGTCAGACACGACTGAGCGACTGAACTGAACTGAACTGAACTCTGCATATAAGTTAAATAAGCAAGGTGACAAATATACGGCCTTGATGTACTCCTTTCCTGATTTGGAACCAGTCTGTTATTCCATGTCCAGTTCTAACTGCTGCTTCCTGACCTGCATACAAATTTCTCAAGAGGCAAGTCAATTTTGAGCATTTTGAGCATTACTTTACTAGTGTGTGAGATGAGTGCAATTGTGTGGTAGTTTGAGCATTTTTTGACATTGTCTTTCTTAAGGATTGGAATGAAAACTGACCTTTTCCAGTCGTGTGGCCACTGCTGAGTGTGTGTTCAGAGGTCTACAAGTCAGCATGACACATTTTGAAGATCTTGAAGAACTAATTTCTTAAAACTTTATTACTAAGATAATTTCAGTTCTGCTAGCTCAGGAGCTGTTTATCAATTTCCAAGATATTAGACCTTCAAAATCCATCTTTTATCACTAACCAGAGCTTTTCAATTCACCAGTAATCCAAGCTAAGCAACTAGAAATCTGCAAGTTAATTCTTATGGAATTCTCTCCTACTCTCCCCCCAACACACAATTTTCCCTCCTACCTCATCTCCCATTTCTTGCTCTCCCTTTCTCAGAACACAATTTATTTTACCCACTTTCTGAATCATCTCTTTCTAAGATGTAATAAAAGAATAGAAAAATTCCTACCTGCTTTATGGTCATTTGCTTAAATTAGCATAAAAGTGAGGATTAGGCTTCTATTAGGTATTTCAGTGGGTTCTGTGTGTCGTTAGTTTTATTTGGCATTAACATACAGTGATCCTGCTTCCTCTAAGGAATACCCTGTAGCTACAAGGCCTAGAGTTTCTGGAGAATTCACAAGCCAGGTGCCCCAGATATTGAAATCATTGTTATAGTTGGATTTTAATTGTCTGTCTTTTCTCTCTGTTTTCCTCTCTTGGTCTCTATCCAAACTTGGAGCCCGAAGCAAGATATTTTTTACAAGTCCCCAAAATAATTAGCTTTTCCTCATCCCTGGTGAGGTAAAGCAATGAGGACAACTTAAGGAAATATGCTGAGGAAAGATCTTTCTTTTGCACTTGCTGTTCCATTTGAGACCTAAGTGTTATCTCAAAGAAGCAGAATCCAAATTCAACCCAAGTCATCCAGAAATATATTTCAGGCTCCTAACAGAGTCGTTTGGGAGAATGTGGGGATGTATTTGGTACTAATAATTCAGATTTGGGACTTTCCTGGTGGCTCATAAGGTAAAGAACCTGCCTGCACTGCAGGAGACATGGGTTCCATCCCTGGATTGGGAAGATCTCCTGGACAAGGGAATGGCTACCAGTAATCTTGCCTGGAGAATGAGTAAATAGAGCCAATGAGTAAGTTCAGACTTTACTCATTGGCTCTATTGTTTATGTATCTATATATTAAAGCTTTCTCAGAGCTTATGAAATACTTATTCAGAGTAAGAAACTCATAAAAGGAAATGAAACAAATAGAGTGAATGAGTAAATTAATGATAAGTGAAAAGAATAGAATTTGGAATAAAATAAACCTGAATTTAAAGCTTAATTCTTTTACTTATAAATGCAGCCTTATATAATTTGCTAAATTTTGTTTGTATCTGCTTCTATACCTGGAAAATGTGAGTGATAATGGCATATATTTCTTAGGAGAATTAAATTACTTTGTAAATGTAAAATTGCTGGCAAGTGGTTTCTCTCTCTCTCTCTTTTTTTTTTTTTGATTTGTTTGTTTACTACACTTTGAATCTTCTACTTTCTTTCTTTCCATCTAATCTCTATGCTAATCCATATCCCTTCTTTTTTTTTTATCTCTTTTTACCCAGAAATACTTATTGGATTAATTTTTTTCAACATCTTAGTATTTGTTTCTATACGTTCTTCTCTGTGAACTTGCTTCTGATTATTAGTAGTCCTGAGCTTGTCTCTTTTATAACTTTTGCATGCTCATAATCTATGTCATGTAAATTAGAAATTAAAATAATTTTCAGGTTCAACACAAAAAAACGTGTGAAGCTGATGAATATATTTGAACTAAGGAGATCTTGTCAGAAAAAAGCTAGAAAGATTTCATGAGTACCATTATTTGAGGTGGTTCTGAAGTTCAACTCTATGGAGTTTATTTGAATCACAAGAAAAGGAAGATATTCAGGAAAGTTTTGAGAATCTGTAAAAGATTAGAGAATCAGATGGAAGATTTTGTTTTTTCTTTTAAGGAATATAGAACATTTTTGGTGTCATTGAAGCCTAGGGTGGCATGAAGTTGTAGCAGATCTTAGGTGGTGGTTTTTCTGGTTTGGTTCAATCATACACAGACTACAGTGTAATTAAAATTTATTTTCAACAGAATGGATAACAGGAACCAAAAATAGACCCTGAGCATTCCCCAAACCTGAAAGTGAAAGTGTTAGTCACTCAGTAGTATCCGGCTCTTTGCGACCCCATGGACTGTAGGGCACCAGGCTCTTCTGTCAGTGGAATTCTTCAGGCAAGAACACTGGAGTGGGTTGCTGTTTTCCTTCTCCAGAGGATCTTTCTGACCCAGGAGACCGAATGCAGGGTCTCCTGCATTGCAGGCAGATTCTTTACCATCGGAGTCATCAGCAAATTATTCCTATGTTTCTGACTATGTCCTTCCAATATTTCTTCACTTTTTACTTTGCCTCAAAACTTTTACTCCTGACCCTCCCCACCTCCCTTATCTATCTTCCTTGTTACTGAGACAGTACACAGTTAAGAGTGTAGGCTCAGATAAAGCTGTGGTGGTGTATAGTCTCTGTTCATCTGTGTGCTAAATAAGATTCCTTATTCACCAGGTGAATAGCTTAGAACAATGTCTGACCGGTATAAAATGCTTATTAAGTATTATTCACTTGCAACCCCATGGACTACCTGCTAGAAAGCCATTATTCGCTAGTGTTATTTCATTAAGAGAGAAAATTAAGATTCTGCATTGTGTTAAAAAGTTAATTAGACCATCAAATCTATTTTACCTGCCTTTTAATTTAAGAACCAAAAAATGCTTTCCTGTATATTTCTAGTTTCAAAGAACTCTCCAGGGCTTTCCCACTGCTTACAGGACTTAAGCATAATTATTTCAGTGATGTCATAGTTAAAATGTTAATAATCAAAAGTATGGTGACTGAAAATTCACATCCTACAGGAATCGGCAAATAAAATTTACAACTTTAAGTGAAAGTGAAGTCGCCCAGTTGTGTCCAACTTTTTGGGACCCCATGGATTGCTTACCAGGTTCCTCCATCCGTGGGATTTTCCAGGCAAGAATACTGGAGTGGGTTGCCATTTCCTTCTCCAGGGGGGTCTTCCTGACCCAGGGATTAAATCCAGGTCTCCAGCATCGTAGGCAGACGCTTTACTGTCTGAGCCACCAGAGAAGTACTAATACAGCCTAACAAATGTGTCTTCCTATATGAGAAAGATTTATAGTCTCATGTTTCAAAGTCAGGAGTTTTAAAAACTATTCAAATAAACATTTCAAAATTATGGGAAATTAATTTATGATTTTTGGCAAATACACAAGCTTCATTATTATGATGACTTAGAGTATATGTAGATTTAGTTCACATTTCAGTTCAGTTGGATCACTCAGTCATGTCCAACTCTTTGAGACGCTATGGACTGCAGCACAGCAGGCTTCCCTGTCCATCGCCAACTCCCAGAGCTTGCTCAAACTCATGTCCATTGAGTCAGAGATGCCATTAGCAGTACTTATTCATGAATATTTTGAAGCATTTTCTTATATGTGTAAACAAGATGATTGTCTTTCCCAGATGGTGCTTTACCTTTGTAAAACATTTGTATCAAAAATCTTATATTTTTTTTCAAGTGCAGTTGAAGTTTTAAATCTTGAAACTTTAAATATAACTTGATCCAGATGACTAAAGGATACTGAGACTTTCACAGGTTCCGTATTATCAATGTTGCTAAAACAAACAAATACTAAATTAACAAAAAGGATATAGTACAGAGACAAATAACTGAATTTTTCTAATGAAAACATTGTTTGCTTACACTTTGATGCCTGATAACAGTTGATTTGCAAGTATTGTTGAATGCCTTAGTAACCATCTGTAATGTTAACCTTAGTGTTTCCACTTGGGTAGGATATGATGTCCAGTTGTTTGCCAAACACCAACCCAGATGTTTCTGTATAATGTATAAATGTATAATGTATAAATCTGTAGGTTTTGAGTAAAGCAGATTACCTTTCATAACATGGGTGAGCCTCCGCCATTGAGTTGGAGGCCTCAAGAGAAAAGACCAAAGTTTATTTAAGAAGAAATCATCAAGGTTGCTACATAGGCACCCTGCCTGAGTTTCCACCCTGCTGTGCTATAGGTGGAAGCTTCCAGCTGCTGTGCTATGCTTTTGTTTTGCCCACAGTGCTGAATTCAAGCAAAAACAAACAAAAACAACAACAGAACAACATGGAGTTGAATATGAAACTGGATTCCTTTTCTGGCCCGTTAAGAATTTTTTTGCAGATTATATCCATCTTTAAAATTTTTCAAGATGGAGATTTGAAAACTAAGTTTTGCTAACACCTCCACTTGCCTGTACCAGTTAAATGATCCATCCAGCACTAAGGGGTGGATCTTCCCTTCAAATACAAGGTGAAACCTATCACCACCTTCTGCCCTGTTAGTCACACACTGCTCAATGTGGCACCAAGGGGAAGTGAGGTAGAACTGTGGCCATGCATGTCCGTAAAAAGTGATGGTGGTAAGTCAACTGGGGTGTCTGTTCAACTGGAGCATGTATTCTATTTTGAAGCCATCAAGCTTAATAAGATTCAAAAGATGCTTGTTCTCTTAAAAAATTTTTTTAATAAAGATAGGTGATAAAACTTGATTTGAATGAACCTCTGAAAGAGGGAAGTTATATTAACATTACTTTATTTTTTTAAAGATGTTTTGTTATTTTTCGATGGGTAAATCCAAGTGTGAAAAATCAGAGAGGTCTGTAAGCAGAACCCTTTAGAAGTCAGCTACCCTGGCCTTTTCACTTCAATTAAAAGTTGCGGATGATGCAGTTTGGAAGATGTAAACTGGGTCAATCTGAAGCAGGAAAAAGCCGAAGTCATACAAGAGAAGTACCAATACTAAGGAGAATTCTAACAATGAAGCAGAATGCCCTCTGGAAAAGCAAGTGGTTTATCTCAAGTTCTTTACCCAGAAATGGTCTTTCAGCCCATACCTAGCAATAGTACTTAACAGGTGGCTCACCCTCTGGTAAGAAATTTTGGAAAATAAGCTGTTAGTGAAGGGATTTCCCTGGTGGTCCAGTGGTTAAGACTCCACTTTTCCACTGCAGGGGGCCAGGATTCCACCCCTGGTCAGGGGAATAAGATCCCATATGCCTCCTAACATGACCAAAAAAATTATTAAAAAAAAATAATAAGATGAATAAAAATTGGAAACAAAGAAATAAAAAACTTTATAAAAAATTTTAAAACATCTTAGTTGTTAAGAAGAGCCTTTGGAGAAGGGGCAGTGCAAAGATCCTTTAGGTCTAGAAAAGGCAGTTTTGAGGCTGCAGAGAAAAAGTGAACAGGAAGAGGAAAAGGTATAGGATGGAGCACATGGATTTTCATTCTTTCCACTACTGCCTAGTAGAGGAAAGGTATTCAAAAATGTCTCAAAACACATTGTAAAAGAGACTGTCATTTTTAATACTTAGGAAAACCATCACTATTTAAGTCATTCAGATCATAAGCTACTTATGACTAGTGGGTACTCTAAAATGTGTTCTATTCTACGTAATGTTGGTATTCCTCTATTTCTCAAAAACAAGTTTTCCAATATTGCATTTTCCCTCTGATTTATCCAGAGAGTGATTTTTTTCTTCTGTTAAACATTTGCCTGTGCATACAAAGCGCCCAGAGTATTTTATTAGTTCCAGGAAGTACTTCTGAACTATTAAAGCTACTCTAGTTTGTTTTGCCTTTTCTGACTTTCAGAGGGACACATTTATTAGCATTTATGAGTTAATAATTAGCACTTGTATAATGTACACAAATAACTCTAATGAAAAGTGTTAACCTATTAGGAATGGGTTGAGGTGATGTTAATTGGAATTGACTTATTCCTGAGTCATTTTCATTTTAATTCCCAAACACAGAGAGCTGGCCTGGAAAAGCAAGAACATATGCGTATTAGAACATCTTTTATTTTTTTTTTAAGCAGAAGTCAACTATTAATAGAAATAGATAAACATTATCCATCCCAAAGAAGTTAAAGGCTGGCATAATAAGGAATCCCATGTGTTGAGAGTGACACATACATCTTTAACAAATTTAATAGGTATCCATTCATAAAGCATAGCTTATTTTACTTCTGTGAATCAGAGTGACGGTTTAAGTGTTGCACAAGGGCACTTCATGTGATGCATGCCACACTTTGGATTCTGCATGGGATAGATAATCATAAAACAAAGTAACTAAGTGCTCTGAAGTAGCGTGCTTTGGAATAAAGCAACTTAATTTTCAGGTAGTTAGGGAGCTTTCTTTTCAATGACAGCTGTGAATGCCATTTCCCTTAGTTCAATCAAATAAAATGTTAGATTCAAAAGAAGACAAATGGGGACACGCCAGATTTAAAAAAGTCCTTTTTCTTCTTTTTCTTTCTTTTTTACCCATTAATCTAAATATAGATTGCACGGGATTTTTTTCTCTTTCTTGGGCTAGAAAGTCAAATATACTTTAAATGTATAAAGACAAGGGATGCATGGAATTCTACTCTTGAACACTATTCAATGCAAATATTCCTAGGAGAAGTAAATAAGGCATTATCAGGTGCTTATATCTTGGTGTAAGTAAGCTTAGTAGATTTATTTTTGAGACAGGTTAAAGTTGAATTTTCTTTTATCTTTGCAGTGTTTGAATCTTGACTCAGTATACAGAAATCAAGGTCCAAACTTTAATTTTTTTTTTTTCAGGCACTGATTTATTAAAGGAAAGTTATTAAACCTCTCTAGGACAATATTTTTTTTAATGTGTAGATTGATCAGAGGATGGTAAAGACTCATGTAGCTCTAATACTTTAAGTTGGTTGTTGCAGAAAATGTTAACGTTCCCTGGAACTTTACTACAAGACAGATGTATCAGACAGTACATGAAGATATTCAAGTCTAGCACATACTTTATTCAGAGTCTCTCTCAAAGAGTTATATTTATTGTTTCTTAAAAGAATATCATCTAAGGAAATGTTTTAAGCTTCCATTCTTTTCAAAGCAGTTTATTGGCCTGAACACCAAGGATGGCTGTCTATATCCCTTAATTCTGATCATGAACTCAAATGTGAGAAAGTCAAGGGTATCACAAAAAAGGTAGGATGAAAATTTTGCCAATGAATTGGTTTAAGCCAAATTAATGGATATCAAGAATTACATGGATTTTTACTGAAGCATAATTTAAAATGTTCTGCTAATTTCAAGTGGACAGAAAAAGTGATTCAGTTATACATATATGTGTATGTAAACACATTATTTTTCATATTCTTAAAAAATTATATGAATTAGAAATAGAAAAAAGTTCCAACTGATAGATTGGTAAGACCATTGAATATAGTTAGTATTTGGAGAAATCCTTATCATATGTTTTTGAAGAAGACATGAAACGATTTTGAACAAATAACCTACTGGAAGTGAAGGAAAATGTATGTAAGTTTACCTGGTAAGAACAGCACATAACTGCACACGTGGATAAGAAGTGGGAGGGGCTATTTGGAGATGTGATGACTGATAATTTTGGAAGTCAAGTCACATCAATTTCTAGGAGAAGGAAACTGAGTAATTTCTAAGTATATCAGCATGATTAAAGCATAATTAAGTATGTGAAGACGTGATACATTTAAGCAATAACTTAGGGAGGTATGCTTGTATGAAACAGTGAGCAAGGAGGAGGAACCATCTTTCTTCACAGTGACACATCCAGGTCTAAGAGTATATATACACACTCGAAGTCCAGGTCATGACACTGAAGCTCAGAGAGTGTCCTCCGTGTAACTCAGCTGATCTCACATCTCCTGTCACCATGTCCTACAAATGCTGTTCTGGAAACTTCTCCTCCCGCTCCCTCGGAGTCCACCTGCGCTACCCAGGCTCCTCCTGTGGCTCCTTCTTCCCCGGCAACCTGGTCTACAGGACTGACCTCTGCTCTCCCAGGATCTGCCAGCCCACCAGTGTGGTGTTTAAGCCTTGTCAGACGTCCTGCTACCACCCAACGACCTCCATGCTCTGCAGTCCCTTCCAGATAAATTATTCTGGTTCTCTTGGATGTGGGTCTATTAGAAGCTGCTCCCTGGGTTATGGATCTAGAAGCTGCTACTCTCTGGGCTGTGGATCCAGAGTCTTCAGACCGCTAGGTTATGGAATTTATGGCTTCCCTTCCCTGCGGTGTGGATCCAGGTTCTACCACCCAACCTACTTGGCTTCTAGGAGCTGCCAGTCTTCTTGCTATAGGCCAATCTGTAGATCAAACTTCTGTAGATCAACTTGTTGAACTTCCAGAACTTCTGAGCAAAATGTTTCAGTCTCTACTTATGGCTATCATAGGCTCTTTCAGAAATGTGAGCTAACCCCTCTCACCATCAGCATCTCGTCGTTTCTCTAGTGTCAAACACTCACTGACTGACTAATCCTTTCAGTGAAATTAATAACCAAAATATTGAGTTCAAGTCTGTAATTTTGTTGAAACAATTGATTCAGAATTACATAAACTTTTCTTACAAAATGCATGGAAATCCAGCTTTGCTTCACCTAATAAACTCATTCACTCCTGCATCTGATGTTTTCATTGTTCTGTTTTGGTTATAAGTTTGATTTATAATCTATCTTTGGGGCTCCAGACCCTCAAAGCCTTTTCCCTAGGAATGGATTTGTATTTCCCCAGGAAATGATATCAGGCCTGCTATATGGGAAACTCTTTGTGCATTCCACTGCCTAAGGGCTGATAAGTGTGCATGTCTTCCACCATCAAATCTGGTAGGGTTTTTTATTTTTATTTTTTTCAGTTGAGAGTGTGCTCATAGTGGAGTCAGTATTCTCATTGTGCTTTCAAGGAGGACACTTTGTGCTGACATCCATATTTGATTTTGATTTTACATTTTCAAATCAGAACTGGTTTAGAGTCTGTCCAGAAGATGTCACTTATAGTGATGAAATATTTATAAAAATATATCAAATATTTGTATAAATCTGATACATTGGTTTGAAAAAGAGAAAAGATAAAGCACCATGGGTTGAAGGACATTATGTGCGTGCGTGCGTGCTAAGTCGCTTCAGTTGTGTCTGACTCTTTGCGACCCCATGGACTGTAGCCCCCCAGGCTTCTCTGTCCATGGGATTCTCCAGGCAAGATTACTGGAGTGGGTTGCCATTATGGTTGTCTTTAAATATACAGGAAATGGATTATTAGGTGTGTTTGTGTGAAAGAGAGAAGGAGGGAGGTCTACTCAGATCTGAGACAGGACACACTTTGAGTGTATTTTAATTTGAGCAAGTTGTTTGTCTCAGAGCTAAATCTAGGGTAAGAATTCAGTTACAACTTTTTCATAACACATTTAGTAATAACTCTTCATGAGTGGGAAAATAACTATCATTACCATTTGCTCCCGTCATGTGCTATGAGTGTTTATTAATTTGTCTTCCTTCTTCCTCAGACTTTTTCTAAGTGAACCTGGGAAAAGAGGGCCTCTTTTCTCCTATACTGGAAATAATCATGGCTAACCAAAGGAATGCAGGAACCATGTCATCTGTTCAGGGAAATCTTCTCAAGAGAGAGAAAATTAAAAACAAAAACACACACAGAGAAGTGGGACACAAAAGTTTCTGCTGATTCAGGAGCCTCTGTTCCCAGCATCCTTTAAGCCAGATTTACTTGTCTTTTATGCACTTTGATTATATTGGCCAATAAAGTCTTATTTTGGTTTAAACTAATTAAAATAAAATAAGATTTCTATTACTCACATCCAAAGAGTTATAATTAATAGTAATGTGTCATCTAGGTGCAGAGTTATTCATTGACTTTTGTATAAACAGGAATTTAAATGTTTTATTAGTAAGACAAAAAGATCCTGTGAGTCTGAATTTTTGGCACTGGCATTGATAAAGAATTCTTCTTCAAGTAATGTGGAATGAGTAACATGTGGACTAAAGACACCACTGGGAAACAAATTCAAAGGGGAAACAGTCATGTGGCTCATGAGAAGGCCGTAGGAACACATTCAACAAACCTCATTGAACTAGAAGCTTCTAACCTCAATCATGAGAAGCACATAAACAGTATGAAAAGGCAAAAAGATAGGACACTGAAAGATGAACTCCCATGTTGGCAGGTGCCCAATATGCTACTGGAGAAGAGCAGAGGAAAAACTCCAGAAAGAATGAAGAGAAAGAGCCAAAGTGAACAACGGCCAGTTGTGGATGTGACTGGTGATGGGAGTAAGGTCTGATGCTGTAAAGAACAGTACTGCACAGGAACCTGGAATGTTAGGTCCGTGAATCCGTGTAAATTGGAAGTGGTCAAGCAGGAGATGGCAAGAGTGAATGTTGACATTTTAGGAATCAGTGAACTAAAATGGACTGGAATTAATTCAGATGACCATTATATCTACTACTGTGGACAAGAATTCCTTAGAAGAAATGGAGTAGCCCTCATAGTCAACAACACTGTCCAAAATGTAGTACTTGGGTGGAATCTCAAACATGGCAGAATGATGTCTGTCCATTTCTTCCGAGGCAAGCCATTTAATATCACAGTAATCAAAATCTATGCCACAACCAGTATCACAGAAGAACCTGAAGTTGAACTGTTCTGTGAAGACCTACAAGACCTTCTAGAACTAATACCCCCCAAAAAGTGTCCTTTTCATCATAGGGGACTGCAAAGGTAAGAAGTCATGAGATACCTGGAGTAACAGGCAAATTTGGCCTTGGAGTACAAAATGAAGCAGATCAAAGGCTAACAGAGTTTTCCAAGAGAATGCACTGGTCATAGCAAAAACCCTCTTCTAGCAACACAAGAGAAGACTCTACACATGGACATCACCAAATGGTCAATACTGAAATCAGATTGATTACATTCTTTGCAGCCAAAGATGGACAAGCTCTATAGAGTCAGCAAAAACAAGACCGGGAGCTGATTGTGGCTCAGATCATGAACTCCTTATTGTCAAATTCAGACTCAAATTAAAGAAAGTAGGGAAAACCACTAGACCATTCAGGTATGACCTAAATCAAATCTCTTATGTTTATAGTGACAAATAGATCAAGAGATTAGATCTAATAGAGTGCTTGAAGAACTATAGATGGAGGTTCATGACCTTGTACAGGAGGTTGTGATCAAGACCATCCCCAAGAAAAAGAAATACAAAAAAGCAAAATGGTTGTCTGAGGAGGTCTTACAAATAGCTGAGAAAAGAAGAGAAGCTAAAGGCAAAGAAGTAAAGGAAAGACATACCCATTAAGTGCAGAGTTCCAAAGAACAGCACAGAGAGAAAAGAAAGCCTTCCTCAGTGATCAGTGCAAAGAAATACAGGAAAACAATAGAACAGGAAAGACTAGAGATCTCTTAAAGAAAATTAGAGATACTAAGGGAACATTTCATGCAACCATGGGCACAATAAAAGACAGAAATGGTATGGACCTAAGAGACGCAGAAGATATTAAGAAGAGGTGGCAAGAATATACAGAAGAACCATAAAAAGAGAATTTCACGACCCAGATAATCACAATGGTGTGATCACTCACCTAGAACCAGACATCCTGGAATGCACAGTCAAGTGGGCCTTAGGAAGAATCACTATAAACAAAGCTGGTGGAGGTGACGGAATTCCTCTTGAGCTATTTCAAATCCTAAAAGATGTTAAAGTGCTGAAGTCAATATGCCAGCAAATTTGAAAACTCAGTAGTGGCCAGGACTGGAAAAGGTCAGTTTTCATTCCAATCCCAAAGAAATGCAATGTAAAAGAATGTTCAAACTACCACACAATTGCACTCACCTCACAGGCTAGTAAAGTAATGCTCAAAATTCTCCAAGCCAAGCTTCAACAGTATGTGAACCATGAACTTCCAGATGTTCAAGCCGGATTTTTGAAATGCCAGAGGAACCAGCTATCAAATTGCCAACATCCATTGGATCATAGAAAAAGCAAGATAATTCCAGAAAACCATCTATTTCTGCTTTATTGACTATGTCAAAGCCTTTCACTGTGTATCACAACAAACTGGAAAATTCTTGAAGAGATGGGAATACCATACCACCTGACCTGCCTCCCGAGAAATCTGTATGCAGGTCAGGAATCAACAGTTAGAACCAGACATGGAACAACAGATTGGTTCCAAATAGGGAAAGGATTACATCAAGGCTGTATATTGTCACCCTGCTTATTTAACTTATATGCAGAGTACATCATTCGAAATGTCGGGCTGTATGAAGCACAAGCTGGAGTCAAGATTGCCAGGAGAAATATCAATAACCTCCAATAACCTCAGATCTGCAGATGACACCACCCTTATGGCAGAAAGTGAAGAAGAACTAAAGAGCTTCTTGATGAAAGTGCAAAAGGAGCGTGCAAATGTTCACTTAAAACTCAACATTCAAAAAACTAAGATCATGGCATCTGGTCCCATCACTTCATGGCAAATAGATGGAGAGACAATGGAAACAGTGACAGAATTTATTTATTTATTTTGGTCTCCAAAATCACTGCAGATGGTGACTGCACCCATGAAATTAAAAGATGCTTGCTCTTTGGAAGAAAAGCTATGACCAACCTACATAGCATATTAAAAAGCAGAGACATTCCTTTGCCAACAAAGGTCCATCTAGTCAAAGCTATGGTTTTACCAGTAGTCATGTATGGATATGAGAGTTGGACCATAAAGAAACCTGAGTGCCAAAGAACTGATGCTTTTGAACTGCGGTGTTGGAGAAGACTCTTGAGAGTCCCTTGGACTGCAAGGAGATCCAACCGATCAATCCTAAAGGAAATCAGTCCTGAATATTCATTGGAAGAACTGATGCTGAAACTGAAGCTCCAATATTTTGGCCACCTTATGCGAAAAACTGTCTCATTGGAAAAAATACTGATGCTGGGCAAGATTGAAGGTGGGAGGTGAAGGGGACGACAGAAGACGAGATGGTTGGATGGTATCAGTGATTCGATGGACATGAGTTTGAGCAAGCTCCAGGCGTTTGTGTTGGACAGGGAAGCCTGGCATGCTGCAGTTCATGGGGTTGCAAAGAGTCAGACATAAGTGAGTAACTGAACTGAACTTAACCTCCAGCAAAGGAAGTCACCAAGCCCACAGAACAGTGATGAGCAGAGAGAATTGTTTAAAACTCAGAACAGCCCAAGATGGAAGAAAGAGATATCCAGTGATATCTCCCCTCTAGGTCCAGGTAACACTGGGTGGGTGACTTGCATGGATGATGTGACAGAGTGTGTAAGACTGCAATCTACCAGTGGCTGCAAAAAAGCTCAGAGTGACACGGGGCACATGCCTTTCCAGGTCACTCTTCTCATTCACAACTATCCCACCTCTAATGCTCTTTGATACACTGACATCAGGTCTTTGTTCTGAATTCAGCTCACTAAATATGTTTTGAGCTTCAACTTTGTGCTAGAGTTCTCTGATGAAAAATGCACTAGAGAACTTAGAGAAGACTATGACCTTTGCCTTCCAAGAGTTAGTTCACATCTCGTGAGAGAGACAGATTGTCTCCCATTATCTTGGTGGGAAGGGTGGGTGTGAAGAGATCTTCAGGAAGAACCAACTGCATAAACAATGACACGATTGCTTGAAAGAATATAATGTGAGGTTTGGGGAGGAAACCTGCAAGATTTTTTTTTAAATTGATGTGTTAAATGGGGGCAGTGAAAAGTAAGAGATTACATAATAATTAAAAGTGTGATTGCCTAACCCTACTGGTCCAGGAATAGAGACAGAAGCAACTCTGATGCTTAAAAAGACCTGAACTTTGGGTCTGGGGTAATGAGATGTCAGTAATAAACCTTCACATTTAATATGCAGAAGTGATTGGGGGGCTCATATTATCCTTGGGTTGCAAAATAAATGTGCTTATTTATGTGACCGGGGACTCATTCAGTGGCAATTAGCAGTCTAATAAAATGCTAACATGCGCAGGGCAGAGTTTGGGGATGCAGGCTATAATTTGAGAGGAACTGCACTCCAAGAGAATGTGAGTTACTGTTCAAGCTTAAAACACTTGGCATGGCTGCTCAGCAGGAAATCTTAGCTCTCACCATGGCTTTCGTGCGGCTGCTCTGGGGATTTCCCCTCCTGTCCCCTTAGGATCTTCTGATCTCGTAGTGTCTTGCTATGTTTTTTCCCATCCCATCAATCTGGTTGACAGAAGCATCTTATTCTTATAGGTATCCTCGCTTCAGGGTTGTGCAAACAATGGCCTCCTTCCATGTTGTACCCCAAGCTCTCCATTTGCCCCACCCTAGCCCTGGCCCTGATTTGCAAATAACGCTAATCTCCAATCATGCCCTGTGTTGAATGCCACAAGCATGCCACTTAAGCACTGCTACCATTTATAGTCCCTACCAAGCTGATGATATTGTGTCTAGGGACACAATAGTTACCCCTGTGGATTGTGGGCTCTCTTTCTACCACTCAACCTACTTTCCCTTTATTTTTTTTTTAAGTTAATTTTTATTGGAGTATAGTTGATGTACAATGTTGGGTAAGTTTCTGCTGTACAGCAAGCAGAATCAGTTATATATACACATATTTATCCATTAACAGAGGAACAGAGAAAGAGATAAAGAAGGTAACAAGCTGCTGCATGACCTCATTTTTTTCTGAAAAGACTACATGAGCTTCTATCATCAAATATGAACAGTCTCTTACTGGACTGTGACCTTTTCCCTGGATCAACTGTACTTATTCTAAGACATCCCCTATAATATGACAAGCAGCATCTACCTAAAGAAAAGTCGTCTTTGTCCATTAACTCTACCATTTGATTAATTCATTTGAAAATTATTAAGTCTTAGTGATGTTCTATTTTAAGGCTTATTTTTGCAATGAATTAGATCCTTACAGCAAGTAGAAAATGACAGAGAAAAGCAAGACTGTGGAGATTTAACTCACTGGCATCAACATTGTCATTAATGTGTATGTTCTGGTGTGTCTTTTGAATACTCTGGGTTTTACAAAATATTCATTTTCCTGTGAAATATACATTAAATTTTCAACTTATAAGACTGGTTATATATAGGATTACTATAGGTAGATTTGGGGCTTCCCTCATAGCTCAGTTAGTTGGTAAAGAATCTGACTGCAATGCAGGAGACCCGGGTTTGATTCCTGGCTTGAGACAATTCCCTGAAGAAGGAAATGGCAACCCACTGCAATATTCTTGCTTGGAGAATCCCATGGACAGAGGAGCCTGGAAGGCTACTGTCGATAGGGTCACAAGGGTAGGATGAGACTTAGTGACTAAACCACCACACAGGTAGATTAGAGTTCTGAAATCTCTTAATTTTCACTTTTTTTTTTTAATGATGTCATCAAAAGGAAAATAAAGTAAAACCATATGTTAAGAGTTAGGTTCTATTTGTGATTCTCCCGCTAGCAAGATTTTGATTTTATACACATCACAACTTCTTTGAGTATCTTTCTTACATGTTAGATGAGACAGTCCTTGATGATTTGTGATCCCTAAGATTCCAACATCACTGACCTGCACATGCGTGCCCAGTTGCTTTATTCATGTCCGACTCTTTATGACCCCAGTGATTGCAACCCGTCAGGCTCCTCTGTCCCTGGGATTTCCCAGGCAATAGTACTGGAACGAGTTGCCAAGCCCTCCTCCAGGTGATCTCCCTCACTCAGGGACTGAATCCACATCTCTTCATCTCTTGTACTGTAGGAGGATTCTTTATTCACTGAGCCACCTGGGAAGCCCATTACTGACCTATCCATATATTATATAATAATAATACTAGGTTAATAGCAGCATGTGAAAGATAGGCTGTTAATTCCTCCTGTAATAGTATAATTTTTTCTCTATGGACTGGGAAGGGAAAAACAGAAGGAAAATGTTTTAAAATATTATACAATATAAAACATAATAGTGTTAAGAGAGACTTTTTTAAAAAAGTAAAGTTATGATCTTCATGCAAATAAAACAAAACATACCGAGTATTTTATTTAACTCATTAATGAATAAGGGGATCACTGATAAGAAGTCACAACTGGCTTAAAGGAGAACTTGAAGAACACACTTACATAGGCTATCAGAGCCTATGAAATGAATTTACAAAGAGAGATGCAAAGCGTTCACTGTACACAGAGGGAAAAGTCAATGGAACTCCAGCAGACAGAAATCATTTTTATTTCAATGAACCAGAACCATTTGCATTATTATCAATTTTCTACAATGTATAGAATTATATAAGAGAAGAAAAGCAATGGCAAGTGGAGATACCCTGAAGAGTGAACTAGATAAGCTACAGAGTAACTCATTCCAATGCCCCTTATTTCAAAGTCTAGGAAATTTTTTCTGACAACAGAATGTGGGGTCAGTAATGTTCATTGTAAAACAGCAATGCATGATCTGCAACTGTGTGAGCACCATTTTTTCTCTAATGTGGAAACTAAGAAGAAAAAAATTACACAGTATCATAGAAGGATCTGGTCTGTTTTATCAGTGTGTGCTTTCCTAGGGTCACTGCATCTGCTTGTAATCTGGAGGAAAAGATTATTACATTTGGTACAATATTTTGACTTGATCTTCTTCCTTCTCTGCTCCATTCCTCATGTCACCTCAATTGCTATACCACTACTATGACCTTTGCGTGCATGCTAAGTCACTTCAGTCGTGTCCTTTGTGACCCTAGGGACTGTTGCCTGCCAGGCTCTTCTGCCTATGGGATTCTCCAGGCAAGAATATTGGAGTGGGTTGCCATACCCTTCCCCAGGAGATCTTTCCGACCCAAGGAATGAGCCTGTGCCTCCTGCATTGCAAGCAGATTCTTTAACGCAGAGCCACTGGAGAAGTCTACTATGAACTTGACTTTTCTTTAAAAACCTCAGATTTGTCTCTTCAATAAATGGTGCTGGAAAAACTGGACAACTATGTGTAAAAGGTTGAAATTAGAACACTTCCTAACACCAGACACAAAGATAAACTCAAAATGGATTAAAGATGTAAATGTAAGACCAGAAACTCTGTTAGAGGAAGCCAAAAACTGTTAGAGGAAAAATGTCTTTGACATTAAATCACAGCAAGATCCTTTATGACCCACCTTCTAGAGTAATGGGAATAAAATAAAAAATAAACTAGTAGGACCTAATTAAACTTAAAAGCTTTTACACAGCAAAGGAAACTATAAACAAGGTAAAAAGACAACACTCAGAATGGGAGAAAATAATCAGATCAGATCAGATCAGTCGCTCAGTCATGTCCGACCCTTTGCGACCCCATGACTCGCAGCACGCCAGGCCTCCCTGTCCATCACCAACTCCCGGAGTTCACTCAGACTCACATCCATCGAGTCAGTGATGCCATCCAGCCATCTCATCCTCTGTCGTCCCCTTCTCCTCCTGCCCCCAATCCCTCCCAGCATCAGAGTCTTTTCCAATGAGTCAACTCTTTGCATGAGGTGGCCAAAGTACTGGAGTTTCAGCTTTAGCATCATTCCTTCCAAAGAAATCCCAGGGCTGATCTCCTTCAGAACGGACTGCTTGGATCTCCTTGCAGTCCAAGGGACTCTCAAGAGTCTTCTCCAACACCACAGTTCAAAAGCATAAATTCTTCGGCTCTCAGCCTTCTTCACAGTCCAACTCTCACAACCATACATGACCACAGGAAAAACCATAGCCTTGACTAGATGAACCTTTGTTGGCAAAGTAATGTCTCTGCTTTTGAATATGCTATCTAGGTTGGTCATAACTTTCCTTCCAAGGAGTAAGCAATAGTAAATGAAAAAATTGACCCAAAAGATTAATCTCCAAAATATGCAAACAGCTCATGCAACTCAATACCAGAAAACATACAAACAACCCCAATCAAAAAGTGGGTAGAAGACCTAAATATACATTTCTCCAAAGAAGACATACAGATGGCTAATAAAACACATGAAAAGATGTTCAACATTGCTCATTATTAGAGAAATACAAATCAAGACTACAATGAGGCATCAACTCATTCGGGTCAGAACGGCCATCTTCAACAAATCTACAAACAATAAATGCTCGAGAGTGTTGAGAAAAGGAAACCCTCTTGCACTGTTGGTGGGAATGTAAATTAATATAGCACTCTGAAGAATAGTATGGAGGTTCTTTTGAAAACTAGGAATAAAACTAACATATGACCCAACAGTCCCACTATTGGCCATATACCCTGAGAAAACTTTAAAAGATACATGTACCCCAATGTTCATTACAGCGTTGTTACAATTTACCACAGCTAAGACATGGAAGCAACCTAGATATCCATCAACAGATAAATGGGTAAAGAAATTGTGGTGCATATATACAATGGAATATGACTCAGCCATAAAAATGAACACATTTGAGTTAGTTCTAATGAAGTGGATAAACCTAGAACCTATTATACAGAGTTAAGCTAGTCAGAAAGAGAAAAACAAATATCATGTATTAACCCATATATATGGAATCTAGAAAGATGATACTGATGAACCTATTTGCAAGACAGCAAAGGAGACCCAGACATAGAGAACAGACTTGTGGACCCATTGGGGGAGGGAGAGGGAGGGACGAATTGAGAGAGTAGCATGGAAACATATATATTAACACATGTAAAATAGACAGCCAGTGGGAATCTGGTCTATGACACAAGGAGCTCAAACTGGTGCTCTGTGACAATTTAGAGGGGTGCAATGGGGGTTGGGTTGGGAGGGAAGTTTAAGAGGGAGGGGACATATGTATACCTAAGCTCGTTCATGTTGATGTATAGCAAAATCCAAGAATACATTGTAGAGCAATTATACTCCAATTAAAAATAAATTTTAAAAAACTCAGATGTAATTAAATTGAACATACTTAAATATACACAGATGTATAGAACAGTCTTTTGGACTCTGTGGGGGGGGATGATTTGGGAGAATGGCATTAAAACATGTATAATATCATATAAGAAACAAATTGCCAGTCCAGGTTCAATGCAGGATACAGGAGGCTTGGGGCTGGTGCACTGGGATGACCCAGAGGGATGGTATGGGGAGGGAGGTGAGGGGGCTTCGGGATGGGGAACATGTGTACACCCATGGCAGATGCATATTGATGTATGGCAAAACCAATACAATATTGTAAAGTAAAAAAAAGTAATAATAATAAAAAGAAAAAATAAAAATAAAAAAGCAAAATGATGACCCATATATCTGGTTCATTACAAATGCTAATTTTTCTAACGTTGAAAAATTAACCACTGATGAAACATTTCTTCACCTGCATTGTGGCTATGGTTATGGAAGACCTTGGCATAAGATATGGGTTTCCCCAATGGCTCAGATGGTAAAGAATCTGCCTGCAATGTGGGAGACCTGGGTTCGATCTCTGGATTGGGAAGATCCCTTGGAAGA
This sequence comes from Bubalus kerabau, assembly GCF_029407905.1. NCBI lineage: Eukaryota > Metazoa > Chordata > Mammalia > Artiodactyla > Bovidae > Bubalus > Bubalus kerabau. The sequence continues at coordinate 51,941,190 of NC_073625.1, forward strand.
GGGAATGGCAACCCACTCCAGTATTCTTGCCTGGAGAATCCCCACAGACAGAGGAGCCTGGTGGGCTACAGTCCATGGGGTCACAAAGAGTTGGACATGACTGAGCGACTAAGTGCACAGACATAAAATACAATTACATAGAACTACACACATACGGGCTTCCCTGGTGGCTCAGAGATAAAGAATCTGCCTGCAAAGCAGGAGATCCGTGTTTGATCCCTGGGTCAGGAAGACCCCCAGAGGAGGGCATGGCAACTCACTCCAGTATTCTTGCCTAGAGAATCCCATGGCCAGAGGAGTCTGCTCAAACTCATGTGGGCAAGAATATCTAAATTTCCAAATGAAGAGGGGATAATTATTGTTTCTGTCCCTCTCTTCTCCATGGTAGAGATGAAAGAGACCCAACATGAGTTTTTCTAAGTTTTTAGGTCCAGATAATATTTTAGTCAAAGTTAATTTTAATCAAAACCTGTGCATGCTGTCACTCAGTTGCATCCAACTCTTTGAGACTGTGTGGACTGTAGCCCGCCAGGCTCCTCTGAACATGGGATTCTCCAGGCAAGAATACTGGAGTGGGTAGCCATTTCCTTCTCCAGGTATTCCTGACCCAGGGATCAAACCAGGGTCTCTTGCATTGCAGGTGGATTCCTTACTATCTAAGCCACTAGGGAAGGAATGAGTTATTGCTCTTATTTCAGGGAATTTCTGCAAAGGGATAATAACTAAATTTGCTTTTGATATACACCCTTTTTGGTACTTTACCAGCAAAATAACTCCAGTCATGTAATTGAAGAGGAAGCTGTTATTACACTTATAATCATAAAAAGAAGTGAATAGCAGCTGATTCTGTGTTTTTAACAGTTTATTCTTCCTGCTGGGCAAATGACCACGGAGGTTAATGTCTTGACTATAAAATTGATTCCAAGGGACTACACTTCCTGTGTCCCATGATATTGCAAGGTGAAATGGTGTCATTGATTGTTCATCTTCTCCAGCTTATAAACCAAATTTGAAAAATGCTTTTGCTTCAACAATTTTAGGGTGATTTTTCACGGTCTATTATTGCACAAGGTAACACAAGAAAAACAAACAGTCAAACCACATTTAGCACATCCTCAGGAGCTGCAGACTTCATTCTGGGAGAGTGATGTGGAAATGTTCTCTTAATCGATTGTCAACACATGGGAAGGAATGCTTTGTACAGCAAGCCTGTCTTTACTGAAGTCACAAGATGGAATTCTACTCAGCAAGTTTTTCACTTTCAAATTCTAGACAAGTATGTGATGTGAATTCTAAAATGACTTGCTTTTCCTTTTCTACCCAGTACCTTTTGGTGTGTGGGTTAGCACTTTGCCTGGGATAGTATCACCCTCTTTTCCATTTTAATCCTATTTTAGAGGAGTTCATAAGTGCTAAAGAGCTGAGTAATAAAAGTTCAACACATCTATGTCACTCATTTGGTTCTCAGCATTTGTTAGCTTATTGTTAGCTATTGTGGCTTAAGAAACAGACAGTGCTGGTGGTGGTGATTTTAGTCACTAACTCATGTACATGGACTTGTATGTGTCCATGTACAAGTCACTAAGTTGTATACTAGTCACCAAGTCTTGTACATGTACACCAGTCACTATGTGACTTTAGTCACTGAGTCATGTACATGTACACTAAGTCATGTACACAGACTGTAACCCAGCAGGCTCCTCCATCCATGGGATCTGCCAGGCAAGAATATTGGAGTGGGTTGCCGTTTCCTTCTCCAGGAGATCTTCTCAACCCATGGATTGAACTTGTGTCTCCTGCATTGGCAGGTGGATTCTTTACCACAGAGCGACCTGTGAACCCTAACAAACAGAAGATATGGGTAATGAAATATTTGAAGGCAGAGAGATTTTATCTAACCTTCTGGTTTTATAAAGTGTTTTATTAAAATAATTTGTACACATTGTTTAACATATCAATATGCTTTATTCTGCAAAGTGAAAACAATACAAGTTAATTCATTGAGCTATGATGAGGACCAACTATGAGAATTAGATAATTAGAATAGGAGGCTTTAGGTTTCAGTTTTAAGAAAGATATTGTGTCTCAGTCATCTTTATCTTCTAAACCCATTTCCTTGATATATGGTGTGATTATCATATATTTGGCAATTAGTGTCAACATATGACTCTCTTTTAGCAAGAAGCAGTATACAGTAGGCTTTGGTCTGCATTACTGAGATTAAAAATATGTTCAAAGAGCATCACTATTTCAAGCATAAGCAAAGCAACTACTGCTTTCTCAAATATGAAGAAAAATAAATGTGCATTCCAAAGTTTACTTGTAACTAATTTAATATATTTTTGCCTAAATATTCACTGATTGCTATATTGTCTGAGAGCAAAACAGCCAAAAAATGTGCAAACCTTCCTTAAAAGCATTATCACCTGTTGAGACACTACATTGCATAATTCTATATAAATCACTATCAGTTCAGTTCAGTTCAGTCGCTCAGTCGTGTCCGACTCTTTGCGACCCCATGAATCGCAGCACGCCAGGCCTCCCTGTCCATCACCAACTCCCGGAGTTCACTCAGACTCACATCCATCGAGTCAGTGATGCCATCCAGCCATCTCATCCTCTGTCGTCCCCTTCTCCTCCTGGCCCCAATCCCTCCCAGCATCAGAGTCTTTTCCAATGAGTCAACTCTTCGCATGAGGTGGCCAAAGTACTGGAGTGATGAAAGACACCAAAAAGTCAGAAAACATGGCTAGGGAAACAAAGTTCCACCTGGCACCCTTTAACCTACCAGATTCTATTCTTGGGGGCAACAGTATCAGTTATGCCAGTATCATGATTCTTTTGGGAATGCCAAACAGAAAACTGCTTACTAATGGTCTTAAAATTTGAAACAAATGTGTACCATAAGTTATTATCTTTGTTTCTTAAACTTTGAAATCTTGCTGATATGAGTAGAGAATGAAGGTCCATTGCCTCCAAGCTGCTAAAACCATGAAGAACTGATGCTGTCCTAAGAATTCCTGTCTGTTATTAGGCACATGGATCCTGAACGGTGAGTGTCTTTAGTTAGTCATAATTAGATTATCAGCAGTGACTCCTTCCCAAAATGCAAATGGAACTTGGAGAGTTATCTGATATTAGGTACAGAGTTGTCAGGATCAAGCCCAATAAGACGAAAGAGTCAGGAATGTTCTGTGAGACAGCTGGGCCTGAGCTCCCATGCCACCCTCCAGATAATGAGATCACTTGATCTTTATGGTACTTCATTCTGGGTCCCCACTTTGGTTTCTCCACCTAGAGAATTTCTGAATTTTCATGTTTCAGCATGTGTCCTTAGACTGTGTAAGCATTTAGATTTTTTTTTTTCACTTGGACATTAGTTTGTCTGCTGTGAGAATGAACTCATTTAAACTTTAAACTACATTTAAAAAGAAACCCTGTATATTTAAAACCTCTAATTCTAATACTTAATGGCTATTTGCAGGACGTCTCAAAAATTCAATTTCCAAATTCCATATATATGTGTTAGTATTACTGTATTGGAGTTTTTCTTTCTGGCTTACGGGTTCAGGATGGGGAACACAGGTATACCTGTGGCGGATTCATTTCGATATTTGGCAAAACTAATACAATATTGTAAAGTTTAAAAATAAAATAAAATTAAAAAAGAAAAAAAATAAAGCTCAACATTCAGAAAACTAAAAAAAAAAAAAATTCAATTTCCTTAAATGTAAAACAGAGATGATAATATTTATATCACAATAAGAAGAAAGTGATATGTGAAGTAACTAGAAGTGTTCCTTGAATACAGAAATTATTCTACAAACATTAACTATAACTAGGCTATAGATGTGTGTGACTTATATCCAAAAAATTTTGATGACTTTGGATTCCTTGACCTAACTATTCAGTTCAGTTCAGTCGCTCAGTCATTTCTGACTCCTTGCAACCACATGAACTGCAGCACACCAGGCTTCTCTGTCCATCACAAACTCCTGGAGCTTACTCAAACTCATGTCCATTGAGTCAGTGATACCATCCAACCATCTCATCCTCTGTCATCCCATTCTCCTCCCACCTTCAATCTTTCCCAGCATTAGAGTGTTTTCTAAGGAGTCGTTTCTTTGCATAAGGTGGGCAAAGTATTGGAGCTTCAGCTCCAATATTCAGAATATTCAGGACTGATTTCCTTTAGGATTGACTGGTTGGATCTCCTTGAAGTCCAAGGGACTCTCAAGAGTCTTCTCCAACATCACAGTTCAAAAACATCATTTTTTCTGTGCTCGGCCTTCTTTATGGTCCAACTCTCATATCCATACATGACAACTGGAAAAACCATAAGTTTGACTAGATGGAACTTTGTTGGCAGAGTAATGTCTCTGCTTTTTAATATGCTATTTAGGTTTGTCATAACTTTTCCTGCAAGGAGCAAGTGTCTTTTAATTTCATGGCTGACATCACCATCTGCAGTGATTTTGGAGCCCAAGAAAATAAATCTGTCACTGTTTCCATTGTTTCTCCATCTATTTACCATGAAGTGATGGGACCAGATGCCATTGTCTTAGTTTTCCAAATGCTGAGTTTTAAACCAGCTTTTTCACTCTCCTCTTTCACCTTCATCAAGAGGCTGTTTAGTTCCTCTTCACTTTCTGCCTTCAGGGTGGTACCATCAGCATATCTGAGGTTATTGATATTTCTCCCAGCAGTCTTGATTCCAGCTTGTGCTTCACCCAGTCCGGCATTTAGCATAATGTACTCTGCATATAAGTTAAATAAGCAGTGTGACAATAAACACACTTTTCATACTCATTTCCCAATTTGGAACCAATCTGTTGTTCCATGTCCAGTTCTAACTGTTGCTTCTTGATCTACACACAGATTTCTCAGGAGACAGGTAAGGTGCTCTGGTATTCCCATCGCTTGAAGAATTTTCCAGTTTGTTGTAATGCACACAGTCGAAGGCTTTGGCATAGTCAATAAAGCAAACTATGACCTAACTAATATAAGCCATAAACATCAAACTCTTTCATTTGACCTAAAGCCAAATATTTATATTCTCAATCTATAAACATTTTAAATACACAGTAACGTACACAATAGTATACTCTGTTCCCTCTCAACCTCACAAACATGCAAATAAAGATGTTTTAATCCATTTTCTTTATAATTTTTTACCCTGGGAGTAACCTAATTTGGCATTTTCTTATGTATACAAGTATATAGATATATTTATGTATTTATTTAATGTTTCTTTTATGCTGTGGTTTTTCTGGGCAGTGTTATCTCTGTGCCTTGAACTTTTGGTCTTCACGAGTGTCTGTCTACCCTTCAAGCCACCACATTACTATAGTTAGGTTAATCAAGAGTCTTTAGATGTAATGCCCACCGCCCCATACAATAGAAATGTGATTATCTGTAACATTGCTTTGGAACTTTTTATCTGTTCAGCAGTTTTCAATGTGCTGGAAGAAAATAATTTGGTATTTGCTTTACTGCTTATAAACATAGCCTCTAAGGGGCCATTAAAAATTTACACACTATAAATTTGATAGTAGATTACTTTTTAAAAGTATCTGGGCTAACATCTCCATCTTCTTAGCGAATATAATTTAAGTCCACTTATATGAGGCATTCCATATTCATCCAGCTGGTAAAAAGAGAGCTGAGCAGAATTATTTTTCCATAAAACTCATTTGATTCTTACAGAGTATCATGATCAGGCAATGATATCATTGTCTTTTATGCACCATTTATATCACACATATCAGTTGTTACTAAGTGTAAATACACACTTTATAATATGGCAAACCACCTCAGGGATGGCTGAGAAAAGAAGTGCAGTAAAATATAATGCTGAATGCAGGGAGGAAAGAAAAGAGCCATATCTCAACATCCTTCAAATGACCCTCTGAGTCACAAATTAAACCAGGGATGATGACCGACTGTTCTGAGCATACAATGATGCCTTAAATCCAAGGCCATATAAACTATAAACTGTCTTCGACTGTAAAATACAAGTAAGCCTATTTACCATGCTGCTAATCTATTTGATTGTAATTAGACAACACATTAAAGAGATTGTCTTCTTTTAATTTTTAAAATTTATTTATAGATAATTTTTGACTGGGCTGGGTTTTGTCACTATGCCAGGGCTTTCTCTAGTTGAGGCCAACAGTGGATTACTCTCTGGTTGCCTAGTTGCAGGGGCAGGCTTCTCATTGCCATAGCTTCTCTAGTTGCTCAGATCTGCTCTAGGGCATACAAGCTTCAGTAGTCATGGTGCTCAGGCTTAGTTGCTCCATGGCATGTGGAATCTTCCCAGACCAGGGATCAAACCTGTGTCCCTTGAATTTGTTGGTGGGTTCTTTACCACTGGACCATCAACGTATTCCTAGGGAGATGTTCTTATACAACTTGTAGTGTACAAAGACATTGAGATCGGCTGTCAAGAACATCTCACCCACAGGTGCCGTGCACATAAGCCCTCTAGGCCAGCAGGGATATTTAGATCTTCTCTGACGCTGTTGGGCTTCCCTTGTGGCTCAGCTGGTAAAGAATTCGCCTGCAATGCAGGACACCTGGGTTTGATCCCTGGGTTGGGATGATCCCTTGGAGAAGGGAAAGGCTACCTATTTCAGTTTTCTGGCCTGGAGAATTTCAAGGGGTCACAAAGAATCAGACACAACAGAGCAACTTTCCCTTTCACTGATACTGTTAACAAATGAAGCAGATATAGTGATAACATGTTATAGCAGCTAGACTGGAAACTTCTCCGGCTTTCTTAAAGAATCCTGGTCTACCCACTCTTGTCCTGTGGTGCCTCTTATCTCAGCCACTTCTCCCCCACTGACCTCTGTTCTCCCAGTCTCTTCCAAAATGCGTTTCTGTCTAATGACTCTCTGGGGGCTCAGTCAGTAAAGAATCCACCTGCAATGTGGGAGGCCTGGGTTTGATCCCTGGGTTGGGAAGATCTCCTGGAGAAGGAAGATACCCCAGTATTCTGGCCTGGAGAATTCCATGGACAGAGGAGCCTGGCAATCTAAAGTTCATGGGGTCACAAAGACTCGGTCACGACTGAGCAACTTTCATTTCACTTTACTTCTAATGACTCTCAAAAGACATGCTAGAAGCCTATCAGCAACCAGAAATCATCTTTTTTCCAAATAATATGAATTAAATGGCTTCCAATTTTTAAATTCATCCTCTAACTCCCAAAATCTGAATTATCTTCCCAGATTCTACCGTGAAAACTACTTTCTTATTAAAGTATCCTGCCAACTTAATATAGACCAGCCTAGAGGCCTGGATTCCGTAGAGCAGTTTAATGCCTCTTCATGCCTACATGAAATACTATTTTCTATTTTGTTCATTTACTATAACCCCCACTTTAGGAATTGACTGACCACTAACTATTCTTTTTTTTCTCTCAGATATAGATGTTCTGTCATCATTACAGAATCAGAGTAGTCAAAATTGGGAAACTATCTTTGAGTTTTATATCCTGTATATTAAAAAAAATGAAGCTCCAATAGTTTGGCCACATGATGTGAAGAGCTGGCTCATTGGAAAAGATCCTGAGGCTGGGAAATGTTGAAAGTAGGAGGAGAAGGGGGTGACAGAGGATGAGGTGGTTGGATGGGATCACTGATTCAATGGACATGAGTTCGAGCAAACTCCAGGAGATGGCAAAGGACAGGGAGGCCTGCTGCGCTGCCCTCCGCAGGTTCACAACGCATTGGACATACCTGAGAGATTGAACAACTGAGAGATTTCTCTTCATAAGAGAAATCAGGGGGTTCTTTCTTATATTCTTGCTCTCCTGCAATGTGATAGAAATGTTGCTCTTGAATAAACTAATCTTTTAAGGAATTTCAAATACAATCATATTTCCTTGAATTTTTAAAGAGTTCTTGGCTTCCTGGGGTTGCATATTCTAATAGGATGAATAGTATATGGATAACTTTGGTTATTGATTTTGTAAAAAGCAACCTGTAAAATCAGAGCTAGCATAATCCTTCTGTAGAGGTAGTAAAATATTCTAGTCTAAGAAAACTTCTAATTAGAGAATTATTATTTCCTGCGTAAAACATACAATTCAAAATAGTTCACATTATGTAAATAAAAGGGCATATGATTTTATTCAGCTTTGTGTAGTTGCAGAGGGGTCTGAAGGAAGAACAAAAGTTATTGGATTTAATTGCCTGTGGTGTTGGAGAAGACTCTTGAGAGTCCCTTGGACTGCAAGGTGAGCCAACCAGTCCATTCTGAAGGAGATCAGCCCTGGGATTTCTTTGGAAGGAATGATGCTAAAGCTGAAACTCCAGTACTTTGGCCACCTCATGAGAAGAGTTGACTCATTGGAAAAGACTCTGATGCTGGGAGGGATTGGGGGCAGGAGGAGAAGGGGACAACAGAGGATGAGATGGCTGGATGGCATCACTGACTCGATGGATGTGAGTCTGAGTGAACTCCGGGAGTTGGTGATGGACAGGGAGGCCTGGCGTGCTGCGATTCATGGGGTCGCAAAGAGTCGGACACGACTGAGTGACTGAACTGAACTGAACACATTCTGAAGTCACTTATCTTCTCTCGATATACTTCTCATTTTCTAGAATTTTAACTTTTTTAAAAAAACTTTTTATTTTCTATTGGAGTATAGCTGATAACTATGTTGTGATCTCAGGTGGACAGCAAAGGGACTCAGCCATACATATACATGTATCCATCCTTCCCCAAACTCCCCTCCTATCCAGGTTGCCACACAACATTGAGCAGAGTTCCTTGTGCTACACAGTAGGACCTTGTTGGTTATCCACTTTAAATATAGCAGTGTGAGCATGTTGATCCCAAACTCCTTAACTGTCCCTTCCCCTCATCCTTTCCTGCAACCACAAGTTCATTCTTTAAGACTGTGAGTCTGTTTCAGTTTTGTAAATAAGTTCATTTATCATTTCTTTTTAGATTCCATAGAGAAGTGATGTCATACAATATTTCTCATTCTCTGTCTGACTTACGTCATTCAGTATGATATTCTCTAGTTCTATTCACATTGCAAATGACACTATTTTATTATTTTTTATGGCTGGGTAATATTCCAGATTGGGGGACGGAGGAAAAGGGGACAACAGAGGATGAGATGGCTGGATGGCATTGTTTAACATGAGTCTGAGTGAACTCCAGGAGTTGGTGATGGACAGGGAGGCCTGGCGTGCTGTGATTCATGGGGTCGCAAAGAGTTGGACACAACTGAGCAACTGAATTGAACTGAATATTCCAGTGTATATATGTACCGCTTCTTTATCCATTCCTCTGTCATCAGTGGATATCTAGGTTGCTCCCATAAGGCACAGCTCCTTTGGATAGGGCCCTTTCTTAGTCCCCTCCTCATCCTCACCATCCATGACATGCCTTGTCCTCTAATATGTGCTTGCTGAATCGGCTTGAAATGAATCTCTTTAGGTTCAAATGCCATGCTAGTATATTGAGAAAGTTGTATAAGATGTTTTAGTTTAACAGATGGGTTTTTTAGCATCTATTGCTTAAAAAAATAGCTAATCTATATTTAGCAAGTTTTTTAGCATCTGAAATAGCACTGGGCACTATTTAAATGGTGGTCATTTCCAAATTAAATTACAACCCCCCAAAATAAATAATATAGATACAGATATAGATATATAATATGTGATAGTGAGATGCTTAAGATCTAGGAGGACCATCTAACTTGACTGCCCTCTAATGCTGGATACTTTTGATTGCTTTTGTTTATTTATAATGCATTATTAATGACTTTGTTACACTCCCAGTTTTCTTTAAACTTTACTGGCTATTCCTTCTCAGTCTTTTGTGGGCTCCCCTTAAACTTGGCCAATTCCTTAAATGTAAGTTTTTCTCAGGGTGCCATCTGAGGTTCCCTTCTAATTTTACACACATTTCTGAGTTTTAATAATCATTTTTATGGAAGACAGCCACTCACTGTAGTTAAGAATACAGGCTATTGAATCACACTGCCAGGGTCTGAACCTGGGGACCCACTCTAACTCCTATGTGACCCTTCATTCCATCACACTACCGCCAGAGTCATTTCCTTAGGAGGCAAATTTAATCTAGTTATGTCCATATTTATAACCTATCTGTGGCTTCTCATTGTTACAGGTCTCCATTCTCTTGTCTAAGCCAAGTGGAACGGAAGATTTTTGAAATCCAGTTTTTCAGATTTTAGAATGATAATAGAATGCACAAACTGTATGTAATATTGTGAAAGCACCCTATAATCAAACATATTGATCTATTCCTGAGGCACAATATATCTACACTAAGAAGAGAAAGAAAAAGAAGATGCACAGATACCATTCATTTGATCACGTCATTCCATCCAGAGAATAGATAATGCCTTCTTTCACCACCAAATTAGTTTTAAGGGAAGTTTTTAATTTTCAGAGTATTTTGGACCTTTGAAGAATGTCCAGGAGCTGCTTGTCATCTAGTTCCTGTCTGTCTCCAGCCTCACCTTTCATCTCTTCTCTTCTGATACTCACTGTGGATGCTGAGCTTGAAATAAGACCCTCTCACCTAACTTCTTTGCTTTCAGCCTTAAGCTGCATGGAAGCAATCTGGTATCTTTTGAAGATTCAAATTAGGGCATGGAGATACCAAGTATGAGATAATTGGGGGTCAAACCATAGGATGATTCGGATCAAAGACTTCAGAAATTGAATTTGAGTTTGAAAAGGCCAACATAGACTTTAGAAAAAGCTTTCTGATAAATGTATAGGACATGGACCTCACTAGTCTCTCGGATGGTAAAGAATCTGCCTGCAACAACAGATAGGACATAGGCAAGACCAGAGACTCTGGGGACCACCTGCAATAACAGATAAAATGGCTGAATTATGGCAAAATAGAAAAACAAAGATTTTACCATTTTTCAGATTTAAAAACAGCAAGGTATGCTTATCTAGACATAGGAAATGAGGAAAAGGAAGGTCATACATGTCTCCCAGACCCTGCTTAGAGGGTACACAAAAACTACAGTAGTGTGCAAAGGAATTAGAAGCTGGTCTAGTTTAGAAGGCTTAAGAGAGCAGTTGAGCTTCTTTGGGTTTCCTGTTTTGTGAATCACCCAAGGGGATATGAGGATCAAGCAAAAGTTTGGATTTAGAGAGACAGACAAAAGATGGGTGATGATAAAACCATCAAGTCCCTGATATATCCACTGTGTTCATGCTTAGTTGTGTCCGACTTTTTACGACCCCATGGAATGCAGTTCATCAGGCTATTCTGTCCATGGGGTTTTCCAGGCAAGAATGCTGGAGTGGGTAACCATTCCCTTCTCCAAGGGATCTCCCCAACCCAGGGATTGAAGCTGCATCTGTTGTATCTCCTGCATTGGCAGACAGATTGTTTACCACTGAACCACCTGGGAAGCCCTAATTCATCCACTAAGTAAATATTTATGGGAAAACAACTATGTAACTTTGATTGTTCTTGAGCTGAGTATTCACTGTTGAACAAGAAAGAATGTAGTTATTGTCTCTCCCAAGAGATAACAGTCAGAGATGTGCCACTAAGAGTGGGTCGTACTCACAGATGTAGAGAATGAATTTATGGATCCCAGTGGGGAAGGATGGGGGAAAGGATAGTTAGGGAGTTTGGGATGGATGTGTACACTCTATTATATTTAAAATGGATAACCAACAAGGAACTACTGTATAGCATATGGAACTCTGCTCAAAGTTATGCCGCAGCTTGGATGGGAGGGGAATTTGGGGGAGAATGGATACTTTTATAAGCTGGTAAAGAATCCACCTGCAATTCAGGAAACCCCAGTTCGATTCCTGGGTCTGGAAGATCTGCTGGAGAAGGGAAAGCCTACACAGTCCAGTACTTTGGGGCTTCCCTTGGGACTCAGCTGGTAAAGAAACGGCCTGCAATGCGGGAGACCTGGATTCGATCCTGGATTGGGAAGATCCCCTGGAGAAGGGATCCCACTCCAGTATTTTGGCCTGGAGAATTCCATGGACTGTATAGTCCATGGGGTAACAAAAAGTCAGACATGACTGAGCGACTTTCACTTTCAATTTTTGTATGCATGGCTGAGTCCCTTGCTGTTCACCCGAAACTATCACATCGTTAATTGGCTATACTCCAATAGAAAATACAAGTAAAGAATAAAAGAGTGGGTTATAGACCAGGTGAATCAATGGTGTTACCAAGCCTGTAATTTAGTTAAGCTGATACCTTTTAATTATGCCAGAGTTCTTCATGAAGGAACTAATGCACTAATTTACTTGATACACATTATTTGTCTCACGGCAGACGGTAACAGACTCTCACGGGATGGTTCATTAAGTTTACACTGCTCTAGCTTAGAGGGCAATCTACAAAATAAATATATTATAAAAATAATAAAATTAATTATAGGGATGATACTGATCATAACAGGGGAACCTAATTTATCCTGGGATAAAGTGGTTAAGTAGTGAGGAAAGACTTAATTATTTTAATTATCCAGATGAAGAAAGAATATTCAAGGTAGAGGAAAGAGCAAGTCCCAGTAGGGAAAAAGCTTGAGCTGTGTTAATGGCGGGGCAGAGACAGTGTGTTTGGAAGAGAGGAGGAGTAAGGTGTGAAGATGAGGTTAGAGACACAGGCAGAGACAGGTTAAGGCAACCTTGCAAGTCAAGTAGAGGATGTGTGTTTTATTGGACATGTGTTAGAAAGCAATGGGAAAGCTTTCATTGGGACAGTGATAGGGCCAGTTTTTTTTTGTTTCAGAAGATTGATCAGACAGGGATAGAAAGAAAAGATTGGAGGAGACATTTTCTTTTTGAAAATAAAATAAGCCATGTTGAGCTGATCTCAGGTGACCTTGGCTTGTAGCAGCTTGAAGCACAGCTTTGGTTTCCGGCCAGAGACAGAAGTCAAGACCAAGGCAGGGGGAATGCTGAATCCTAGCCACTAAACCACCAGGGACCAGGGACCAGTGACCAGTGACAAGGCCTTGGTCTACCAGCTGTGTTGAAATGAATTTCCACATAGAGATGGGAAATAGTGAAACAACTATTTATTAGGAAAGAGAGTATGTGTAGATAGACACATGGGCTGACTCAGAAGATTGCACCCTCACGGTAGTTTGAAACACCAATGTGGGGCATTTCTTCTGGGCTCCCTTTGACCAGTCATCTTGCTTTGCCTGGTTCTGAATCCATATTTGCTTTATCTTAAGGTCTCCTGTGTGTGCACATGCATCTCTGAGCCATGGTGGATTCTAGCAAAGAGGCCACTAGTTAGTCACCATCACTTACTATGAGGTGAGGCCCACCACTCTAGATCTCCAAGGAGCCCTTCTGTGCATTTGTAGTTGAAAAAGTCTCCTTCTTTCCGAGAATGAGGACTATGTGGTCTTTCCTCTCTTCTTTGGGCAGGAATTTCTATTATGGAATTTCTTTCCACAGGTGAGAAACTGGTCAGTCTGGAGTCCGTTTATCTCCTGCCTCAGGATCTTTCAGTAGTTCTACCAAGAGAGGAGATTTCCTTGCTCTAGAACAATGGTTCTGCACCAGAACTGCTTAGCCCTCAAGAAATTTTTGGAGACATTGTTAACTGTTATAGTGTGTGTGTGTGTGTGTGTGTGTATGTGTGTGTGTCTGTGTGTGTGCACGCGTGTGCAACAGACATCTAGTGGATAGAACCAGGGACACTGCTAAATACCTCCTAAATGATCAGGATACTCCCCACAACAAAATGAGATCCAGTTTAAGATGTCAGTGATGACAAGGTTGAGAAGCTCTAGATTAGAAAGAAGACCGTAAGATGACTGGGGAAATTTCTGATAAACTTGGAAGACAGAATGGGTCGTATTTAGAGAAGATGCATATATTAAGAGGATTCCAAGGTTTCTGAGTTTAACCACTATGTAGTTCAAAATGCTGCTTACTCGGATGAGAAAAAGTATTTTTTATTCCTTCCTAGGGAAGAGAAAAAGTTCAACTTTATACATATACAATTTTGACAGTCTTATTAAATTTCTAAGTGGAAATGATGAGTGACTGGATATCTGGGTCTAGAATTTGAATAAAAAAGATATTTTTAGTGGAAATATACATTTGATGTAGACTATGGATAGTATTCCAAGGCATAATGGTGAAGTGTCTTCCCCACAGAGAGAACCAGTGATGAGATCAGTGCCACGCCTCAAGAAACATTATATACAGGAAACCAAACTAAGGGTAAATTGAACTAGGGGAACGTTAGATAGAAAATCAGGAGTGTGCTGTTGCAGAAGTACATAGATGAACATATTTCAAGATCAGGGATACAGTTACCTATGTTGAATGTAGTTAAACATTTGCATCAATTTAATTCAATTCAGTCACTCAGTTGTGTCTGACTCTTTGCCACCCCATGAATTGCAGCACCCCAGGCCTCCTTGTCCATCACCAACTCCTGGAGTTCACTCAGAATCACATCCATCAAGTTGGTGATGCCATCCAGCCATCTCATCCTCTGTCATCCCCTTTTCCTCCTGCCCCCAATCCTTCCCAGCATCAGAGTATTTTTCAATGAGTCAACTCTTCTCATGAGGTGGCCAAAGTACTGGAGTTTCAGCTTTAGCATCATTCCTTCCAAAGAACACCCAGGACTGATCTCCTTTAGAATGGACTGGTTGGAGTTCCTTGCAGTCCTAGGGATTCTCAAGAGTCTTCTCCAACACCACAGTTCAAAAGCATCAATTCTTCAGTGCTCAGCTTTCTTCACAGTCCAACTCTCACATCCATACATGACCACTGGAAAAACCATAACCTTGACTAGACGGACCTTTGTTGGCAAAGTAATGTCTCTGCTTTTGAATATGCTATCTAGGTTGGTCATAACTTTCCTTCCAAGGAGTATGCATCTTTTAATTACATTTGCATAAGATCATCCTAAAACTGTCCACATTTAGTAACATAAAGGCCACTGCTGACCATGCTAGTGAAATTTCAGGAGAGTGTTAAACCAGAGAAAAACAGTATGTTTATTGAAAAGGCCATAAGAATTTAGATAGTTGACAAACTGATCACACAAATCTTTATAGAGAATTTGGTCCTCAAAAACAGAAAAGCTGTATAATCATAAAAGAAATGACACTAAGATTTTTGAATTGAAGAGGTTGACTATGTGTGAAGTCTGAGAAAACAGAACCATTAGAATGGGTTGGACAGAGAAGCTTTTGGACAGAGAAAGAAATAGTTACTGATCAAGGCCACTAGGTCAACTTCGCTTGGGTTGGAGGTGAGGGACAGAGATCTAGGGTCACCTCAAGTACTAAACTGGTTATTATTAACTTGGGGATTATATTTAATTATGAAAGAAATGTTTATATTCACTCGATGTTACATTAAAGTTAACTTCTAAAAGATAAGCAATCACTGTCATACAAGGATTTATGCATAGTGGTTTAGTCACTAAGTTGTGTCTGACTTTTTCCGACCCTAAGGATTGTAGCCCACCAGGCTTCTCTGTCCTTGGAGTTTCCCAGGCAAGATTACTGGAGTGGGTTGCCATTTCCTTCTCCAGGGAATCTTCCCAATCCAGAGTTCAAATGTGCATCTCCTGCATTGCAGGGCGATCCTCTACCACTGAGCCATCCTGTGAAAATAAAAAGTTAAGGACTTGATATATTCCTTCATTTTGTAAATTATTTAGAGCACCCACAGTGTGCCAGATGCTGGTTCAAAGAAAATTAAACCCTTTGCAGATCCTGAGGAACTTCAGGGTATTCCACTCTTACAAAACATGTGCCTGTCCAGCAAGTTCAAGTGACTGAAATCTTAGTCTGCAGGATCCATCTCAAAAGACATCTCTTTTAACTCCTCCATGTTGTGTGTGTGTGTGTGTGTGTGCACATGTGTGTGTGTTTATGTATGTTTAGTCACCCAAATTGATAATTGGTAAGATACTAAGAGCCTTATTGTAGAAGAATTTTAAACAGTTGAGACGAACACCTCTTAAATATGAGGAATTTGATTTCAGGTCTGAGGAATGAGAAAGATTTAAGGAAGTGAGCAAGACATTTGGCAGAAATTTGTAAACAAAACAATGGGCAGACAATTCCACTGGTGCTGTATAAGCAAATACTCGAGGAGACTAGAGAAAACAATCATTGGGAAACAAATATAAAAGATCAAATTACATAAATAGCTTTTTTGTTTTCCAATTCTAGAAGATGCTTTAAGACAGAAGGTGGATATACAATAAATGAAAAAAAAAAAAAGATTTCTCTAATTCCAAGACTTTCTTTCTACCATTGATTTTTATACTGATAGGATAATTTTAACTACTTAAAACGGAGGTAATTTTTTGCTTCTTTGTCTTTCTAGAAGGCTGAAACAAAGAGAAGCTCAGCAGGGAGTGAAATGAATCACTGTCTAAGGTGTCTTATTTCTCACTCCCAACTGAGTTGGCAAAGGTTAGAACACTATTAAAATTCAAGCTTTTGCAAATGTATTTCATTGGTAGTCAACTCACTCATGGTATAACAGTTTTTAGCAATTATTCTCAGTGATAGTCTACATGATTGCCAAAGAATCTTTGCCTCATGTGGAAAAAGAATTCAATAATTCCATACAGGATCAAACATGAATTGTTTAATGATGATAAGGTAAATGAGAAGACAAATAGAAGAACAGTTCGAAATAACCATCTCCATAGTAACTTTGAATGCTGAAAAAAATAAAGTAATTAAGAAACTGTTTTTTTTTTTGGTGGCTGTAT
This sequence comes from Bubalus kerabau, assembly GCF_029407905.1. Lineage (NCBI taxonomy): Eukaryota > Metazoa > Chordata > Mammalia > Artiodactyla > Bovidae > Bubalus > Bubalus kerabau. The sequence goes on from NC_073625.1 coordinate 51,957,945, forward strand.
TTGGTTTCTCATAAAATAGGTAAGCTCCAAAATCACTGCAGATGGTGACTGCAGCCATGAAATTAAAAGACGCTTACTCCTTGGAAGGAAAGTTATGACCAACCTAGATAGCATATTCAAAAGCAGAAACATTACTTTGCCAACAAAGGTCTGTCTAGTCAAGGCTATGGTTTTTCCTGTGGTCATGTATGGAAGTGAGAGTTGGACTGTGAAGAAGGCTGAGCACCAAAGAATTGATGCTTTTGAACTGTGGTGTTGGAGAAGACTCTTGAGAGTACCTTGGACTGCAAGAAGAGCCAACCAGTCCATTCTGAAGGAGATCAGTCCTGGGATTTCTTTAGAAGGAATGATGCTAAAGCTGAAACTCCAGTACTTTGGCCACCTCATGCGAAGAGTTGACTCATTGGAAAAGACTCTGATGCTGGGAGGGATTGGGGCCAGGAGGAGAAGGGGGCAACAGAGGATGAGATGGCTGGATGGCATCACTGACTCGATGGACGTGAATCTGAGTGAACTCCGGGAGTTGGTGATGGACAGGGAGGCCTGGCGTGCTGCAATTCTTGGGGTCGCAAAGAGTTGGACACGACTGAGGGACTGAACTGAATTGAACTGAACTGAGGTAAGAATATACAGGCAGGCACATCAGGTAAAATGCAAGTATTATCACAGTGAAATGACTTCTTCATGTGGGTATTCCAGGAGACACACAGATTCAATCACTGAGTCAGGAAGATTCCCTGGAGGAGGAAATGGATACTCCAGTATCCTTGACTGGAAAATCCCATGGACAGAGGAGCCTGGTGGGCTACAGTCCATGAGGTTGCAAAGAAATGGACATGACTGAACAACTGAGCATGGGCATTCATTGTTTATGGATGCCTGGAGCTGAAAGGCTACGCTTCTGGAGTTGTCAGCACAACATTGCTGTTCCTGGTGGCTTTGGAGGCAGTCACATCTGGGTTATTAAACTGGTGACCATCTCCTAGGGTTGTTGCCAGGATTAAACGATCCCACAATCTGCCGTGTTTTACACGTAGTAAAGGCTCAATAAAGCATGTATAAATAGCTGAGAGAGAAGTGCTAACGACTGTTAGGAGTAATCATTTACACTCTCAGGCACAAAATCCCCACAGTCAAGCTCAGGGGCAGCGAAGGCACTGTCTGTATGCATCACAAACAACATCTTTGAAGGCAAACAGCAACTTATTTCTGGAGAAAGAAAGAAAAGACAGAGAAGCAGAGTGGCTTCTATAAACAAAAATAACTGAACTGCAATTAAGAAAACACATACATGTGTTCAGTGATAATTATAGCCTAGGTTAATTAGCCATTTTCATGACAAGACTTGTACAAGGAGGAGGAGGAGGAGGGTCTGCATCACACCCAACGGAGTGAAGACATATCAGTTTAGTTTGGTTCAGTCACTCAGTTGTGTCCAACTCTGTGACCCCATGGATTGTAGCACGCCAAGCTTCCCTGTCCATCACCAACTCCTGGAGCTTGCTCAAACTCATGTCCATTGAGTTGGTGATGCCATTCAACCATCTCATCCTCTGTCGTCCCCTTCTCCTCCCAAGAAGATATTTATTTATATATAAACATGCCTGGGAGAAGCCAAGGATATCGGAGCATCTTTTCACAGTAATTCAGCTGAACTCACATCACCTGTGAAATTATCCTACAACTGCTGTTCTGGAAATTTCTCCTCCTGCTCCTTTGGGGACCATCTGTGCTACCAGGCTCCTCCTGTGGCTCCTCCTTCCTTAGCAACCTGGTCTACAGCACTGACTTCCGCTTTCCCAGCTCCTGCCAGCTGGACTCCTCTCTCAACAGTCAGGAGACGCGCTATGAACCCATCTGGTGTCAGATGCCTTTCTACCACCCAAGGACCTCCATGCTCTGCAATCCTTGCCAGTCAATTCACACTGGATCCCTGAGCCACAGGTTCAGCAGAGGCTACTGCTTGGGCTATGGATCTAGAACCTGCTACTCACTGGGCTTTGAATCCAGTGGCTTCAGACCCTTGGTTTACAGAGTCTGTGGCTTCCCTTCCCTGAGCCAAAGATCCCAATTCTACAACCCAATGTACGTGGCTTCTGGGAGCTGCCAAACTTCTTGTGATCAATCAACCTTCTATATCTGGCTTCTACTACTGTTCAGCTTCTTAAGGGTTCTAGACTGTGACTTCACAGTTATATCCCTCAAAGCTAATCTTGGCTATTATTAATATCTGGCCAGAGTCTATATTCTACTACCTAGATGAGGGATTTTTTTTAATCCTATTAATATTAAAATAATTCATCTCAGAGAGTACACATTCTGTTTTCTCCTATTTCCTCCCCCACTTCTGTAGTTAAAAATATAACAGGAGGTCTCTTTTCCTTTCAAGTAAACTTATTTAAGCTGTTATCAGTTCATAAATCTTACCATTCAATTTTTTTAAGAGGCTGTCTGTTGGGAATTACAAACCTCCTGTTGTTTGACTAAAAAGAAGTATTTAATTTATGGAGCAGACACCCTTGTTGGCAGAATTACCTGCCAATACAGAGTTGGTTCCTTGGAATTTGGAGCAAGTGGACTCAGAGCGTGGGCAGGAGATTATCCTAATCCCTCTTGTGACCACCTTATCAGGACACCTTAACTTTGGTTAAACTAGTCATAGGTCTGAGCCAAGCAGAAAAGTTCAGTAGACAGCAGTGATGCTTCAACAAGTACTAGCTTGGCTGTTTTAAAGAACTGTCAAAATACTTTTATAGGACCCTTTTACAGATTTGCATTCTAGGTCAATTCAGTCCTGTTGAACTCTTTCTGACCCCATGAACAATAGCCTGCCAGGTTCCTTTGTTCATGGAATTCTCCAGGCAAGAATGTCGGAGTGGGTAGCTATGCCCTCTTACAGGGGATCTTCCAGAACCAGGGATTGAACCTGAGTCTCTCATGTCCCCTGTATTGGCAGGAGGGTTCTTTACCACTTTTATAGACTTCAGTTCAGTTCAGTCCAGTTCAGTCACTCAGTTGTGTCTGACTCTTTGACCCCATGAACCACAGCACACCAAGCCTCCCTGTCCATCATCAACTCCCGGAGTTTACCCAAACCCATGTCCATTGAGTCAGTGATCCAACCATCTCATCCTCTGTCGACCCCTTCTCCTGCCCTCAATCTTTCCCAGCATCAGGGTCTTTTCCAATGAGTCAGCTCTTCACATCAGGTGGCCTTATGCAAGCTGTAATGAAATTCTGAGGTCATGATATTAACTGACAGCAGTAACCCAGGTAATGAAACAAATATCTTAAGTACGGATGAAATTAACCACAGATTCATCTTATTGCAATAAAAAGATTAGAATTTCTGAGTCATGTTGATGCTCAGACTTCATTCTCTCTTCTATTTGGTCAGTATAAAGCCAGCTGTTTCACAGAATTCTCCTGACAACTTCTGGAAACATGGCAGCATTGTAAGTAGGAAATACTAGCTGAGAGGGAGGACTTGATATCTTGGGCTTATCTTTGGATATGATAACAGATACTTTACTAAGTTTTCTTGTTTCATGAAATGCATACATCTACATTTGAAATACCTAATTGGGAATAAAATATTGATATCTAGGTGGATGTGGGTAACATATTGTTCATTGGCCTCATAGCTGTTTTTCTCTCCTCTCTTCTTCCCACAAGAACTGAATTTTGCTTGTGTATCCTGTCTTATCCACCTATTCTTTTATATTAACATAGCTATGGCCCAGGTTTCAGGACTGAATCTGGCAATCCCAGTTCCTACTGAAACGCAATGGTTCAGAATGGAGCATGTGGTCTGACTTAAGCCAATGAGAAACAGGGAGTAATCTTAAGAGATGTTTTTGGTAAAAACCTTCTTATGGAGTGTTTTGAAGACAGAATGTCTCCATTTTATCACATCATATGTGGAAAGCTGCATCCATCTTGCATCTGGCCTGAGAACTAAACCATTGTGTGAAAGAGGGTAAAACCAACAGGAATGCTGAGGAACAGAGCCTGGACCATCTTACTTCTAGACTTTGGTCATGAGCTAATACATGTTATTATATAAGCCATGCTGAATTACAATTTCAGCTGCTTGTAACTAAAGTTTTCCTAAATGAGACAGTCCTTTAAAACCTAAAACAATCTCCTTCTCAATGAAAAAAAAAAAGTGAAAGTGAAAGTATTAGTCACTCAGTCATGCCTGACTCTTCATGACCCCATGGACTATTGCCCACCAGGTTACATACTGTCCAAGGTATTTTCCCGGCAAGAATACTGGAGTGGTAGCCATTCCCTTCTCCAGGGGATCTTCCCAACCCAGGGATTGAACCCAGGTCTCCTGCATTGCAGGTGGATTCTTTACTGGCTATAAAGACTCCTTAATATAATATTAAAGACCATTTGCAACCCACTCTGCACTCTCCTGTTTTCTCTTCTCATCACACTCCATAAACATATGCTCCACCAACATATACTCCATCGATGCCAACTACTCACATTTCCGGGAACACATGGTGCAGATCTGAGTGCCTACATGGTCTAATACTTCTAAAATTAATGCTACATCTCTCTTAACCTTCAAAACCCATGAAAACGCTATCTCTTCTCTCATTTCTTTTAAATAGACTACAAAATCAATAGAGTTGCTAGCATTATATATGCTTATATTTTGCTAATTACAAAGTCACTAGTTTTAATATTTCATTTAAACTATTATTTTGTTTAGTACTTACACTTATATTTTCAATATATACAATGGGATTTGGTCTCACAAAATTTTGTAAGTAGTAAAGACTCAGTAAAAGTTAATTTAATGAATGAACGAATGAGATGAGGGTGACAGTCTGAAGAATATATTATGTCAGTGACAACAAGCATGTATTCATTTTTGCTAGTTAAACTCTATTTAGGTAAGTTATTTGTCATCAAAGTCTTCAATCCTTTGTTCATCATTATCATCAGAAATGATTTAGCACCATCTCAATGGCATATTACCACGACTTCATTACCCAAAGGATAACTGGAAGAACTCAAAAGCAAAGTCACATTTTTGGATTGCACAAAGGCAGAAAAATAACTTCACCATATGCTAACCTCAGAGGAAGGCCAGAGGAAGAACATATGAGGATAGGAACAAAAGCAATTGCATAATTACTATAATAAACCGTAACAGTTTCACATACAAGACATAATGAACCAAGGGGTGGAAAATATGAAAGTTAACATTTATATACTTAAGACACTCTGGTTCATTCTCTTTTTTTTTTTTTAATTATTCCTCATTAAAGTTTTCATAGACACTGTGTAATCATCTAACTTTTCTCTTTTTTAAATTTTTTCTCTTTCCAGCTCTTTGAATCAAAATCTGATGTAATTGAATTGTGAATGGCTAAGAATTATTCCAGGAAGCAAGACTATTTAGAAATAGTTTCAGAGAAGAAATCCTGTTATGTGTGAATCCTTTTATGATCATATTCTAAAGGAATCTATTTATCATTAGAAACAGAGAGTGTTGGTGAAAGATTATTTCCATATTGCACATAGGATCAATATTATGTTTGCTGCTGCTGCTGCTAAGTCACTTCAGTCGTGTCCGACTGTGTGACCCCATAGATGGCCTGCCACCAGGCTCCCCCATCCCTGGAATTCTCCAGGCAAGAACATTGTAGTGAGTTGCCAGTTCCTTCTCCAACGCATGAAAGTGAAAAGTGAAATTGAAGTCACTCAGTCATGTCCAACTCTTAGTGACCCCATGGACTGCTACCTACCAGGCTCCTCCATCCATGGGATTTTCCAGGCAAGAGTACTGGAGTAGGGTGCCATTGCCTTCTCCAATGCATGAAAGTGAAAAGTGAAAGTGAGGTCGCTCAGTCATGTCTGACTCCTAGCAACCTCATGGACTGCAGCCTACCACACTCCTCTGTCCATGGGATTTTCCAGGCAAGAGTACTGGAGTGGGTTGCCATTTCCTTCTCCAGAGAATCTTCCTGACCCAGGGATCGAACCCAGGTCTCCCACACTGTAAGCAGATGCTTTACCGTCTGAGCCACCAGGGAAGTCCCATATTCATATCATAATTTTGAATATTCCAGAGCCTAAAAATTTTACCATGCCCATTTCATTGCGTGAGGAAGTTTACATGGTACTTGACTTAGTTTGCAGAAAGTGATATCTAAAGGAGTTGGGCACAGCTTAGCAACTCAACAATAACAATATCTAAAGGAAGCAGATCATTCTCCTTAACACACTCTTCTGAGGTGGATTCATGCATACAAGGGAAGCCCTAACTCAGTTAGTAAAGAATCTGCCTGTAGTGCAGGAGACCTGGGTTTGATCCCATGGTGGGAAAGATCCCCTGGAGAAGGAAATGGCAACCCACTCCAGTATCCTTGATGGAAAATCCCATTGACAAAGGAGCTTGTTGAGCTGCAGTCCAAGAGGTCACAAAGAGTCGGGCATGACTGAGCAACTAACACTTTATTTCTTTCTTCATCTGTTTCTGTCCAGAGAAGCAAACTTTTTATTTACTTGCAGTTCAGTTCAGTTCAGTTGCTCAGTCATGTCCGACTCTTTGCAACCCCATCAACCACAGCACCCCAGGCCCCACTGTTCACCACCAACTCCTAGAGTTTACCCAATCTCAGGTCCATTGAGTCAGTGATTCCATCCAACCATCTCAACCTCTGTCATCCCCTTCTCCTCCCGCCCTCAGTCTTTCCCAGCATCAGGATCTTTTCAAATGAGTCAGCTCTCAGCATCAAGTTTGAGCTTCAACATCAGTCCTTCCAACGAACACAGCACTGATCTCCTTTAGGATGGACTGGTTGGATCTCCTTGCTGTCCAACGGACTGTCAAGAGTCTTCTCCATCACCACAGTTCAAAAGCATCAATTCTTCGGCACTCAGCTTTCTTTATAGTCCAACTCTCACATCCATACATGACCACTGGAAAAACCATAGCCTTGACTAGATGGACCTTTGTTGACAAAGTAATGTCTCTGCTTTTTAATATGCTGTCTAGGTTGGTCATAACTTTCCTTCCAAGGAGTAAGTGTCTTTTAATTTCATGGCTGAAATCACCATTTACAGTGATGTTGGAGCCCTCAAAAATAAAGTCAGCCACTATTTCCACTGTTTCTCCATCTATTTGCCACAAAGTGATGGGACCGATTGCCATGATCTTAGTTTTCTGAATGTTGAGCTTCAAGCCAACTTTTTCACTCTCCTCTTTCACTTTCATCAAGAGGCTCTTTAGTTCTTTTTCACTTTCTGCCCTAAGAGTTGTGTCATCTGCATATCTGATGTTTTTGTTATCTCAAATATAACAGAACTACTAATTTATAGCTTCTCTAGGCCCTCTTGTGCCCGCGCAGCCACCGCTCATTGGATATGGGGTTGGTCCTCCAGGCTGCTGCCCCTGGTGTCGGGTGTGGGGTAGCTCCTCCCGGCCGCCGCCCCGACCTCAGACGCAGGGTAGCTCCTCTCAGCTGCCACCCCTGACCTCGGTCTTGGATAGCTCTTCTCCACCATTCCTGCGCTGTTGCAGCCTGGCACTCTCGGCCACTGCCCCTGACCTCGGATGCGGGGCAGCTCCTCTTGGCCACTGTCCCTGACCTCAGAGGTGGGGTAGCTCCTCTTGGCCGCGATAGTGCGCCCATTGCAGCCGCCGCCGCACTTAGTGGGCCACAAGAGGGCCTAGAGAAGCTATCCCACGTTGAAGGTCAGGAAGGGCGGAGGTGAGGAGATACCTCTAGTCCAAGGTAAGGAGCAGTGGCTGTGCTTTGCTGGAGCAGCTGTGAAGAGAAACCCAAGTAAGCTGGTAGGTGTTGCAAGAGGGCATCAGAGGGCAGACACACTGAAACCATACTCACAGAAAACTAGTCAATCTAATCACACTAGGACCACAGTCTTGTCTAACTCAATGAAACTAAGCCATGCCCGTGGAGCAACCCAAGATGGGCGGGTCATGGTGGAGAGATCTGACAGAATGTGGTCCACTGGAGAAGGGAATGGCATACCACTTCAGTATTCTTGCCTTGAGAACCCCATGAACAGTATAAAAAGGCAAAATGATAGGATACTGAAAGAGAAACTCCCCAGGTCAGTAGATGCCCAATATGCTACTGGAGATCAGTGGAGAAATAACTCCAGAAAGAATGAAGGGATGGAGCCAAAGCAAAAAAAATACCCAGCTGTGGATGTGACTGATGATAGAAGCAAGGTCCGATGCTGTGAAGAGCAATATTGCATAGGAACCTGGAATGTCAGGTCCATGAATCAAGGCAAATTGGAGGTGGTCAAATAGGAGATGGCAAGAGTGAACGTCGACATTCTAGGAATCAGTGAACTAAAATGGACTGGAACGGGAAAATTTAACTCAGATCACCATTATATCTATACTGTGGGCAGGAATCCCTCAGAAGAAATGGAGTAGCCATCATGATCAATGAAAGAGTCCGAAATGCAGTGCTTGGATGCAATCTCAAAAACAACAGAATGATCTCTGTTTGTTTCCAAGGCAAACCATTCAAAGTCATAGTAATCCAAGTCTATGACCCAACCAGTAATGCTGAAGAAGCTGAAGTTGAACGGTTCTATGAAGATCTACAAGACCTTTTAGAAGTAACACCCCAAAAAGATGTCCTTTTCATTATAGGGGACTGGAATGGAAAAGTAGGAAGTCAAGAAACACCTGGAGTAACAGGCAAATTTGGCCATGGAACATGGAATGAAGCAGGCCAAAGACTAATAGAGTTTTGCCAAGAAAATGCACTGGTCATAGCAAACACCCTCTTCCAACAACACAAGAGAAGACCTTATACATGGACATCACCAGATGGTCAACACCAAATTCAGATTGATTATATTCTTTGCAGCCAAAGATGGAGAAGCTCTATACAGTCAACAAAAACAAGACCAGGAGCTGACTGAGGCTCAGATCATGAACTTCTTATTGCCAAATTCAGACTGAAATTGAAGAAATCAGGGAAAACCACTAGACCATTCAGATATGACCTAAATCAAATCCCTTATGATTATACAGTGGAAGTGAGAAATAGATTTAGGGGACTAGATCTGATAGATAGAGTGCCTGATGAACTATGGAATGAGGTTCATGACATTGTACAGGAGACAGGGAGCAAGACCATCCCCATGGAAAGCAATGCAAAAAAGCAAAATGGCTGTCTGGGGAGGCCTTACAAATAGCTGTTAAAAGAAGAGAAGCGAAAAGCAAAGGAGAAAAGGAAAGATATAAGCATCTGAATGCAGAGTTCCAAAGAATAGCAAGAAGAGATAAGAAAGCCTTCCTCAGCGATCAATGCAAAGAAATAGAGGAAACAAGCAGAATGGGAAAGACTAGAGATCTCTTTAAGAAAATTAGAGGGATGTACCAAGGGAACATTTCATGCAAAGATGGGCTCAATAAAGGACAGAAATGGTATGGACCTAACAGAAGCAGAAGATATTAAGAAGAGATGGCAAGAATACACAGAAGAACTGTACAAAAAAGATCTTCACGACCCAGATAACCACGATGGTGTAATCACTCATCTAGAGCCAGACATCCTGGAATGTGAAGTCAAGTGGGCCTTAGAAAGCATCATTACGAACAAAGCTAGTGGTGATGGAATTCCAGTTGAGCTCTTTCAATCAAGAAAGATGATGCTGTGAAAGTGTTGCACTCAATATGCCAGCAAATTTGGAAAACTCAGCAGCGGCCACAGGACTGGAAAAGGTCAGTTTTCATTCCAATCCCAAAGAAAGGCAATGCCAAAGAACGCTCGAACTACTGCACAATTGCACTCATCTCACATGCTAGTAAAGTAATGCTCAAAATTCTCCAAGCCAGGCTTAAGCAATACATGAACTGTGAACTTCCAGATGTTCAAGCTGGTTTTAGAAAAGGCAGAGGAACCAGAGATCAAATTGCCAATATCCAGTGGATCATGGAAAAAGCAAAAGAGTTCCAGAAAAGCATCTATTTCTGCTTTATTGACTATGCCAAAGCCTTTGACTGTGTGGATCACAATAAACTGTGGAAAATTCTGAAAGAGATGGGAATATCAGACCATCTGACCTGCCTTTTGAGAAATCTGTATGCATGTCAGGAAGCAACAGTTAGAACTGGACATGGAACAACAGACTGGTTTCAAATAGGAAAACAAGTACATCAAGGCTGTATATTGTCACCCTGTTTATTTAACTTATATGCAGAGTACATCATGAGAAATGCTGGACTGGAAGAAACACAAGCTGGAATCAAGATTGCCGGGAGAAGTATCAATAACCTCAGATATGCAGATGACACCACCCTTATTGCAGAAAGTTAAGAGGAACTCAAAAGTCTCTTGATGAAAGTGAAAGTGGAGAGTGAAAAAGTTGGCTTAAAGCTCCACATTCAGAAAATGAAGATCATGGCATCTGGTCCCATCACTTCATGGCAAATAGATGGGGAAACAATGGGAACAGTGTCAGACTTTATTTTTAGGGGCTCCAAAATCACTGCAAATGGTGTCTGCAGCCATGAAATTAAAAGACGCTTCCTCCTTGGAAGGAAAGTTATGACCAACCTAGATAGCATATTCAAAAGCAGAGACATTACTTTGACAACAAAGGTCCATCTAGTCAAGGCTATGGTTTTTCCTGTGGTCATGTGTGAATGTAAGAGTTGGACTGTGAAGAAGGCTGAGCGCTGAAGAATTGATGCTTTTGAACTGTGGTGTTGGAGAAGACTCTTGAGAGTCCCTTGGACTGCAAAGAGATCCAACCAGTCCATTCTGAAGGAGATCAGCCCTGGGATTGCTTTTGAGGCAATGATGCTGAAGCTGAAACTCCAGTACTTTGGCCACCTCATGCGAAGAGTTGACTCATTGGAAAAGACTCTGATGCTGGGAGGGATTGGGGGCAGGAGAAGAAGGGGACAACAGAGGATGTGATGGCTGGATGGCATCACTGACTCAATGGACGTGAGTCTGATTGAACTCCAGGGGTTGGTGATGGACAGGGAGGCCTGGAGTGCTGCGATTCATGGGGTCGCAAAGAGTCGGACATGACTGAGCAACTGAACTGAACTGAACTGAAATAATTTATAGTTGTGGATTTCTACCTGTATGCATGGCATCTTGTGTTTGGTGGCTAAGTTGTGCCTGAATCTTTGTAACCCCTTGAGCTGCAGCATGCCAGGTTTCCCTGTTCTTCAATATCTCTCGGAGTCTGCTCCAACTATGTCCATTGAGTCAATAATGCCATACAACTATCTCATCCTCTGTCATTTCCATCTCCTCCTGCCTTCAATCTTTCCTGACATCAGGGTCTTTTTCAATGAGTCAGCTCTTAGAATCAGGTCACCAAAGTATTGGAGCTTCAGCTTCAGCATCAGTCCCTCCAGTGAATATTCAGGGTTGACTTCCTTTAGGATTGAGTGGTTTGATCTCCTTGCAGTCTAAGGAACTCTCAAGAGCCTTCGGCACCACAGTTGGAAAGCATCAATTCTTTGGCACTCAGCCTTCTTTACAGTCCAACTCTCATATCCATACATGACTACTGGAAAAATCACAGCTTTGACTATACAGATCTTTGTTGGCAAAGTAATGCCTCTGCTTTTTAATAGTCTTTCTATGTTTGTCATAGCTTTTCTTCCAAAGAGCAAGCATCTTAATTTCATGGCTGCTGTCACTGTCCACAGTGATTTTGGAGGCCAAGAAAATAAAGTCTTTCATTGTTTCCACTTTTTCCCCATCTATTTGCCATGAAGTGATGGGACCAGGTGCCAAGTTCTTCACTTTTTGAATGTTAAGTTTTAAGCTAAATTTTCACTCTCTTCCTTCACTGTAATAAAGAGGCTCTTTAGTTCCTCTTCACTTTCTATCATTAGGTGGTGTCATCTGCATAGCTGAGGTTATTGTTGTTTCTCCTGGCAATCTTGATTCCAGCTTGTGCTTCATCTAACCTGGCATTTCACATGATGTACTCTGCATATAAGTTAAATAAGCAGGGTGACAATATGAAGCCTTGATGTACTCCACTCCCAATTTGGAACCAGTCTGTTGTTCCATGTCTGGTTCTAAATGTTGCTTCTTGACCTGCACACAGATTTCTCAGGAGGCAGGTAAGGTATTCTATTATTCCCATCTCTTTAAGAATTTTCCACAGCTTGTTGTGATCCACACAGTCAAAGGCTTTAATGTAGTCAATGAAGCAGAAGCAAATTTTTTTGCTGGAATTCTGTTGCTTTTTCTATAATTCAGCAGATGTTGGCAATTTGATCTCTGGTTCCTCTGCCTTTTCTAAATGCAGAAGAGTGTCTTTCATTTGTGAATTTTTGTTTACCTTGATATAGTTGTACCAGTGATTAGAAGTCTGACGTAGCAACATAATCAATATAAAAACAATATAAACTACTCAACCTTATAGCAACCATGTGCTAAGTTCTTGAGAGATGGAGACAGATTGGCTAGACATTTAATGAAAATGATAAACACAATCCAACCCTTAAAAGAATCTCAGAATGTGTGACCTCTACAGCCATAAACAACATAATCTCAAAAACACAAAAAAGACTCTTTTATTTTACTTTATAGTATGGAAGCAACCCCAGACTTATGTTGCCATAAAAGCAACATCTTGGTCTGTATGATGATCTTTAATTTGATTAGAAATACTTTCACTCATTTATCACTCAAAATATGGCAGGCAATCTGGTTTCATGTATATCATCTCAGTAGGAAATGGCAACCCACTCCCATATTCCTGCTTGGAAAATTCCATGGACAGAGGAATCTGACAGGTACAGTTCACAGAGTTGCAGAGTTGGACACGACTAAAGTGACTTAGCATGCAAATGTTGATATTCCACCCTCTGGTGGGTAGGAGGTGCCACTCTATCTGCAATCATGTAGACTTCAAGACCAGTAAATTGCTGTTCAACCCTTTAGTAGCAAAGAATCCAGTCACCATAAACCATCAGGTAATTATTCTACTTATTTCTCAAGAATTCTAGGAAATAGACTACATAATCATCAGTTTCAAGTGCCTACAGTACTAATGCTTAGTTTTCAGTGAGTTGAATGAAAATGATTCCGAGGTGACTAGTTGTCCTAACCTACGTCATTACATTAAAATATGCCAGGCCACTCCCTCTATAAACTCAGCACCAGTTAAAATCAAAACTGTATACTGGAACACTTGTTAATTCAACACTTAATTAGACAGAATGTTCAAGTTAATGCCTCATCCCAAAGAGAAAAGAACTCACGGAGCAGCCTTATTCACAAATGACAGACCTACTCACCACTGACATTGTCTTCATGTGGAGATTTGGAACTGGACGGGTATGCACTAATTTACTACACATTGTGAGGTTAATAAAGAGGTCAACTGCTGGAGACAATTGTGGGAATGTTGGCCAGGATGGTGTCCTGTCTTTGCCCCTCAGAATTTGGCAAAGGACTCCGCTGACAGTGAAAAGTACTGCCGTTTTGCTTGGTAAAAGCTTTCAAAAACATTTGCCCGTGTTGTTTCTATGGGCAATCAAATGTTATTCTAAAATAATTGATTCAGTTAATAAGAGCCTTCCTTAATGATTTTCTTATTTCATTGATTTTATTTATTTACCTTTCAGGTAGGCATGGTTATTATTATTTCTTTTTTATAACCTCTGTGCCCTTGCCAATTCTTGGGTATGTTTCAGTTTCAGAACTGTATACCTTAAGACTTTTAGCTATAATTTGAGTGAATTTTTGCTTAGCAACTTCTATTCATTAATGTTTCAAAACACACTGATGGAGCTCTTATTTATGTACCAGCCAGGCACGGTGTTTAGAGTTAAGGATATAGTAGTGAGAAAGATATGTACTTCTTGCCTTTATGGAACTTAGAGTCTAATGACAAAGACATAATGAAGAAACAAAATCATTATAAGCTGAGATAAGTATTGTAAAGGGGAAAAACATGATTCTCTGAGAATGTGATTTTTTTTCAACTGGAAAGGTGAAGGAAAGAACTTAAGAGGAGCATTTAACTTGAGACACAATAAATGAGGAAGGGAGCTGTATATGGAAAGGGAGAGGGCAGTGAAGGAATGAAACAGACAACTGCATGTGCAAAATACTGAAGCAAGGAAAGGCTTGGCATGTTCAATGAACTAGGTAAAGACTTGGGAGCATTTTGGGCAGAGGAAAGTGATGAGATTTGGAGAAAAAAAAAATAGGCAGTAACCAGGTCTTAGATGGTGCTGTAGGAGAATGGGTCTCATTTTTAAGAGCAATGAGAATCCACTTACTGCTTTGAAGAAGAGAAGCTTTTGTGTAATGATGAATACAAACGTGCATAAACATTAAATGGTTTGTTGTAGGGTTCATGCGGAGGGCAAAATGGGATCTTTCATCTCACAAAAGTGGTCATGCAAAATTATAAATAATTTGCCAGTATTACAAAAACATTATACACAAATTGAGTGTACAACCTGTCAAGCTGAATGTGGACACTCAGAGGTATCCTTTTAAGTATATAATATCCTTGGTCCATCACATATTAAAGAGGAGCTTGTGTAAGGGTTGTTCAAAGTTCCTGAGTATTCTTGGTTTGCTTCAGACCAAGAGAGGTAGACCAGAGTGTTGGTCTAAAAATATACTTCTGTCATTCCACTGTCATAAGCTGAACTAAATAAATTACAGAATATGTTAGAGAAATCGTGTTGCTAGGTCTCGGGCTATGAGTATGAAACTACCCTAAGTACAGCATAATAGCATGATAAATGTAGGAGCTGATCATTCTTCCATCAAAAACGAAACACTGAGTTAAAAAAAAAAAGTAAAAAGTAAAGCATACTTGAAACGAGTTTCTTACAAAGGCAGATTATCAAGCACAAAGATAAATAAATATACTACTTGGTGTAAAATATAATCAAAACAATGAAAGTGTCAGAATCCATTGCTAATTCAGAGGCATAAGTAATAACATCTGACCAGGAAAATCAGAGGAAAGCTTTAAAAAGAGTTAACATTTAAATTTCACTTTCAGTAAGATGAGGGGAATGAAATGTCAGACAAAGGGAAAGATGTTTATAGAGCAATGGTCAGATTCAGTACTTTGGGTGAAGAGTTCGAAGGAGAATGAGGGCAATTTCAATCAAATCAGCCTCTTACTGAAAAATGTTTTGATTATATTATCAAGTTCTGCTTAGGTGCCATTTCTCAAAATGCCAGTGATGAATATTAATCATTATTCAATTGGCTATTTCTACATATATTCCTTATAGTCCATTTACCAATATAGAGAGTCATGGTGACTAAGGGGGAAAAAAAATGTTAGCTTGGTGACCTGTTGGGACTCATATTTGACAAGCCCCACCCTGATGAGTCAGCTTTGGGGCTAACATGAAAGCTCACATGAAGAGTCAAAGTGGACCGGCTTCTTTGCTAATAAAACATCGTCCTCATATATAAGTAAGTAAAGTGTTAATGAGATGCTATCCTTCTAATAAGCTTAAGCAATGAAGTAGCAAGAGTCATGAAAAGAAGCCAACACCCAGTTTTCAGAGTATATAACCTCCTCAGTAATGAATTGGATCTTCAGACCAGCATGTTGGGTCCCTGGGACCAACTCAATCAAGGATTTTCACAATATGACCCAGAGACCTATCCACTCGCTCAAGAACTTCTACAATGTCCCACCTCTCTCTGCCATCATACATGAATCGAATGTTATAAACTTTGAAGATGGATTCTTTTTACCCAGCAGTTTCTACAGCAGGACCTGGCTCCTGGACAGCTTTCCAGAAACCTGCAGGGAAACCAGCAGCTGCATAGTACCCGAAGGTGAACGGGAATTACACACAGAGGAGAGCTGTGTGCAAAATGTCTGTCTTTCCAGAGTCGTCCAAACAACGTGTTCTAATTCCAGGCCCTGTGAAAACACAGCATGCCGGTCAAGAAGTTCCTCGGCAGTGTTGGAATGTGTTTCTCAGCCTTGCCAGTCAGGAAGTAGCCAGCAAATGCATTCTGTAGTCCAGAGCTGCCAACCTGTGAGCAACATGGCAAAGTCTTGTCCACCCAAGACTCGTGTGTCTAAGAGTTGCCAGACTCTGGAATGTGACTGTAGCCAGTGCCAAGCTCAGAGCCTTGAATCCAGTTCCTGCAGTTCTTTGGTCTATGTCACACCAGAGTCACAGCGCCTGGAAACTTCTTCTAACATGTACGAGCCAACTTGCTGTGTTACTGGTGGTTTGTAATTGCCTAGTGAGTGAAGAATCTGCAGAATGTGTAGAGAGACTCAGATTTTAAGTTTCATAAATTGAGTCCTGAAAAATAGGATCTTTTCTTTCTCTAAACACAAACTATTTTTGCCTGTGTTTGTGAGGGAATGAACTGTCCTGTACTGTCTCCAAAGAGAAAATTTGTTATTTTTTTTCTTTTTTGAGCATTTCTGGTGGTAAGCTAGGCTTCTCCAGTGGCTCAGTGGTAAAGAACCTGCCAGCAGTGGAGGAGACATGGCAGCAGCCTCGGGTTCGATTCCTGGGTCAGGAAGACCCCCTGGAGAAGAAAACGGCAACTCACTCCAGTATTTTTGCCTGGAAATCCCATGGACAGAGGGACCTGGCAGGCTATAGTCCACGGAGTCCCAAAAGAGTTGGACAAGACTGAGCGACTAAAGATACTATTGGTAAGCGGATAGGAAAATATGCTAACTATTTTAGGTCACTGGGACACTATTTGTTATAGAGCAATAAGAATTGCTACCAGGGACTAGCATGAATGCTTAAAAACTCCACATTACACTTTGACTACTGATTATTATCAGTGGAAACACTAATCATTGAATCTGGCTTGTTATAACATGCTATAATAGAGAAAGGTAATGGGCTACTAATATCAGAAATACATATAGTACTAGAATTTAAAGATGCCTTGAAACCCATTTAGTCCTGTGAACTCTGCTGGCTTCAGCTGTATCAGAGGTTGCTCATATAGTTTATAACATCAAACCACAAGTCAAATCTGTGTCTCCTCACTGTCCATCATGATTCTATTTACTGTAATACAGCATTCTTTTAGTTAACTATTACATTGAACCTATTTGACAAGTGCAAGACAGTTTTGAATTTCACCTCTATAAACTTCATAACCGTGGACTAGTCAGAGATGTTTGAATATGATAAGTTCAGGTTTAGCATATTCACTACAATTCTGCTATTCTGGTTCCTCTTTTCACTATTTAAGTGTTTTGGGGTGTGTGATTTGGGAAAATATTCTTTGTAGTAAATAAATTTACTTTATTTACATCACAAGCAATTGTCACTATTATTTTTATTTCACATTTTTATGGGTTTTAGGTTACAATTACCCCCGCGTTCCACCCAATTGGATTAAAAGTGTAAATAGTTGGCCAAAAGTTGGCCAAAAAGTTCATTCAGATTTTTCTGGAAGACGTTATAGAAAAATACAAACAAAGGTTCTGGAAGCCAACTCAGTATTTGGAAGCATAAAAGAGAACATGATCCCTTACCATTGTTTGTATAGCAGATTTTGTTGTTCAGTTGCTTAGTCGCATCTGATTCTTTGTGTGCAGACACCATGAACTGCAGCTTGACAAGCTTCCCTGTTTTTCACTATCTCCCAGAGTTTTCTCAAATTCATGTCCATTCATGTCAGTGATGCCATCCACCCATCTTATCATCTGCCACCCCTTTAGCCTCCTACCCTCAATCTTTCCTAAAATCAGGATTGTTTTCAATGACTCAATTCTTGTCATCAGGTGGCTGAGGTATCAAATCTTCAGTTCAGCATCAGTCCTTCCAATGAATATTCAGGGTTGATTTCATTTAAGATTGACTGATTTGATCTTCTTGCTGCCTAAGGGACTCTCAAGAGTCTTCTCCAGCACCGCAATGTATAGTATGGATCAGAGTAGGAGGGCACATTGGTGGTAGCCAACCATCAGTCAAAGCAGAGGTGCATGCTAAATATGAAGATGATGAAACCACAGGGTTCAAATATGTGAAGACTCATTAACTTGTTCAGAACAGCTTGGCTATTAGGAAGCTGTGGATGTGGTCTTAATGGATCTCTCATTTTCAGGGCAACATAAAGTAGTGGTTACGAGCGTGGATTCTGAAATCGGATTTCCTTAGCCGTGTTGGTGAAGGATGTGTGAATCCCAGCTGTGTGCTATGTGCAAGTTTTTCTACCGTTCTCCACTTCAACTTATTCCTCTTCAAAACTGAGATGATAATGGTATGATCATTGTGAGACCTAATAAGTTAGTAATTTGAAAGTGATCAGCACATGACCTTGTGTATAGAAAAGGTTCAGTAAAATTTAGCAACATGTTTCCCCAGCTCAGAGACTCAATATGAAGGGTGAAGGCAGGGATGTGTAGATAAAGTCGGAAACCTATGACATATTAGGAAAGCTATTCATCCAAAACTGAGAAATTAAGCTGTTTTGTATTTGGAAAGACACAAGCTGTATCTTACACTAACAGACAGGCTTAAAAACCAAGTGTTGTCCTTTGTTGAAGTGGGCTGGCAAGTATGTCTGACAAGTATCTCTACGACAAAGCTAGTGTTTATTTACCTGTCAGCTCTGTGAATAGGTTAGGCAGAGGTCATCCCAACAAGGAAGATTTAAAATCCATAAACCACCACTTACACAGGTGCTTCTGTAAAGGTGCACAGTTGAGAGGTAGCTGATGCAGGTCTGAAAGAAGCGGAATGAACACTTTGATTCTGTTAATAGCAACAGAGCACATGGAGATCACATCAGAGTATTCCTGTTGCAAAAAAAAACATTGACATAAAGCTTCTGGCTGAAGCAGCAATGGCAGCAACACAGCATTGACAGCAATAAGGAGACCTCCTCCTCATGGTAGCTTCGAGGGATTCCAGTCATAGCCAATCATGTGGACATAAATGAAACTCGGTAGAGCAGACGGTCACTAATGTAACTCAAATAGGGAAGGGTTCAACTACTCTGGGCCACACATTCTTTCTGGGATGAGCATGATAACTCTCCTAAGGAGAAGTTAGCTGAAGAAGGAGCCAGTATATAATCTACCCCTGTACGGAGCACATTGGAAATCTTCCTAGAGAGAAACTCTGTGGACTCAGGGGCTACAGACCTTTGGTACTGGAATGGAGCCTGGTGTGGATGTGAAGAGATGCTCCATATTCAGTTCAGTGTAGTGGGAATTGGCCTTGGATTATCACTAGACCTTGTTCAAATGGTGGCTCAGATAGTAAAGAATCTGCCTTCAATGTAGGAGACCTGGGTTCAATCCCTGGATCAAAAAGATCCCCTGGAGAAGGGAATGGCTACCCACTCCAGTATTCTTGCCTGCAAAATCTCATGGACAGAGGAGCCCTGTGGGCTATAGTCCATGTGGTCACAAAGAGTGGAACATGACTAAAGTGAGTAATACTGTCACTTGTTCAAATACAAATTCTGCCATTTCCTAACTATGTGCCTGGGACAAGTTAGTATTTCTGAGATTCAGTTCCTTCATTGTTCAGTTCAGTTCAGTTGCTCAGTCATGTCCAACAGTTTGTGACCCCATGAACCACAGCACGCCAGGCCTTGCTATCCATCACCAACTCCTGGAGTCCACCCAAACCCATGTCCATTGAGTCACTGATGCCATCTAACCATCTCATCCTCTGCTGTCCCCTTCTCCTCCTGCCCTCAATCTTTCCCAGCATCAGGGTCTTTTCAAACGAGTCAGCTCTTTGCATCAGGTGGCCAAAGTATTGGAGTTTCAGCTTCAGCATCAGTCCTTCCAATGAATATTCAGCACTGATCTCTTTAGAATGGACTGGTTGGATCTCCTTGCAGTTGAAGGGACTCTCAAGAATCTTCTCCAACACCACAGATCAAAAGCATCCATTCTTCACTGCCTAGCTTTCTTTATAGTCCAACTCTCACATCCATACATGACCACTGGAAAAACCATAGCCTTGACAAGACAAACCTTTGTTGACAAAGTAATGCCTCTGCTTTTCAATATGCTGTCGAGTTTGGCCATAACTTTCCCTCCTTCATTGTAAAATGTAGATAATACCTAATTCATTGGATAATTGTGACAGCTAAATGGTGTCATGCCCACTAAAGGCTTCTTGGAATGTTTGTGTCAAAATATGCAAGAAACCATCAGGTACTTTACATGATATTTGCTTCTTGGATCTAAGCCACATTTTCATGCTTTCTCTGTACTGAATTTAAATTTTAGGTTAGTGACCAAGAAAAGCTATTCATGATAGCACATTGGACATAGGTAGTATGGAACATGACTCAGTCTGTGTAGTATTCTTAAAAACTGTAGAAATGATTCAATGGGTACATGCTACAGAACATTCTTCATAGTTTAAGGAATTTCTTCTTGCCTGAACAGAAAGCCTTTGTTAGAATTTGTGTATTGACGTCACTTACCCTATGTTTTTCAAAATGTAGGTAGCTTAACAGCATGGTTTTTGTTTTTCTTCCTAGAAGCTGTGCTGTGCAGTGCTTAGTCACTCAGTCTTGTCCAACTTTTTGTGACTCCATGGATTGTAGCCTGCCAGGCAAGAATACTAGAGTATGTTGCCATGCCCTTCTCTAGGGGATATTCCCAATCCAGAGACTGAACTCAGGTCTCCCGCATTGCATGTGATTTTTTACCATCTGAGCCACCAGGAAAGACCAAGAATACTGGAGTGGGTAGCTTATCCCTTCTAAAGAGGATATTCTAGACCCAGGAACTGAAACAGGGTCTCCTGCATTGAAGGCAGATGCTTAGAGAATTTAAAGGACATTTCCTTGTCTATGCAATACTACACCAAGAAGCATAAAATATCTCTTATTAATTTGATCCTAATGAACTGTGACTTCCAGATGTTCAAGCTGGTTGTAGAAAAGGCAGAGGAACCGGAGATCAAATTGCCAACATCTACTGGATCATAGAAAAAGCAAGAGAGTTCCAGAAAAACATCTACTTCGGCTTTATTGATTATGCCAAAGCCTTTGACTGTGTGGATCACAATAAACTGGAAAATTCTGAAAGAGATGGGAATACCAGACCACCCGACCTGCCTCTTGAGAAATCTGTATGCAGGTCAGGAAGCAACAGTTAGAACTGGACATGGAACAACAGACTGGCTCCAAATAGGAAAAGGAGTGCGTCAAGGCTGTATATTGTCACTCTGCTTATTTAACTTATATGCAGAGTACATCATGAGAAATACTGGGCTGGAGGAAGCACAAGCTGGAATCAAGATTGCCAGGAGAAATATCAATAACCTCAGATCTGCAGATGACACCACCCTTATGGAAGAACGCAAAGAAGAACTAAAGAGCCTCTTAATGAAAGTGAAAGAGGAGAGTGAAAAAGTTGGCTCAAAGCTCAACATTCAGAAAGCTAAGATCATGGCATTTGGCCCCATCACTTCATAGCAAATAGATGGGGAAACAGTGGAAACATTGGCAGACTTTATTTTGGGGGGCTCCAAAATCACTGCAGATGGTGACTGAAGCCATGAAATTAAAAGACGCTTACTCCTTGGAAGGAAAGTTATGACCAACCTAGATAGCATATTAAAAAGCAGAGACATTACTTTGCCAACAAAGGTCCATTCAGTCAAGGCTATCCACATGAATGGATGTGAGAGTTGGACTATACAGAAAGCTGAGTGCCAAAGATTTGATGCTTTTGAACTGTGGTGTTGGAGAAGACTCTTAAGAGTCCCTTGGACTGCAAGGAGATCCAACCAGTCCATCCTAAAGAGGATGAGTCTTGAGTGTTCATTGGGAGGACTGATGTTGAAGCTGAAACTCCAATACACTGGCCACCTGACACAAAGAACTTACTCCTTTGAAAAAACCATGATGCTGGGAATGATTGAGGGCAGGAGGAGAAGGGGACGACTGAGGATGAGATGGTTGGATGGCATCACCGACTCAATGGACATGAGTTTGTGTAGACTCTGGGAGTTGGTGATGGACCGGGAGGACTAGTGTGCTGCAGTCCATGGGGTCGCAAAGAGTTGGACACGACAGAGCGACTGAACTGAACTGAATGATTTAACAAACACTATGCACGTATACTTCATCACTGTAAACTCAAACTGTTCAATTGGGGAAGTATGATTCAGTAAGTTCCTTTTTTCAGTGAGGATGAAAATCCAGACAAATAAAGTAGGTTGTCCAAGATGATACAGAGAGTAAATGTGTGGCCAGCATTTTAATCCAGTGAGTTGGACTTTGGAGTTTGAAGTATAAGTTCTAACAACCTGATTATATTAATATTAGGCTTTTTATCACTAGACCGGCTCAAATGTGGGGAAAATTTCTGTGTCATATGCAAGGTCTGTACAAATAATTTGATTGAAAATACTTGGTCTGGTATATTACTTTGCTATGAGTCTGTAGAGGCTACAGTCAGAGAATTTAGTATAATTGATTGGATGGTTTATTTATTTATAACCCAGGAATAAATGCTAGAAATAAATTAAGTATATTTCATTGGAGTTTATAAAATTTTATAGATTTTTTAACATCTGAGAAAAGAAGAGTAATTCCAAATTATGTGAAATCAACATAACCTAGGTGTCAGGGAAAGTATTTGGATGGTACGGAGTCCAAACTATGTTTTCGACAACATAAGCTCAGTTGTTTGAATGATGTTAGCAAGTTCGTTTTTCATAATCAATAGTTCCTACCACTTTTTAGTTAAATAATTATCCTTTTGAAAATGTTGAGCAATTTGAAGAATCTAACAGGATATGAGACAGTATTTTGCGCTCTGTTGCATCCCAGTCACTGACACCTTTCCTGAAGCCAGAATATTCTTCTCTAGTTCTGCTTCCCATTTCTACCTTCAGAGAATTCATATTACTCCCTCCACTTGAAATTCTTTTGTGTCAGGAGCTTCCATATTCTTTCTCTAGGACCCAAATGGAAAGAATGATAATTGATTGAAAAAATAGACTCACAGGCTTAGAGAACAAACTTATGATTGATGGGGGGGGGCAGGTGCAGGGGAAAGGATTGGGGGGAAGGGAGAATTGGGGAATTTCAGAGGGACATGTACACACTGCTGTATTAAAAATGGATAACCGACAAGGACCTACTGTATAGCACACAGAGCTCTGCTGTATGTTATGTGGCAGCCTGAATGGAGGGGATTTTGGAGGAGAATGGATATATGTATATGTATGGCTGAGTCTTTTTGCTGTCCACCTGAGACTATTACAACATTGTTAGTCTAATTGCTGCTGCTGCTGCTAAGTCACTTCGGTTGTGTCCAACTCTGTGTGACCCCATAGACGGCAGCCCACCAGGCTCCCCTGTTCCTGGGATTCTCCAGGCAAGAGTACTGGAGTGGGTTGCCATTGCCTTCTCCATTAGTCTAATTGGCTATACCCCAATACAAAAGAAAAAGTTCTTTAAAAAAATAGCTAAGAAAGAACAACCGACACAAAGAAAAAGCTCTATACTTCATAAGACAATTGATAACTCATCACTACTGGTTGTATCAATTTACAGCTTTGCTATGAAGTGAGCTATCCCATAGGCAGATAGGTACAAATAGACTAAACATTTGTAATTAAATTACATTTTGAATTAAAAAATGCCTTTTTGTGGTTCCATAGTACTAAATCATTTGCTGACTTTTTGTACAGTTTTCTCTGGCTCTGCAAAAACAAATTCATTAATGACTTTCAAAGAGAATAATTATTCCTCGGAGGCAAGAGGCAAACCAGTGTGAATGCACCCGGACACAAAAGCAAAGAAACCTCAAAAGTAAATACTGAAAACGGTCCATTACTATTCTTCCATCACCCAGTATGGCATTGCTTCAAGTCCTGGACCAATGCCTGTGCAGAAATTCAGTAACTACTAATTGACAAAGATAATGAGAGAAAGAAGACTGAAAATTAAATAAAAGGCTAAGAAGAATGCCTCCTTAGCAGTTCACTGCCTTGTCACTATTGCTTCATGGACTGTAGCATGTTGCTTATTTAAATTGAGTGTGCAGAGTGTAACACTTGGATTAAAAAGCCCTCTTCCACCATAAACCCTGTCAACCTTTACAGTAGGGTTATTAACTACTGTTTTTTTTTTCCTCCTTGGAATGAACTACATTCACTCTGACACTCTGTATCAGGAAACTGATGCAATAATGAATGTTGAAATTCTCAAGAACAAAGTATCTTCCTCTAGACTTTATATTTTATTAAATTAAGCTGCAGGAGTCAGTGAAAGAACCACATTTTAAATTTTAGCTATATTGATATTCACAAGTGCTATACTGTATTTATTTAATGGTTGGGTTTATAGTAAATCACAGTAAAGTTTTATCATGATCACAGGTGTACTTATCAGATTAAACTCGGAATATCCACTACTACCAAGTGAGATATTTTTCGGAAATATTTCTCGGGAAACAGAACTAGGCATGGGTGTAGTGCTTTCATTTTTCAAGTCTGTATTAGTTTAAAGTGGGCCTGCTCTCTCCTATTTCCCAGAGGCTGTGGTTGATGGTGGCTTGGTCTCTAGGAGTCTGGTTTAATTTCTTGCAGGGAATGACTGTGGCAATCAAAGCATTGACTTTGAGATGGTCCTGGAGGGGCTTCTAATGTAAAGCTGTAGCTCTGGGGCCCTCAGGCTACACATGGAATGTCAGGCAATCTAAAAACAATATGCTATACTCTGGCCCACTGAGCCACTCTGGAGGACAAATACCATCTGAAACTCTGTTATGTGTTAAAGGTGCTCCATCAAGGTTAAGTGTCTGCCATGCCTCCATCAGGTAGCTGAGTGAAATGTTGATGTCTTAAATATTCCTGGTAAGGACCACTTGCCTATTCATCCTCCTTAATGTGGATCTTCTTATGCTCCCTCATTGCTATCACAGTTACATTTCCATAGAATCATAATTATTTCTAAGTGTTTAAGAGATGTTTAGTGAATTCCATGCATCAGGCAGTTAGTAAATACACTTGCTGAGGTTCTGTGATTTACACAGAGTCACGGCTAGAACTCAAGCGTAGTGACTCTCACTCTGGTGTTCCATTGGCCATAATCCAAAGTATCCCTTGTAAGAAGTTCATTAAAAATGTTTAAATGTACTAAGCACAATAATTTTGATGACCCGTATAAGTACATTAAAGGCCACACATAACACGTATGCTGTGTGCTAAGTCGCTTCAGTCGTGTCTGACTCTTTGAGTCTATGGACTGTAGCCCATAGGTTCCTCTGCCCATGAAATTCTCCAGGCAAGAATACTGGAATGGGCTGCCATGCCCTCTTCCAGGGGACACATAACACATAAAACAACCTTTTATTTTGTAGTTTTTCAGTTGCTAAATCTTGTAAAAACCTTTATAATGTGGCCTACCTTAAGTTAACATGGCAGATGTAATAAACATTAATCTCTCCTCAGAATTTCAAGTATCTTTTAATGAAGGTTGGAATATTGCTTCTCTAGATGCATAATTTGCTGAATTGTAAATAAGACTGTAGTTTCTTTGTTTTAGAGACTCAGTGCATACTTTTCCATGGTTTTAATTAGCCATTTTTCCTGAATTCCAAATACCTGTGTTTATCAACATTTTTGAAACAGAAGGTCAAGATAAAGTCTTCACTGGATGCCAATAATCAACACTTAAATACTTCTAGCAGCAGCACTAGAGGAACTCCCTGGTGGTTCAGATGGTAAAGAATCCACAGTGTAGGAGACCTGGGTTCAATCTGCGGGTTGGGAAGATCCCCTGGAGGAGAGCATGGCAACCCACTCCAGTAGTCTTGCCTGGAGAATCCCCATGGACAGAGGAGCCTGGCGGGCTACAGTCTATGGGGTCGCAAAGAATCAAACATGTCTGAGTGACTAAGCACAGTAGCACAAGAGGGAAAGATCACTAAATGTGAGTGTTTGGCTTAGAATCCACATTAAGGTCATCTTGTCCTTCGAGACTTGCTCAGCTCAGGGGTTATTGCCATGGTTCCACCACCTCCTTTAATAACTCGTCCTCTATGTGATTCTCATCGGTGTTGAAGCTGAATCCAGCCTCTGTACCCCAACACCGAATTAAATCTTGGACACAGAGTTTTGGGTGAGGTAGAAAAGAACAACTTTATTGCTTTGCCAGGCAAAGGCAGACACTGTGGACTAATGCCCTCCAAGCTGTGTGTCCCAACCTGGAGCGGGTAGTAAGAAGTTCTACAGTAATGGTTCAAAGACGGTTGATCAGCTTGCGGACATTCTGATTGGTTGGTGGTGAAGTAAGTCGGAGTCAGCATCACCAGCCTCCTGGTTCCAACCAGTTGGCTGTCTCCTGCTTATGAGCAGCATATTAACTTCCCCCACCTGGTAGGGGTTTCAGTATCTGCCAAATAGCTCAAAGATTCTGTTATGTGTATCTGTTTAGGGGGAACCAGGATCTGGGCCCAAGGCCGCACTGTTGTTTCTTTTGACTATTCTTCCCTTGTCTCTGCATTCCCCCCGCCTTCTCTAATTAACAACAGTTTGAATCTGCTTGTTGGGACTCAGCGAAGATCTTGGAGGCCGAATGAAGCCTGTAAGCAAGAAATGGAGGAAACAGAAAAACTTTTGTACCCAGGAGCCCCACAAAGTCCTTGTAGGCCTCTGCTGAGCCAGTTGCAGTCATGGCAGAACTCAGCTCTTAAAGGATTGATGAGAAACCGGAGCTACCAACCAGCATGCCTGTACCCAGCTCCTGTGAAACCACCCCCTACGCTTCTCGGATGGTGGTATGTCCATACCATATGGCAGAGCCTGTCATACAATCATCAGTTGCTTTTTTTTTTTTTTTTTTCTGAAGTCTTTAGTCCCTGCTATCCAGCAACCTGCACTTAAAGCTTTGTGCTACATGGATAGCACACTGCTACATACACAGGTCTCACGGCCATTCATCCTTTGGGCTGTAACTTAAGGTTTACCTGTGACTGAGGTTCAGCAGTGCTGACCTCTAGTGGAGAGCCTTTTCTCAATAACAAATGAGCTACATTGTTCATCAACTTTTACCTCTGAGTTCCGTATCTTACAAGGCTTCCCTGGTGGCTCAGTAGTAAAGAATCAGCCTGCCGATGCAGGAGATGTGGGTTCAATCCCTGGGTCGGGACGATCTCCTGGAGGAGGAAATGGCAACCCACTCCAGTATTCTTGCTTGGGAAATCTCGTGGGCAGAGGAACCTGGTGGGCTGCAGTCCATACAGTCACAAAAGAAGTTGGCTACTACTGAGCATACACACTCCAACTCCAAATCGGTATCTTATACCTTATTGTTGAGAATTCCTAAGTAAAGGACCTACACAGTACTGTCTAGTCTAGTTGAGAGAGGCGGGCAGTCTTTTAAAAGACATGTTATATGGTTACATTGTTTTAAAGAACAATTTGCCTTACTCAACTGCTGCTTTACTATTTAAGCTTAAGACTATTAACTAAGTCGTGGTTTACAGTTCTTCTGATTTTATTATTGTTATGTATTTTAATTTATTTTGGCTATGCTGGGTCTTCATTGCTTTACCCAGGCTTTCCCTAGCCGTGGTGAGCTCTTCACTGTGGTACAAGTGCTTCTCATAGCAGTTTTTGCTCTTGTTAGTGAGCACAGGCTCCAGGCACATGACCTGCAGTAGTTGCGGCTTGTGGGCTCGGTAGTTTTGGTGCATGGGCTTAGGTGCCCAGGGCATGTGGAATCTTCCCAGACCAGAGATCGAACCCGTGTTCTCTGCATTGGCAGGCGGATTCCCACCCACTGCACTGCCAAGGTAGTCAGTTGTTCTTTTAATTTGTCTGATTTTTAATGTCCTTTAAGCTTTTAAGATATGTTTTCCATATAGCAGCTGTTTACTTCATCTAATAACTTTGACTGATTTCCACTAGTCAGTGCTGCATAAATTTGTCATCATTATTTCTATATTACTATGATTGTTGTACTTCTATTAACATTTGTTTCTACAGGCTTGCTGAAAGGAATAGAGTTAGTTATGATAGTGCACTGCTGCCATTCCAACTACAAAGGAGAGACTGGTCACAAACGGCAGTGAGAACCGTGTAGAAGCGGAGTCAGTCGCTCAGTCGTGTCGGACTGTTCGCCACCCCATGGACTGCAGCCCTCCAGGCTCCTCTGTCCATGGGCTGCTCCAGGCAAGAGTAGGGTGGATTGCCATCCTCTTCTCCAGGGGATCTTCCTGGCCCAAGGATCGAACCCAGGTCTCCTGCATTGCAGGCAGATTCTTTACTGTTTGAGATACAGGGAAGACCTAATGAGAACCATAAAAGGTCCATATTTTACCCTATTTGCAAGCTAACAAGATAGCCTGTCACAGCTTCATGGAAGCTGGCAGAAGACATGGGACACCTGGATCAGAGACAAAGATTTTATTATGCATGGCAAAAGCAGAAGCCAGAGTGTTAGCATTTGCAGTAATTTCCTGAGCCTCAATTCCAAAGGCCAGTAGTAAGATGGGCAGATGATATCTGCATACATAGTGAGTTGTTTTATAGGAGAGGAATCTTCAGCTCAGAAGCCAGAATCATGGACATGAGAATGGACAGGAAGCATGCCTGTCATTTGCCCCAAAGAGAAACACTGTATCTATTTTCCTATGCTGTTCACTATACAGATATGCTTGCAAAGTTAATTCAGAACAGAGGGGACCTGTGACTGCTTTAAAGACATGCAGAAATGCAAGAGACCTATGGGGACTTTTTACCCCCCAATATCCAACACTTGTCTAAACTGCACTGCTTCTAATGATTTTTCCTGTGAGAATACCACTCCATTGGCTACTCTGATTGATCTGACCCACAGAGATTACAACCACATCTATTCAATATATCTTACTCAGTGTTTCAGTAAGATTAATATTAAAAGGTCTCCAAGCAGCATTAAATGGGTAGAGATTTTCTTTGACAAAGTCTTGAATCAGCATAAGCATCAGTCACAGAATCCGGTAGCTGAAAGGGGTCCCAAAGCTACCAGCACTTCTAAATGTGCAGCTCTTCCCAATTAAGGGGAAATCTCCTCTGGACTTGCCGAAATTGGGAAGTGTAGGTCTCTAACACTTGAAAGAACAAAAGTACCCTGAATGGATCCAAAAGCCTCCACCCATAAGGTCACATTAACCTCTCTTTCTTTCGGTTTCTTCATTCTTTGAAAAATTTTTTGCATGATCACTAAAACCCGAAGTCAGTTCACTCATGCTCAAGCCTAATGTTGAAATGCCAGGTAATGGATGATAATTACGAACGGTACTGCTTTATTTATCATAAAATTAGGTCTTCCATCATCTCAGTGATGTCTTATATCACTTTTGAGGAACCTACTGATTTTAAGACCTTTAGTAAAGCACCATTTGCTACATAATCCAGTCCGCAAGTATTTTAGATAGGAACATTTCCTCCATCTTTTTCAGAATGAACCGTCATTTCTCTGGAGAAGAACTCCTGGTGATAAATGAAAACGGGGCATCTCTCCCTTTCCTACTCCCAACATGGAAAAATATAAACATACAGTTACAATTAGTAACTGTTACTAATGATAACTGTTATGAATAGTAACACACAGTTGCTATTTACAGTAACTAATTATCAGGTTTTCGGAGAAGCTTGCTAGGCTGCAGTCCATGGGGTCACACAGAGTCGGACATGACTGAAGCGACTTAGCAGCAGCAGCAGCAGAGTATTTCATCACAGATTAACTGAATTTATAAAATAAGGCCATCTCTAAAGGTATAGTCAAGGAAAAAGATGAAAGATTTTAAAATATTTTGAGAACAATTCTAGGGGAAAAACAAACAAACTCTTAAGCTTGGAGAGAAAAAAAAAAAAAGGCATGAATTTATTCTATCAGAACCTGGGAATAGACTGTTATAATCACCAGGATAAAGAATTGAATCACTTAAATGTCAGTCTTTCAACTGAGGAAGTGATGATTCTCTATCTTTTATGAAGTGTTATAATCCTTTAGAGGAAAAAAAATGTTACAGGGAACTCAGAGTCTTCACTGGTCCCTGAGTGCTATTTTTTCTGGCAGGATAAAGGTTTGGTAGAGCCCAAATCCCAGAAAGTACCTATTGATTTTAGTGAGGCTGCTGAGTTGCTGACAGTCATAGCATTGCTATTTTGATCTCATGTTCCATTAGAAAGAAAGAAAGAAAAAAAAAACTAGAAAATCTTTGCACTCTAAAATGACATTTTTGCTTGTAAATTCTTTTTCTAGAGTTCTTGTATGTCTAGAGAGTCTGTGGTAAAAAGAAACCAGGAGAGATACTTATCCTATGCAAGGCAATAGCTGAACAAGGGGCTTCTGTGACCTGGAGGTGAACTGTGTACCCCTGCCTTTAAAGTGCATTATACGAGAAAATCCAAGACAAGCACTATGACAGACCTATACCTATTTTTTTCTAAGAGGTTTAGAGTAAATCTGCTTTCACTGTGAAAAGCTCTCAAAGAACCAAAAGCAACAGTTGGTTCTAATTTATAGAACTAATGGCCAAAAGGGTTGAAGATATATATCCACATACAAATATATATCTATATCCTTGATAGATTAGAAAATATCAGAAACCATGACTTAAGACAAATTCTGCCAATCCTTGATAAATTTTCTCAACAGCAATTTGCCATCAGACACATTGATCTACATGTAAGTCTTCAATCTTATATAATCTTATAAAGGAAAAGACTCTGAAAGTGTGAATATATATTTAATATATATTAATAAGATGATAAAGAATCTGCCTGCAATGTGGGACACCAGGGTTCAATCCCTGGGTTGGGAAGATCCCCTGGAGGAGGGTATGGCAACCCACTCCAATATTCTTGCCTGGAGAAACCCCATGGACAGAGGATCCTGGTAGGCAGCAGTCCATGGAGTCACAAAGAGTTGAACACAACTGAGCGACTAAGCACACATACACATATGTATGCTTATTATATATTATTTAATATATAACATCTGAACCACCAGGGAGGTCCCATTAGTGAAGAAGAATATATATATTTAATTGAATCACTTTGCTGTACACCAGAAAACAACTTAATATTATAAATCAACTATACTTCAATAAAAATAGAAATATTTGAAATAAAGTATGAGATAATATTTTGGGGGCTCCAAAATCACTGCAGATGGTGATTGCAGCCATGAAATTAAAAGACACTTACTCCTTGGAAGGAAAGTTATGACCAACCTAGATAGCATATTCAAAAGCAGAGACATTACTTTGCCAACAAAGGTCCGTCTAGTCAAGGCTATGGTTTTTTCAGTAGTCATGTATGGATGTGAGAGTTGGACTGTGAAGAAAGCTGAGCACTGAAGAACTGACGCTTTTGAACTGTGGTGTAGGAGAAGACTCTTGAGAGTCTCTTGGCCTGCAAGGAGATCCGACCAGTCCATTCTAAAGGAGATCAGCCCTGGGTGTTCTTTGGAAGGAATGATGCTGAAGCTAAAACTCCAGTACTTTGGCCACCTCATGCAATGAGTTGACTCATTGGAAAAGACTCTGATGCTGGGAGGGATTGGGGGCAGCAGGAGAAGGGGACGACAGAGGATGAGATGGCTGGATGGCATCACCGATTCAATGGACATAAGTTTGAGTGAACTCCGGGAGTTGGTGATGGACAGGGAGGCCTGGCGTGCTGCAGTTCATGGGGTCTCAAAGAGTCAGACACAACTGAGCGACTGAACTGAACTGAAGAGATAATAAAATGCATGAACAGAATAGAGAAAAAATGCACTAAAACATTTTCATCCTTTTTTTAAATCAGATCAGATCAGATCAGTTGCTCAGTCGTGTCCGACTCTGTGACCCAATGAATCGCAGCACGCCAGGCCTCCCTGTCCATCACCAACTCCCAGAGTTCACTCAGACTCACGTCCATCGAGTCAGTGATACCATCCAGCCATTTCATCCTCTGTCGTCCCCTTCTCCTGCTGCCCCCAATCCCTCCCAGCATCAGAGTCTTTTCCAATGAGTCAACTCATTGCATGAGGTGGCCAAAGCACTGGAGTTTCAGCTTTAGCATCATTCCTTCCAAAGAATACCCAGGACTGATCTCCTTCAGAATGGACTGGTCGGATCTCCTTGCAGTCCAAGGGACTCTCAAGAGTCTTCTCCAACACCACAGTTCAAAAGCATCAATTCTTTGGTGCTCAGCCTTCTTCACAGTCCAACTCTCACATCCATACATGACCACAGGAAAAACCATAGCCTTGACTAGACAGACCTTTGTTGGCAAAGTAATGTCTCTGCTTTTGAATATGCTATCGAGGTTGGTCATATGTGCAAAAACAGCACATTGGGCATTTTTAGCAATGCAAACACAAATAGACTATACTGTTTTTAACATAGAGAAGCAAATATAAGATATAAAATAAATAAAATGTAAAGTATGAGATGATCAGTATGATAGGAGATCAATTCTTCAGCGCTCAGCTTTCTTTGTAGCCCAACTCTCACATTCATAGATGACTACTGGAAAAACCATAGCTTTGACTAGATAGACCTTTGTTGGCAAAGTAATATCTTTGCTTTTTAGTATGCTGTCTAGGTTGGTCATAGCTTTCTTCCAAGGAGCAAGCATCTTTTAATTTCATGGCTGCAGTCGCCATCTGCAGTGATTTTGGAGCTCAAGAAATAAAGTGTCCCCGTTTCCATTGTTTTGCCATCTATTTGCCATGAAGTGATGGGACCGGATTCCATGATCTTAGTTTTTTTGAAAAGGGAAGTAGTTACAAAGAAAAAAATCAGTATTCCATGGGATAGAAAGAGAATCATGAGATTAGAGCATTGCTGAAATAGAAGCAAAATAATGTTTCAAAACAGAGAGCATGGTCAGCAACATCAAGTGTGCCATGCGTTCAGAACAAGGGCCCAGACTGGGTACTGCAGCTGGCTAGAGCAGTAATCATGTATGGTCTTTAA
The DNA here is from genome assembly GCF_029407905.1 of Bubalus kerabau. Taxonomy (NCBI): domain Eukaryota; kingdom Metazoa; phylum Chordata; class Mammalia; order Artiodactyla; family Bovidae; genus Bubalus; species Bubalus kerabau. The sequence goes on from NC_073625.1 coordinate 51,990,867, forward strand.
AATAAGAGCTTAAAATATTGGCCAGAATAGAAATTAGATTTCAAAGAAACAGATGGAAAAAACAAGGGAAAATAATCTTTTAAGGCTTGATTTTAAGCAAAGATTTCTTAAATACAGAATCAAAAACACAATCTATAAATTAAAAATTAATAAATAGAACTTCATCAAAATTAAAAATATAAGTTCTTCAAAAAATCACTATTACAGAAATAAAAAGACAAGCTACAGACTGGTAGGGAATATTTGTAAATTCTACATCTAATAAACAAATTGTCTTTAAATGATATGAAGAAGATGCCAAACTCAACAATAAGAAAGCAAATAAGCCAAGAGAAAAATGGACAAACCATGGAACAGTTTCTTCACTAAAGAAAACATACAGATGGAAAATAAGCAATGCTTATTCTCAGAATCATCAGTCACTAGCAGATTAAAACCACAATGAAGTATTACTATATACACTTAATGGAATAAATTAAAAAATTTACCAATATGCCTATAGGGAATGTTAGGGAAATGTTAGGGAAAAAAACAAGCATCTTAAATTCTTATACACTACTAGTGGGAATATAACAGTCACTTAGAAAATAGTTGGACAGTTCATTAAAACTTAAACATTGACTATCATATGATTACCTCATTCCATTTCTAAATATCTACCCAAGAGAACTAAGCGCATATGTCCCTTTAAGAACTCACACCCAAATGTTTATAGCATATTTGTGTTCGTAGTTTCCAAAAATTGCATACAACACAATTGTCCATCAATACATGAGTGAATAATCTTGCTGTATTATATCCATGTAGGGAACACTACACAGCAATACAAGGAACAAACTACCTCGTGGATGAATCTCAAAATAAGTGTACTTAGTAAAATAAAGAAAAAAAACAGAATATATGTATACCATTTTATTTCATGTAATAAAATGTTAGAAAATACAAAGTAATCCAAAGGTAGAAGGAAGATAAATGGCTGCCTGGGGATGGGGAAGGGGTGGAGTGAGGTGGAGAGAAATGGGAGGGAAGAGTACGTGGGGCACAAGGAGATTTTGGGGGGACGATCTTGATTTTGATGTAAACAAAGGTCAAACTTATCAAACTGCACTTTTAAAATATGACTGCACATGAATTATATCTCAATAAAGTTGATAAAATATATTGACAAAGAGAATAACTAAAACATTTGAATAGAGACACTGTGAGGATTAAATCAGTTAATACATGTAAAACTCATAGAACCATGTAAGGAATGTAATAGTGAAGGTGAAAGTTTCTCAGGTGTCCGACTCTTTGCAACCCCATGTACTATACAGTCCATGGAATTCTCCAGTACCAGAATACTGGAGGGGGTAGCCTATCCCTTCTCCAGCGGATCTTCCTGAACTGGGAATCAAACTGGGGTCTTCTGCATTGAGGGCAGATTTTTTCCAACTGAGCTACCAGGTAAGCCCCAAGAAGGGCTCAGTGAATAGTAGCTATTAAGGTGAAAGGGACACAGCATAACTTAAGCATGAATTGTGAAAGGGGAACCTCCACCTACACTCTCTTTAATACAGGTATGAAAGGGTGTTAATTTTCTAACACCATTGAGGGAAAGTTGTGTATGAATAAAGTAGGAATGAGTATAGCAGATTTTGTGCAAATCATGTATAAACCATAGCTTCCACTTCAAGAATATTATAGTAAAAATTCAGCTGAAAGTAGATTACAGTCTGACGACTTTATCAGTTACCCCAAATTCTATATCTGTTCGTTCATGCATGCTCAGCCATATCCAATTCTTTGTGACCCCATGGACTGTTGCCCGCCAGGCTCCTCTGTCCATGGAATTTTCCAGGCAAGAATACTGCAGCGAGTCACCGTTTCCTACTCCAGGGAAACTACATCACTTCTTTCAATTGATTATAATTTAGTGATTTTACACAAGGTGCCCAACAGGGGGGGCTAAAGTTAGGACACCTTATTATGTGGCAGATCGCAATGTACTGACTCCAGACAATTAACAGGTTATCTTCTCTATACCATGTTAAGATGAATACTATTCAAGAATATTAGGATGGGAAGGAGGGAAAAAAAAAAGCTTGGCAAAAGGGTGTTCCATTCATCTGAATCTCTCTGTCTTCATGTTCTTTTATGTTCCTTGAAAGTTGACCTTCCGTAATTAAAAAAGGGGAGACAGTCAGAAAAGGGTAGAAAGGAGATTCTTACTTAAGTAAAGTTCACTATTTAATTGATGGAGAAAACCTGGTAATATTTTGTAAATGCTGTAACGTCAGTCAGCAAATATTTGTTAAGGATCAGCCAAGTTTCTTCACGCCTATTGAGACTAATAATTGCACCTACTTGAATGAGATGTAGTGAGGATCAAATCAGTTAATACATGTAAAATCAGGTCTGGTATTTAATAAAAGCTCAGTAAATAGTAGCTTGTAAGGGTTCTGCAATATATATGCAGAAAATAAGACATGTAAAAACAGTGTTTTAGAATGCAAAGGAATCTGTATGTGTGTGTGCGTGTGAATTAGGTGATGAAAATTATACTAATTTAAGACTGAGAGTCTTTGGCTGGTAGGAAAGTGTCTACAAATACAGGATCTTTTCATTTAATTTGTCTTTTTAATTTAATCTTTTAATTTATCTGAGTTCTAAATGATGGAAAAAAGTAAAGAATTATTCCAAAGGAAGAATGAGATGATGTGAAACATGGAGTAATTAGAGACATGAAGAGAATAGGCTGAATTGATATTGAGAAGTAGGAGAGAATGAGTCAAGTGTTTGGACAATTCTCTGCAGGCAAAAGAGAGTCACTGACATTTTTGAGTAAGTGAATCATATGAAGAAATTAATTTTAAGGCTGTTAATTTAAATGTAGAATTTAAACTAAAGTGAAGACAGTAGAGAGAGGAGTCAGTAAGAAATGCACGTATTCACCAACAGGAAACAAAATCCAACTTGAGTGTTAGCAGTGATAACAGAAAAAGTAAATGGGTGAAACAACAATTTCGGTGGATCAAGAGAGAGAAGCATTACAATAGGCTTTCCCTCTTACAATTTCATCACAGCAGTCTCTTTTTTTCAATAGCATGGTTGAAGATATTTATTTTAAAAATTTGATCATACATAAAAGCAGAGGTATAGTGAAGTCCCATATACTGATCACCCAGCTTCAATAATCATCGGTGTTATGAATGCCAATATAGCTTCATCTACTCCACCCCTCACCACCCTTTCCCTATGGACTAATTTGAGGCACATTCCAAACATCACATTATTTTAATCTCAAATAACAGCAGTCTCGTCTTGAAATCAGTTACTAGATGATTCTCCCTATAGAACAAAATCTTAGCTACTTCCTTGATGATTGAATTAGATGAAGCGTGTGAATCGACATTTTCTTACTACACCTTGCCCCTAAGAATCTCCTGCTGAAAATACTGTCATCGTTTTTTTCCTGTCTTTATACCTTTTGCCACACCCTGAAGTGTCTCCATCTTTCCCCAGGCCCCTGCCATTTCGTCCCATCCCTCAAAATTGATATCAAAAGCCAACTTTAGGTAAGGCCTACAAACAACATTTGCCCTTCTCTGTAAACATTTTAGAGCACTTAGCAAACACCGACATGGACTGTGTATCCATCTCATCTTGTATCCATCTACAAGATCGGATGTCTAGGAGCAGAAATCAATGGTATCTTGACATCATTGTCAGCATCTGTCATGTTTTGCACATACAAGATATTCAATAAATATTTGCTGAATGAATGAATGTGATGTTGTCATTTATTGGCATAGCTTTATTCTTGCAGTGCTCCGAAGATTCTTTGTGTCTAAGGAAGAGAGAAATTGGGTGTTGCCTTTCCTAGACTAGGAGATGTAGGGATCCCTAGTTCATTGAAGAAAAAGAAACAAAGTGGGTAAAACTGGAGGAACACACAGAATATCCAGTCCCTCCCTGGGCTCTTGCATCAGAAGAAGAGTCTGAATCATATTTATGGGAGGCTGATAATGAGATACCTGTTGTTATGCTCACATGAGCTCTTATTTTGTGGTAAGAGCGTCACTTTCAAATACCATCAGTTTAAGATTTGTTATTAGGGGACAACTTACATTTAAGGAACCTAATTTTTGAATTCCATGAATATTTCTGCAGTATCATCTACCCACAATAGAAAAAATGAGAGTTTTGTGGAGGTGTTCTACAGGAATTAAACCCAAGGTGGCACTCTTTGGAATGGGTTAGGAAACCACCTGCCAATGCAAGAGATGCTAGAGAGTGGGTTCGATCCCTGGGTCAGGAAGACTTCCTGGAGTAGGAAATGGCAAGTGTTCAGTATTCTTCCCTGGAAAATCCCATGGACAGAGGAGCCTGGCAGGCTACAGTCCATGAAGTTGCAAAGAGCCGGACATGACTGAGTGACTGAATACACACACACAAGAATTCCAAAGTGAGAAAATTAATTTTTCTAGTAGAGTGCTTTGCAGTTTATACTTAACTTTTTCTTACATATCAGCATATCCCAAATGAAACTGAAAATAGATATTATTAATATTTCCATTGTTTCAAGAAAGGATATTGATAGCAACTGGGAATCAGAGTGTGCAAATTGCCCAGAGTCACACAGTTAGTGAATTATGGTATCAATATATCTCTACATACAGTCATATTGGATAATGGGAAATTAAAAAAAAATTTTAGGGGTCAAGGGCCACAAAACAAATATTAAAACGTTTGACCCTCCTTTGTTCAGATGTTTCTCTTCATATTATTTACAGTAACTTTCTATGTCTCAAGTTTCCTCACATGAATACATGAGATTTTAAAATCTACTGTAAAGAACTGTGAGGATAAATTGACAATTCACCTGTGGTATGCACACTGCAAAGTGTTGCCCAGAATAGATGCTAGATGAGTGCTAGTTTCCTGTTATTCCACAACACTTCTCTTCATGGAAAAACATTCATGGATGCATACACCATAAACAATGCATACGCACACATACAGACATATTCATGCAAATGTTGGACTAGTACTTATAAAAAAGAAGAGCTGCTATATAGAGCATCGACCTATAAAATTGATAAGCATTCAGTTAAGCATGGCTGTACCTATTACTAATGCCACTCAGCTGATGCATCCAGGATTTCACAAGAGGACTCTTGTGATGTGTACAAACAACATCAAGTGACTGAAGCTGGAAGGGTGTGTGTTGGATTGGGTGGCTGGGGGCAGGAGTGGACTCAAACACATCCAGTACAAATCATCAAAGGGTAATGTTCTCTATCCTAAAAATTTGTGATTATTTCTAGTTCACATAGGACCTCAGAGACTGTAAAATTTCTTTTCATATTCCTTTGTGTATTAGTCACTTAGTCCTGTCAGACTCTATGATCCCATGGACTGTAGCGTGCCAGGCTCCTCTGTCCATGGATTTCTGTTGGCAAGAATACTGGCATGGGGAGCCATTCCCTCCTCCAGGGGAGCTTTCCAACCTGGGGATTGAACCCAGGTCTCCTGCATTGCAAGCAGATTCTTTACCATCTGAGCCACGAGAGAAGATCTCATATTTCTATCCCTGGTAGTAAAATAACCCTATATGGGCTCACAGAGAAATCAACCTTATATTTCAGATCCTACTCCAGGATAGAGGGATAATTAATAAGCCTAGCCATTGAACATAAAAATAGGAGAAAGTGCTGTGATTTACACTGAATTTTTAGGTAAAGGGAATTGAAATTTAAATCCAGTAGATAATTAAAATTTCTGTTAAAATAGCCCTTGGAGCTACTACATATGCTGGTAAATGAAAAATTCAGTGAGATGGTTGAGATTCAGCAGAATCCTGCATCTTTTGAAACAATTTTTTACCATAAAATATATCCCAAAATAACCTTTGAAGTATTTGTACTTAGAAAAACTCTGCATTAATTCTGATGCTATTGCCCTTGTACAGCAATTTAAAAGCTCCTCTTTGGATACTGATATCAGAATCAGTGTCAAAAGCAAAACCAAATCCATCTATATCTAAATCATTGTGTCTAATTTTTTTAACCAAGTATATTAGTTTTCAGTTGGAATATGACTAACCATGGCATGATAAACCTATAAAAACTATGAAAATTGTCATGTTGGTTGACTTTTTAAAAGAGATTTTGCTTATTTCCTTCTGTTCTCAGTAAGAACCATAATTAAAACTGAGCCCAATTTCCTTCTTTGTATTAAGAATACACATAAATCAAACTTTCAACTTGCCTCAGTTTACTTATTTATCAAAACGAATCAAATGAGCATGACTTTTTAAAATAAAGATTTTTCAGTGGGGAGTCACTTTCCGCCAGAGTGCTGAAATAAAGCAAAGCACAATTTTTTTTCACATTGCTATTTCCTATCTTATACTACTTTTAAACACTCTCTACCCCAAATCATGTAGGATTTTTCATTCATTCACAACCTAGTTGCGTTCAAGTGTTTCTTTACTTTTGGCAATTTTCAAAAAGCATAGAATTCCCCCTCAAAGAGAGATAATTCGCCAATGTTTTAAAGAAGTTCACTACAACTTTTCAGAACAAGAATTCCAAGAGAGGAATTCTAAGAATGTTTATGGAGTTCAGTTCAGTTCGGTTCAGTTGCTCAGTCGTGTCTGATTCTTTGTGATCCCATAAACCGCAGCACGCCAGGCCTCCTTATCCATCACCAATTCCCGGAGTCCACCCAAACTCATGTCCATTGAGTCAGTGATGCCATCCAACCACTCACTCGCTGTCATCCCCTTCTCCTCCTGCCCTCAATCTTTCCCAGCATCAGGGTCTCTTCCAATGAGTAAGCTCTTCACATCAGTTGGCCAAAGTATTGGCGTTTCAGCTTCAACCTTAGTCCTTCCAATGAACACCCAGGATTGATCTCCTTTAGGATGGACTGGTTGGATCTCCTTGCAGTCCGAGGGACTCTCAAGAGTCTTCTCCAACACCACAGTTCAAAAGCATTAATTTTTCTGCATTCAGCTTTCTTTATGGTCCAACTCTCACATCCATACTTGACCACTGGAAAAACCATAGCCTTGACTAGACGGCCTTTTGTTGGCAAAGTAATGTCTCTGCTTTTTAACATGCTATCTAGGTTGGTCATAACTTTCCTTCCAAGGAGAAAGTGTCTTTTAATTTCATGGCTGCAATCACGATCTGCAGTGATTTTGAAGCCCAGAAAAATAAAGTCAGCCACTGTTTCCCCATCTATTTGCTATGAAGTGATGGGACTGGATGCCATGATCTTAGTTTTTGAATGTTGAGCTTTAAGCCAACTTTTTCACTCTCCTGTTTCATTTTCATCAAGAGGCTCTTTAGTTGTTCTTTGCTTTCTGCCATAAGGGTGATGTCATCTGCATTTCTGAGGTTATTGATATTTCTCCTGGCAATCTTGATTCCAGCTTGTGCTTCCTCCAGCTCACCATTTCTCATGATGTACTCTGCATATAAGTTAAATAAGTAGGGTGATAATATACAGCCTTGACGTACTCTTTTTCCTATTTGGAACCAGTCTGTTGTTCCATGTCCAGTTCTAACTGTTGCTTCCTGACCTGCATACAGATTTCTCAAGACGCAGGTCAGGTAGTCTGGTATTCCCATCTATTTAAGAATTTTCCACAGTTTATTGTGATCCACACAGGCAAAGGCTTTGGCATAGCCAATAAAGCAGAAATAGATGTTTTTCTGGAACTCTCTTGCTGTTTTCGATGATGCCAGCAGATGTTTACAATTTATTATCTGGTCCCTTTGCCTTTTCTAAAACCAGCTTGAACATCTGGAAGTTCACAGTTCATGCATTGCTGAAGCCTCGCTTGGAGAATTTTAAGCATTACTTTGTTAGCCTGTGAGATGAGTGCAATTATGTGGTAGTTTGAGCATTCTTTGGCATTGCCTTTCTTTGGGATTGGAATAAAAACTGACCTTTTCCAGTCGTGTGGCCACTGCTGACCTTTCCAAATTTGTTGGCATATTGAGTGCAGCACTTTCACAATATCATCTTTCAGGATTTGAGATAGCTCAACTGGAATTCCATCACCTCCACTAGCTTTGTTCTCTTATGGAGTGGCGGTTATAATTGAAATAAGGAAAACGACCTTCAGGATATCTGTCTTGGTTGGGTAATTTAAGGAGCACAGATACTATTAAAATCCGGTCACGCTGCTTTATAGATATCCTTAATCAATGGAAAGCCTTGCAAGGAACATCCAGTTTTATGGGAGGTGGAAGCATCACTTCCTTGACTCTAATGAAGAGTTGTGATGCGGCGTCACACAACGCAGAAGAGTCTGGGCAGAATCACCGCCTTCTTTCGGGGTATATAAGACAGCAAGACGAAGGAGAAACCTGAGACACTCACTTCTTTGCAACGGACGACAACCTGCTCCTGAAACCTCACCATCCATGTCTTGCCACAACTACTGCTCCGGAAACTACACCTTGGGGTCTCTCGGGAGTCCCTGTCACATTCCCGTCGCCTCCTCCGTCGGCCTCTACACTCCGAGTGTGAGCGTCGGAGATGCTCTCTGCTTGCCCAGCAGCTGTCAGGACCGAACCTGGATCCTGAGCAATGGCCAGGAGACCTGCAGTGAACCTACCAGCTGCCAGCCAGCCAACTGTGAGCCCAGCAGCTGTGAAACTTCCAGCTACCCTTCTTCTGGTTGCTATGTGCCAAGACCCGGCCATGGAACCAGTTTTCCTCCGGCTTCTTCTTACCTCTCTGGATCCTGCCTCTCAGTGTCTTATAGACCACTGACCTATGTGTCCAGCTGCTCACGACCCTCGAGCCTTCTCCCTTGTGGATATCGCCCCTCGGGTTCTTTGCCCTGTGGTTTTCATCCCATCAGCATTGTGTCCAGCGGCCTCAGACCTCTGCGCCCTGTCTTCAGTGGATGCCAAACTCTGCCTTATGTGTTCAGTCCTTACCGTCCGTCTTGCTCTACCTAAGGAAGCCTGTAGCTTCGTTATTCCGGCCAATACTCACGCTAAAGATCCAAGATGAAAATTCGAACTCCACGCGCTTCTGCTCTTTTCCTAGCAGTGACTGCTTTTTCTTGATTTTTCTGTGCCTGATCCAATGAAAGCTGTTCCTTTCCCATTTTCATCTTTTTTTCATCTCTCCTTAGCATAAAATTATGGTTTGCAATGCTCTTCAATGTTAATTGGGTGTGGGAAGAATTTATTCGGTTTGGATTATAATAAATGCGTTTAAGTCAGAACTAAGAACCTGGTGCTTCAGTTTGTGTTTATTTTAACACATGTGTGAGTAACCTCAACTGCCTGCGAGAGAAGTGGCTAGGACTTGGCACACTCAACTATGTGATTTTACCTCACAGTAGCGGACTAGCTTGATGGTTTATCCCTCAAACTGCTTTCTAGATCTCTCTGATCCTACATCGTTAAGAGACACAAAAACCTTTGGTGGAAGTTATTTTGAAAAGACAAAATTAGGAATGATCTCCTTATATTTCTCTTCCAGTGAACATGCCTTGACCAGAACATGCTTTCTAATCAAAAACTGAATGTATTTCACCCTTGCTTAAGCCTTTGATGGCTTCTTATGACTGATTCCTATAAAACAAAAACACAAACTTCTTATCATTACATTTGTTTGTTGTTTCTTCTTCTTCTTCTTTTTTTTTTTTCCATTGTCTCTCTCCGTCCCACTTCTTTGGCTTCATTTTTATTCTCAATACTGCAAATTTTAAGGTCTGATGATTCTGACATATACATAGCTCCCCAACATGCTGGGTTTTGTTTTTTTTTTTTAAGCCTCAACCCTTTTTACATATGTTATCGACAAGACCAGGATGAACTTCTAATCTATCCACTTTGAAGACTCATGCACATTTTTAAAAACACAGCCCAACTTTGTTAAACTGTTGCTTTATTCAGCTAAGTTTTTACTACATACCTACTAAATCCCAAGTCATCTGTGTCAGGCACAAGTGGGTCAGATGTGAATAAGACAACTTTGGACTATCTCACTATTTACCAGAAGTCATGTATTATGGGACATACCCGTATTAAAGGTATTAAGGTTTTTTCTTCATTCAACATAAAATATGTAGAGATACATATTTCAAAAAATAAAATAAGGGACTTCCTTGGAGGTGCAGTGGTTAAGACTGTGCTTCCAGTGCAGAGGGTGTTGGTTTGATCCCTGATTAGCAATCAAACCACAACTGGCAACACAAATCACAAACCACAACTGTCAACACAAACCACAAACCACAACTGTCAACTACAAATCGGCACTTGCCATGTTGCTGTTCAGTCGCTGAGTTTTGTCTGACTCTTCGCAACCCCATGAACTGCAGCACGCCAGGCTTCCCTGTCCTTCAGTATCCCCTGGAGTTTGCTCAAACTCATGTCCATTGAGTAGGTGATGCTACTTGCCATCTACCACTACAAGGATTAACTCACGTGCTGTTGCAGCTGCTGACCTTCAGTACTCCGGAGGAAGGAGTCCAGGGTGGAGAGAAGGGGTGAGGCACTCTGTTCTTGGAGGGGTGGGGGAGAGAACTGTCCCGATAGGACTTCGCATAGCTTGATATTTTCAGAAGCTAATTTTATGAGCCCAGTTTTTATATCTCCCCATATCTAGAAGAGCACTAAAATCCTTCATGGCGATGACTGTTCCCCATGACTAACAGAAATCTTCATGAGACTAGTAGAAACCTTCTGAAAAATATGTACTCCATTGAATGTATTCCCTCTTCACCACAATTACATATATACTGACCTTTGCTCCTACCTCTTTGGAGCAGTTTCTCAGAGCTATCGGAGGTACTGTCTTCCGGGTGCAGTCCTCATTTTGCCTCTAATAAAACTTAACTCGCAGCTCTCATGTTGTGCATTTTTTTAAGTCAACAGAGCTAAGATCCACATGCCACAGAACATAGTCATAAATGAATAAATAGTCAAAGTACTGCTTTATCAGCAATTAGAAATATAAATTTAATAAGTCAGTAAAACTATAAATACATAAGTTGACTAAAAACTAAAGAGTAAAGGCATGAATATTCACCTTTTTGAAGAACTGTAATAGCCAGAAGCTTCATCAATGACAAGCAAGAAGACAGTGACCTCTAGGTACTAACTAGTGGCTGATCCCTTTAGAGAAGGTATATGCCTCTGGTTATCAGAACTCATCTCTCCTATGGACTTTCTGCTGTGCAAGCTGAATGGTGCTTCCTCTTATCACTGCGTTCATACTGCTGTTTCCAAATCCATTCTAGTTCTTATGTGGCCTTGCTTGTCTGACTCTTCTAGATATTTTGAGTCTGTGACATCTGGACCCTTTATGCTTTGAAGATGTTCCCAGGCCCTCCGTATCCTAATGAATAAATCACAGCTTGACTTAGCCTGTCTTTTATCTCAGACATATTTCTATTGCTGATCTTGTTGGAGTAAATTTTAAAATAATTTTAATGAGATTTTAGTTGAACTTGTAATGGAGCAGGACCCTAGGGGTCTTCCCAGAACAGGCCTTGCCCCATATCCTCTGCCTTACCTCCTCTCTGAAGTACCTAGATAATGGGATTTGATGCACATTTCCTGAGTTGTTTTGCAGATGTAAAATAGCTCCCCTCTCCAACAAGTGGAAGATGTTGACTACTTGAGGACCACATAGCCCAAGCCTCCTAAGGACTGCTCATGTTAACCCCTGTGACATCACCCAGCTATCTCACCATCAGAGAGTTGTGCACAGGCTGATCACAGACACTGGGACCTTTTCCCTCACCTGGCTCTTAAAAAAGTTTTACCAAAACCCTTGGGTGGGGTGAGCTCAAGGTTTTTTAGGGCATGAGCCACTACGTCTCCTTTTTTGGCTTGTGGCAAATCTTTCTTTGCTTTAAACTCCAATGTTTTAGGAAGTTTGTCCTCACTTTACATAGGGCACATGAACTTCTGTTAACAAAATGAGACATACGAATGAATTTATACACAGATTATTACTCTACAGATATAGCCTTTGTTCTTATTTCTAACCCATATATTAGTTTTGCCTATTTTTGACATTAAAAATGAAATTATATAATATCTACCCATTTGTCTCTAGCTTCTTTTATTAAATATTGTGCTTGTGTGATTTTTCCATGCCGTTAAACATGCCAGTAGCCTGTTTATTTTCCCCTTGTATAATATTCACGGTGCTAAAACATCAAAATGCATTTAATGCCTTCTGCCATTGCTGATCAGAAGAGTTGTTTCCAGTTTGGATCTGTTAGAAATAATGTATGAAATACTCTTTTATTCTTGCACATATCTTTCGATATACAAATGGAGGTATTTCTATTGGGTAATATATTTAGGAGTAAAGCTGACAAATTATATGAAATGTACCTGTTCAGCTTTATTTTATACCATGACAAAGTTATGCCCTGTGGTTATACTAATATTGATTTCTTCTCTCAAAAGCATAAGGATTCCATTTGCTTTACATCCTCATCAATATTTATAATTGTTAGTTCTTTTAAGTTTAGCCATTCTAGTGAGTATGTAGTTATAACAAATATTGGTTTTAGTTTTAATTTCCCTGATGACTTATCAGGTTGAGAAAATTTTAAAATGTCTCTTGGCCATTTGAATATCCTTTGTGTGCCTGTGTGTGTGTGTGTGTGTGCGCGAGCGCGCACGCACGCAGGCACAAAGTAGACAGTCAGGTCCTTAGCTCATGGTTTTATTTGATATTTCTGCTTTTAGTATGAGAATAGTTCATTGCATAGTATAGATATTGAGTCTTGTTGAATATACATATTTTTGTTTGTTTGCTTTTAAATATATTCTCCCATATCACTGTTTACCTTTTCACTTAATTGTGTCTTTAGACTGAAACAGTTTCCTTACTTACAGTTAGTTCAATTTATCAATCTTTTGTTCGTGGATAGTTTTTTTGTTGTTGTTGGCGGGGGGTGGGGGGGGGCCTTCAAAAAGGTGTGCACATCAATGCTCAGTCTCTCAGTCCTGTTCAGCCCTTTGTGACCCCAAGGACTACAGCCTGCCAGGCTTCTCTGTCCATGGTTCAGTAGTCAAGTATATGCCTACCAAGGAGGACATGCAGGTTTGATCCCTGGGTTGGGAAGATCCCCTGAAGAAGGAAATGGCAGCCTACTTCAGTATTCTTGCCTGGGAAAACCCATGGACAGAGGAACCTGGCAGACTACTGTTCATGGGGTTGCAAAGAGTTGAACACAACTTAGTGACTAAACAACAACAGCAACTATATGGTAACTTTATAAAAATGTTTTCCCTCCAACATTTAAATATGCTATCAGTGTAAAATGACGTGTGTTTATGTGTGTTTGTGTGCATGTCCTGAGGGTCAAATTCCATATGATGCAGCCCCATCTCCCAAAAACTTGCTTCATTTCCTACTACAGTTCAGTGCCCTTGGGACATAAATCAAGTACCTATATATGGGTGTGCTAATATCTAAACTCTTTATTCTGTTCTATTCACCACTTGTCTATTATTCCATCAATGTCATGCTTAATTTTTCATTGTTTTATTTGTATTTCTGAGCTCTTCTCCAGAAGCTCTTTGAAGTTTCATTTTGGTTAATATATGGTTAGTGGTTTAGTCGCTAAGCTGTGTCTCACTCTTATGACCCCATGGACAGTAGCCTGCCAGTCTCCGCTGTCCAGGGGATTCTTCAGGCAAGAATACTACAGTGGGTTGCCATTTCCTTCTCCAGGGGATCTTCCCAACCCAGGAATTGAACCCAGTCTCCTGCATTGTAGGCAGATTCTTTACGAACTGAGACACGAAGGAAGTCTAATATATGGCTAAGATCTCCATAAAATTTTGTTGATTTGAGTTTAAGTAAATTATGTTTTTGGAGAAGGAAATGGCAACCACTCCAGTATTCTTGCCTGGAGAATCCTGGGGACAGAGGAGCCTAGTGGGCTGCTGTCTATGGGATCACACAGAGTCAGACACGACTGAAGCGACTTAGCAGCAGTAGCAGCAAATTATGTTTTGGATCAGATGGTAGTGAAATCTAGGGAAAGAAGTATTCAATTTAGGATAGTAATAATGAGAAATTCTGCATGATATATGTTTTTCCATTTGGAGTTTTACTCTGTGTGGCTGAAGACAAATATTCATTTCTCATCTCCTCATAGTTCACAATTCTAAGAGCTGGAAATTAAGGGAAATTTAATATCCAATATTCCATGACTAGACAGGACCTGCTGATAGCTATACATTAGTCCACATGTGATAATTTTCTGTTGCCAGCTGTGGTTCTTTTTCTTATTTAATTAATTTAATTACCTTAATATCTAGTAGGGTAGTAATAATTGTTCCTAATTTAGCCAAGATCGTACAGATTATAAGTTACTAATCTGAGATTTATTTCCAAATTGTCTCAAAATTTGTTTCTCTAGTAAACTACATTGTGATTATAGTTCAAAAATGTGTTTACTTTAGCCAATTAATTCCATATCAATATATTGTTGCTCTTATTATTTAGTCACTAAGTTGTGTCTGTAGTGATGCTTCCTAAAGTCCATTTGACTTCACATTCCAGGATGTCTGGCTCTAGGTGAGTGTTCACACCATTGTGATTATCTGGGTTGTGAAGATCTTTTTTGTACAGTTCTTTTGTGTATTCTTGCCACCTCTTCTTAATATCTTCTGCTTCTGTTAGGTCCATACAATTTCTGTCCTTTATTGAGCCCATCTTTGCATAAAATGTTCCCTTGGTTTCTCTAATTTTCTTGAAGCGATCTCTAGTCACTACAAACAAAGCTGTGGAAGTGATGGAATTCCAGTTGAGCTATTTCAAATCCTGAAAGATGATGCTGTGAAAGTGCTGCACTCAATATGCCAGCAAATTTGGAAAACTCAGCAGTGGCCACAGGACTAGAAAAGGTCAGTTTTCATTCCAATCCCAAAGAAAGGCAATGCCAAAGAATGCTCAAACTACCACATAATTGCATTCATCTCACACGATAACAAAGTAATGCTCAAAGTTCTCCAAGCCAAGCTTCAGCAATACGTGAACCATGAACTTCCAGATGTTCAAGCTGGTTTTACAAAAGGCAGAGGAACCAGAGATCAAATTGCCAACATCTGCTGGATCATCAAAAAAGCAAGAGAGTTCCAGAAAAACATCTATTTCTGCTTTATTGACTATGCCAAAGCCTTTGACTGTGTGGATCACAATAAACTGTGGAAAATTCTGAAAGAGATGGGAATACCAGACCACCTGACCTGCCTCTGGAGAAACCTATATGCAGTTCAGAAAGCAACAGTTAGAACTGGACATGGAACAACAGACTGGTTCCAAATAAGAAAAGGAGTACATCAAGGCTGTATATTGTCACCCTACTTATTTAACTTATAGGCAGAGTACATCATAAGAAATGCTGGGCTGGAGGAAGCACAAGCTGGAATCAAGATTGCCTGGAGAAGTATCAATAACCTCAGATAGGCAGATGATACCACCCTTATGGCAGAAAGTGAAGAAGAACTAAAGAACCTCTTGATGAAAGTGAAAGAGGAGAGTGAAAAAGTTGGCTTAAAGCTCAACTTTCAGAAAATGAAGATCATGAGATCTGGCCCCATCACTTCATAGCAAATAGATGGGGAAACAGTGGAAACATTGGCAGACTTTATTTTGGGGGGGTCCAAAATCACTGCAGATGGTGATTGCAGCCATGAAATTAAAAGGCACTTGCTCCTTGGAAGAAAAGCTATGACCAACCTAGACAGCATATTAAAAAGCAGACATTACTTTGCCAACAAAGGTCCATCTAGTCAAAGCTATGGTTTTTCCAGTGGTCATGTATGGATGTGAGAGTTGGACTATACAGAAAGCTGAGCACTTAAGATTTGATGCTTTTGAACTGTGGTGTTGGAGAAGACTCTTGAGAGTCCCTTGAACTGCAAGGAGATCCAACCAGTCCATCCTAAAGGAGATCAGTCCTGAGTGTTTATTGGAAGGACTGATGTTGAAGCTGAAACTCCAGTCTTTCAGCCACCTGATGCAAAGAGCTGACTCATTTGAAAAGACTCTGATGCTGGGAAAGATTGAGGGCAGGAGAAGAAGTGGACAACAGAGGATGAGATGGTTGGATGGCATCACGGACTCAATCAACATGAGTTTGAGTAAACTCTGGGAGTTGGTGATGGACAGGGAGTCCTGTTGTGATGCAGTCCATGGGTCACAAAGAGTAGGACACGACTGAGTGACTGAATTGCACTGAACTGAAGTTGTGTGCAACTCTTTTGTGAGCCATGGAGTGTAGTCCTGCCAGGCTTTTCTGTCCATGGGATTTTCCAGGCAAGAATACTGGAGTGAATTGCCATTTCCTCCTCCAGGGGATACTCCCAACCCAGGGTCTGGACCCAGGGATGAAACCCATATCTCCTGTATTGCAGGCAGATTCTTTACCATTGAGCCACCTATTAGTTGTTATTTACTGACTTCTAGCTCACTCCAGTACTTCACTTTACCTTTCACTTTCATGCATTGGAGAAGGAAATGGCAGCCCACTCCAGTGTTCTTGCCTGGAGAATCCCAGGGACAGGGGAGCCTGGTGGGCTGCAGTCCATGGGGTCACTAGGAGTTGGACACGACTGAGCGACTGCACTTTCAATTTTCACTTTCATGCATTGGAGAAGGAAATGGCAACCCACTCCAGTGTTCTTGCCTGGAGAATCCCAGGGACGGGGGAGCCTGCTGGGCTGCCATCTATGGGGTCGCACAGAGTCAGACACAACTGAGGTGACTTAGTAGCAGCAGCTTCATAGGTATATTTCCTGTGGCTTAAATAAATGGAGGATAAATGAGGTCTTTATTTTTTAAAAAATTATTAATATATAAGCACCAATGTGCTGATTTTGATTAACCCTGTGGATATAGTTTTGTTCAAACTGGTTATCAGAACTCTGCCTACCTTCTGATAAAACATGAACTCAGATAATACATATTGCCCTTCTTTAATGAACTCTAATCAAGAAAGCATGTTGGGACTCCATTGTAACCAGTCATGAAGCATTATTCCTGGAGTTCAAAATCAAACAGAATCATCTTGTTCTTTATCTTGCCTAAGATAGACTAGAGACAATGAAACATTTAAACTTGAATAACAACCAGGTTAGACCCTAAAGCAGCAAGCATAAAGGAAAAAAATTCGGGGTTAGTCTAACAGATTGTTCAGATATTTTGAGCTGAGATTTTGGAATCTGAGTCTTTACTCAAAGCCTAATTCTGAAAAATCACTCCTCGATATAAAGAGTATTTATTTCTCTCCACAGAGATATAATTTTTCTTAGTTACATTGTCTAGAAACTGGAGAAGGTTAAGCCACTGGGAGTGACTCTGAAGGAAAGCATGGACTTTCATTTTCAGATTCAACATGTAAAGAGCTTAGAAATCACCACTTTGGTATAAAACAAGAAAAAGTTAGACAACTTGAAAATCGGTGCATTTTCCTGAAACCATCAGAGACCTGAATTTGCAGGCAAACTGTCTCCTCAAAATTTGGAGGAAGAGAATCTAGTGAGTCTAGAGAATCATACCTAAATCCTGCTTCCGTGAAACCATACTCCTGTAGGAACTCAAGAATTCTGCAGACTTCCTTGGGGTTGAGTGTGAAGTAGCATGAGGTTGCGAAATTCCTGCAAACCTCAGATTTAAGAATGCCTCACACTTCATCACTTTTACCTCCAGGAACCCCACCAGGTTCTCCTGATGAAGAACTAAGAAGTTTTCCTCACAGCCATGCCAGGAGAAGGGGAGGCTTAATCCTAGTGAAACACACATAAAGCCACCTCTCCCATTATAAATCCCCATTCTCCAAGGGGTTGGGGTGGGGGTGGAGGGGAACTTCACTAAAGCCTTATCCAACCTGAAGAAAGAATACTTCTCACTCTCAAGCCATCCACTAGCTTTCCTATTTAACCTAAGTGGTGGAGAAGAGACTCCGAAACTAGAAACACTTGTGAATGAGAAGCTCAGGGTCACTGGTCCACTAAAAGGTTGGGATTTAATTATAAGGCTACAGAAAGCTTCTTCTCTCCTACACTTCACCACCATACCCACGGGGCTCCAGCTTAATAACAGTGGATCATAGCTGGAAGAGGTGCATGGTGCAGCTTCTCTCTAAGGAGGTCATAAGACAGCCCAAAGCCAAAAAGAGAGGGGAAAAAAAAAGATACTAGAGAAACCTGAAGGCTTTGGTACCTGTAACTACGCCTACCAGGCACCTCTGTCAAATGGAATTCTCCAAGCAAGAATACTGGGAGTCAGTTGCCACGCCCTTCTCCATTGGCATCTTCCCAACCCAGGATCAAAGCTGTGCCTCCTGGGTCTCCTGCACTGCAGGTGAATTCTTTATCTACAGAGCCACCTGGGAAGCCCAGAACTACAGTAAAGCAAATGTCACACAATAGCCCAGCTCTTAGCCAAATTAGCTGCAAATCTCACCCTGAGGGTCTGTTCACCTCAGTTCTTATCATTCTATACACATCTGACTTTCAACAAAGTTATGAGGTACATTGGAAAATGATATAAAAAAATGGTCTCTAGAGAACAAATAAGCATCAAAGTCAGATTCAGATGTGATGTAGATATTAGAATCATCAGATAGGAAATTAAAAATACCTCTGATAATTAGATTCAGAGTTTTAATCTAATTAAGGTAGACAACATACAAGAAATGGCTAATGTTAACACAGAAATAGAAATTTGAAGAAAGAATAAAAATACTAGAAATCAAAACTATTATAACAAAAATGAAGAATGCCTCTGATTATCTCATTAGTAGACAAGATATGGCCAAGAAAGAATCAATGAGTGTGAATATAGATCAATAGAAACTTCCCAAACTGAAATGCAAAGAGGGAAAACAAATGGAAAAAAAGTAGGACACAGAACAGAGCATCTAAGAACTGAGGGGAAATGTCAAAACACAAGGAAAATCAACCCTGAATAGTCACTGGAAGGACTGAGGCTGAAGCTGAACCTCCAATACCTTGGCCACCTGATATGAAGAACCAGCAACTTGGAAAAGACCCTGATGCTGGGAAAGACTGAAGGCAAAAGGAGAAGAGGGCAGCAGAGGATAAGATGGGTGAATTGCATCACTGATTCAAGGGATATGGACTTGGGTGAACTCCAGGAGATGGTCAGGGACAGGGAGGCCTGGTGTGCTGCAGTCCACAGGGCTGCAAAGAGTTGGACGAGACTTAGTGACGGAACAACAATATATTTATAATTGGAGTAAAGAAGAAAAAAAAGGAGTAGAAGAAATAATTGAAGCAATAATGACTAAGAACTTTTGAATTTAATGACAACATCAAATCACTGATTTAGAAAGTTTGGAGAACATCAAACAGGATTAAAAACTAAGCCAAAACAAAACAAGCATTATACCTACTCATGTCATATTCAAACTTCAGGAAAATAAAGACAATGTGAAATCTTGGGGGAAGAAAAAACAGATGAAAAAGAACATTATATATAGGAAATAGGAAAAGAAATACAGAGCTATCAGAAATCATACAGACAAGAAGAGAGTGGACTGGAAAAGAAAAGAAAACAAAACAATCCCACAAACCAAGAATCTTCTATGCAGTAAAATTATCCTTCATTTGTGAGTGAAGAAGAATAAAGATTTTCTCAGACAAAACCTGGGGAATCCATTGCCAAAAGACCACCTCCACAAGAAATGTTAAAAGTTTTTTTTAGGGAAAAGGAAATTGTATATGTTAGAAGCTCAGCTGCTCATAAAGAAAGGATGAATATTGGAGAAAAAAGCTCTTTAATTTTCCTTAGTCTTAATTAATCTAAAAGAAATGTTTACTGTATCAGGACTACTTAATATTCATCCCCTTCATCATTTAAATTATTAAACCAGTCTCTTGCTTTGTTTTATTTTGTGGATTTCTTGAAATTCTTGGAAAAAATCAATTTAAATTAAAAAAAAAACCTGTTTCAGATTTACAACCAAATAAAATATTTTAGTGTATCATTTGATTAATATATCTTCATTATTTGTAGTTATTTTAGTGTGCATAATCATTCAGTAAATAATTAGGATTCTCTATTATGTGTCAAGGGGCCTTCCCTGGTTTTTAAGCAGCAAAGAATCTGCCTGCAGTGTAGAAGATACACATTCGATCCCTGGCTTGGGAAGATCCCCTGGAGGAGGGCATGCAATCCAGTCCCGTATTCCTGCCTGGGAAATCAAATGGACAGAGGAGCCTGGTGGGCTACAGTCCATGAGGTCACAAGAGTTGTATAAGACTTAGCAATGGAGCCAACACCTCCATTATGTGTCAGTTTCTGTACAGAGGGATGAAGACATGGTGATATACAAGACAGATATTATCCGTTCCTTTACGGAGGTACACATTATCTGGGGGAATAATAGAAAATAAAGAGTAAACACTGATAAAGATGAAATGCTATTAGAGTGTGTAAGGTAATATAAAGGGAGTGAAAAGCATACAGGAGGAGATGATAGCTGCTTTCAACAAGGTCAGAAGCATCATGTCATTTAAAGAATGACCTGCGAATTGGAACTAGAAAGATTAGAGAGAGAGCATTCTGTGACAAAATGAAGCAGGTGTTTTAGGCAGGAGAACAAGATCGAAGGCACAAACCTGGAGAGTTTTCAGAACAAGAGGAGACTGGTGTGACTGGAGGGTTGAGTGAGCTGAGAGCAGTGTCAGAATTGACCAATATATTTAACAGATCAGACACTCTTGCCAACAAGAGGATCATCGAATATCTCAGGTACATTTAAAATGTATTTAGCAAGCATTGGTCATTTTCCAAGAACAGAGTAAATATAGCCAGATGGGTGTCCAACTCGAGATGCATATCTCCCCTATACTTATCATGAGTCATAGCATCTTGTCGAGACAGTAAGATTCAAAGTGGCTCGTATTACAAAAGAAAGAATGATACTCTCACAAGGTTATTTTTTAAATTAATTTTACTGGAGTAGAGCTGATTTAAAATGTGTTGGCTTCTGCTGTATGGAAAAGTGAAATTGTCATACATATACATATATCCAGTCTTCTATTTCAGATTATTTTCTGATATAGATCACTAAAGAGATTGAGTAGTATTCTCTGTGTTATACAATAGGTCCTTATTCATTATCTATTTCATATACATTAGTGTATATATGTCAATCCCAATTTTTACCCCCTCCACCAGTAACTGTAAGTTTCTTTTCTACATCCGTGATCCTATTTTGTGACCCTACATCTGTGAACTTATTTTGTAATAAGTTTATTTGTACCATTTGTTTTGATTCCACATACAAGTGATATCACATATCTGTCCTCTGTTTGACTTCAGTCAGTGTGGCTATCTCTAGGTCCATCCATGTTGCTGCACATGGCATTATTTCATTCTTTTTTATGACCAAGTATATTCCATTTTATATGTATGTGCCACATGTTTATCCATTCGTCTGTTGATGGACATTTAGATTGCTTTCATATCCTGGAAGATGATCTTTAAAAATAACTTGTAGCCATAAATTTTAGTATTTTTTAGTCAGTCATTAATCTAATGTTTTATTTGTGTAGCTCTAGGTTTGACTTAAAATTTTGTAAGGTACATACTTCTGAGGAAGACAAGTAGGAAGTCTGGGAAGAAGTTGTTTATGGCATGTCAGCAGCTGAGCAGGGACAAGCAACCATATTCTCCTCTAGATGCTTTAACATCGTCCATTACTTCCATTCATGCATTTATTTCATCAGCTGGATAAACATAGAACAGAAGATCTTAAATTTTCAGATTACTCCTTTGGAGCTATTATGTGACAGAAAAATATATAATGAGGGCATATGGCAACCTACTCCAAGATTCTTGCCATGGACAGAGGAGCCTGGGAGGTTAAGTCCATAGGGTTATAAAGAGTCAGACACTACTGAAGAAACTTCACATACACATACACATAACTCTCGAACCAATAAAAACAAGAAGCATAGCAAATCTGAGATCATAGTACAAGATAAGGAAGTGCTGTTCGTAGCCAAGTAAGAAAATGTAGTGATTTTTTCCTCACAATGTTCATTCTCTTCCAAATGTGACTATTGTGGTTATTGACCTTCAGTAGAAAGCTACTTCACCAATATCTTAACAAACATTTTGTTCATCTTTTGAAGGTTAAAAAATTACAAAAATATATTTTGAGATGTCAAAGTAACCCTAATTGTAAATTTCAAAACAAATACTTAAAAGAAAATGTTTTTAATTTTGTAACTTTTCTGATATATTTGCCATGACAATACTTAAATATTTGCTTTATATTTTTCAAGGTTCAAGGACTTTCCTTCTCTCAAATCACTTGGATAGTTCTGCTGTTTTTTTACTGTATGCATTACGTTTTTATATAGAAAATTGCTCAGCATATTTCGATGCACTCTTTGGTCATTTCTTACGTCATTATTGCTAATATGTTCACCATGATCTTTTTTCTATTTTTTGTTGTGTATATAGATTGGGAAATCAACCCTGAATACTAATGATGAAGCTGAAACTCCCAAAGCTTTGGCCACCTGATATGAAGAGCCAACTCATTGGAAAAGACCCTGATGTTGGGAAAGATTAATGGCCAAAGGAGGAGAGGGCAGCAGAGGTTGAGGTGGTTGGATGGCATCACCAATTCAACGGACATGAACTTGGTTGAACTCTGGGAGATAGTGAGGGACAGGGAAGCTGGTGTGCTGCAGTCCACAGGGTAGAAAAGAGTCAGACATGAATTCAACAACAGCAAAATAGATTCTCAAGCTTCCCAGGTAAATCCAACTGCCAAAGTAGGAGACACAGAAGATGCAGGGTTGATCCCTGGGCCAGGAAGATCCCCTGGAGAAGGAAATGGCAACCCACTTCAGTATTCTTGCCTGGAGAATTCCATGGACAAAGGAGCCTTGCAGGCTACAATCCATGGGGCTGCAAAGAGTTGGACACAACCGAGGCACTGAATTTGCACTCATATAGATTCTCAATGTTTGAGTTGTACATTGCAAGGAAAGCAGGTTGCTTGATCTCCTACTTATCTATTAGTAGCTTGTGCTTAGAAATATCTAAAAATGAAAACTAAACATCTACTTACAAAATACATGAAGTTATTTGTCCTCTGAGGTGTCTAGCGATGCTTTTTAAAAGTGTGATTCATTAGGAATAATCCTGTGGATTAGGAAAAGCTTCCATGTCCTATTCATACAGTAATATTTTCATATTGTGGAAAATAGTGACCTTTTCCAAAAGGGCGAGTGCCCTTTATGTGACATCTGGACCTCCAGGATGTCGTGAGAAGGCAGTTTACTGCCCACGAGGAATGTACATAATGTGTCACATGTGAAAAAAAAAAAAAAAAAGCTGCTAGTGAGAGGCTGTAGGATTAACTTACAGGAGCTCTTCCAAGGTCATTTAAGAGCTTCACATATACTACTCATAGCTCAGTTGGTAAAGATGACCCACTCCAGTAGTATTCTGGCCTAGAGAACTCCATGGACTGTGTATTCCATGGGGTTGCAAGGAGTTGGACACGTCTGAGTGAGTTTCACTTTCCCATCATGGTATATAGATTAGTCAATCAGCTGGAATTTTTCAGCATTAGAGAACTAATCCAAACAAACTTTATATAGTAATTTAATCTAATTGGGCTTGCCAGGTGGCTCAGGGGTGAAAAATTCAGCTGCCAAGCAGGAGACCCAGGTTTGACCCTTGAGTGATGAAGATCCCCTGGAGGAGGAAATGGCAACCCACTCCTGTATTCTTGCTTGAGAATTCCCGTGGACAGAGGAGCCTGAAGGGCTACAGTCGATGGGGTTGCAAGAGTCAGACACAACTTATTGACTAAACAACAACAACAACGACAGCAAATCTAATCATTGGATCATTAAACTCTGTGATCCTCAAAAATGTAATCCTACTCAGAATGTTCCCAAAAGGTTATGTGTGTGGTCTGCTACTCATAGCCAGTAGACAGGCCAGATTGGTGGAAAGGAAAGCTGGCTCTATTTCAAATGCCAGCTGCCTGACAGGGAGGGTAAGGACATCTGTACAAAGGCCAACTGTCCCCCCATCCCTGACAAGCGGGAGCTGGGAGTTTTTATAGACAGAGTGCGGGAGTGCTGCTACATGCAGAAATAGCACAATCATCTTCCCACTGGTCGTCAGTGGTCTGTCCAGCGTCATCTTGGTTGCTTTAGGTACAGTTAATCTTCAGTTCCAGGGTCCACTTGTTCCCATTTTCTTTGTGGCCAATTCTCAGAATTGTGGCAGCTCATGTCCTGGGTTTCCCGGGTGGCTCATAGGCAAAGAATCTGTCTGCAATGAAGGAGATGCCAGTTCTATCCCTGGGTCAGGAAGATGCCCTGGAGAAGGGCATGGCAACCCAGTCCAGTACTCTTGCCTGGGAAATCCCATGGACAGAGGAGCCTGGCAGGCTACAGTCCATTGGGTCACAGAGAGCTGGACACGACTGAAGTGACTTAGCACAGAAAGCAAAGCACAGGTGCTGGGTACAATCCAGTCATCATGTAGTTAACTTTTCCACCTAGTGTTTTAGTATCTATAAAACAGCTCACAGGATATGGCTCAGAATATTATCTACAGCCCTTGAGTAAGAACTAAAGGTCTTTGACTAGCTTAGTTAGTTAGTTCAGTTGCTCAGTCATGGCTGACTCTTTGCGACCCTGTGGACTGCAGCATTGGAGAAGGAAATGGCAACCCACTCCAGTGTTCTTGCCTGGAGAATCCCAGGGATGGTGGAGCCTGGTGGGCTGCTGTCTATGGGGTCGCACAGAGTCGGACACGACTGAAGCGACTTAGCAGCAGCAGCAGGACTGCAGCATGCCTGGCCTCCCTATCCAGCACCAACTATGCCTAGTGACTACAGTATTATTATTTAGTCTCCTTTGACTGTTTTCCTTTGCTTCTGTATTTCTCACTTCTCTGATTAAATTTATTCTTTGCATAAAGTTTTCCACAAACAAAAGTCAGGCAGTGAACATTGTGTGTGGGGGAGGTGATGTGGCAAGGACTATAGAGTCTTGCTTCCCATGTAAATTCATGTAAATGAGAACTTAATAGGAAACACCATATTATTATTTAATGCCTTATTACAGAACTTACAATTCTGTCAAGTTTTTAAAACTTTGCCTGTGCAATATCGAACAAATGATGTTTTGTTTTCTTAATTACAGCCATCCTGATCAGCTCTATCACAACATGTAAACCAAATTATTTAGAAAAATGTAACACATTTTTTGAACAGAAACTGTTACATTCAAATGATCCTAGGAAATAGGCCCACATGAAATTTAGACCAATAGAAAATTAAATCATGGCATTATGGGACCTCATACTTTCATATGCACAAGTCTTGGTAATCATGTTTTAAACATTTCTTTGACTCTAATCAGCTGATTTTAGACATGAATTTGTAAAGTTTCCTAACTCATAGTGAGCACTGGATCACAGGTGTTTTATTTGTATTTCCTCTACAATTGCCTTATTTTCTTATCTAAAGTCCAGATGCATTACTATTCTCTAGGGGGGGAGGGAATAAACTCAAAATAATATATTTTATTCCTGGAAAATTTGCATCTTTTGGCCATTATTTAGCATGAATGAAAGAATTATAAGGATTGTACTACAGAACATATTTAAATGAGCAGAATTGACCATAGACTAGATTTCCTTCTGAATTTAAACCAGAACTTTATTGAAAGTGTTAAAATATTTTTTTCTATGATCCAAAGAAATTGAGTTTACTTAATAAGGCAGCCAGCATAGAACTTTCGGAGGAACGATTTGTTTCTTTCTGGGCACTTAAGATCAATGGTTTCAAAGGCAAATTGAGAGGATACAAAAAATATTTTGAAGCCTCTACACCTTTCCATTCTTTCTAATTCCGTATAAGGGTACAAACCATCTCTGGTTACCAAAATAAACAGACCATAGACAGATATAACTACACAGTAGAAAGGAAAGACCACACAAGGAAATATTACGTGGCCCACACATAACACATTGCCTATTCTTGTTTGTTCAAAGAGCAGCTGAATTGATGAGCCCTCATTCTTCATTAAAATAGAAGCGTATTTTCCATTTTCTTTGTGGAATTCTTACTAGCTGATAAATATCTAGTATTGTCATTTCAACAAGAGCTGCATCTCTGGAGGTGATCATGGCCTGCAAGATATACCTGTAATACAAATTTATAAATTGATTATAGAACTTTCTCGACAGTTGGGTGAAAAGACTGCTATATTTTAAAGCATACTTGACATCCTGTTTCTTGTAGAAAAACCCATTCTCTATTACTCTATTTATTATCAGGATAAAGCAATGCAGCACACAAGCACTTCTGTTTCCTTTCTAGTGGTGTGGGGAGAGGGTGGAAAAGAAAAAAGAGAAAGATAGGGAAGGCTTGAAAGGGGAAAAAAAAATGTTGCTCAGGTATAGAATCTGAAACTATGCTGGTGAAATAAAACTTCATGTTGCTGTTGTTCAGTGGCTAAGTTGCTTCCAACTCTTTGTGACCCCATGGACAGCAGCTTGCCAGGCTACCCTGTCCTTCACTATCTCCTGGAGTTTGCTCAAATTCATGTCCACTGAGTCAGTGATGCCATCCAACCATCACATCCTCTGCTGCTCCCTTCTCCTTTTGCCTCCAATCTTGCCTAGCATCAGAGTCTTTCCAATGAGTAGGCTCTTCGCATCAGGTGGCCAAAGTATTGGAGCTTCAGCTTCAGCATCAGTCCTTCCAGTGTATATTCAGGGTTGATTTCTTTTAGGATTGACTGGTTTGATCTCCTGTCAGTCCAAGGGACTCTCAAGAGGCTTCTCCAGCACAATTCGTAAACATCAGTTCTTCAGCACTCAGCCTTCTTTATGGTCCAACTCTCACATCTGTACATAACCACTGGAAAAACCATAGCTTTGATTATATGGACCTTTGTCAGCAAAGTGATATCTCTGCTTTTTTATTTGCTATCTAGTTTTGTAACAGCTTTCCTTCCAAGGACCAAGTGTCATTTAATTTCATGACTGCAGTCACCATCCTCATTGATTTTAAAGCCAAAGAAAATAAAATCTGTCACTGCTTCCTCAACTTCATCTTTTCTTATAATTGCATCTCCAAATGCATTCATTCAATATCATGCATTCAATAACTCTTTTTGAGTTATTATATGAAGGGCACTATTCTAGATACAGACCACAATTTATTTGCCTGGGCACCCATAGTACTGAATCTTCTGCACCTAAATGGGAAGTTTATTTACCAGGTGAATGCTTTGGCATCTGGAAACAGAACTGTAATAAGGCTTTAATCTGACCTCTTACTCTGAACCTATCCACCCAATGTCAAGGCAATTTGGTATGTGTTTAGTGGTGAGAGGCATTTTCTATAAAATAAAAAATTTGCAGAAAGTTGCATGCAAGCTTTTGCTGGCAATGAACTCTTGTCAATGGAGAAAAATGTCTATCCTAAGAGCTTTTAGAATGCCATGAGATTGTTTTTATTTTACTAGGCACAGCTAATCAGTGACTTTGAGAATTGGTGGATACCTAATTGGTGGATACCCAATGGATCCCTAACCAGGCTTTGTAGAGACATCTGCAAAATAAATCAGGTTCTTGAGTCCAATTACAGGTCTCTTAATATCATCCTCTAAGTGATAAGTCTGGAAATCTGCATTATTTTTCCCTTTCAGCATATTTTTCAAAGCAAAGTTTTGTTTGGCAATAAAGGGACAATCTAAACTCTCCTTTCTAGAAGCTTATTGTTTTCTGGGTTCTTAGAACACTGCCTCATCTTATGAAATATGCTTAAAAGATGATAGTAAAATTAACAGTCAGGATCCCAAAACTGGAAAGCTGAACAATTAATTAAAATATACCAAAATAGAAAACCTTACCAGTCATTTAAAATGCATGTTAGATTAATAATCAAGCATTATTTTCATATCAAATTGACAAAAGTAAATAATGGTAGCAATTCCAATGGTACAGAGGTTTTGGTGAATCAGATATTCAGTAATTGTATTAAAAGTGTGAATTTGGAAACATGTAGCAAAAGCTTTTAAAATATATTGAGATGTGAGTAGGTTAGAATGTTTTTATGAAATAATACACTAGCAGGGATAAAGTAGGAAGATGAGCATCCGCCAAGCAAATCTTTTTGAATTCACTTGCTGTCATGGAGATCTATGAAAATATTAGCAATATCTTTTAGGTTTTGAAACCACCTCACATCAGGCAGTGAATAATCCAATCAATTTGAATTTTACATGCTAAATTTTTTAATGGGAGAATTTACATGTGGATATAATCTGCATGGACTTCCCTGGTAGCTTAGCAGTAAAGAACACACCTGCCAATGCAGGAGACACAGGTGTGTTGGGTTTGATCCCTGGGTCAAGAAGATCCCTTGGAGAAGGAAATGGCAACCCACTCCAGTATTCTTACCTGGGAAATCTCATGGACAGAGGAGCCTGGGGGGCTACAGTTGTAAAGAGTCATACATGACCTAGTGACTAAATGACAACAACATGATCTGTATTATCATTTTAGAATAAGTGTTACAGTTTATTTTGGAAAGTTTAATTTATAAAATTCCACCACATAGCATACATTTTCCTCATTTTGCTGACAACCAGACTTGTGAAAACTTCAAGGATAAGAAGGCATTCTTGCTTTGGGAGCCACTAGCCCATTCTCTGGTGTTTGCACCCACAACTTAAGGATAAGAACTCTTATTTCGTTCTCCCTCCCCTCTTGCACCATATCCTGGAGAAGGAATTCCATGTCAGTGATTTATGACTCTCCCAGTTTTCTAGAAGTAATCAGAATTAGGGTACTATCTGGAACAGGAGTGTTTAAAAATACGAGTAAATTTTTATGAGAAGGTTGAAGGGTGTTTCCATTGGCATCTGAACAATTATTAATAAAATGCTGTCTCTGGTCCATGTCATGTGGCAGTCTGGACAGGACAGGGTTTGAGGGAAATGAGAGACATGTACAAGGATGGCTGAGTCCCTTCACTGTTCACCTGAGACCATCACAGCATTGTTAACCAGTGCAAAATAAAAATGTTCAAAAGAAAAATATACCGTCAGGTGAAAAATCTGAGCAAAACAAGAAATGAGTATTTGTATGGAACTGTTGGAAAGCAGTTCAATTCAGTTCAGTTCAGTAGCTCAGTCGTGTCCGACTCTTTGTGACCCCATGGACTGCAGCACGCCAGGCCTCCCTGTCCATCACCAACTCCCGGACTTCACTCAAACTCATGTCCATTGAGTCAGTGATGCCATCCAACCATCTCATCCTCTGTCGTCCCCTCCTCCTCCCATCTTCAATCTTTCTCAGCATAAGGGTCTTTCAAATGAGTCAGCTCTTCGCATCACGTGGCCAAAGTATTGGAGTTTCAGCTTTAGCATCAGTCCTTCCAATGAATATCCAGGACTGATTTCCTTTAGGATTGACTGGTTAGATCTCCTTGCTGTCCAAGGGAATCTCAAGAATCTTCTCCAGCCCCATAGTTGAAAAGCATCAATTCATCAGTGCTCAGCTTTCTTTATAGTCCGACTCTCACATCCATATATGACTACTGGAAAGACCATAGCCTAGCTAGACGGACCTTTGTTGGCAAAGTAACGTCTCTGCTTTTTAGATCCTGCCTAGGTTGGTCATAACTGGAAAGTAGTAGGGGTAGGTATACAGAAAATTTACTTAGAAGAGGACAATCACATTTGAGAAAGTTCC
Source organism: Bubalus kerabau (assembly GCF_029407905.1). NCBI lineage: Eukaryota > Metazoa > Chordata > Mammalia > Artiodactyla > Bovidae > Bubalus > Bubalus kerabau. The sequence continues at coordinate 52,020,645 of NC_073625.1, forward strand.
TACTACTCTTCTAAAACTCATTAACTTCATGTGTTTCAACAACTACTGCTCTGGAAATGATAGTCCCTACTCTTTTGAGAGTCAGCTCTGCTCCTTTCTCCTTTTCTATTGTTCTCTGCTCTAGAAGAGTGATCTGTAAATGTGCCCTTTGCATAATCCATAGATGCCAACCTGGCTCCTGGACTACTGCCAAGAGCCCCGTGGTCAGCTCACCAGCATACCTGTATTTCATACATTTCAGAAGTTAGAGGAAAGATTTATCTTATTAGATAGACAAATGAAAGATATAAAAAAAAAAAAAAAACAGAGATGAAAACTACATTGCTTGATGTAGAAAACACATTACCAGATTAGACATTGCCAAAGAAACCATTAATATATTTCAAAACATTGCAACAGAAACTGTCCAGAGTGAAACACACAGAAAAAATACTGAATAAAATGAACAGGGAGATTTATTGGCATCTCTCTTATGTTTACAAATTCATAACATGAGATTCAGATACAGCCATAATAATATACTGAATTTTGTTCTCTCTCACATGAGGCGGTAACTGACGCGAATCCTTGACATTTCCTGGTGGCTCAAACAGTAAAGAATCTGCCTGCAATGTAGGAGACCGAGGTTTGATCCCTGGGTCTGGAAGATCCCCTAGAGAAGGAAATGGCAACCCACTCCAGTATTCTTGCCTGGAGAATTCCATGGATGGAGAAGTCTGGCACTCCATGAGGTCACAAAGAGTCGGACATGACTGAGAAACTAACACTTGACATTTCCATAGCTTATGAAAACCATATATCATCCTGCTATTTCTCCAGTTCCCTGTGTATTATAGTCTTTTTACTGCTCCTGCTGTCATCAGTTCACTAGTCATTCACCTATTAATAGAAACTCTATGCAGCCCTTCACTACTTTCCAAAAGAAATAAGTCAATTATATTACTGGGAAGATTGGTCAAATAGTGGGTCATTTAACACTGTATACATCACATCCCTTTCCCATATCAGCTCCTCTGCTCTAGTTTCCCCATTCCACTCTTACCTGAATTGATTCTAACTACAAAATATTAATCTCCAATGAAAATAAATTCCACCCCTTCCAGATCTTATTCCCAAACTTTCACATCTATGCCAATCAATGCACTTAAAAGAACCAATTGACATAAATCCATTTTAGAAGGCAGATGAGTAGATTATGAATCATGATTTCTGTTTTATTTTATTTTTATTTGGCTCCAAGATAGAGGTAATATTTCTGCTTTATTTGTTACTTGTGATATTTTGTCTACACAGGAACTTGCAAATATAGTGTATCAAAGATTGTTGTTCAGTTGCTAAGTCATGTCCAAGTCTTTGCAACCCTGTGGACTGCAGCACACCAGGCTTCTCTATTCTTTACCATCTCCCAGAATTTGCTCAAACTCATGCCCATTGAGTTGGTGATGCTATCAAACCATCTCATCCTCTGTTGCCCACTTCTCCTCCTGCCCTCAATCTTCCCCAACATCAGGATCTTTTCCAATGAGTAGACGCCTCACATCACATGGCCAAAGTATTGGAGTTTCAGCTTCACCACGATAAGTCAGCATTTGCGCACTAACTGAATTATAAACATAAACACTCTGTATGTACACTAATATGTTAAGATTCACTTAAACATCCAAGAAGATAGATTACCTCTTTTTTTTATATATAGCAACCATAAAAATTGGTGTGCTAACACCTTCGGTTTTATAATAATGCAAGACCAGTGATGTATAGACTCTGAGTGTGGATCTTCGCAAAGATAGTCAAAGTTTTCCACATCACCATTCTTCACTGGGAAAGAAACACCTGAATATGATATTCATGCCAAGTTTCCCAGAAAAATGAATCAGATTTTGAATGTAGGTTTTGTCTAGAAAGAATGCAAAGTAAGTTTCAATTCCCAAATTAAGACTTTTCAACATGTATCACTTCTAAAATACATTATTAAGCTATTAGGTATATATGTATATAAAATATTTTTTTTCATTTTATAGAAAAAGTGGCTATAAATGATTTTTCTCTATTATCTATTTGTGGCTCTATTTGTGAGGTTTTAACAACAATTTCAAGGAACTGTCAAGATGCATGAGCAAATAAAGACACACAACTGCTTCTATATTCTTGTACTCTGAGAAAGACTGGGAAAGAAGACAAGATTGATGTTGGAATGATAGTTCTCTGAAGGGTGTGATAGAGTTAATATATATCTTATAAGTTGGTGGGAGGACTGCTTGGCAAGCATTAAAAATACTCCAATGAGATTCCATAGAAATGGTTCTGAAGAATGAGCAGGAGGATGGGCTTTAAAAGAGCAAACATCCAGCAAGCAAGATAGATAAGCCATAGATCCAGCAAATGATCACTTCAGCAACGTGCTCTTTGCAATTTAAGCAAGGCCTGACCTTCTAGCTCTACTATGTCTCACAATAATTGCTGCTCCAAAAACTACAGCTCTCACTCCCCCTGGGGACTCCTGCCATGTTCCTGTCACCTCACCCAGTGCTTTCTGCTCCACTAAGGTGAGTTGTGGAAATGTCCCCTGCTATCCTAATAGTCAGCGTCCAGGAGTCTCTGGTGGAGGTGAGGGTCGATGGTGGCCTGCTGCAGGGTCGGGGGCACTGAGTGCAGCAGTGCATGCATGGCACCTTTTGAAGGAGGTCGCCGTTATCTTCATTATCTCCACAATTGTTAGGTCAGGTCAAACGACAAGGAGGGAACACAGCCCTGCCCATCAACAGAAAATTGGATTAAAGATTTACTGACCATGGTCCCACCCATCAGAACAAGATCTAGCTTCCCCCTCAGTCAGTCTCTCCCATCAGGAAGCTCCCATAAGTCTCTTATCCTTCTCCATCAGAGGGCAGACAGAATGAAAACTACAATCGCAGAAAACTAACCAAACTGATCACATGCACCACAGCCTTGTCTAACTCAATGAAACTATGAGCCATGCCATGTAGGGCCACAGAATATGGATGGGTCATGGTGGAGAGTTCTGATAAAATGTGGTCCATTGGAGAAGGGAATGGCAAACCACTTCAGTATTCTTGCCTTGAGAAGAATAGCATGAATATGATGAACAGCATAAAAGGCAAAAAGATATGACCATGAAAGATGAACTCCCTAGGTCAGTAGGTGCCCAAAATGCTATGGGAGATCAGTGGTGAAATAACTTCAGAAAGAATGAGACAGAGCCAAATCAAAAACAACACCCAGCTGTGATTGTGATGAAGGTTAAGTCTGATGCTGTAAAGAGCAATATTGCATAGGAACCTGGAATGTTAGGTCCATGAATCAAGGCAAATTGGAAGCGGTCAAACAGGATATAGAATCAACATTTCAGGAATCAGTGAATTAAAATGGACTGGAATGGGTGAATTTAACTCAGATGACCATTATATCTACTACTGTGGGCAAGAATCCCTTAGAATAAATGGAGTAGCCATCATAGTCAACAAAAGAGTCCAAAATGCAATACTTGGATGCAATCTCAAAAACGACAGAATGATCTTTGTTCGTTCCCAAGGCAAACCATTCAATATCACAACAATCCAAGTCTATGCCCTGACTAGTAATGCTGAGAAGCTGAAGTTGAATTGTTCTGTGAAGACCTACAAAACCTTCTAGAACTAACACCCACAAAAGATGTCCTTTCATTATAGGGGACTGGAATGCAAAACTAGGAAGTCAAGAAATACCTAGACTAACAGGCAAATTTTGCCTTGGAGTACAGAATTAAGCAGGTCAAGGCTAACAGAGTTTTGCCAAGAGAATGCACTGGTCATAGCAAACACCCTCTTCCAACACAAGAGAAGATTCTACACATGGACATCATCAGATGGTCAATAACAAAATCAAATATTGATTATATTCTTTGCAGCCAAAGATGGAGAAACTCTATAGAGTCAGTAAAAACAAGACCAGGAGGTGACTGTGGCTCAAATCATGAACTACTTATTGCCAAATTCAAACTTAAATTGAAGAAAGTAGGGAAAACCACTAGACCACTCAAGTATGGCCTAAATCAAATCCCTTATGATTATACAGCGGAAGTGAGAAATAGACTCAAGGAATGAAATCTGATAACAAACTGCCTGAAGAACTATGGACAGAGGTTCATGACATTGTACAAGAGGCTGTGATCAAGATCATCCCCAAGAAAAAGAAATGTGCAAAAGGCAAAATGGTTGTCTGAGGAGGCCTTATAAACAGCTAAGAACAGAAGAGGAGCTACAGGCAAAGGAGAAAAGGAAAGATATACCCATTTGAATGCTGAGTTCCAAAGAATAGCAAGGAGAGATAAGAAAGCCTTCCTCAATGATCAGTGCAAAGAAATACAGGAAAATAATAGAATGGGAAAGACTAGAGATCTTTTCAAGAAAATCAGAGATACCAAGGGGATATTTCATGCAAAGATGGGCACATTAAATACAGAAATGTTATGGACCAAACAGAAGCAGAAGATATTAAGACATGGCAAGAATAAAGAGAAGAACTATACAAATAGATATTCATGACCCAGATAACCACAATGGTGTGATCACTCACCTAGAACCACATCCTGGAGTCCAAAGTCAGGTGGGTCTTAGGAAGCATCACTATGAACAAAGTTAGTGGAGGTGATGGAATTCCAGTTGAGTTATTTCAAATCTTAAAAGATGATGCTGTGAAAGTGATGCACTCAATAGGCCAGCAAACTTGGAAAACTCAGCAGTGGCCACAGGACTGAAAAAGTCAGTTTTCATTCCAGTCCCAAAGAAAGGCAGCACCAAAGAATGTTTAAACAGCCATACAATTGCACTCATCTCACACGCTAGCAAAGTAGTGCTTGAAATTCTCCAAGGCAGGCTTCAGCAATATGTGAACCATGAACTTCCAGATATTCAAGCTGGTTTTAGAAAAGGCAGAGGAACCAGAGAACAAATTGCCAACATCTGCTGGGTCATCAAAAAAGCAAGAGAGTTGCATAAAAACATCTATTTCTGCTTTATTGACCACACCAAATCCTTTGACTGTGTGGATCACCACAAACTCTGGACAATTCTTCAAGAGATGAGAATACCAGACCACCTGATCTGCCTCCTGAGACATCTGTATGCAAGTCAAGAAGCAATAGTTAGAACTGTACATGGAAAAATAGACTGGTTCCAAATCGGAAAAGGAGTATGTCAAGGCTGTATATTGTCACCCTACTTATTTAATTTATATGTGGAGTACATCATGCTAATTGCCAGGCTAGATGAAGCACAAGCTGAAATCAAGATTGCAAATAATCTCAGATATGCAGATGACACCACCCTTATGGCAGAAAGTGAAGAAGAACTGAAGAGCCTCTTGATGAAAGTGAAAGAGGAGAGTGAAAAAGTTGGTGTGAAGCTCAACATTCAGAAAACTAAAATCATGGCATCTGGTCCCATCACTTAATAGGAAATAGACGGGGAAACAATGGAAACAGTGAGAGACTTTCTTGGGCTCCAAATCAGTGCAGATGGTGACTGCAGCCATGAAATTAAAAGATGCTTGCTCCTTGAAAGAAAAGCTATGACCACCCTAGGCAGCATATTAAAAAGCAGAGACATTACTCTGTCGACAAAGTTCCATCTAGTCAAAGCTATGGTTTTTCCAGTAGTCATCTATGGTTGTGAGACTTGGACTATAAAGAAAGCTGAGCACTGAAGAATTGATGCTTTTGAACTGTCATGTTGGAGAAGACTCTTGAGAGTCCCTTGGATAGCAAGGACATCCAACCAGTCAGTCGTAAAGGAAATCTGTCCTGAATATTCTTTGGCAGGACTGATACTGAAGCTGAAACTCCAATACTTCGGCTACCTGATGTGAAGAACTGACTCATTGGAAAAGACCCTGATGCTGGGAAAGATTGAAGGCAGGAGGAGAAAGGGACCACAGAGGATGAGGTGGTTGGATGGCATCACCTATTCAATGGACGTGAGTTTGAGTAAACTCCGGGAGTTGGTGATGGACAGGGAGGCCTGGCGTGCTGCAGTCCATGTGGTCGCAAAGAGCTGGACACGACTGAGTGACTGAACCGAACTGATCCTAATAGGAGCCTGGGCAGCAATACACTCCATGGCCACTGCCATGAGCCCTGTGGTGACACCATGAGCTGCCTTCCAACCAGTTGTGAGAACAGTGCCTGCATCCCTTCTGAATGTTGTCAGAATTTTTCTGATGTGTTCAGATCCCATCAAGGAAACATCTTTCTTCCTATCAAGCCCCATGTCTCCAGGTCCTGCCAGCCAGTATGTTGTAGACAACCTGGAGTTGCCATCTTTCAAGTTACCAGTCCTTTGGGTGCCAACCTCTGAGTTAGCTGACAAATGGCTGTCAATCCAAGAGCTACCTTTTCTATGATTTCAAGAGTCTCAAGAGTCTTCTCCAGTACCACATCACGAAAGCATCAGTTTTTTGTCACTTAGCCTTCTTTATGATCCAACTCTCACATCTGTATATGACTACTGGAAAAACCACAGCTTTGACTAGACGGACATTTGTCAGCAAAGTGATGCCCCTGCTTTTTAATATGCTGTCTATGTTTGTCATAGCTTTGTTTCCAAGGAGCAAGCGTTTTTTTTAATTTTTTTTTCATGGCTGCAATCACTGTCCACAGTGATTTTGGAGCCCACAAAAATAAACTCTGCCACTGTTTTCACTTTTTCCCTGTCTATTAGCTATGAAGTGATGGGGCCAGATGCCATGATCTTAGATTTTTGAATACTGAGTTTTAAGCCAGCTTTTTCATTCTCATCTTTTACCTTCATCAAGAGATTCTTTATATTGTGTTAATTTTATCATACCCACAAGCAACCATTTCTAACAAAAAGATATAACTTTTCAAAAGTTTTTTTTGTTTGTTTTGTTTTGTTTTTATCTCGGGCTATTGAGGCAAGAAACTATGTGGAGATATAATGAACTCAAAGTCTCTGTATTGGGAAGAATTACAGATGGAATTAAAAATAGTGAATTAGGACACATGTTAGCTAGGTATGTGTATTTGGCCTCTCCTGTGTTTGACATAAAGATATGATAAATCATTGATGATTCCAGATTTCTCTCAGTTATATATGCTGCCTCTAACTCACAGTTTAACTACTGATTATTAATATCCAGATTATATTTAGCTCGATAACTGTAGCCTCTGTGGTGTTCCAGTTATCAGATACATTTATTAGCAGTTCTATAAAAACCAAACCTATTTTCACTGTGGGCAAAACCAAAATATTTTCTTTTCTTTTTCAAAGTCATATGTAACATGCTGCTACTGCTCCTGCTAAGTCGCCTCAGTCGTCTCCGACTCTGTGCGACCCCATAGATGGCAGCCCACCAGACTCCTCTGTCCCTGGGATTCTCCAGTCAAGAATACTGGAGTCGGTTGCCATTTCATAAAAGAAGAGATTTTATAGACTAGTTGGTTATCACTTATTTTTGAACTTTACAAAGAACCAAAGAAGTGAAAAGAATCTTGACCTAGATCATGAGGAATTTTAGTGTGGCATACACAAAAAATTATTTCAGTTGAGGCTAATCAAGGGAAGGGAAGGAATTTTTTTTGGAAGCATGTAGGAGTTTGGGAGATTTTTATTTATCTGGAGGGTTTAATACTCTTGGAGGAAATGAGAAAATTGTCAAGAAAATTCTCAGATTTTCAACCTTTGATGATTCCAATCTCTTCTGTTTTTTCCTACTATTAGCATGCCTGACACCAATGTGATCTGATGCTTTCTTCGAGAAGGAATGCAATACATCGACTTTGAAAATGCCCCATGTGTGATGTCAACTATTTTTTCATCCACTACCTGAAACAAAAAATTCAGAAGAGAAAACTTACATTCCACCTGCACAAAATGTCATGCTTTTTATGATGTTAAAAAAAATTTTTTTTAAAAATCATGTGTAATTGCAGTACCCACTCTCCTACCTCCCTCCCTCCTCTCTGTGCATGCCTGCATGGGGGTATAAGATCTCCCATTCTTACTTGAAAGGTTATATAAGAATGGATGTCTATAAAGATTAGCTCTTATTTTGGGGGGAGAATCCAAAATAAGGTACAGAGATCACTTATTCTGTGATGTCCCAAGTAAGAACTTTTCAGATATCTTTCTTCCTGTGATGTTGAACATTTTCTTAATCCTTGCTCACTTTAATTGCATGAAGATTGAAGTGTCTTAGTAAATTATCTCAGGTGAAGACATCCATCAATTCTGGGATGCTGATGCACAATCTGATGGCCTCTAATGTTTATCCTTTTAGTTGAATGCCACCGATAGAAATGAATGCCTTTTTACTAGTAAAACAGGTATATCATCAATGTTACCATGTACAAATATTACATACATCTCCTCAAGTCTTTGAAAACCAACTTTAAAGTAATGAAAAAACATCACATGGTCAGGGTAGAGCTCTTTAAAATGCACTCTAAGATGCTTGCATAAAATTGACTCTCAGGACAAATATACAGAGAACAGCATAACCCAATTAGACTCTCAGATAAGTAGTAAAAAATGGAGAATAAGTATGAGTTTTTCCATCTGGCAAATCCAATAAATGTGCTATTTGGGAACTAGTTCAGTACATCAGGCTTGTAACACTAAATCTCTTCATCAATGATGAAGACTTTGCCTTCCTAACCAGGATGTTCTTTGTGGATAATGACTAGAATAAACATCCGTTCAGATGGACTCCATCTAACCATGCATTATTAAAGGGCAGGAACAGAAGCAAAGCAGATGAAATACATAGGTGATTACATCTTACATTCTTAAGCCTGATAAACAGGAGAGAAATTAGGACAGTAGATATTTAGAAGATGCAAACTGGACTTATTTTATGGAAGGGTGGGAAGTTGTTTCCATAGTCAGCAAAATGAACTAATGAGATATTATTATGAAAAGTGATCTAAAATATGGTGAGGAGAAGAATCGCAATATATATCCACCAAAGTATATAAGCAATCTGGTCTTATATACTTACATCAACAGAGACAAGCTGTTCTCTGCTGCTTATCTGAAATTTTTGCTTCACATTCTACTATGTCATCCAACGACCTCTGTTCTGGAAACAATGACTCCTGTTGGCTTGGGAGTTATTGCCATGTTCCTGTCACCTCATCCACTGCTCTCTACTTAACTGGTGTAAACTGTGGTGATGCTCTTCACTTGCCTAGTCGAAACAAAACCTGGCTTCCGGACAACTCCCCAGAGACATGTGACAAACTTTCCAGCTATCAACCATCCAGCTGTGAGCCCACAACCTATAAAACTTCACACTACTCTTCCACCACTTAACTGTGGCCACAGGCCCTGTGAGCAACTGGTTCTTTCCCCATTAGTTCACATCTCTCCAGTTCTTGTCAACCGTCAATGCATAATGTGTGTGTGTGTGTGTGCACGCACATGCATGCTCAGTCATGCCCAACTCTTTGTGACCCATGAACTGTAGCCTGCCAGGCTCCTCTGTCCATGAAATTTTCCAGGCAAGAATACTGGAATGGGTTGCCATTACCTTCTCCAGGTAATGAATCCATTCCTGATTCAGGGACCAAACCCAAGTCTCCTGCCCATGTGTCCTGCATTGGCAGGTGGATTCTTAACCACTGCACCACCTGGGAAGTCCAGTTGAATATTAGTCATAAAAAGAATGAAATATCCATTTGCAGCAACAGGGATGTACCTAGAGACTATCACACTAAGTAAAGTCAGAGAAAGACAAATGTCTCATGACATCCACTTACATGTGGAATCTACAAAATAATAAACATGGACTTACAGAAGCAGATAAATAGACACAGAAAACAAAATAAATGGTTACCAAAGGGGAAAGGTGGAGAGGAGAGATAAATTAGGAGTATGGGATTAACAAATACACATTACTATATATAAAATAAGCAACAAGCTTTTACTGCATAGCCCAGGAACTATATTCAGTATATTGTAATAACCTATAATGGAAAAGAATCTGAAAAATAGTATATATGTATATGCATGTATAACTGAATCACTTTGCTGTACACCTGAAACTAACACGATATTGTAAATCTACTGTACCTCAATTAAAAACTGGAAAGAAAATATAGCTATCTGTATCACACATTGGACCCTTGGTTGTAGTCTGTCCCCCATCCCTTTTTCCATGTCTCATATGCTAAATATATTTCAAGGACCTTGAAAGCTAAAAAAAAAATAGTTTATTTTCCTTTACGCATGTGTGCATGTGTGTGTGTTCAGTCATTTCAGTTATGTCTGACTCTTTGTGACCCTATGGACTGTAGCTTGCCAGACTCTTTTGTCCATGGGATTCTCCAGGCAAGAATACTGGAGTGGATTGCCCTTTCCTTCTCCAGGGGATTTTCCCAACACAGAGATGGAACCCAGGTCTCCTGCAGTTCCTTCTTTTCAGACAGGTTCTTTACCATTGAGCCACTGGGAAAGCCCATCTTCCTTTAAATATCTCCTAAATTTTTTATTTTGTACATCTGCCCTTCAGTTTTTGGAAACCACTAATGATTTATGAAGCCAACAACATAAATGTAGCTGGGTTACACCATTTTATTTTACCACTGCTAAATTTAAGAATCATTTTGACTCAATATATATAGCTTAATTGCTATGTAAGTATAGATTTGCATACATTTTGCTTTTCAGATCACAGGATCATTGTTGAATCATTTAACAATGCTCTGGAAAGTGAAATTAGGACACACTTATATACATATTTTGCAAAAAGGAAGATAAAATTTCATCATAAACTAAAAGGCTTGAAGGTGACCTCCATTATTTTCTTTAAGGGCCATTTACTGGAAAATTTAGCTTTCTCTGATATTCTGTGTTTACCCTAAAGGATTTATAACCTTTGGAAAAATTGAGAAACAGTTGCATTACTCTTTTTTAATGAGTTGTAAAAAATTTGCTGCCTCATTAGATAAAGGGAGTATGTTTATTCTTTTTCAGAAGGCATGGGGATTTCTCTGAATTATCTGGTGGTAGAAAGTTCATTCTTTGCATCTTAACCTTGCCACGGATACAGAGCATAAACTCCTCACACTACATAAAGACTATGTATTATACCTGTATTTTCCTGACATAATATTCTCTTAAAGTTCTGGAGGCCAGAAGTTCAAAATCAGTTTCACCAAACTAAAGTCAAGGCATCAGCAGGACCAATTTCTCCTAGAGTCTCTGAAAAGGAATCCATTCCCTGACTCTTTTACCTTCTTGAGTTTGCTGTCACTTCCTCACTTACAGCAGCATCACTCCAGCCTCTGCTCCTGTCATCACTTTCTTCTCTCTTTTTCATCTACTACCTCTTTCTTAGAAGGACTTCTGTGATCATCTCAGGCTCACCCAGATAATCCATTTCAAGACACTTAATCACATCTTCAAAACCCCTTTTGCCATACCATTCACAGGTTCTGCTGATTAGGAAGTGGACTTTGGGTGGCAGGATGTGTGTGTGTGTGTGTGTGTGTGTGTGTGTGTGTGTGCTCAGTTGTGTCTGACTCTTTGTGACCCCATGAACTGTAGCCTGCCAGGCCTTTCTATCCATGGGATTTTCCAGGAAAGAATTCTGGAGTGGGTTGCCATTTCCTTCTCCAGGAGGTCTTCCTGACCCAGGGAGTATGTCTCCTGCATTGGCCCATGGTGGGGAGGCAAGGGTAGGTTTTCTACACACAGAAAATATTACAAATAGGACAGGATTATTATATAGTGGACAGGATTATATTATATAGGACAGGATTATTCTATATTGTAATATAGAAAATACTACATATAGAATAGGATAATTATTATAATGGAAGGAAAGGTTATTTAGTAATTAAATGAAAATGGAGAAATGCATATGCTCTCCAAAGCTTTCAGAGGAGTGAGTAGCTGTTCCCTTCAGGGGATCTTCTCAACCCAGTGATTGAACCCAGGTCTCCTGCACTGCAGGCGGATTCTTTACCAGCTGAGCCACAAGCAAAGCCTTTAGAGGATAATGTCAGCCAAACAACAACAGTCCTTACTATTGAAAATGATCACTGCCTGACTACTTGGTTTCTTGCTAAAATGGAGTTGAGAGCAGAAGAGAGTTCTGTAGAGGTAGTGTCTACAGATGTGGTGGCTGAAAGGCGAGTGATGGTCGCCTATGAGTGCCATGAGTGAATAAGAAGGTAAAACATAAAAGCCAATGAGAGAAGTTGGGCTAACTGCCTTTGCAAACCTCAGTATTTGACTGTTTAGAATATGATTGTACCAAAATAAATTTAAATATGTTATAAATCCTCATGCTGTGAACATTAATTATGCTAAGTGATGTTCTACATGATTTAATTGTTGGACTCACACTAGAGTGTGATATTAATTTAAAATACTCTGCCATGTAATGCAAAGTCGGAAAGGGAGTATGTGGGCTTTACAGCAGATGGAGTTATTCTGGGTTTTATTTGTTTGTTTATTTACTCTCAAACTTGCTTCAAGGAAGCCTAAAAAAAGACTAAAGATAATCGTGGTATGATGAAGGGATGCAGAAATAAACTTCCACCAACCTCTGAACTCTCCTGTATATTACTTGTAACAAGTGGTTTAGTGGAAAGTTCACCAATGACTGCCTTGTGTACTTTTTTCCAAGCCTTTATTTTTTCACATTTTCCTTTTCAGATTCTTTTCCATTATATATAGGTTGGTACAGGATGTTGTGTATAGTTCCCTGTGCTATCCAGTATGTCCTTGTTGATTATTGCTGTTAGTCACCCAGGCATGTCTGACTCTTTGGGACGCCATGGACTATAGCCTGCCAGACTCCTCTATCCATGGAATTATCCTAACAAGAGAACTGGAGTGGGTAGCCATTCCCTTCTCCAGGGGATCTTCCTGACCCAGGGACTGAACTCAGGTCTCCTGTATTGCAGGCAAATTCTTTACCATCTGAGCCACCAGGGAAACCCGTATATAGTAGTGTGTATATGTTAATCCCAAACTCCTAATTGATCCCTCCCCTGCCTTTTCCCTTTGGTAACCATACATCTGTTTTCTGTGTCTAAGTCTCTTTCTGTTTTGTAAATAAGTTCATTTGTATCATTTTTAGATTCACATATAAGCCATGTCATATGAGCTTTGTCTTTTTCTGAAAACCTCTAGATTCATCCATGTTGGGCAAATGACATTGTTTCATCCTTTTTTATGGCTGAGCAATATTCCATTGTATATACATACACTACATCTTCTTTATCCATTCATCCCTTAATGGACATTTAGTTTGCTTCCATGTCTTAGTTTTTGTCAATATTGTTGCTATGAACTTTGGGGTGAATGTATCTTTTTGAAATAATAGTTCCTCAGATATATGTCCAGGCATGAGACTGCTAGATCACTTGGTATTTCTATTTTTAGTTTCATAAGGAAACTCCAGACTGTTTTCCACAGTGACTGCACTAATTTACACTCCCACCAACAGTGCAGAGGGTTCCTTTTTCTCCACACCCTCTCCAGCACTTACATCAAGTGCTGGAGGCCATCAAGCTCCTTGTATATTTTAGTTCCTATTTGCCTGTCTCAGGGCTGAAAATTTCTGTGCAAAACCCCAGGATATTCTATAGATGAACAATTTGCTGAAAATGTGGCTTCCTGATCCTCACCCTTTCACCCAAAGACAGTACAAACAGTAAAATATGTTGAATAAAGAGTTACCCATAGAATAAAATCCATCACCTTATTGAATAAATGCTGAGAGGAACTATGAGAATATTCAAAATTTTTTAAAATGTGAAGAATATCTGTAACTTTAAGTTGATGTACATTTGAAAAATCTAGCTGATTTTAAATCACTGTGAGGACAGTGTCTTTTAAAAACTAACCCTATAGCTTATCATACCTGAAGAAGCTGGTCTTATCTTTTGTCTGAACTTATTACAGTTAATAAATGCATTGCCGTTTCCAATTCAGTGGAGGCTATAAGTGTGAATTATAGCTTGTATTTTTAAGAGCAAAGTGCCAGTTCTTTAAATTAAACTCTTACAAAAATTTTTCTTCAGCCTTCACCATAAGAAGTGAAAAGTGTTATTTAATATGTACAGTGCCTATAAGAACTGTACAGGTCATTTAAAACAAAATTAAGCATAGCCATTTCCTTTTGTGGTTCTAGACCAAAAATAACTATATTCTTCAACAGAGGAATAAACTCTATGTGAAAAGAAAAGAAAATCAAAAATAAGTAAAACTTACTTGGGCAGAAATGTAAAGAAATATTATACATCTGACAGCAACGGGGTTTTACAACAGAGACAATGGGATATATAATTTTAGTCCATTAGGCAGGTACAATTTTGAGAAACTGGCATTCTTTGATATTACATATTATAGAAACTCTTTAAGAAAGACTTCTTCCAGAAGTCTTGGTTACTTAGCAACCGCTGACCCCTGGGAGCAAGTTCATTTTTGGCCCTGTGTTAGGTCACTAAGTCTCAGTGAGATTGCTGTGAATCTTACAGATGGACTTTTCCAAATGGATGAGATGTTGCCACCAGTACATGGCCTGGCATAGTTAAGAATATAACACAAATTTAGGGGGAGAAAGTCTTCTCTTAATAGTTCAATGCCTCATGATCTGTTTTGAGCAACAATGTGGAGACAGTCAAAGCATTCAGCTTATTTTAGAGTATGGGGTCAAGTCCTGGCAGTATTTTGCAGTTGCCAAAAGAGTGGAAAAGTCCAGGTTCTTTGTTGCACTTGGATCCTCATTAACCCCTTAACAATCATGTTGCAAAAGCCCGTAGACACATGATCTCTTGTTTACCACCAGTTGACAGATGAGAGCTTACTTGTTAACACTGAAATCACTATTCACAAAAGTTATGGTCTGCATATGATGAGTGATGAGCGATGGTCAACGTGGTGATTATAGATAACTTTGAAGAGTCAAAATAAACTTGCTTTAATATGAGTGTGAAGACATCAGCAGCTGTCACTAAACAGCACATTAATGAAATGTTGCCGTGTTATTGTCCCAGGCAGCGAGAAGGAAGAGAGTCTGGGGAGGATGCAGACAGTCCCCAGGGAAGATATAAAAAGGCGTCAAGCCACAGTCTCGCCATGCCTTCACGGCCACCGCTGAACATACACTCAGGCTCCATGGCTTTTCTAGACTATCCTGGGAACTGTAGTGGCATATCCTACAGAACTCACTGTTATTTCCCAGTGACTGCTTCTGTTGCTCTTTGCTCCAGCGATGTAAGCCCTATGTTTGGGCTCAGCCTACCCAGTAGCTACCACGGGAATCTCTGGCTCCTGGATAACTGCCAAGAAACGTGTGGGGAAGCACCAAGCTGTGAATCTCCCAGTTCTGAGCCCAAGACCTGCACCACAACTTGTGACCGATCAAACTCATCTGTGCCCTGCAACTCTCCAACAGGGGGCCAGATCTGCAGTGCCCGTGAAACAACCAATGTCGGACCCAGCCCCAGCTGCAGTCCGTGCCCTCAGACCAAGGGGTATGTATCTGATGGCTGCACCCCCCTCCAATGTACATCCAAAGCTTGCCAGACCCTCGGCAATGGCTTTAAATGCTTTGGGCAACTTAACCGCTTATCCAAGAGTTTCCAGCCCCTAGGCCACTACAGACTGGGCAGTTTTGGGTACAGAAGCTACCAAGATCTTGGCTTCATACCCAGTGGCCTCTCACCATCACGATATATCACCAACAGCTGCCAACGCCAAAACTATTTAATAAGAAATTGCCAATGTCCATATGATTGGCACAGGAGATGCCCTCCACCGAGCTATTTTGCAAGAAACTTCCGGTCTCTAAGCTCTATACCGAGTTCCTTCCCTCCTCTGAGGTATGTATATGGTGGTTACAGACCTCTGAATTGCTACCGATCAACTTGCAATTATAGCTGCTAGAAATTGTCTCAAGGTGCAAGTGCCGCCCTCTAATATTCCGCTGAATTGCTTCATGTGTTTCAAGAATCATGTTCTGTTAACCTCAAATATAACTCCAGGACTTATTCACCTCAGCCAGTATCACCAATAGCTGTTTTTCTGTTGCTCTCTTAATGCCCTTTGTGTTGAAGTCTGATCCTGAAGGTAGCATTGTTGTTTCTGAGATTGAATATGATGGACACACTGAAGAGATTCCATATGAAATACAGGCCAATACAGCTTTCTTATTTGGGCAGTTACTGTCACTTGTCTGCCACTGTGACTATCTGCGACCTTTCCTGATGAAGTGGAGTCTCCTTGGTCTGACTGGTCATTCCAGCACTTTCTTTCAAGATCTTTTGCTTTTCTTTTGCTTTTCTATCAGTAGTTTTGCTGCTTGCTTAACTAGCATCTTTCTAATAAGCTATAAGGTAACATCATCTTAGGGCTTCCCAAGTGGCTTGGTAATAAAGATCCCGCCTGCCAATGCAGGAGATGTGAGTTTGATCCCTGAGTTGGGAAGATTCCCTGGAGAAGGAAATGGCAACCCACTACAGTATTCCTGCCTGGACAATCTCATGGACAGAGGAGTCTGGTGGGCTACAGAATCATCAAAAGAATCGGACAAGATTTAGCAACTAAACAACATCATTGTAAACATTCAGAGTTGAGCTATTTCATCCTTCCGCCTACTGCCTGAATATAAGAATGTGCAAGCAGCAATGTCCAACTAGACTTCAAAATCAGAAGACCTTCAGCAAATCTTCCCTTCCAAAGAAGCCAGAACACATAGGATTGACTGGCAGTCAGCTTTTGTTCTCAACGCTAGGAGAGAACCTCAGAGGTAGCAGAAACACAAACATTGCTTATTGGAAAAATGACAAAATATTCTATAGATGATTCATGAATCTATGTTCATGACTCGGCTAAAATTCCCCCCTGTTGATTTATTGCTTTCTGATTGCCAAAACATTCTGGTACGTAGTTAGGCAACAAGTTTCTATTAGGAAATAATGATTTTCATTTTGCTTTATTTCATATTCGCTAAGGTTTTATCAGTGTTCTGGGCAATATGCATGATATTTTTGAAGCACTAGTTTCCTGCTATTTATTTTCTAGCCTAATTAAAAATATAAAGAAGATGGACTATAAATATCCAGGACTTTTATTTGTCTTATATTGTTCTATTTTAAATATATTAAGTGGTACTTCTCTTAAAGTGTCTGTGATTGATAGTTACATGGGGAAATTTATGGAGAAATTTCAAAATAAATCAGTTTTAATAAAACTACATAAAATATTAAATATTTGTATATTTCCCTGCAAACATGCATATTTATTTAATCATGTTGATGAGATTTGACTTTGGGATACATTTAATCTTGAACTCTGAGAAGTGATTTAACTTCTAAAGTTTTGTAAAAATTGAAAATAAAAATTGAGTGATAAAAATTTATCCTAAGAGTTTTTTGTATGTAGAAAGCAAATCATTTTTAAAAACAAGTAAAATGGCTCCTGTAGATGGGTGTAACTGGAGAGTGGAAATATGGGGTAAGGATCACCAATATGAAAGGTCAGTGACTAAAATGAAAACTCATGACGCATACAAATAGGGATATCATTTTATTTATTCTTTCAGGAGGCCTACCATGTGTAGAAAGAATATTAATGTATCACTCCTGAGTGAATATGTTTGGGAGACAATCAAGTCACTCCTTTGTGAGTTCATTCTATTTTCAGAGAATTCTGTCTGTTGAAAATTTCTTCTTTATATTGAGAAAAATCCAATTGTCCTTAGAAACTATCCATAACCCTGGACAGCCTTTAACATAGGACAAGTGCTTGAGTATTTGAAAATAATTGCTGGTCCCAGCTGAGTA
The DNA here is from genome assembly GCF_029407905.1 of Bubalus kerabau. Taxonomy (NCBI): domain Eukaryota; kingdom Metazoa; phylum Chordata; class Mammalia; order Artiodactyla; family Bovidae; genus Bubalus; species Bubalus kerabau. The sequence continues at coordinate 52,038,463 of NC_073625.1, forward strand.
TTCAGTTGTCTAAACTAAACACGTACTTTCTCTTTACAAACATTAATAGAAAACCTATTCTTTGAAGCATTAAATGAGACTCTTTGGGGATATCAAGATTTATAGATCTGTTCTCAGGAATTATTCATAGAAGTCATACATGGAAACAAACATAATACTGTCTCAACCATTTTAAAAACAATACTAAATAAGTCAGAGGAAGGATTCTAACTGGAAGAATGAAAGCATACTTGTGAGAGAAATAAATTAAAGACACGTTTGAATGGTGAGAAGACTAAGACATGAGAGTGCAATGAAGGGGAAAAAGGATGGGAGTAAGAGAGAAATTTGAAAAATGGTCTAGCTTACTTTGACCCAAGAAAAGTGGACATAAGCTCCTCCATGAGAAAAAAAAAATGGGAGAAAATACAGGACAAGGGATTCAACATGTTAGATAGGAAAGACTTTCTTCATTAAAAAAAAATACTTGTAAAATAAAAAAATTATAAATATGACTATACCAAAATTAAAAGCTCCTGTTATAGGAGATATCATAAAGACATTAAAAATAAAACATGGGTGTTTGTGTGGAGTTTTGGGGCATATCAGAAATCTCTGTACTTTTTTGCTTTATAGGCTCACATGAAGTGTGACATATTTTATGTATAACCACACATGAATTAACAAACATCTCTCCATGTTATCAATAACATATATACATATATACATACATACATATATATATATATACACACACACACTTTTGACTAGAATAAAAATGCTAGGGAAAGCTAGGTTGTGCTAGCTTTACAGGAGTTTTAGGAATCTGTTCAGTTCAGTTCAGTCACTTCATCCAGCCCAGCATTTTGCATGATGTACTCTGCATAGAAGTTAAATAAGCAGGGTGACAATATACAGCCTTGACATATTCCTTTCACAATTTGGAACCAGTCTGTTGTTCTATGTGCAGTTCTAACTGTTGCTTCTTGACCTGCACACAGATTTCTCAGGAGTTTTTAGGTATGGGAGCTGGTAGTTCTCCAAGTGATTTTTAGACTAAACAATTCTGATTTGATTCCCTAAGTACTTTAAAAAATTAAAATCAAAATAAAATCACAGTACTGAGAAATAAGGCTTCCCAGATGGTTCAGCAGTGAAGAATCCACCTGTCATGCAGGAGATGCTTATTCCAGCCCTGGATCAGGAAGATCCCCTAAAGAAAGAAATGGCCACCCATTCCAGTATTCTTGTCTGGGAAATCTCATGGACAGAGGAACTTGGTGGCTACAGTCTATGGGGCTGCAAACTTAGCAACTAACCAACAACAATTGAGAAATTAAATTGGCCCCACCCTCTGACTTTGTAGAGTGTATAATCAACAACCTCTTTCCTGCTCCTATTAATAGAAAGGTTGAAGAGCAAAGTGAAATAGACATCAGCCCTCTGTAGCACATTGCCTTCTAGAAGTTCATAGAATATAGATATTCATGTATGTTTGTCCTGTTTAATTTCAGTTAGCCACCAAGTATGCTTAATAAGTTACACACTTTGTCCATAACTCCAATGGCAACTAATTTATAGAACCCAGCAGAGGTCTTTTTATATTTGCACTTAAAAATATACAAATGAATCACTTCTTTCCCTGTGTAGCTGAGCAACACTTTTTGCTTCTCAAATAAAAGGAGACCACTTATTTTTTATTTAAAAATTATTTATAGATTTAAAATAATAATTTCTACAGCTGCAAAAATTTTACCAATATAAATATAAGCATTCAAATATTTTTTTTACACTTTGCTTATCTTCTATGTATATAGCAGAGAAAGAAATACAACAAATTCACATATACATCTGCTGTTTGAAGGTCTATAAATCGAACAAAACTCTATCCTAAAATTTACTTAATACAATCTACTTAAAGGGTGATTAAAGTTTCTATTTTAATTCATATTCTTAAAAATTTATGTTTTAGATGACAATTTATAATAAAATTTTAATGAGTTGATAAAGCTACCACTATTGGTATGCTATTAAAGAACTGAATATAACTATATGATCTTCATGTTTATTTCTGTCTATCTTAAAACTAGAATCATTAGCCAATCTATTTTAGAATCCTTCTTTTATGTATCATAGTTTCTAATGGATAAAAAATAAATCTCCCTGTTTTATAGATTTTTAAACCTTTGTCCATTGAGTTTCTTAATTGTGTCTTTTTCTTTGAGTTCTGCAAGATACTTCTACCAGAGTTTTGGTATACATTTGGTGTGCTGTCCCTGACTCATAGGAAAATGGATCTTGTCTACCAGGAGGCCCTTGATGAATAGCAGGTTCACTTGACAGTTCAATTAACGATGTTGTCATTCCCAATATCACAAGACTATTTCAAAACCATGTAGCTCTATAATTATTCATAACTATCAACATTGTACGCTCCGTGCTAAAATTTCTGCCTGCCCCCGTGACTGCTGAAATCATAGTTCTGAGATTCACTTCAGAGGTGAATCAGAAGGAAAGTGAATCCTTGATCAGACTTGTCTCAGAGCTAATGAAGTTATTTCTTCAGCTGCTCTCTGCACTCACTGTGCTTGTTCTTCTTGTCTGTTATTTAAATGTGACTGGCAGCTGAGACTCAGTAAATCACGGAGCTGTGGATCTATAGTCAGGTCGCTGACAGATCAAAAGAAAACAGACGCTCAGATCTTCCCTTTGTGTTCTATGCCTTGCAGTCTGGAGTCCTGAAAACTCTAGATGACGCTGTTGTTGACTGCCCTTATTCCAGGCACTCGCATATTTAAAGGGAATATTATTCAAAAACACCAAGAAATTCTCTTAATTAAAAAATTGTATATGGCCTCCAAATTCACATTTATATCCTGTTATCTAAAAGAAGGATGTTAAAGTTTCTTTATCTAAAGAATACCCTAAAATCCAGAATTATTCTTTTAAGGAAGAATGAATAATGAGTTTAAGTCCAGAATCCTTTTTTAAAAAAGTAATTATGATAAAAAATAATTGTCATCATTATTACTTTTACAGAACAATTTCTCATCTGAGAATGGAGTGTTACAAATTATACTACCACAGAATATGCTCTTTCTTATCAGTGTGCATCTTTTTTCTATCATCTCTAATAAGCAACAGGCTTTTTTGAACTCTGTTCTCTTGGATTGGGTAACACATTGTACCTCTTCTTTGTACTACAAGAACTGGCTGCCATCTGAAACCTAAGTCACTTTGAGAAGTATTTTTTTAGCCCACAGACTCAAAGAGAGATACTAACTGCTTTTTGTTGTGTGTGGCATCACGATTTACATATCATGAGTGTAGTAGTTGAGTGACTTACAGAAGAACTTAAATTTTAATCCTGAATCTGCCACTCACTTAAATTGTCCCTTAATCCTCTGAGGCTCGATACAGTGAGGGACTTTCTGAGAATTAAGAGAGAAAGTGTATAAAACGCCCTCACACGGTGCCCGGGAATAGTGCACACAAATGGTGGCAATGTTACCCCGTTAAGAAGCAAAGAGATGTTTGTATTTCACCAACACCACAGGCTTTTCTTTCTGTATACAATTTATGCTCTATAATACAGAGTGAGGTAATGTATGGGAATAAATTACTTTGCCAACAAAGGTCCGTCTAGTCAAGGCTATGGTTTTTCCTGTGGTCATGTATGGATGTGAGAGTTGGACTGTGAAGAAGGCTGAGTGCCAAAGAATTGATGCTTTTGAACTGTGGTGTTGGAGAAGACTCTTGAGAGTCCCTTGGACTGCAAGGAGATCCAACCAGTCCATTCTGAAGGAGATCAGCCCTGGGATTTCTTTGGAGGGAATGATGCTAAAGCTGAAACTTCAGTACTTTGGCCACCTCATGCAAAGAGTTGACTCATTGGAAAAGACTCTGATGCTGGGAGGGATTGGGGGCAGGAGGAGAAGGGGACAACAGAGGATGAGATGGCTGGCTGGCATCACTGACTCGATGGACCTGAGTCTGAGTGAACTCCGGGAGTTGGTGATGGACAGGGAGGCCTGGAGTGCTGCGATTCATGGGGTCGCAAAGAGTTGGACACGACTGAGCAACTGATACCTACAAAAGAACAATAGTTAAAAAAATTGATCCAAGACAGAAGTCATATCTTTGGATAGAATCATATAGAACTTAAATTGATACTCCTGATCTTGTATACATTTGAGACAAATCATACTGTAAGATGAGAATAAACTTTTTTTGGAAGAAAAATACTTGAGTCAGTATAACTCTTGATTTCTGACATAGAACACATAACATATGTGACTGCCATTAACTACGAGAGAAAAGGGTAGGGGGGGGAGGTTAGATGGGAGGGGTAGAGAAGAGAGAGGGAGGGAGAAAGGTGGAGAGAAATAGTAGGGGGAAAGTGGGAAAAGAAGGAAAGAGAAAGGATATGAAAAGAAAGAAAAAGAAAGTGGATCCAGGTGTGCGTGCATGCTCGGTCACGTCTGACTCTTTGTGACCCCTTGGACTGTAGCCCACCAGGATCTTCTGTCCATGGAATTTTCCAGGCAAGAATACTAGAGTGGGTTGCCATTTCCTACTCCAGGGGATCTTGTTGACACAGGGATCGAACCCCCATTTCCTGCATCTGCAGGCGGGTTCTTTACCACTGTGCCACCTGGGAAGCCAGTTTAATCCTTTCCAAAATACTCCTTTGTACCCCTATAATGACAACAATTGGGTTCCCCATTAAAGATAAAGGTCCTCAAATGGGAAACTAATCAATTTCTTCCTTTCCTGAGCCTCTTTACCATGGTGGGCCACATCTGACTCCCAGAAATCCATCTCCTGCAAACTTATAAATCTGGGTCCCAAATAAAGTTTGATTTTTGCTGAAGCCAATGATTTCTTTGACAATTATCCTAGAACTAATTAAAAGCAATAACTATGCCAACTTTATGAATAATTTTGAATAATGTGTATGCTTGTCATGTGTGTATACATATACATATATTTCTTTTTATCATAGTTCTTAAACTTGTGTATATATCCAGAAGTCATAGTTCTAGTGCTTTTGAAAATACACATTTAGCACTTCTGCCTTAATTATCTGCTTAACACTTAAATATAATAATCAAGTAAGTATGGCATCTCCATAACTTATAAAACTGTTGTTCCAAAGAATTTAGCTAGAACACTCTTTTCCTTTTTTCTTGTAATGGAGATACAGCCAGAGGCATTGATTTCAGGTAAATTCTAGTGCTGTTATATATAAAAGCATACTGTAAAAGCACAAGTATCCCACTGGCCTGGTCTGACAGGTCCATTTGATTGAAATAATTTTGGTGTCTTTTGAGGAAGCTGTCTCTGTTTATTCCTTGAGAAGCATGAACTCACTAATCTGAAACACTAAAAACCTGAATGTAAAGTCACCATGAAGGTAGGGCCTTACCTACAGGTAAATCATGGAAGGGAATGCACAATTCCTGGGAAGAGTACTTTTTGAATACACACACTGAAACAAGGATTTTAGGTGATCTAGAATTTTTTTTTAAATTTTATTTTATTTTTAAACTTTACATAATTGTATTAGTTTTGCCAAATACCAAAATGAATCCGCCACAGGTATACATGTGTCCAGACACAAAACCAGACCAAATCCTTCTTCTCTAATCTAAATATTGGATGCAATTTCATTCTTTTGATTTCAGTGTAATCCATGTTTTATCAAGAGCACAAGCAGACCTCAGCTCGAGAATGCCAAGTGCTGAAAAGCTCTTGCTTCCAGGGGTTGCAAAACATTTCATGCAATCAACATCTGTTTAGTAAATTTATTCTATACCTGAAAATGTGCATATATTTGCCATTATTTCCTCCTAAGAAATGTTAGAAATGGCAGTATAACATGTTCTCAAATAAGATGCTAAGATCATGGATTTCATGATCACTGCTCAAATAGGAGGGAGTGTTAATGGACAAGACTTCCCTGGTGGCTCAGTCAGTAAAAACTCTGCCTGCAGTGCAGGAGACACAGGTTCGATGCCTGGGAAGACACCCTCGAGAAGGGAATGACAACCCACTCTAGGATTCTTGCCTGGAGAATCCTATAGACAGAGGAGTTTGGCAGGCTCCACTCCATGGTGTCGCAAAGAGACAGACACAACTGAGTGACTAAGGACTTAGAGACATTGTGTTGATTTTATTTTATTTTTATTTATTTTTTAAAAATTTATTTATTTTAACTGGAGGCTAATTACTTTACAATATTGTATTGGTTTTGCCATACATATCTCTGTCTGATCACTTGGAGGTCTCTCCCTGTGTCTGATTCCTTGGAGGCCTCTAACAAGTTAGCAATCCTATAAGAGAACGTGAAAGAAAAAGCAATTCCAGTCAAACCATTTATGCCCATGTCTTTAAAATGCAAAACCAATGAATTTTTCAAGAGAGTAGTCTTTCAACTCCCCTGTATAAAAACTAAAAGTGCACACCACTATATTTAAAATAGATAATCAACAAGGACCTACTCTATAGCACAGGAGGCTCTGCTCAGTATTCTGTAATGACCTAAGTGGGAAAATAATTTGAAAAAGAATAAATTACATGTATGTGCATATCTGAATCACTTTACTGCACACCTGAAATTAACAAAACATTGTTGATTGACTATACTGTAATATAAAATAAAAGTTAACAAGTAAATACTAAAGACCATTTGGATGGTTACCTGGTGACCTCTGGAAAAGCATGAGTGTTGGTGGGAAGTAATTACAGGGTGGCCTGTCACTGCAGCGAGTGTAGACAGATAGTTAGGGACTAGAGAAGAAGTACACAATCATACAAGGGGACTCAGTGTGGAGTCAGAAGGGAATTCTGTAGTCTTAATATTGCCACCATACAGTTGTATGACTAACATCAACATATATTCTCTCTGGGCCCTAGTTTTCCTACAAGTGAAATGAAGAGGTTGAATTTAATGAGCCTTTACACCACTAAAATAGAGGGATTCTAACATTGTAGATATAACCTGTGTTAAAATTCTTTTATGGTGTTTGACTATGCCTTCCTTCCCTATGTTCCTCTCCCAAAGTGCTTATCAGGAGCCACCCAAGCCCAGCCAAAGGCATCTAATGATACAAGCAGATGTTAATTACATGTGGCAACTAAGCCATTTAATCACGAGAGATGCACTTAATTTTGGCACACCCTAATTATTAAATTGCCAAAAGTTAGTAATAAAAGCTTTGTACCTAACTTATATACTTCCTCAAGACACTACATTTTGGCTAATGCCAGTTTATGTTTGAAGGGAAGGAAAAAAAAAAAAAAAGAAAGTGCCCATAAGAGATGTGAATTTCCTCTGAGTTAATTTTCTGAGAAGAAACCGCAAACTGCAGTCTTTTGAACTCAGAGACTCCACCCTTCTTGTAAAACATGTACACCTAAGTACACTAGTAAAACCTGCCTTGCCCTCAGGCTAACCCGTTAAACTTTCCACTAGACACCAGCCTCTGGTGTCTGATGGATCATATTTCACAACCGAAAGCATTAATATTTTAATAATGTAATAATAAGGTAGCTGCTAATGTTGACCACTTAATCTCTATAACTTATTAACCTCTGAACACAGTAAAGTAGCAAAAATCTGACATATTTTTTTCAAGCAGCATATTTACTCTGGTTCAGCTGGGCTTGGATCTGGACTCTTTCCAAATATTGGTGAAAGGAACTCCTAATGCCTGCATTCTTCCTTCATGTGAAAGATCCAGTGATATCATCTGTTTATCTTTAAAAGCAAAAAATAAAAGGAAACTACAGAGAAAAGGTAGGTGTGCTGGTTGATGCAATCCTCTTACTTAGAAATTCAAGGAATTCCAAAGATACAACATTTATTTTAACCAGGAACCAGAATATAGCCTGATTGCAGGAGCAGATATGGGAAGATAGTGAAGGAAGACCCCAGAAGTAGATTACCTTCAAATAGTATAATCTTATACAGGCTAAAAAGTGACATGAAGAATTTTTACTTAGGCTCTAAAACTCCAGCATGAATTTTGGTTGCTACAATCACTCTAAGCCATGATATTTCATTGTAAAGCAGGACAAAGTATAAGGCCCTTCCCCTGAGGATACTGAAGACTTCAGTATTCAGTATCCTCAGGGGAATGGTGCCAGGACCCCTGTGAAAACCAAAATTCAAAAATGCTGAAGTCCCTTATCATAAAATGATACAGCATTTGCATATAATCTATGCACATCTTCCTGTATACTTTAAATCATCTCTAGATTACTTATGATAATCTACTATATATAATCCAGCTTCCCAGGTGGCACTAGTGGGAAAGAACCTGTCTGTCAGTGCAGGAGACACAAGAGACACAAGTTCAATCCCTGGGTCTGGAAGATTCCTCTGCAGTAGGAAATGGCAACCCACTCCAGTATTCTTGCCTGGGAAATCCCATGGACAGAGGAGCCTGGTGGCTATAGTTCATGGGGTCACATAAAATCAGCCAGGACTGAGTGGCTTACCATAGCCTATATATAATGTACCACTAAAATGTAAATTCTATGAAATTAGTTGTATAGAGAATATAAATGCTACATAAATAGCTCTCAGTTGCTGGAGTGAGACAAATTCAAGTTTTGTTTTTTGGAACTTTCTAGATTTTTTAAAAACTATTTTCAATCCTCTGCTGATTGAATCCATAGATATGGAATCCACACAAATATGGAGGGCTGATTGCAGGGTGTTTTTCTCTCTCTTTCTAGATTTATTCTTTCTTGTAAGCAGCATTAGTTGTAAAATAATATATCTGAAAAGCAAATTTTAAGAATGCATGGCTGCCTTAAGCTAATGTCTCAATAACAAGGTCATATTGCTGCAGTCTCTGCTTTTTTCCCTGACTCTAATTGGAGATAAAGACATTGTGTGCTGGGTATGCTTGTCAAGTTGTTTTCTTAAGTATTTTCCTTCTAGAAGTGTTACTGAGTACCACTCTGTCCACAGAATTAACTGGTCCCATGGAAGGGAATGCTGACATGTTCTAGATCTTACATCTAGGTATTGAATTTGTTGTCCTCTTCCAACTGTGGACCCAGAATTGTTGGAGACTGTCCTTTTGGGAATCCAGCTTTTATGGAATGCATAAAATGTGACTGACATTTTGACAGCTGCTTGGGGTCCATGCAGAAAAACAGAAACCATGCCAATTCAATATAGAGAAGTTATTAAATAAATATTAGAGGACAGAATAAAGCAAAGAGATGAGTCAAGCTGAGAGGGTAAGAGCAAGAAGCAGCTCCCAACATAGGATTGAGGGACAAAGAGAAGCCGTGGTTGTTAGAGCCTTGTAACTCCAGGTGAGGGAGACTCAGACCTCTGAAAAGGGCATTGGTCCTCTGGTGGAGCTTGGAGGGTCCTGTGGAGCTGGGAACCAGACCTCTGAGTGGGTGACCAGCAGATGGCTGCTGCTGCTCAGTCGTACTTTGCTCTCTGGAGGAACATGGAGGTGGGCTTCAGTGGGGGGCCTGGGATCAATTGCCTTTGCCAGGGTGATGTTAACAGAAACAGAAAACCAAATGAGGAAGAAGTAGGCTCCTTCTTTCTCCAGACTTCCAATTGCCCTCTAGAGCCAATATCTACAGAACTTAACAGGGAACAGCTGACAGAGGAGAAATGTGTCTTTCAGATTCTCGGGTAGAGCATTCCAAAGCAAAGTATAGAATGGTAGATTCAAAATTGAGACAAGGGGTGGTCCTAAGATGGCGGAGGAATAGGAAGGGGAGATCACTTTCTCCCCCACAAATTCATTGAAAGAACATTTGAACGCTGAGCAAATTCCACAGAACAACTTCTGAATGCTGGCAGAGAACATCAAGCACCCAGAAAGGCAGCCCATTGTCTTCAAAAGGAGATGGAGAAGTCTTGAGGCTACTGTAAGAATAGACTGAAAACCAAAGGCAGGAGGCTTAAGTCCAAATCCCGAGAACACCAGAGAACTCCTGACTCCAGGGAACATTAATCGATAGAAGCTCATCAAATGCCTCCATACCTATGCTGAAATCAAGCACCACCCAAGGGCCAACAAGTTCCAGAGCAAGACATACCATGCAAATTCTCCAGCAACACAGGAACATAGTCCCAAGCTTCAAAATACAGGCTGCCCAAAGTCACACCAAACTCATTGACATCTCAAAACTCACTACTGGACACTTCATAGCACTCTTGAGAAGAAATCCAGCTCCACCCACCAGAACACCAACACAAGCTTCCCTAACCAGGAAAGCTTGACAAGCCACCCATCCAACCCCACCCACAGCAAGGAACCTCCACAATAAAGAGGAACCACAAACTGCCAGAATACAGAAAGGCCACCCCAAACTCAGCAATATAAACAAGATTAAAAGGCAGAGAAATACTCAACTGGTAAAGGAACAGGACAAATGCCCACCAAACCAAACAAAAGAGGAAGACATAGGGAATCTACCTGATAAAGAATTCCAAATAATGATATTGAAAATGATCCAAAATCTTGAAAACAAAATGAAGTTACAGATAAATAGTCTGGAGACAAGGATTGAGAAGATGTGAGAAAAGTTTAACAAGGACCTAGAAGAAATAAAAAAAGAGTCAATATATAATGAATAATGCAATAACTGAGATCAAAAACACTCTGGAGGGAACCAACAGTAAAATAATGGAGGCAGAAGATAGGATAAGTGAGGTAGAAGATAGAATGGTAGAAATAAATGAAACAGAGAGGAAAAAAGAATTAAAAGAAATGAGGACAACCTCAGAGACCTCGGGGACAATGTTAAATGCCCCAACATTTGAATCATAGGAATCTCAGAAGAAGACCAAAAGAAAGACCATGAGAAACTACTTGAGGAGATAATAGTTGAAAACTTCCCTGAAATGGGGAAGGAAATAGTCACCCAAGTCCAAGAAACCCAGAGAGTCCCAAACAGGATAAACCCAAGGTGAAACACCCCAAGACACATATTAATCAAATTAACAAAGATCAAACACAAAGAACAAATATTAAAAGCAGCAAGGGAAAAACAACAAATAACACACAAGGGGATTCCTATAAGGATATTCCTATAAGGATAACAGCTGATCTTTCAATAGATCAACTCTTCAGGCCAGAAGGGAATGGCAGGACATACTTAAAGTGATGAAAGAAAATAAGCTACAGCCCAGATTACTGTACCCAGCAAGGATCTCATTCAAATATGAAGGAGAAATCAAAAGCTTTCCAGACAAGCAAAAGCTGAGAGAATTCAGCACCACCAAACCAGCTCTCCAACAAATGCTAAAAGATCTTTTCTAGACAAGAAACACAGAAAGGGTGTACAAACTCAAACCCAAAACAACAAAGTAAATGGCAACAAAATCATACTTATCAATAATTACCTTAAATGTAAATGGGTTGAATGCCCCAACCAAAAGACAAAGACTGGCTGAATGGATGTAAAAACAAGACCCCTATATATGTTGTCTACAAGAGACCCACCTCGAAACAAGGGACACATACAGACTGAAAGTGAAGGGCTGGAAAAAGATATTCCATGCAAATAGAGACCAAAAGAAAACAGAAGTAGCAATACTCAAGATAAAATAGACTTTAAAATAAAGGCTGTGAAAAGAGATAAAGAAGGACACTATATAATGATCAAAAGATCAATCCAAGAAGAAGATATAACAGTTATAAATATATATGCACCCAACATAGGAGCACCACAATATGTAAGACAAATGCTAACAAGTATGAAGGGGAAATTAACAATAACACAATAATAGTGGGAGACTTTAATACCCCCTAAACAGAAAATTAACAAGGAAACACAAACCTTAAATGATACAATAGACCAGTTAGATCTAATTGATATCTATAGAACATTTCACCTTTTTCTCAAGCGCAAACGGAATCTTCTCCAGGATAGATCACATCCTGAGCCATAAATCTAGCCTTGGTAAATTAAAAAAAAAAAATTGAATTCATTCCAAGCATCTTTTCTGACCACAATGCAGTAAGATTAGATGTCAATTATAGGAGAAAAACTATTAAAAATTCCAAAATATGGAGGCTGAACAAGATGGTGCTGAATAACCAACAAATCACAGAAGAAATAAAAAAGAGATCAAAATATGCATAGAAACAAATTAAAATGAAAACACAACAACCCAAAACCTGTGGGATACTGTAAAAGCAGTGCTAAGGGGAAGGTTCATAGCAATACAGGCTTACCTCAAGAAATGAGAAAAAGTCAAATAAACAACCTAACTGTACATCTAAAGCAACTAGAAAAGGAAGAAATGAAGAACCCCAGGGTTAGTAGAAGGAAAGAAATCTTAAAATTAGGGCAGAATTAAATGCAAAAGAAACAAAAGAGACCATACCAAAAATCAACAAAGCCAAAAGCTGGTTGTTGAACAGTTAAATAAAATTGACAAACCATTAGCCAGATTCATCAAGAAACAAAGGGAGAAGAATCAAATTAATAAAATTAGAAATGAAAATGGAGAGATCACAACAGACAACACAGAAATACAAAGGATCATAAGAGACTATTATCAGCAACTATATGCCAATAAAATGGACAACTTGGAAGAAATGGACAAATTTTTAGGAAAGTACAACTTTCCAAAACTGAACCAGGAAAAAATAAAAAATCTTAGTAGACCCATCACGGAAATTGAAACTGTAATCAGAAATCTTCCAGCAAACTTCCCAGGTCCAGATGGCTTCACAGCTGAATTCTACCAAAAATTTAGAGAACAGCTAAATTTTTGGTAGCTAGATAGTAAGACCTATCCTACGCAAACTCTTCCAGAAAATTGCAGAGGAAGGTAAACTTCCAAACTCATTCTATGAGGCCACCATCACCCTAATACCAAAACCTGACAAAGATGCCACAAAAAAAGAAAACTACAGGCCAGTATAACTGATGAACATAGATGAAAAACTCCTTAAAAAAATTCTAGCAAACAGAATCCAACAATATATTAAAAAGATCATACATCATAACCAAGTGGGCTTTATCCCAGGGATGCAAGGATTCTTTAATATCTGCAAATCAATTAACATAATACACCACATTAACAAGTTGAAAGATAAAAGTATGAATATCTCAATAGATGCAGAGAAAGCCTTTGACAAAATTCAACATCCATTTATGATAAAAATTCTCCAGAAAGCAGGAATAGAAGGAACATACCTCAACATTTTAAAAGCTATATATGACAAACCCACAGCAAACATTATCCTCAATGGTGAAAAATTGAAAGCATTTCCCCTAAAGTCAGAAACAAGACAAGGGTGCCCACTCTCACTACTACTATTCAACATAGTTTTGGAAGTTTTGGCCACAACAATCAGAGCAGAAAAAGAAATAAAAGGAATCCAGATTGGAAAAGAAGAATAAAACTCTCACTGTTTGTAGATGACATGATCCTCTACATAGAAAACCCTAAAGACTCCACCAGAAAATTACTAGAGCTAATCAATGAATATAGTAAAGTTGCAGGATATAAAATTAACACAGAGAAACCCCTTGCATTCCTATACACTAACAATGAGAAAACAGAAAGAGAAATTAAGGAAACAATTCCAGTCACCATTGCAATGAAAAGAAGAAAATACTTAGGAATATATCTACCTAAAGAAAGAAAAGACCTATATATAGAAAACTATAAAACACTGGTGAAAGAAATCAAAGAGGACACTAATAGATGGAGAAATATACCATGTTTGTGGATTGGAAAAATCAATATAGTGAAAATGAGTATACTACCCAAAGCAATCTATAGATTCAATGCAATCCCTATCAAGCTACCAATAGTATTTTTCAGAGAGGTAGAACAAATGATTTCACAATTTGTATGGAAATACAAAAAATAGCCAAAGCAATCTTGAGAAAGAAGAATGGAACTGGAGGAATCAACCTGCCTGACTTCAGGCTCTACTACAAGGCCACAGTCATCAAGACAGTATGGTACTGGCACAAAGACAGAAATATAGGTCAATGGAACAAAATAGAAAGCCCAGAGATAAATCCACACACCTCTGGACACCTTATCTTTGACAAAGGAGGCAAGAATATACAATGGGAAAAAGACAATCTCTTTAACAGGTGGTGCTGGGAAAATTGGTCAACCACTTGTAAAAGAATGAAACTGGAACACTTTCTAACACCATACACAAAAATAAACTCAAAATGGATTAAAGATATAAATGTAAGACCAGAAACTATAAAACTCCCAGAAGAAAATATAGGCAAAACACTCTCTGACATAAATCACAGCAGGATCCTCTATGACCCACCTCCCAGAGTATTGGAAATAAAAGCAAAAATAAACAAATGGGACCTAATTAAACTTAAAAGCTTTTGCACAACAAAGGAAACTATAACCAAGGTGAATAGACAGCCTTCAGAATGGGAGAAAATAATAGCAAATGAAGCAACTGACAAAGAATCAATCTCAAAAATATACAAGCAACTCCTGCAGCTCAATTCCAGAAAATAAATGACCCAATCAAAAAATGGGCCAAAGAACTAAATAGACATTTCTCCAAAGAAGACATACAGATGGCTAACAAACACATGAAAAGATGCTCAACATCACTCATTATCAGAGAAATGCAAATCAAAACCACAATGAGGTACCATTTCATGCCAGTCAGGATGGCTGCTGTCCAAAAGTCTACAAGCAATAAATGCTGGAGAGGGTGTGGAGAAAAGGGAACCCTCTTACACTGTTGGTGGGAATGCAAACTAGTATAGCCACTATGGAGAACAGTGTGGAGATTCCTTAAAAAACTGGAAATAGAACTGCCATACGACCCAGCAATCCCACTGCTGGGCATACACACTGAGGAAACCAGAATTGAAAGACACACGTGTACCCCAATGTTCATTGCAGCACTGTTTATGATAGCCAGGACATGGGAGCAACCTAGATGTCCATCAGCAGATGAATGGATAAGAAAGCTGTGGTACATATACACAATGGAATATTACTCAGCCATTAAAAAGAACACATTTGAATCAGTCCTAATGAGGTGGATGAAACTAGAGCCTATTATACAGAGTGAAGTAAGGCAGAAAGAAAAAACACCAATACAGTATACTAACATATATATATGGAATTTAGAAAGATGGTAACGATAACCCTATATACGAGACAGCAAAAGAGACACAGATCTATAGAACAGTCTTTTGGACTCTATGGGAGAGGGTGCGGGTGGGATGATGTGGGAGAATGGCATTGAAACATGTATATTATCATATGTGAAACGAATCACCAGTCCAGGTTGGATGCATGAGACAGGGTGTTCGGGGCTGGTGCACTGGGATGACCCAGAGTGGTGTGATGGGGAGGGAGGTGGGAGGGGGTTCAAGATTGGGAACACATGTACACCCGTGACAGATTCATGTCAATATATGGCAAAACCAACACAATATTGTAAAGTAATTAGCCTCTAATTAAAATAAATAAATTTATATTAAAATAAATAAAATTGAGACAAATGATACACACACACACACACACATATATAATGGAATATTACTCAGCCATAAAAAGGAACAAAATAGGGTCATTTTCAGAGATGTGGATGGACCTAGAGTCTGTCAAACGAGTGAAGCAAGTCAGAAGGAGAAAAACAAATATTGTGTGTTAATACATATCTATGGAATCTAGAAAAATGGTGAACATGAATCTATTTTCAGGGCAGGAATCGAGATGCAGACTTAGAGAGTGGACAGATGAACACAGGGGAAGGTAGGACGAATTGGCAGAGTAGCACTGACATATATACACTACCATGTGTCAGACAGATAGCTAGTGGGAAGCTGCTATAAAGCACAGGAAGCTCAGCTCAGTGCTCTGTGATGGCCTGGAGAGGCAGCGGGGCTGGGGGGTAGGAGGGAGGTCCAAGAGGGAGGGTATATATGTATACATATAGCTGATTCACTCATTGTACAGCAGGAACTAATACAACTTTATAAAGCAACTCTATTCCAATGAAAAAGTTGTGTGCCTTAAATATGCAAAGTGAGTGAGTAAAGTTGCTGAGTTGTGTCCGACTCTTTGCAACCCCATGGACTGTAGACCATCAGGCTCCTCCGTCCATGGGATTTTCCAGGCAAGAATACTGGAGTGGTTTGCCAGTTCCTTCTCTAGGGGATCTTCCCAACCCAGGGATCGAACCTAGGTCTCCCACATTGCAGGCAAATGCTTTAACCTCTGAGCCACTAGCCTTGCTTAAATATGTAAAATTTTTGTCAAGTATAGCTCAATAAAGCTATTTTTTTTTGGTTTTATCTGAAAAACAATAACTAAGATACAAGACCATAGTAACCATCACAGATTGACACTATGCTTGTCTGTGTGAACTCTGTGTCTATGCTGCATATTTGTCATTTTAGGTTTCATCAATAAGATCATAAGGAAATGTAATAGTGAATGTCTGATGGAAGATTTGGTTTCCTTTCTAAAGAACAAAACACTTTAGGTCTTTGATTTAACTCTGCTGCTAAGTCTCATGCTATGGATCACCACCATATGTCAGCAAGAATGTCTCGGGTGAGTTTCAGGATAGACGCGTGTGCATGCTAAGTCACTTTGGTCATGTCCGACTCTTTGCGACCATATGGACTGTAGCCTGCCAGGGTTGTCTATCCGTGGGGCTTTTCCAGGCAAGAGTACTAGACTGGATTGCCTTTTCCTACTCCAGGGAACATTCCCTACATAGGTATGAAAATCGGGTCTCTTACGTCTCCTGCATTGGCAGGTGGATTCTTTACCACAAGGGTCACCTGAGAGGCCCTTCAGGATAGACACATATTATTAAAAAAA
The DNA here is from genome assembly GCF_029407905.1 of Bubalus kerabau. Taxonomy (NCBI): domain Eukaryota; kingdom Metazoa; phylum Chordata; class Mammalia; order Artiodactyla; family Bovidae; genus Bubalus; species Bubalus kerabau. Next base: position 52,055,282 of record NC_073625.1, read on the forward strand.
AAAAAAAAAAAAGCCCTTTCTAATGACTCATAATACTAGTTTAAAGCAAGACTGATCTGTTTTTAAAAACAAGCAAATAAATCACAGGCAGCAATCAAATGATCTAAATTTAGTTATGAATGCAACTTCCATATTTTCTGAACCAGGTGGTGCTAGTGGTAAAGAATTCATATGTCAGTGCAGGAGATGTAAGAGACTTGGATTTAATCCCTACTGCTACCTTGGAGTAGGAAGTGGCAACCCACTCCAGTCTTCTTGCTGGGAAAATTCCATGGACAGAGGAGCCTGGGGGCTACAGTCCATAGGGTCACAAAAAGTAGGACACGACCGAGTGAATGAGCACATGTATGTATTTTGACAAAGCCTCAGATTTTTGCTGTCATGACAACTGATCTGAATATATTTATTTGGCTTTGTGTTAATCATTCAGTCATGTCCAATTCTTTGTGACCCCATGGACTGCAGCCTGCCAGGCTCCTCTGTCCATAAGGATTCTCCAGGCAAGAATACTGGAGTGGGCTGCCATGCCCTCCTCCAGGGGATCTTCCCAGCCCAGGGATCGAACCCATGTCTCCTGCATTGCGGGCAGATTCTTTATCATTTGAGCCAAGGGTATCTCTTGCTTGGCTTTATGGTGATTCAAAATATAGCAACCTTGTCCCTCAGCAACTTCTGAACCAACAGAAAAGTAGGAAAAAAGGATCAGCAAACAAGAGAAAACTACCACTTATACTATTTAAATAATTATCCTTGGAGAAGGGGGCTTCTATCTGAATGTAAGTGGCATTCCTGATATTCATTCCAGAAATAAGCAGTGGTTGAACTGGTGGTTTCATTACATTTAGGAGAGAAGCAAGGCAGAACAGAAGTCCCCTGATAGGAAGGAGAGAAGGTACTGAGAGCGGTATGCCCAATTCCTATTCAAACATACTAATCAGACCAGAAAATCTCCCTCTACCTACCTGATGAGCAAAGGAAGGCCAAGAGCATGACCCTAATGAAACCTCTGCAACATGAAAGTAAGCACCAGGAACTGAGTGTAAGTCATTACCCCAATAGACAGTCAATTCTATGGAGACACTGACCATATCTGAATGAGTTAGGGGCTTCATGACCATCAAATCTTTAGTGCCTAGGTCAGTGTTGAGCAATGAATGATACTAATACCTTAAAAAAACATCTGTTGAGTGGGTGAAAGGGATTAACTTTAGTGGAATGGAAATTAATAGTTCAAGTTCAAAACATGGTCTGATACTAACCAGCAGTGTTACTTTTGATAAGTCATTTGACATCTCTAGACTTCACTCATCTGTCCTATATAGTTATTAGCCTAACCCTGAATAAATTCTGAGATCCATTTCAGCTCCACAATTCTAGTGTGTGTGTGTGTGTGTGTGCGTGTGTGTGTGTGTGTGTTCAGTCGTGTCCAATTCTTTGTGACTCCAGGGACTGTAGCCTGCCAGGCTCCTCTATCCATGGGATTCTCCAGACAAGAATACTGGAGTGGGTTGCCATTTCCTACTCCAGGGGATCCTCCCAATCCTGGGGTCGAAACCACGTCTCCTGAATTTCCTGCATTGGCAGGCAGATTCTTTACCACTACTGCCACCTGGGAAGCCCAATTCTACGAGTCTTCTCTATTGTTACTTCTTTACATACATATGCTCAGTCATTCCAACTATTTGTGATACCATGGACTGTAGCCCATCAGGCTCCTCTATCCAGGGAATTTTCCAGGCAAGAATATTGGAGCAGGCTGCCATTTCCTACTCCAGGGGAATCTTCCCTACCCAGGGATTGAACCTGCGTTTCTATTGTTAATGCTGTGGATTATCTATGGCTGATTTTGTAATCATGGAATCTGTAGCAAAACAAATTTAAACATATTAGAGGGTAGCCAGAAACCTGTGAGTTTATTCTATGTACAGGGTTGCCCTTCATTCACCATTCTCTTAGTATTCTATTCTTTATGAAGACTGTACTAAATGTTAGAAAACAGTACTATTATCCTAGAATCTGCCTTCCAGGTGTCTTCTTTGTGCTTTAGGGAAATATTGGAAGCCCAGTGCGGTGTCTTGGTACAGCTATATGGTAATTAACATAGGATGCTATAAATGTGATTACCAAGGGAGGTTGTTATAGTAGGCAGTGTTGATTAGCAGAAATAGCATAAAAAAGAGAGCCAGAATATCTGAGCTCCCTCAAACCTTGTAACAAATTCTCAGTGGGAATTGATGGAAGTCATATAACCTCTCAGACACTCAGGCTTCTCGTTAATAAAAAGTAAGAGGCTAGAGTATATCTCTATATTCTCTTTCAAGTCCAACACTCAACAACTCAGACTAATGCTCTAAAGAATCTATATATATATACATATATAATTTATACATATATATATATATATATATACATACATATACATAGCTGGAGATTTGCTAGCTGAAACACAAATTTTAAATCTTGAGGGTTTTTTTTTTTCCCCCAAATCGGATAGACAAAAATAAAAGTCTAAAAGTACCACTTGTCATTAGGTTTTGCTGAGAGCTAAATTTATAGAGAGCCATTTTAAGGGCAACTTGACATTAGCTGTTAAAATTTAGAAAATGTAGACCCTTTGGATCAGTGCTTCCACATCTTGCTGTAGTTTGGAGTAGAAATTAAAGCACGGTCTCTTGGATTGCATTTCTTCCACCATATGGCTATGGATAATAATATGTTTACCTTTTAGTGGTCAATTCCTTTATCTATAAAACAGGGATTATAATCCCTATTCACTCCACAGAGTGGTTGAAAAGGCGTAATGAGTCAATACACATCTTAAAGTGCTTACAAATATTGCAGACATAAAATATCCACTTACGGTTGGCAATTATTGCTACTATTGTGGTTGTTATTATTACAACTGATGAATATGTGAACTTTTTTACAGAATATATTTTTAAGACTTTTCATTCAACAGCGCTTTTAAGACTAATGTCAGCTAATTTATCACTGATAGTGGAATTAAGACAGCAAGACGAGCGATGACAAATAACTAATACATGATGTGAACTCTCTCAAAGCCAATCAGTGGGATGTAACCGGGAAAAGTACAGCATGAGGAGGCCACTGAGAAAGTCATGTAGAAACTTGGAAAAACACCTGGGAAATGAGAAGATGGTTCTGTGTATGTGTAGGAAAATCACAAGTTAGAGCAGAATTTTTGGTGCCAAAATAGAGAGAGGGAAAGGTCAGGAGACATTGATTTATGTCTGCATTTTTCTTATTTCTAAGTGTCCTAAAAGGATCATCACCTGCCCCATGACAGAAAAGATCCAGCAACACTAGCCCAGTGCATCTCAGAAATCAGGATAGAAGGAAGACACAGCAAACTCAACTAGAGAGGGTTTTGCACAGACTGATGATAATAATATAATACGAACTAGAAAAATATATGTTGTCAACTCTCTGGTCCATATAAGAATAAAGAAATAAGCTAATTAGTTTATAATACAGCCATACTATATAATAACAGGCCTCTGTGATGAGAATGTGTGAGGACTGTGCATATTGTCGAGGAATGATCTTCAGGAGATATGGTTAATTTAAAAAAAAAGTTGTAGAAGAGAATAGAGGATACACATAATATGTGAAAAAAGAAAACATACAGAAGAAAATGTCAAGTATTCAAAAATTTTTAACTATTCATAATTATTTGAACATGCATAGGAAAAGTCCTGGAAAGATACACAGAAAATCAGAATAGTGTTTACCTCTGGTAAGTGATGGATTTGAAGAGAAGGAAGTGTAGTGAGAGATGGGAGGTTTGAGGTATTTATTTATCTGTCTTTACTAATATATGTCTGTGTCTTGAGTCTGCTCAGTTGCTCCATTGTATCTGACTTTTTGCGACCCCTTGGACTGTAGCCCACCAGCTCCTCTGTCCATGGACTGTTCCAGGCAAGAATACTGGAATGGGTTGACATTTTCTATCCCATGAGATCTTCCAGAGATTCAGATATCGAATCCACATCTCTTATGTCTCCTGTGTTGGCAGGTGGATTCTTTACCACTGCACCACCTAGGAAACCTATACGTGAATTTATTTCAATGCAAATGCCTTCCTTAATTATTTATATAATAAAAACATTTTAAGGAATAATTCTAAATAAAACTTCTGCCTGTCTATGAAATTGAGTTTAAGTGGACCTGTTAATTCTTCTTTTAGACATTTAGCTGATGAGGGAGTGGATTTCATTAAGAACTATCCTTGAGCCATGCAAGTTTCCACTGATTGTGTAAATAAGTCACATTCTGCCCAAGACCCTAGGGTTGTAATCTTTCAAATAAAAATATTGTCACCTAAATCTTCAAATTGTGAATAGAAATTCCAGTACCTTTATTATAAAGTATTAAATAAAGCCTTAAAGAAGTTGTGAATCATGTTAATCAGAGCTGAATCTATGTAGAAATGTCATGGCAATCTTTCTGAAGAAAAAACCATCATTTAAAATTTAATTCATGCACCCTCCCAACTTTCCCTCCCTCTGTCTTTATTAAGCACATAGAGTAAGCAGAGCAGATAGACTACCACATACCCTGTCCTAAAGGGGATAATGCCTTCATGGAGGTATCTGACCCAATATTTAACACTCAAAATACTTTCTATATTATGGCTAGCCTAGACCTTCACTGCCTGAACTCTCTGGGATCATTTAATGACTAATATAGCAGTCCTGAATATTCACTGGAAGAACTGATGCTGAAGCTGAAACTCCAATACTTTGGCCACCTGATGTGAAGAACTGACACATTGGAATAGACCCTGATGCTGGGAAAGATTGAAGGCAGGAGGAGAAGGGGACGATAGAGGATGAGATGGTTGGATGGCATCACTGACTCAGTGGACATGAGTTTGAGTAAACTCCAGGAGTTGGTGATGGACAGGGAGGCCTGGCGTGTGGCAGTCCATAGCCTCGTAAAGAGTTGGACATGACTGAGCGACTGAACTGACTGATAGCAAGTCCCTTATATACAAACAAGTTCTCTTCCAAGAGTATGTTCGTAAGTCCAATTTGTTCACAAGTCTAACAAAGTTAGCCTAGATACCCAACTAACACAATTGGCTATATAGTACTGTACTGTAATAGGTTTATAATACTTTTCACACAAATAATACATAAAAAAACCATCACAACGGATAAAGAAAACATTTTAATCTTACAGTACAGACCCTTGAAAATACCATAGTACAATACACAGCTGGTGCTTCTTAGCAGTACCAGCTACATCACCATTGCTTTTATACTTGCTTCAAGACATCCTGGGCTTGAAATAAAGATGCTATACTACTGGACTCTATACAGTACTATACAGTAAAGTACACAAAAGCACAACCACTTGTAAGGATGCATGCATGTGAGAACATACACTGGACATGTAAACTAATGTATGTGATTGAACGTTCACATCTTTGAAAATTCACAACCTGAAGGTTCGTATGCAGGGGACCTTCTATCATGTCTTTAGTCCTCTGCCTACGCTCAATGTCTAAGATAGAACATTCAAAGCAGAGCCAGGAGACACCTAACTTTACTTAAGCAGTTAAAGTATCTGGGACAACACTAATTTGCCAAGTTTAAAAGGCCTCAGTTACCTATTTCTAATGAGAAGGACAACTATAGCTACAAAGAGCTATTTATTTATTCTGTATGTTGATTTACTGATAGGAAACGTTGACATCCAGCTGGTCATAGTGGTTAGTAAGAAAACTATTATGGTCATTCTGTTAATTCAATATAGACAAAAAGTCAAACTTCTGTGGTTTGAAGACCTCCAAAATGCTAACCTTCCCTCAAATATTTTATCAGACATACATGCAGGCCGTTTTAAAATACACACACACACACACACACACAACCAGAGAGAAATGACTATTCCTGGGGTTTGAATATCTTTCAAAATATATCTGTTAAAGGTCTACCTTGGGCAGAGTCTATGGAGGTAAATGATTATTTGGATGGGATCTCGGCTTTCTAGGAGCAACCTGACCCAATTGATACACATATTTTATTCTTCTCTGCAAAGCAGAGAAAACTGCTTATTTTGGGTATGAAAATTTTTGACATCCTTGCATCCTTTGCCTTGCTTCATGGTCCTTTCTAAGAATCTTACTGAATGCACTATTATCATTGCTGCTGTTGTGCAGTTGCTAAGTCATGTTTGACTCTTTGTGACCTCATGGACTGCAGCAGGTCAGGCCTCCCTGTCCCTTACTATCTCCAAGAGTTTACCCAAGTTCATGTCCATTGAATTGGTGATGCTATCCAATCATCTCATCCTTTATTTCCCTCTTCTTCTTCCTTCAATCTTTGCAAGCATCAGGGTCTTTTCCAAAGTTAGTATCAGGTGGCCAAAGTATTGGAGCTTCAGGAACTTCAGCATCAGTCTTTCCAATGAGTATTCAGGGTTGATTTCATTTAGAATTGACTAGTTTGATCTCTTTAGTGCCCAGGGGACTCTCAAGAGTCTTCTTCAGCACCACAATTCAAAAGCATCATTTTTTATCACCTTCATGGGTCACTGCTTTGTCATGGCAAAAGGGCTTGCTTAACTCGATGAATCAAGATGGATGGGTCACTGTGGACAGTTCTGACAAACATGGCCCACTGGAGGAGCAAATGGAACACCACTCCAGTATTCTTGCTGTGGGCTTCCCACATAGCTCAGTTGTTGAAGAATCTGCCTGCAATGCAGGAGACCCCAGTTCAATTCCTGGGTTGGGAAATCCCCTGGAGAAGGGATAGGCTACCCTCTCCAGTATTCTTGGGCTTCTCTTGTGGCTCAGCTGGTAAAGAATCTGACTGCAAAGCGGGAGACCTGGGTTCAATCCCTGCATTGGTAATATCCCCTGGAGAAAGGAAAGGCTACCCACTCCAGTATTCTGGCTGGAGAATTCCATGGACTATAGAGTCCATGGGGTCACAGAGAGTCGGACACGATTGAGCGACTTTCATTTTCACATTCTTGCTGTGAGAACGCCATGAAACATTATAAAAAGGCAAAGAAAGAAAGAAAGAAAATGGAATACACTGTCTTTTCTCTAAATATCACCATTTAGAAAGTCCCTGAAAGTTTTTATAATGTGTCTAGAATTTGGACTAAAATAGAAAACAGATTATAACATCATGAAGACATACCTTTTATTGTCACATTTCTCCTCTCCATGTGTTCTTGGAGCTTTTTCAGCATGGTTTTTCCTTTCTACTTGTCCTCATTCTAAGTTATTTCAATGGCATCTTTTAAATACCATCTGTTAGACAGGTCTGTCCAAAGACAAAAAGAATAAATGCTTTCTCTATGTTCCCTTATCAAAAAGACAATGGGTGGTTATGGAGGTGCTGACATGAGAAATACCCAGGTCAAAATACTGGTCCTGTTACTGATGTGTTTCAGCATGTTCCCTAAACTCTCTAATCTTTAGGTGTTTTCTTGTGTTTTTGCTTTTGTTTAAAGTAAGACATGGTTAATAATACCGACCTTGAAGAGTTGTTTTAAGAGTTAATAATTGAATGTCCAAAGCAGCATAAGCATTTAAAAATCAGTACCTACTTTTGCCTGGGTTTTTATTTTACACCTTATATCATGATGCCTTTCTATTTAGCTCTTTGCAGGCACCTCTATTCCCATCACTACTAAAACAACCTTGAGATTAGGGATTATCTTTTTTTACTTGTTTAATTTTCATAGCAACCAATATCCATATTTCACACCTTCAAAAATACTTAATGAATTTTGACAGGTATCATCAAATTTAATCTTGAACTAGAAAGGCTAAGTAACAAATATAGAAGTAAGAACATTTCATTAAAGATTAAATTTTCCTTTTTTTTTAATTTGCACTATTTAAAAGTATTATAGATCGAAAAACATTATACAGCACATCAAAAGGTTTCATACGACATATAATTAAATCAGTATGGGCCATATATAAGTAGTCTAAGTCAGAATTAGAAAGATTAAGACACTTGTACAAATTATTTCATAAAAGAAAATGATACATGCTGTGGTAAAAGAACTTGCTGATTAAGTACTAGAGTGAAAAAGAGAAAAAGTTCATCCAAGTTAGAAAACTTAGGTAACTAAAATTAAAACAAACAAATAAATACTTAGTAAATATCTGCTTATGCCAATACTAGAACTACCATAAATTAATTCTGTATGCCAAGACATGTTTTATTTAATATAGAATTATTCTGTCATAAGCTGTGTCTGACTCTTTGCAATCCCATGAACTGCAGCACACCAGGCAACCCTCCGTTAATGAAGAGACTGAAAGTGATTGCTTAATACCATATTATTTTCAGTGTTTGTGTGATGAAGTTTTATAGGCCAGGGATAGAATAAAGCTTAAAGAAAAGGAACCTAAGAAGAATTGAGTGACCTTATTCTCTGGGTTGTTTAAGTTAGGCTGACCCAGGTCAGAGGAGTTCCCATAGCCTCTGGGCTTCAACCAGCAATCTAGGCCATAAGGATTCTAAATGTGGGCTTGGAGTTTAACTGATTTTATTATTATTTTTCATTTACGTTGCCTTCATATATACCTCAGACATACAGTACAGTTGAGGACTTGAGTGATTTAGGATAGGGGAGCTCTTTCCATTGGGTTCTACTGGAGATACAATTAATGTTTAGAGATGATCAGGGAAAGATACCAAAGCAATAGGAAGACCAGTATTCATTCACCCGTGACAGTTGCCATTGATAAGGAATATTGAAGAATGGAATAGCCTCAATTGCTTTAAAACGGTAATATTGTTTTCCCAAGTCTGCAGTATAGCCAAGAATATCAATGTTCCTTCCACCTCTTCTCTATGTCTTCCCTAAGCTTACTTTTGAATACTACCTATAAATCAAATAAATTACCCACATACTTTTATATCTCTTTCCACAAATCCTAGATCTACCTAAGCTCTTTATGTCAGAAATCTGCTATCAATTTCTATATTTGATTGTTTAACTCATGGTGAAAAAGCAATTTATGCTTGAGCAAGTATGATTCAATTACATGTTTGGACAGATTTCAGAATAATTTGCTTACTGCTCTGTCAAAAATCTGCTTTACTCAGATGACATGAACCTGGAAACACTTGCTTTCAGGCAAGCAAGATTCTTGGTTTTAAGAAGATGACTTTAAACCACTTATATATATTTCACATTTATTTGCAATCATTTGAATACTTAAAATTTTAAAAATGTTCCCCATTTTTGCTCCTATCCCAATAAAGTGGTAACATGTAATTCATTGTTCACACAGCTCTTTTTCCCAGCCCTGCACTCAAAGCTATTAATAAACCAATGAAGCAGAAACATTAGGCACAGCTCTCTGAATAATGTGTCAAGTTGTTGCTAAGTATTAGCTAATTAAGAAAGAACTTGAGCTTAGGAGGGAAAAAGACTAGGAAGCCAGTCAATGTACTACATATTGTTTTAGTATTTTGAGACATAAAATCTCCAATTATATCAGAGGACAGAGACATATTTTTCAATGTTAGCTTCTCAAGGCTAAATAAAACAAAATTATTTATGTCCTTGAAGTTGATGGACAGTTAATGCATAGTTCTACATAAAATGTCTGAAAGTTATATTTAAGATTTAAGACAACTTACAAGTAGATGCCACGTAAATATTATTGATACATATAAATCTTATGAAGATGACAACTACAGAAAATAAATGGAAACTTGCCAGTTTCCTATAAAAATTTATACCCTAGGTAAATATATGCCCTACCCTCCTTTCTCGGAGAAGGCAATGGCACCCCACTCCAGCACTCTTGCCTGGAAAATCCCATGGGCGGATAAGCCTGGTGGGCTGCAGTCCATGGGGTCGCTAAGAGTTAGACATGACTGAGCGACTTCACTTTCACTTTTCACTTTCATGCATTGGAGAAGGAAATGGCAACCCACTCCAGTGTTCTTGCCTGGAGAATTCCAGGGACGGGGGAGCCTGGTGGGCTGCCGTCTATGGGGTCGCACAGAGTCGGACACGACTGAAGTGACTTAGCAGCAACTTAGCAGCAACTTAGCAGCAACCCTCCTTTCTAGCATCTTTGATTGGTTTCTGTATTTATATGCATGTATAAGAGACATCTACAATTAACCAAGAAGAGGTCATCTGAAAATCAAAACTCCACCAAAAGATAGAAGGTAGGGAGGTGGGTGACTTTTATATATTTGACCAAATGTATGTTTCACAGAGTGATTCAAATCCGTGGTTGAATATTTTCTTTTTATGTCATAGAGAACACCCAACCACTGAATGACAGAGGGTAAAGGGTATAACTTTTAAGACCTTTTTTAAACTTAAGTTTGTATGACTAAATGAGCAAATAGGTACTTATGTCAACAACCTAAACAGTATGAGTTTGTGATTCAGTCTTTATACTTCTTTGTTCAAAGTCCATCTCTTAGACCTATTTTTTTGTTGTTGTTTTAACTATAGTTGATTTCCTATGTTTCAGGTGTGCAGCAGAGTGATTCAATAGATAGATACACAGATAGTTGGATACTCTTTTGTAGATTTTTCCCATTGTTGGTTATTATAAGATATGGACTATAATTCCATATGCTATACATTAGGACCTTGTTGCTTACTGGTTTATATATTTTGTATATAGTAGTATATATTGGGATTCCCTCATAGCTCAGTTGGTAACTATCTGCCTGCAATGCGGGAGACCTGGGTTCAATCCCTGGAGTGGGGAGATCCTCTGGAGAAGGAAATGGCCACCCACTCCATTATTCTTGCCTGGAGAATCCCATATGGACAGAGGATCTTGGTAGGCTGCAATCCATGGGGTTGCAAGAGTTGGTAATGATTTAGCAACTATATAAACTATATAAAACCATAACTATATAAAACCACCATATTAGACCTCTTCCTTGAGTAAGCCAGTTTATAGTATAGCTTTTTTCCTTCTTTCTTTCTTTCTTTCTTTTTATTCTCAGTTCCATCTAGTTAAGGTTATGGTTTTTCCAGTGGTCATGTATGGATGTGAGAGTTGGACTATAAAGAAAGCTGAGCACCGAAGAACTGATGCTTTTGACCTGTGGTGTTGGAGAAGACTCTTGAGAGTCCCTTGGACTGCAAGGAGATCCAACCAGTCCATCTTAAAGGAGATCAGTCCTGGGTGTTCATTGGAAGGACTGATGCTAAAGCTGAAACTCCGATACTTTGGCCACCTCATGTGAAGAGTTGACTCTTTGGAAAAGACTCTGATGCTGGGAGGGACTGGGGGCAGGAGGAGAAGGGGACGACAGAGGAGGAGATGGCTGGATGGCATCACTGACTCGATGGACATGGGTTTGAGTGGACTCCGGGAGTTGGTGATGGACAGGGAGGCCTGGTGTGCTGTGATTCATGGGGTCGCAAAGTGTTGGACACGACTGAGCGACTGCACTGAACTGAACTGATACCTCTCTCCTCTCTGCTTGAGCCTGACTCTTGGGATGGAATTATCTACTTATTATCACCTTGCTATGGGGCCTGTTTCTGTCACCTTATTTCTTTCCCCTCACTTTCACTTATATCTAAATTTAGAGCTCAATACTCTACAAGACACATTCTGTTTCAGTGTTCTTCGAGCTACAAGGTTCATTCCAGTGAAGAATTCTCTGATCTCATGCCTTCCACCAGCAGGAGTTATAAACTAATGCAAAGTTAAGATGCTGTTGCTACTCTGTCAGTAGTGAAGACAACACATAAAATCTGTATGAATGTGTTCTGAATTAATGTTGTACCCAATGAGATGTCCTAATCAGATTCTTACATAGGGTGGGGTTGGGAAAGGGTAGAGAGAGAGGAGAGAAATGAATCAATTTTTTATTCTCAGACACAGATGCTGTAATACACTTTAAGGGCAGTCTGTGTCTTTGTATTCTGTAAATCACCAGAATGGGAACTTTAGCTATACAAACACAAAACCAGTTTCTAATACTTTATTAGTAGTTCATAGTGAAAATATAAAGTTCTTTGCTTATTGAGAATATAAATTATTATGTTTAATCAAACAATATCTCTAGAGTTATGGTTTTATTTGGAAGTTTTTATTAGAATGAAGTTGCAGAGGAGAGAGTTTTTTTTTTTATGAGGTGTAGACACAGAACTCTGAATGATTTCTTCTAAATATGAAGAGAAACTTTTTTTAAAGCACACAAGAAGCTTCTTGTAAGAAATGAGAACCAGAAAACAAACAAAAAGACCTTAAAGGAATTACTTCATTATAACAAAATATAACTTTGTTTTATGCCTGGGAGCCCATAGCAAAAGATGCCCCAGTGTTGAAGGAAGGAACCTTAGCTACTGTTGAGTTTATGAGCACCAAATGATGTTTGGCATAGCCGTAAGATTTCTCAAAAGAGAAAACATCTCTACCAACAATGGAGAAAGTCTCTTCAAACAGATCCAAGAATACTGACTGTGGACCAGGGAGAGCTCAAACAGAAGTGAAACAATGTTTGCTGATACTCAGTACCTATTTTCCAGAAGGCAATGGCACCCCACTCCAGTCCTCTTGCCTGGAAAATCCCATGGACTAAGGAGCCTGGTAGGCTGCATTCCATGGGGTTGCGAAGAGTCGGACACGGCTGAGCGACTTCACTTTCACTTTTCACTTTCATGCATTGGAGAAGGAAATGGCAACCCACTCCAGTGTTCTTGCTTGGAGAATCCCAGGGACGAGGAGCCTGGTGGGCTGCCGTCTATGGGGTCGCACGGAGTCGGACACGACTGAAGCGACTTAGCAGCAGCAGCAGCAGTACTTATTTTAATGTGAAAAAAATGAACGTGTTAGTCGCTCAATCACGTCTGACTCTGCGACCCCATGGCCTACGGCCTGCCAGGATTCTCTGTTCGTGGGATCCTCCAGGCAAGAATACTGGAGTGGGTTGCCTTTCCCTTCTGCAGGGGATCTTCTCAACCCAGGGATCGAACATGGGTCTGCTACATTGAAGGCAAATTCTTTACTGCCTGAGCCACTTGCAAATACACTGAGACACTGCTTTGGTTGCTGCTGCTACTGCTAAGTCAGTCACTTCAGTCGTGTCCGACTCTGTGTGACCCCATAGACGGCAGCCCACCAGACTCCCCCGTCCCTGGGATTCTCCAGGCAAAACACTGGAGTGTGTTGCCATTTCCTTCTCCAATGCATGAAAGTGAAAAGTGAAAGTGAAGTTGCTCGATCGTTGTCCGACCCTCAGCGACCCCATGGACTGCAGCCTTCCAGGCTCCTGCATCCATGGGATTCTCCAGGCAAGAGTACTGGAGTGGGGTGCCATTGCCTTCTCCAACTGCTTTGGTATAACTTAGAAATAAGAGTGTATATGTGTAACAGATTCACTTTTCTGTACAGCAGAAACTAACACAACATTATAAATCACCTATACTACAATAAGGGCTTCCCAGGTGGCTCAGGGGGTAAAGAATCTGCCTACAATTCTGGACACTCAGGCAGATGCGAATTCGATCCCCAGGTCAGGAGGATCCCCTGGTGGAGGACAGGGCAACCCACTCTAGTATTCTTGTCTGGAGAATCCCATGGACAGAGGAGCCCAATAGGCTACAGTCCATGCGGTTGCAAAGAGTCAGACAAGACTGAAATGACTGAGCGCACACACAAACATTCTCCAATAAAAATTAAAAATAGTAAATAGCCATATGTGAAAAAATAATACCTAGGGGATGATTTTCTACTATGTAGGAGAGAGTTCTGGAGCAAATAATTGCACCCAAAGGAGACAATGAAAGAAAGATCTCCCTTCTTATGCAGTATGGTTATAATTGTATGTAGGCATTTTGTGTATAGAACTTACATTTTTATTAGTATTCTTCAATATATATTTCCTCATTTTCACTTGAAAAGATTTTATTCCTTTTAAATTGAAAATTGGTAATAAAAATAAGGATAATAAAAATGCATGAAAGACTGTGTAGTCCATAGGGTCGCAAAGACTAGTCTGGACAGGACTAAGCGACTTTCACTTTCAGCTTCACTATCAGTCCTTCCAATGAATATTCAGCATTGAGTTTCTTTAGAACTGACTGGTTGGATCTCTCTGCTGTTCAAGGGACTTTTAAAAGTCTTCTCCAGCACCACAGTTCAAAAGCATCAATTCTTCAGTGCTCAGCCTTTTTTTATGTTCCAGCTCTCATATCTGTACATGACTACTGGAAAAACCATAGCTTTGACTATACGGACCTTTGTTGGCAAAGTGATGTCTTTGTTTTTTAATATGCTGTCTAGGTTTGTCATAGCTTTCTTCCAAGGAACAAAAGTCTTTCAATTCAGTTGCTGCAGTTACCACCCACAGTGATTTTGGAGACCAGGAAAATAAAGTCTGCCACTGTTTTCACTTTTCCCCCATTTATTAGCCATGAAGTGATAGGACTGGATGCCATGATCTTACTTTTTTGAATGTTGAGTTTTAAGCCAGCTTTTCCGCTCTCCTCTATCACCCCCATCAAGAAGCTCTTTAGTTCCTCTTCACTTTCTGCCATTAGAATGATATCACCTGTGTATCTGAGGTTGTTAATATTTCTCCCAGCAATCTTGATTCCAACCAGCCTGTCATTTCACACAATGTACTCTGCATAGAAGTTGAATAAGGAAGGTGACAATATACAGCTTTGAATATAAAATGCATTCCTTTCCCAATTTTGAACCAGTCTGTTTTTCCATGTCCAGTTCTAAATGTTGCTTCTTGACCTGAGTTATAGGTCTCTTAGGAGGCAGGTAAGGTGATCTGGTATTCCCAGCTCTTTAAGAATTTTCCAGTTTCTTGTGATCCACATGATCAAAGGCTTTATTGGGAACACTGAAGTAACTTTTTGCCCAAACTTTTTAAAATTCCATATCACTTAGGAGTTTGTGATTCAGGAAAAAAAAGAAAAAAATTCGATCTTAGAATTTGGTGCCCAATCTGTTTGGCATGTTTGTCTGCGTGTGTATGTCCTTTTTTTAATTGCAGTAAAAGTCACATAATATGAAACATACTATTTAACCATATTTAACTGTACAGTTCAGTGGCACTAAGTGCATTCACATTGTTGTGCAACTCTCACCGTCATCTACCTCCTGAATTTTTCACCTTCCTAAACTGAAATTTTGTCCCTGAAATTTTGAAATCAAACACTAACCCCCCAAAGTCTGTCCTTTCCCCAAATATACTGGTTACTAAACCTGCCCTAGCCGAGTGTCTTGATCCCAGAGCTGTTTGAGCAGGTAATCAGAGTAACCGAGCCAGAATTAAAAGTTGAAATATAAAGCAGAGAGAGTAAAGAGAGGTTAAAATATCATGGTGACCTACTGAGAAATTGCATTATACTTTGCTTTTGTGATCAGAGTCTCCCTAGAAAGAAATGAAAAATATGTTTTCACCTTCCCTAGGAAGGTAGCCAAGCCTTTGCTTTTCGAAAGGCACATAAATTTTACCACCAGGGGGCAGTTATTAGCCTTCTGGGTTTGAGCTGGACAGCCCTGGAAACAGCTCATCAGTCGGCGTTTTTGTTTCCAAAAGTGAGATCCAGGATCCTGAGAGTAGAAAAAAATCTGTTGCTTGATCAAGGCCAGTGTGAAGCTTCATAGTGGGGTTGAGAGAGGTGATAATTAAAAAGGACTTTCTGCCCTGTTGTGACTACCTAGAGATTAAAAGGCTTCCCTGATACCTCAGTTGGTAAAGAATCTGCCTGCAACTCAGGAGACCCTGGTTTCATTCCTGGGTCAGGAAGATTCCCTGGAGAAAGGATATGCTGCTTACTCCAGTATGCTTGCCCAGAGAATCCCTATGGACAGAGGAGCCTGGCGGGCTACAGTCCATGGGGTCACAAAGAGTCAGACACAACTTAGCGACTAAGCACAGCACAGCCCAGAGATTTAAATGGGCACCATTTTCAGATGATCAGAATGTGGAGATATAGATCTGGTTTTGAGCCGTTGCAGGGGGACCTACTAGGGAAATATTGATGAGGCCTAAATAGTTGTATTAGAGGTACTACTAATTTCATGCACTAAACTCACTTTCAGAATAAAAGTGAAAAAAATAACTCACTGAAGGTAAATTTTAATCATATTTTCAACAATAAGGGAAATAGAATACAATTAAATTACAACATACATGTATTTAATTTGCACAGATTCAACACTCAGACTTCAGCAAAATAATTATAAAAATTAAAGAAAAAGATCCATTTTTGAATGTTCTACTAGGTAATGTGATTACCATATACATTACATATTTATAAATACATATCACTGTCCAAGTGGTAAACACACAAATGAATGCCTATTAGATGTTTACTTATACATAAAGCTTGTCACATAATGATGCTACTATAGCTATTAGCTATTGCTATTCTTAATTATAATAATAAATTTATGAAGGATTTAAGAGAGCTTTAACAGTAGATCCATATGTTATGAAATTAAATCCTATCTTCTTCAGTAGAAAAACACAATTGTAACAGAGTTTCTGCTGCAGGGAATTCACAGACTTTTTGGAAATGTTGCTGTTCAGTCACTAAGTCATGTCTGAATTTTTGTGACCACATGGACTGCCCCATGCCAGGCTTCCCTGTCCTTCACTATCTCCCAGAGCCTGCTCAAACTAATGTCCATTGAGTCAGTGATACCATCCAACCGCCTCATTCTGGGTAGCCCTCTTCTCTTCCTGCTGTCTGTCTTTCCCAGCATCAGAGTCTTTTCCAATAATTCAGCTCTTTGCATCAGGTG
The DNA here is from genome assembly GCF_029407905.1 of Bubalus kerabau. NCBI lineage: Eukaryota > Metazoa > Chordata > Mammalia > Artiodactyla > Bovidae > Bubalus > Bubalus kerabau. Next base: position 52,072,047 of record NC_073625.1, read on the forward strand.
TCCAAAGTATTTGAGCTTCAGTTTCAGCATCAGTCCTTCCAATGAATACTCAGGGTTAATTTTCTTTAGCATTGACTGGTTTGATCTTGCTGTCCAAGAAACTCTCAAGAGTCTTCTCCAGCACCACAGTTCAAAAGCAACAAATTTTTGCTGTTCAACCTTCTTTATGGTCCAACTCTCACATCTGTATATCAGTACTGAAAAAACCGTAGCTTTGATTATATGAATCTTTGTGGGCAATGTGATGTCTCTGATTTTTGGAAGTACAAATATATTAACCAGTATTACAGTATGGTGAATGAAGGTAATTAAAGAAATGAGAGTGAAAAGAAAGAAAGGAAAGATGTAAGCAAGGAAAAATGGGATTGGGGGCAGAGAGAGAGAAGCAAGAAGAAAGAAAGGAAGAGGAGGAGGAAGGGAGTTGCTAGAGGGGGAAAGAGGAAAGGAGAGAGAGGGAAAGAGGGGAAAAGGAAGAAATTCCTGTGAGTCAGGAGAAGGCAAAACAGGGAGGATAAGAAAAGCTTTCAGAAAGTATGGTTGGGAAATTATAGTTCAAACAGAGAAGGGAAGACAAGGCTTCCCATGCCATAGGGGAGGACCAGAAAGAACACGACATTTTTATAAAGCTCTCATTTTTTCTTGGTGGCTGCAACTTGTATGGTGGGTATACAGATTGGGTGATGGGTCTGACCAGCCATGTTAAAGAGTTAGGTTCTGTCTGATAGATGATGTGAAACTTAAAAATATTCTTAAGCTGAAAAATGACATAGTCAAAAACTTTTGGAAAGATGATTCTGGTAACAGGCACAAAAATAGAAAGGAGTAGAGAAGGACAAGTCAATGGTAGGCAAATCAGCTAATAGGGAAGTGCAATAAACCATTTGCTGCACATAAATTCTGGTGTTATAAATGGAGAGCGACACAAATCAAAGCAGCCTAGGAATTGGGTTGATGGTAAAGCAAAGGAAGAAAGAAGACTCTGAAATATGAATCTTGGATGACTTAATGGTCCACGCTATATGAAAGAAGAAATACAGGAAAACAGACTTTGAAAAGAGCTTGGGTTGAACTTTGGGAACTTAACATCTTCTATACTTCTTGGAGGGCATCCTAATTACTAACACATGCTTGTTCAACCCACCAGAACATGAACTGCTTGTGTCAAGGCCCTGGTTTAATCATATTACAGGCCCATTTGGGTCAATAAATTTTCTAGATAAAGTTTTAAATTATGCATGGTTTTATTTAATCCCCTTTATCTTCAAAACTAAATCATCTCTATAAAAGATTATAGTATTTTATGGTATTAAAAAAAACTGATCAAGTTTTAGAAGCATGGTTAATTTGCTATTTTCAGCAAAGAGAAAACCCTATAAATCCTGCTCAGAACTAAGTGCCTTCATTAGGCCTGCATTTAGCTACAGATAGCCGAAAAATGATGTCACATTGAACCAATAGTGCCTCACATATCAAGGATGTAGGAGAGTTAGGCAAGCCAGAGTTGGTGCAACTGCCTCAAGATGCCCTTAAAACTCAAGTTCTTCCAGCTTTCTGCTCCACCAACTGCAATGTGTGGCTTTCCTAGCCCTCTAGGAAAAGTGATTGTCTATTTCCAGGTACCAGATCTGTACAGGATGAAGCAGAAAAGGAGGAGGTTCAACAGCTGAAGAGAGATGCAAGCTAAGTGTCGTCCCTTTTAAATTATGGTTCCATGTTCCCTGTCCCTTGACTTCTGTTTATATGTTGTTGGCCAGAACTTGGTGACATTTCTACTCATATTGCAAGGGAGTATGGGGAGATAACTACAACTAAGCATATTGTTTCCCAGAATAAAATAGGATTTGTGTCAGTTTAGAAGTTGGCATGCTTCCAACCTTGACATACACCTTGAAAATTGGCATTGAGTGAACAACTAGAAATATTTTTACTTCTCTATTTTTCTCAACAGATAGTTAAATAGATATAGCTATATTATGGCAGATATCTATCTATATATGCAGAGATGTATATTGATAGATACATACACAAACACACAGATATATTTGTACATGCATATGCATATATTTTATTTTAAATAATTTAAGTACATTTTTTACAAAAATATAAAAATAAAAATGTATTTAGTGAACTGCCTTGAAGTAATTGGAGGAAAAAAAACAAAACATCCATACTAGATGCCGTTCTCTAAAACAGACTATAGTGAAGGGTTTTAACATTCTCTAAAACAGACCACAGATGGTCTTAAAACTTAATTTTTTAACAATATAATCATGGTAAACCAAAGTAAAATGTAATGGAGTAAGTTTTGAAAGAATAGAAGAAATCATTCAAGAAAAACTCATAGATTTGAAGTAGGCAATTTTATATTTACATGTGATTAAAATAAATATTATTAAAATAAAAGGAAAATGTTTAAATCTGGAATGCTTATATTCAATATTCTGAAGGCATAAAGGTTAATATCTTCACTATATGAAAAGCTTACTCAAATGTATAAGGAAAACAGATTTCAACAGATGAATAGATAAATCATATGAGTAAAAAATTTGCTCAAGGAGGAAAGGATAAAAACTTGAGAAGATTTTTTCCTGCCCTGGATTTCAAATAAATGAAAATTAAAACATTGTGAAATGTCAATCATACCTAGTAGAGAAACAAGGACATTTAAAAGGGAGTGATAAGATTTCAGATTTCTCTTTAGAGCATATGCATTGCTAATATAAATCAACACATAGACTTTGGATGTATGGTGAAGAGAAATTGTTAGAAATCTACATGCTTGTGTTACTCAGAGCATTTCTAGGAAAAGCAGCCTTCAGCAACTCTCCCTGTATGATTTGTCATGATTCATGAGCATTGAGTAAAACCACACCTAATTCTTTGCCCACAATCAAAGGTAACAGTATTCAGTGCAAGAATCAAAGGTAAGTAATATATACTCTGAAAGATGCCAACAGACTCTTAACACCTTAACTGGGAAAAATCGGGACAAAACTTTTCCCAGTGCAGTGCTCCATTTTAGAAAGCATGTGCTGTATGCTCAGTCACTCAGTTGTGTCTGATGTTTTGTGAACCCACAAACTGTAGCCCGCCAGCCTTCTCCATTCATGAGGTTTTCCAGGCAAGAATACTGGAATGGGTTGCCATTTCCTTCTCTAAGGGATCATCCTGACCCAAAGATCAAACCTGTGTCTCTTACATTGGCATACAGATTCTTTATCACTGAACCACCTAGGAAGCCCCATTAGAAAGTGATATCTGACTAAATCAGATCTCTTTTACTGAGAAGTATGAATGCTAGTGTGATGTTTAATTTTATGTGTCAACTTGGCTAGGCCATGGTATCAATTATCTGCTCAAACATCAGTCTAAATGTCCCTGTGAATATACTTTTTAGATGAGATCAACATGTTAATCAGTAGACTTTGTATAGGCAGGTTACTCTCCTTAATGTGGATGAGCTTCACCCAATCAGTTGAAAGCCTTAAGAGAAGAAGGACCTAGTCACCATGAGGAAGAAGGAATTTTTCATCCAGACTTTTCAGACTTGACCTGCGACATCAACCCTTCCAGGGTCTCCAGTGTGCCAGCCTGTTCTGTAGATTTTGGATTTGCCAATCTCCAAAATTATGTAAGCCACCAATTCTTCAAAAGAAATCTCTCTATATGTGTGTGTGTGTATATGTGTGTATATATATATATATATAGTTGTTGTTGTTGTTGTTGCTGTTCAGGTGCCAAGTCATGTCTGACTCTTTGCAACCCCATGGACTGCAGCATGCCAGGCTTCCCTGTCCCTCACTGTCTCCCAGAGTGTGCCCAAGTTCATGTCTATTGAGTCGGTGACACCATCCAACCACCTCATCCTTTGTCACCCTCTTCTCCTTCTGCCTTCAATCATTCCCAGCATCAGAGACTTTTCCAATGAGTCAGATCTTCATATCAGGTGGCCAAAGTATTGGAGTTTCAGCTTCAACATTAATGAATATTCAGGACTGATTTCCTTTAGGATTTACTGGTTTGATCTTCTTGCTGTCCAAGGGACTCTCAAGAGTCTTCTCCAGCACCACAGTTCAAAAGCATCAATTCTTTGGCACTCTGCCTTCTTTATGGCCCAACTCTCACAACTGTACATGACTACTGGGAATACAAGTATATATAGGTTCCATCTATTCTATCTACTACTGATTATTTCACTGGAGAACCTTGACAAATGCAGCTAATAGGTGCAGCTTGAGAGCAGGTCCACTAAACCTACACCTTTTCTGTCTGTATTTCAATAAGAAAATAACCTTGGAAGCACAGTGCTGCTGGAGTAATTATAGATGAGACAGAGATCATTTGTTCTTCCAGTTCGACTCTGTTCTTACTGCTAAGACAGAAATCCTTGCAGTGATTCATCTGTTAGATCAAATAACTCCATACCTGGAAATCGTGACTAGATAACAGCAGGGTTCATTAACCATGTATCCCATACCAGAAAATCCAGCTTGAAAGAAATAATTAAGCATCTCATCATTTCACATTTCATCGCCATCTGTTTGTTGACAAGCTATACAGAACACTTGGAAACCCACTGGTACCACACCAAAGTTAACCAGTAACTTCCTCGTTTCAGAGACAAATGAGATTTCAGACTCCGGTCTAAGTTGCTTAAACCTCTGACTTCAAAGTACAGAGTCTCCATCAACCATACCTAGACACCATATTGCTGTGGCAATTGACTACTTCATAAATTTGTATGGATACTTTCTACTTTTGTATGTGCTTTGCACATGTGTCAACCACAATGTGACTTTTTCCTATAGGTTTTTACAGATATTGTTAGATTCCAGAAATGAGTGGCTTCTAATGAATGGTCTGTTTTCTCTGCGGTTACTTTCTCCACTCATAAACCCTCTCATACCTCTTCTGTCACCTCTCCATTGTGAGTATTTCCCAACTGTGTCTCATTGGACTATTGCCGTTTAACCGTTTCACCATGTTTTGCCTATTCATATGTGGGTTCCAAGACGTCAGAGGCCCTGTATGATCACTGAAACGTGTATTTGCCGAAGATGATTTAGCAGACCAAGTTGGCACAGGAAGTACACTGTTTAATCATATGGTTGTTTTCTGAAGATATGTTAAAATAAACCTTTTCAGCGCTAAGTAAGTCACTTGCCAGTAACTGCTTTCAAATGCAGTAAATATATTTTAGGATAGCCTTGAATCATATTCCAATATAAAGAAAGTTTCTCTATTCTGAAAGCATTGCTTGAAGGTGAATGATCCAGTACACAATTCTAAAGATATAGTTATTTTTAAAACTGTTATATGTCCTATAATTAGAAAATAAAAATCAGGAACATTTAGTTTAAAAAGTATATAATGTCATTTGCTACATACATCTCTAAAAGCACCTGTCATTTTTCCATTGCCTCTTTGTAACAGCCTAGAGTTGGTTCTTAAAAAAATGGACTTCTTAAAGTTGTTTCTGACTTCATGTTTTGTATTTGTTCAGGGAATCCATACTGAAAGATTCAGTGAGGGCTATTTTCCTGAGCAACTTCTATACATTAAAACTTTTACTTGGTGCATTGAGTATAAAAGATCTTGCATCAGATGGGACACTATTAAAAAGTAAATTGAAGTGAATTCTCATTTCTCCATAGAGTCATGAGGAAGCCAACACCTAGAGTTTCATTATGTCTAACTGACTCATTTTAGCTATTAGTTTTCAACTTCCTTCTACTAAACCTCTGGCCAGGGCTGCCTAATTAACCAATTTGACTTTTCCCCCTTTCCTTTCCCGAGCCCTCTCGCTGGGGCTAATGAGTAGCCACATGCCTAATAGGTAGGCAGCAGGAGGGAGGAAATGGGTAATCAGCCTCATGAAGAGCAGATCTTGTCTCTCCATCTCTCTTTCATAGTCTGGTCAAATGGAATAAACGACTTCAAGTTGCAAAATTTAGCAATTAATTCAGCATTTGCAGAAAGTTGCTACATTTTCAGAGTTTTTAGCTTTGGAAAACTTCTCAGTATGTGCTGTTCCTTTTTCATTTACCATGTTTTTCTCTTTGAGCCTGGAAAATGCCTCTTTATCACCACAGTCCCATCGAAGGCATTAGCTGAGTGTCTCCCAGACACACCAGCATAGAGTTGTTGGTGTTCCATGTGCAGATTTCCATTTCATGAAAGTGTAATGACTCCCCACCTCATGGAAGGCATTACAGCACTCACCACATTGTGGCTTTAATTTCTTTTTAGTAAAAGTCTAGTAAAGCACTATCCCAAAAGAGACAAGCAAAAAATCTTACGATTGCAGATGGATGAATCTTCCAAAAGTGAACACACTTGTGTAAGCAGCACTTGTATCAACAAAGGAGACATTGTTAGCAACCCAGAAATTCCCCTAGTCACTAACCAACTCCCTTTCTCAAAGGCAACACAGCCTTGACTTTTTCCATTAATTACTTTCACCTATTTTTGAGCTTTGTATAAAGTATGTGTTGTTCAATATCTATATATTTTTTTTTTGCTCAAAATGCTATTTGTAACCTTCATGAGTATGGCATGATTTTTTTTTTCATTGCTGAATAGTATACCATTTATTGTGCAATGATTTTATTTGTGTTTCTAGTAGTTGGGCATTTCAGTTCAGTTCAGTCGCTCAGTCGTGTTCGACTCTTTGCGACCCCATGAATCGCAGCACACCAGGCCTTCCTGTCCATCACCAACTCCCGAAGTTCACACAGACTCACATCCATTGAGTCAGTGATGCCATCCAGCCATCTCATCCTCTGTCGTCCCCTTCTCCTCCTGCCCCCAATCCCTCTCAGCATCAGAGTCTTTTCCAATGAGTCAACTCTTCACATGAGGTGGACAAAGTACTGGAGTTTCAGCTTCAGCATCATTCCCTCCAAAGAAATCCCAGGGCTGATCTCCTTCAGAATGGACTGGTTGGATCTCCTTGCCGTCCAAGGGACTCTCAAGAGTTTTCTCCAACACCACAGTTCAAAAGCATCAATTCTTCAGTGCTCAGCGTCTTCACAGTCCAATTCTCACATTCATACATGACCACAGGAAAAACCATAGCCTTGACTAGACGGACCTTTGTTGGCAAAGTAATGTCTCTGCTTTTCAATATGCTGTCTAGGTTGGTCATAACTTTCCTTCCAAGGAGTAAGTTAGTTCCTCTTCACTTTCTGCCATAAGGGTGGTATCATCTGCATATCTGAGGTTATTGATATTTCTCCCGGCAATCTTGATTCCAGCTTGTGTTTCTTCCAGCCCAGCATTTCTCATGATGTACTCTGCATATAAGTTAAATAAGCAGGGTGACAATATACAGCCTTGACGTACTCCTTTTCCTATTTGGAACCAATCTATTGTTCCATGTCCAGTTCTAACTGTTGCTTCCTGACCTGCATACAGATTTCTCAAGAGGCAGGTCAGGTACTCTGGTATTCCCATCTCTTTCAGAATTTCCCACAGTTTATTGTGATCCACACAGTCAAAGGCTTTGGCATAGTCAATAAAGCAGAAATAGATGTTTTTCTGGAACTCTCTTGCTTTTTCCATGATCCAGCAGATGTTGGCAAGTTGGGCATTTAGATTGTTTTAATTTTTTTGACTGTGGCAAATAATGCTGTTATGAACATCAGTGTACAAATCGTTAGGTACATATATGTCTACATGTCTGCATGGTATACTCTTAGGAGTAGAATTTCTGAGGAGTCATGCATACTGTAGTAGAAACTGCCTTATGCTTTTGCAGAATGTTAATTTATACTTGCCAGACAGTATATGAAAGTTCTACTTCTCCACATTACATGCTCAGCAATACTCGATTTTCTCCTTTTAATTTTAGCCATCCTTCTGTTTGTGCATGAGGTGGTATATGCATGTAGTTTTCACTTTTCATTTCTGTGCACACTAACAAGGTTGAGTAGCTTTTTCTTTATGTATATTAGCCATTTGGTAAAGCCTTTGTTTGTTTGTATACAAATGAATGCTGACAGGACTGGCATGCTATTAGTCTGCTGAGAACATCGTGGGCTGCTTCCTTTTTTCTGCATGTGGATAATTCAGGGGGTTATATTTTTAATGTTAAACAATATTTATCTTTCTAGAATATGCACATTTTTCTATGATGTATTATCCATTTAAAGCATTGCAATATTTAATCTGTTAACATTTGTTTTAACATGTTTGCACCTAAATTCATATGAGAGAATGGCTACTGCACTTCTGCAATATGATGGTCCAGCTTTCATAGTACTATCTGGATTACCTGTAAATGTTTCTATTGTTTCTCTATCTCTCTATTTTTTTGTTATATCCCTTGAACATGTGCTACTTGCGATTGAATATAAGACTTTGCAGAGGCCTTGTGTTGATGCTATTTTCTCTAGATGACTCCTTTTAGTTTCTGATGGGCAGGTAGATAGACTTCCCAGGTGGCTCAGTGGTAAAGAATCTACCTGGCAATGCAGGAGGTGCAGGAGGTGCAGGAGACCTGGGTTTGAAACCTGAGTTGAGATGATCTCCTGGAGAAGGAAACGACAACCCACTCCAGTATTCTTGCCTGGAGAATCCCATGTACAGAGGAGTCTGGTGGGCTACAGTCCATGGGGTCACAAAGAGTCGGACACAACTTAGTGACTAAGCAGGAACAGGAGGCAGGTAGATGGAGACTAGATAACATTAGTAATCAGCGTTCTATCTGATTTTAGAGTGGGTTGCAGTCTTTCTAAGGTCTGATATGCATATGTCCCATCTCAATTCCAGACTGTAATCCTTCTGGGACACCAACTGAAAGCCTGACTTGTTCACTAGGAACTATCCACGTTGAAGTTCAACTTTTAGCTACTCAGTATTGAGAACTATGAGCATCTTGTATAGCTTTTCAGCCCCTTTGGAACATATGTTTTGCTAAATTTTTCCGTTTCTTGGCCTGAACCACTGCATGATGAGTGGTCCGTTGTTGGGCTCATTCTCTGTGCTTTGTTCTCCAGGATCTTGGGTTCCCAATCAATGGGCATTTTGTAGCCCTGAATACCATTTGGATCCTCCAGTTCTAAAGACTACCAAATGCTCTACTCAATATTCAGCTAGAGCTTCTCAGCCTTTCTTTCCACCCCTTTTATGAACTGACAAATGTCTTGATGGAAACATGATATAGAATATATGGCTCACACTAATGAAAACGTCTTCTTCCAGGAATATTAGTCGATTAAGTCCTGGCTGCCTCGGTAGCTCTCAGACGCCTTTAAACAGATTTTTTTTCTCTTAATCCAGCTGATTAAGCTGTTTTTAATAGGAAGATTCTTCTGCTGCAAGCTAGTCCATCACAACCCGAATCAGACTTAACAATTAGGATTTGAAAGAAGAGCATCATTTCTGTGTCACCATGTTCTTTCCTCCAAAACTTAATTTCTACTTTTTAAGGCTTCATAAAGCTTTAGGCAATCAGAAAGCTCTTTCAAGCCTATATTTTAATGATCTGGAAGTCCTACCAGACCCTAGAAATTCTAATGTGTATCAAATATCTCCCTGTGTGTGAGTAGATTCAGATGGCATTCAGCTTTTCTAATGATACCTCCATAAACTCTAGTCAATGGCCTTCAAACAGAAGCAAGTCCATAGTACACACACACTTGTGCACACAGACACTCTCCTTAAGTACAGACATGTTCTGTACCTTGACAACCTTCTGAACAACTAAGAACAGAGTATGCATGTGTTTGGATATCACATAGGAATTTCAAAGCAATAAACTAAATGACAGCTCCCAGAGCCCACTTGCCCTACCCTCCAGGAATCTCCCTGCTCTCCTTTCCAGCAGGAGCTCCCCTGAGCATTCCTCTTCTAGTCAAAGTAGTTGTTGTTCATTTGTAAAGTCATGTCTGACTCTGAGACCCCATAGACTATAGCACACCAGGCTCCCCTGTCCTTCACTATATCCTGGAATTTGCTCTGATTTATGTCCAATGAGTCAGGGATGCCATCCAACCATCTCATCCTCTGCCCTCCCCTTTTTCTTTTGCCTTCAGTCTTTCCCAGCATCAGGTCTTTTCCAAAGAGTCAGTTCTTTGCATCAGGTGGCCAAACTATTGGAGCTCCAGCTTCAGCATCAGTCCTTCCAGTAAATATTCACAGTTAATTTCCTTTAGGATTGACTGATTTGATCTCCTTACAGTCCAGGGGATTCTCAAGGGTTTTATCCAGCACCACAATTTGAAAGCACCAATTCTTTGGTGCTCAGCCTTCTTTATGATCCAACTCTCACACCGGAATTCAAAGTTAGACACAAACAAAACAGTTTTCCACAGAGGAAACACAATACTGGAAAACACAACCTCACGCACTAAAAAGATAACTTTCTACATTATTATGCTGAGCCATTTCACTGCTCTGTTTCTGGAATCTCAATTTCACAATAGAATCCTTATTTTAATCTAACTTAAATTTCCATTAAAGTTTTATTGCCTCCTCCCAACTTCCAAAACAAAGAGCAGTCTACTCTCAAAGGTAAATTCAAGTCTCCACTTTCAGGAAAACATTTTTAATATTTAAAGCACAACTCCTGTCCTAATAAATTTAAAAGGCAATTTTCCCACTCCTGGATGTTAAAATGTCAGTATAATTCAGATCTACTCTGAACCAGGGCATCCCATTGCATCATAGGTGTAGATGATGGCGAATAAAAGAAATAAAATAATCTCACCCGAGACACTAAGTGATGCTCATGTGTTCCCTGCAGGTCACCTTGTGCCACGAGCACTCAATCCAGACAGAGCCTGGAACTCAATAGGATTTTCTTAAATGAGAAAAATAAGGCAGGAGCTCAGAATTATTTTGCAAGTATCTGCTCTTTCCACAGCACCAGTTATAAACTTTGGCCTCTGCCCTGGCATGTGCTCAGACAAACACACATACAAAGGACCTGAAGGCTGATTGGTTTTTCAGTAACCTTGTTCGTTTGTTCCCCCGGAGCAAAGCTGGTTGATTCAATGCCCCAGAATCACCGTCCAGGTCAGAAACGGCTGTTTGACAGTAATGAGGTGTCAGAATGCAAAAGGCCATTCAGCAGGCTGGAGGCTCCGGAATTGATTCTATTTAGTCACGCTCTCAAATCAAGGAAAAATCCCTGCAGCTGTGTTGCTTTCATACGAATTGACAAGGATAAATAATTAAGAGGACATAATTAAGTACCTGGCTTAAAAAAGGAAAAAAAAAAAGAGAGATTTCTGTAGGGGCCTCCAGTGTTGACAAGTAGGAGAAACAAAGATCCCTGGCTCATGCACTGATGTCGGCATACTCCTATTTCTTCTATGTGCAGTGTTTTAGCAAGGAGCAAGACCGAATGTTTATTTTCTATTGTTTTTAATGTGTAATGTATACTGGTGTACAGTTGATTTACGATGTTCAGCTAGTTTCAGGTATACAGCAAAGTGATTGAGTTATGCATATACATATATCTTCTTTTTCAGATTTTTTTTTTCCATTATAGGTCATGACAAGATATTGAGTAGAGCTCTCTGTGCTATACAGTAGGTCCTTGTTTGTTATATATTTTATATAATGTTATTATATGTATATAATGTATACATTATATATGTGTATATGTTAATCCTAAACTACTAATTTATCCCTCTCCCCCTCTCAGCCACCTTTCCCCTTTGGTAATCATAAGTTTGTTTTCTGTGTCTGTGAGTCTGTTTCTGCTTTGTGAATAAGTGCATGTGTATCATTCTTGGATTCTACATATAAGTGGTATCATATGATATTTGTCTTTCTCTGACTTTATTTTTTAATTTTTAAAAGTGTGTAAATATTATGAGGAACCAAGTAAAATAGTCCTAGGTTGTAAGTGAGAATCATTTTTAGAATCTATCTGCCCTACTTTCCTGTACTTCTTACACAAGTTCAGAGGGTAATTTATTTTAAAGATTTTTTTTAATACAGTGGGCTCTGGAAACAAGCTGATAGTAACATAACTTGGTTACCTTAATTTTCAGCAACTATTAATTAAAAGTGGATCAATGCTCTTGCTTTCTTCTGTATTTGGCTTTAGTATACTTACATGATTCCCAGGTGGCTCAGTGATAAAGAATCTGCCTGCCGATGCAGGAGACACAAGTTCCATCTCTGGGTCTGGGAGAGTCCCTGGAGGAGGAAATGGCAACCCACTCCAGTATTCTTGCCTGGAAAATCCCATGGACAGAGGAGCCTAGTGGGATATAGTCCATGGGGTGGCAGAGAATGGAACACAACTGAACACACACACACAGTATGCTTATATACAGCAAATGAAGCGAGGCCAGGTGACCAGAAGCAGTCTGCTCTTTCAGATTGGTTTAGTCTGCATGGGCCAGTCCCTGCCCTGTGCTTAAAGAGAGAACTTCCTGCAAACAGATGTTTCCTTTAACCATGGTAGGTGAGAGTTGTGATTCTCTGTTCACTAAGCCCAATATCTTCTAAAATACAAATATGATGAAATAGGTCAAAGTAGAGATAGTTTAGTGGTGGTGGTTTAGTTGCTAAGTCGTGTCCAACTCTTGCGACCCCATGGACTGTAGCCCACCAGGCTCTTCTGTCCAGGGGATTCTCCCGGCAAGAACACTGGAGTCGGTTGCCATGCCCTTCTCCAAAGAAAGCTGAGCACCAAAGAATTGATGCTTTTGAACTGTGGTGTTGGAGAAGGCTCTTGAGAGTCCCTTGGACTGCAAGGAGATCAAACTAGTCAATCCTAAAGGAAATCAGCCCTGAATACTCATTGGAAGGACTGATGCTGAAGCTGAAGCACCAATACTTTGGCCACCTGATTCGAAGAACTGACTCATTGGAAAAGACCCTGATGCTGGGAAAGACTGAAGTCAGGAGGAGAAGAGGGTGACAGAGGATGAGATGGTTAGTTTGCTTTAGCGACTCGATGGTCATGACTTTAAACAGCTCCAGAAGTTGGTGGTCCACAGGGAGGCCTGCTGAGCTGTCGTCCATGGGGTAACAAAGAGTCGGACACGACTGAATGATTGAACTGAACTGAAAGATAACAATCATCCAAATAACCAGAAGTAACTGAAAGCTATTCCTTTGCAATAGTTTTGATAATTCATGAATGCAAAGTGATCGGTATGCTAAAAAGAGAACAGGCTTTTTAAGATAAACAATTGTGACCAGAAATACTGGAGTCGATGACTTGGAGGGATGGCCATGTTGAGGATGCTGAGGGTAGTGTTCAGATTAAAGAGCAAATTGACTTTTTTCTTCATTAAATGTAATTCAATATACATTTCATGGTTAACCTCTGAAACTCTTGGGCAACCCTGATTAAGTCCCCATTTGGCATCATGCTTCACAGTCTGCAAATTTTCCCTACCAACAAACACGATGGTCAGATACTTCCTCAAACTTATCCTGTCGTTGGCCTTGCTAACTGAAAGACAAATCTCAGCCATTTTAACTTTGTGCAGTTTAGATCAGTGATGGCAATTACTATTTAGAGCACAAAGGGACTGCTGCCCAGAGAATTCTTTTGAAAAGAATTCTAAGGCCAAATCAGAAATAAGTAAGTAAAATCATTTTGGCAACAGATTCTATAGGTGGAGGAAGAAAAAGTGCCACCATGAACAACACATATTTTCCATCCCAAATCTGTAGAGTTACTTACTAACAAATGTTTGGGATTATCCAAAGATGTACGTATTTTTAAATAGGCCAGCAAATAGCAATCTTCTGAGCAAGTATAAGTTCAGTAAGTAAGTAAGGAAATGTTGTTTATTTATCTGCTGCTGTTGTTTAGTCACTAAGTCATGTCCGACTCTTTGCTGACCCCATGGACTATAGCCCGCCAGGCTCCTCTGTCCATGGGATTTCCCAGGCAAGAGTACTGTAGTGGGTGGCTGTTTCCTTCTCCAGGGGATCTTCCTGACTCAGGGATTGAATCCACATCTCCTGTATTGGCAGGCAGGTTCTCTACCACTGAGCCACCAGGAGAGCCCTTATTTATTTATGTATTTTTTAATTTTTCCTAAAAGAACAAAAGGCAATAAATGTTAAGCCTATAATTCTATTGGATGCAATAGTCTACTTGTTGAGGGCAAGTTTAGCAAACTAAAAATAGTATAATTTGCTATGTCTACTTGTTTTCATTTAAAATTATATACATAAGGTAATATGTATATGGGCTTCCCTCGTAGCTCAGTCAATAAAGAATCTGTCTGCAATATAGGAGATCTGGGTTCAGTTCCTGGGTCAGGAAGATGCCCTGGAGAAGGAAATGACAACCCACTCCAGTATTTTTTTTTAGGAGAATCCCATGGACAGAGGAGCCTGATGGGCTACAGTCCCTGGGGTTGCAAGAGTCGGACATGACTTAGCAACTAAAGCACCACCAATATGTGTATATTTTTCCATATTTGGAAGGATCTAGCAGGGTCACTTTTCACTTTCATGCACTGGAGAAGGAAATGGCAACCCACTCCAGTATTCTTGCCTGGAGAATCCCAGGGATGGAGGAGCCTGGTGGGCTGCCATCTATGGGGTCACACAGAGTCGGACAGACTGAAGCAACTTAGCAGCAGCAGCAGCAGCAGGGTCAAGGCAATGAATGTGTTAAAAACTGAATTTGCACATTTGTGCCAATCAATGACCCTAGAATCACTTTAAATGAAAATATCAATTTGTTGTCTCTGCAGGTAGCAGTTAAGAGAATAAAGCAAATGAATAAGCTCTTAGTAGGATACCTACTAAGCATTTAAACACTGAAGCTGTCTCCCATTGACATGATAGCATTCTATAACAAATTTGATGATTCTACTTAATTAAACCAAACACATATGTTAATTTTTATAACAATTTCTTAGCTTTTCTTTCCTTCAAAGTCATTTTTTATGTTATGGTTTGAAAAATAAATTACTGTTCTGAACAAAAAATAGGGTGAGAAATAAAACACATTTAATGATTTGCTACATAATACATAGTAAGTATGAAAATACCTCTTCTTTATGTGGCTTAAAAGTAAGTGCTTCCACTTAGAAAAGGCTTTGTAATAATTAAGCAGAGCAAGCATCACTACTTAATTACATGAAAAAAAAATGAAAGGAATTATAGTGAATAGGAAGAGACTATGAATATTTAACCACCATTATATTTTCTCTGAAGCAATTTTCTTAACACATGTTTAATATGTAATCTTAAAATTCAGAACTAAGACATCTTCCTTCTGTCTATATACATTTATTATTACTATTTTATTAGATGCAATAAGATAGATGATTCCTTGACACAGAATTTTTATATATTAAATAAAAATATGTCTGCATATGCATGTAGACTAAAAATTTTTTAAATCAGCTAGTTATAATTAACGAAGTTAGTTTCAGTATTTATCTTTGTAGTTAGGGGAGCTTTGATAAATTGAGCTTAATTGGGAGCACAGAAAATAAGCATTAGTGCTCTCAAATAGTATGCAATCATTTATGAAAATATCTTCATAGCAGGATCTCCTTTATCCCTCATTTGAGAGAATACTTATGCACCAACAGTTAGCTGCTAGGCATTTGCATGTGAGGTTATTCAACCCCCTACAATCTACATAAAGTAATGCATGCTGCTGCTGCTGCTAAGTCGCTTCAGCCGTGTCCGACTCTGTGCGACCCCATAGACGGCGGCCCACCAGGCTCCCCCGTCCCTGGGATTCTCCAGGCAAGAACACTGGAGTGGATTGCCATTTCCTTCTCCAATGCATGAAAGCGAAAAGTGAAAGTGAAGTCGCTCAGTCGTGTCCGACTCTTAGCGACCCCATGGACTGCAGCCTACCAGGCTCCTCTGTCCATGGGATTTTCCAGACAAGAGTGCTGGAGTGGGGTGCCATTGCCTTCTCCGAAGTAATGCATAAACTATGTATTTTATATATATAGTTTATGTATATATATATATTTTTTTTAATTTTATTTTATTTTTAAACTTTACATAACTGTATTAGTTTTGCCAAATATCAAAATGAATCCACCACAGGTATACATGTGTTCCCCATCCTGATGTATATATTTTCTATACATAGTTCATATAATAATTTTATAGCCAAGTGCATTTATTAATATAGCAGGTGTAAAAAATTATATACTAAATACAACTATTGCAATTTAGATTGAACAAAGTGAAGCTGGACTGCAAATGAAGGACATTTGTCCCTGAGTTCATATTTTAAGTACCATAGATTTGAGTTTCATTTCAATGAGGTCAAAAAGTTGACCCTGGGTTAGGAGTCAAAAATCTATTGAAATCACCTCTTTCCTGCAGTTTTAACTTAGGCTACTTGACCTTGGTCCCAGTTTTCTTACTTTTCAAGTGATAATTATACTATTTACCTCTCAATATAGATGTGATAATTAGTTGAAAAGTGTTTTTTGGAAAATATTTGCCATACAATAAGGGCTTCATAATTTAGTTTTTATATTCTTGGCAGAGATAGCATCAGGATACGAAATAAAAAGTAGCTACCTTAAGACCAGTGGGTCTCATGATCGAAAATCTTGTTTATATATGTCACATGACTATATTTTTATTTGGCCAAGCAGAGATTTTTAAAATTAAAAGTATGTGTGTATGCATCAGTCATGTCTGACTCTTTGGGATCCCGTAGACTGTAGCCTGCCAGGATCTTCTGTCCATAGGATTTTTCAGGCAAGAATACTGGAGTGTATTGCCATTTTCCTCCTCTAGGGTATCTTCCCAACCCAGGGAACCTGCATCTCCTGTGTCTTTTGTATTGTAGGTGGATTCTTTACCTGCTGAGCCATCAGGGAAACCTAAAAGTATGGTCAGCCTCAAAACAAATATGTATAGTCATCTTCATTCATATTAAAAACTTGTAGGTCTTCTTTTCTCATAGTTTATTACTGATCAAGTCAAAGATACTATTCGTACTCATTGGAGTCAGTTTGGAGCCCTTTGAGGTGGGTCTAGATCACTTTAGCTGAGGCGTGCACCTTGGCTGAGATTTTTATTGTTCTCATAAGCTATTTCAGATAAGTCAGTGTGCTCTCGTCGACTGAAAAAAATGCACAGCCTAAATATTGAGAATTATGTTTTAATCAATGGACAAATATCTGAGGACTTAGGCCCAGGATGAACCATCTCAGATAATTCAGAAAGACTGCACCAAAGAGGAAGAGCAAGGAATCTAGGATATATAGGAATATTTGACACAAAACTAGGGAGTCAGAACTTTAAAAGATTACTGTTAATAAGAGAAAACCAGACGTCTCAAATTCATGAAGTGAACTGAAGTGTTAATCACTCAGTCCTGTCTGATTCTTTGTGAGCCCATGGACTATAGCCCTCCAGGCTCCTCTGTCCACGGAATTCTCCAGGCAAGAATACTGGTGTTGCCATTTCCTTCTCCAGGGGATCTTCTTGACCCAGAGATCGAACCTGGGTCTCCTACATGGCACGTAGATTCTCAACTGACTGAGCCACCAGAAATTAGTGCTTTGCTATGTATGGGCAGATACAAGAGTCTGGGCTCACTGAAGTCATTCCTTTGGTGTGCATCTCAACTATCTGGGGCAAGCATCCTGTGCTTTCTCATCCTGAGAGACTCCTCTGGTACACTGTTAGGGTGCATGCAGCAATTGATTCCTAGATGGCGGCCATTCTTTGTTTCTGTCCTGAGTTCCCTCTGGGCTCACCATCAGGGCAGCTATTATGTGGTAGCTTGATGGCAGTGACATCCTTTGTTTACTGATATGGCGGATAACATTCTTAGTTCACACTCTTAGGCAGCTACCTGGAGAGAGAACTTTGTCTTAAGTTTCAGGAGAATTGTGTACTTTATTTACATATCCCAAATGTTCTAAGGTGCTTTGTCATCTTGTTGGTCAAAATTGGCTCTCTGTTCAGTTTCTTAAGAGATACAGTGGCACGATTCTGCATAATTCAGACATGCTCTTAGATATGCATGCGCTAGAGACTGTGAATCTTTTCTGAAGTTGATGCTTTGGGTCCACAAGATAATTGTGCCCTTTCTCAAAAGCCATAACTCCAAGCTTCTGGAAGTTGAGCTGTGTGAAATGAGTGAAGCCTTTATTTGCCATCTGCTCTAACTAGTTGGGTTCTGAAAACTGGAACTACAGACATAAATCAGTGGTGAGCATTCTGTTTTCCTTCAAGGTTTAAATTCAATGTCTTCAGATTCTTGTATTAAATAAAAAGGCAAAACAGCTAGAATTTACAGGGAGTCCTGCAAACATTGGTCTCAGGGCACGGCGACATCTAAAGATGCCTATCCGAGAAACTTATTAAATCTTCCTGCAATTTTCATGCCCTGCTCCAGTGACTTCTTAGAAACACACACAGATATATACATACAAAGCTCAATATTCTACTTTAAACTTTCCCCTCTCCCCCCCTAAATCAGTGCTTCTCAACTTCTCTAATGATGACATAAAAAACATGCCTGTCAAAGACTGAAGATGTACTCACAGGCAAACCCTCAATTGTGTTCATGAGATATCTTAGAAATCTCATGTGTTAATCTGTTTTAATTAATGGAAGATTTTTTACTATCATGTCATCCTTTGTTGCAATATATTAATTGGCATTTGAAATCACTAGTTAAGTAATTTATTTTGGTTGATCCCAAGTCTCTGAGAAAGCTGACCATTCAGGATGATATTTCTTGTCATTCCCCAGTACACATGTATCCTTTCTGCTCCTTTCCACCTTTATCTCAAGTATACCACTGTGTACTCCTAGCCATATGTACAAGATTGTTTTGAAAGGTAAAGCCATGAACTTTTGATGTTTAATGGCATAAACATAAAGATTTTTCATATTTATTTCTTCTTCCATTTTATCAGTGACCCTGATTTGCAAAAGTCAGGTCATAATCTCTCTTGACAAATGTGATGGAATGTAGACAGATCAATCTTCTTTATGACTTGAATAAACTTTTGAAACATTCTGTTTTTTAAATGTCCCTGTCATTGCAAGGGCCAAATTGATAGCAAATGACACAATCATCTCCGTGTTTAAGACAAATATCTCAAATTCTTTCCCACAGGTGGTTAGTGCTCACTAGTTTATAAATACTAGTTAATTATTTTAGTGTTTCATGATTTTAAAATCTCTTTTGAGATTAACATTTTGGGATTAAGGCAGGTAAACATAATTTGATGGGCTGATTATACTTTGGATGAACCATGTGGGTTGGAAAAAATATTCTAAAATTAGAAGATACAAGCTTTGCCAATTATCAGCTATGTGATTTTAAGTGAATTATACGTTTTCATTTTCAATTCTCCCTTCATTAGCATTAGATGAAAAACTTACTATATCTACATTACAAATGTTACAAGGATGAAATGGGATATTTATGTTCCTCTTTAAGCCTAAAACAGATCTATATGAAATGACATCTATATATCTATCTGTTAATTTGGAAAGTTGTAGTCAGGATATTAGTCATTTATTAAACAAGAGTGACTCTGAATTACTTGTAAGTTACTGCTTCCTCTGGAAGAACAATGTAGTTCACAAAAGGGGTGATTTGCTAGATTCGAATCCATGTGCACCTCTTACAAGCTGTGTAGACACAAGACAATTGCTTAAATTCACTACTTTCCTCATATGCAAATGTGGATAATAACAAAAAATACTGACTGGAGGTATGTTGATTGGCTATGATAATGAACCCAATGGCTTATAGTGACCAGCACACAAAAAAAGTGTAGCCTGCCAGGCTCCTCTGTCTATGGAATTCTCCAGGCCAGAATACTGGAGTGGATTGCCATTCCCTTCTCCAGGGGATCTTCCCAACCCAGGAGTGAAGCCGGGTCTCCTGTATTGCAGGCAGATTCTTTACCATCTGAGCCACGAGGTAAGCCCTAATAAACACTGGCTGTTGACAATAAACAGTCATAATAGTATAATAGTAAAATGATGTCTATTTCTAGGTAACAGATCATATTTTTTTCAAAGACTAAGATAATAAAATGCCCTTCTTCATACAGGTAATTAAATGTTACTCTCACAGTCAAAGAAGAATGGAGATTCCAAAAAGAAACTTGAGCCACCAGATTTAACAAGCTATAGAAACGTGTATTTCAATTACAATGATGGAATTATGAAATAGTACATTTCCAGTCTAAAGGTATAGTATTTTAGAAAAAGGAAAAGTGAAGTTACTCAGTCGTGTCTGACTCTTTGCGACCCCATGGACTGTAGCCTACCATAATCCTCCGTCCATGGGATTTTCCAGGCAAGATACTGGAGTGGATTGCCATTTCCTTCTCCAAGAGATCATCCCAACCCAGGGATTGAACCTGGGTCTCCTGCATTGTAGGCAGACATTTTACCATCTGAGCAACCAGGGAAGTCATTTATTTTCTTGGAAGCAAATAGAGATAACTCAACAAAGAGTACTTGCAGCAAAGAGATGGGCAAGGTTCAAGCCCATGATGGCATACAGCCTGAACTCTATTGCCTACCCCACTTGGATGGTGGTTCACAGTACTCCTGCTGCAATAAATAAACCATTTATATAGAATATAGCTCCATAAAGGAGACCTAGAGGAACACAGAATTCTTCTGCTGTTCCTTCTTTCTAGTGAAAGTGAAGGTTGCATACTCATGTCCAATTCTTTACAACTCCATGGATTATATAGTCCATGGAGTTCTCCAGGCCAGAATACTGGAGTGGGTAGCCATTCCGTTCTCCAGCGGATGTCCGCAACCCAGAGATCAAACCCAGGGCTCCCGCGTTGCAGGTGGATTCTTTCCCAGCTGAGCCGCTAGGGAAGCCCAAGCAAACCAGAGTGTGTAGCCTATCCCTTCTCCATTGGATCTCCCAACCCAGGAATCAAACCAGGGTCTCCTGCATTGCAGGCGGATTCTTTACCAACTGAGCTATCAGGGAAGCCCCTCCTTCTTTCTAAGGATCTAGCAAAAATCCATAGCCTGTGTAATGAAGCAAACCTTCCCTTGTCCGAATCTTACATTGTTCTTGCTTCACTTAATCACTTAAGGGTGTCTACCACTATCCTTTGGATCCTTACTGTTAAATTCTGGTCATGGCTTATCTGTTTGTTGAAGTCTTTATTAATTGGGAGATGAAGGTGAAATTATTCTACCTTCTAATATCTCTGAACAACTTTCCCCCCCATGGTGCAACATGATGTTAACTGGATCTACTCTTGCATCATTCTACATGATGTTCTTAACTGGATCTACCATTTGAGATTCTCTGCAGACATCAGTATACATCTGCTTCCCATTAGGGAGAAAGGGACTGCGATGGTTGAAGTCCCTTTGCTGGGGAAAGTCTTCTTCCTGCTTAGAAGTGAGAACCACATCATCTTGCACAGAGAGAGAGCAATTTAAACATCACACGATTGATTATCTTCTTGGGAAATGTGAGTTAAATGTTTGTGTCACATCACACCATGCATAATGCTGCCTGGTTTACACAAGGATAACATTAATTAAGATTGTGCACAAGATAATAGCTTTGGAAAAAGCCACATAGTCATGAGACATCCTAAGCTGAGAGGTATGCCCTTCAGCAAACAGTATGTTCCCTTCCTTATTCCTTACCCTTCCCCCACCAGCAGTCTTTCCCTCCAATTAAATGTATTTACGTACCATAAAATCCATAAAGCCAAATTCTGTGACATATTAACCCCCTTTTCAAGGCCTATCGACTTTTATGGAAACTCTCTGTATCAGTCCACGGGTGGAATTTTGCTCTTGCTCTGTTACTGTTTAACCGTCCCAGAGGTAAATCCTCTCCCACATCAGAGGCCATTATCAAGCTATAGATAAAATGAAATGTGGGTAGCTTCAGCATGATCTTGATTTTTCCATGTGAGACTCTGCTTCGATTCCCTTCCAAGTAACTAAGAGCCTGAAATTGCTTCTTCTAGGAAACCTGTGACTTGGGACATGCAAATACCAATTTTTTTTAAGTACAATGCCTGAAGGAAGAACATGCTGACATTAACTTGAGATGAATTTCTGTATGAATATTTGCTCAAAATCCTCCTTTTCTGTCTCACTTGGAGACAGCAGCTCTGCTCAGTTCTCGATCTCAGTGTCTATCTTCACTTTCTTTATTTTTCTTGTAAGGGACCTATAGCTTTTACTTGGCATATATCTCACATGCCATTTTCATCTCGTCCAGTCATTTAATATGGACCAATTTCCTCTTGAATATTTCCATTTCTTGACAGATTGGTGAAAGTCACTCTTCTTTCCTCCACCTCTGGCAGGAACTCATTGTTTCTGCCCTGATTGCACATAGCTCTTTCCCAAGTATCTTAACTGACTTTGCATGTAAATTGGCATGCTCTTCTCAATCGTGCCCCTTCCTGATACTCTATTTCCAGTAAAACCATGAGTTGATTCTGTAATGATCTTTAAAAGCAAATTAAAAGCTAGTAAAGATGTTTAATGGAGAAGGAAATGGCAACCCACTACAGTGTTCTTGCCTGGAGAATCCCAGGGGCACGGAAGTCTGGTGGGCTGCCGTCTCTGGGGTCACACAGAGTCGGACATGACTGAAGCGACTTAGCAGCAGCAAAGATGTTTAAATGTCCACCAGGAATCAGGAACCGTTGGCACACTGACCTGATTTTATACAACTAAGATATCCATCTCATTGATGGATTCTATTGAATTTTTCCAGAAATAGGGCATGAGCACTATCATCTTTAATGTGGACTCACTGAAAGCTAAAAGCTTAATGAGTCCTGTGAACAGAGATGAATTCATCAACATTTCAAAACTGAGTGGAAAACAAGCTCAAAGTCCTGTTCAACAATACTCAGGTTGAAAATAAAGGGCTGTTTCAGGAAGTAGGGAGGAGAGTGAATTGGGAAATTGGGACTGACATATATGCACTGCTATGTATAAGACAGACAATGAGAACCTACTGTATTACACAGGACTGTAGCACACAGGACTCTACTTAGGGCTCTGTGGTGACCTAAATGGGAAGGAAATCCAAAAAAGAGTGGATATGTGTGTGTGTGTGTGTGTGTGTGTGTGTGTGTGTGTATAACTGATTCACTTTGTGTATAGGAGAATGTAGCACAACACTGCAAAGCAACTATACTTCAATAAAAATTAATTAAAGAAATAAAAGTACAAAACTAAGGGATCCCTCTCCTTTGATCTCACCCATCTCAAGTCCTTCTGCATTAATCAAGATTCCCAATTGGCACTCACAAATCCCCTCTAGTTAAAATCTAGAGAGTGGTACTTTCAAAGAGACACTTACAGAATTGTTTGAATGAGTGAACACACAGGTTTTGACCTAGGACTTTAGAAATGCTCCCCAAAATCACAAAGCAAATCTGAGCCACCAAGGGAGGAGCTGCTCTTGCCATGATATAAAACTTAAGAAAGCATCAGGAAGCTTCTTTCCATGTTAGCTAGTCACCACCACAGTCTCTGACTCCAGAAGTAAAGTTCCTATGTCAGTATCAATGCCAACAAGGTGAATATGCTGCAACCATTCATTCTCTTCTTGTATAACTCAGAGCCCAAACAAGTTTCACACAAGTTTGTCTAATTTTTGGAGTCTAAGTAATGTCCTGAATTACCTGAAAAGGAGTATGCAAATATAATTTTTTGCTCTCCAACCTCTTCAGTATACAGAGGCAAGCAGAGCAAGGCTGGCAGATGTTAGGTCAACTCCATACCTGCTTTCCTCTGGTCTGTATCTGCCTCCCTGTTCTTTTCCCTATACCTCCGTCTCACTTCCTCCCTCTTATCTATATTTTTTTGATCCCCATTCTGAGAGTCTCTCATTTTCTTATCCTTGCTCTCAATGTGTATCTCTTTTTAATATTTTACTCCACCAACAGATTTTAAAAATTCTTCTTTCTCCCAAATCTGACCATAATCTAAAACTCTAAGACAAATGTATTTTAGAGCTTTTTAAACACTTATTGAAAGTAATTTTATTATTTCATTCTTCATCCTTAGATAGTGAGTTGGATGTATTTTATTTCTTTAAAAAAAATCTGTGTAGGTTGCTTTTTTAAATATAATGCACAACGACTGAAAAACAAGCATGGTAGAGTGGAAACTGTGGACTTTGGAGGAAAGAAGACTCAAGTTGGTGTCCCAAATCTGTCATGTATTGTTCTTAATCTCTGTGGACTTCAGTTCCTTAACCTGGAAAATAAAGAAAATAACATCTATCTTGGAGGTATGGCACAAAGATTAGTACTATATTCCTTTTAAAATACCTTGCAAATCATATGCTTCATTAGTGATAAATGCTATATTTTACAACCTTATATTCCTCACTCTTGTTGGTTGACTAGACCCTCCAT
Organism: Bubalus kerabau; assembly: GCF_029407905.1. Classification (NCBI taxonomy): domain Eukaryota; kingdom Metazoa; phylum Chordata; class Mammalia; order Artiodactyla; family Bovidae; genus Bubalus; species Bubalus kerabau. The sequence goes on from NC_073625.1 coordinate 52,096,379, forward strand.
ATACAAAACACATTTGCTACTCAGTCTCATATATCTATAGTCCTTTCTTTGTTTATTTCAGTACTATAGAGAAGACCACAGCACCTCAGTTTTCATTTCATATCATTTAGATACATTAATGGGCTTTCCTGGTGGCTCAGACAGTGAAGAATCTGCCTGCATTGCAGGAGACCCAGGTTCAATCTCTGGATCAGGAAGATCCCTGGAGAAGCAAATGGATACCCAAAGATACATTAATGGGCAAGATAACAGTAGACTTTCTTAAGGAAATGTTCTTGGAATCCAAGAAGATATCACCATTTTTCAATGGGCAGGAGCCTTTTTCTGTAGAGCTAAGACTAATAAACTTTACATCAACAGTAATAGATACAAATCAAGCTGTTATCCAAGGTGTAGTTTTACAGAGGAGACATAAATTTGAATATTAATTGTCATGCAATTTAATAATCTCCTTGAGTCTTTTTTTAAGGATGATAGAATGCTGGTATTTTAACGAATTTATGACTCTTAAACCTAAAAACTTGTTAGGTCTGTGTTTGGGGAATGAAAATGTAAGCCCATATTACTTTTCCAACATTACTAAGTCAAGGATGAGCCCATGAAACTCAGTCTGTTGAATCCCAATGCACCCTTTTATGTGTTAGTTCATACTGCTCATTTATAGTCATCATGACTGTATGAGAACTGTGAAATAAATTGGTCCTGTGAGAATAATGCTATTTGCAATGTATCATATCCTAAGCCCATTATTGTATATAGCAATCTTATCATATTATACAATATTATATATAAAAAAAGAAAATATTTATTTATATTATATCTTGTTCAAATTTCATCCCAATCCCAAAGAGAAACAATTCCAAAGAATGTTCAAACTACCACACAACACAATTGCACTCATTTCATAGACTAGCAAAGTAGTGCTCAAAATTCTCCAAGCCAGGCTTCAACAGTATGTGAACCGAGAACTTCCAGATGTTCAAGCTGAATTTTAACAAGGCAGAAGGAACCAGAGATCAAATTGCCAATGTTCATTGGATCATAGAAAAAGCAAGAGAATTTCAGCAAAACCTCTACTTCTGTTTCACTGTAGCAGAAGTTGGTGATGGACAGGGAAGCCTGGCATGCTGCAGTCCATGGGGTCACAAAGAGTCATCACTGAGTGACTGAATAGACTGACTGCTTCATTGACTATACTAAACCCTTTGTGTGGATCACAACAAACTGTGGAAAATTCTTCAAGGGATGGGAATACCAGAACACCTCACCTGCCACCTGAGAAACCTGTGTGCAGGTCAAGAAGCAACAGTTAGAATCGGACATGGGACAACGGACTGGTTCCAGATTGGGAAATGAGTATATCAAGGCTGTATATTATCCCCTACTTATTGAACTTCTATGCAGAGTACATCATGTGAAATGCTGGGCTGGATGGAGCACAAGCTGGAATCAAGATTGCAGGGAGAAATATCAATAACCTCAGATATTCTGATGACACCACCCTTATGGCAGAAAGTGAAGAAGAAAGAGATAAAAGAACAGAGTGAAAAAGCTGGCTTAAAACTCAGCATTCAAAAAACTAAGATCATGGCATCTGGTCCCATCACTTCAAGGCAAATAGATGGGGAAAAAATGGAAACACTGACAGACTTTATTTTTTATTTTCTTGGACTCCAAAACACTGCAGATGGTGACTATAGCCACGAAATTAAAAGACACTTGCTCCTTGGAATAAAAGCTATGACCAACTTTGACAGCATATTAAAAACCAGAGACATTACTTTGCTGCCAAAGTCCATCTAGTCAAAGATATGGTTTTCCCAGTAGTCATGTATGGATGTGAGAATTGGACTATAAAGAAGGCTGAGTGTTGAAGAATTGATGCTTTTGAACTGTGGTGTTGGAGAAGACTCTTGAGTCTCTTGGACTGCAAGGAGATCAAACCAGTCAATCCTAAAGGAAACCAACCCTGAATATTCATTGGAAGGACTGATGCTGGGGCTGAAGCTCCAATACTTTGGCCACCTGATGCAAAGAGCTGACTCATTAGAAAAGATCTTGATGCTGGGAAAGGTTGAAGGCAGGAGGAGAAGGGGAGATGGTTGGATGGCATCACTGACTCAATGGACATGAGTTTGAGTAAACTCCAGGAGCTGGTGATGAACAGGGAAGCCTGGTGTGCTGCAGTCCATGGGGTCACATAGAGTTGGACATGACTAAGCAACTGAAGAGCAACAACAAATTTTCACATTGTGGCACATTGATGGCAACTTTAGAAAATAGTTTTTAAATCTTTTCCAACACTGGTTCTTTTGTATCTTAAATTACATGATGCTAGAAGAGTTTGCTTATCTTTTTTCTGTTGCTTTTCTTCCTTTTCTTTTCTTTCTTTCTTGCCTGCTTGCTTTCTTTCTCTAGCTGAGCTTAGCTTTCTGTTTTTGAATGAGTGATTAGTATCTAACATTATTTTATCAAAGGGTGAAAATAAGCATATAGTGTACATGTTGTTATATGACCAATATCTTCCCAGGCTCAGTATTTCTTGAGCTGAAGCAAAAGCCTTTATTTCTCAAGTTGGTACATATTGGGAAGCAATGCTACACACTGCTCTTAACTGAAATGCTTAAGAAATCTGTGTTTATCTAGCTCAAGAGCCAACATCTTCTATTTACTTATAGTACAACTTGTGTGATGAACACAATTGTTTAACCAAAGCAGAGGCTTCGGCAACCCTTTGGAACCATACATGCAAATTAGCTAGCTTTTACCCAAACCTGTCCATCAACAGTTTTGAATGGAAAGGGGATCTAGATAAATGTATTGCTCTCATACATAATAATTGAGAGAACACTTTTTAAAAAATCACTGAATGATGAACCTGATTAGATTACATTATTCATCCTACAGGTGCTGATGTTTTCCTATTGAACACTGGCCGGTCTGGATCTCTTTGGAATATGTCTCTGTTGTGGGTTGTTGTGCAATGTTCAAAGGAGCATAATGAAGGTGAATCTGAGGAATGAGTATGTCTCAAGCTATGACGCTAATCAACACGTGATGTTCCCCAGGCACTGGGAGAGCAAGAGAAACAAGGAAAGCATGCAATACATCCACACAAGTGAATACAGATTTTGTTTGACCAACAAGGTTATCCTAACAGAATTCCTGTTAGGGAAATAGTGGATCTATAGAAGCAGGTTTGCTATATTTTCCTATTTGTTTCAGGAATTGTGGAGCAAAGGAAATATCAGGGTTTTCCTTCACAGGCTAACCAGTGCCATTTGGGGAATGGAAAAGCTTGGCGCCTTGTGTTCCTTAAGGGAATTTGGGCATGTACCAGCCAGTCTGCTTTTCTAATACTTTAACTGCACTTCAAGCTCCCACAGTTTCTTTAACATGGGAACAAATATTATGAGCTGTTTGAAAATTACTGAGGCTACTGTTTAAGACAAAGACTCATTTTGAAAGCAGGTTTATATTTTTCTTGGGAGGCTTTCAAATGCTCTAGGTCATTAACCAAAAAAAAAAAAAAAAATAGAGAAAATACAAGTGTGTTATTTAAGGAAAAAAATCTAGATGTGAATATTAAATGGTTCTAACTAATTTCTCCTCAACTGTTTATGTCATATACAGAACTAAATTACCATAGTTTGGGACCTACCACTGCAGCTCTTTAGCGTGAAACATTATGTCAGTGATCACAATGTTTATTTCTACAATGCCTTTATCTAAGGAGATCTAAGTCCTCCACTGGGTCATTAACTCTTAAAGCATTCCATAGAGGCAACCAGCAGCTTCTGCGCTCCTGGTGTTGACAAAGAAATTGACACATGAGTGGGGTTAGCTTTTTTTTGTTAATTTTATTCCTTTATTTTGAGCTTTGCTGGGTCTTTGTTGCTGTGAGTGCTGTTTTCTAGTTGCAGAGAGCAGGGGCTGCTCTCTAGCTGCAGTGTGCAGGCGTCTCTTGTTTCAGAGCACCGGGCTCCAGGACACGTGGGCTTTTGTACTTGCAGCTCCCGGGCTCCAGAGCATAGGTTCCGAGCTTGTGACACACCAGCGTAGTTGCTCCACAACCTGTGGGATCTTCCTGGGTCAGGCATCAGACCCACATCTCCCTCATTGGCAGGCACCGGATTCTTTACCACTGAGCTACCAGGGAAGCCCCTGGGGTTAGCTTGCTGCTGCTGCTAAGTCGCTTCAGTCGTGTCTGACTCTGTGCGACCCCATAGACAGCAGCCCACCAGGCTCCCCCGTCCCTGGGATTCTCCAGGCAAGAACACTGGAGTGTGTTGCCATTTCCTTCTCCAATGCATGAAAGTGAAAAGTGAAAGTGAAGTCGCTCAGTCGTGTCCGACCCTCAGCGACCCCATGGACTGCAGCCTACCAGGCTCCTCCATCCATGGGATTTTCCAGGCAAGAGTACTGGAGTGGGGTGCCATTGTTAGCTTACTTGATGGCAATTGATACCCAGAGGTCACAGGGTCTTGACATGTGGTTAGAAACTGATGAACCTTGTGCCAAATTTGTTCCACATGTTTTGTTCAGCAATCACACTGCTGTTTAGTCATTCAGCCATGTCCGACTCTGTGTACCCATGAACTGTAGCTGGCAAGTCTCCTCTGTCCATGGAATTTTCCAGGCAAGGATACTGGAGCAGGTTGCCATTTCCTAGTCCAGGGTATCTTCCCAACCCAGAGATAGAAAGAACCTGTATCTCCTCCAAGTTTCCTGCATTGCAGGCATGTCCTTTACTGCTGAGCCACTGGGGAAGCCCCTAATCATACTGTGGGCAATGTTAAAAGTTGAGGAATTTGATGAAAAGACCCAGTTTTCTGTCTTCTTGTTAAGGATGTAAAGTTCTAATAGCACAAAGGTGCTCTCTCCCTCATGGCAAACATCAGATGGATTTTGGCAGCTTTTGTTGTTTCGGGGAGGCTGCTGTGTCCTTACCTGTCCCGATTTGCTTCATTTTTGGGGTCCACACCCTTGTCCCTGTAGGCATTTGTGTTTGGGACAGCATGTCATAAATCCTATGATTTTACAATCCACAGAAAGGGTGGTTCTTAATGGGAAGCATACTTGCTGCACAAGTTCTTTCCCAGTTAGCCCATTAGCTCCTTGAGGCAGAGACTGTGCCTTCTCCCTAGTTAATTTTCATTGCTTAGAACAGCATCCATCCTGTACTCTTTGGGCAATCAACATTTGATAATTAATAAAGAGATTCACAAATGAAGGACTTAAAATGACATTTGGGTCAAGCTATTAATTACTATGACTGTCTATGGCAGGACATTTTCTCTTTAGATGGAAAGGGGGCTTGAGAGTTTTTCCAGAACTGAACTGTGTTGACTGATTTTCCATTGTGCATAGTCACCAATGCCTGACACAAAGCAATCACTGTAATTGGGATTTCAAGTCTAGAGTCCAGGGTGGTTAAGTATGGCTGTTGCAGGGAGGAGCCAATTCTGATTCCATGTTGGAATTCTTTCTTTGACTTGCTTTTCATTGCTTTTTGTTTATGTAATCATACATAATGGTCTACCTCAGAGAACCCTACCCCCTCTGCCTGACTGTTAAACTAAAAGTGCCTTTATTCAGGACCCTGTCCATCAATGGATGGCACAAAGGAAGAAATTAACACATCCCCTGCCAGAGGCTTGTCATACTAGGAGATAGTTGCAAGATTAATGGTCTTTTATTTGGTTTCCTCCCTTTCTCTCCCCTTACCCACCCCATCCCTCAGCTCTGTTTTATAAAAGAACTTGGCATCTAGACCTACCCTGATAAGATGGTTATTTTGAGACTACCAGTTAGGTAAAGCTGTATTCCTTAACCTCAACACTTCATCTTTTAGATTCATTGTCCTGCTCTGTGATAAGCAGAGCTAGCTTGGACTTGGTCACACCGGAATATAACAAATATGTAGATGAGTGAAGTGTTTTAGGTTGTAAAGTGAAACATTGGTCTGTAAGAACAGAGCTGGGGAGGGGGTGTCTGAATCCAGATGGACTGCTGCCTTATTTTTCTGTTCAGTTCACAGTAAGAATAAATCTATTCACTATTAGTCTATTCACTGTGAGTCTATTCACTATAAGTCTATTCTACTCTACTATGGGTGTTCCCATCACACCCTCAGAGTCAGCTATGAATTGCTCTGTAAAGAGAAAGTCTCTCCCTTTGTGAAACTTGTGTCCCCCAGGGATTTCTTTTCCTTCATTGTCAGAATCCATCCCAAAGGGGATTTTTCATCTCCAAATTAAAGACTGGCCTAATTCAATTACAATAGCATTTGGACTGTTTCTAGCCTGTGCTAGAAGATCAATAATGGTTATTTAAATGGAATCTGAATCACAAGAGAACCATAAGAACCATATTTACATTTACATAAATGTGACATGAAGAATTGTACTTTATTTTTTGTATTACATTGACAGAGTCTCTTATACAGGCTTCCCTGTGGCTCAGGTGGTAAAGAATCTGCCAGCAATGCAGCAGACCCAGGTTCAATCCCTGGGTAGGGAAGATCCACTGGAGAAGGAAATGGTTGGTTACCCACTCTAGTATTTTTGCCTGAAGAATTCCATGGACAGAGGAGTTTGGCTAGCTACAGTCCATGGGGTCACAAAGAGTCAGACTGAGCGACTAACACACACACATTCTCATGCACAGAATTCAACCAACATAGAGTCTACAGAATTTGAAAGCCATTCATGACCTCACCCATACACATATACACACATCTGTGTTACTGTCTTCAGGAGAGCCACTGTCCACAATTTGAGATATTAAAAGCACACTTAAATAAGCTTTTTCTAATTCTAAAAATAGTTGTTCAAAACACTATAAAATTTGAGACAAATGTTGATTGAAAGGTAAGGGAAACACACACAGGAACAGCAATCCATGCTCATGCTAATTATTTTTAAATAAAATCACTGCTTCAAGTTTTATAGTTGTTAGTTTGTTCATTGGAAACCAAGTAAGTCCCCAATAATAGTGAAGGAGTCTTTTGGGCCTAGGAAAGAAAACAACAGTTTCAAAGGCCCTCGCTGAATCATCTAACTTTGGAGAAAACAAAACAGAACTTTAGGTCCCTCCCTGAGGCTCCAGGTCGGTTGCATCTATCTGGGACTTATCACCCACTGTCCAGAAACTTTCCACCCCCTACACCTGCTCAGAAGTCTTATCAGCCCCTGTCCGGAAACCTTCCACCCCCTACACCTGCCCAGAAACTTATGACCCCCTGCCCAACTACAAATGCCATCTCAACAGAATACCCAAAACATCTCGCCTGATTAACCTTTCCCTTATCGCTTCCATAAACCTGCCTATAAATATGGAGCCTCCCTGATCACTGTCCATGCTCAGCCTGGTCCTTAGGCCGACTGTCGCCCCTCCTTGCCTGAATAAAAGAAGTAACCTATTTCTGTTGAGGTCGTCTTTCCTTTTTCTGTCTTGGCCTGAACTATACCTTACAAATAGCTCACTCATGGGCTTATCATTCACTCATTTGTGGTGGAAATTCTTTCCCTTCCATTTCTGAGTTCAGAGTAATCACAGGCAAATGGATAAAGGCAGGCTGATGCAGTTGAGATGACTACTGCCATAGATTAATGTTCCTTCTAAATGAAATCCCTTCCTGCAACATCATTGTTGTTGTTTTTGTTCAGTTGCTAAGCCGTGTCCAACATCATTGACTTGTAAGAATTCCAGTTTGAATATGGGCAAAGAAAAGTAAATTTCCCAGAGAAATCAGCACAACTCCAAAATAGTAGGGAAGAAAATAAATTTTATTTTTCCATTGAGAAAATGCATGAGAGATACATACAAGTTCTTTTCAAAGTTAGATATATATATATATATATATATATGTAAATACATTATCTTTCATTAATTTCCTAGCACTCTTTATTATCATTCTTCTTTATTTTTAGTATATTTAGAGAAAAATAATTATAATTGGTAATTCCCCAGTATATTAAAGTTATATATTTAACAAAAGTGGTAACCTAGATTCTCAGTTTACCAATATTTGCCAAGATAATTGAAAGAGTATTTGATTAGTAATTACAGGCAGTACCAAAAATGGGGATCTGTGTACTGAGAAGGGAGAAGAAAGGGAGAACAAATAAGAAAATGGAAGTCTGTTTGCTGAGAATACTTAAACTTGACGAAAGCTGACGCAAAATACATGAGCCCACTGGGATGTTATTTTTACCTCTTAAAGGTTGTAGCTAACTGTGCCGTGAAAGGCTGATAGAACCAAATCCCGAGTGATATTTTATTTTTATTTAATGTTTTATTTTTTGATATGTATTTCTTTATTTTTGACTGCACTGGGTCTTCATTGCCGCCTTTGGGATCTTTAGTTGTGGCATGTGAGACTTAGTTCCCTGACCAGAGATAGAACTCAGGACCCCTGCATTGGGAGCACAGAATCTTAACCACTGGACCACCAGGGAAGTCCCCTGAATGGTATTTTAGATTCTTCTCTGCTTAGGTATTGACCTGAAAATGCCTGACAAAGTGATGTAACTTACATGGAGGGTATTAACAAAATTCTCTGTGCTTAGAATGTCTTCTGAAATGATACTATGCATTTATTTATTCTTCTATCTCAAATATTTCCTGAGCTCTTACTATGAACCAGATAGTACCTAGTGGCTGGATATAAGATCAGTGGACAAGACAAAGTAACTTTGCCCATAGCATTTATATTCTGTTGGAGGGAGAGAGCAATAAGAAAAATAAACAAATACATGCATAACCAATAAGTAGTCTTCTTGGAGACAGTGTCCTAGTTACCTAGAGTCACCAAGGAGACATCCAAAATTGGGGCATAGAGATTTCGGTACTATCTGTGTAATATCAAATAAATATAGGGCACTTTGCACGTACCAGGCTTATGCAATATTTTGCTACAAGGGTGGGTAAAACAGAGATAGCTCCTGACTTCATGCATTTTTGCTTCCCTCAGCTATAGAATGAGTTAGTTGTGCAGAGGATCACTCAGACCTATTCTGAGTCTAATATCCATTCCATCCTGCTCCTGTGTACAAAGACTGCATCCCTGTTCCAAGCTCTTGACCTGGAGGGAAGCCTGGCAGGGCAGGACCAACCAGTTGAACAACAAAGGAAAGAAATGGAATGTTCAGGAGTGTGAGAGACAGGGATAGATGAAACCGTGCCTGAGAGAGCCTTCCAGAGCCCAGTTCCATAGTCACGTTCAAGTCACGGGAGCAGGGATCCTAAAGAAGATCCCAGAGAACAAGGGTCTGAGAGAAAGGAAAAGAAGAACAAGAAATAGGAGGGTGAATAAGCCAGGAAGTTGTGCAACTGCCTGGGGCAGTTGATTTGCTTCTGCATAGTCTCCTAGAGGTGCTTGCCATGGGTTGTTTCATTTCCTTTGAAGTCCCCAAATGCCTGGGAACTGCTTTTCAAAGAGTGCAGACAAGCTCTCCTCCTTACCTGCTTGTGCATTTAAAGCTGTGCCTTTTCAGAGTCCAAAGAATGGTTTGAATCACCTGTAGAATGAATCACACCATGAGCAAAGTGAGACCTACTGACCAGATCAGCACCAAACTCCTGATTCGGACTCCATTCAGCACCCAATCGTCCCGTCTTTCAGGATCCGAGTGCTGGCTGAATATTTGGACCATAGAGCAGTGCAGGGCTCCTAATGCTGGGGAGACCAGAGAGTGCCATGTTTCAATAACACCATCAGAATAGAAAAACCTGCAGCCACTCTATCAAAAGGTCCTCAAAGCAATATTTGGTAGTGTTCTTGCAACTCCCTGAAGTGGACATATACCGAAAGGACTCAGGGTTGGGCTTTTGTTTATCATTCTGGAACAGACAAATTTGGCCATTTTTAAAGCTGTATAATCATAAACACATGTTATTATTATTTTTAAAGACTTGGTTTATTATGAAAAATGTAATTGACCCAGCAGGGTTTTTTTCCTACTGCTGCTTCGGTGCTCTGCGAATATAAAATCATAAAGACCAGAGACTATGATTTATTTCTTGATCTCTGGAGTCTATCATGGTGCCTGTACCTAATATACTTGTTAGGTGGCTGGAAATCTCCAGAAGATATTTCATGGTCATCATTTTGAAAGTACTGTAAAACTTAAAAACTCTATATGCAATATTTGAGATAGAAATTGTACAGCTTTTAATTTTCCTCATATTCTCATTAAAAAAGACATTAGGAAGTCTGACATGTTATAATATATTACAATATTTTCTTTTTTTGAAAAATAACTGAAAACCAAGAAAGACACGCACTGCTTGTTCCAATAATATTCTTACCCATTGTGGTCTGAAGTTGGTTTTAAGTAAAGCACTTCATGTCTAACCCTATTAAAATTTGCAAACACTGGTGGCCTAAGGCAGACAGAATCTTAATTTGAATTTTAAGTGGAAAGTTAATTGTTTTGTAAATTAATCAGTAACATGGCTTAGCTCTATTTGCCCGGTTAATTACTTTTCCCTATCCTGTTAATTCCAACTTTACAAGAGAAACTCATTTTTCGAACTGCCCTATTCACTGTTTCCTCATAAGGACGTGTGGTTTCCAAGTGTGTGGTCTTTTCAGTCATACATTTTCATCTTACGGTTCTCAATGGCTTTTGCCATAGGGAATGGAGAGGCCTTATTTCTCTTTGTCCTGTTCAAAATGCTATTGAAAACCTACTATGTGCAGAGCATTTTTTCAGAGTACAATGAGAGATAAAACTGTAATATGTTGCAAGCCATGAGTCAGATTTGGACCCAGGTCCATAAGGAATAGTGAGTGAGTCAAGAGTATGACCTCAGATGTCTGGCAGACTGGAATTCCTCCACTGGCCTTATTACCAGTTAGTTGTAGGACTTTAGGTGGTTCATTTATTTAAACTCCATAGTTGGAGCTTTCTTAGTAAAACTGATTCTATAATGTTGTCCTGCTCGGTCGATAAGTCACTCATGTCTGGTGTCTGACTCTTCATGACCCTATGGACTATACCTTGAGAGGCTCCTCTGTCCATGGGACTTCCCAGGCAAGAATACTGGAGTGGGTTGCACTTCCTTCTCCAGGGGATCTTCCTGACCCTGGAATTGAATCCTCATCTCCTGCATTGCAAAGCCCAGTATGATGAGTATTGTTCTAATAATGTAGTTCAAAGGATCAAATCATCTAATTAATTAATACATTGTGTTATGCAATAGGCTTACTTATTAATATAATTTAATATTTATTGAATAGTTCTTATGATTAGCATAACAGTATGGAATCATATTGAAGATATTATCTTACATGCCTTTTTCTTTTTCCTTCCTCTTTGTAATTAACCTGAGTTAAACTCGGTGTGAATAAAGGTAGATCCAAAATTAAATTTTGAGAAATATTCTTTTTTGGCCTTATTCACTATTGAATGTTACAATTCCTGGTCCCAATTAATATCTCCACCTGGCCAGAAAATTGATGGTTAAGGGAGATGATGAGTTTGTTTCTAAATTTTGTCAAAGACCCTTTGCTTTTATCATTCAAAGGTGCACATCATTCTTCATATTTTAGTAGAAAAATATTATGACATGAAATGAAAAGATTAAGAAAAGAGTTTTTCAAGCAGTTTCACAAATAACCATGTAAAACACTGTTTTATGCAACTTACAAATGTTTTTCATTTTGGCTTTATGTCAAAGATAAAACAGTTGCTCTTGAGCCACTGAAAAGAATAATTAAAGTGGACAAATAGAAGTAACTCTCGTATCATTCCTCTGTTGATCACTAATAAATTCTGTAAAATGCAAAACAAAGTTTTCTTGGATTACAATAAGCTGAGAGCACTGATATGAAGTGGTTCGCTTCATTGCACCAAAGTTGTTTAATTCCCCTTTGGCCAAATATGTGTCCTGCATTGATTAGATCATTAAGTAACATGACCTAGTCTGTGACTAAGAAACTATTGAGATGGAGATGACAATGAGAAACAGATAAGAAAGGAGTGCCAAATAATGATTTTTGAGTGGGGGACTCTCTGAAACTTTAAATAAGATATAATTGTGGTGTGATTTCCCCAGGAGAAACTTCTCTGAATAGAGTATCAAAATACATTTCAAATATCAAGGAATCAGATATTTGACTAAAAAAATAAATAAATAAATCACAAAGTTCGGCCATGAATTCAGTTCAGTTCAGTTCAGTTGCTCAGTCATGTCCAACTCTTTGCGACCCCATGAATTGCAGCATGCTAGGCCTCCCTGTCCATTGCTAATTCCCAAGTTTACCCAAACTCATGTCCATCGAGTCAGTGATGCCATCCAGCCATCTCATCCTGTGTCATCCCCTTCTCCTCCTGCCCCCAATCCCTCCCAGCATCAGGGTCTTTTCCAATGAGTCAACTCTTCACATCAGGTGGCCAAAGTATTGGAGTTTCAGCTTCAGCATCAGTCCTTCCAATGAACACCCAGGACTGATCTCCTTCACGATGGACTGGTTGGATCTCCTTGCAGGCCAAGGGACTCTCAAGAGTCTTCTCCAATACCACAGTTCAAAAGCATCAATTCTTCAGCGCTCAGCTTTCTTCACAGTCCAACTCTCACATCCACACATGACCACTGGAAAAACCATAGCCTTGACTAGAAGGACCTTTGTTGGCAAAGTAATGTCTCTGCTTTTTAATATGCTGTCTAGGTTGGGCATAACTTTCCTTCCAAGGAGTAAGCATCTTTTAATTTCATGGCTGCAATCACCATCTGCAGTGATTTTGGAGCCCCAAAAATAAAGTCTGACACTGTTTCCACTGTTTCCCCATCTATTTCCCATGAAGTGATGGGACTGGATACCATGATCTTCGTTTTCTGAATGTTGAGCTTTAAGCCAACTTTTTCACTCTCCTCTTTCACTTTCATCAAGAAGCTCTTTAGTTCCTCTTCACTTTCTGCCATAAGGGCCGTGTCATCTGCCTATCTGAGGTTATTGATATTTCTCCCATGCATAGTTTTCAATAATGTGCTACAAGGGGAAAAAAAAATGTGTTCGACAAATTTTGTTTTTTCCTTAACTTTGATCATATGTGTTCATATAGGAGATTCCCTTTCTCTAGTTTCCTTCAAGAGATTGTAGGCAAGACAGGACACAATGTGGAATTTAGGTCTGAATCTAGGTTCTATATCTGCGGATTTGGCAAATCAAAGTTGTATGCACTTAGAAAAGCACAGTCTCTCCTGAATTTATTCTATTATAAAATGGAGCTAATAAGCCTTACTTCATAAGGACATTTTAAATGTGAGATGTAGTGCATATAAGTAACCTGTGATATTGGGACCATTTAATACTCTGTAGCTATTATTATTATTGATAAACTTCAGCTTTAAAAAAAAAAAATCACAAATCATTAGAAGTAGGATGGTTGGAACTTCCCTGGTGGTCTCTTGATTAGGAATCTGCACTTCCAATGCAGTGAAGTGAAAGTGAAAATGTTAGTCGCTCAGTCATGTCTGTCTCTTTGCACTGATCCCATGGGCTGTAGTCCACCTGGCTCCTCTTTCCATGGGGTTTTCCAAGCAAGAACACTGGAGTGGGTTGCCATTCCCTTCTCCAGGGGATCTTAGATCGAACCCAGGTCTCCCACATTGTGGGCAGATTCTTTACCGTCTGAGCGAGGCAGAGATTTGATCTGTGGTTGGGAAACTAAAATTCCACATGTCTTGGCCAAACAAACAATAAATAAAACAAAAATAAAAGGTTTACTAAAAAAAAGAGAGAGAGAGAGAAAAAGAAGTGGGATGGCTCCTGTCAATTTGTCCATAATTTGTCAATAATTTAGAGGTAAGTTTCCCACAGTGTATAGCTTAATTATCTTAAAAAAAGATCTCAGTGGATTTCTTGCCCTTTAGGGGGTTATCACACACACTACACTCAATAAAGCACATGGACCTATCTCCCCCAAAATGTCAGAATTCACAGAAACTCAGATTTTAATTTTTAAAAAATGCAATGAAAAGTAGGAGAAATTTAGGGGTGGGACCTTCGGGCAGTAATTAGGTTTAGATGTGGTCATGAGAGTAGGGCCCTCAAGCTATTAGTGTCCTTATAAAAAGGGAAGGCGTATAGAGTTCTCTCACTTTCTACCCTGTGAAGGCACAGCAAGGAAATTGTTGTTGTTGAGTCGCTAAGTCATTGTGACTCTTTGTGATTCCCTGGACTGTAGCCCACCATAATCCTGTCCATAGGATTCTCCAGGCTCGAATACGGGGATGGGTAGTCATCTCCTCCTCCAGGGGATCTTCCCAACCCAGGATTTGAACCCACATCTCTTCCATCAGCAAGCGGATTCCTTACTATTGAGTCGCCAGGGAAGCACAGCAAGAAGATAGTGGTCGGCAAACCACAGAGAGGGCTCTCACCAGAACTCCACCACCTGGCACCCTGATTTCAGACGTCCCAAGACTCCAGAACTGTGAAATGTTAATTTCTGTTGTTTGAGCGACCTGGTCTATTGTATTCTGTTAAAGCAGTCTGAACTAAAACATGGCGATTATTATACAGAAAAGAGTTCATTTTTTTTAAATGTATTTTTAATGCATTTGTTTACTATTTTTTTAATTGAAATATAAAATGTTACTAGTAGTAAAGGACCCACCTGCCAATGCAGGAGACACGGGAGATGAGGGCCATAGGGCCGCAAAGAGCCCGACACAGCTGAAGTGACTTAGCACACATAATTGCTTTACAGTGTTGCATCAACTCCATGTATACATATATCACCTCCCTCCTTAGTCTCCCTCCCACAGGTTCCCGCCCCATCCCACCAAGTCATCAAGGAGAGCCAGGCTGAGCTCTCTCTGCTATACAGCAGCTTTCCACTAGCTATCCATTTTACACATGGTAGTGTAAAATAATGGCACCCCACTCCAGTACTTTTGCCTGGAAAATCCCATGGACAGAGGAGCCTGGTGGGCTGCAGTCCATAGGGTTGCTAGAGTCGGACACGACTGAGCGACTTCACTTTTCACTTTCATGCATTAGAGAAGGAAATGGCAACCCACTCCAGTGTTCTTGCCTGGAGAATCCCAGGGACAGGGGAGCCTGGTGGGCTGCCGTCTATGGGGTCGCACAGAGTTGGACACGACTGAAGCGACTTAGCAGCAGCAGTGTAAAATAATGAAATTAGAACACTGCCCAACACCATACACAAAAATAAACTCAAAATTGATGAGAGACCTAAATGTAAACCCAGAAATTATAAAACATTTAGAGGAAAACATAAGAAAAACACTCTGTGACAAATCACAGCGAGATCTTTTTTGGCCCACCTCCTCAAGTAGTAAAAGTAAAAATGAAAATAAACAAATGGGACCTACTTAAACTTCAAACTATGCCCAATAACCTGGACAAGGAAGCAACCTAGATGTCCACTGACAGATTAATGGATAAAGAAGATGTGACACATATATACAGGAGTTCATTTATAAGCAGAACAAATAGGTGGCAAATACAAGAGAACTGCTAATGGAACTTCGAGAAGAGAGAATATTGTTAAGGACAAATAGGATGATAGTTCTAGAACATGTGGCAGTGTCCAAGATTAATTTGGGAACAACAAACCAAGAGGCCTATTGATGTGTACACTTTTTTCCTCAGGACAAGATGGCCAGCCAAGTGCAGTTAATTAACAATGAAAAATAATTTAAAATAAACACAGATTGAAAACTCACAACACAACAGAAGAAAAAAAAATAAATACAAAAGCAAATCCAGAAAACAATAGAAATTGGCAACAGCTTGATAGGCAGAAACAAAGATTACTACAGGCAGTGGTGAAAATTAATAGGAACTCCAGACTAAAGAGTTGTTGGTTAGGGATCAATTGCTGGAACAATAAGGATAATAAAAGCAAGAACAAAGTGACAGTGACATTTTGTGTCATTATTTATAAAGTGGCAGCATTTGCATGTGTTATGTAGTTGTCAGGACTAAATTTAATTTGGCAAATTTAATTGCCAAACTTAAATCAAGTTTCTGATAATGTAGACAAAAGGGAGATCTCCAGAGAGCAAGGGAACACAGAGGGTCAACATGAACATGCTAGTCTTTGTAGGTTCTAAGTAATATTTTAGTTCTTCCATAGAAATGGAAATAGAAATGACGGAATAACCTGAGTAGGTGGCTCTGTTGCTCCAAATTAAAAAACAGTTAAAAAAATGCTGTCAATCTGCTAATTCTCTCACCGTTACTGCTCTCTGAATTTCACAGGCAAGTTAATCGTCTCAAGAATACGATATTATAGAAAATATAAAAAATGAACTTGACTTTTTAAAAAATTTTATTATTTGTTATGTCTGGCTGTGTTGGGTCTTTGTTGCTCAGGCTTTTCTCTAGTTGCAGCAAGCGGGAGCTACTCTCTTGCTGTGGCTTCTCATTGCTATGCTTCTCTTGTTGTGGTGCACCAGCTGTAGGGTGTGTAGGCTTCAGTGGTTGTGTTATGTGGGCTCCGCATTTGCAGCTTGGGGGCTCTAGAGCACAGATTCAATAATTATGGTGCAAGAGCTTAGTTGTTCTGCAACAAGTGGGATCTCCCCAGACCAGGGATCAAACCCATGTCTCCTGCAATGGCAGCCAGATCCTTCGCCACTGAGCCACCAGGGAAGCCCAGAACTTGACATTTTAAGCTCTGGATTTGGGGATTTCTGTCCCTAGAAAACTTGTCCCTAGACATTCTTCCCTATCTTTCTCATTTTCTTGGACCTTTGGGACATAGTTATTTCAGAATATCATTGGGTTAACTTAAGAAACCTTGCTAAATGCCCTGGGCTAGTTCCTGACAGGACAGCTAACTCTGTAATTATTCTGTTGCTAACCCAAGGCTGATTTCTCTTTCTGATCCTAATCTTTTGGCCAAGAAAATCTCAGGAGTGAAGTACTAAATATTTTTGGAATGAGGAAAATATTTTTGTGTGAAATAAGGTCCTGGTAAAGCTGAATGCTTCAGGGAAGAGAGATTTGATAGTGAACAAAGCCAACAGGTACATCAATCCATAGCTGGGAGGCAGTTTCTATAAAGGTCAAGGCTCTCAAGTACAATGGATCTCTATTTCTGTCTCAAGTTTTCCTATTTTATGTGGATATTCTGCAATATTTTAACAGAGCTGCTAAAAATATATATCACACACAAATTTAGAAAAGAAATTTTGATTTGTCTTCCTACAAATATAACTATATATAGACACATATACATAGGCGTCTATGCTGTTGTTCAGTCGCTAAGTCACGTCCGACTCTTTGTGACCCCATGGACTGCAGCACACCAGGCTTCCCTGTCGTCCACTATCTCCCAGAGTTTGCTCAAGTTCAAGTATATATCTCAACCAGTTATGTCATATTTTTATCATTTTCCAATTGTGTCGTCCTTCCCTTTGCCCAAGTTGGCAAACCAAGATGATAATAATAATAATAAAAATAATAATCTACTGTTTTCATTTCAACTCTTTTTTAATGGATTGCAGATTATCTTTCCAAGTTTAACTTAATTCCCCCTTGACTACAAATGTGCAACTGATATAAGTCTGAAAGAGAAAATGCTATACTTTTTGTCAGAAAGAGGGATATGCTCTAAGTTCATTTTTAAATGAGCCCAACACATGAAGAAAATTACTGTAAATATGAATTTTTAATTTTTTCTTAATTTCAACAGGTTAATTCTAATAAAATAATAACAGCTTGGCCTACTAGACATTCTTTATTATTATTTTTTTAATAAGACAGTTTACTTTGGCAACTTCTCCTCCTCCTTAAAAGTACTGTTTTTTTTTAATCTCTATATCTCTATGAACCACTCAGATTTTTTGGGCCATAAAATTTTCAAAGTTTAACAAGTGAGCAGGAAACACACCCTTCCATACCCTGAGTTAAGCTAGTACAAGGAAGCAGAGAAGTAAAAGTGTAAATGAAGGATCTTTTTTAAATGCAAAAATGAAAGGAAACTAAAGTTTGAACTTTGGAAAGACAGGACAGTGTATTCAAGGTATTCTCCAGAAGAAAACCGCTGGTGGAGTTTTCCCAAATCAGCACGAATGCTTATTTTAATTCCATTGCTGTCATCATTATTATTTTGAGAAGAAAAAGTCCAAAAATGTATTACATTTACGGGATTCTACCTCCTACTGTAAGGAAACAGTCGAATACGACAGCACAAGGCACATCCCGCTCCTCTAAAATTAAAGACATGTAATTGACAAATTTAGTTGATTTGCTGAATATAGTCACTTTGTCTATAAATTTTTATTTAGGAGTATCAGCCATTTGTATAGACCTAAAACTTGCACCAGTTGCAGAATTCTAGTTGTTTAGGTCTAGGAAGACAGAAAAGATAAAGCTGCAGAATGAGATAGCAACCTGTAAGTCAATCCATCATTTAATTACTATTGTGAGTACTTGCTACATAAGAATCCAGAAAAAGAAACCAGAAGAAAGTCACATGGATTTTTTTCTCTTGTTTTGTATTTTTTTTTCCTTATAAATTAAGATTATCAGATATATACCAATGAGTGGTTTCCCTAGCTCAAAAGAAAACAATATGTGTTTGGTGCCATGGAGGAGGACAAGACTATGTATTTAATTACTTTAGCCTTATTTTGTCCCTTGGCATGATCTGTTCCCTGATTTCACCCCAGTCAAGCTTGCTTTGAAGTCGCTGACAAATTAAATCAACCACTTGGATCATATGTGTCCCAAAGAATGTGGTTTCTCGTGTATGAGCAATCTATCAATCCCCCCGTCTCCTTTCACTTTGGCATTCTGACAAGCCTAGCAAATTCTAGGCAAAGATTGCAACTTATGTTTTGGCCACAGCAGCCCTTACTCAAAGTTTCAGAATTGCCAGTTCAAGGTACAACTTTCACATCTCAAGGGACTGGTACATTTCTTGATGATTGTGCAAACATTCTTAATTATGCCTCCAGGTAAACATACTGCTGTCTTCTTTGGCAACTGAGAAGTACAAAGAATGTTTATGTGCTGGTCCAGTCCTTCCAAGTATTTCTTGTGGACTTAGACACACCTGAGTTACCACCCACCTCTTATTGGCTGAGAAAGTTGCCCCACCTGATTTGTAACTTTACCGGCCACAGTCAGTAGCTGGGGGCATCTCCGCCAGCCAACACTGGATTTAATCTAGTTAGAAGTAGACGAGCAGCTCTTATTTGAAAAAAAAACACTGAGTTTTGAGTTCATTACTACAGGAAAACTGCTCTCCCTCGGGGCGCAGAGAACCTGGCTTCAGAGCAGCCTTACCAGCTCAGGAGTCTGGTCGGATAAAACCCAACCTGGAGGAGAATGGCTACCTACGCCCTGCAAATCGCCGGACTGGTGCTCGGTGGTGTGGGCATGGTGGGCACAGTGGCTGTCACGGTCATGCCTCAGTGGAGAGTGTCTGCCTTCATTGGAAGCAATATTGTGGTCTTTGAAAACCTCTGGGAAGGACTATGGATGAGTTGCATGAGGCATGCTAACATCAGAATGCAGTGCAAAATCTACGATTCGCTGCTGGCTCTCTCTCCGGACCTACAGGCAGCCAGAGGACTGATGTGTGCCGCCTCGGTGCTGGCCTTCCTGGCTTTCATGACGGCTGTCCTCGGCATGAAGTGTACCAGATGCACCGGGGACGACGACAAGGTGAAAGGTCACATTCTGCTGACCGCTGGAGTGATCTTCATCATCACCGGCCTCGTGGTGCTCATCCCCGTGAGCTGGGTTGCCAATTCCATCATCAGAGACTTCTACAACCCAATAGTGGATATTGCCCAGAAACGGGAGCTGGGAGAAGCCCTCTACATAGGCTGGACCACGGCCCTGGTGCTGATTGTTGGAGGGGCGCTGTTCTGTTGCATTTCTTGTTGCTATGAAAAGAGCAGTAGCTACAGATACTCCATACCGTCCCACCGAACAACCCAGAAAAGCTATCATGCCGAAAAGAAGTCGCCGAGTGTGTACTCTAAAAGTCAGTACGTGTAGTTATGACTCTTTTTAAACTACCTAGAAAGCCACCCAGATGACATAGATGTCCACTCTTTCCAAAACTGAGACCCAAAAGAACATTGATTGGCTGTTCTTAACTGCCTGGTATTAATCACAAGGACTAATTACATCAGCTCTTTATGATTCTATAATCAATTTCAGCTGCATGAGAAATTGTACACATTGCTTTGATTATTCTAGAAAGTACAGTAATTTGTTTTCTAAAATGGTTCATGTTTTATCTCCTTTTATTAGTTACTTCAAAATGACATTGTTGGAGACAATTATTTTACAACTGTGATTTCTCTATGACCGAGCATTATGTATATAGATGAGTGTAACAGTTCTGTGTCACATACGTAGAGACAGGCTTATATAGTCCTATTTTAAATGAAACACTGATTCATTACACTGAATAAATAGAATTCAACTATTGCTTTTCAGGGGAACCAGGGGTAAGATTGAAGAAGGTTAATATTAATTGTTTAAAAACAGCTTAGCGATGAATGCACTTAATTTATAATGAAGGTTAAAATGAAAGCTTTAATCATCAGGGTAAAGGGAACTAAATGGCTTTTTGATATCTCGTTTTTCAGCCTAGGAGTTAGAAATCCAAATTCCTTTCTCCTCATTCCCCAGAGGCCTTCCTTTTCTTGTATATTAAATGGTCATCTTTTAAAAGGCAGATATTTTGTCAAGGGGCTTAGCATTCAAACTGCTTTTCCAGAGCTATACTAAGAAGAAAGATAAAACTATAGTCTAAAAAATATTACAGACTTCAGGAAAGTGAAGTTTTTTTCCCTCAAGTTTTTGTGGTTGGAGAAGGATACATTTTGACAAGAAATCATATATATATATATATATATATATATATGAGTATTTTAATAACTATTTGTATAGAGACTTTGGACTTTCATTAATATAAATAACAGAAGAGAAAAATTATATACCTTTATTTGATTGCCAAAAAAATGAAACCAAATTGTCCTCTGTGAACTACATCTTATATGTGGATATTTAAGTCAAAATTGTCATTTCAGTTTTCAAAGGTGAAATTTTTGTTTGTTCCAGTTTTGTTCAGTTTTACTAAGGTACAGGTATACTATATCTTTGTGTTTCCCCCCAGATTTTATTGAACTGTTAATCTGATTTGAAAGTTTGTATATATATTTTTCTAGCTTAATCAACTATGTGTATCTGCTTTATGTCCTTTGTATTAATAAATTGTGCTTTTTATATTAATTTGATATCTTTCATTTTTCTTCAGTTTTTAAATATTTTAATAATATAAAGAGTTTTAAAAAACCTGATATTTTCAGCTTTGCAGTTAAAAAAGGCTTTCAAAATCGCATTTTAAAGATAAAGATAGATTCAGCATTAATTTTTGAGAATACAGAGTATCATATATCATTTAATATGATATACTTACAATGACTGGATTTACACACTAGTATTAGATGTTGATAATATATTTGTAATTTTTTAGGATAATACTATAGGTTCCAAAAATCTATATCCTGCATGTATTATTATGTATGTAATAGCTATTTATGTACAAACTTTCCATAGGGAGATATATCCCTGCCTCTGAGAAATAGTATTAATTAATAATAGTGCGTAATGTTTTAGGGACATGCATTATAAACTAAGACCTCTACTGTTTGAAATGAATTATATCACTAAATCTCTGATAAGACTGATATAACTAGTTTAATTTACAGATGAGGAGCCCTCAGAAGAGTTCATTGGTTAATCAATAAGTGTCAGTCTGATTTCATAGTTCATACACTTTTTCTTCAGTGCAGGTAGATTTTCTTCAGCAATGTCTAGTTTATGAACTGATTTTTGTATGTGAAAATAACTTGTTTAACTACTGTTAGTTGGGAAAACTTTTAGTGTTTTTTTCTGAGATTGGTGATTTTCCAATAACTAAATACTAACCTATCCTAGGCAATTTTGCCCTCTTAGGTCAAAACATTCATGAGAACAGAAATAAAGAAAAACTGAGTATCTTGAAGAAAAAGGAAAAAATATACCCAATCTTCTAAATATCAGCCTTTAATCAAACATTATTTTCAGTTAGAAAGCTCTCCCAAATGGCCCAACTCAGTTTATTATTTACGTGTTTTTCCCCTTAAACAGAATTATAACACCACTGGCTTTCCTTGAGTAAAACCTTTTGATACTCACCTGTTGAGTATCTCTGAAACCTTTCTCCAACTTTCCACTTTACTAACACCTCCTCTCTTTCCTACCTTCTAGACTTCTGTTACCACCTTCAGGATCTCCTTGCTCCAGGCACACTTCACATTCCCAGTTCGGTTCTTTCTAAAATACAGGGGAGGGATGGGATGATTGGGAGATTGGGATTGACGTATATCCACTGCTATGTATAAAATAGATAACCTATGTATAAAATAAAATAGATGCTGTATCGCTCAGGAAATTCTACTCAGGGCTCTGTGGTGACCTAAATGGGAGGGAAATCCAAAAGGGGATATGTGTTCCTATATTGCTGATTCACTTTGCTGTACAGCAGAAACTACATTGTAAAGCAACTGTACTCCAATTAAAAAAAAAAAAAAGTAAATCAGACGCCATCACGGCCTGCCCATAATATTTGTAAGACTGCTGAGTTGCCCATAAGGTAAATCCAAATACCTTAGCAGATAATGAGAGATAAGAGGGAAAATCTATCTTATAATCTTAACAGCAAACTTTATCATACAATAACATTAGTGTATAACCAGTATGCTAACAGTTATAAAACAGACATCCAGAAACTAGAATAATTCCAATGCCAAATGTCTTTTCAGTATCCTGAAAGAGTGGCACTGGGATTAGGAAGTGCTTTGGCTGGTGGCAAATTACGTGCAGGAGGTTTCATAATGTAGTTTTATGGAGAAACCATATGATGTACAAAACAAATCACAGGGAAGTAAGGAATATAGTTTTATGCTCTCACTTTACAGCTGGACTATTTTCTCTTTCATATTGTAACACCTGCTGCCCCCACCATGAACCACTTCTGTTGACTCTGTTTCCAAAATGACCCCCTCCCACACTGCATAAACTACAATTAAGGTACATTACCTTAAGTGTTATGTGTGTGTTTAGTCGCTCAGTTGTGTCCAGCTCTTTGTGATCCCATGGACTATAGGCCACCAGGCTCCTCTGTCCATGGGACTTTCTAGGCAAGAATACTGGAGTGGGTTGCCATTCCCTTCTCCAGGAGATCTTCCCAATCCAGGAATCAAACCCAGGTCTCCTGCATTGCAGGCAGATTCTTTACCCTCTGAGCCACCAGGGAAGCCTACCTTAAATGTTAGGTGTTTGCTTATGGCCAAGACACAGTTTTTGTCCTCAAAGAGTTTGTCTTCTAACAAGAAGAGATAAAAGTAAGAAATGTAGTCTCTATTACAGGCCCACCAGGTGACGCTAGTGGTAAGGCATCTGCCTGCTGATGCTGGAGATGCCAGGTCCATCCCCGTGCGGGGAAGATCCCCTGGAGAAGGGAATGACAACCCACTCCAGTATTCTTGCCTGGAGAATCCTATGGACAGAGGAGCCTGGCAGGCTACAGTCCATGGGGCTGCAGAGTCAGACAACGACTGAGCACTCACATACCAGGTGCTTGATCTTTTCTTTCTTTACCCATCAAACCTCTAAGAATGCTGTGAATTACGGATGAATTACAGATGAAATCAGGAGAACACTGAGCCTCAAAGATGTATATATATAATCCCCTAATTCAAGAACCTGTACTCTTGCTACTATAATACTGTCCAAAGACATCTCTGCCAGAGTTAGCTTCCTGCACAATAAATGTCATCTCATTGCCCCAACTCCAAGCCATCCAGTGACTCACTGGTCACAGAACCCTCTCCCCCTCATCATCAGTCTTACCCCTAAGCTCGTCTCTTCTCCCTCCCAACTTCTAAGTAACTTACTACTTCTCAGTTCCTGACATCCATTACCTTTCCCCTTGGGAAATATACAATGTTTTAGACTCCCATTGTAAACATCACATCTTAAATTCACCAGGCCTCCTTCCTTGTCCTAAGAAGGCCTCCCAGAGCTGTTGGAACAGAATCCCAGCAAGCCCCTGGCCCCCACTCTGATCCCACTGAGCAAGCAGAGCCAAGCGGCAGCTAGATTGACCCAACCAACAGGCAGAAAGAGAACTGCTTTCTGGGAAGCTTCAGGCTCTGCCAGATTCCAGGAGGAAAGAGAGGTGCTGTGTTCAATTCTGAGAGTCAGGAGAGGCAATGGATTCCTGATGCAGATGCCAGAGCTTGGGCCTGAAGACCTGTGCTGGACGAGAGAATGGTAGGGAGGGAAATGGGACCTTAATTACTTCAGAAATACTCCTGGAGGGCGGGTGGCATTTGTACACTTATGGGCTTCCCAGGTGGCGCTAGTGGTCAAGATCCCACCTACCAATGCAGGAGACAGAAGAGACCCAGGTTTGATCCCTGGGTCAGGAAGATTCCCTGGAGGAGGAAATGGCAACTGACTCCAGTATCCTTGCCCTGAGAATCCCATGGACAGAGGAGCCTGGTGGGCTGCCATCCACGGGGTTGCAAAGAGTCAAACACGACTGAGTGACTTAGCATGCACACATGCATGCACGTAGTCTCAAAGGTAGCAATGTCAGGGCAGCAAAACTTTGGAAGACTTATGTAGAGGTGACGTCCCTCGTTGTCCCTGGGCCTTGGAGAGCACTCTCACTGAGAGTGAGGATAAAGAGAGACAGATAGACAGAGGGAGAAAGCAAGAGCTGGGATACACAAAGGCATGTCCTTGGGCCCCAGGAGAGAGACAGCACTTTCAGGTCATTAGATCCCCAGTCAACAGTGAGAATCCCTGTCACCCTAGGGTGAGCTATTGCTAATTACAACTTAAGTTCCACGAGAAAAGAGATCCTGGAGTCACTTAAGAGAACACTAAGCATCACTCAACAATCAGAAAAAAGGAAGTGCAAACTGAGTCCCCGCAACTGGTAGGGGACCTTTGAGGAAGAGATCTCCTGGGAAAATGCAAGGATGCTTTACATAAACAAACAGATGTCTGTTTGAGCCTAAGGCAGACTGAATCATGGGATTACACAGCTTTTCGTTCCTAAAATAACATATAACTTTCGTATTAAAAATGTCTGAAGGGAATGGCAGAGCCTTGAGGGAGGTCACTGCTACGGGAAAAACTGGAGGTTTGGAAGATCAAGCTCCAAACAGATCAAACATGGAAAAAAAATGTAACTCAGAAGGGAAAGTGTAAAGAACTTGGAGAACAAATTAAAGGACCCAAAAGGCAAATTTAGAGTAAGGGAGAAAAAACAGATGAAAGCAAGGGATATCATTTAAAAAAAAAAAAAAGTTGATGTTAAACAAAAAAAGATTCAAACATACAGATAAAAAGTACTCACTGAGGTCCTGAGAAAATGGAAAAATGAAAAAATGTAGTTAAATTTTTAAATTCCAAGCTCAAAAAGAATGTATGTCGTTTTCACCAATCATAAGAAATTACTTAGCAGCCAAGACAAGAAGAGCATACTACTTCTGGCAAACCTTGAAGCTAGATGATGGTGGATTAACAAGTAAAGATAATGAAAGACCATAAAAGACTGTAACCCAGTACATCTATTTCAAACCAAAACTACATTGGCATTAATGACAAAGAAAGGCATTTTGTGGCTAGCCCAGGATCCAGCAGCTGTGTCTTTCATATGGCTAATCTGGAGGAAAGACTAAAATGATGAATCTTTAAAGAGACTTCAAGGAGGGGAAATTGGAAAGGAGAAGAACCTTGGTCGGCCATGACTCTTGCAATAGACAGAAGGAATTTATTGGACAAGAATGGACAGAAGGGTTTGAAGGGGTCAGGCTGCCATTTTCTGGAACTCTTCTCAGCATCAGTGTCCAGGAACCATTACAGATACCTCAAGGTTGATCCTCAAGTTCCAAACTTCTTCCTTTCCAGTTCTGCAGGTATATTCAACATCTTCAGCATGGGAAGCAGAACAAAACCAAACAAAAAGAAAACATTTAAAAATCTAGCCTCCAGCTTCTTGCTTCTTTTCATCTTCTGTCTTGGGATCCATACTGTCCAGATTCCATGTCATGACTTTGGCATCCAGGAATCTTTCCTCAACTCGATCATCTGCAACGCCCTCCTCATCTTTTATCGTCAGGTGTGGTTGAATCCTTGACGCTGTTTATCCTGGCCACCACCCTGGCTGCATGCCTTCACCTTCCCTGTGCCAGCCCAACTCAGTGTCAGCTCCACCCAGCTATGAGATAGACGTACACTGACTGGCCCTTCCTCTCCATTCTGGGAGGGAAACAGTCTTTGACAGACAAAGAGGTTCATGGACTTCCCTTGCATCACTCAAGTCACCCTCAATTGTAAATGCTCTCTCTGTTCCCTATTGTAAAGCCACTGTCTGCCCCTTTTCTGACTCCTGCCCAAATTCAAATGCAGATAAATTTATATGAAAATATTGCAAACAGAAAGAAACTTTTATAAAAAGACAACAACAAAAAAAATCCAGAGTTGAGCATTTTCCTGGTTCAGGAAAGAATGCATACATCTTTCCTACTAATGGGTTAAAAAACTGACTTTTATTTTATTTTTTTAATATAAACTGTATTAATACAGGCAGCAAAACACAATAAAATAAACAAGTCAAAAATAGTTCCTCTATGTACCCCATTCTTTCTTGTTTTTTTTTCTCCTAATATCCCACCCTCCTTCTTAGTTACTAGCTTTTAAAATCATTAACTATTTTGCTCAGAGTTGCTTCTTCCATGGGTTACCCCTGCATTTTGTAACTGCTGTGTGAGAGAGGCTGTGGGAAGGAATGAAACTCAAGGTTGAATATTTTTTCTTGGTTTCTTGTCTGCAATCTAGTAAAGAATGTAGTTGTGCAAGCATCGTAAATGAATAATCTTCTCTCTGTTTTTCTGAGTTGGGCCAGTGTTCACTCATTTTTTTTTTTTTTAAATTAGAGATAGCGAATCATGGGGTCGCAAAGAGTCAGACACGACTGAGCAACTGAACTGAACTGATAGGTAGATATTGAATATTTCTTCATAGCTGCACAGAGATCCTCTCTGAAGAAGGAAGTGTTATTTGCTATATGCTAAGCTGTTGAAACACTTCAGAAATAAAACTGCCCTCTAGCTTTATAGCTGAAAAACCCTGTGAGCCAAAGGAAGAAGACTATACTTTCAGCCCAACTATGATCTAATAGTAAATACAGTGCTTTTCCTGTTACCAAAGAAGAATGAAGAGAGAAAAAGATTCTGCATTCAGCCCAGAATCTGATTCTTTGTTGTTGTCCAGTTGCTAAGTCGTGTCTAATTCTTTGCGACCCCGTGGACTGCAGTACACCAGGCTTCCTTGTCCTTCACTATCTCCTGGAGCTTGCTCAACTCATGTTCATTGAGTCGGTGATGCCATCCAACCATCTCATCCTCTGTCATCCTCTTCTCCTCCTGCCCTCAATCATTCCCAGCATCAGGGTCTTTTCCAGTGAGTCACCTCTTCACATCAGGTAGCCAAAGTACCCTTTCTTTCTTCTTGTGTAACAAAGTATTCAAAAACTTGCTGACTTAACAGCCATTTTATATATCATGACTTCATGGGTTAAGAAATCAGGTGGCACTCAATAGCTGGAGTCTAGAGTCAACAACAGCTCAGCTCCTTGCCTGGCACTTGGTATTGATATCTAAACGTCCTGATTCAGATGTGCTCCTCTACCTATACATGTGGTCTTAGGGCTCTTAGGAATGTCTTTCCAACTAGGTAATCAGACATCTAGCCTAGTGGCTGAGGGTTCTAAGAAACCATGGGAAAAAACACCTATACTTTTAGGAGGCCTGGTGTCCTTTCCACCATTTGCAATTGGTTAAAGATATTCCAGAGTCATAAAAGGAAAAATAAACTCCACTTCTCCTGGAAAGAGCAAGAAATAATCTGGGGCCATCTTTAATCTACTCTAGGTACAAAATGGAATTTAAAGAACTTAAACAGAAATGTTTCTTTCAAATGGACTTATTTCTTGGAACAAAGACATAGTTTAAAAGAAGTGTGTTTTATTTAATATTAAGTGAAATTAAAAAAGAGAATTTGAATTTTCTGTCAAATAAAAGCAGGTGCAAGGAAAAATACAAATTAGATATAAGGGCTTTAATTTTCCCCACTGAAAATAAAGGAAGAGATTTCCCTTCTCTCCTTTATCTTAGAGCATTTATTTTAGGGAAAAAAAAACTTGTGTCTTCTCCTCTGTTGGAATGTATATAAATACTTTTCAAAATTGGATAGTTCTCTATCAGCTCTATGAGCCAAGAATATCTTTTTCTAGTACCTGTGCCGCCTTCTCCTTGAAATGAAAACATCACTATCTTCCAGTTTCTATGAGTAATAAGAGCCTAACTTCACTGGATATCTTGCCCCAAGTTGCAAAACAACCTCCTGCCATAAAGATACAAGCATTTTGTTTCTCTTCTGGATAAATCAAATTAGCCACCATAGATGGTCACCCTCATTACCAGGTTAAGTTAAATTGCAACCCATTCCAATATTCTTGCCTGGAGAATCCCATGGACAGAGGAGCGTGGTGGGCTACAGTCCACGGGGTCGCAAAGAGTCGGACAGGACTGAGTAAGCGACTTGAGTAACTTGAGTATGTGTGACAAAGGCATTGTCAAGTCCTTTTACTTGAAGAATCCTTAAATATTTACCCTGAAAATAGGGATGCATTGGGTGGTATCTTTGCAACTCTATAGAAAGGTCAGATTTCTTCCTGTCTTTGCAATCTTTTAGCAGATTGCCTCTCATACATGTCACATTCTGGTTTAATGTTTTTTTTTTTTCAATAATGAAACTCTTTTCTTTTTCCTCTGTGACTCTTGCAGACAGATTTTCTGGGTTGAAAGATTTTTGATTTTTGTTTTTAGTTATATTTCCCCAATACAGGCCAAGATATAATCTAGAAATTTATGCTTGATAATAATCAGAGATGTATCCAAATGTTTTGTAAATTTGCTTTCATCTGAGAACTACTCATAATGGTGAAAATTTGGAAGCATTCTAAGAGTCCCACAGAGAAAGGTTAAATAAATGATCGTGCATCTGTTCTTTCAGTTGCGTGTTTTCCTGCTGCTAAGGAATCCTTAATGACCTAAATATTGTTATGAAAATAGAATAAAAACAGGTAAAGAATTCCATACTCACCATAACCCTGATTAGTAGCTTCTCTCTCTCTTCTTTCACACATACACACAAACACATGAGCCGACACCCATGTGAAAGGAAATGGCTGGAGAGAAAGAAAATGTTTCAAATATAAACCTATGTGTGATTATCATTTTTTTAAAAACATTTTTCTGTGCTTCCCGTTTTTAATGAGCAAACATTTTCATAGTGAAAAAAAATCAGTAAATGCAAATGAGTATATTTTAAGGATGGAAGAATACTAAAAAACAGAAGATGGTTGACTTAGCAGAAAAAGCAAAACAGGAATGTGGAGGAAAGATCCGAGACAAGATCATTATGTTCTGATGAAAATAAAATATGGGAAGAAATGGGGAAAACAATAATCATAAGTGAAGAGTGTGAGTTAGCTTGAAAAAAGCTTCATATTTTAAGTTTAACTAAAGGATTTTGGAAATACCTAAGTGAAGAAAAAAAGCTTAAATTGATTAAACAAACATAAGTTCTATGTTTGATTTCTACCATTAAAAAAACAACACAATGTAGTTTTTTTTAAAAAATTCATTTTGCCCACTGACTTTGATTTGTTTCATTATTAGGCTTTTAAGCTATATTATTCCATAGAAAGAATTCACTTTTTTACTTTAACATGGTAACAAGCAAATAAAAACTTTTAATTTCCCAAGTAGCTAATTTTTGAGTTCCATTTGTTAAATAATCCATTCTCTGTAGTTTGCTGATGCATTATTTATCAAGCAGTAAATGCGTACATATCTCACTGTCTGGTTCTGGGCAATTTATTCGGCTTCATTGATCCTGGATCTTTTAAAAGTAGATTATCGCTAACTGATGTAAATGCCAGTGGTTTCATCAAGTCTGTGGATACTTGTCTTCAAAATAACACTTCATATTCTACTGACTTCTTAATGGAAATACTTCCAGAGTGCTTGACCCAATTCATTGCACAAATGCAAAAAAGAAAATATAATAATAATGAGGAGACTCAGATCAACACTAACTTTCTTCCTTTCTCGCTCCTTTTTTTTTTTTTTTCTCACAGTTTTCTTTCTTTCTCTTTTTTTATTTTAGAAACTCACAGGTATATTCAAGGTCAATCTTGGTCTCATCTATTCTTGTAAATTTCAAATCAACTGTGGCATAAAAGCAGTTTTGACTTAGAACACAGATAACAGTATTCAGATGGAGAGGGCTTTGATAAATCAAGACTAAATCAAAAGGCCTTCTACCAAAAATCTATTAGGTCCAATGCAGAAGGCCAGAACCTCATTGAAGAAGCCAGGATTCCAATGTTTTTTCCGGCTAGCTGCATAGCTTTGAGCAATTTGTGTAACTAATTCCTGAATCTGTTTCCTCACTGCTAAAAAGAAAATTTATGAGATGGACTATATATTAGAATTCAATCTCTAAAAAGTCTGAATTTGCTGAGAAGGTATCAGGTTCAGAAATAAGGATCTCACTTTGTTTTTGCCAATTCTCCTAAACAGAAGATCATTAATGCTATCTTGGAAACAGAATCTGTCTATGCCCTTTGCTCTCATGTATGACTTTTCACTGTGATAATCCAGATACCTCACCCAAGATCAAATGTACACTTGATTCACCAAGACTTACATACATATCTACTGCTGTGGCATGCCACATAGTTTAGCATACATGTATCTCTGACTACCGATAATGATCCCTTCTATTTCTCTTCCACAGAGACCTGGAGAAGGTTTTCAGGTATCTGGAGAACACTGACATAAGATTCAAGTCTGTAAATGATAGAAGAAATTGCTAGCTTTTGAGCATAAAGGTTTAACACATAAGCAGTAGATGCAGAAAGCAATGAGTCTTTATTGAAAACATATTATACAACCAATAGTCTCTTATAGTAAATCTTTAGAAAACCTGATGAACTGAGAAACTGCCTTGAAGCATCCATTTGTGCCTGCTACATCTTTCAGTTCAGTTCAGTCGCTCAGTCGTGTCCGACTCTTTGTGACCCCATGAATCACAGCATGCCAGGCCTCCCTGTCCATCACCAACTCCCAGACATCCAAAAACCCTGGGGTTACTGTGAAGTTTCTCTGAATCACAGTGGAATAGAGGTGGTCTGTCACCGCAGTTTACATGACCTTGGTGTCAAGCATACGATATAATACATTCATTAATAATAAGCGATGGTGAGGGGGAACCAGTTGAAGCGCCATGAAACTATAGTCCAAATATTTTTTATTTTTATTGCTTCATAATTGAAATCAATTTGTTAATTGGTTGTGTTTCTGATTATATACAAATATATATGAAGTTGTGTCCGACTCTGTGACCCCATGTACTGTAGCATAACAGACTACTCTGTCCATGGGATTTTCCAGGCAAGAGTACTGGAGTGGGTTGCCATTTCCTTCTCCAGAGGATCTTCCTGACCCAGGGATAGAACCCAGGTCTCCCACTTTGTAGGCAGATACTTTACCATCTGAGCCACCAGGGAAGTCCTATATATATGTATGTATATATATATAGTGTGTGTGTGTATATATATATTTATATATATACATATATATAGTGTGTATGTATGAAATTATACATGTGTGAAATTACATATATATACATACATATATATACCACATATGTGTGTGTGTATAATATAAAATCGTATGTGCTGTTTTTCATTTAAAATTTAAACCATGTACAAAACATGTAAGTCATCCAAAATCCAACCTCAAAGAGATAAGAAATATTCTCATTTTGGTGTTTAATTTTAAATTGTCAATCTTTTCAAATATAGCCAGTATTCTGAAAGGGAAATATGAACGTATTAAAAAGCACCCGGTAGCTAAGAGTCGGACACGACTGAGCGACTTCCCTTTCACTTTCACGCATTGGAGAAGGGAATGGCAACCACTCCAGTGTTCTTGCCTGGAGAATCCCAGGGACGGGGGAGCCTGGTGAGCTTCCGTCTATGGGGTCGCACGGAGTCGGACACGACTGAAGCGACTTAGCAGCAGCAGCTAATCTTTTAATGAGGTGGCACACTGGGCTTGGAGTTGGCAAAGTCACCCACAATCGTCACTTAAACATTGAAAGGAAGCTCTTTCCCCTGAGGAAAATGGTATTCAGAAAGGTTAGGGACTTCCTTGGTGGTCTAGCGGTTGCGACGTCACCTTTCAAGGCACGAGGGTGGGGGAGGGGCCCGAAGGTGACTTGGATCCCGGGCAAGGAAGAAGCTAAGATTCCACATGCCTCGAGGCCAAAAAGGAAACAAACAAACAAAATCAAAACATAAAACAGAAACAATGCTGTAGCAAAATTAATAAAGACTTTAAAAATGGGCCACATCAAAAAATAAATAAATTAAAGACATGTTCCCGATCATCAGGGATAATAAGTGGAAGGGCAACACCCAAATATAAAATCCCCAAAATGGAGTCCAAGCCCTTGCCACCGCTCTGGGCTGGGCTGCTCACTAGTGACGGATATCCTGGAATCATTTCCATTCCTTTGTCAGATGGAGCTGGTTTGTATTCTAGACACATTGATACTTATGGTACCTGGAACTAATACCCTTTTAAATATCCACTTAGTAATTATATAGTGGAAACAGGAAAAAACTGATTTTTGGTTAACGTAATGCATATGTAGAAACAAATTAATGTGCTGATTCACTTCAGGAACTAAAGCAGTGCCAACATTCTTTAAAATTTTAGCAAAACATGTTCTACCTCCCAGGGTTTTCTTCTTTCTGCTTGTCATTCTTTTGTTGTTTCTCAAGCTACACTACTTCACAGGAAGCAAATTAAAGGGCTTTAACTCTAGATGTGAACATTATTGTTTGTTCCCAGTAAACAGAATCGCTTGATGCATTCATGGAGTTCAGAATTTCAGCAGAATTGGACCTCATATGCAAGTGAGAAAATATGGAGCAGAGGTGGGTTTCTGTTGGCAAAACAGTTTTGCAAATTTCTAATATAAGATAGTATCTGCTTCTGTAGAAGTAGGCTCAATATTTCATATGATCGTTGGGTTGAAAAATAATAAATGGTGGCTTTGCAACTTATCTAGCTTGTCTGGTTATTAGGATGAGAGAGAGAATCTCAACAGGAGTTCTGCATTCATACTGGAAGAAAAATAATACCTATTACTGTTTAGAAGGAGAGCAAAAGTATAGCATGAGAGCACAGCATTATGAGAAACAGTCACAATTTAGGGAATCCTAAATACTGGTGAAGCTTCCTCTCCAAGCATCTGTAATCTAGTTAAAAATGAGCGATCCTTCTAATACTCTACATATTCCTAAGTCCTGGCTTTGCTGCACCCCTTTCTCTTTTTTTCCCCAATCTTAATATCAATCTCCTGAAATTCCCTTTTTCTAGGAATTACCCTGGATGGATTGCTTTCATGTATGAAAGCTTTCATTCATTCAACAAATCATAAATGAAGACCTGCTATCTATCTCTAGCATTCTAAATCACAGCTTTTAAGGAGCCCAGGATTATCTTAAAGGGCTTTCTAAAATTAAAATATCTTCTATTTCATTAATTTTTCAGGCACTTTATTGCTGGAGTCTATGGTGCTCAAAAGAGCACTGTTTTGAAGCATATGAGAAAAAACTAAATAAGGCAATGGATGATGAAGAGAGTATAGACTGAAACTGCAGGGTTCTTAGCTCTTAATACTTGTTGTTGTTCAGTTGGGCTTTTCTGGTGGCTCAGATGGTAAAGAATCTGCCTACAATGTGGGAGACCTGGGTTTAATCCCTGGGTTGGGAAGATCCCCTGGAGGAGGGAATGGCTACCCACTCCAGTATTCTTGCCTGGAGAATTCCACGGACAGAGGAGCCTGGCAAGCTACAGTCCATGGGGTCACAGAGTCAGACAGGAGAGTTGTTCACTTGCTAAGTTATGTCTGACTCTTTGCAACCCCATAGACCATAGCACGCCAGGCTTCCCTGTCCTTCACTGTCTCCCAGAGTTTGCTCAAATTCACATTCATTGTGTCAATGATGCCATCCAACCATCTCATCCTCTGTCATCCCCTTCACCTCCTGCCTTCAATCTTTCCCAGCATCAGGGTCTTTTACAGTGAGTCAACCCTTAGCATTTGCTGTCCAAAGTATTGGAGCTTCAGCTTCAG
Organism: Bubalus kerabau; assembly: GCF_029407905.1. Lineage (NCBI taxonomy): Eukaryota > Metazoa > Chordata > Mammalia > Artiodactyla > Bovidae > Bubalus > Bubalus kerabau. The sequence continues at coordinate 52,130,733 of NC_073625.1, forward strand.
CATCAGTCCTTCCAATGAATGTTCAGGGTTGATTTTATTTAAGATTGGTTTGATCTCCTTACTGTCCAAGGGACTTTCAAAAGTCTTTTCCAGCACCACAATCTGAAAGCATCAGTTCTAAATTACTGATGCAGTTCTTCATTTTCCTTCACACCAGACATGTCTTTTAGTGTTAGAACTTTAGTTCCAATTACAAGGACCACCGGATCATTCTTAGAAAGTGAGTAATCCACATTTATGTTGGTGTTGGGGAATGATTGCTTTATTTATAAACAAAGGCAAGAGTCTGGACAAATAAATATAAAACATGTTAAGAATGAGACCATCTTGTCTACTGGTTAAGCTATCTAGGTCACTGAGTTATACAGACCTTTGTAAAGGTGCAAATTTCACCTCTGTAACACATCAGTTGTAAAAACCTGGGAGAGTTCAGCCTCTTCAAAAGTCAGTTTTATCATTTGAAAAATTACAATAATAATAGAACTCATAAAATAGTTGGGAAGATTCAATATAATGTTGCCTGTGGAGCACTTAACCAAGGCCAGAAGAATGCAGGTGTTTCCAATAATTTTGAGTTATATATAGCCCTTTTCCAAAGAAAGGAAAGTGGATGCCTCTACACTGCTTAAAGACTACACATAGCTGTTCAGGTATTTTGGATGAAGACAGGGTAAGATTTTGGGGAAACATTTGGAATTTTGAGCTCAGATAGGAATTAGTAGAACAATGGTGCCCCAAGATCATAATGGTCAAAAACCAACTGATTAAACTCAGCATTCAGTATTGTGTCAAAGATTCAACATCAAAATGTCTCTCCTAATCAGACCCAGGAGATTTTATTTTATTTTTTAATGTATTAATTTTTTTTAATTGAAGGGTAATTGCTTTATAGAATTTTGCTGTTTTCTGTCAAACCTCAACATGAATTAGCCATAGGTATACATATGTCCCCTCCCTTTTGAATCTCCCTCCCATCTTCCTTCCCATCCCACCCCTCTAGGTTGATACAGAGCCCCTGTTTCAGTTTCCTGAGCCATACGGCAAATTCCTGTTGGCTATCTATTTTACATATGGTAATGTAGGTTTCCATGTTACTCTTTCCATACATCTCACCTTCTCCTCCCCTCTCCCCATGTCCATAAGTCTATTCTCTATGTCTGTTTCTCCATTGCTGCCCTGTAAATAAATTCTTCAGTACCATTTTTCTAGATTCTGTATATATGTGTTAGAATATGATATTTATCTTTCTCTTTCTGACTTACTTCACTCTGTATAAAAGGCTCTAGTTTCATCTACCTCATTAGAACTGACTCAGATGTGCTCCTTTTTATGGCTGAGTAATATTCCATCGTGTATATGTACCACAACTTCTTTATCTGTTCATCTGTCGATGGACATCTAGGTTGCTTCCATGTTCTAGCTATTGTAAGTAGTGCTGCAATGAAAAATGGGATGCATGTGTCTTTTTCAATTTTGGTTTCCTCGGGGTATATGCCTAGAAGTGGGATTGCTGAATCATATGGTGGCTTTACCCTAACTTTTTAGGGAATCTCCATACCATCTTCCATAGATTTTATTTATATATACACTTCATGGAAACTTAAAAGTGAAAGTGTTAGTTGCTCAATTGTGTCCAACTCTTTGTGACCCCATGGACTGTAGCCTGCCAGGCTCCTCTGTCTATGGAATTCTCCAGACGAGAAGACTGGAGTAGGTTACCATTCCCTTCTCCAGGGGATCTTGCCAACCCAGGGAGCAAACCCAGCTTTCCTGTATTGCAGGCAGATTATTTATCATCTGAGCTGAAACTTAGAAACATCTGTTTGAGAAATAAACTGAAGGAAGAGTAGTAATGCCACCCAAACACCAGGGAGCGCTCCAGTTTCTGTTGTAAATTGAAAAGATGAATATTCCAAAATGTGTTGTATGTGTGCTTAGTCAGTCGTGTCCGACTGTCTGTGACCCTTTGGACTGTAGGCCTCCAGGCTCCTCTGTCCATGGGGTTTTTCAGGCAACAATGTTAGAGCGGGTTTCATTTCCTTCTCCAGGGGACCTTCGCTACCTAGGGATCAAACCTGTGTTTCCTATGTCTCCTGCATTGCATCTGAATTCTTTACCCTCTGAGTCAACAGGGAAGCCCTCAAAATGTGCTAGTGGTCAAGACAGACTTTGAAACAATTCATTTTTGTGGTTTATATTTAGAGTTCATCACAGTTCTATTTCCTATGTCTTTGTCTTTCAAAAGTGAGCCACAAAAGGGGAAAAACAGTATAAGTCTATTTCTAGCTATTAAGGGTAACAGTTGTATAATATGACTCATACTGCATAGATTAAAACAAAAAACAAAAATCCTTTTTCCATACTCTAGTTTTAAGGGTCACTTCCAAGTCATTTATAAGCAAGGTATAATGTGTCTATATAAACAAAATAGAGGAGAAAGTGTTTGCTGAATCTTGGCTTCTGAAATTACTTTAAATAATTCAGTCTCTTTCTCCCTGAAGTGACTTATCCTTCATTTAACCTTTTGTGGAAAGACAGGTAAGATCATGTCTGCCCTATTTTCATTTATTCATTCAGCAAATATTTCTTGTGCATGTACTAGGTGTAGGACACTGGGAATTAGGAAATTCATAAACACCAACCCTGGTCCCTCACATAATAAATCACCTGACATTGTCTCTGCCCCAAAGTGACATTTTAAAAAGTTACATTTTAGTGGAGAGAAGCAGACAGTGGACATCTATAGAGGCAAATATATGAGAAGCTGAATATACAGATGATAATGGCCAAACTATATAAAAGTGGAACTCTGACCCACAACCTACAGCAACCTGCCTAGGAAAGCAACTCTTTTACCTACAATAAGTAGTTGAGAAAGCCAGCCTACTGTAAGTCAGACTTGTAGAAGTCAAACTGCTATCTCTAGTACCTGTCCTGGAAACTCAACAATAATTTCTTTAACAAATGGCCCCAAATGATCAGGACGTGATTAATAACTGACAGCTTCTTTAATGTTTATCCCTGCTTCCAATTTAAGAAAACCAGAGAAAACCATATATGTACCCGTAACCAATCACATCAGATGTCCCACTTCCAGCTAGCCTGCCACCTGCTTCCCCTGGCCAACAACTTCCCCTCCAGGCATAGCTGAAGACCTCCCTTTTCAGCTATAAACTTTTCTTCTCCTCTGCCCACCTCTGACTCTGCAGAAAAGCACAAATGGCAGTGACTGACTTTATTGCTATAGCAAGCTCTGATAATCAGATTTTGTTGTTCTCTTTTGGTTGGTCCTCATTTATTTCCACATATGAAATAATGTATGTGCTTAGTCATTCAGTCATATCCGACTCTGTGTAAACCCATGGACTATAGCACGCCAGGCTCCTCTGTCCATGGGGACTCTCCAGGCAAGAGTACTGGAGTGGGTTGCCATGCCCTCTTCCAGGGTATCTTCCCAAACCAGGGATTGAATCCGGGTCTCTTCTTTACCATCTGAGCCACGAGGGAAGCCCATTTCCACATAGACAGTATGACAAACTAGGAGAAAACCCATTCATAAAAATAAATCAGAATTGGAACTCCCCTGGTGGTCCAGTGGCTAAGACTCCATGGTCCCAATGCAGGGGGCTTGGGTTCTATCCCTGGTCAGGGAACTAGATCCCATATGCTGCAAAGAAGAGTTCATCGGCCACAACTAAAGATCCTGGATGCTGTATCAAGACCTGGCACAGTCAAATTAAAAAAAAAAATCGTAGCATCACTAAATGGGAAAAACTACACATTAAAAAAAATCAGAATCAAGGAATATGGGTAGCTGTGGGGAAAAGGGTTTATTTTATGTAGAGCGATCAGTCAGGGCTTGTTGAGCAAAGACCTAAACAAAGTGTGGGTCTGAGCCATGTGGGTATCCAAAAAGAGGTATACCCATACAGACGGGAGAGTGAGGCAACTTGGGAGGGGAAACGGTCGTGCAGTTTGACTAATTCACATTTTCACCATCCCGTGGCACTAGAGACAAAGGAGAGTGTGGCTGGTGTGAGTTCAGAGAGGTCATCATGATCTCCTAGAGTAGGAAGAGGTGTCTCTGGAGCACTAGGCAGAGGAACGACAGGGTCTGACTTTGTTTTCAAAGGCTCGCCCTGGCTGTTGTAGGTACAGGGCACAAGGGTAGAAGCTGGAAGAGCAGATTGCTGAGATGCAGACAGAAGATGATATCCAGGAAATAATGGCCGAGGTGGGGAAAAGCCCTTTGTCTCTGGATACGTTTGAAGGCAAAATTGATACACGTATTGATAAATGGAGTGTGAAAGCTGAAATAAAAGAACATGATAAAAAGCAAAGCTTTTGGATTGATGAACTCAGAAGGAGAGCTGCCCTTGAGAAGGGGATAAGCACGTTTTGGATGGCTGTTTGCAGCAACTGGCCATGTGGTTGTAGTTGTGCTGAGCTTGAGATGCGTGTAAGGTTTTCAGGGGAAATTGAGCAGAGCACCAGACTGAGAATAAAAAATATGGGTGCTTCCAGCATGCTTATAGGAATTAGATCCAGCCTTTGGTCACTCTGGGACACTGTGGTGTTTAGAGATCGGGGGACTAAGGAAAATATCACAAAGGAGGATGACTAAAATTGACCAGAGAGAAAGGATAAGAAGCAACAGAGAGCATGGCACCTCTTACACTAGGAAAGCACTGCAAGAAGAAGGAAGTTGTCAGTTGGGACAAATCTGATCAGTTTAAGCAGCATGCGAACCAAGAATCGATGATGGAATTTAATAATGTAGGCATCATCAATGGCTTTTAGAATACATTTTTTTTCGGAATTGTGACGAATAAAATAAAATATTTGAAGAGAATGGAATGAAATACATTAAAGGTAGCAAAAAGAGGAAACTCCCATCAATTTTTAGTTGATGAAACAGGTGAGAAATAGCACTAGGAAAGGATTGTAGGGTCAGGGAGAAAGTTGTGTGTGTGTGTGAGTGTGTGTTTAATTTGCTTATACTGCAATGTGTGCATTAAGTCACTCAGTCGTGTCCAACTCTGCAATTCCACGGACTGTAGCATTCCAGGCTCTTCTGGCTATGGGCTTTCCAGGCAAGAATACTTCAGTGGGTTGCCATTTCCTCCTTCAGGGAATCTTTCCAACCCAGGGTTGAACCTGGGTCTCCTGCATTGCAGGCAGATTCTTCACCATCTGAGCCACTGGGGAAGGAGTTACATTCAAATCTATATTGCAATAGGTTTGAATATTTATGGTTGGCAGAATAATGGCCCACCTAAAATGTCTAAGTCCTAATCTCCAAGACCCCTTTCAAATATGTCACTTTCAGGATGGGGACCACATGTATACCTGTGGCAGATTCGTTTTGATGTTTGGCAAAACTAATACAGTGTTTCAGGTTTAAAAATAAAAGAAAAGAAAAGAAAAGAAAAAAAATGATTTTGCAGATCTGATTAAGGATAATTGTAATGCGGGAGAGATGATCTCCTAGCATGCAGGTGGAACCAATGTAATTATTATTGTGAAATCTTGGCTTCTCTGGTGTCTCAGATGGTAAAGAATCTGCCTGCAGTGCAGGAGACTCATGTTTGATCCCTGAGTAGGGACGATCTCCTGGAGAAGGGAATGACTACCCACTTCAGTATTCTTGCCCGGAGAATCCCATGAAAAGGAGCTTGGTGAGCTACAGTCCATGGGGCCGCAAAGAGTCAGAAAGACTGAGCGACTAAGCACACACAATGTAATTATTATCCAGACAGACCCAATGGAATTAATGAAGCCCATTTAAGGGTAAGAGGGATGCATAAGGGCTAGAGAAAGAGAAATGATGAACGTGGAAAAGAGAGACAGAAAGAGACAGAGAGATGAGATGCTAGAAAGCTATGTGTATTTTTGTACTTACGCACTTGAAGATAGAAAAAGAGTCATGAGCCAAGCATGCTGATAGCCTCTAGAAGGTAGAATAGAAAATAAATTCTTCCCTAGAGCCTCTAGAAGATATACAACTCTGCAAACCTATTTTGGAATTCTGGTCCTCAACACTGTGAGATAACAAATTAGTAGTCTTTTAAGCCACTAAATGTGTTGTGATTTGTAACAGCAGCAACAGGAAACTAACAGTGCTGTTGAGAATGATGCAATCGAGAGGGGGAGATGATTATGCAGGAAGGAGATGACCAACATCTAGAGGAATGGCTTTCAGTCTGTATCTTTGAGATATCAACTAGGATCTGATATGCAGGGGATGGACATAGGGTTTCATTAATAGTATAAAAGTCAGTTGCAATCAGTTGAAAGATTCAATGGCAGAAGAATTTCCCCTATTTTTTTTTTTCACTGCAGTAAAAATCAATGCCATCAGCTAAAATTAGAGAAGTGGGTAGAGATGTTGAAGAAAAGTAGACAACAATCCTTTAGGAATGTGAGTAAATAACAGACTAGAGAAGAGTAATATGATTGCAGAAGCTACTTGAGGTTTGTGGCAGTGGATTGTCTGTTTTAATTTTTTTCTCAGTCATATTTAGCCTCCTGGATTTACTACAGAGTCTAAGGAGAGTTGGATTTAAACAAATCTGAATTTTCGCCAGAGGTAAAACAGAAAACTGGGGTTAGAAAGTGAGGGTGAGCACTTCCCTGGTGGTCCTGTGGTTAAGACTTCACCTTCCAATGCCGGGGGTACAGGTTCAATCCCTGGTCAGGGAGGTAAGATCCCAAATGCCTCCCACCAAAACCCTGAAACATAAAACAGAAGCAATACTGTAACACATTCAAACAGGTGGCATGAGTGGTAAAGAACACATCAGCCAATGCAAGAGACACAAGAGACAATGGTTCAGTCCCTGGTTTGGAAAGATCCCCTGGAGGAGGGCATGGCAAGCCACTCCAGTATTCCTGCCTGGAGAATCCCGTGGACAGAGGAGCCTGGTGGGCTATGGTCCATAGTTTCGCAAAGAGTCAGACACGACTGAAATGACTTAGCACACAGGCACCACATCCAAAAGGAAAAAAAAAAAAAAAAATGAAGGAGGACGTGGGGATATGATGAAAGCTGGGCTTCCCTAGTGGTTCAGTTGGTAAAGACTCTGTCTGCAATGCAGGAGACCTAGGTTCGATCCCTCGATTGGGATCCAGAGAAGGAAATGGCAACCCAATTCAGTATTCTTGCCTGGAGAATTCCATGGACATAGGAGCTGGGCAGGCTACAGTCCATGGGATCACAAAGAGTCAGACATGACTATGCGACTAACTTTCACTTTTTGATATAAGTATATGTGTGACTTTGTATATGTGCATGTATATGTATATATATCTCCTGTGTTTCGAATGGTCTTGTTTTTCACTCCATCTCAGCCACTCACTTTCATGGTACTCAAATGTATTTATACTATATATGTATATGCACACACATACACATATATATATATACATATATATATAATAAAAATGAATGATATGTAATCTGGAATTGACTTCTTTCTCAGCAAAGCGAAATGGTAACCTCAGCTGTTTTATGATATATTATGGAAATTTTCATCATTATCACACATTAAGCCTTCATCTTTTTAGCACAAAGACAGTTGAATTAATTATTTTGCTAAGAAATCTTGAGCAGAATGTTGCCTGCCTGTTGTGAAAGGAATAAGAAATAGATGAATTTCTCTCCACTCTCCTTTCCTCTTACATATGGGAAATGTTTATAGAATTCTAATTTAAAAGATTTGACAAATGGATGGACCTAAGCTATAAGTTATGTGCAACAGTAATTTTGTTTAGAGACATATAACTTTCCCCGCAGGTCAGATCTAAGACATCACTGGTCACTTAATCAACCAGTGAATAAGATGTAACTTATGCATATACTTCTGTGATGGACATCAAGAGTTACATGCCTGGAATCTATTTTTCCTTGTTTGCTAAGAGAGGGAATTTTTTTTGAAGTAGAAATCTGCTTTGTTAAAAATATGCCTCTCTCTCAACACTTCCTTGACCTAGTTTTGCCATGGGACCTATATCTGGCTAGTGAGACTAAGTGGGAGCCACCCAGGTCAGGCTTCAGAAAAAGTTCTGTTTTCTTCTGATGGAGGCAGACAGACTCAGGAGCTTGAGTCTTTGCTCCTTTGCACATTTTGCGCCTTTGCCTGGAGGTCACCCAGCTATTCTGAGACTTTGAGAACAAGAGCCGCATGCTGGATTGCTGTGAAGGGAAAGCTGGACAGAGTCTTCATTCTCCAAGAATTATCAGAGTAGCTGTGCCAGCCCTGAGCTGCCAAACTCTACCCTTTTTAAGAGAGAAAAATAAACATCTTACTTGTTTAAGCAACGTTAATAGAATATGTGCTATATGAAGCCAAGTGTAATTGCTGCTGCTGCTGCTAGGTCGCGTCAATCGTGTCCGACTCTGTGCGACCCCATAGACGGCAGGCCACCAGGCTTCCCCATCCCTGGGATTCTCCAGGCAAGAATACTGGAGTGGGTTGCCATTTCTTTCTCCAATGCAGGAAAGTGAAAAGTGAAAGTGAAGTAGCTCAGTCGTGTCCGACTCTAGCGACCCCATGGACTGCAGCCTACCAGGCTCCTCGGTCCATGGGATTTTCTAGGCAAAAGTACTGGAGTGGGGTGCCATTGCCTTCTCCAGTGTAATGGTTAGCAAATATAATTTTCTTCAAAGAGACAGTTTACAAAATGCCTTTCTTTATCTTTTTCTATAAGTGCAAAAAAAAGTTGTTTAATCAGTGGATTGCATAAACTATGTTTCAGTTATATTTATACTCACTCATATAATGGAATATAGCAGCATTATAAATATGATGAGAGATGTAAATGGAAACCCACTCCAGTATTCTCGCTTGGGAAACCCCATGGACAGAGGAGCCTGGTGGGCTGTAGTCCGTGGGTCACAGAGCTGGACACGACCTAGACACTGAGCAACAACAATAAAGATGATTAGGTGGACACTGATGTGTAATGACATAAAAATGCTCATGGTAGCATATTAGATGGAGGAAAAAAGGGATGTACATATGTTTTTGTCCAACTTGTTTTCATCTAAATCTCATCCTTTTTTTTTTTTTTTTCCTTTTCAAATCTATTGTGGTGAGTCAGGGTTGTAGTAAAGGGAGGGGAAGAAATGTGTTCAGAGAACCTGTCTATGGAACATCAAGATGACAATAGTCACCAAAGTAAGTCTGGAATAAGTGGTTGTATAGTAATGAAGGAAAACAACATATGGTTATCCCTGAAATCTCAAGAAACCAACTTAAAATTTTTAAATCATAATATTATTATTTCTTCTTAAATGTATTAGCTAATGTTTTATCAGGATATACATATTATTGTAATTTTATAAAAAACAAACAACAAACACATTTAACTTTCAATGTTAGGGAGATCAATTATTGACCAATATTATGTACATTGTACTTAAATTTATTCAATATAATAATGCTTAGGGACTTTTGGGAAAAACTTTTTAAAACTCAGAAGCCCTTCAGTCTCCAATAATTTTTCACTTTGGACTCATGTATTCACAGTCAAAAATCACTTCATGATCTGGTTTCTGAAATTCATATGATATGCACCCAGGATTTCTGATTTAGTTAAGATGGTAAAGCATCTGCCTGCAGTACAGGAGATCCAGATTCAATTCCTGGGTTAGGAAGATCTCCTGGAAGAGGAAGTGGCAACCCATCCAGTATTCTTGCTTGGAGAATTCCATGGACAGAGCAGCCAGGTTGGCTACAGTCTATGGGGTCGCAAAGAGTAGGGCACAACTGAATGACTAACACAACTCAACAAACACAAATCAACAATGCGCAAGGGAATACTGGATGTTCATGTATTTTTTAAATGCTCTTTAATTCCTAGATATTTAATCATTAGGAAAAGGTAAAGTGTGAGTGTCCTGAATTCATGGGCTCTGCATCTGAGCAACTGCATAAGCAGTTAGCACTTCTATTTACAAACAACTATAAAACACCAGGAGCCCACCTGATGTAAAGCAGAACATGGTTCAGTGGAACCTCTTACACACACCCAGCTCGTAAGTGCTTAGGGAACCTAAATAGCTTATTTTATAACCCTTCACATCATTTGAGAAAGGGTGATGATTAATATATAAAAAAAAATAAGCACAGCGTTTACACATTTTCTACCCAAGTCACTGAGTAGTAAATTTACTGTCAGCTAAAAGCTGCACCTAAAAAAAAAAAATTATGCCTACTGTCTTTGGATATTCTTTAAAAAAAATGATACACTCTAAAGATCACCACTTGATTGGATTTTGAAGGTTTTTCTCTGGGTCACACACATTAAGCACAGCAAAAAGAACAATAGCAATTTTTGCTTATCATGAAATTCATATCTAAAATACTAAGCATCTGAAAAAGAATACGTGTGTGTGTTTGTGTGTGTGTGTAACTGAATCACTTTACTGTTCTAAAGCTAACAGAATGTTGTAAATTAGCTATACCTCAATAAAAAAATGGTTATTGAAAAAAAATAGAATATTGAGTAAGGTGAAATCTTTTGTAATCAGAAATTCTCTTAGGCTTTACATGTGTAAGTTTCTATGCAATACTATACATTTCCCAAATTATCACATATATCTAATTATTATATGAAAAATTTTTATATGAAAGAGTCTACAGCTGATTCATGTTGCTATCTGCTATTTTCTAGGCATAATACAGACTTCCCTGCCAGAATAATGCTCATCTATTATTTTAATAGGGCAAAACTTGAAATGCCTTAAGAATAAACTACTTTCACTAAGAGATGACTACAGATATAATTTCTATGACTGGTAAATTTAGGCATAATCTTTTGGGAACATTATTTAATAATATCTTAGGTATAACAGAGGAATGAACAAATAATGCATTAGATTTCTATTAAACCACTCATCACACTTTACATGATGTTAATTTCAAAATAAATGCAATTCACTATATTCTTTTCGAGCTTATTGCGTTTTAAATTTAAGTTGGGTAATAAGGTTTGCCCTTAGATTTCTCTCAATTTTAAGATATGATTGCACTGTCTTCTAGTTTATTGTTGCTATTGAAGAAGTATCTGTCAGATCAGCAAGATGGCAAATAGGAATTTTCTATCATCCTCCCCACAAAACATTGATTTTGACAGCCATCAATAGATAAGAACATCTTTTTCAGAAGTCTGGGTGAAAAGTTCCAGTCCACTGAATACACACACTCAAGACGGTAAGAACAGTTTCAATTTGCCCACCTGACCCTCACAGCAAAGAGTACATCTCAGTATCAAGAGAAAAGCTCTTGATCAGGGGATTTCTCTTCCAGGGAAAGTGGGTGTGATGAGTGAATGCCTGGCTTCTTCAACCATGAGGAATACTGTCTGTCCATTTCTATCTCACCACTCCAGTACTCTTGCCTGGAAAATCCCATGGATGGAGGAGCCTGGTAGGCTGCAGTCCATGAGGTTGCTAAGAGTTGGACACAACTGAGCTCCTTCACTTTCACTTTTCACTCTCATGCATTGGAGGAGGAAATGGCAACCCACTCCAGTGTTCTTGCCTGGAGAATCCCAGGGACAATGGGGCCTGGTGGGCTGCCGTCTATGGGGTCGCACAGAGTTGGACACGACTGAAGTGACTTAGCAGCAGCAGCAGCTACCTGGTATACTGAGGTGACTGGCATGGCTGAGTGGCTGGAAGACACGAGGGGCACAGTAACCAGGGCTCAGAGCTCATCAAAGAGCACAGATTCTACTCACTGCTTCACAGACTCCATTCTGCTTGAGTTGTATCACCTGCAGACCTCCTCCTACCCCCAAATCCTCCACAAGCCTCATCTACCTCCAAGTCATTGGTTCCCTGCACAAGTCCCCAGAGAAGTGAATGCAATCATTTGCAGGAAGTTTGGGAGCACACACATAAAGCATGTCCAGCTCTGTGGAACTAGGAGAAGGCACACAGACTTGAGCATTTCAGGGTACTGTCCTAGAAAAAATAAACTGGAGGCTTTCAATACCTGACCTGGCTTTGTAGGAGCAGGAAAAATTACACATTTTGAGAATTACCCCTCAAGGGGGAACAGGAGATGTGGAGCAGATGCATGCAGAGATAAGGTCTGAGTGAGCCCCTGATTCCCTTTAGATATCTTTTGTACAGTTCTTCTGTGTATTCTTGCCACCTCTTTTTAATATCTTCCACTTCTGTTAGGTCCATATCATTTCTGACCTTTATTGAGCCCATCTTTGCATGAAATGTTCCCTTGGTATCTCTAATTCCCTTGAAGAGATCTGTAGTCTTTCCCATTCTGTTGTTTTACTCTATTTCTTTGCATTGTTCACTTAGGAAGGCTTTCTTATTTCTCCTTGCTATTCTTTGGAACTCTGCATTCAGATGGGTATACCTTTCCTTTTCTCCTTTGCCTTTCACTTCTCTTCTTTTCTCAGCTATTTGTAAGTCCTTCTCAGACAACCATTTAGCCATTTTTCATTTCTTTTTCTTGGAGATGGTTTTGATCACCACCTCCTGTACAATGTTAGAAACCTCCATCCATAGTTCTTCAGGCACTCTGTCTACCAGATCTGATCCCTTGAATCTATTTGTCACTTCCACTGTATAATCGTAAGGGGTTTGATTTAGGTCATACCTGAATGGCCTAGTGGTTTCCCCTACATCCTTCAATTTCAGTCTGAATTTGTCAATAAGGAGTTCAAAATGTGAGCCACAGTCAACTGCTGGTCTTCTTTTTGCTGACTGTATAGAGCTTCTCCATCTTTGGCTACAAAGAATACAATCAATCTGATTTTGGTCCATATAGTCAAAGTTATTATTTTTCCAGTAATCATGAATGGATGTGAGAGTTGAACCATAAAGAAGGTTGAGTGCCAAAGAATGGATGTTTTGAACTGTGGTGTTGGACAAAACTCTTGAGTCCCTTGGACAGCTAGAAAATCAAACCAGTCAATCCTAAAGGAAATCATCCCTGAATATTCATTGGAAGGACTGATACTGAAGCCAAAGCTCCAATACTTTGGCCACCTGATGTAAAGAGCTGACTAATTAGAAAAGACCCTGATGCTGGGAAAGATTGAAGGCAGGAGGAGAAGGGGACAACAGAGGACCAGATGGTTGGATGGCATCACTGAGTCAATGGACATGAGTTTGAGCAAATTCCAGGAGATGTGAAGGACAGGAAGCCTGGAGTGCTGCAGTCCATGGTGTCCCAAAGAGTTGGACACAACTGAGTGACTGAACAAGAACAGATTCCCAAACCAAGCTGACTAGGGAAGGTATTTCTCTCCTGAAAAATTGCTCAACATCACTAATCATCAGGGAAGTGCAAATGAAAACCACAATGAAGTTTCATCTCACGCTTGTTAGGATAGTTATTATCAAAAAGACCAAAAAAAGTGTTGGTGTGGATATAAAGAAAAGGGAGCACTTGTACTTTATTGGTACAAATGAAATCAGTGCACTCACTATGAAAACAGTATGGAAGTTCCACAGAAATATTAAAAACAGAACTGCCTTATGACCTTGCAATCCCACTTTCGGGTATATATCCAGAGGAAATAAAGTCACTATCTTCAAAAAAAATTTGCCCTCCCATGTTCATTGCAGCATTATTTGCAGTAATCAAGATGTGGAAATAACCCATGTGTCAGTAGATGAACTGATAAAGAAAATGTGATGTAGTACATACCATTTTGTATATATTATATAAGTATAATATATATGACATAATATATTATAAAATATTATTCAGTCTTAAAGAAAGAAATTCTCCCACTTAAGACAACCTGGAGCATATCATGCTAAGTGAAATAAATGAGATTCAGAAACACCAATATTGCGGGATCTTACTTACATTTGGAATCTAAAAATGTTGAACTCAAAAGAAAGGAGAACAGAATGGTGGTTACCAAGAAGATGTGCAGGAAACTGGGAAATGGGGAGATATTGGTCAAAGAGAACACATTATAAGATGAATACATTCTCGCTATCAATGTATATCATGTCAAGTATAGTTAAGAATAATGAATTTTATATTTAAAATTGATGAGAGACTAGATATCAAGTATTCTCAATACAAACACCAAAAACAAAAAACCTGATAACTAGGTGAGCTGCTGGATATGTTAATTAGCTTGATTGTGACATCATTTCATAATATATACATATTTAAAAACATCATAGTATGCACCTTATATAGTTAAAATTTTTGTCAGTCATATTTAAATAAAGTGGAAAAATAAAAAGCTGAAAACAAAAAATATCTATCACATTAATTATTTTTTCCTTGTAAGGTATCATTTTTTCCTCAACTGATAGTAAAATTGTTCATTTTTGTCATTGGTATTCTGCAATTTACCACAATACATCTAGAATGATACATCTTTATTTATCAGCTTGGAATTAAAAGTGCTTTCTAAGTCTGTAGTTTGGAAATTCTGATTTCAGAATCTGACTTTCTGGAAAATTCTCACCTTTTATCTCTGATCTTGGTCTTCATTTTATATGTTATCTCCATTCAAATGTAAGTCCAGTTAAACTCACTTTGAACTTCTCTTTCTTCCACAATGCTCAAAATTCCTTTTGCATTCTCCAACTCTTTTTCTTTGCTGCACATGAATAATTTTTAAAATTTATAAAGATCTAATTCTTTTTTTATCTTTAGCAAAACCCATTTTCAGTTATTTTTATTTTATTAAAATTTTTGAGTCTATATTTTATTTCATCATATACATTTTTAGTTTATATTCTTTTCCCAATAACCTCAAATTTTTGGAGATATGAGTTCAAAATTAAATTTCTGTGGTGGACTTCCTAGGTAGTCCAGCACTTGAGACTTCACTTTGCAGTGTGGGGGGTGTGGGTTAGATCCCTGATTGGAGAGTTAGGATCCCACAGGCCTCATGGCCAAAAACCCAAAACATAAACAGAATTGTGACACATTCAATAAAGAATTTAAAAATGATCTACATAAAAGCAAATCTTAAAAAATTAAATTCCTGCTAAATTCTTGCTCTCAAAATGTCTCCTTTATTTTCTCAAAAACATCATATGCATTAAATAACATTTTTTTCTTTCAAGAATCTTAGATTTTTTATGAAAAAATTATAGCGTACTAGCCTCCAGTATCAACAGAAAGTGCTGAATATCACTGAAGTGCTAAATTGATAGCCTATGCTTAAGAGCACAATAAGATTCTCTAATTGAAATTAAATAACCATTGAGTCAAATTGAATAAAAATATAAAAACATATTTCTCAGCTCTGATGATTCATTTTAATCCCTATCTTGTGAAGTAAATAACCTGATTAAAAAAAAAAAAAAACAACTTTATAATTGGCCTTATTTATCTATCAATAGAAAGTGCTGAATATCAATTAAGTGCTAAATTGATAGCCAGCCTATGCTTAACATCACAAGAAGATTCTCTAATTGAAATTAAATAACCATTGAGTTAAATTGAATAAAAATATAAAAACATACTTCTCAGATTTTATGATTCATTTTAATCTCTGTCTTGTGATGTAAATAACTGTTTAGAAAAACCCAAACTTATAATTGGACTCATTTTTCTATCTCAAAATATCTAAACTCTCTACTTTTTAGGCCCTCTGATATTTATCCTAACTTCATTCTTTTATTATATGATTCTTACTAAAATGTGTAAAAATAAAACTTCAATAAGTTAAAAATATCACTCTTACATCAACACAGAAATGAATGTATTTCAAAGGTGTACTTATTCATTAATGAGAACCACTAGATTAGGAGGGCTGGTTGCAGAAACATTTAAGGAGAGATATACTGAAATAAGCTTGCTAAGTGAAAAACAAACCTCTTTAGTGTCCTATGAGAAAGAAAACATATGGACAATTATTATTTTTTAGTGTCCAGGAATTATTTGCTTCTCCACAGGAAAACATTCATAATTTAGTATGTGACTTCACAAAATTTCAGTACCAGCCAATAATAAATGCCAAGTAAAACATAAGTACAATCCCCTCAAGAATTAATTAAGACTTGGTTGATTCTGTTAAGCAGTTTTCCCTCTTGGTATTGAAATGGCATGCAGTCCTTATTATTGTTGTTCAGTGGCTAAGTCATGCCCGACTCTTTGCAACCCCATGAACTTCAGCACGCCAGGGTCCTCTGTCCTCCACTGTCTCCCAGAGTTAGCTCAAATTCATGTCCATTGAGTTGGTCATGCTGTCCAACTGCTGCTCTCTTCTCCTTTTGCCTTCAGCCTTTCCCAGCATCAGAGTCTTTTCCAATGACAACTCTTAGCATCAGGTGGCCAAAGTATTGGAGCTTCAGCTTCAGCATCAGTCATTCCAATAAATATTCAGGGTTGATTTCCTTTAAGATTGACTGGCTCGATCTCCTTGCAGTCCAAGGGACTCTTAAGAATCTTCTCTAGCACCACAATTTGAAAGCATCAGTTCTTTAGCGCTCAGTCTTCTTTATAATCTAGTTATCACATCTATGCATGACTACTAGAAAAACCATAGCTTTGACTACATGGACCTTTGTCAGCAAAGTGAGGTCTCTGCTTTTTAATATGCTCTAGAATACGTTATTTTTTTTTAATTTCATGGCTGCAGTCACTGTCCACAATGATTTTGGAGCCCAAGAAAATAAAATCTATCACTGATTCCACTTTTTTCCCTTTCTATTTGCCATGAAATGATGGGACCAGATGTCACGATCTTAGTTTTTTGAATGTTGAGTATTAAACCACCTTTTTCACTCTCCTCTTTCATCTTCATCAAGAGGCTCTTTAGCCTCTCTTTACTTTCTGCCATTAGAGTCCTTATCTTGAATTATTTCTGAGTAGTAGATTTTTTTTCTTTCGTTATAAATGTAAAGTCTATGATGGCAGGGCTTTACCCTTCTTGTACATTCTTCCATGACTAATGCAGAGTAGAGTGGCCTGACACATATTAGGTGCTCAGAAAATATGTTGAAATAATGAATCAATGAACCAAAGAAACTGTCCTAGTCTATGCCCTTTTTTCATCTATTTATCTAAATTAAGGCATCCCCATTCTATCAGATCTGAAACTCCAGTTAATATGAAATATTTGGTAACACCCCATGGAATATTGTGGAATGAAAGTCACATAAGATATAAAATAGTTATTTGGAAAAATCATGTCCTACTATAACATAAGAGAAATTTTAAATGAGAATAATTTATTTAATATAGCACATATTTCATTATGTACTCAAATAGGAACATTTGCACCAAAAGAAAAAGAAATCAGATCCTGGCTTTTATATGAAAAATGTTTATCTGTAGACTCACTAACAGTTTAGGAGTTATAGACAGATTGATACAGATGTTAGATTTGTGACCCAGATTCCATGATTGATTGCCTTGAATGCTGTGATTTTTTTAAAAGATGATGAATAACTTTTAGTATAAGTTCCAGACAAAACAAAAGTTAGCCTTCCTTTTATTTACTGAATTCCTGGATTTTCACTGTGCATTTAAAACTGCTTTGAGTTTAAATGCAAAATAGAGTAGACTTTTTGTTCATAAACATACCTAGGGTTTTCAGTTGCTATCCAAAAGATCATTTAGAAAGTTGCATGAAATGCAGAGTAACAGATCTTTGTAAAGGACTGACTGTCTTTTAAGTCTTGTTTGTACAAGGTGACTAGCAGACCTCTACCTATTAAATGCTAGTAAAGTTCCCAGTCACTGTGGCAACCAAATTCCACTTCTGCAAAAACACATTATCAAAATATTTCTAAACTGGTATTCTTTTCAGGACCACTGATTGAGGCATATTTACCTATTTTAAAGGGTCATTTTGAAGAATATATCTTCATGAGTGTTTCCTAGTGATTCCTGTGAAGCTTATTCTTTCATTTCTCTAACACTTGACAACCTTTTAAGTGTGTATTTTACAGTACAGATGGTGACTGCAGCCATGAAATTAAAAGACGCTTACTCCTTGGAAGGAAGGTTATGACCAACCTAGACAGCATATTCAAAAGCAGAGACATTACTTTGCCAACAAAGGTCTGTGTAGTCAAGGCTATCGTTTTTCCAGTGGTCATGTATGGATGTGAGAGTTGGTCTATAAAGAAAGCTGAGCCCTGAAGAATTGGTGCTTTTGAACCATGAGAGTTCAAAAGACTTTTGAGAGTCCCTTGGACTGCAAGGAGATTCAACCAGTCAGTCCTAAAGGAGATCAGTCCTGGGTGTTCATTGGAAGGACCGATGTTGAAACTGAAACTCCAATGCTTTGGCCACCTGATGTGAAGAGCTGACTCATTTGAAAATACCCTGATGCTGGAAAAGATTGAAGGACAGAGGAGAAGGGGATGACAGAGGATGAGATAATTGGATGGCATCACCGACTCAATGGACATGAGTTTGAGTAAACTCCAGGAGTTGGTGATGGACAGGAAGGCCTGGTGTGCTGTGGTCAATGGGGTTGCAAAGAGTTGGACATGACTGAGCGACTGAACTGAACTGAACTGAAAGTTTGTGCATACACTACAAGGATCAAGACTATGTGCTCTGTAATTTCCTTGCCTGGGTTTTTAATCTCAGATACCTGCTGTGTCCCTGGGCAGCCCATCTCACCTCCCTGTGTTTCACTCTTCTCACTTGTGATACTTAAATAAAATTGGTAGCCATCTCACTGGGTTGTTGTGATGAATAAATTCTCATCAATTCCAAGGTTGAAGAGGTATTGTAGTATATATTACATAAATCTATATATTTTTTTCTAATTACTACCAATCGGTTGATCCTTTAAATATGCACCACTATTCATGTTTCTTTGAATAGTTGGTAAGCTCCTTGAAGGCAGGGCATTTAAAGAATGCTGGACAAATTGATGCATACTTATTTATTCATTATGTATATTTAGTTTGAGCCATTGCAGAAGCATAGTACTTGCATAATAAAACTCTTGAAAATATGAGTTAGAATTGCAAAGCATTCTACAAATATTGCCACAAAAGAATCATTAGTTCAAAGAAGAGTGCTGAAAAGCAGAGGCAACTAGAGATGTTTCTGTTGTTGATTTACAGCAAGCCTTTGTCCAAGCCACTGAGCTGCTGTGTATTCTCACTTAGCACCTGGGGACATAGCAGGCGTTTGCTCTCTCTCCTGGGAATGCTGTAAGACTAGATAATGTCTATGAAGGCTTTGTTCTCAGGCCATGGCACACTTGTCGGTCCCCTTATTAAAATTTCTCTGTCTTGTGACGTTATAAAGAGTGCTGATGAATCCTGTCTTCCTGTGGATTTTTGCAGCTAGAGCAAGGTGTGTCTGCCCTTTCTTCTTAACCACTGAACAATACAAAATATGAATTCTCTTATTATATAGTTGTGCAGTATTACATAAATCTCCAAGTGTCCCCACCGTCAGCTTTTATGAGTCCCATAAAAACATTCAGGAGCAAGCACTGAACTTGGATGGGATAGAGTCTTGGTTTTATATTCTTGTCTTTCACAGTGAAACATTAACTCTCAAATTAACTATAGAAGAGACTGACAATTTTCCATCTCTATGCAATTAAACTAATACTAAATGTCTATTTTAATGAATTTTAATTTGCTTTTGTAAGGTAAATTTGTATGTTTTTTTAAGTGTGAAGAAGCCCTTGATTGAATTTAATGAAATGCAGCAAACTAAAGCTGGCATATAGCATTCAGGTGTGGTTCTGAGGCTTCGCTGCCTGAGGTTGAATCCTGGCTTTACCTGTTAACCAGATGATGCTACACCTGAGTGTGTCATGCTCTGGATTCTTTTCTGAAAGATGGAATGGAGACAACGTCAACCTTGTTTTGGGTCCTAATGATGATAAGTAATGCATGGATTACACAGTTAATAACAGTACATATCTGTGTGACGTATCTGAGTGCTTACTCAAGTATTAACTATGATTCTCTGGGGTGGGGGCCTGTCCTGGCCTCTACTCACTGGCTGTCGGCAGACTTTTCCCAGTGTGATCAAAAATGCATCCAGATACTGTCAAATGTCCCATGGGGAAACATAACCTCTGATTGAGAGCCATCGTTTTATAACAGACTTTATACAGAGGGGACAGAGTGATTATGAAATGGCATGGTCCCCAAAGGCCAGAAGCATACTATGTGGGACAGGCATCTTTGAAACAGAGAATTTGAACTGAAACGCGTCGGAACTTGAGTGTGGATGCTGAGCATTCTTTAAACATGTTTCTAGTTGCTTCATTTCCTCATCTGTAAAGCGCAGATAACCATTAGAACTAAGCAGACGATACAAGAACTGGTCTGGTAGCAAAATAAGTGCAGAAAATTAACAGTCTTCTCATTTTACAGTTTAAAATTATAATGGATAAAATACCCAAATCATAATAGCAACAGAAAATAAAATTAGGAATAAAATTAACCAAATAAGAACACCCCAAATGTAAACTATATACACAAAAATTACTGAGCTATAAATTAGGAAACTGATAAGAAGCTTTAATAATGGAAACTGTTGGCCATTTCTCAAGTACTAATACCATTTACATAAATCCTTTCAGAATCCAATATGGTCTTTTTTGTTGTTTATTTCGCAAAACTATTTTAAAGTTCATCTGGAAAAAAGCCAAAATCCAGCCCAATGACAAATGAAAACAAGGAATACATATAGATCTGTAACACATTAAACTCTAGAGATTCATGAGGCAGAATAGGAAGTTCAGAAACAATTCAAGTGTGCTTTCAATCAATTAAAAAATATTTGCTGAACATATACTGTTCTTGGAACTGATCTAAATATTGGGGATGTATTAGTTAGAAATCAGACTATATCCTTGTTCTCTCAGATTTCACTTTGTTGTTGTTCTTTAGTCACTAAGTCATGTCTGACACTTTCTCGACCCCATGGACTGTACCCTGCTAGGCTCCTCTATCCATGGGATTTCCCAGGCAAGAATACTGGAGTGGGTTACTATTTCCTTCTCCAGGAGGTCTTCCTTAACCAAGGATGGAACCCTCATCTCTTGCTTGAGAGGCATATTCTTTACCACTGAGCCACCTGGGAAGCTTAGAACAGGTAGGAAAACAATTTATAAATCAACTCATAGATTTGTTACATAATGTCTGATAGTGATGCTGTTGTTCAGTCGCTAAGTTGTGTTTGACTCTTGGTGACTCCATGGACTGTAGCACGCTAGGCCCCCCTGTCCCTCACTATCTCCTGGAGTTTGCCCAAGAGCATGTCTATTGAATCTGTGATGCTATCCAACCATCTCATCCTCTACCACCCTCCTCTCCTTTTGCCTTCAATCTTTCCCAGGATCTGGATCTTTTCCAATGAGTTGGCTGTTCACATCAGGAGGCAAAAGTACTGGCCAAAATCTGATCGTGATCAGCTCAGTTCGTTTGCTCAGTTGTGTCTGACTCTGCAACCCCAAGGACTGTAGCATGCCAGGTTTCCCTATCTATCATCAACTGATGGTGATAAGTGATTTAAAAACATAAATGAGAGTAGTGTGACAGTCATAGAGGATTTCCAATTTAGGTAGGGTGGCCTCTGAACAGAGAAGTCATCTTTCAATAAATGTTAATAACATTTAAGCAAAGATCTTTTAAAAAAAAAAACAGATAGGGATTCCCACATATATCTGAAGGTAGAGCTTGGAGGGTTTGGGGGCCAGAGCAGTGGAAGATTAAATAAAAAAAACTAACTAGGTGCCAAATACGATAGAGATACTGAATCTCATTCTTAGTTTAATAGTAACAGACAAAATGACAGCAGTAAGAGTAATTAGAAAACAACTTCAGTTGTTTGGTGTATTGAACTATGACATTTGTGGTGGAGGAGGTAAGAAATGGAATTTGAAGGTAAACATTATGAATTACTGATGAATCATATGTTGAATGTGAGAAAAAAAAAAGAGGTTATTTCAAAGATACCTTCAACTTTCGGGGTTTGGGACACTGGGCTGCAGAAGTTGCATTTACTGAGACAGGGAAAGTTTAAGTAATCAAAAGTTTGGGTATGGACAAATTATGTTTGAGATGTCTGTTGGACCCCAAGGTAGCGAACTGATAGGCTGTTAGATAGATGAGTCCAGAGTTCAAGGAAGTGACAACCACTGGGAGATATAAATTTGGAGATAATTTTAAAGCCACAGTCTGGATATGGTCACCAAGAGTGAGGATGCAGATGAAGTGTAGAGTCCAAGGTGCTGGGTGCTTTAAGAAAAAGGTAGTGATATACATGTATATTCAGTTCCGATTGCTGTTGTAACACATTACCACAAACATAGAGGTTTAAACATCACAAATCTATTATCTCACAGTTCTGAAAGTCAGAGGTCCAACACGGGTCCCAGTGGACTAACATCAAGATTGACAGGGCTAGGGCCTTTCCAGAGGCTCTGAGGGGAATCTTTTGCTTTGTTTTCCCCAATTTTGGGAGGCTGGCTTTACTCCTTAGCTTATGACCACCGTTCTCCATCTTGAAAACCAGCATCTGGCTGTTCTTCACATTACTATGGTCTCTCTGGCTCTCTTTTTTTTTCTCTCTGCTTCCTACATTTGAAGACCTTCTTGATTGTCTTGAACCTAATCTTGAGATACAGGATAATCCCCCTCTCTTAAAGTTATCTGCAATCAACTAAGTTCATCTACAAGCTTACTTCTTCTTTTTCATGTAGCCAAACTTATTACAGTTCCAAGTATTAGGACGTAGACATCTTTGGGAGACCATTATTCTCATTAATACAGTCTATGATAAAGGCAGCATGTTATCAAAAAAAAAAAAAAGGAGAAAACAATGGTTTATTTAATCAAAAGTATAGATTTAACTGGCCAAAGATATAAAAAAGTAGAGTGAATTTCTCATCTCGCACCATATATTAATTTAATAATTGAAGCATTAACATTTTCTTGTAGAAATAAGAATCTTCTTGAGCACTGGAATAGTTTATAGACAAATATACTGAGGAATTCAATAAGAGCATAATGGAAAATATTAACTTATGCGACTTTGGTACATCAGTATTGTATGAAGAAAAGTGAAAATGAAAGTGTTAGTCACTCAGGCATGTCCAACGCTCTGGAATCCCATGGACTGTAGCACACCAGGCTCTTCCGTCCATGGGGCTTTCCTGGAAAGATTACTAGAGTAGCTTGCCTTTTACTTCTCCAGGATTATATGAATGGTGTCCATCAAAACAAAGAATAATTAAAATGAAAAGGCAGGCAACAAACAAAACAATTTACAACAAGAATGTAGATTTAATATTGTTTCTAATTTATAAAGTTGCCATAAATGATATTTATAGCAAGTACATCAAAAGCAAAAATGGTAAAATAAAATGAATACTTACTAAGAATTTTTTAAATGCTGAAAAGGCGTGAAACATAGTTGGCCAAGGAACAATGGAGGGGTAAAAGACACCAATCTTCCACATAGATTTTCAACCATGCATAATGTATATTTGGACCTCCATATTCATGGTTCTGCATCCATGGATTCAAACAAAAAACTGCAAATGTGCAGTACTGTATTAGTTACTATTAGGGAAAAAAATCCACCTGTAAGTGATTAATGCAATTCAAATTAATGGTTTTCAAGGGTCAACTGTATAGTATTTAATCTCACCAGTAATCAAAGAAATTAAGATACAGTACTTCACCTGTTAAATGGATCTTCTTGTTATGATAACCCAGTAATGGTAAAGAAACACAGTAATAGGTACGTCCAAATGCTGCTGGTGAACAGCAATATAAAACATAAGCTAAGACTCTGTACAGTATTTGTATTATATGACCTGATCAAAATCTAATAAAAGAGCCAGAAATGCTCAAGAGGAAATTTAAAAAGTCAAAAACAAACTAGTTCAGTTCAGTTCAGTCGCTCAATCATGTCTGACTCTTTGCAACCCCATGAATCGCAGCATGCCAGGACTCCCTGTCCATCACCATCTCCCATCTCAAACTCACGTCCATCGAGTCGGTGATGCCATCCAGCCATCTCATCCTCTGTCGTCCCCTACTCCTCCTGCCCCCAATCCCTCCCAGCATCAGAGTCTTTTCCAATGAGTCAACTCTTCGCATGAGGTGGCCAAAGTACTGGAGTTTCAGCTTCAGCATCATTCCTTCCAAAGAAATCCCAGGGCTGATCTCCTTCAGAATGGACTGGTTGCATCTCCTTGCAGTCCAAGGGATTCTCAAGAGTCTTTTCCAACACCACAGTTCAAAAGCATCAATTCTTCAGCGCTCAGCTTTCTTCACAGTCCAACTCTCGCATCCATACATGACCACTGGAAAAACCATAGCCTTGACTAGACGGACCTTTGTTGGCAAAGTAATGTCTCTGCTTTTGAACATACTATCTAGGTTGGTCATAACTTTCCTTCCAAGGAGTAAGCATCTTTTAATTTCATGGCTGCAGTCACCATCTGCAGTGATTTTGGAGCCCAGAAAAATAAAGTCTGACACTGTTTCCACTCTTTCCCCATCTATTTCCCATGAAGTGATGGGACCGAATGCCATGATCTTCGTTTTCTGAATGTTGAGCTTTAAGCCAACTTTTTCACTCTCCTCTTTCACTTTCATCAGGAAGCTTTTTAGTTCCTCTTCAGTTTCTGCAAGATTGGTTAAATAAAATTTTTAATTTATCAATTTATTTTAATGTATTTTTTCTTGAGTTCCTACTGTATACTAGACATTATATCTGGTGCTTTCTATAATTTACCATTAGTCCTTAAAGTAATATAGAGTTATATAATAGGCTGACATTCAACTGTAACAATTATTTCAAAGAAAAGTATTTAATGAAAGGGAAAGAATTTTTAGCATGTAATTAATTGAAACAGTTATTCATTCATTTTCTATTTTATAAAAAAACTTTTTATTGGAGTATCAGATCAGATCAGTCGCTCAGTCGTGTCCAACTCTTTGCGACCCCACGAATCACAGCACACCAGGCCTCCCTGTCCATCACCAACTCCTGGAGTACACTGAGACTCATGTCCATTGAGTCAGTGATGCCATCCAGCCATCTCATCCTCTATCGTCCCCTTCTCCTCTTGCCCCCAATCCCTCCCAGCATTAGAGTCTTTTCCAATGAGTCAACTCTTCGCATGAGGTGGCCAAAGTACTGGAGTTTCAGCTTTAGCATCATTCCTTCCAAAGAAATCCCAGGGCTGATCTCCTTCAGAATGGACTGGTTGGATCTCCTTGCAGTCCAAGGGACTCTCAAGAGTCTTCTCCAACACCACAGTTCAAAAGCATCAGTTCTTCTGCGCTCAGCTTTCTTCACAGTCCAGCTCTCACATCCATACATGACCACAGGAAAAACCATAGCCTTGACTAGACGAACTTTTGTTGGCAAAGTAATGTCTCTGCTTTTGAATATGCTATCTAGGTTGGTCATAACTTTCCTTCCAAGAAGTAAGCGTCTTTTAATTTCATTTGATTTATAATGTTGTGTCACTTTCTTCTACACAGCAAAATGAATCAGTTATACATATACATACATACTGGAGAAGGAAATGGCAACCCACTCCAGTATTCTTGCATAAAAAATCCTTTAGACAGAGTAGCTTGGCAGGCTACAGTTCATGGGTTCACAAAAGAATCAGACACAACTTATTGACTAAACAACAGCAACTCTTTTCAATTTTTTTTCCCATATAAATCATTATGGGGTATTGAGTAAAAGCTCCCTGTGCTACACAGTAGGTCCTTATTAGTAATCTATTTTATATATAATAATGTGTATATGTCAGTCCCAGTCTCCTAATTTATCCCCCTCCCCACTCATCCCTACTTCCCCCCAGTAACCATAAGTTTTTCTACATCTGCAAGTCTACTTCTATTCTGTAAATAAGTTCATTGTACCATTTTTAGAGTCCACATATAAATGATACCGTATGATATTTGTCTTTCTCTGTCTGACTTACTTCACTCAATATAACAATCTCTAGGTCCATCCCATGTTGTTGCAAATGGTATTATTTGTTCTTTTTTAATGGCTGAGTAATATTCCATTGTACAGGAGACAGGGATCAAGACCATCCCCATGGAAAAGAAATGCAAAAAAGCAAAATGGCTGTCTGGGGAGGCCTTACAAATAGCTGTGAAAAGAAGAGAAGCAAAAAGCAAAGGAGAAAAGGAAAGATATAGGCATCTGAATGAAGAGTTCCAAAGAATAGCAAGAAGAGGATAAGAAAGCCTTCCTCAGCAATCAATGCAAAGAAATAGAGGAAAACAACAGAATGAGAATGACTAGAGATCTCTTCAAGAAAATTAGAGATATCAAGGGGACATTTCATGCAAAGATGGGCTCAATAAAGGACAGAAATGGGATGGACCTAACAGAAGCAGAAGATATTAAGAAGAGGTGGCAAGAATACACAGAAGAACTGTACAAAAAAGATTTTCATGACCCAGATAATCACGATGATATGATCACTCATTTAGAGCCAGACATCCTGGAATGTGAAGTCAAGTTGGCCTTAGAAAGCATCACTATGAGCAAAGCTAGTGGCAGTGATGGAATTCCAGTTGAACTCTTTCAAATCCTGAAAGATGATGCTTTGAAAGTGCTGCACTCAATATGCCAGCAAATTTGGAAAACTCAGCAGTGGTCACAGGACTGGAAAAGGTCAGTTTTCATTCCAATCCCAAAGAAAGGCAATGCCAAAGAATGCTCAAACTACTGCACAATTGCACTCATCTCACATGCTAGTAAAGTAATGCTCAAAATTCTCCAAGCCAGGCTTCTGCAACCATGAACTTCCTGACGTTCAAGCTGGTTTTAGAAAAGGCAGAGGAACCTGAGATTGAATTGCCAACATCTGCTGGATCATGGAAAAAGTAAGAGAGTTCCAGAAAAACATCTATCTCTGCTTTATTGACTATGCCAAAGCCTTTGACTGTGTGGATCACCACAAACTGTGGTAAACTCTTAAAGAGGTGGGAATGCCAGACCACCTGACTTGCCTCTTGAGAAATCTGTATGCAGGTCAGGAAGCAACAGTCAGAACTGGACATGGAACAACAGACTGGTTCCAAATAGGAAAAGGAGTACGTCAAGCCTGTATATTGTCACCATGCTTATTTAACTTATATGCAGAGTACATCATGACAAACACTAGGCTGGAGGAAGCACAAGCTGGAATCAAGATTTCTGGGAGAAATATCAATAATCTCAGATATCCAGATGACACCACCCTTATGGCAGAAAGTGAAGAAAAACTAAAAAGCCTCTTGATGAAAGTGAAAGAGGAGAGTGAAAAAGTTGGCTTAAAGCTCAACATTCAGAAAACGAAGATCATGGCATCTGGTCCCATCACTTGATGGGAAATAGATGGGGAAACAGTGGAAACAGTGTCAGACTTTATTTTTTGGGCTCCAAAATCACCGCAGATGGTGATTGCAGCTGTGAAATTAAAAGACACTTCCTCCTTGGAAGAAAAGCTATGACCAACCTAGATAGTATGTTCAAAAGCAGAGACATTATTTTGCCAACAAAGGTCCGTCTAGTCAAGGCTATGGTTTTTCCAGTAGTCATGTATGGATGTGAGAGTTGGACTATAAAGAAAGCTGAGCACTGAAGAATTGATGCTTTTGAACTGTGGTGTTGGAGAAGACTCTTGAGAGTTCCTTGGACTGCAAGGAGATCCAACCAGTCCATCCTAAAGATCAGTCCTGAGTGTTCTTTGGAAGGACTGATGCTGAAGCTGAAACTCCAATACTTTGGCCACCTGATGTGAAGAGCTGACTCACTTGAAAAGACCCTGATGCTGGGAAAGATTGAAGGCCCGAGGAGAAAGGGATGACAGAGGATGAGATGGCTGGATGGCATCACTGACTCAATGGACACGAGTCTGAGTAAACTCCTGGAGTTGGTGATGGACAGGGAGGCCTGGGGTGCCGTATTCCATGGGTTCGCAAAGAGTCAGACATGACTGAGTGACTGAACTGAACTGATCTTCTGCAGTGATAATTTTTCATTGTAAAGAAATTCAACATTAGGCTTCAGTTTTCTAAATCAACTAATAGAGACATTGACTTGCCTTCATGAAAATGACATTTTACACTGGAATCATTTTCAAAATAAAGGTCAAATGTGATCATGGTACACTGTGCATATGTAGAGTTCACAACCAAAAAGTGGGTTATTGAACTTTACGACATGCAAAGACACTTAGGCAACATCAAATGAAAGGAAGAACTTGCTAATTTTTCTCATATTTGGATCAAACATAATAAGCAGATCTGAATTTTGCAACAGTTCATTATTCAATATAGATATAAAAATGCAATAATGAACAGTACATTTTAATTTGCCATATTTTACTTAAGAGAAATGCTTTCAAATATCTTGGCTTATCATAATAGTGGATCACACTAAGAATAATTTTATTGCTATAATGAAAAATAAATGACAATGATAAATGAATGCTTCAAATAATGGTGTATCACATTCAAAATCCAACAAATTAAAAAAAAGTGACAAGTGGAGGACAAATTATGAAAGTGTATCTTTTGGCTGCTACTGCTAAGTCACTTCAGTCGTGTCCTACTCTGTGCGACCCCATAGACGGCAGCCCACCAGGCTCCCCCATCCCTGGGATTCTCCAGGCAAGAACACTGGAGTGGGTTGCCATTTCCTTCTCCAATGCATGAAAGTGAAAAGTGAAAGTGAAGTAGCTCAGTCCTGTCCGACTCTTAGTGACCCCATGGACTGCAGCCCACCAGGCTCCTCTGTCCATGGGTTTTTCCAGGCAAGAGTACTGGAGTAGGGTGCCATCGCCTTCTCCTAATATCCAGGATTTAGTTTCAATATTTAATATTATATACTATATCAAACTAATGATAATTTAAATTTTATCAATTGTGCAGTCTTATTTGTAATTAACTTTATTTTGGTTTTGTGGCTTTTGTAAGGACCGTAAGCATAAAAGTTTATTCCACATTTTATGTCTGAACATAAGTGAAGTAATATAGTATTATAATGTAAAAATTCTAGTTTGTTTTTCAAAGGTATTGAACATAATTTACAGTTAGAAACACTGTGCTAATACTCCAGTTGAGGAAGTTTCAACTACAATTGGTAAATATCATGTCCTTACTCTGCTTTTTAAGAAATAACATTGCCTAATTGCAGAGAGATAAGAGCAATACATTCATCATTTTTATTTCAAAGCTGTTCACCACCTATTCACATAAGACTCAGTTTACCCAGCAATGTAAAATATTTACCCTGTAGGTTCTTGTCAAGGAGCATAACCCCAAAGTCACTCTCAAGTCTCAACAGCTCTACTGAAAGAAATAGTATTGATGTGAAATTACTTTAAGGATATACAATCCATCCATTCATACAGATCAGTGACTCTGTCTTCAGTTCAGTTCAGTTCTGTTCAGTCTCGCAGTCATGTCTGACTCTCTGCGACCCCATGAATGGCAGCATGCCAGGCTTCCCTGTCCACCAACAACACCCAGAACTTGCTCAAACTCATGTCCATCGAGCTGGTGATGCCATCCAACCATCTCATCCTCTGTCGTCCCCTTCGCCTCCCACCCTCAATTCCTCCCAGCATCAGGGTCTTTTTCAATGAGTCAGTTCTTCACATCAGATGGCCAAAGTATTGAAGTTTCAGCTTCAGCATCAGTCTTTCCAATGAATATTCAGGACTGATTTCCTCTATCTTAGCTGCATACTAAAATCACTAAGATACTTAAAAATACTGATGCCTGGAGACTTCCCTGGTCATCAGTGGTTAAAACTCCATGCCTCCATTGCCGGGGGCGAGCTTTTGATTCCTGATCCAAGAACTAAGATCCCACATGCTGCGTGGCATGCCCCCCCGCACCCAAAATACTGATTCCTGGATCCCATCTTGAGCTGTTTTGATTTAATTTGGCTTGATATGGGATTTGATATGGTTAATAAATATGGTTGGAATTAAAAACCAAAACGGAGAACCACCAGAATAGAGGCTTTTAAGCAGGGTTCCTGATCTGACTGCATAGTAGTGTCACAGAGGGTGCTTTTAAAATAGTGATGCAACTATAAAAAAAATAACAAAAACAAAAGTACTGATGCTAGGGCCTGAGTCCTAGAATTCTGGTTTAATGCATCTGGGGTGGGGCCCTGTTTCATGGGTATTGTCTCAAAGCTCCTCCAGGCAATTCTAATGTGAAGTCAGGGCTGAGAACCATTGCTCTAAGAACACCTGGGCCATCTTATTTAGATTCCCATAAAAGAAGAACACCTGGGCCAATTTGTCTGCTATATTCACTGCAAGGATGTTGTTCATTCTATTCCACGGTAAAAGAGATTTTTTTTTTCCTCGTGTCAGAAGCAAGACGAGTGATCCAACTCCTGAAGAAATACTTTTGTTTATATGGTCTGGACACTTTGCCTTAACACTAAAAGGCTTAGATACAAATTCAAGGCCAGTGCTTCGGAAATGTGGCACATATGTTATGACAAACTTCATGTCATTTTTACCTCCTATTTCCTATTCTTGTTGTACCCCGTCTCAAAAATTCCATTTGTTTTTCATTAATCACAAGACTTCTTGTTTTGTTTTCCTTTTTAACAAGTCTTAATTATTTCTGCAGCTCTATAAGACTGAAAAAAGAAAGAAGAGAAAGAAAAGGGAGGGAAGGAAGATAAATTCAGGGATTTTTGTAGCATATACTCAACTTTGTACACAAAAGCAAAAACACATACATTTAACACAGGTTTGCATTGGAGTAGATTCAAATTTCCCTGATTGATTTCACAGAAAAGTCCATTTTAAATACTGGCATGTAAGTAGCCTTGAAAGTAGCCTTAAAACAGTTGAATTTGAGTAATAATGGAAGGTAGTAGGATAAATTTGATGGACCAGGTAGTGGTAGTAAGCCTAATTAGTTGGGTTTTAGATGACCCCCAAATTCATTCCTGGAATAGAAAATGTTTTATTAACACATGAGATATTTAAACTGTTATGTAGTGTATTTCCTTACATAAATCCAGTCTTTAACTCTGTAGAAAAGTATTCACACTATGAACTTATAATTTAAGAAGATATAATTAAATGCTAATCCTTAAATTAAAGAATAGCCTAACTAAATGAAGCATTGTACTAATAATTAATTCATCATTAGCTCAAACAATATTTCCTGGGCAGGCTACGATGGTCCTACTCTGGGTCAGCCTCTCTGCTATGGTGTGTGGCTGTAGCAGTTAATAAAGTAGATGGTCTCTGTTTTCATAGAATCTATACTCTAGATGGGAAACAGGCTTGAGTAAACATAAACAAATTAGAACAAATGAAAAAGTTATGGAGGAAAATGCATATTATTATGCGTTAAATGCAAAAAAAAGGCAGAAATGAAGGGATGGGATTGGAGTCTAATACGCTCTGATAAGGAGCTTCCCAGGTGGCACAGTGGTAAAGAACCTTTCTCCAATTCTGAAGTTGCAGGAGACAAGGAGGGTTCAGTTTCTGGTTCCAGAAGATCCCCTGGAGGAAGAAATCACAACCCACTCCAGTACTCTTGCCTGGGAAATCCCATAGACAGAGGAGCCTGGTGGGCTCCATGGGTTTGCAAAGAGGACTATATGACTGAGCATCCATTCATACTCTGATAATTCAGAAGTTTCTCTTAGACAAAATCTGGATCAAAATTTAAAGAAGAATGAATAATTCTCAAGTGGGCAATGTGTTTGTATGAACAAGGGTGAGGGGATAGCATATATGAAAATCAATAATAAAGTAAAATTTTCTATATATTGTTGTTGAGTCCTGTCTGACTCTTTGTGACCCCAGAGATTGCAGCACACCCGGACTCCCTGTCCCTCACTGTCTCCCAGAGCTTGCTCAAGCTCATGTCCATTGAGTCAGTGATGCCATCCAACCATTTCATCCTCTGTCATCCCCTTCTCCTCCATGTGTATTCACACATTTACTTACATAGAGCTCAAATCAATCCAACAGGCATTCAATTAAAAATTTTCCACTCATTTATACTTGTTAAAACTTGAACTGGACATGAAGGAAGACAGGAGAGTGTCTTTCAAAACAGAACACAATAAGTTAGCAGAATATCTGAATATTTTGAGGTGTGGAACTCTTGGGAGGGGAGAAAAATCAGGCAAGATGAGGATACTTCGTGAATCCTCATTCTTCCATTCTGATGTCTACCTCCACTGCTATTCACTGGAAGCTGACGCTGCAGGTAAAACTCAGACATATTTTTGCAAAACTTCCTCAGCCTCAATTAGATTCTTTAAGGCCTCGGAACAAGTCCCAGGAGGATGTGAAGAGAGAGTAAGTCAGCAGTCTGTCAGATTCCTCTCACTGCCTGTGTTCTAATCATAGATAATTTTGTGGACAGGATGGAGGGTGTGGATTCTTCTGTGTACAATCCAGACCATTCCTATGCATTCCTCAGAATCTGATTTTCTGCATTCTTTACTGGGATGGCTCACAGGGTTCACATCTGAAACTTAACTCTTGATCTGTTTCTGAAAGGTTGGCCATCCCTCAGTGTCTCACACCTCAGTACGTGAATCCCTGTGTACAATGGTGCTCATACCAATGATATGACCGTCCTCTCTGACACATTCCCCCACCTTAATCTGTCACTCACCCTTGTCAGTTATAACTGCTATATATAGCAAATCTACTCAGTCCTCTACATTGCAGCTACTCTACCCTAACTTGTATCTTCTCACATTTGGAGTATTGCAGTAACCCTCCAACCGGTTTCTTCATGTTCAATTGTATACTTTTCTAATCTCTTCCCACCAAAGAGCAGCTTTTCTTAAAAAAATCTATTGGAGTATAATTGCTTTACAATGTTGGATGAGTTTCAGGTGTACAACAAAGTTAATCAGTTATACAAAGACATATGTCCATGCATGCATGCTAAGTGACTTTAGTTGTGTCTGACTCTATGGACCAAAGCCCACCAGGATCCTCTCTGTGGGATTCTCCAGGCAAGAATCCTGGAATGAGTTGTCTTGCCCTCCTCCAGGGGCTCTTCCTGACCCAGGGATTGAAACTGAATCTCTTATGTCTTCTGCATTGGCAGCCAGGTTTTTTACCACTAGTGCCACCTGGGAAACCAATATATATATTCACTCATTTTTAGATTATTTTTCCATATAGCTCATCACAGAGTGTTGAATAGAGTTCTCTGAGCTATACAGTAGGCCCTTATTATATTTTGTTAGTACAGTTTTGATCATGTCAATTTGATGCTTAAAATCTTTAACTGATTTTGCATTGATCTTGGCAGAAGATCATTAAATGGTTCACATGGCCCTGTGTATCTGGACGTTGCCTGTATTTCAGCCTCATGTGCCCTTCAGCAGTTCTCACATCCCTCTTGCACAAGGTCTTCCACCCACATTAGCCCCAAGCTCTCTTTAGCTTCAGTGCCTTCACCCAGCCAGTCTCCCATGACCAGAATCCTCTTTACCTCACTCTTTATCTGATGATCTGCCTAATTTCTCCTCAAGCTTCAGATTATAGCTTAAATACCCCCTTGTCAGATAGCCTTTTCTTCACCCCGTAATTAAAATTAAGATCTCATCTGTTTGCACTCTCTTTATACCCTATGTTTTCTATATACCTATATACCCTATATTTTTATCTCTAGCTCTATCTCAATTTGGACCTGCATGTTTTTGTGCATGCAATTTAAAAAAAAATATTTACTACTCTCACTGAAATGTAAGGTCTGTGAAGACATGGGAGGGAGACATGTTCAGAAGATAAATGTTAAAATTGGGCAGAGGCCAAGCCATGGATGGGTCTTTTGCATTGTGCTAAGGGATTTGGATTTTATCTTGAGGGCAATAGAGAAGGACAAGGAAAGATTGAGTCAAGGTGGTGGCGTGTTCAGAATTTGTTTTAGTGAAGTCTTCATGGTTGTCGGTGGAGTAATACCAGAGACAAGGAGATGAGATAAGGCATTATTATTGATAAGATGATTCAAGTTAAAATGCTGAAAGGCAAACTAAGGCATAGTGATGTTAGAACAAGAAACATCTTTCATAAATTACAATAAGTCGTCGATCAGAGTGATTGGGCTCCTTGAGAAGCAGACTTCGTTGGTGGAGATTGGGGCATACTGGGTTTACTATAGAGTGTTCCTATCTGAGGGAAAGGAAAGGAAGAGAATTGGAAATAAGAAGTCAAGTTGTAGTACAGACTCAGTGAAGGCCTAAGCTAACCCCACAGTGAGCACTGGAACTAGGAGGGCCCCTTAGAGTTAACCCCTACTTGGGGATAGTGGGCTAGCATGTACACTTCTATATTGATCAGTCAGTCGTTAGATATAGACTGTCCCCATGAATGAATGTCCGCTTCCCTGGTGGCTCAGATGGTAAAGAATCTGCCTGCAGTGCAGGAGACCTGGGTTCAATCCCTGGATCAGGAAGATCCCCTGGAGAAGGGAATGGCAGCCCACTCCGGTATTCTTGCCTGGAGAATCCCATAGAGAGAAGAGCCTGGCGGGCTATAGTCCATGGGTCGCAAAGAGTCAGACACAAATGAGCAACTAACACTTTCATGAATGTAGAGTGATTTCAGTGAGATGGCTGTTTTCAGGAAATACCCGAAGATGGATGTAGGTGAGCACTCTCAGCAGTTGGAAGGGCATAGGAGCTCCAGAGTTTCCTACTGACTGAGGGGCTGAGAGAAGCAAAACAAAATAAAAACCCAGGGTAATAAGCAGAGAGAGGCCTGGGTTGAAGACAAAAGATTAGAAACTTGTAACCTGACAAGATACAGTAAAAGTTATGGCCCTGGGTGAAACTCCCCAGACAGCACGTTCTAGGAGAGAAGGGTATTAAGCTGTATATGGAATCCTGGAACAACCAGACCAAACAAACCTGGGTCACGGCACTAATAGAATGAAAAGACCAAGGATGAGCAAGTAGAGAAGAAGTAAGCAGGATAATATAACAAAGGCAAAAGAGACAAACATTGCAGCAAGCCTTTCCTGGGTACTTCCTCAAAGTCAGGTCCTTTGCACATATTCCATGAAACAATCTTCAAAGAAGCCCTATGAGGTTGGTATCATTATCTTACTTTTTTAGAACAGACAGTTTTGAGAAGTTCAAAACAGGCCAATATTTGATGGCCAAGGTGTCAAGCCAAGACTGAAACAAACCTCTCTCCAAGGCATGTGCTGTTTACTACCTCAACTAGAAGATGATGGTTTATTTTGATCTTTAAGGAAAGGACAATTAAGTAATAATATGAAAGTAATCTTCAAATACAATAATGTAGATGTCCCAAAATTCTGTTACATTTCTTGCAAGTGAAAAATGTGAAGGTGGATCGAAAAGATATATATAAATACATACCAGGGGCTATAGATCGGGCAGAATAGAATTTTAATATGAAAGATAATTGAGTATGTTTCTATTCCAAAGGCCAACGCAGAGAGATGAAGAAGCTGTAGGTGCTATAAAGAGATGGGGTGTCAATGGACCAAGGGCCCCTGAGGAAGTGCGAGGGAATAAGATTCACAGAAATGTTGGACAGGAAAACAATATCTCCCTTTAAAAGTCATGATGGTGTTGACAATTGGCTATGAGAAGCAAAAGGAAGCTGAAGCTCTTGCATTATTTATGCTTCTCAGATTATACTTAAGATGCGCCTCCATATTCTAAGTAAACATGTGCTCTTTCTTGTGTTTATCTGTAATACAGACAGATTCTATCTGATGAAAAATCAAACTGGAAGTTGGAAACTTTCAGGACAAAATAAAGATAGGAGTAAAAATGAGGCAGAATGAGGAAGAGGAAATAGAAGTAATAAGACAGAATAGCGTTGGCAAATCCCTTCAGGGTGGGAATGGTTAAACGTGTCTCAGCAACATCAAACAAAGAGCCGAGAAAACCCTTCATCCTGAGCTGGTGTTAGAAACTGTGAACCATACAGAAGTCATCTGTTTCCTCAATGACTCACATTTCTTTGAGAGGAAATGCTTCTTTGGTCTAAGATGGTAGTAAGAAAGCAACAAAACAACAAATAAGATAGAAAGATGATAGATGGATGTATAGATAGGTAGACAGATAGATAGACAACCCTTTTTGGAAACTTGTTTTCACATATTCTAATTAAATCAATAGATTTTTAAAACCTGGATAGTATTGGACCACCCATTATCTCTTAGCCTATTGTTGACTGAAAGTGGTAATGGAAGCGGTAATTGGAAGCGGTAATGCCTCTTACCTAGAATATACTCCGTGTGCTTGCTTTCAAGTAGTTTTCATCCTTGAAATGGATTCCTTGCAATAGAATGTGAAGACATGGAATGAAGTCATGTTCAGAAGATAAGTGTTAAAATGGTCAGGGGCCAAGCCAAGGATGGGTCTTTTGCATTATGCTAAGGGATTTGAATTTTTATACTGGGGGCAATAGAGGACTACTGAAAAAATTTGAACAAGGTGGTAGCCTATTCAGAATTTGATTCAGCAAAATCCTTATGCTTCTCAAATTAAGCCTACGTGCCACCCCATGTCTGAGCAATGGCAGGAATGTGGCTATCAAGAATGACAACTTGAGTCTTGGATTTTCACACAGTCTCAACTGAATTTTACCTGCTTTCAAAATTTGAAAAATTATCAAGGGGATAGCATGAAAGTCAGGTTTAGTCCCTTTCATATAAAAGTTTTTAGAAAGCACTTCTATCCTCCTTTTTTTGAGTCATACTAGAAACAGGAGGTATATGTCATAAATCAGAGACATTATCTATTCCTGGATCCACTGTTGTTGCTGTTTTTACTTAGTTGCTAAATCGTGTCCAACTCTTTGCGACCCCATGGACTGTAGCCCGCTAGGCTCCTCTGTCCATAGAATTTCTCAGGCAAGAATACTGGAGTGGGTTGCCATTCCCTTCTCCAGGGTATCTGGGAAGCTTGGATCAGTCACTACAAAGCTAGTCTAGCCAAGTGCTCTGGAAACCTCACACTCCACATCTAGAAAATGGGAAACTTAAGCCTGATGACTTTGAAACTGTCTTCCAAATCTAAAAAGCTTTTTATTATCTGGATTTAAATAATTGTACAGCTAATCCAAAGGGCCACTTTCATACGGTGCCATAAAAATGGAATATATATTTTTGGCTTTGATAAATGTGCTATATTCCAAGCTGCTGTTGAAGAGATAGCTAATGAGCATTTATAAACTAAACATGATTTCACTAGAGAGAAAGGTATTACTCAACATATAATATAATAATTACCGGTAAGTTCAATAATAAGTGCTTCTCTTTGCTTTATGGATCTTAGAAATAAAAAAGCATGAAATCTGAAGATTTTGCTTAGCATGCCTCTTTTTTAAGAATACTGATGATTTTAGCAGAAATGTAGAAAATAGTACCTAAACATTTATTTGATTCCAAAAGGCTTTTTTAATACCAGAATTCTTTAACCATGTTAAGGAAAGTTGGCTTAGATTAGCAGAAAATAATACATTATCTAAAATCCAATGTGTTTTTCAAATGCTCTCCAAAGAAGTGGCAAGGTTTTGGTGTTGTCTTCAGTTGTGGCTTAACACATATATTTATACTTTAACATCAGAGTGATTTTCAAACAGGAAGTTTTCAGCTCTGTAATTAGTAATCCACAATGGTGGCTTTGACACTTAATTACAACATTGCTTAGACAACAATAACATGAGAAATATGAACACTGAATGCAGTATTTCTTGACACACCTCTGGCTTCTTCTTATTGGCTGGGAAACAATTCCGTATGACTACTAAATAATCCATACAGAAATGTGTGTATGTAGACAGGCAGCATGCATTTATAACAGGTACTTCCAGTTAAGTTCAGTCACTGCTCTGGATTTGGACTAAACTGTTATGCCCAGTAACAGCGATAGAACATCACCAGAGACTGCTGTAGACTCATAGGGTCCTCTCTGCTCTGAACGGTGAGCAGCTCCCATTGCAGATTGGATCAATCTTCAGAGCAAAGGTGATGGCATTTTATCCACTGCAAATCGCTGGACTGGTTCTTGGGTTCTTCGGCATGATTGGGACCCTTACCACAACTCTTCTGCCTCAGTGGAGAGTATCGGCTTTTATTGGCAGCAACATTATTGTCTTCGAAAGGGTCTGGGAAGGCCTCTGGATGAACTGCGTCCGACAAGCCAAGGATAAGTTGCAGTGTAAGGTCTATGATTCTTTGCTGGCCCTCCCTCCTGCCCTAGAGGCGGCCCGGGCCCTCATGTGTGTGGCTGTAGCCTTATCTGTGATTGCTCTGCTTGTTGGTATCTGTGGCATGAAGAAGATTCAGTGCACAGGCTCTAACCGGAGAGCAAAAGCATACCTCGTGGGAATTTCCGGAGTCCTCTTTATCCTGACCGGCATCTTCGTTCTGATTCCGGTGTGCTGGATGGCCAATAACATCATCAGGGATTTCTACAACCCAGCGGTCCACGTAGGTCAGAAACGAGAACTGGGAGCTTCACTCTTCGTCGGCTGGGCCACTACCGCGGTCCTCATCATCGGAGGGGTTCTGCTCTGTGGGTTCTGCTGTTGCAACCGAAACAGGCCAAGGCACAGATATTTAGCCCCTGGGCGTCATGTGCCACACGCACGTAATCCACCACGGCCAGTGACGGTGCTCAGTAGGACTTCCACCACTTACGTCTAACACCTGCTTTCAGCTCGAACTGTGGATTATGATCCATGTGTTTTATAGACGCTTGCCAGAAACTGTAAGTATGCCAGGCAGGAGAACTTGCTTTATGACTGCTCTTAAATTGAGATGAGAAGTTTAAAGGGCATGTAGATTGTAGTCACCTGTGGCAGGAAGAGAAATGACTTACTTTGGACCCTCTAACCTCATGTGTATTAAATGCATTTACTATTCTAGACTCAATCTTCAGTCCAATTTGTGTAATCTACTGATAAATTCCTCTTTTTTCACTATCATATATTATCTATTAAAAGGTCCAAATTCTATTGCTATTGATATGCCGTAGCAATAAAACATATTCTAAAGCATAACCTATTATCTTTTCTTCAAAATATTTATTTTACTAACATGATGACAACCAAAATGATGGCTTATTTCTTTTTTAAACAATTAGCTGAAAAACAATAGACATCAAATAATTCTTTTAATTGAATTTATCAAAATATGGAAATACTAGTTCAATGAAAAGATTTGTTAATCCTTTAGAAAACTCAAATGCATTAGCAATTAAACAGTTTTAAGGAAAGGGAGCTTTGATTTCTGCTAAGATATTTCAGAAGCTGATTTTAAAGCCTCTAATGTATATAGTTAAACTTGCTTAGAATTATATATACAAAGAAAAACAATTTATAAATGAAAAATAATATGCTTTCAAAACCTATGATGTGTACCTACAAGCAAACAGAATTATCTGTCTTGATACGATACAACAATAGAAGACTGTGAACACTCAATTCCCATCAAAAGTAAATACAGCCCTGATTAATGAATTAAGGTCTAGGTGTTGAAGGGAATGGTTTCTGTTCCTTGTTTTATTCTTTAGTCATTGCGCAGGTCTATGCACGCTAAGTAGAATGAGGACTCAAGATCATGATTCAGGCAGTTAGTCAGGCCAAAATAAGTATCCTTTTTTATTCTCAAATAAATATCTATAAAGCATTTTGTTTTACTCAAATTGTATGCATTTGTTTCTCAATTCTTCACTTCTTATGTATTGAACATGCCAATATTGTAGGGGAGAGATGGCCAGACAAAAGTCTATGGGGCAAAACAGAGTTTGTGGGGCAGACCACTCCTACGGGATGCTCCTTCAATATCTTATGAATCAATTAAAGTTTATCTATTCAATTTTAACTTTTCAAATATTGTGTTTATTTTATAATAAAATGTATTTCATATACAATACATAATTTCACTGAAGAGACATTTGTTTGCCAAATATTTATTTTATGTTCATGTTTATTATAATAAAATAATAAAGTAAAATATTTACATATTTTCAATGATTTTGGTCTATTTGCCTGTGTGTGTGTGGGGGGGGGTCAGTTTGAAAATGAAATGCTATCCTCAAAAGATCATCTAATAACTCTGAAACATTAAATCAGAGATAACTCAAGGCTAGATGCTAATGTCAAACCCTCATTCCATTCTACAAACCACCAGCAATATTTTGATAAGTCAAACCCTTGGTAATATAAAACTGTATTTTAAAAATTAGTAATACATTAATGCTATAGTCCAAAGAAATGTAAATGTCTTCAAATCATAGCAATAAAAATAAGAAAAACAATAATTTAGATTTATTTTTCCTAAGATTGTTTTATTTTTCAGGCTTAATTGAGAAAGGCCAAAAACACTGGGCATGTTGAAAGGAGTCATTTATCTTACACAGGCAAATAAATAAGACATCAAGACAAGCAAGATATATGCTTAAGGGTTGTCATAGAATCATTTGTCTTACCCTTTGGCTAGCCAGAAGAAGTAATTAGCTTTGCAGGATGGGTCCCAGAATCTAAATGAGGCATGTTTTCCTGCTAGTCAGAGACTCAAGAGTGAAATCGTATAACTCTAGGTAGAATCATAAAATTACTAGAGACAACATTAACTACGGAATATGGGGCAAAATTTTAAGGACTAAGGATTATTTTCTTTGC
Source organism: Bubalus kerabau (assembly GCF_029407905.1). NCBI lineage: Eukaryota > Metazoa > Chordata > Mammalia > Artiodactyla > Bovidae > Bubalus > Bubalus kerabau. The sequence continues at coordinate 52,171,344 of NC_073625.1, forward strand.
TCTTTTCATTAATCAAAGTGTATTTTTTGGAAAAAAAAAAAAAGACACAATAGTTTTGCTTCCTCCTTCTCTTTGCTGAAATCTTTACCCTACTACACCAAAAAAATAATTTTCAATGAATTTCAAGATGCATAATGGATGCAAATCTCATATCACAAACCCCTATGTGGAAGAAATGCATCTTCATTTTCTAAAATCTGATTTAAATTCAACTTTTTGAGCATTCTTACACATCTTACACAATTCTTGGAGTCTTTCTGCAGGAATAAGCAGTGGCTGGGTGGTGGGAATCGAGGGATCGGTCTATGACCATGACTCCATAAAGGTTACTGAGAAGATGTCTACTGTATTAATACTTGCTCTCAAGGTCTCTTTAGGCTCTCTGCTCAGTCAATTCTCTCTTATGCTTGTCAGTCTTTTCTTGAGACTCCCTTATTCTTGGCTACTTGGATAGTAGATTTCAACCTTCACTGCATATTAGAATAGCCAGAAGAACTTTAAACTACCATTGCAGCCAGGGTCTAGATGATCTATGATACCAATTTCCAGAGTCATGGTGGAAACCTAACCTCTTGACTGGTTACCAGCTGTCTACAAGCAGTAGACAAATTGTGAAGCAAATTGTGCCTTCTCACACAAGATCTTTTTTAAAAATATCACATCCACAAATTTCATCCTCCACTGTCAAAAATTTTATGCAACTTCATAGATACTTAGGCTTTCTGAAGTGAAAATGCATAAATAAAGGAAAATTTTCTAGGCAATTTTGCTTTCAGTTTTACTACCTACCCCACTGAGCCAGTGAAATGCATTGCTAATTTCCTTCTGGAATGAGGATCAGAGAGAGGGGTGAAATATAATCTTATCCAGCCACACGTGGTTAAAATGTTTTAAAAGATGAACGCTTGGCAGGATACAAACTTAATTAAATGCACACTAATAATTCTTTTCATTTGCAGAAAGATCTTGATACATTTAAAAGTATTTTGTTGGGCTCAGTTGCTCTGCACAGCTACCCCATAATGTAGACAGTGCAGAAATCATTATTCATATATTTTAACTAAGAGAACTGAAAATGACAAGGTTGTATGACTTATACCAACACTGAGAAATCAAGAAGTCAGCCATACTAAGTAGAGACTTAATAAATATTTGAGGAATGACCAAGAAACTATATACATCAGGATAGTAATTTGAGATTTTTAACTAACATGGAGCTCCTCCTTCCACAAGGAAGAGATGAAACATTAGAACTCAGAAATTTAAAGACCAGTCCTTGAATTTTAATCTGAAAAGCCTACATTCTGAGGAGACTGTGGGCAAGGAATAAAATGGCTCAGTCAGAATCAGGTTTTTTTCTGAATCTTAAGATTATACAATGATTTCTGTGGATGAAGGTAAAATAAAAAAGAACAGTTAAGATGGTCTAGATTTCAGTGTGTCCCTGGGGAGAAGCCTATATACCGCCCTGGTTCAGTTCTTAGGGACTGAGACACAGAGAAAGGGCAGGTTCCCAAACGGGCTTGAGGATTTAAGGACAGAATCTGTGTCCTGACCAAGGCGGAGACAAGGACGTTGAGAATTTTCTTCACGTCCTCAAAGCTGGGAGATAAGCGACACCTCTGTAATGTGCTTAGTCTGACAGGCCAAGTGGTAATCTTGACAAATTTTCCACAGCTAGAACTCAGTGGGAACAGAAGAACATTTCCTCCTCTCCCGAGAATGGAACAGAGCTTTCAAAAGTCCCTGTTGCTGGGATGAAGTGAGACCACATCAGCAACACACATGATGGACAGGGGCAGGCCATCCGTGGCCTGTTTGTCTTCAGATCCATTCCTTACCCTTGCTCTGCTCTGATCTGTGTCCTTAGGAGGCTGGTCCCCCCAGGCTATGCAGTGCTGTGCCAAGAGTGGGGGGTGGCTGCAGTCCTCACCAGGTGTAGGCAGTAAGGGGTAGTTGTATCTGTAGAGGATTTAAGAGCAATAATAAAACCACCTAGAAATCTGATCTTGGGGTTTCCCCAGTGGCTCAGCTGATAAAGAACCCACCTGCCAATGTAGGAGACAAGGGTTTGATCCTAGGTTGGGAAGATCCCCTGTAGTAGGAAATGGCAACCCACTCCATTATTCTTGCCTGGAGAATTTCATGAACAGAGGAGCCTGGTGAGCTACAGTCCATGGGGTCTCAGAGAGTCAGGCATGACTCAGCACACAAACACACACATAGAAATCTGGTCTTTTTATTGTCTTTACATGATGGTCTTTCTAAACAATGCCAATGGTAAAGAACTCCTGCTCAAAGAGAGAAAAAAATATGTTGGTCTAAGTCTTGAAAATCATGTAGTTACCATGGATGACAGGTAGATAGATGAGAGATAAGTCGGTAGATAGATATAAAACCTACAGTGAGCCTGGACACATGGGTATATGTATTTGTTTCAAGAGGGAGTTTTCTCCTACATTCAGTAAAGCTTATTTTTCAAATCCTCTCTCTGTTTACTTGGTTTTATTGCTTTAATTTCTTTAACACAAATAAAAACTCCCAGTCGTTGTAAAATAACAAAATTAAAGTAACTCAAGTTCTATTTCTATCTCTTGATGGTGTCTATGCTACAGAAATTGGAGGTAGAAACTGTATATACACTATCTACCTCCAGTGACTGTAACCTTTGATGAACTTACTGGAGTTTCTTCAGAGTAATGACTTGTAAAGAATATCATGTTTATTAAAGGATAAATAATAAAAATGTGTTAACTTGAAGCTTATAAATGAAAACAATTTCTTTTACAGAAGAGAGGTATACACAAAAAAAATTATTAATATCTGGGAATGAAATGTGCTGTGTAGACCACTGAGGCTGTCTCCTGAGCTCCATGTTCAGCTGCTGCTCACTAGACTTGGCCAATAGTAACCCCAGATTAAAGACTGGAGGGCAGTAGAGCTCCACCCCTTTTCTCTTTGTTGGGTCAGATGCCTCCAGCATTGACTATATCTTCTTCCCAGCTTTGCTAGAATGGGCCACACCATAGGTCCAGCTTCTGCCAAGTGATGCTCATCTCTTAGGTCCAATGATCAGCGCTTTTAATTCTCTTGTCTTCAGGAAAGTAAAGTGAAGGTGAAGTCACCCAGTCATGTCCGACTCTTTGCGACCCCATGGACTTCAGCCCATGAGGCTCCTCCATCCATGGAATTTTCCTGGCAAGAGTACTGGAGTGGTTTGCCATTTCCTTCTCCAGGGGATCTTCCCCACCCAGGGATTGAACCCCTGTCTCCTGCATTGCAAGCAGATGTTTTTACCATCTGAGCCACCAGGGAAGCTCCCAATTTTCTGCTGTTATTAGTGTCTGGAAGCCTCCATGGTCCTCTCCTTGGTTTCTTAAATCTCCCCATAATCTACCTAACCAAGTTCCTCTATTAAATTCTACTAATTTGAATATTTAGAATGATTTCGTTTTCCCTGGCTGGACCTGAGAGGCACAACAATTGAAAATCATGGAATCTCAACAGAACCCAAGGTGAACAAACAGTGGTAGTAAGGATCAGATCAATGACTTGGCTTCACATGAGCTTGGATACAACCCTGGGAAAATGAGGGACCCTCACTGAATAAGATTAAGTTTTCATTGCATGAGGGTTTGAAAAAGCAATTAAGTTCAGTTTTTATGAATATCTGCATGGCAAAACACTTGACACAAGAGATAGCAAATGTTTGCCGAAAGAATGAATGATGAATTAAAGAAAGAGGCAAATAAGCAAATTGCAATATAAAGAACCTTATTGAGGGGCAATCATAAGTTCAATTCCTAAGTGAGTCTAGAGGAGTTTCGTGTTCTTAGTACTCTTAGCAGGATAATTTCCAAGAAAATATTTATTTAATGGACTGCCCATTAAATTTAAGGAATTACTGCTGACAAATTAGGATGCCAAGAAAATATCTTTCAGATGGGCAAAAGTCTGAATTTAGACTGATTTAGTAAATCTCAGAATTTTCTGGTGGAAATAACTAATAAAAGATTCAGTAAGAAGCCAATCAAAATATGAACCTGGCTATAGCAAAATGATGAAAACTTTTACCACAATAAAGATGTATCAGACATTTTATCATGATTGGTCTCCCTTTGGGCTGAAGAATGCTTTCATCAGTTGAACAAAAACTCCCAGATACTCTGAATAACATGACTAATTCTGGCCGTGAAGTTGGCAGAAACGAATTTGTCAAATAGATTCTGAGGAAAAAAAAAGTGATAGGCTATAATAAAGGAGATCTGAAAATATAAAAGACAGCTGATAATCATGACAGGACACAACTAGAAAATAGTAAAACAAAAATAAGGGCAGGAGTAGGAGTGAAAGGCTATGGTGACTGGTTGTTATTATGGTTCAGTTGCTAAGTTGAGTCCAACTCTGCAATCCCATGGACTGCATCACATCAGGCTTCCCTGTCCTGATGGGGTACCGTCAGGAGTTTGGTACCACCAGGGGTTTGCCTGCTTCATTGATGCCATTCACCCATCTCATCCCTTCCATGATGATTGGAAGTGGAGGGAAAGTTTCAGTGGGTACAGAAGGAGCAACAAAGGAACATTGGGCTTCATCAGGAGGAAAATAATTCTTGGAGCTGGTACTAAATCTGTATGAAGATTCTCAGAAGAGATGGAGGCACCATTACTGTTTACAGAGCCCCTTTCCATCCTCTCTCAGAGCTGACAATGACTTGGTTATCATATGATTATAAGGTTGAAAAGGATCATGAAAGGAATTAAGGCCAAGACAAGTGAGCCTCTCTATTTAACTCCTCCTCAACCTCTTCAGTGAGGGCTGATTCAAGGCCACTCTACCTTCCATCAGTAGTTAATTCTAGTTAAGTAGTTAAGACTAGTTAAGTCTCTAGACTTAAACCTGCTGCTCCCTGGAAAGACCTGCCTCTCAACTTTCTACTCACCTTCTCTGGCCCTACTTCTTACTCCTCTTCCACCCTCAACTTGACCTCAGACCTGTCTGAGCATTGAACTTCCATTCCTAATGCAGTTTGTACCCCTTGAAATACCTTCTATTTTGACTTCTGAAAACAGTGGTTACCTGAAGACTAACAAACATTTGTATCAATTATCTCACTTTTTCCCTATTTTTTTCTGACTCAATTTTTCTTAAAACTATTGCTGACAACTCTTCTGTTTAAGGCTTTTTTTTTTTTTTTTTAAGAAATACTGCTCTTGTATTCCTTCTCTAGATCATATATACATCTCCTTTCTTGAAAACTCACTCATTCTTGATCTTTCAACTTCCAGTAAATGGCAAATGGCTTAGTAAAAGAGCATTGGACCAGAAGACCTGAGTTTATAATAGAGCTCTTTTATTTCAAACTGACCTTCAGTTTTCTCATCTACAAAATGTAGACAGTGAATACATACTTTTAGACACGTACTATGTGCTTCTAAGTAGGCTAAAAGCACAAGCACACATATAATTTTTCTTTTTCTTTGCAGGTTAAAAAATAACTGATGCTCAAAGCAGTTCTATAGCCTTTCCAAGGACATAACCAGGTCACTGCCCACCTCCAACCCCCGCATCAAGGCACCTTGAAAGAGTATGCTTTCTCCCCTATGGGGCGTTTCCTTGCCATCTCCCCACATAGGGGGAATAATAACCACCCTCTTTACCTGAAAGAGCTACTAAGAGGAGAAACTCGGGTGGTGCCTGTGAAAGCATTTTAATCATAAAGCATTATGTAAATATAATGCATAATTATTGTTATTATCTCCCATCAGTCCAAGTCTTAAGCTCTTTATTTGCTTTCTCTGCCTATAAAGTAATCCACTTGTCTGTCCTGTTGGCCTTAAAGTTAGGCAAACATAACATTCATTATGTTTTCCTAAGCTTCATGTTTCCTCTTTTTTTTTTTTTTTTAACCTTCATAAGTATCACAGTTTATTTGGTTCCTTAAAACATTGATGGCTGCTACATTCTGGCTTAACTCCTGTGGTCCCAGAATAATAATTAATAGGACCCTCTTTTCCTCGCAAAACTCCCAGTTTGGATGATACATTTTATGGTCACCTAAGATCTCAGCGTCTGCCTACAATGTGGGAGACCTGGGTTTGATCCCTGGGTCAGGAAGATCCCCTGGAGAAGGAAATGGCAACCCACTCCAGTACTCTTGCTTGGAAAGTCCCACGGATGGAGGAGCATCTTGGGCTACAGTCCACGTGGTCGCAAAGAGTCGGACACAACTGAGTGACTTTACTTCTTCTTCACTTAGGATCTCTCAAGTGCCTCCTGCTATGGTCCTGATGGTCTCCATTCTTGCATTTTGTATTTTAAAACCCTATCCCTTCCCATTTACACTCATTAATGCTAATTCAATTGCTACTTACTTCTCAGTAAACTAAGTCCTTTTGCCCCTCTGCTCATCTGGCGAATACCTCAGTTCCATATTTCCTACATACAGAAACATAGATTCTCACATCACATCTAACCAACCATAGCTATTATCATGTCACTTCCTTCATTAGAGTGCAAAATCATTTAAATGTCTAAATGTAACCTTTACTGTTTGCTTTCAGTCATCCCTTCTTTTCTTTTCTTTCCTCAGCTTTCTTTCTTTGTAACTATGAATTACTACTTAGCATACATACAACCAGTTTCCCCCTGTCTCATATGTCAATAATCCTAGATATGTTTGCTCCAAACCTAGAGCACACTTTCTGTGGCTTCTTTAATCATGCCTTCTCCATATCCCTCTCCTCCATCTCTGTTTTGGTGGATTGCAAAAGGCCATGAATCTTTTGCAGTTCCTTTTATTAAGAAATGAAGTCTACTTTCCCAGTTCTGGAATGGAGGATGGTCTCCTGACTTGTTTTCACCAAAAGAGTGCAAAGGAAACAACATTAAGCGAGTCTGGCATCTAGACCTTATCAGTCTTTCAGCTTTTAGTCTTGTTCTTTTGGAATGCTCCTACCATGTTATTAGTTCAAACCACCCTGATAGAAGATGACACGCCAGGTGGAGAGAGAAGTCCATCCCAGTAATTCCAGCAATCCCAACTGAGGTCCCTGAAATAAGAGCAAGCCCCAGTACACCATGTGGGACAGAAAAGACCTCTCCTGGGTGAGCCCAGCTCAAACTTCTGCCTCATAAAATCTGGGGCAAATGATACTTGAAAACTCACTTTATTTCATCCATTCCTTTAATATGACTATCTGCATTAGCAATATAATATGTTTTGTTTTCCACCTTTCTTATTTCTTTGCATCTATAGGGATATCCTGGAAAATTTTTAAAAGGTATACAAGTGCTTTGCATCAACAATCTTACCTAAGTTTTTCACCAAATACAGTTTAGGTGCTGCCATCTTCAGTTTCTGGATAAGCACACCCGTCACCAAGGACATTAAGAACCTTGAACAAAACTTGCTAATCCGTGAATAATCAGATCAAATTTAAATTACTTATTTTGTCATTTCAGTAGTGTGTACAACAAACATTTTTCATTAGATCCAGTAGACTATAAGGTCTCCTATACCATAGAGAAGTCATGTCAACAAAACATAAACAAGGTAAATCAAAGAAACAAAGAAATGCAATGCAATCTGTGATAACTGCCATTTGAAAAATAAAATGCTCTGGAAATGAGATAATATGGATTAATTATATATAAGCAGAGAAGGCTCCTAGAAAGGGCAGTAATTGAGACAGACCTTGGGGAAGAACAGGATCCCCAAGGATGAGAAATAAGTGAAAGAAGCTTTTAAAACATGTCAAAGTGGAGCTGCAAATATGGAAACACCCTAGAGATATCCGGGGAAACACGCATTAGAACATAGGCATATATAACCAGAGCGATTTGAGATATTTTGGGAGAGTTAAGTGTTCAGAGTATGGAAGACCTTGAAATCTAGAATGGAGAGTTTATTGTTTATAATTTGTCAAAAGAATTTCCCCCACTGAGTCATATTGCTACAATTGTTCATAGAAAGTTTTCCCTATGTCATTTTAATGGACTTTATGCCTATCTGCCTCATTAATTAGCAAACTGATCAAAACCAATACATTGATTGGTACTTAGTTAATACATTAACAAGCCCTACTCCAGGAAATGGGTTAGATGTCATGAGATAGTCTAAAAACAAAAGAAAGAATAGTGACTAACAGTCACCATCTTCTTTCAAGGAGTGTTCAGACCTATTAGGTCTCAAACGTATCCTACAGTGAAAAACAGAGCAATACAAAACAAAAATCTGTCAATAATAAAAGTGTAGCCTGAATGAAGAGTATTTTTTAATAAAGTAAATGTTTGCGTATATATTTTGATGGCCTGATCAAAGTGTCAAGTACTAAGGAACACAACGAAACTCCACTTCATTGATGACATTAAAAGAAAAAACTCTGTAATTGTACCATAAATTCTATGAAAATAAATGTTCTCACATCTTGCATTCTAGGCATTATGTTTGGAGATATTTCAATGTCAGTTGTTAACAAAGGCAGCCTGATGATTAATTTTTGTGTGTCAACCTGCTGGGTCACAGAATGCCGATATTTGGCTAAACATTGTTTTTGAGTGTATTTGCCTGGGTGTTTCCAGATGAGATTAGCATTTTGTTGGTGGGTTTAGTAAAGTACAATAGATCTCACCTCCCCAAAGTAGGTGGGTGTCATTCAATCCACTGAGGTCTGGATTACAACCAAAAGTGGAGGAAGGAAGAATGTGTCTATCTGTCTCTCCCTTCTTATTTTTTTTTTTTCTCCTGCTTGACTAATTATCTGGGACAGAGGTCTTCTGCTTTTACACTAGAATTCACAGCATCTGCACTCCTGGTTCTCAGACCTTTGGAGGACATGTATGGAATTACATCACCGACCCTCCCAGGTCACTCACTTCCAGAGAGCAGTATCTAAGGACTTAACTTCCATAACTGTGTGAACCATTTTAAAATTTTTTTTATAATAAATACATATGAGAGAGAGTGTGGTTCTGTTTCTCTTGAGAACCCTAACACCTGCAGTCTCCTTACCTCCCCAATCCCTGCAACATGGGTTTAGGACAGAATACTGAAAGATGTTTAAATCACGTTATATCTGAAAACTACCAGACAGATCTCCGTCTCTGATTGTGGATTGATAAGATATGTCTGCCCTTACAGGAATTTCAAGCATTAGTGGGCTAATGAGGAAAGTTTTTTTAAAAGAAATGGAATAAATCTACTAAGTTTCAGGTATCCCTGGTGACTCAGACAGTAAGGAAACCACCCTCAGTGCAGGAGATCCGGGTTCGATCCCTGGGTCAAGAGAACCACCTGGAGAAGGGAATGGCAATGCACTCCAGTATTTGTGCCTGGAGAATCCCATGGACAGAGAAACCTGTCAGATTACAGTCCATGGGGCTGCAAAGAGTTGGACATGACTGAGTGACTAACACACACATGAGTTTCTGAAATCTCACGATCTGCCAAAGTTTTGTTAAAATGACTGTATCTGAAAAACTGAAGATACTTGTTAAAAATGCATATTCCTGCACTCCTATATAAGATGTACTTAATCAGATGATCTATCACGGAGTTCAGGATCTTCTGTCTTATATACACCCTGGAATCATCTTTTCCAGGGTGTATATATATATAATCATCATATAGCTTAGAGTTTGAGAAAGCAATAGGAAAGGCAAGCCTGTGTTCTCCCTCACATTGTAATTACCTGTAAGCAAAGAGAGCAGGTCTTGTAGGTGTTGTCAAAAGTGTTAGTCTAATTAATGATCTGAATTTTAGGAGTTCCTTTGAACTAGCCTTTTTATTGCTTCCCCTTGCTACTGGTGGATTTCCTTTTGTGTTTTCCTCTTGTTTGTTTGCTTATTTGTTTGTTCAGGCCATGCCCCATGGCATGTGGGTCTTAATTCCCTGATCAGAGATGGAAACACTTGCAGTGGAAGTGTGGAGTCCTAATCATGACCGTCAAGGAATTCCCTGCTTGTGTGTTTTCCATGACATCTCAAATGCAAAAGTACACTTCAAACAGCTTCAAAAACCACTCATGGCATCTAGTAGAGCAACTTTGAATGGTTTCGTGTCTGTCCATAAAGACTGCTATTGCATCACTTCGTTTGGAGTTATTACAGCTTAAACAGGAGTCTGATTTAGAGGAGTGGTTTAAATGTGCATGACTTTGGGAAGGGAACCATGGCAATTACCCCTGGATTATGCCTAAACAGGACTGATCCTCAAATTTTGGCTAATTGGAGCTCGCCTACCACAGAGCTGTGACTGTGCCTGCATTTTGGCAGCCAGTATAAGCCTGTGTTTTTATTGAGTAAGAGCCATTGGAAACTACTGGAGAAAGAAATTTCCTTCCTTTATCTCATCAACCCCTTAAACTCGACACAGACACTCATCAGACACATATGCAAATACACAGCATCATGTGTTACTGCAAGATATATATATATTTACCTAAAGGAAAAACTAAGATATGTAACTTAAATACTAACAGAAATTAATGTATCTTGTGAGAACTAAATATATTTGGAAATAAATTCCTAGCAAATTATTTTTTCAAGGGAAGAAAAGGCTTCCCCTGTGGCTCAGTCAGTGGTAAAGAATCTGCCTGCCAATGCAGGAGACATGGATTTGATCCCTGGGTCAGGACGATCCCCTGGAGAAGAAAATGGCAATCTACTCCAATATTCTTGCCTAGGAAATCCCACAGACAGAGGAATCTGGTGGGCTACAGTTCATGGGGTCACAAAAGAGTTGGACATAATTTAGGGACTAAACAAAAACAACAGCAACCTGTTATATCTTAGCTTTGTGGTTGATTTTCTTCTCCGTACCCAGACTATCTCAGATGTGAATAATAATTCATTTTTCTTAATCTCTCACCTCCAGATACTTGATAGGGAAGGTTTGGGTAACAAAAATCATCTTAAAAATTAATTGATGCTGCTGCCGCTGCTAAGTCACTTCAATCATGTCTGACTCTGTGCAACCCCATAGACGGCAGCCCACCAGGCTCCCCCATCCCTGGGATTCTCCAGGCAAGCACACTGGAGCGGGTTGCCATTTCCTTCTCCAATGCATGAAAGTGAAAAGTGAAAGTGAAGTCGTTCAGTTGTGTCTGACCCTCAGCGACCCCATGGACTGCAGCCTTCCAGGCTCTTCCATCCATGGGATTTTCCAGGCAAGAGTACTGGTGTGGGGTGCCAATTGATGCTAGCTATCCCTAATTTTAGAAGCTCTTCAGTCACTTGAACTCTCTGTCACCAGCCACTTTTCTGCCTCTAATTTTCTACATTCATCTCCACCCTACTCCTCAAATGATTAGTAGAATTTTTTAATTCTCAGAATCTCTTCTCATTTCTTGTGAATTTTCCTGTACAGAAAAACTTAAACTCCATTTCTCAGTTTTAGTTTTCACTTTGCAGTTACAAAGATTTCTTCTTTCCTCTATTTTCAGTCTCTGTAAGTGAGAAACAGCTTGAGGTTAAAATAATAACTTTTACTACAATTAGGTAAGTAACCTTCTCCAGTGTTCTTGCCTGGAGAATCCCAGGGACGGGGAGCCTGGTGGGCGGCCGTCTATGGGGTCGCATAGAGTCGGACACGACTGAAGTGACTTAGCAGCAGCAGCAGGTAAGTAAAATGGCACAAAGAAAAGGTGATAAAATCATGGATGAATGAGTGGATAGTTGGAAAAGGAGAGAGAGAGGGAGAGGCAGAGAGAAAGAAATGAATATATAGATACATATATTTCTATTTATATCTATATTATGATTAGTGATTAATACATGCTTAATAAACAAAAATTTGGTCTCCCTAATTGGTCAATAATTAATCCATCCATACATTCATTCAACAAATATTTAATTAACCTTTTTTTAGGTGCCAGGTACTTTTCTAGACCCTGGAGATAAAGCCAGTGAATACAATAGTCAAAATCTACAGAGATTTTATTGAGCTCACCTTCTAATGGAGTTAATATTCCCATCCATGCTTCCTCCTGAATAATGTTGGAACCTGTTTCCTGTTCTCTGAAGCCAAATCTTCACCCTCTTTTTAACTGGATGAATAAAACACTTTGCAAATGATTCCTCTTTTTTATTTTTTTCTTTACTTTTTTTTTTTAATAGTCTTGATCCTTTGAAATTTACTATCTTCATTTTAATCACACCTCTTTTCCAAGACTGAAATCTGATTATGTCTCTACTTTGGGCTATTCACTGGTTTTCCATCCTTCACAGAATAAATCTCCAGTTCTAAAGTCTGGCATCCAGGGCTCTTTTGAGTTCACTCTTACTTACTTTTACAATGTGACCAATCAGTGTTCTGAAACACACTTCAAACTTAAGGTCATGTTCATTTACTTTCAATTCTTGAAATTTGCCTCAACACTTCATGCTTCCAGTCCTTTACATATACTCATCCCTCTGCTGTCTCTACCTCTCCCTACTTCATCCCTCAGGGTCTTTCTGGACTTTCCCAGATGAGTTAAAAATTTTGTCTATTATATTCCTGAATGATATAAATGAACTCATTGCATTGAGCACTAACCTTACAGTTTTCACTTTGGCTCTTGCTTTTCTTAGTATAGGCAGAAGAGAATTCTTTTCCAATTCTTAATTGAAAAAATTTTAATTGTGACAGCCCAGCTCAGTAGATAAAGTATCTGCCTTCAATGCAGCACATAGGAGACACAGGTTCGATCCCTGGGTCAGGAAGATACCCTGGAGGAGGAAATGGCAATCCATTCCTGTATTCTAGCCTGGAAAATCCCATGGACAAAGGAGCCTCGCGGGCTACAGTCCACGGGGTCTCAAAGAGTCGGACACGACTGAGCGACCAACACTTTCACTTCTTCTGATCTATATTTGCCAACTGATTTTCTCCCTGGTTACTTCTCCAATCCCACCTGCCTAGTTCTCCTCTTAGTTCATTACACATAGCTATTTTCCTTCTGCTTTTAAGCACACAGAAGACTTTTGAGAGTCCCTTGGACTGCAGGGAGATCCAACCAGTCCATTCTGAAGGAGATCAGCCCTGGGTGTTCTTTGGAAGGAAGGATGCTAAAGCTGAAACTGCAGTACTTTGGCCACCTCATGCGAAGAGTTGACTCATTGGAAAAGACTCTGATGCTGGGAAGGATTAGGGGCAGGAGGAGAAGGGGACGACAGAGGATGAGATGGCTGGATGGCATCACTGACTCAATGGACATGAGTCTGAGTGAACTCCGAGAGTTGGTGATGGACAGGGAGGCCTGGCACTGTGATTCATGGGGTCACAAAGAGTTGGACATGACTGAGCGACTGAACTGAAGCACACGGAATGTTTTCTCATTTTTAGCTTGGTGGTTCTCTCTGCCTGGAATGCCCATTCATGCCTCATTAAAAGGCAGACTCATACTTTCCACTTTAGGTCTCATCTCAGCTCTCCACCTGATCAGAAATGTCTTCCAGATCATTGCTTCTCTAGCAGCCTCCTCTCATTTCTCTCAATCCTAACACTGTCTGTATCCTTCTTTCCACTCTCTGGTATACGAATGGGTCTTGGTTATTTGCTTAATAGTCTCGGCTGATTTTCTAAAGTGCAAGTTCATTGAGGATTAGGAATCTATCTTTTTCCCTCCTGTGCTTCTAAAAGCCCAGTGTGGTGCTTAGCAAATGTATTGATTGACTTAATAAACAGTAATGGCCACATGCTCCTACTTGCTTCTTTCTCTGTGGATACCAGACCACGGAGATCCAGGACATGTAAGTTGCATACCACTCACTTTAGTACTGCTAGGAGTCATGATATCACAGATAATTAAACTGTATTTTACTTTGAATATAAAAATGACAAGTTAAAATGCCTCTATAGGTATAAAGATGAAAAATTATTTTGAGTAGATTTATGAAAAAGTTTAAGATTCATTTTTTTGATTCCAAAGTCTGATCAAGTTTGAGGCTATATAGTGTCAATCATGTGAACTGAGAAAGGAGATAAGTCCTGCTTGAGGGTCAGCCTCAGGAAACCCGAGTCCTCTGCCCTTTGGATGCTGCAGTGTAGGGAGCTGGCTATATGTTTATGGTCAATGGCCTTGGTTCTATTATATAAAGTGGAGATTAAAGGAGATGATGACTCATTGTTAGATGCCAAGCAGAGAACATACCTGTAACAACCCAGGGATCCAATAAATGGTGGACAGCAAAGAGATGAAACCAGTCAATTCTAAAGGAAATCAACCCTGAATATTCATTGGAAGGACTGATGCTGAAGCTGAAACTCCAATACTTTGGCCACCTGAAGTGAAAAGCTGACTTATTGGAAAAGACCCTGATTCTGAGAAAAATCGAAGGGAGGAGGACGGGATGACAGAGGATGAGATGGTTGGATGGCATCCCCAACTCAATGGACATGAGTCTGAGCAATCTCTGGAAGATAGTGAAGGACGGAGGAGCCTGGCATGCTGCAGTCCATGGGGTCGGAAAGAGGCAGACAGGATTTAGCAATTGAACAACAATAACCCGTATTTAAGATGATCAACAAAATAGCTTCAGACTAAGAATAATAAAACTCAAATTCAGAAAATAATTGTTTTAAAGATTCAGCTTTTCCATTGCTGACTTTTAAATATTTTTGTATTCCAAAAGTAAAATGATTTTGTTCTTCTCAGGGCATTATCACTATAAAAATGTTATAAAAGTAGTTAATGGGTAGAAACATTTATCTTTTTTGGTGAAAAGAGTTACTTTCATGTACTTTATTTTTAACTATTAGTTATTTGTCAGTTTTCAAATTATAAAGCTACAGCTTGTAGGGAGGGATGTACTTTTATTGTTCAAATCACAGAAGAAATATACACTTTAGAAAAAGGTTTTTTCCTTGGCCAAGCCTTGTGGCATATGGGATCTTAGTTCCCCCTGCTGCTGCTAAGTCACTTCTGTCGTGTCCAATTCTGTGCGACCCCATTGAGGGAAGCCCACCAGGCTCCCCAGACCCTGGGATTCTCCAGGCAAGAACACTGGAGTGGGTTGCCATTTCCTTCTCCAATGCATGAAAGTAAAAAGTGAAAGTGAAGTCGCTCAGTCGTGTCCGACTCCTAGCGACCCCATGGACTGCAGCCTACCAGGCTCCTCCGTCCATGGGATTTTCCAGGCAAGAGTACTGGAGTGGGTTGCCATTGCCTTCTCTGTTAGTTCCCACACCAGGGATCAAATACGTACCCTGTTAGAACACAGTCTTAACTACTGAACCAGCATTACTGCTTTCAATGGTAAGTCTTTTCCTGGATGATTTTTGCAGTTTGGCACGCTTTCTCCAGTGAGTCTAAATTTTATAATCGGAAAATATAAGCTATTTTTGTTTAAGTTGTTTTTATATTCTCAAAGATATAAGTTATTTAGTACCTCTCAAGTTAGGAATTGAAAATGAATAATTCAATTGTCTATGGAAGATTTTACCTAAATGTGATACCTGACATCTGGTCCCAGGACCTCTGTATTTGAGACAAGTTTAGAATAACTGAGCATGTTTGTCTTAGAGAAGAAAAAATTTGAAGAAATATGAGAGCTGTTTCCAAAAATTTCAAAATCGTATGTGCCATAAGAAGTAGACTCTGTAATAGAACTCAAATAGCTCTATGTTGATACCAGGAATAGAGTTAGCATCAAGTCACAGAGCAACACTTTCAGCTCAATATGAGTAAGAAATTTTTCACATAACTAAAAACACTAAAATATTCTGCCTTTTGAGATTGTGAGTTCCAAGCCACTAAAGAAGAGTATATAGACGTTCACTCACTCTTCACTGGATTTCATGAGGGCCTGAAATAGCATGTCAGTGATCAAAGGTTTGCCTCATAGGCCCTAGATTCTGTCATTGATCACCAATAGATATTTTAATATGATTGATTAAGTGGACTAGTGATGCATACATCAGAAGAATCTTTGTTTGGATAACATTCTTGTGTTAATCAGCTGATGGCATTATTCAAATAGATGAAGGTGTGTTAAGTACTCTACCACATCAGCTTTTCAAGCCTTGCTTCTATTGCATTATGTCATGTAGCTGAGAGAGTTTCTGAGGGAGCTGATAGACCTAAAGGAGGAGCAATATTTCATTGTATATATGTACCACATCTTTATCCATTCCTCTGCTGATGGACATTTAGGTTGCTTTCATATACTGGCTATTGTAAATAGAGCTGCTATGAACTTTGGGATGCCTGTATCTTTTGGAATTATGGTCTTCTCTTGGATATATGCCCAGTAGTAGGATTGCAGGCTCATGCCATATATCTGCAATTAACCAGGGACTCAAGGACTGGCTGGCAAGGACCTCCAGGGCACATCTCTGCTTGTTTCTTTCTCCAGAATTAGAAACAAGTGTTCTCAACATGGTTGCAACTTCTCATATGGCTAGTCCTGTAGTTCCAGAGGGAGGACCCCTACCACTTGAAGCTGTGGATCAGTACCGCTGAATGGATTTGTCCGGCTTGGTTCAAATGTCCACCCCGAACCAATAACTATGTCCTGGAAAAATGGGGAAAGAATTGTGACGACTGGCCTTGATTCAGGTCTCCTTCCTATAATTGAAGAACAAGGAACAGAAAATTAGGAGTTAGGAAATGCATGTAACAGTCAAAAGCAATCCATATTTCAGACCACAATAATCTTTTATTTTTTACCCTTCCATGTTATTTGTTATTGTTATTATCTAATTTTATACAGTTATAAAATTTATAGACAACTGTATTGGACTTACCCTTAATTGACAAGCCCTGCTGGCTCAGAAGTTAAAGCGTCTGCCTGCAATGCGGGAGACTTGGATTCAATCCCTGGGTGGGGAAGATCCCCTGGAGAAGGAAATGGCAACCCACTCCAGTATTCTTACCTGGAGAATCCCATGGACTGAGGAGCCTGGTGGGCTACAGTCCACGGGGTCGCAAAGAGTCAGACACGACTGAGTGACTTCACTTTCACTTGCTATGATTGAAAAAGTGAATATTTATTTTCTCTCCATAAATTATTGAGGTACTTCTGCTGAATAATACATTTTGAAGTTTCACCTACTTTAGTGGGATATCATTCTCTTTATCAAGAGGTACTCAAAGTCACTCTCTTTTAGTGACCTAAGTAGCTTTTAACAAGCGTGGCAAAATCAATATGATAGAATGATTTGATACTTAAGAAACACTGTCCCAAATCATGACCGTATCTGCCATGGTGGGGAACGCCAATCACATCCCCTGCCGGAGAAATTCACAAAGAAGGTCCAAGAGACACCTCCATGGGACCAGACCAGGTGCTCCACAGCGCTCCACCCTCTATGAAGGGCACCTTAATTCATGCGGATGAAGTGTTGCATTAGAGATCGTCTGTAATCTCTACTATCTTTTAACTTTACCATGATTTTACTATTTTTCATGTAATTTTTCAGAGTGAAAATTATCTAAGACATTATGCTAATTGAGCTACTAAATGTAAGCATATCTTTATTTATATTCTAAATTTGATTCAATTTAGATCTAGGTAAATACGGAACAATTGTAGTAAACACATAGATACAATTATTCCCTTTAGAATTCAAATTTCATGAAGATAATAGCTGTAAAACACTAACAGCTTTCCTTTATTTTTATCCTTGTCTTTTAACATCACAATGTTAAGAATTTATGAGCTAAAACATGAACTATTTTTGATGAAAATGCTATAAAATTTGATGAAAACTTGATAATATATTAAAATGTAAATTATGACAATATTGAGTCTATGAGTTAAAGCGTGAAGTATTTGGTGTATTCCTCCTACTGAGTGCTTAAGCCAGTGGAATTTGCCTGAACTAAGAGTCATAGCTCTACCAGAATATCCTAATTGCATGTGTGGCTACAGTTCAAACTTCCTGTTGTATGTGACTCAAGACTTCCTTCAGGCAATTCTGGTTTCCTGGTTTACCTGGGAAATGAATGCAGATGGCTTAATAGATACAGTAACTGACTTTGTGTAGAGGGCATGATGCCAGAGACCTAGGACTTTCTCAGCCAGATGCTTTTAAACATTCTGGAAGAACTTATTCATTGGATAAATTTACAACTCAGATCATCTCTGTGACCCCAACTGGCATTTGTCACAGTTTTCCACCTATGTATACAGTTGTTCATATTTTAAGGAGAATATCTCATTTATATTATTAGGAGTGAGTCAAAGGCTGTTGTGAAATGTGTTATATACATATATATGTTAAATTTATACATTCATAAAACAGACCAATAAATAAATTTCTATTAAAACCCTAAACATGACAGTTTAAAAATAATGAAAGATTGCCACTTAGGTTAACTGCTTTTCATACATGCTTAATCAGTTCAGTTCAGTAGATTAATCTTATCCAACTATTTGCAACCCCATGGACTACAGCACACCAGGCTTTCTTGTCCATCACCAACTCCTGGAGCTTGTTCAAACTCATGTCCATCGAGTTGGTGATGCCATCCAACCATCTCATTCTTTGTTGTCCCCTTCTCCTCTTGCCTTCAATTCTTCCCAGCATCAGGGTATTTTCCAAAGCCTTAAACAAGAATAAAAGAATACAATTTAATTTTTAAAAGGTATTAGCAAATGCTCAGTACAAGCATACAGCTATGTAGAAAACCATTTTAAAATTCTTGGGCCTACCCTCTAACAACAGAGTGAGGGACTTCATTCATAAATTTCAACATTGTTTTATTCCATCCTGGCTTTTTAATCCCATTCATTCACCGACTGTTTTCTTCATTTGTCCATTTATACTGAGGGCTCACTCATGCCATGTGATGAGCTTGTCTGAGGTTACAGAGACAAAGGAGATACAGATTAGATCAGATTGAGAGAATATCAGCATTATTGGGAAAAAAGAAGTCAAAGCCTTAAGGGGATATATGTTGATAGTTTAATCACAATTATATTGAAGTCACCAGAAAAGTGTCAGAATATGGGCAAAGAGGAGAATTATGACGTGCATGTGGAAAATATATTTGTATAGATATTTCTTCTTGACTACACTGACTTTTGACTCTTCCCTCATCCATGTTCTGTACTTCTCCCTTGACTTCCAAACTATTAGACTGGTTTTACTGCCCTCTTCTTCTATACCTCAATTATTCTTTTTTTCAGAATTATCAACTTTCTCCCTGTACCTAGAGTCTTTTCTATATATATATACATTTATTGTGGCTCAGTCAGTAAAGAGTCTGCCTGCAATGAGGGAAACATGGGTTTGATTCCTGTGCTGGGAAGATCTCCTGGAGAAGGAAATGGCAACGCACTAGAGTATTCTTGCCTGGAGAATTCCATGGACAGAGGAGCCTGATGGGCTACAGTCCATTGAGACACAGAGAGTTGGACACGACTGAGTGACTAACACACACACACACACACACACACATACACACACACACACAGTCCCCTCAGTTCTTATCTCAAATAAAGAGAATCACTTCTCTTGTTTGTAACTAATCTCTATACACATTATAGATCTTATCTTCTTTCAACTTTGTCCAGGTTTTATATATCAATTATTCCTCTCTCATTATGGATCTTTCATTTCTCGGTCTCTTTTCTCTGTGAGCATAGACATACACTCAACTCTATTTCATTATTTAAATTTTTTTCTTGAATTTTTTCTCAGCACAATTTTCTTCTCTTAACAGTCAAGGTTATTCTACATTTATCATTGTTCTTTATCCTCCTGCCTTCCCCATTCACTGTGCTGCTGCTACTGCTAAGTCACTTCAGTCGTTTCCGACTCTGCGCGACCCCATAGAGGGCAGCCCACCAGGCTCCTCCATCCATGGGATTTTCCAGGCAAGAGTACTGGAGTGGGGTGCCATTGTTGAACTACAAACTGACTTTCAGTCCCACCCCACCACCATAGCATTGAAACTACTGATGGTAGGCAATTGAATTCAAAGAACACTTTTCAGTGCTTTTTTAACACCTTTGCCAAGCTGTATCTGACACTCATGAACAATAATCCTCTTCTGAAATGGCTCTTGGTTTTTACTCTTTTCTTTCTCACCATCATTTCCTGGCCCTTTTCTAATGGCTTCTTTCTTTCTAACAGCTTCATGTTATGCTCATCAAGACTTTTTCCTCTTCTACTTCCATTCTACCTTCTTTCTCAGGCATTTCATCTACCTCAGTTATTTGGAATGCACCAATGAACTAAATATTTCTATTTCTTTCATCACCTAGACTATTTTCCAGAGCTTCAGATTCACAAGTGAAGGGTCTACAAGACATATCCATCTATACATCATTTATGCACTGTCAGTGGTACTTATATATACCAGAAATAATTGGCATCCTCCAACCTGCTCTTCTCACAGTATCTCTTAACTTGAATGACACCACCTTCCACTGAGGCACAAAAGACAGACGTTCAAGGACTTCCTTGAGACCTCACCTTTCCTTAATCTCAACTCCAATCAGTCAATAATCCTTGCCGTATTCTCATCCTCAATATATCTTGAAGCTGTTTCTGTTTCTACCTCTGCTACCATTCTCTTAGTCTTTCAAATTCATTGCATGCACTGTTGCATAATTACTTCAATTAATTTTATTTCTAGCCTCTTTTTAAAATGCCTTATCCACAATAGATAAAGATAGATACAATAGAGAGGTTAATCTTTTCTTTTAAAAATAAAAATCTAATGATGTCATCCCCTGACTTAAAATCTTCCTAATTTCCTTCTGGACAGCAAGATAAAGAGCAAATTACTTGTCAAATGACCTTAAGCTCCTGGTATCTGGCCTCTGCTTACCTTTCCAATTTGATTTCTCTAAGACTTCCTCATGTGAACTTTTTACTCCAGCCAAAAACAGCATGTTTTCTCCTAAGATAATGCACAAGGCACTTGTCCTACCATAACAACACGAGATTCAGAGACTCACTACCTTCCTCTCTTGGTGATATTTATTTCACTTTAGTTATGTCACAGCCCCATCTTGTTCATGTAATCTGTGAACTAAATTATGAAGCTAATCACTACCATCTCCTATTCCATCTTCACTCCTACAGAAACCCTTACTCCATGAGGGAAAAAAAAAAATCAAGATAATGGAGAAACAATACATAAGCTTTCCAGATTACAGTTAACATCTACCCATGCATGGGTGTATATACTCTGTCTTCCTTTGTATTTGTGATAAATTGTTTATTTTTTCATCTAAGAGCCCTGTATTTGGATTCTACATCTCACTCAATCGTGCTTAATTAAGTGGCTCAAGAAATGTTCTTCTGCTTCTCTTAAATTATCAATTTTTACTTTCTTGGTTGAATCATTGACATAAATGTATAAGCATGTAAAAAAGAGCTCTCTTCTGATATCACATTCCAGCTTCCTTCCATTTTTTTGCAAATATCTGAAAATACCTGCTATCTCCAATTCCATTCATATCATTCCCCTTCAGTTCAGTTCAATTCAATCACTCAGTCATGTCCAACTCTTTGTGATCCCATGAACCGCAGCACGCCAGGCCTCCCTGTCCATCACCAACCCCCAGAATCCACTCAAATCCATGTCCATTGAGTCGGTGATGCCATCCAACCATCTCATTCCCTGTCATCCCCTTCTCCTCCTGCCCTCAATCTTTCCCAGCATCAGGGTCTTTTCAAATGAGTCAGCTCTCTGCATCAGGTGGCCAAACTATTAGAGTTTCAGTTTCAACATCAGTCCTTCCAATGAATATTCAGGGCTGATTTCCTTTAGGATGGACTGGTTGGATCTCCTTGCAGTCCAAGGGACTCTCAAGAGTCTTCTCCAACGTCACAGTTAAAAAGCATCTATTCTTCAGCACTCAGCTTTCTTTATAGTCCAACTGTCACATCCATACATGACCACTGGAAAAACCATAGCCTTGACTAGATATAGCTTTGTTGACAAACTGATGTCTCTGCTTTTTAATATGCTATTTAGGTTGGTCATAACTTTCCTTCCAAAGAGTAAGTGTTTTTTAATTTCATGGCTGAAATCACCATCTGCAGTGATTTTGGAGCCCAGAAAACTAAAGTCAGCCACTGTTTCCACTGTTTCCCCATCTATTTGCCATGTGGTGTTGGAGAAGACTCTTGAGAGTCGCTTGGACTGCAAGGAAATCCAACCAGTCCATCCTAACAGAGATCAATTCTAAGTGTTCATTGGAGGGACTGATGCTGAAGATGAAATTCCAATACTTTGGCCACCTGATACAGAGAGCTGACTCATTTGAAAAGACCATGATGCTGGGAAAGATTCAGGGCAGGAGGAGAAGGGG
This sequence comes from Bubalus kerabau, assembly GCF_029407905.1. Taxonomy (NCBI): domain Eukaryota; kingdom Metazoa; phylum Chordata; class Mammalia; order Artiodactyla; family Bovidae; genus Bubalus; species Bubalus kerabau. The sequence goes on from NC_073625.1 coordinate 52,193,601, forward strand.
ATGACAGAGGATGAGATGGTTGGATGGCATCACCAACACAATGGACATGGGTTTGGGTGGACTCTGGGAGTTGGTGATGGACAGGGAGGCCTGGCGTGCTGCGGTTCATGGGATCACAAAAAGTCAGACACGACTGAGCGACTGAAATGAAATGAATGAATGATGTGACCAGATGCCATGATCTTAGTTTTCTGAATGTGGAGCTTTAAGCCAACTTTTCCACTCTCCTCTTTCACTTTTATAAGAGGCCCTTTAGGTCTTCTTCACTTTCTGCCATAAGGGTGGTGTCATCTGCATATCTGAGGTTATTGATATTTCTCCCAGCAATCTTGATTCCAGCTTGTGCTTCCTCCTGACCAGCGTTTCTCATGATGCACTCTGCATATAAGTTAAATAAACAGGGTGACAATATACAGCCTTGATGTACTCCTTTTCCTATTTGGAACCAGTCTGTTGTTCCATGTCCAATTCTAACTGTTGCTTCCTGACCTGCATACAGATTTCTCAGGAGGCAGATCAGGCAGTCTGGTATTCCCATCTCTTTCAGAATTTTCCACAGTTTATTGTGATCCACACAGTCAAAGGCTTTGGCATAGTCAATAAAACAGAAATAGATGTTTTTTGGAACTCTCTTGATTTTTCGATGATCCAGTGGATGTTGGCAATTTGATCTCTGGTTCCTCTACCTTTTCTAAAACCAGCTTGAACATCTGGAAGTTCACAGTTCACATATTGCTGAAGCCTGGCTTGGAGAATTTTGAGCATTACTTTACTAGCGTGTGAGATGAGTGCAATTGTGCAGTAGTTTGAGCATTCTTTGGCATTGCCTTTCTTTGGGATTGGAATGAAAACTGACCTTTTCCAGTCCTGTGGCCACTGCTGAGTTTTCCAAATTTACTGGCATACTGTGTGCAGCACTTTCACAGCGTCATCTTTCAGGATTTAAAATAGCTCCACTGGAATTCCATCACCTCCACTAGCTTTGTTCATAGTGATGCTTTCTAAGGCCCACTTGACTTCACATTCCAGGATCTCTGGCTCTAGGTGAGTGAGTACACCATGATTATCTGGATCATGAAGATCTTTTTTGTACAGTTCTTCTGTGTATTCTTGCCACCTCTCCTTAATATCTTCTGCTTCTTTTAGGTCCCTACCATTTCTGTCCTTTATTGACAGAATGTGGTCCACTGGAGAAGGGAATGGCAAACTACTTCAGTATTCTTGCCTTGAGAACCACATGAACAGTATGAAAAGGCAAAAAGTAGGACACTGAAAGATGAACTCCCTCAGGTCGGTAGGTGCCCAATATGCTACTGGAGATCAGTGGAGAAATAACTCCAGAAAGAATGAAGGGATGGAGCCAAAACAAATACAACACCCAGTTGTGGATGGGACTGGTGATAGAAGCAAGGTCCAATGCTGTAAAGAGCAATATTGCATAGGAACCTGGAATGTCAGGTCCATGAATCAAGGCAAATTGGAAGTGGTCAAACAGGAGATGGCAAGAGTGAACGTCGACATTCTAGAAATCAGCAAACTAAGATGGACTGGAATGGATGAATGTAACTGAGATGACCATTATATCTACCACTGCGGGCAGGAATCCCTCAGAGGAAATGGAGTAGCCATCATGGTCAACAAAAGAGTCCGGAATGCAGTACTTGAATGCAATCTCAAAAACGACAGAATGATCTCTGTTTGTTTCCAAGGCAAACCATTCAATATTATGGTAATCCAAGTCTATGCCCCGACCAGTAACACTGAAGAAGCTGAACAGTTCTATGAAGACCTACAAGACCTTCTAGAGCTAACACCCAAATAAGACGTCCTTTTCATTATAGGGGACTGGAATGCAAAAGTAGGAAGTCAAGAAATACCTGGAATAACAGGCAAATTTGGCCTTGGAGTACAGAATGGAGTACAAAATAGAGTTCTGCCAAGAGAACACACTAGTCATAGTAAACACCCTCTTCCAACAACTCAAGAGAAGGCTCTATACATGGACATCACCAGATGGTCAACACTGAAATCAGATTGATTGTAGTCTTTGCAGCCAAAGATGGAGAAGCTCTATACAGTCAGCAAAAACAAGACTGGGATTGACTGTAACTCAGATGATGAACTCCTTATTGCCAAATTCAGACTGAAATTGAAGAAAGTGGGGAAAACCACTAGACCATTCAGGTATGACCTAAATCGAATCCCTTATGACGGTGGAAGTGAGAAATAGATTTAAGGGACTAGATCTGATAGAGTGCCTGATGAACTATGGATGGAGGTTCGTGACATTGTACAGGAGACAGGAATCAAAACCATCCCCTGGAAAAAGAAATGTAAAAAAGCAAAATGGCTGTCTGAGGAGGCCTCACAAATAGCTGTGAAAAGAAGCAAAGTGAAGGCAAAGGAGAAAAGGAAATATCTACCCATTTGAATGCAGACTTCCAAAGAATAGCAAGGAGAGATAAGAAAGCCTTCCTCATAGATCAATGCAAAGAAATAGAGGAAAACAACAGAATGGGAAAGACTAGAGATTTCTTCAAGATAATTAGAAATTATTCCCCTTATACTCACTCTAAGCATGCTTTCATTTTTTTTGAGATTTTTTTCTAAAATGAACCATTTTAAAAGTCTTTATTGACTATGTTGCCGTATTTCTTGTGTTTTGAGTCTGTTTTTTTCAGCCAAGAAACCTCAGTACTCTCTCGCATTTACTCTAATCATTCCTTCATTTAACTTTCCAGGCTCCACTCTGTCTTGGCTTTCCTCTTACCTTCAGGGTTGTACCTTCTTATCTAAGCCACAGTCCCCTTTTCTGAAAAGAAAGTGAAAGTGAAGTCGGTCAGTCATGTCCAACTCTTTGCATCCCCATGGTCTGTAGCCTACCATGCTCCTCCATCCATGGGATTTTCCAGGCAAGAGTACTGGAGCGGGGTGCCATTGCCTTCTCCAGAGGATATTCCCAACACAGGGATTGAACCCGGGTCTCCTGCCTTGTAGGCAGACGCTTTACCATCTTAGCCCCCTTTTCTAATGGGAGACAAAATGTTCTCTTCGCCTGCTTATCTTCCAAATACTGGGATTCTTGAACTTTTCATTTCTTTTAATAATAATTCCTAAAGTTTTCTCTTCCATGTTTATGGCTTTCAACACCATCTGTGTTCTAAAAAGTGACATCTAAATTTCCAGCCAGACCCCTCCCCTGAACTTCATACTCACATATATAATTGTCTTCTATTGAACATGCAATAAATATTTTTCATTAATCTTCCCAGGTGACTCCAGTATTCTTGCCTGGAAAATCCCATGAACAGAAGAGTCTGATGGGCAACAGTCCATGGGGTCACAAAGACTCAGACATGATTGAGCAACTGAACATTCACACACACACACACACACACACACGCACATACACACACATCTTACTTTTAACATTTCCAACATTGAAGAGATGAAGATGGCCTTCATTCTTTCTTATAGGCGTTTCCTTCCACTCCTCTCCCAGTTTTCCTCATTTCAGCATATGATGGTTCTATTCTTTTGATCATTTAGCCCAAAAACCTTGGAATGATTGCTGAATCCATCTCACACTTTATAATTCTGTCAGTTCCACTTTTAAAATGTATCCTGAATTTGGACACCATGCCTCTCCCTTACCACTAACACCTTATCCATATAAATCTTTTCTCTTGCTTAGATTTTAACAATAGCCTTTTAACTGGTCTTCTTGTTTTCATTATTGTTCCTCTATAAATAATTCTCGACTCAGCAGTCAGAATAACCTAACCAAAATCTAAGTTCATGCAGAGAGGCAACCTACAGTCATGGCCAACATCATGGACTCTGAAGACAGACATGATGGGATCTGCTACTTACCCACCAAGTAACCTTGCATGGATTACTTAATCTCTCTGGTTTCTGTTTATTTATCTGTAAAATAGAAATAAAAATGTGATAAACCTTAAAGTTTCCATGAAGAATATATTACGTGATACTTGTAAAATGTTTAGGATAATGTCTGGCATATATGGTTGCTTAAAGAAAGAAAGTGAAGTCCCTTAGTCGTGTTCAACTGTTTGCGACCCCATGGACTATAACCTATCAGGCTCCTCTGACCATGGGATTTTCCAGGCGAGAATACTGGAGTGGGTTGCCATTTCCTTCTCTAGGGGATCTTCCCAACCCAGGGATCAAACTCAGGTCTCCTGCATTGCAGGCAAATGCTTTACCATCTGAGCCACCAGGGAAGCCCAAGGTTGCTTAAGTAAAGTAAATAAATACTGCTTCTCTCTCTTAAACCCTTTGATAATCTTCCTTTCCAGTTTTATAGTGGGTTCTCATGTCTTTTGTAATCCCAATGCCCTCAAACCTCTGACATCAACCACTGGCAATTTTCTTCCATTACATCATTAGAACTATATCAACACCCTTGTTGTCCTAGAACACAGGAATCTTGCTCGACTCAAGAACTTGCTACTTGATGTTCACTCAGTCTGGAATGCTGCTTCCCGACTTCTCCCACTCTACCCAGATATCTTTCTAGATCACTCTGTCAGTTTCTTTATTCAAATATCAAATTCTCAAGTGTCACCTTCTATTATGTAAAATACCCATCCCAACTCTGGAAATTGCTTCTCTCCTACTCTGCTTTATTTACCACCAAAGCATTTATCAAAGGCTAACATATTGGGCTTTCCTGGTGGCTCAGTGGTAAAGAATCTACCTGCCAAGGAGGAGATGCTGGTTCAGTCCCTGGGTCAGGAAGATCCCCTGGAGATGGAAATGGCAACCCATGCCAGTATCCTTGCCTGGGATACTAGCAAGAGAAATCCCACAGAGGAGACTGGTGTCCATGGGGTCACAGAAGAGTCAGACATGACTTAGTGACTAAACAACAGCAATATATTACACACAACTATCTCTCAATGTTCAAATATATTTAATTAATGAATGTGGGTAGGAATAGCACAGATTACTGTGCTTTGTCTAATGAATAATAAGACTTTGGTGAGAACATTGCCTGAAAAATTTAAAAAAAGATCATATAAGGGTAATTCTTGAATTCAGTAAAGGAGAGTTTGGAAACATAGGATATATAGATAAGTATATATAATTTATATATAAAATGTATTATATATATAACATTTATTAGGGTATAGTTGCTTTACAATGTTGTGTTAGTTTCTACTGTACAATGAAATGAATCAGCTATATGTATACCTATACTCTTGGATCTCCTCCCACCACTCACCCGTCCCACCCATCTATAATGAGTTTGAATAGTGAGGAATATTTGTATTTCCTGAGTCAGTAGTATCTTCAGGACCTTACTTCAGAAGTGCATCAAATTTCTGGCTTTGTCCAATTTATTCCTTAGGAAAATTTTCTATGCTTCCACAGGGCACCCGCCAGTCTACTATATTGATGACATCAGCTGATTTGATCTGATGAGCAGGGAAAACTTGCTTGAGTAATCATGCAGTTACTAGATGCAGTAACTGTATGACTTTCTGTTGTATCTCAGAGTCTAGAATATGACCTAAGAAAAAGACAGACTCACTTGATATTTGTTTGTTTAAATTAATGAATAAATAGCATACTTACAAACCAGCTCAATTTCTTTTTTTCTTCTTTGATCAATTGGTCATAGGGAATTCTCAGTGAGGTCATAATGCAGGCTGAGGGGATCATGCTGATGCTGCAGAAGCAGGCACACAAGAAAGAGGAGTCTTCTAGCGACTTAACATTACTTGTGCTCTCAGGCATCACTTGAACCTCTTTCTGTTTTATTATTTTTGCTTAATGGTGGGATGCTGCTTAAGTATCTTATTTCATGAATTGGTGGTGCTAACCACTTGGTATTGGGCATCTCAGGTCCCACTGAACCCATATGTGCAGTCTCCAAGAGCTATCTCAAAGAGAGAAAAATTAGTTTCTGAAAACAGAAAGGCTTTATATCCAATTCTAAGATTTTTCACTCTTACTCTCCTCTCAAGCTTTCATTATCCTTACATAGCATCTGATCCATTTGGTCATAAAGGCCATAAGGTAACTGCATCTAGAAACTGTATGATTAAAGCTGAAACTCCAGTACTTTGGCCACCTGATGCGAAGTGTTGACTCATTGGAAAAGACTCTGTTGCTGGGAGGGATTGGGGGCAGGAGGAGAAGGGGACGACAGAGGATGAGATGGCTGGATGGCATCACTGACTCGATGGACGTGAGTCTCAGTGAACTCCGGGAGTTGATGATGGACAGGGAGGCCTGGCGTGCTGCGATTCATGGGGTCGCAAAGAGTCGGACACGACTGAGCAACTGATCTGATCTGACCTGATGATTACTCAGACCATGTGATAAAGCAAGTTTTCCCTGCTCATCAGATCAAATCATCTGATGTTGTTAATATAGTAGACTGGTGGGTACCCTGTGGAAGCATAGAAAATTTTCTTAAGGAATAAATTGGAAAAATCCAGAAATTTGAAGTACTTCCAAAGTAAGGTCCCAAAGACATTTTACTCTCCTTTCCAAGTGAAAGCAAATAACTTTAGTTATTCCCTGTTTATTGGAATAGAGAAAATAAATTTACCAGATATCAGGAGATAAGTTGAACTGCTTTAGGGGTTTGGGGGGTGGGAAAGGACCACTTTAAAAATAGCAGCTCCAAAACAGTCATCTCTGTTTAAGTTTATGAAACTTATTTTCATCTCTTGAGATCTGAGACAGATGAGTGGCCAATGTGGCAGTGTGGGAAGACCCTGAACTCACCCGCTTCTGTGGGTACAGCAGAATTGCTTCTTACAGAACAACTGTATATAAGAAGGACCTGAAGACTAGCAGAAAAGATTTTCCACAGCTAAAGATACAAAAAAGGAGCTAAATGAAACAGGAGAGATGGAGACATGGCATAATCAAGACCCATGCCCCAACCCCAAAATGGGAGAAATATCATAATTACAGAGATCCCCTGGAGAAGGACAACTGAAAGAAAGTGAAAGTGCAGTCGCTCAGTTGTGTCCAACTCTTTGCAACCTCATAGACCGTACCCTGGAGAAGGAAATGGCAACCCACTCCAGTACTCTTGCCTGGAGAATCCCATGGACAGAGGAGCCTGGTGGGCTACAGTCCATGAGGTCGCAAAGAGTCAGACATGACTGAACGACTTCATTCAGACTGTAGCCTGCCAGGCTCCTCTCTTCATGGGATTCCCTGGGCAGAATATTGGAGTGGGTTGCCATTTCCTCCTCCAGGGGATCCTCTTGACTCGGGGATTGAACCGGTCTCCAGCATGTAGGCAGATTCTTTACCATCTGAGCCACCAGTCCGTTCTGGTATTCTTGCCTGGAGAATCCCATAGACAAAGGAACCTGACCAGCTACAGTCTATAAGATTACAAAGAATCATCCAGGACTGACGGGACTGAGCACACACTTATGCATGTGTTCCATGGCTGGCAGAGCTATTGTTCTTCAAAAAAGTGGCTAAATATGCCATCGTTGTCATGATCTGAGTCTACAAATTGGATATATCTCGGCATATCTGCCTCAATGATCTGTTCCTCGTGTAAGTTTCATGGAAGTACACATGAAAAATATAAATAAGTCAGATCCCAAACCCATATGTATATGTAAAGGAAGGTTTTTTTTTTTTAATTGATGTGGAGTTGATTTACAATGTCATGTTAGTTTCTGCTATACCACACAGTGAATCAGTTATATGTGTGTGTGTGTGTGTATGTATATATATATATATATATACACATAGCTCCACTCTTTTCCTACTCTTTTTTAGATTATTTTCCTGTATAAGTCATTACAGAGTATTGACTAAAGTTCCCTGTGTTTTATGGTAGGTTATTAGGCTTCCCTGGTGGCTCAGACAGTAAAGAATCCATCTGCAATGCAACTTGGGTTTGATCCCTGGTTGGGGAACATCCCTTGGAGAAGGGAATGGCAACTCACTCCAGGATTCTTGCCTGGAGAATCCCATGGACAGAGGAGACTGGTGGGCTACAGTCAATGGGGCTGCAAAGAATTGGACATGACTGAGCGGTTAACACTTATTAGTTACCTATTTTGCACATAATAGTGTGTGAATGTCAGTCCCAGTCTCCTTCCCTGCCCACCTTTCACCCTTGGTAACTAGCCATAAGTTTGTTTCCTACAACTATAATTCTGCTTCTGTTTTGTAAATAAGTTCACTTATACCACTTTTTTACATTCCACATATAAATGATATCATATGATATTTGTCTTTCTCTGTCTGATTTATCTCACTAGTATGACAATCTTTAGGTCCATCCATATCGCTGCAATGGCATTCGCGACTTTGTTCTTTTATCTTCTACACTTTGCAAAAGATTGAAGTGGGTATTAGCAGAGCCAATCCAAGAATTCATAACAAATTTTGACACAATTTCTGGGCCATTGTCTACTGTTGTGAAGGCAACATTATAGTCCCTACTCTTATGTCCTTGTTTTCAGTTACTTTAATAGGATGTCCTAGTCCCTGACATTTACTCCTACTGTAGACTGTAGCTTGTACATCTTGCCAAAATGGTTTTATTAGTGGCCTAACATAATAATATTACACTGTATTAATTTTCATAGTTTTTAATTCATGGTGGTGGTTTAGTCATTAAGTCATGTCCAACTCTTGTGACCCCATGGACTGTAGCCTGCCAGGCTCTTCTCTCCATGGAATTCTCCAGGCAAGAATACTGGAGTGGGTTTTCATTTCCTTCTCCAGGGGGATCTTCCCAAAGCAGGGATGGAACCCTGGTCTCCTGCATTGCAGGCAGATTCTTGGCCAGCTGAGCCACAGGCTGGGTTAGTCCTGCTGTCCTACTAGACATTCTTTTCCATCGACCATGAATGCCCCTGTTTCTAAACTTCTTTGCAATTGAGCTGATGCTGGCAATCAGAGGAGAAGAAAGGATGAGTGAATATGCCAAAGGAATGTGGAATGGAAAGCAACTGGATGACATGCGTTGTTTAGCATCTGTTTACCAGATAAAGTGGGAACAGCATTCCACTGAGAGTAAGAAAAATGAAAATGAGTCCTACATTGTGCAGAGAGTGAGAAGCATCAGAATATTGTAGAAGATAACTAGTTTTTAAATTCTCCTTCTGACTGATAGCTCTATATCACCTTTCCTGACATACAGAAAGAATCCTAGAGTCTTAGCAGGAAAGAAAGAAGCATTAAAGGCCAGAGACTCTGTCAGTCTGGTCAATAAACTCACTCCCCCTCCGCCCCCATGAACTAACATGAAATATATTGCATGCATTATTTTAAGCCAATAATGTTTTGAGGTTATTTCTGAAGCAAAATAATGTCTATTCTATCTTTTTAAAATAATAACTCAGTTAATTATCATAGAGATTCAATAGAACTGCTGAAAAAATTAAAAATCTTGCCTTTAAAAAAATCAGACGTTTGGTATTGCTAGTTGCTTATTATGACTTCTTTATTTACTTTTTTTTCTTATATCAATGTTTGATAGCCAGTGTAGGTAAAGGAAGAATGTACTCAAGACTGTGCATATATTTATTAAGGTATCATAGCATGCTAAGGAGATGGTAAATGCTAAGTCCTTACTAAAATCATTGTTGTAATGATTGTGAAGTTCAGGATATAAAGAAGTAAAGCCAGGTGGGACTTATGAGATGAAAAGAAAATATATTTATAAAAGAATTGAAAATCATAATGAAAATGAAGATTTGGTTCAAGAGAGGAAAGAGAATGAATTGAAAATGAGACATTGTTATGAAAGCATTTGTAGTACAAGGTATGAAATGAAAGCAGTTCAAATGATGGTGATATGTGAGGAATGTCTACACAGAGAGCACGAATGTGGAACTGAGTGAGAGCTACTGAAATGGAGAACCTGTGGCATTTGAGACGGTGTGGACGGGGGAGAGTCATTAACGGAACATCAAGATTACCCATTCCGATAGCAGAAAGCATTCTGCAGGGTGTTTACTGTTATATTGTGTGATATATTTTCCATTCAACACTAAATCTTTGATTTCTAAGAAAAATGAAAATGAAATCTTATATTTTAACATCAGTGTTTTGATCAAGAATTATTTCACTAAAATGCACATCTGGTAAAAAAAAAAATGTAGAAAATAAAACATTTCCTACACTTTTCAGTCTTCCTCTAAATCTTTACTTTCCTTTAAAAAATAGCTCAATATTTGATTAGGATATTTTAAAAATTTGCATATATTTTAAAAAATCAGAAAAACAGTATCTCCCCAATACTACCTTAGGACATATCTATATATCTCAAATACAGTATTTAAAGCACAAAATGGCTATTTCTAGAAGTTATATAGGCCACTATTTTGATATTAGTAACGGTTATTTTGTACTTGAGTGGAGCCACCTTGGAATATGTGACAAGTCCGCAATGGGATAATCTGTAGCTAGCTGACAATACAAATCTAAATTAGGATAAGCATAGGAGACCCACAGATGGGCCCGACTGAAGACAATTGTTGATAGAATCATCTCATCTGTCAATTTCCAAATGCTACTCAGCTTAGCAGCAGATTGTTTTTGGGATTTGAAACTCTGATCTCTGTAATTAATGTTACGCTTTTTAACTTTTAACAAAGGAAAAAGATGATGCTATTAACCCAAATCATGAGATTTCTATCCCTGAATCCCTATTAAAGTAAAAATGTTATTCAGTTGTGTCAGACTCTGCAACTCCATGGACTGTAACTCACTAGGCTCTTCTGTCCATGGAAATCACCAGGCCAGAGTAGTGGAGTGGGTTGTCATTTCTTTCTCCAGGGAATCTTCCCAACCCAGGGATTGAACCTGGGTTTCTCGCATTGCAGGACAATTCTTTACCATCTTTACTTAACAGGGAAGTCCCCTGTTAAGTAAGTTTGGACACTAAAATTTTTATTTTTGTTCATAAATCAGATTTATATCTATGTCTACTTGTAAGCTGGTTTATAAAGTGGAGACAAGATCCATTCATTGTAGTTATTTCTCGTGCATACAGAAATGGATAATCACTAAGAGACTGTGCTTGGATCCTTCTCATCAGTGAGATTTTATCTCTAAAGTCCAAATGGAGATAACACATAATGATTGAGGGATAGCAATTTAATGTGTATAATGGTGGGCTTGGTCTAGGTAGCAAAAATGAGTCTTTGGTTTGCTATGTGTGATGAAATGGAAACACTGCAAGTTTCTTTCTAGGTATCAGGGAGAAAGCAAGCTTCAGGAGTTGGTGACAGGGAAGCCTGGCATGCTGCAGTCCATGGGGTCGCAAAGAATCGACACGACTGAGCAACTGAACTGAACAAAACTGATCAGGGAAAAAAGAGAGAGAGAAACACTCCAAAATGAGAGATATGTTACATACGTGGATTAACTGAGGAAAGTGGTCCACTGACCTTAGAGATCTTCTCCTGAGAAGGCATAGTGTTGAGTAGCTTTATAAATCTAATTTGTCTTGCTTTCTAAACTCAGGTTTAGATAGGTTTTTATCAGGTTGTGATAGCTACTCGGGTTGTGATAGCTTTCTATCACAGCACACTATGCCTTGTAACTAATTCATTTGCACTTGAACTGATGGAAGAGGGATTTGTTGAAAAGGAAGATCTTAGTAGTAGTGTTAAATTTATAAGAACAAAGTAGTGTAAATAGAAGAGTAATAAAAATGTCAACAACTTAACAAGAAAGAAGATTGTTTAATATGGGAATATAGGCAGACTGAAGCACCCTTTTCTCAGTTTGGCTTGTGAGATTAGTAAAGGAGAAATTAACTACAAAGCTTATGTCAATATAATGTCAAAACATTCCATCAATCAGTCTGTTTCAGTTGATCAATGAAATAAGCAGTTCATGAAAGGAAATCCATTTTAACAGTGAAATGAATAAATGTTTAATTGAATGATTTTTTTTTTAATGTCATATAATACATTCTATAAGAAATTGATTGAACAGAAAAATGTCATACAGGGAGAGAACATAACATGATGAAAATCATCAACAACAGTAAGTAACTAACAAAGCCTCCTGCCCTAGAGGGAAAGAAAAAAGGATGAATTCCAAGGCTGTTGTTTATTAAGAAACTCAGAATGATAACATCCAGTTTTACGCATTAATTATAGCTAATGTCAAGCATGAAACAGGAAAAACTAATTAAATCAACTATTTTATTCATTTCAGAAAGACATGCCAATATAATTTAGTCTATTATTTAGTTAGGATGTACAGGGAAAATAGAGACTACAGCCCTGAGACGAATACATAAAATATTATCATCCCGAAAGTATGTATTGCTTTTGTCCTCTCAAGAGCAAACTCCCCTCAAATTCATAGAACAGAAACAGGCAAGTGAAGATGGATGCTTGAAGAGTAGAAGACCATGCTTTCTTATGTATACAATGAAAATTCAAGAGGATAATTGTATGCACAATGAATAGTCACCTGTTCTAACATACAGTCTTCAGAGGGGGAAAAAAGGTTGTTCATGTTCATGACTAGTTTTTTAAACTTTCAAGAAAAATATGCAACATATTTAGGGTATAATTTAACATACACACTCCCGTGACGATTTAGTAGCTAAATCTTGTCTGATTCTTGTGACCCCATGGATGGTAGCCTGCCAGGCTTCTTTGTCCTTGGAATTTCTGAGGCAAGAATACTGGAGTAGGTTGCCATTTCCTTCTCCAGGGTATCTTCCCAGGGATCAGACGAGGGTCTCATGCATTGCAGTGCAGGCAGATTCTTTACCAACTGAGCCACCATGGAAGCCCACTTTAGAATGGTGCTTTCTTAACTTTGATGTGAATCCATGGTCTGGGCTAAGGTCTGAAGTGAGACTCTGTATTTCCAACAAGCTCCCAAGTGACACCACAGCTATTGTTTCATGACAGCTTCAAGCAGTGAGGCTCTAATGTAAACTACACAAGATAGAAAAAGATTAAACCTAGACGGTACCTTCCATGACATTTAGTGTAACTACTCATTTTAAACGTGAGGAATTGAAATCTCAAAGCAATGCAATGATACAATTCTCACAATTCCTTATTAACTAACAATGTAAAAACTCACAACTCCTAACTTATAATCATTCAATTGTTCTTTCCCTTAGGCAACGACCATCTAGAATTATCATAATCCTTAAGTTTGTGTGTTAGAATCCGTATCAAGGACTTTTTCTTTTAAAACATCGTGATGCCTATTTTGAAAGTAAATTTGAAACATCATTTCAAAACCTTGTCTCCCTTGTTCCAATTCACTGCTCAACCTTTGTTTATTGAATATTTACAGTAGAGCAAAGTTCATCTGAAATAGCAATTCATTTTTTGCTAGAACATTTGTCTTTGTAAAATATAGAGGCGCATGTGAAACATCTTTAAGATATGTCTGTACAAGAAAGTTAAAGCTATGAAACAAAGAAAAGTACCATTCCACTTCCACTCATTATACCTACTTGGCAAGTAGTTATTGAGAAATTAGTTAGGCGATATTTCCAAAGAAGTATCAAGTGTGACGCTTGCTCTCACAGAGATTTTAATACAACGGGGAAGACAAGAAATAAATGTATTAAAGAGGTTTTTAAAAGAGTTAAATAATAATATGTAGTCTGTGCTTACAAAGTTCAGAGCAGGTAGAAGTGGATTGGAAAGATTTTAGATAGTAAACTAAGTGAAATTTTAAGTTATGTCTTGAGGAGAGGGTAGACATATAGGAAGGGATGCATCATGGTCATATAGGAAGGGATGCATCATGGTGAAAGAAATACCACTTTGCAAAGAAAGGACATCCAGTTCAAGATGCGATGGAGAAGAGCTAAAATTGAGAGTGTGGAAGCTAAGGTGGGATTCTTAAGGGCTACATGCTCATCCACTCTCATGTTGATCCACGTGGATTACTTGGCAGTTGAGAAAAAGTAAAGATGTCTTGCTGCCTGAGACATCCACAAGGCCTCTGAGCAAGGAAGACAGTGAGTGAGGAAATTTTATCACGCTGCTGGAAAATCCCCCCGAGCAAAGGAACCTGGCGAACTACAGTCCATGGAGCCGCAAAGACTCAGGTGACTGAGCGGCTGAGCACCTGTGACCCAGCGCATGCGCTATACTGGTGAAGGTTTTATTGCTCTTGAGAAAACTGTACATTTTCTGTTATATAAAAGAAAGTTTAAATATTTAATCAGATCAAGTTGACTGATGATTTTACCCAAATCTGCGATACCCATACTGTTTTTATAGTAAATTTGTGCTATCAGTGACTGAAAGGGGAATGCTAAAATCTCTAACTTTATTTATGGATTTATTTGTAATATATTTGCCAGATTTTGCTCCATTTATTCTGAAACTCTGCTCATATGTGCCTATATATTATGGGCTTTGATGCCTTCTTGATGAGTGGACCATTTTATCATTATGAATGACTCTGTTTCTGGTACTGTCTTTAAGATCACTTTGCTAGATCTTAATATAGCCACTTCAGTTTTCTTATGATTAGTATTTTTATGGTGTATCTCCTTCCCTTCTGTTACTTGCAGCCAGTGTGTCTATATTTAAACACTATTATTCACTATCTGGAAACATAATTTTCATTTGAAGATCAAGAAAAAATTCCTCCCACACCTACAAGTCTTCCTGGATTGATTAATCCAGCCAGATTGAGTTGTTACCTAGACTTCCTTTTCAAAAATTTTTGTTTGTTACTCATAAGCCAGAACCTGTCAGAATATTTCTGCATTGTTGCTTCTTTTTGTGAATCAAACATTTATGATCAATGACAAATACATCCTTTCTTGTTCCAGAGTTATGAGGTGAGGGTATCTACTTATACATAGATTCTCCTTTCTTTCGACTTTAAACAGTCTAAAGGAAAATCTTTATTTTCTTCTGTGTTGTTTGGTCTAGCACCTATCTCAGTAAATGACCTCAAAATATATGTCAAGTAAACGCATTGTGTGAAAGACACCAGCAACAGCAGAATGATTTGTTTGATTAATTTGACATTTTTGTAAATGTAAGTGAAGTCTACATTTTCAGAAAAATAAATTCAAGGCTTTATCAAAAGTTGACCTGAATCTAATCTACGGTTTCCTCTTCTGATTTTCCAGCTTTATCCCCTAATCCTTGTCTGTGCAATATAGAACTGATTCATTTCCCTTCTCTTTAACTAACCTCTCCCTTCCTGGGTTTTACTCAGTGACTCATATAACATGATCCCTCCCCATACGCCAAGCCCTTCGTATTTCCTTCTCCTTCAGATCTGTATTTCACTTCCTCCACCTTTGGTCAGTTAGACTTTAGGTGTCCAAGCTTGCCTTTCTCCACAGCGGCCACTCTGTTCCTTTGGCAGGCCTACAACAAACAGTGTTTAGCCAAATTTTTGTCTCCTGTTTTATCTTCTGGTTAATAAAGTAGACCTGTAGAGAAGCCATCCTGTGACCTTGCCAAATAGAGTTTTGTAAATGTGATAATAAAACTCTGCTCTTAAGAGAAGCCAAATAAGCCTTCTTGGTGGGGTTAGGATATCCTCAAAATGAGGCATTGATTGTTAGTTCTGACCGTCAATTAGTTACATCTACCCTCAGGGCCATCTGTCCTGAATATTCATTGGCAGGACTGATGTTGAAGCTGAAACCCTAATACTTTGGCCACTTGATGCTAAGAACTGACTCATTTGGAAAGACCCTGATGCTGGGAAAGATTGAAGGGGGGAGGAGAAGGGTATGATAGAGGATGAGATGGTTGGATGGCATCACCAACTCAATGGACATGAGTTTGAGTAAACTCCAGGAGTTGGTGATGGACAGGAAGGCCTGGTGTGCTGCAGTCCATGGGGTCGCAAAGAGTCGGAAGCGACTGAGCAACTGAACTGAACTGAATTATGGGGAAATTATTTAACCCCTGTGTGGCTTGTTCAGCTCATTTAAAAAATGAGAATGAACACCCTTTCTTAAATGTATCTTGTTAGGCTCTAATGTGACAGTTATCCAAAGCATGTATATCAACATCACTATAGACATAGAAAGAGTGGAAATAAGAGCTACTTTAGTAATGAACTCTATTTTTCCTAGTGAGCAGACATATTCAGGCATATCTAGAGGGTGTGTCCTGCCACTTTGCCAGGTGATAAGCAGCAGAGTGGCCTGCAAAGCAATGAATTCACTCCAAGGCAAGAGTAGGGAGTCCTTATGAACTTTGTCCAAAAAAAGGGCTCTTCTATGGGAAAAAGTCTAATGAGTCTGCTCTATGTGACCCACATTCCCTTACCAGTTCTCCTGCATTCACGGCAAGTGACTAGGGAGAGAGGTTCATCAGGAAAAGACTCTCTCTGGAAAACAGATGACTGAGTCACTAAGTATCTCCAGGGATATAGATAGCTCTGGAAGCTTTATATACAAACAGAACTAAGATCAAGCTAGCTCATATAGAAGCCTCGTGTGAAGCATATTGGAACATAGACCAGAGAAGACAACATGGATGTAGTTCCATACACATTAGTTTTAAAATACAAATGTATGCGTACCAAGTCATTTCAGTCGTGTCTGACTGTGACCCTATGGACTGTAGCCCACCAGGCTCCTCTGCTTGTGGGATTCTCCAGGCAAGAATACAGGAGTGGTTGCCATTTCCTTCTCCAGGGGATCTTCCAGACCCAGGAATCAAACCTGTGTCTCTTATGTCTCCTGCATTGGCAGATGGATTCTTTACCACTAGGGCCACATGAGAGACCCATAAAATACAAATAGCAATGCATTATTAACATTATTGATTGTAAGAAAACCAAATAAACAGAGATGTTTATTGCTTCTAAATTTACTAAAATGAATTCCCTGAGAAAGTAGACCAGAAGATGTACAATTTAAGTCAAATCTTGAGCTGCTTTAATACCAAGTACTCCCATTTAAAAATGTTTGTTAAGAAAAAAATTAGAATTTAGTATAATTTCTAGGAAACACTGTTGCACATCATAAGATCTTCCAAACTTACTTTATAAGGCCTTGTCTCTTATAGCTTAACATCAACTGACATGATTCAGTTAAGCATTTCCCAAAATGTGTCCCAATAAACAATATTCCAAAGAAGTAATATTTTAAAATAATTTGGTAATTAAGTTTGGGAAGTTCATGTTATATTCACAATTCAATATTTGGTGATTGGAAGTATTCATTAGCATATTAAAATCCCAAAGAACTGCTGTAGTAAAGAAAACTTGATGGATTTATCCCTGTTCTCCAAAGCCCACCAACCATAGCACTCAGTTATGAGAAATAACATCTTTTACATAAATCTATATCTGCTGAGTTCCTTCTCCATTCACCTGAAACTATCACAACATTGTTAATTACCTATACCCCAATACAAAATAAAAAATTCAAAAGAAAACAAAATAAAATAATCAAAGAAAATATGTTGGCTATACAAGTCTTTTGATTAAAAAAAGAAAATGTCATAAAAACTATATTCTAGGGCCAAAGAGCAAAAGAAACATGTTTACTATTTTAAAAGGCAATTAAGATATGTACATCTCCAGGTAAAACTGTATTGAATAACTAATGTAATACATTAAAAATATAAATATACAGAATTAATTTATTTTCTAGTTAAACATCTAGTCTTACTGTAAATTCCAGTGACTCAAGATCTGTATCTATCTGTCAGAAGAGCTGTCAGATCATCCAGAAATGAATGCAAATTACAACTGTAACTGATATATCTTACATCTCCGAGACATTTGTTATATTTAAATCAGTCTAAGAAAATCTCAAAATTCTCCAAGCCAGGCTTCAGCAATACGTGAACTGTGAACTTCCAGATGTTCAAGCTGGTTTTAGAAAAGGCAGAGGAACCAGAGATCAAATTGCCAACATCTGCTGGATCATCAAAAAAGCAAGAGAGTTCCAGAAAAACATCTATTTCTGCTTTATTGACTATGCCAAAGCCTTTGACTGTGTGGATCACAATAAACTGTGGAAAATTCTGAAAGAGATGGGAATACCCAGACCACTTGACCTGCCCG
Source organism: Bubalus kerabau (assembly GCF_029407905.1). NCBI lineage: Eukaryota > Metazoa > Chordata > Mammalia > Artiodactyla > Bovidae > Bubalus > Bubalus kerabau. Next base: position 52,211,616 of record NC_073625.1, read on the forward strand.
TTGAGAAACCTATATGCAGGTCAGGAAGCAACAGTTAGAACTGGACATGGAACAACAGACTGGTTCCAAATAGGAAAAGGAGTTCGTCAAGGCTGTATATTGTCACCCTGCTTATTTAACTTTCTATGCAGAGTACATCATGAGAAACACTGGGCTGGAAGAAGCACAAGCTGGAATCAAGATTGCAGGGAGAAGTATCAATAACCTCAGATATGCAGATGACACCACCCTTATGGCAGAAAGTGAAGAGGAATTAAAAAGCCTCTTGATGAGAGTGAAAGAGGAGAGTGAAAAAGTTGGCTTAAAGCTCAACATTCAGAAAACAAAGATCATGGCATCTGGTCCCATCACTTCATGGGAAATAGATGGGGAAACAATGGAAACAGTGTAAGACTTTTTTGGGGGGGCTCCAAAATCACTGCAGATGGTGACTGCAGCCATGAAATTAAAAGACGCTTACTCCTTGGAAGAAAAGTTATGACCAACCTGCTGCTGCTGCTGCTAAGTCGCTTCAGTCGTGTCTGACTCTGTGCGACCCCATAGACGGCAGCCCACCAGGCTCCCCCCGTCCCTGGGATTCTCCAGGCAAGAACACTGGAGTGGGTTGCCATTTCCTTCTCCAATGCATGAAAGTGAAAAGTGAAAGTGAAGTTGCTCAGTCATGTCGGACTCTTAGCGACCCCATGGACTGCAGCCCACCAGGCTCCTCTGTCCATGGGATTTTCCAGGCAAGAGTACTGGAGTGGGGTGCCATTGCCTTCTCTGATGACCAACTTAGATAGCATATTAAAAAGCAGAAGCATTACTTTGCCAACAAATGTCCATCTAGTCAAGGCTTTGGTTTTTGCAGTGGTCATGTATGGATATGAGAGTTGGACTGTGAAGAAAGCTGAGTGCCAAAGAATTGATGCTTTTGAACTGTGGTGTTGGAGAAGACTCTTGAGAGTCCCTTGGACTGCAAGGAGATCCAACCAGTCCATTCTAAAGGAGATCAGCCCTGGGATTTCTTTGGAAGGAATGATGCTAAAGCTGAAACTCCAGTACATTGGCCACCTCGTGTGAAGAGTTGATTCATTGGATAAGACTCTAATGCTGGAAGGGATTGGGGACAGCAGGAGAAGGGGACGACAGAGGATGAGATGGCTGGATGGCATCACCTACACGATGGACGTGAGTCTGAGTGAACTCCGGGAGTTGGTGATGGACAGGGAGGCCTGGCGTGCTGTGATTCATGGGGTCGCAAAGAGTCGGACACGACTGAGTGACTGAACTGAACTGAACTGAACTGAAGAAAATCCCATGGACGGAGGAGCCTGGTAGGCTACAGTCCATGGGGTCGCTAAGAGTCGGACACGACTGAGCTACTTCACTTTTACTTTTCACTTTCATGCATTGGAGAAGGAAATGGCAACCCATTCCAGTGTTCTTGCCTGGAGAATCCCAGGGACGGCAGAGCCTAGTGGGTGGCCATTTATGGGGTCGCACAGAGTCAGACGCGACTGAAGTGACTTAGCAGCAACAGCAGCAGCAGCAAGATAATTGAAAGCCAATGTTGCAGAATAAAAAAAATAACATCTTTTAAAAATCTGGAAACTCAAATGTGAAAAATACTGACATCAGTGTGTATTTTACAGTGTCCTAAGTTCTAGTCATGTTTCTATCTTTTATTTTCTTAATTTGTAACAGGGACTCAATTATTAAGTATTATCTCAAAAAGTTATCAATACTGATGAAAGATAAAAATGTGAAAGGATCCACCCATTAATTGGTGCTATAGTTGATGATAAAAAAAAAAAAGAGTTCACTTAATTTAGCTCAACTAATAAAATGTGCAACTTATTCGGTTAGATAGTGATATTAAAAGAGACATACCTTTAAAAAATTGTTTTCAAATTAATTTTTACTTTTATTCATAGTTAAAAAGAAAGTATATATACATATCTATCCATATTTTGTGTACAGCATAATGATGAGTTATATATACAATATATAATGTGTATGTATATGTATATTACACATTTATAAACAGATGATATTATATATATATACATAACTCTGCAACTAGAACCCACAAAAATACAGTGTAACTAAAAGTTTCAAAAAACACACTATTATTCCTACTTGCAATGTATATTGTATTCTATACTATTCTAGTCTACATCTTAATTTTAAATCTAATTGTGCTCTGATAAGCTGATTTTGTAAACATTAATAATTTCAAAAATTCAACTCTAAGAGTTTAACATCCACAGCTAAACAGAAGACAATTATCTGACATTATTGCATAAGCCTGGAAGTGGCTATGGTGATATGAGGTAGTTTGCTCCACACCCACAAAACCACAAATTCTAATTAGGAAATTCATTCAGGGGTTGGTATTCAGGATTTGTTTCTGAAAATGAGAAGTGAAGTGATCTACCTTTTATAAAGATTTAAGTAGCACAGCAAATATGTCTAACAGACTATACTTGGTCACCTCAAATACTCTATGATGCAAAAATTCTGATATAGTACTTAGCAGGAAAAAATATTAAACTGAAAACAAAATCTTGTACCCATTGACAGTCAGAAACTCTTCCATATATTTGTATCATATATAACTATTTTAGGATTTCTAAATCCTCATTTTAGATGCAGATTCTTAATTTCTGGTGTTTGTATTATTGGAAAGTAAAGTTATAGAAAATTTTCATATGTCAAAGATGATGGTTAAATTAGCATTTTTCTTCTGTTGGAAGATTGTTTGATTGACAGGTTGATAAGCAATGTTTATTCATTAAAAACAAACACTTATACTGAATTTCCAGTGTCGTAAGAAGGGAAAAAAAAAATTGGATCCAAATAAACATTTACTTTCTGTTAATAACTCCATACATTTCCTGAAAAACAATAGCAACCAAAAAACTTCATAAATCAAAAGCAAAGGATTCAAATGTACAGAGAAAAATCTATTAGATAAATAAGTGCTTTTTTTTAAAGTCTCCAACTTGGGATAACTAAATTGATTTATAATCTCTAATTTGTTGGGCTGTTCTGTGGGGCAGAGCATATAAATCTACAAAGCTTATTCAGCATTTTAATTATGTGGGCTGTGCAATGCTAAATATATACTACCTCATTACCAAGCAAAGAGTAAAGTGTTGAGAGCACACCAAACAACTACAGCATTTATGTGCCATTGAACAAAATTAAAATATTTGCATCTCCCAGACTTCATAAGTGTACCCATTGTAATATCTCTATGCTTACCTTCTTAACTGGAATTTCATGTGATATTTCTATTAAATATTCAGCATAAATTTCCTGCCTCATAAAGGACTGGGAGGAAATCTTTAAAGTATAGGATCACACAGCTTCAGTTTATAAAAGGAAGCCCCATTTGGGCAGGTCCTGCAGAGAATAAGCCAGTGAATGTTGTCATTTTGAATGCTCCTGTGGTGATCAATTTGCATGTTGCAAAATTTTGAGTGGGATCAGCAATAATTTTTCTATTGTGCTGTTCACTAATGGCTATAAGAGTTAGCCTTTTTATCTAAGCTTGAAAACAGAATATTCAAGGAAAGAGAAGATGTAAGCTTAGAACCTAGGAGTTTTTACTGTCAGAATTCTTCCAAATGCTAAATAAATACTAGACAAATAGAAGCATATTCCCAGACAACTTTTCAGAGACCACTAACACTGATCAAGGTTCACACAGCCCTTTCTACACAAGATGAATTTGTAAATATCTCCCAAACAGAGATTTTGGCTCTTTAGGCAATAGAGGACTTCCCTGGTGGCTCAGACGGTAACGTGTCTGTCTGCAATGTGGGAGACACTGGTTCCATCCCTGGGTCGGGGAGATCCCCTGGAGAAAGTGAAAGTAAAGTCACTCAGTCATGCCAACTCTTTGTGACCCCATGGACTGTAGCCTACTAGGCTCCTCTGTCCATGGGATTTTCCAGGCAAGAATATTGGAGTGGGTTTCCATTTCCTTCTCCATTCCCTGGAAAAGGAAATGGGAATTCACTCTAGTACTCTTGCCTGGAAAATCCCATGGACAGAGGAGCCTGGTAGGCTATAGTCCATGGGGTCGCAAAGAGTCAGACACGACTGAGCGACTTCACTTTCCTTTTCGCAGACAGAGATTTTGGCTCTTTAGGCAATTCATCTTAGTGTTTCAAAAGATTCCTAGAACTATCTACAGAAATCCAAAAAAGGCATTCACACAGATAATACATTGAGAATGAGAAAACATAGGCAATATATTATCTCTTAGATTTTAAGTCAAGCTATCACAGAAATAATAGGTTTTATTTTCATTCTTTCATGGATTAGCCACACCACTGGTTAGATGATTCACTAACAGTGTATTGCAGCAAATGTATCTGCTGTTTCCCTTCTGAGTTTTGTGGAATTGATCTCTTTGTGATGCAAATGAAGTATTTCCATGTAAACTTCAGGAGTGGTTAAAAGGAAGTTGTACTTCTTCGGCTGGATTACGATAAAAATCTCAATTCATAAGTAAGGGCCCTGTGTCACTGCCATGCCCTGAGGCTACAAATTCCATTAAAAGTCATTACAATTTATTTAATTTAAAGCTTTGCTACATTAAAAATAGAAAAATTCAGCTAAGATATGAGGAAAAATATTTCTAAATCTCTGAGCATAATATCTGTATTTAAGGAGGAAGAGCAAGTAAATCATTATTTAAGGAGTAATTCATAGTAAATAGTGATAATTTATTTGTAGAATTTTCAGAAGGAAAAAAAGAACTTCTTAGTTAAGAAGACTAAAAAGATTTTATTACTTGAAATATTAAATAAATAAGAGTGGTCATCATCTTCGTGCTCAGTCATAATCTGACTCTTTGTGACTTCATGGACTGTAGCCCACCAAGCTCCTCTGTCCATGAGATTTTCCAAGCAAGAATACTGGAGTGGGTTGCCATTTCCTCCTCCAAGGCATCTTCCCAACTCAGGAATCAAACCCATGTCTCCTGTATCTCCTACAATGGCAAGCAAATTCTTTACCACTCAGCCACCTGGGAAGCCCAAACAAGAACTACTAGAAAATTAGTACAAGAACTACTAGTAAATACAAGAACTACTAGTAAATTTAATAAACAAGACATATAAGATTTTTCTTCAAAAAAAATCTTGTCAGAAGCAGCGTATTTTATAGAATTGCATGAGGGATACTGAGAATTCCCAAAAATCTTGCTATCACCTACAAAATATACCAAATTAGCATCTTATTTTCTTTTAAAAAATGATTAAAGAGTTGGTTAACTAAAAGCACCAATAATTAATGTGCTTATGAAGGTAAGAGGGCTTCCCTGGTGCCTCAGATGATAAAGAATAGGCCTGCAGTGTGGGAGACCTGGATTCGATCCCTGGGTTGGGAAGATCCCCTGGAGGAGGACATGGCAACCCACTCCAGTATTCTTGCCTGGAGAATCCCAAGGACAGAGAAGCCTGACAGGCTACAAACCATGGGGTTGAAAAGAGTCGGACATGACTGAGCGACTAAGCGCACACACATGGAGATAAGAACATATGTTCACAATCAGGCTTTGGCCACAGAAAAATGGAATGTTAACAAGAGAAAAAAAAAATTAAGGCCAAAGTAGCCTTAAGGATCATCAAGCATTCTAGAAAAACAACTAAATAGCAAGGCATTATCAATGAAAGGTATTCTGTCACTCACATCACTACTAAAACAAAAGAGTGAAATGATGTTGAAATCAAGACAGATGAAGGAATGTACAGACACATTGCCGACTGACAGGGTCGAGATCGTACATTATATTTTTCTTGTTTACCCCCAGCACTTAGCATCATGTTGGGCACACAATAGGGGATCAATAAGTACTTGGAGAATGATTGATCCATCCACAAATAAGTGCATTAGTTGGATAATTAGTTGCCATGGGGAAAGCAAGTATCCCAGTGTTACTTTTCTACATTGATTGAAATTAAAAAAAAAAAAAAAGGGAACATATAAAGGGACTCCTCAGCCTTTACAGTTTTTCCTTCAAAAAAATTCCAGCCATCATAGTGATGACTTTTATTTTTTATTATCATACCATGGGATCAGTTCTGATTTTGATAAATGCATGTATTTGTGAAAAATAGATTCCTATCATTACAGGGAATGACATCAACTTGTCAATATTGAATTTAGTAATTTTAAAAATTGTTACTATTTTAAAATTTGTATTTATTTGACTGTGCTGGTCTTAGTTGGGTCATGCAGGATCTTTTAGTTTTGTTTGTAGGGTCTAGTTCCCCGACCTGGGAGGTAGCCTGGGCCTCCTGCATTGATGTGCAAAGTCTTAGCCACTGAACCATCAGGGAAGACCCTCAATTTAATACTTTCTTTTACTGATGCTTTGCTCATCTTCTCCCAGATTCTTCCATTCTACCTCCTGTACCTTCATCAAACCTCTTCACTTCAAACATCCTTTTTACATAAATGACCTTCTTTGTTCCAAAATAATGGATCTCTTTTAGCCCAACATCTAGTTTTGGTTATATAAGTGCTGACTTCACAATGACTTTCATCTTCATCCTAGACTCCATCACACAAGCACCAACACACACCCCACCCCCCGCCCCCAACACACACAAATATACACACAAACATATATACACACAAATCACCCAAAACAAGATCAGTTTTCAAGCTTAGGTTTCTCCCAACCAACTTCTAAGCTTGTTGTTGTTGTTGTTGCAGCACAAACACTTCTAGAGAGAGATGAAATTGTTGTTTGGTCTTTCCTATCCAATTTTAATGTGATTCCCTTACTATTCGCAACAATCCTATTCCTTCTTGATGATCTTTAAGACTACTGCACATCTTTATTTTTCCTCCCATCTGTTTATATTTTCCCATGATTGAATTTTCATTCTGAGTAGATGCTCTTATCTCATATTTTCATGAAGAGCATTCTGATCTGTTTCACTGATCTTTATATTGACATAAATCTGCATCTAAGCCATTCATTCCTTCAAGCATTCAAAGAGAGGTCACCAAACACTTATTGTGTGCTGGTCTCTGTTTTCACAGATACAGTGGTGAACAATACAAGTAATGCCCTCAGAGAACTTATCTTCTTTTGGAATAGACAGAAGATTACAATTAAGTGTTACCAATGCCACGAGTTTAGTATGGAAGCATACAGAATTGTCACCCACGTTGGAATTAGTTGTGTAATCAGTGATACCTCCTTGGACTAAGAAACATCCGAATTAAGACCTGAGATGTCAGTGAGAATTAAACAAGACAACAGGATGAGAAGGAATGGAGAATGAGATCCAGGCATAACAGAGTATGCTCACAAGACAGGGCACATTCAGAGAAAAGCAGGAGATTCTATTTGGCTAAAGATGAAGTCATTAGAGATGTTTCTGGAGAAATCAGCAGGGATCTACCATGAAGGGCATGAAATTAATTAAACTAACTGTAAGGAGACCCTGGATTAACACCAACCTGGTTTAATCATTCATACTACGAGCCTAAGGGTTAAGTGAGATAATATCTGATACTCAGGGATTTTCAATAGGACATGAACCGTGAACTTCCAGATGTTCAAGCTGGTTTTAGAAAAGGCAGAGGAACCAGAGATCGAATTACCATCTGCTGGATCATTGAAAAAGCAAGACAGTTCCAGAAAAACATCTATTTCTGCCTTATTGACTATGCCAAAGACTATGACTGTGTGGATCACAACAAACTGTGGAAAATTCTGAAAGAGATGGGAATACCAGACCACCTGAACTGGACACAGAACAACAGACTGGTTCCAAATAGGGAAAGGAGTACATCACGGCTGTATATTGTCACCCTGCTTATCTAATTTATATGCAGAGTACATAGTGAGAAATGCTGGCTGGGTGAAGCAGAAGCTGGAATCAAGATTGCCGGGAGGAATATCAATATCCTCAGATATTCAGATGACACCACCCATATGTCAGAAAGCAAAGAAGAACTAAAGAGCCTCTTGATGAAAGTGAAAGAGGAGAGTGAAAAAGCTGGCTTAAAGCTCAACATTCAGAAAACTAAGATCATGGCATCTGGTCCCATCACTTCATGGCAAATAGATGGGGAGACAGTGGAAACAGTGACAGACTTTATTTTGGGGGGCTCTAAAATCACTGCAGATGGTGACTGCAGCCATGAAATTAAAAGAAACTTGCTCCTTGGAAGAAAAGCTATGATGAACCTAGACAGCATATTAAAAAGCAGGGATATTACTTTACCAACAAAGGTCCATCTAGTCAAAGCTATGTTTTTACCAGAGTCAGGTATGGATGTGAGAGTTGGACTATAAAGAAAGCTGAGCATTGAATAATTGATGCTTTTGAACAGTGGTGTTTGAGAAGACTCTTGAGAGTCCCTTGGACAGCAAGGACATCCAACCAGTCCATCCTAAAGGAGATCAGTCCTGAATATTCATTGGAAGGACTGAAACTCCAATACTTTGGCCACCTGATGTGAAGAACTGACTCATTGGAACAGACTCTAATGCTGGGAAAGGTTGAAGGTGGGAGGCAAAGGGGATGACAGAGGATGAGATGGTTAGATGGTATCACCGACTTCATGGATGTAAGTTTGTGTGAGCTCTGGGAGATGGTGAAGGTCAGGGAAGCCTGGTGTGATGCAGTCCATGGGGTCACAAACAGTCACACAGGACTAAGCAACTGAGCTGAACTGAACTAGACACCTGACATTAGCACAACATTGTAAATCAACTATATTTCAATTTTTTTTTTAAAGAGGCGGGAAAGATGTCAGAAATTTTATTTGATAAAAGGGATATTTTTTAAAATATTTATTTATTTGGCTTCACTGGGTTTTTATTGTGGCATGCAGGATCTTTAGTTGTGACATGTGAGATCTAGTTCCCTGACCGGGGATTAAACCTGGGCTCCCTGACCTGGGAGCACAGAGTCTTGGCTACTGGATCACTAGGGTAGTCCCAAAAAGGTATCAATAATCTTGACAGGAGATGTGTCTTTTGGAGACATGGGGCAGAAAGAGTGTGAATAAGAAAGAAGATGTAGTATGATAAATGGGGGGATATTCTATTAATATTTCAAAGTTTGTTTTTGAAGAGGAATACTGAGAGTCTGCATCTGAGAAGTATAGCAAACATAAGAGAAAATATCTCATGGGTAGAGAGACCAGAGAACGTTTGCAGGGTCAGACAAGGGGCCATTGCAGAGGGGTGCTCAGGAATGCAGACCTCAAAGGCAATAACTGATCATGCAAGACTTTGGAAGGGCAAGAAAAAGCACCAAAAGATCCAGATAAAGCAGTTAATTCCAGCAAAGGGGAAGAGAGACATTTTATTCCTCCACATGTGGTTTAATTTCTTCAAATTTCTCAGATATCTTTCCATTTGGATCTTTCCCTTACAAATACTTAGAGAAACCCCCTCATTTGACAAGAAAAATGCACTCTTTATCCTCTGCCTCTTCTAGTTATTGACACCATGTCTTTTACATAAATCTTCAAAGATGCTGTCTCTGCCCACTAACTCCTCATCTTGTTTATTCCCTTTCATACTGCAGTTAAGATTCTGTTCCTGAGGTTAAACTAAATATCTCTAGTAAAGAGCAGTAGTTTTAACTCCCTGTCTCAAGAGACTTTTCTTCCTCTTCTTTTTCTATGACTTCAAATTTAAAAGGCTGATACTTTTTTAAAAGTTTATTTTTAATGAGTATAATTGCGCTGGCTGGAATCAAGTTTGTTACAAGAAATATCAATAAACTCAGATGTACAGATGGCACCACCCTAATGGCAGAAAGTGAAGAGGAATTGAAGAGCCTCTTGATGAAAGTGAAAGAGGAGAGTGAAAAAGCTGGTTTAAAACTCAGTATTCAAAAAACTAAGATCATGGCATCCAGTCCCATCACTTCATGGCAAATAGATGGGGAAACAATAGAAACAGTGAAAGACTTGATTTTCTTGGACTCCAAAATCTTTGCAGATGGTGACTGCAGCTATGAAATTAAAAGAAACTTGTTCCTTGGAAGAAAAGCTATGACCAACCTAGACAGCATATTAAAAAGCAGAGACATTACTTTGCCGACAAAGGTTCGTATCATCAAAGCTATGGTGTTTTTGAGAGTCAGGTATGGATGTGAGAGTTGGACTATAAAGAAAGCTGAGCACTGAAGAATTGATGCTTTTGAACTGTGGTGTTGGAGAAGACTCTTGAGAGTCCCTTGGACTGAAAGGAGATCAAACAAGTCAATCCTGAAAGATGTCAGTCTCTGAATATTCCCTGGAAAGACTGATGCTGAAGCTGAAACTCCAATACTCTGGCCACTAAATGCAAAAAACTGACTCATTGGAAAAAACCGTGGTGCTGGGAAAGATTGAAGGCAGGAGGAGAAGGGGATGGCAGAGGATGAGACGGTTGGATGGCATCACCGACTTGATGAACATGAGTTTGAACAAGCTCTGGGAGTTGGTGATGGACAGGAAGGCATGGTGTGCTGCAGCCATGAGGTTGCAGAGTCGGACATGAATGACTGAATTGAACTAATTGCTTTACAGTGTTGTGTTAGTTTGTGTTGTACAACTATGTGAATCAGCTATAAATATACATATACCCCCTCCCTCCTGAGCCTCCCTCCTACCCTGCCCCATTCCATCCCTCTCAGTCATCACAGAGCACCAGGGTGAGCCCCTGTGCTATAAGCTGCTTCCCACTATCCATCTATTTTACACATAGTAGTGTATGTATGTCAATGCTGCTTGCTCAGCTCATCCCACCCTCTCCACCCCCAGGCCCATGAGTCTCTTCTCTATGTCTGCCTCTCTATTCCTACAAAAGGATTCATCCATATCACTTTTTTTTAGATTCCACATATGCATGTTAATATATGATGTTTTTCTCCTTCTGACTTCACTCTGTATGACAGACTCTGGTTCATCCACATCACTACAAATAACCCAGTTTTATTCCTTTTTATGGCTGGCAAATTAAAAGACACTTACTCCTTGGAAGGAAAGTTATGACCAACCTAGATAGTATATTGAAAAGCAGAGGTATTACTTTGCCAACAAAGGTCCATTTAGTCAAGGCTATGGTTTTTCCAGTGGTCATGTATGGATGTGAGAGTTGGACTGTGAAGAAAGCTGAGCACTGAAGAATTGATGCTTTTGAACTGTGGTGTTGGAGAAGACTCTTGAGAGTCCCTTGGATTGGAAGGAGATCCAACCAGTCCATTCTAAAGGAGATCAGTCCTGGGTGTTCATTGAATGCTGAAGCTGAAACTCCAATACTTTGGCCACCTCATGTGAAGAGTTGACTCATTGGAAAAGACCCTGATGCTGGGAGGGATTGGGGGCAGGAGGAGAAGGGGACAACAGAGGATGAGATGTCTGGATGGCATCACCAACTCGATGGACATGAGTTTGGGTGAACTCCGGGAGTTGGTGATGGACAGGGAGGCCTGGCGTGCTGCAATTCATAGGGTCACAAAGAGTGGGACACGACTGAGTGACTGAACTGAACTGAACTGAATATTCTGTATGTGTACTGCACCTTCTTTATCCTTCAATCTGTTCATGGACATTTAGGTAGCTTCCCTGTTCTGGCTACTGTAAATAGTGATGCAATGAACATTGGGTTACATGTCTTTTTGAATTATAGTTTTCTCAGGGTATATGTAAAAGGGCAATGTTTTTAACCCAATGCTCCTTCTTGCAACTCCCTCCTACTTTAATTTCCACAGTGTTATTTTGAAACCTCTCCTACTTTTCTGACAGTCCCCCTTTGATGTGTCTATCTCCTAACAGTGGACATTATTCATTGATTTCCCTTCATTTTTCTCTCTATATAACTTTTTCCACTTAGAGAATTTACTCACTTAGACATTTTTTACCTTGAGGTCTTCTCTCAAATCAGTTTCACCATCCTAACCTCATTCTGATTTGTAATTATAGTCACCTTCATAATATCCCCCTCATCTATCCCTCACTTGTTTATCCTTAGGCCAGACACTGACTTCATGGTCATTCCTTGTTTGCAATCCCTTCCCTCGTTTACCCACTTCAGTTCCTGAAAACACAGTACTGCAGGCACAAGATATGGGAGCTGTGCTAGACTCAGTTGTTGTCTTTCACTTCTATTATCTAAGCCACCGCCACGTCTTATGCATTCATAATATCTCAACCATTGGCTCTTTTTTCACATTTTCCATACTTCAGCTTACTCCCAACTCTAATGAACGCACATATAGAAAATTACAAGATCTCTCAATTTTAATGTTCCTAAAGTCACGTTGTCTTGCACATCATCACCAATTTGATTTTCAGAAAGCCCTGCTTTTTCTACAATGTTGTCTTTTTCAACAATGCCATTACCTACCAGATCAAGGTCTATAGTCCTGCCCTCAACATCAAATTTCATGGTTTATTTTCATTCCATTTTACTTATATCTAAACCATTCTCCCGGAGAAGGTGATGGCACCCCGCTCCAGTACTCTTGCCTGGAAAATCCCATGGACAGAGGAGCCTGGTAGGCTGCAGTCTATGGGGTCGCTGAGGGTCGGACACGACTGAGCGACTTCACTTTCACTTTTCACTTTCCTGCATTGGAGAAGGAAATGGCAACCCACTCCAGTGTTCTTGCCTGGAGAATCCCAGGGATGGGGGAGCCTGGTAAGCTGCCGTCTATGGGGTCGCACAGAGTCGGACACGACTGAAGTGATTTAGCAGCAGCAGCAAACCATTCTCCACCTTCTGACCACACTCTAGACCAGCTAGCTTGTCTCCACAGGACTGTGACTCATATGCATCCTAGTTGTTAAGGCTTTGATAGTGTTTTTAATCTTTATTTGTATGCCCTTACTTATCTCAAGTCTTACATTTTCTGCAAACTGTTTTAGAAAACTCCAGTCAAAGCAATATTTCTCATTATTTACTCACTAATTTAGACATTTCAGCTTGTATTAAATTTTGTATAGCTTCAAAAAAGTCAGGAATATAAAGACTATAATTATTTCATATATTTCTGTTACTCGCTAGGACAGTTTGAAAAATATATTGTTTAATAAATACTTATTAAAAGTTATGCAAAATAGAATTTATCTTATTATCACAAGAGCAGATAATCAGTCATAATCCTAGAAGTATAAAAACACAGATGTGAATGCTTAAAGGAAAGAATATCAGAAGTTATGTTGTTTAATGCTATCCTTGGTGCCAAAGGCATTTGGAATTTTCCTCTCACAGCATAAAATTGATCATAAATACCTAGCCAGAAATAAAGTTTGACGTTTTCTTCCCATATCAGAGAATTCCAAACAATAGGATAAGCAATATTGTTTTTCTAAGAAACATATCTGCACACAAGTTTGAACAATGTAAAGAATTTGAAAAATGCTATTCCTCTGGCTTTTATCCAATTAACACAGCATAAGGAATAGCTAGGCAATCCGTTTATGATGAAGACAAATTCTTGGAAAAATCAGTGTGTAGTGTTATCCAATGAACACACAGTTTTTTTCAGTGCAACTCAAAATATAATCATTCTCTTTTAGTATGAAAAGTGGTGCTTCTACTGCAGTGCGAGTCCACATAATACAAAGGTAAACGGAACTCACAGCTATCTGGAACAGAGTCAAAGTTCGGGCACTTCCTCCTGTAGGAATAGTAGGAGGGATTCACAAGGCGCAGATACGCAATGCACTGTGAATATCTGGGGCTTTCATAGGCTCTGTTTGCCCACGTGATTTGTGTTCTACTTTCGTAAGGCACTATGAGTTAAAGACCTGTGACCTTGCTACCGGTTGGAGGGTACAACAGTAGAAGCTGCCAGTATATTTATGTCCTCAGCAACACATTTCCCAAGCCATACAAATTTTTAGGAAATTTAATAGTGTTTAATAAAAATAGTAGAACATCTAATTAAAAGATCACATATTAAATCCAGCTCATCAGCTTTTATCTAAGTACTTAATAAAACTTAATAGTGCTTAATAAAAGCAAATCATTGTCGAGTTTTATATTCCATCTCACTTTTTAACAAAATTTGTGAATTTCACCCTTTATTTTGAAATTTGCTGCCTTAAAGCTTAAGAAGATTGGGAAATTGTGCACAGTTTGAAAATATTATAGGCTTTGGAGTCCCTATATTTGTCATTAATGAGTCTATAATGGGTAGATATCTATGGCTCATCCAGATATTGGAAGGCAGTTCTCTGATGATTATTCTTGCTGAAGTGGGCCTTGTGAAGACCTTTGCCATTGACAGCTGTACACAGTGCATTGTGTGTGTCCCCAGAGCTCCCTGGGGTCTTCTGTGGAGATTGGCCTCCTGCTGTCAAACTAACTGACTTCCCCATAGGGCTCCTTGGGCCATATCGTGGCTGCACCATCTCAGTTCATTCTATTCAAGTTATAGCACACTCACCTGTAGGGACTTGTCATCTTGGAGCCTGTTGTTAGCTGAATTGAAATTGAAAGTGTTAGTCACTCAGTCATGTCCAACTCTTTGTGACTCCATGGACTGTAGCCACCAGGCTTCTCTGTCCATGGAATTCTCCTGGCGAGAATACTGGAGTGGCTTGCCATTTCCTTCTCCAGAGGATCTTCCCGAGCCAGGGATCAAACACGGCTTTCCTGCACTGCAGACAGACTCTTTACTCACTGAGTCACCAGGGAAACCACCATGAGCTGAATTGTGTCCCCTTCAAAATTCGGATGTTGAAGTCATAACCTCCAGAACTTCAGAATGTGACTGTATTTGGAGATAGGATTTTAAGAGAGGTAATTCATAGAAAATGAAATTATTATGAGAAGGCCCTAATTCATTATGACTGGAAATTAGGGCACAGACACAATCAGAGGGAAGATCATGTGAAAATAGATGGAAAAGGCAGCCATCCACAAGCCAAGAAGAAGAGCCCCAGAAGAAAGTAAAGCTGCTGACAACTTGATCTCAGACTTCTAGGTTCTAGAACTGTGAAAAAATAAAGTTCTGTTGTTTAAGCCACCCAGTCTGTGGTATTTTTTATAGCAGCCCCAGCAAACCGATAGCATTTCCTCTGATGCATTTACATTCAGAAGTCAAGAATTAACTTCACGTTCCTGGGACCTACACAAAAAGAGTCTGGCTAGGAATTAATGTGGGTAAAATTTTCACCTCAGAGTTCTCAAAGTGGACAAGCAAAATATATATTGCCCACTCACTCTAACATAAAAATAATAAAATCATAATAGCTAACTCCAAGCATTTTTCTATATATTAGGCATGCTTCTAAGAGTTTCAGAAGCTTTGAGATAGATTCATTATTTTGCTCAGTCCTCACAATAACCAATGCAATACAAAGATCTTTTTACACATACTTACACATATTGATAACAATGCCTTGCAAATACAAACTATCCCAGATGCTTCTCCTAGTAAAATGTAAAATCTGAATAGTCCCTTAGTCCTTGTTTAGGAAAAAAAAATCAAATTTGGTCTTCTCAAGTCCTATGCTGACTTCAGGTTTGTACTTGTTTCTATCTTATTTTCATTGTATATCCCTGTCAATTCCTTATGTATTTATTTAAAAACAAACATATTTATATTTATTTATGCATTTATTTGTTCCTATTGTTAAAGTAAAAATAATGCTTGATCCCAGGCTGAATCTTCATGAGGATTAAGAAAAAACAATCACTAGCTAACCAAAAGCAGAAGAAAGGAAAGAGCAGAGAAAAAGAGAAGAAAAATAAAGTTGCACATGTAATCATCTGACAAATCAGGCAAAAATTATCTATATTGCTAACTGTAATAAAGAATATTGTTGAGAAATGGGCAATTTCTCTGGGGAAATTCAGGTTTGAATGGGAATGCACCTGCCACACTAAAATGATCAATCCAGTTTGAATTATACACTGATCCTTGTTCATAGTCTCTGATTATCTAATGTTGGTACCTCAGGGAGACTCTTCATGGGTTCTCATCAGGCAGCTAAGTGCTTTATAAAATGTCAACTATTTTAAGTTCCAGTGACACTGAGAATATAGAACATTTTGTTCACCTCTGCAATTGCATCAGGAGCATCATCAAACTCCCCAAATCACAAAGATTGTTCAGCTGCACTTATCTAATGATAAGAGATTAAATAAATTATATATGTCATAAATTTATTAAAACTATTAGTTTTTACATAAATTAGAACAAGACCAAAGAGCGTTTTTTTCAATTAATGAATTTGTTAAGATGTTTAAAAAAGTTTTAAAAATTGCAGTTTTGAGAAAGAAGACTAACATATATTAATAATATAACTAGACTATAATATTTTCTCTACCATAATGATTAAAACAGGAAATACCATACGTAATGTATAGCGGAAATTTTTCAGTGTTAAAAAGAAAGCTATAGTTTTTTGGCTATTGAAAAAACATTGCGTGTTTTGATTATTATTTACAAAATCAGGATCATCTTCTACATGCTGTTTTTATCCAATCTGACAATCTTTATTGTTTTCCATTTTCAATTCTTTTTTAAAATGTATGTTTTTATTTTTTTTTTAATTTTATTTTATTTTTAAACTTTACATAACTGTATTAGTTTTGCCAAATATCAAAATGAATCCGCCACAGGTATACATGTGTTCCCCATCCTGAACCCTCCTCCCTCCTCCCTCCCCATTCCATCCCTCTGGGTCATCCCAGTGCACCATAATTGGAGGATAATTGCAATATTGCAATGGTTTTTGCCATACATCAACATGAATCGGCCACGGGTATACACGTGGCCCCTCCCTCCTGAACCCCTCTCCCACTTGCTTCCCCACCCTATCCCTCCAGGTCGTCACAAAGCTTGGGCTTTGCTTTCCCTGCATCATACA
This sequence comes from Bubalus kerabau, assembly GCF_029407905.1. Taxonomy (NCBI): domain Eukaryota; kingdom Metazoa; phylum Chordata; class Mammalia; order Artiodactyla; family Bovidae; genus Bubalus; species Bubalus kerabau. The sequence continues at coordinate 52,228,461 of NC_073625.1, forward strand.
TCAAACTCTCACTGGCTATCTATTTTACATATGGTAATGTGTATGTTTCAAAGCCATTCTCTCAAATCATCCTACCCTCTTCCTTCCCCACTGTTTCCTAAAGTGTGTTCTTTATGTCTCTGTCTCCTTTCCTGCCCTGCAAGTAGGATCATTGGTACTATCTTTCTAGATTCCATATATATGCATTAATATGTGATATTTGTCTTTCTCTTTCTGACTTACCTCACTCTGTACTCTTTACACTTGTTCCCTTTGATGTTCTAGTGATAATTCATGATTAACATCATTATTTATTAGGGAAATGCAAATCAAAACCAACCTCAAGATACCACTTCAAACAAAATAGAATGTCTAGAATTAAAGAAAACAAAACATAATGACAAGTGTTAGTGAGAATGCAAAAAAATGTGAAACTTTATACACTGCTGGTGGGAAATGAAAATGGAAACAATCTGGCTGTTCCTCAAATGATTAAATGTTGAGCTACTGTAAGACCGAGATATTCCTCTCCTAGCTATAGACCCAAAAGGGATGAAACCATATATTCACAGAAAAGCTTGTACACAGATGTTTACAGCAGCGTTGTTTATAATAGCCAAAAGAAAGAAACAGCCCAAATGTCACTCAGCTAATGAATGGATTAAAAAATATGGTATACAGGTATGTCTCCTGCATTGGCAGGCAGAATCTTTACCACTAGCACCACCTGGGAAGCTGCATACTCATACAACAGACTGTTATTTTACTATAAAACGGAGTATACTAACATATACTACAACATGAATAAAACTTCAAAGCATAATAACTGAAGAAGCCAGTCACAGAAGGCCACACATTATATGATCACATTCATGTGAAAGTCCAGAATGGATAAATCTAAAGAAACAGAGGTTAGATTGGTTAGCTGTCACTTAGAACCAGGGGGAAAATGTGAAGGTAAGGAGGTGACATCTAAAGGGTATGGGGAGTCTTGGTGAGATGATGAAAATGTCTTAAAATAAAGATGGTGATGGGGACTTCCCTGGCGGTCCGCTGGTTAAGACTTTACCTCCACTGCAGGGGGTGCAGGTTCAATCCTTGGTTGGGGACCTCAAGATTCCATACGCCATGTGGGCAAATTGTAACAAATAAAAAAAGAGACCTTAAAATCATCAAAAGAAATCTTGAAAAATTAAAAAGAGATGTGGATGGTGATGGTGGGATGCATGTGTGACTTTCAGTTCAGTTCAATTCAGTCGCTCAGTCCTGTCCAACTCTTTGCAACCGCATGAATCATAGCATACCAGGCCTCCCTGTCCATCACCAACTCAAACCATTTATTTGTATAATTTAAATGGGTGAAATTATTGACTTTGACTTTTTTGACTGTACAGTATATAAATTATATCTTAGTAAAGATGTTAAAAATTCTCAAGAAAGGAAAGCAAAAAAATTTTCTCAACCAGATATCAATGTTTAGAGACTCAAAATAATAAAGACAGTGTGCCAATGGTGTTTGTAGAAACAGACACATATGAATACTTGATTTACAACCAATGTCGTACTACAGACGACTGGGTAAAAGACAGACTTGTTAAATATGTAAGAGCGGGTTAATTAAAAACAAAAAAGTTCATGTGACATAGACCCTGCTTCAGGGATCTCATGAGCTCTTATAACTCCATCAGAAAAGTAAACCCTGATGCTTAAAAGGGAAATTAAGCCTAGGCAAACTTATTTAGAATTCTCTCTTCTTTGCCCTGTGTGGACTCACCCCAAAATTGTGAGTGTACCAAGGGACACTTGGGTATTTTCCAGGTGGCTCATTGGTTAAAAAAAAAAAAAAGAAAATCCTCCTGCCAACGCAGGAGCCACAGGAGACTTGGGTTCTATCCCTGGGTTGGGAAGATTCCGAGGAGGAGTGAATGGCAACCCACTCCAGTATTCTTGCTGGGATAATCCCATGGACAGAGGCGCCTGGTGGGCTACAGTTCATGAGGTGGCAAGAGAGTCAGGCATGACTGAGCACACGTGCACGCAGAGGGACATTCAAAATAATTTTAGCAGTTGAATAGTTTACAGACCACTCTGCTGGTTAATTATTTAAAGTAATTATTTTGGACCTTTTAAAAGGAAATTGCTTTGAAGAAGTAAGGTCTTAAGTGTTATGTCTTTAGTTTCATCATTATCACTCTATCTCTTTTCTATGGTAAAGTGATTTTTGGCATTTAAGTTCTTTTACTAACTGCTGTGTTTATCCATAAGCTCTCTGCTGCCTCCTGAGACCCATACTGTCAACTTTAAACGTGATAAGCAACCCCAGGAGCTCAGATGTTGCCTTAATTTCATGCAGTCATTTTTTTATAGTTTTCCTAACATGCAAAATGAGCACTTTATCCAGTTGCAGATGGTTCTGGAATGTTTGTTTTAGCAAATATGAGTGAAAGTCAATAATGCATAATGAAGTGCTAACATGTTACTGCGTATGAGCTCCAAGACCAGATTTCTGTTAAGATTATCATACAGTTATACCATATATCAGATTCATATAGCTTGTCTTTATAGTTTAAGGTGTGTGTGAGGGAGGCTTTTTGATCTCTCTATAGAGACTAGGGCAATCAGTTTCTCTGTTTAAATAAAAATTGCGTTACCTCGAGTTCCTTAGTTGAAGTTTCTACCATCTTATATTTGCACTGCATGTAGCTCAGCTGGTAAAAAATCTGTCTGCAAAGCAAGAGACCTCGGCTGGATTCCTGGGTCAGGAAGATCCCCTGGAGAAGGGGTAGGTTACCTACTCCAGTATTCTTGGGCTTCCCTGGTAGATATCTATCTATCTATCTATCTATCTACTGGTAGCTCAGTAAAGAGTCTGCCTGCAATGTGGGAGACCCAGGTTTGATCCCTGGGTTGGGAAGATCCCCTGGAAAAGGAAATGGAAACCCACTCCAGTATTCTTGCCTGGGAAATCCCATGGACCGAGGAACCTGGCAGACACGACTAAGTGACTTGACTTTCTACTTTCACTTTTCCCTGGTGGCTAGCTGGTAAGGAATCCAACTGTGATTCAGGAGACCTGGTTTCAATCCCTGGGTTGGGAAGATCCCCTGGAGAAGGGAAAGGCTACACACTCCAGTATTCTGGTCTAGAGAATTCCATGGACTCTATAGTCCATGGGGTCGCAAAGAGTTGGACACAACTGAGTCCCTTTCACTTTCACTGGAAAAAACCTTAAAAATACTGACTAAATTTAGAAAGTGCTAATACCAATCAAGATATGTTAACATACTTGTAACATTTAATGAAGTTTTCCGCTTGGATACTTATCTTAAAAATAACCCAAAGGAGGAAAAGAATTACATATATATATATATATATATATATATATCTCCTTACCTATGTTGATCAACCTGGAGAAGGAAATGGCAACCAACTCCAGTATTCTTGCCTGGAGAATCCCATGGACGGAGGAGCATGGGGGCTAGAGTCCATGGGGTCGCAAAGAGTCGGACACGGCTAAGCGACTTCACTCACTCACTCGCTCATGTTGATCGACAAAACAAAAATAACCTAAATGTCAAATAGAGTGACTATGGGCTAAGGCAAGGATCATAAGCAAATTGTGACTTATCTGTTACTGAAACTGCAGAACCATCAAAGCAGTTGATATGAAGACTATAGAAAAACATGGGAAGTGTTAAAGCTATAGAAGTGCTTATTTTAAGATTTCCCTCAGTTTAATAATAGTCATGCAAACCTTATTCAGTTTATATAGATAAGTGTAGGATAAATTCTTCTATGCTAAATACAGAAGATTGGATCAATATTTTTAAAAACATAATTAACAACATTTTTGATAGGTATAAAGCATTTTCCAGGGTAAAAGCCAGTTAAAATTGTAAGACCAATGAGCTTGCCTTCCTTGGTAAGCATCTGTCACATTTTAGCCACCCCAAACCAAGCTCTTTTATCTCAATTTTCCCTTGAGGTGGGTGTCTCTTATACGTATAGATTTTGGAAGCAGTGGTCATTTCCACCCTGGTATTGTTGGTGGCAAGTGAAAGACAGGTGAATGAGGGTCAGACAATCTCTAGCATCTCTTCAGACAAATCTTGAATACATTGTGTAACCATATGGGGTAGGAAGCTCTTGTATTATAATTTGTTGGAACAAATGTTGTTTTGCATCCACTGTCAGAAGCCTCCATCAAATGCAGGACCTGATCTGATCACCCTCTTCTAAACCTGTATTATTCTGCAGGACCCGCCAGAGCCACCAACCTTTGTCAGTTGCTGTGACCTTATGTCCTCTTCTGACTTTTGAAACAATTGATATAAGGCATGCCATTCTTTTGCTTAAAATCTTGCAGTGGTTCTCATTTTCACCCAGAGTGAAAAACAAATTCCCTCTGATGACCCAAAGGCATTTTCCATCCTGACTCACCCATTGTTTCCTACACCTGCTGCCCTAAGAATCATCTTCATCCTCCCACCTCCAGTTATCTTGTGCTCTGAAGGGCTGCTTTGCTCAGACAGCTTAAGGATTTTGTGGACTACTTTCTCTGCCTGAAGTCTTGTTCTCCTGAAGTACTACTATTGCAGATTAAGCTCATCATAAACAGAATACCTGGTAATCTATTCTTTTCCTTCTGCATAAACTTCATGTTGCCCAACAGGATCAAGCTTTCCCCAAGCTTTCTCTTTTCACCCCCAAAATCTTGAATTGTTTCCATTACTCATAACCTCAAATCCTTTCTGAATATGGGAGTTCACATATTAAAGTTGTTCTCAAGTCCATGTGCTGAGAGAATAAGACATAGAAACTAATGAAAAAAGAAATTTTGAACAAAAGAATAATGTTCTGGTGGGATAAGAGAAGCAGAAAGAGAATCAAGATTAAGGAAACCAGACAGAGAGGATTAAGTGTACAAATTCGGTTTATAAGCAGGATGAGAGAACGCAGAGTGACCTACTTTAGGTTGCTAAGATGGGTTTGATGGAGCCTCAGCAAAATCTCCCTGGTGACTTAGGTGGTAAAGAATCTGCTTGCAATGCAGGAGACCCAGGTTCAATCCTGGGGTAGGGAAAATCCCCTAGAGAAGGGCATGACAACCCACTCCAGTATCCTTGATTGGGAAATCCCATGGACAGAGGAGCCTGGTACACTACAGTTCATGGGGTTGCAAACACTAACAAACAAAGTCTGCTTTGGATTTGAGAAAATCAAGACTCCCCTCCTGCCTTAAGAGTTTTCTGAGCTTTCATGGAGAAGGCCTCTGTTTCATTTTTATTGCTGTTGTGATTTGGTTTTCTGTAATTAATGTGTGTGTTGTAGGAAACTGTGGAGGCTTTGTTTTTGTTTTCATTTTTTTATGATGATGTTGTTTTTCTTACTTGGAAATCATAAAGCATATTCTGCTTAGGTACCCTAGAAAAGTAAATGGAAAGAAGAACATGGTGGTTTTCTATCTTCAATCTAACCCAAGACTCTTGCCTTGACCTCTTCTTCAAAAAAACAAACAAACAAACAAACATATTGGATACAACTAGAGGATTTGTTTTGGCAAAGTAAATGAAACACACATTTCCAAAATTGCTTCTTTCTAGAGTCTAGGTAAGAACATTTAGAGCAGAGTTGAACAGTAGACCATTCCCTTTGTCCTACCATAGTTTATCATAACTTTGACAGTCTGAATGCTCTGGGTAGTTGTCTGCAGATAAATGCTTGGCTTAGTGGAATCATAGAAACGGTATAATGTTTGGAAAGGTAGTTTCCTGTGCATTCTTTTGATCCTCACTCATCTATGTGAGAATGGGCCTTAAGTCTGAAATTTCCTTACCAAAAGATAAAGAGTACACATAGCCTGTACAGGGCTTATCACCTTGTGTGGGAATGTGTTTCCTGTTTCAGGCTAACTGAGTCTTCTTTTGTTGCATAAGCATGTGCATCAATGGTCTTCATGCATCCTCAACAATCAGTATTTCAGATTCCAGTGGAGAGGAACTGGTTTCTTTCTGACGTGTCACAAGAAGAGTCCTCATAAACAAACCATGCTGCATCAGTTGCCTGGGGAACCTGCTTAGGGGAGCCTTCTGGCTATGAACCTGTACTCTATTAGAGCTGACCTTGCTGTCTCTTCTCCATGTGAGTCAAAGCATTGTTCATCCAGTACTTGACTGCTGTGTTTTTCTTGGCAACTCTGATATCAAGACACAGTAGGCAGAGATGCTGGTACTTCCTATTCTGGTGGCTGGTATTGTGATGATCTTTCCTTCTCCCATGTAGCTGGAGTCTTCTCCTGGTATGTGGAGCTGGTACCCACTGATCAGCTTGACACTTGTCACCTGGCTGAACAATTTACTCATAGAGGCACAAGCATAGGGGTTCCCATCAATTATTCCCAGAAAGTTTCTTCTTGGTCTTGGCTTCTAAGAAGAAAATGTAAGAGTGGAATGATGGAAGCTCTGAGAAAAGAAATTAAATCTTGAAACAGCTGGAGAGGGCACTCACTCCACATTAATGAAATTCAGCTATTAATATTAATGCAACTGTTTCCACAAAGTGTACAGCATGGGGACACTTTAGGATATCCTGAGAGTAAACATTGCTATTATTTTCTTATGGTAGCTCATATAATGGAGAAGGAAATGGCAACCCACTCCAGTATTCTTGCTGGGAAAATTCCATGGACAGAGGAGCCTGGTGGGCCACAGTCTACAGGGTGGCAAGAGTTGGACACGACTTAGTGACTAAACCACCACCAGCTCATATAAAACACTGTGTTTTGCTAATCTAAACCAACTTGAAAAATACCGCCAAGACAAAATCACAAAACCATTGCTCCCTGCTTTTGTGTACTTTTCCTCCCTGTCCTTCCCACACTCATGAAGGGCTCAGACCCGATCAATTCTTGCCTGTCCCACGTTGTTCCAAAGGACTTTTGTGTGCTCCCAAATGTCCTCCCGGCTGCCGTATTTTCTCACTCCAGGTTGAATCTATCACAGTCTTTGCTATTACCACACAGTTTCAAAGTCCATCTCTGACTCATTTGTTAACAAAGTCACTGGAGCCTTGAATGCTTCTGCTTTCTGGGCTTCCAGCTTCTAGGCTGTTGCATTACTATGAGCTAGATTCCATACCTCTTAAATTCCAATCACCTCCTAAATCAGGAAACATATTTTGTCCCCTATCATCACTTTAAAAAGTTCTAGTACCTCTGCCCTCATATTTTAGAGCAATTTAAGGTCTTAATACCATTAGAGTGTCCTCTTTATGAGATCCTATGAAACTTGGTCTTCATGTCAATGAAGCCCTAATCACCAGTTTCCCATTTTTAATATTTTTCTAAAAATTTTCTTTGAGTTTGTAAGGGCCTTAAGGTCAAAGCATAAAGTGCAAAGGCATAAATCTCCTTGGCCAAGTTCAGAAAATATTTTAGGTCAAGATAATATGCTGCTGCTACTGCTGCTTAGTCGCTTCAGTCATGCCCGACTCTGTGCGACCCCATAGACAGCAGCCCACCAGGCTTCCCCATCCCTGGGATTCTCCAGGCAAGAACACTGGAGTGGGTTGCCATTTCCTTCTCCAATGCATGAAAGTGAAAAGTGAAAGTGAGTCGCTCAGTCGTGTCCGACTCTTCGTGACGCCATGGACTGCAGCTCACCAGGCTCCTCCATTCGTGGGATTTTCCAGGCAAGAGTACTGGAGTCGGGTGCCATTGCCTTCTCCGCAAGATAATGTAATTCCTGATAAAAACAAAGAGTCTGAAAGCATCCAATTGGAAAGGCTGATTCTTTTGTATCCCCCTTGACAGTGAGCATGAAATGGTTATTCATGAGGTTAACTGAGGGTTTTCAATGCAACTACAATCTCCATGTTCTTCTCTCTACATTATCTCAACCAAGACTCTACTTCTTCACTAACAAGTGTAGAGCATGCTTTCCAATCCGGGTGCAGAACGGAGAGAAAACCAAGAATGTTAGACACACATAGATGAACTCTCAGATTTGTAGGATGCTGAACTGAAGTTCTCTCACACAAATAATGAATTCAGGAAGCTATCATTTTGTCAAGGCTGTTGGAGGGGAAAAATAAAAAACTCCTTAACAACAATATAAAAGTCTTGGAGATAAAGGGAAGTGTGAATAATGGTATAAACACAGACTGAGAGCATAGAGCAAATATTTATTGAGAAGTTGCATGGAAAACTAACATCCCAGCATAGATCAACCTCAGGAAAGAATAGGGTGATGCGCTTACAAAAGCCAAAAAAAGGGGAAGGTAAATGTAAGCTTTTTTTTTTTTTTTACCAATTTAATAATGAGAAGAAATGAGACCTCATATCTGAATCCATCCTTTTACTTTTATTTTATTCTTTATCTTGTGTCATATAAAAATGTGCTTTTACATATTGTGTATTTTAAAGGACTAGAAGTAACTGAAGATTTATCCCCCTGTGGTGCACTCCCATGTCTCAGAGGGAGATTGAAAAGACCTTGGGAATATAAAGGAAGCTCAGATGAAGTGGACACATAGATCCTTTATTATTTCAGGAGATGCCAAGATAAAAAAGAAAAAAAATAAAAAACAGAATAATGGGTCTTACTGCCTTCTTTTGTTATTTAGGCTCTTGTGTGCACCGTTTTTCATAAAATTCAATTATATCCTTTAGGGGTGTGTGTGTGTGTGTGTGTGTGTTTGTATTTTAATAGCTTCACTCACTTGGGGAGAACTGGTTCTCTTCTATTCCTACTTTTCCCTTCAACATTTATTGGATTTGCATCATAAATGAAAATTCACTATGACACCACCCTCTCCCCACCCCCAACCAGGTCTGAAGCCCAAGGGAACAAAATCAATTATTCCAACTTTAATGGAGATAAAGAGGGAGAAGAGTCTTGGGCAAAGGTCTCACACTCGGATGACTATGTGTGTGCTCAGTTGCTTCAGTCGTGTCCAATTCTTTGCCACCCTATGGACTGTAGCCCCCCAGGCTCCTCTGTCATGGGATTCTCCAGGCAAGAATACTGGAGTGGGTTACCATGCCCTCCTCCAGGGGATCTTCCCGACACTGAGATCTTCCAGACACCTACATCTCTTGTGTCTTCTGAATTACAGACAGATTCCTTACCACTGAGCCACTGGAGAAGTCCCCTAGATGCTATAGGGACCATGTAGTAACAAGTAAATCAGCTGCTCTATCTATGGGACCCAGCTCCTATGCATCTCTAATGAACTGTTAACAGAGATTCTGGATTTACTTGAAGAATAAGAAATATGGATTTTTATTTAAATTTCTTTTATAGTGAAATGTCAGCTTCTTCTTTTAAAAAAATGGTTTCTGGGCCTTTTCTGGTGGTCCAGTAGCTAAGACTCTGCATTCCCAATGCAGGGGTCTCAGGTTCGATCCCTGGCCAGTGACCTAGATCTCACATGCTATACCTAAGAGCCTGGATGTTTCAATTAAGAGTTCACATGGCACAACCAAAAAATAAAAAAGAAAAAGATCCTGCACGTTGCAACTAAGACCCTACACTGCCAAATAAATAGTTATTGTTGCTGTTGTTCAGTCACTAAGTCCTATCCTACTCTTTGCAGCCCCAAGGACTGCAGCATGCCAGGCTCCCCTGTCCTTCATTGTCTCCCAGAGTTTGCTCAAATTCATGTCCACTGAGTTGGTGATGGTATCTAACCATCTCATTCTCTGTTCCCTCTTCTCCTTTTGCCTTCAATCTTTTCCAGTATTAGGGTCTTTTCCAATGAGTTGGTTCTTTGCATCAGGTGGCCAAAGTACTGGAACTTCTGACAAATAAAGAAATGAAAATAAATATTAAAAAAAAAAAAGACATAGTGTGAGCTAAATAAAAGATTCAAAATACAGGTTCCAGAGCCAATAATTTTGGTCAGTTGTCTAGGCCAAAAGCTTCTTCCAATGGAAAAAGATTGGGGGAGGTTGGTGGAGATATTGGTAGGGGTAACCTTGAAATAGAGGACATTTTGATGAGAAAAGTTTTAATTGGAGAGCAAGGGAAGTGATATCTAAAGCTAGTGTGTAACTATTTGGGGCAGAGGACACTAGAAGACATTCTTGTCCTTAGAAACACTTTCGTCATCGTGAAGTCGCTCAGTCGTGTCCGACTCTTTGCAACCCCATGGACTGTAGCCTATCAGGCTCCTCCATCCATGGGATTTTCCAGGCAAGAGTGCTGGAGTGGATTGCCATTTCCTTCTCCAGGGGATCTTCCTGACCCAGGAATCGAACCCGGGTCTCCCACATTGCAGGCAGACACTTTACTGTCTGAGCCACCAGGGAAGCTCTTTAGTTAATTATTAGGGAAATTAAGAAACATGCATATCTTCATAATGTGTTACAGGGTATAGGGGAAGTGTCTCCCTCCAGTCTGTTTCCTTACTAGGTCTTTTTGAGGACACACATCACTACAAGTAATAACATTTGAACAAAATGAAGTGACCAGTGAGCAGCAGCAGACAGCCTCATGGAGGTGAGGGAAGAAGCATTCAAGCAGAAGGGTACTTTTGAGAAGACCGTTTAATAGGTTTAGTGTGATACAGCAGTAAAGAATCTGCCTGCAATGCAGGATACACAGGAGATGCAGGTCCAATCCCTGGGTCGGGAAGAGCCCTTGGAGTAGGAAATGGCAATCTGCTTTAGTATTCTTTCCTGGAGAATACCATGGACTGAAAAGCCTCACAGGCTATAATCCATGGGGTCACAAAAGGTTGGACACTACTGAACACACCCACAGCACACACACACAGTGAAAACAAATACTGTTCTTATTTCCTATTTTATAAGATACTAACTTTGAAGGAAGCATACCAATAAACATTCAGATTGCATGCATAATTCTGGTGGGATATAGTTTCTGAATTTAAACAGGACCTGTTGTGATAGAATGTCCAGTTAAAAAGAGCTTTTAAGAACTATTATGGATAGATAGACAGATAGAAAAACAGACATGGATATAGATGTAGACATAGACAATGTTTGATCTGATCCAACTTAGCACCAATTATTTTCAAGAGGAAGTAAATTATTCCCTTTCATGGAATATTGTGATAACTAAGTATATTTCTCTGTGCCACACATTATCCTTTCAGAAAGAATATGGATTAAACTGGTCACCATCACTCTACAAGTATATGAAAATGTATCAACTTAAGTATGTATGTGTGTGTGTGCGTGAGAGAGAGAGAAAGAGAGAGATTTTTCATGCAGTAGAAAGATAACTTGTAGGTAACTAAGCTTGGAAGTAGTAGCTTCTGATAAGAGTGGGAATTTCTGATGTATTAATATTTCCTAGATCTTAGTGTGGGATATAAGCTTCAGAAAACCTTTGTTGGTTTGATTTATTCTTTCCTTGAATCTGCTGTTGTTAACAGGATGAATAGCTTGGTTAAGACCCAACACTCAAAAGAGTAATTTATAGACAGTTTTCATACTCAGTAGAACCATAACTAGAAAACTAGTGAAACAGTCTTAAGTAAACTGTTAATTCACTTTATTTTTTCAAATAACCATACAATTGTCTTTTTGTCAATTATCAATTGTCATTATCATAGAAACTATTTTCAAAAATATAAAAAATGTATACAAATAAAAATATTCAAGAGTAACCACAATCCCTAAGTCAAGCAGTAATCTTGTTCAGCTGTTGAATTTTCAATTTTTTCAAGTCTGAAGTCATTTTAAAAATCTGCAATAAACATGTTTACCTAAACATTTCCCACATTTTAGCATATTTTAGGATAAATCTATAGACGAGCACTTGTAAGAGCGTGTATACTTGTGTTGTTACATTTTGTCAAATTTCCCTCCAAAAACCCACTGATTCAGAAATTTTCACTTAAAATTCTAGCAGACTTAATTATTATCTTAGTAAGATAGCAGATAATTTGGTAAAGCAATTTTAAAAGTAGGACAAACTAATGCAGTTTAGCAGTTGAATGCTTTCTATTACTTAAGTTTATTTATACTGTCTTGCAAGATCTTATTTTGATGATACATGGGGTATGTACACATATATTTCACAGAAGAAAAATATGCAGCAATGACTTCAATTCTTCTTATATAATTTACATATAACATTTTTAAGCTATAGCCAGATCCAGAATTTCGAAGATAATGGACTTGCATGGGCTCACAAAAGTTCAATAAAAAGCAAATAAATATTTGTTTTCAAAGCCACTAGCACATTACTCTTATCAAACTTTTTGTGCCCAGCTGGGGCTTGCTGCTGCTAAGTTGCTTCAGTCGTGTCCGACTCTGTGCGACCCCACAGACGGCAGCTCACCAGGCTCCCCCGTCCCTGGGATTCTCCAGGCAAGAACACTGGAGTGGGTTGCCATTTCCTTCTCCAATGCATGACAGTGAAAAGTGAAAGTGAAGTTGCTCAGTCATGTCTGACTCTTTGAGACCCCATGGTCCGTAGCCTACCAGGCTCCTCCGTCCATGGGATTTTCCAGGCAAGAGTACTGGAGTGGGGTGCCATTACTCACTGACAAAAGATGACAGAGAGCTCTAGCCTAATCAATGAAAAGAAAATGATTATTATTGTTATGCCAGAGGCTTAAATAAGATTTTTTAAAGTCATATTTTCTTTCATTCAAATTGAAAACTAGACTTCAGCAATAATTAGTTTACTTTGAATCACAAACTTTCATTAAGTCTAGAGAAAGTAGGCTAACTCAATTCTCTGAAATTTTAAAATAAACGTTATTTAGTCAGAGAACAGAATGTTCCTGGCTCTCTTTTTTGCTTCAGTATGTTATGATCAAAGAGCAAAAATTAGAATTAAATGGTGAAATATACAGCAAGAATCAGGTTTTGCACTGTAATCATTCTCTGGCACAGAAATGATTTCATTCTTTTTAGTGCGACAAGTATTTATGATGTGCTTATTGGAAGTCAAGAAGTTCATAAGCTCTGCAAATGCCAGAATTCATAAATAAGATGCCTTATCTAGATTTCCTTACTGGCTAGTAGGGAGCTTACCCTAGAAACCAACCAGCAATGCAAGGTAGCAGGACAAAGCTGATTTAGTGATATGAGCAGCTGGAAACCCAAGGGTGAAACTCAGCCTTAGAGATTGAATCATGCCTCCTGTGATCCATGGCCACTTAGCCATGACTTGAAGGCTCTCAAACCAATAAAGTCAACCTGAACATGGGTAGAAAACCAAAAATAGTATCTATGTGTTAGGTCGCTAACTCTCTAGGAGCAAGGTTATTTGGCAGATATAAAACTTGCCAGACACTGTCTGGAGAGAAAAAAGGACAAGAAAGAAAAACATGAGGAGTTTGATGCTGAATCCTAGATTATTCAATGTGTTGACTATTTATTCCCTCTTTGATATATATATATATATTTTTTTCAGCTATTGAGGAATAATTGATAAATAAAATTGTATATTTCTAAGTGGAAATTATATATATATATATATATATATATATTACATTGTAAAATTACCAAAATCAAGTTCATTAACTTTTCTCCATATTCTCACCAACACTTGTTAATTCTTGTCCTTTTGAAAATAGATATTCTAACAGCTGTGAGGTGTATCTCATTGGTTTTGATTTTCATGTCTCTGATGATTACTGATGTTGAGCATCTTCTCAAGTGTCTATTGGCCATTTATATATATATTCCCTGGAAAAAATGTCTATTCAAATATTCTGCCTATTTTTAAGTGGATCTATCCAGTGTTCTTGCCTGGAGAATCCCAGGGTCGGGGAAGCCTGGTGGGCTGCCATCTATGGGGTCGCACAGAGTCGGATACGACTGAAGCAACACAGCAGCAGCAGCATCTTCTATTGAGTTATGTGAGTTCTTTATATATTTTACACAGTAACTTCTTATCAAATATATTATTTGCAAATATTTTCTTTTAGTCCATTTTCATTTTCTTGATGATTTCCTTTTCTGTGCAGAAGCTTTCTAGTTTAATGTAATACCAATTATTTATTTTTATTTTTGTTGTCTATGCTTTTGGAATCATATCCTAAAATTTATTTTCAAGATCAAGAACAAAAAGCATTTTTCCCTATGCTTTCTTCTAGGAGTTTTATGATTTTAGGTCTTAAAACTAAGTCTTTAATTTATTTCAAGTTAATTATTGTGAGTGGCATAAGATAGGGATGCAGTTTCCCCTTTTTGCATGTGTATATGCAGTTTTCCCCACACCATTTACTGAGGAGACTATCCTTTTCTCATTTTGTGTTGACTGTTTTTAATTACTTTCAGAATGTGTTCTAGAGACAAGAAAAACTTCTGAATTCGGAGATCAAATGGTATCAGCTATAAGGAAAGGTAGACTATAAGTACTTCTCAAACTCAGATAACTTAAGATTTATCTGAGTTTTTTTGTTTTTATGTTTTTTTGTTTTTTAGTGTAGAAACTAAGATTTAGATTTTATTATATTGTGAGTAGGACTCAGGTATCTGTTCTCTAACAAATCAATAGGAGGTTATTCTGTGGCCCACATTGCTTCAGAGGAGAGTCAGAATCTCACAACTCTTGGTTCCCAGAAAGAATGAGGACACAAATATTTAGGAATAGGAAATCTTCCTCCAAAATCTCTAAAGTCAATAAGTTGGTACTCACAGAATTCCCAATACCTCTATGCATACTCAGCAACCATGGGCCTCAATTTCAAACAAAGTGTTCAGACAGGAAAATAAATTTAGATAATTCATAATTATTCTCATCTTTTTATTTCAGTATTTACATCAATCATTCGTTTGAGTAGAGGGAGTACTTTGATTATGAGCTTGTGCATGCATGCTAAGTCGCTTTAGTCACGTCCAGCTCTTTGCGAGCGTATGGACTATGTCCCTCCAGGCTCCCTCTGTCCTTGGGATTTTCCAGGTGAGAATACTGGAGAGGGTTGCCATGCCCTCCTCCAAGGGATCTTCCCGACCCAGAGATTGAACCCGCGTCTCATGTCTCCTACATTGGTAGGCAATACTTTACCACTAGGGCCACCAAATCTAAATATATTTTCCTTTCCCCAGAATGTTTGCATTTTAAAATATATGTCTATGACACTGAAGCAAATCCATTGTATAATAACTCATTTTTTCCTGCATGTAAATTAAATAACATATAATCATAAAACTGGGTCTGTGAAAAAATACCAGAATAAACATACCAAAAATAAAAATAAGATGGTTCTGTAGAGGAGAGAATTATTGAAATGAATGAACTAGGAAAAATCAAAGAAAATTAAATACAGAAGTGGCATTTACAATACAGAATTAAAGAAGAGCTATTGTGCTCAAATTGGAAATGTCAATGCATATGTCTTATTTTCCAGCAGAGACAGAAATTTTTAGAAATACCGTTTCCACCAACTGCAAATGCCACTACTGCAAAAGCTCCTGGGGGAATCAGAACAGGTTTTGCAAAAAGTTGACTGCAGAGAAAGGAGAGGTCATTGAGATCAGAAATCTGTTATGAAAAACAAAATGCACAGAGTAAAATAAAATGAAATTTTGTAGTAAGTTCCAAAAAAAGAAGATAAGACACACAGTTTGAAAATTCATATTAATTTATTTTTTCTAATTTTTTTTAATAGACAACTGGTCCCAATTTTCTTGCCCCTTCCCTTTCAATAGCTTCTGTTCCCTAGATGTCAATCATATAAGTTGGCATTTGTCCAATTGTAGAATTCTAGCCCAGCTAAACAGCTAAAGAAATCCTGAAGGAGAAACTGTATTTCGCGCTGTAAGTTGTTTCTCTCAGTGGGATTCATTGTAAGGGTTGTCATTTGATGTATCACTCATTATATTCATCAATCTGTTAGCACAGAAAAGTTTATGTAACACACTAGTAGAAAGAATGTGTCTAATGAGATTAAACAAAGTGCTCATATATATTGCTTCAGAGTCTGAAGAGATGAAAGAAATTATGACTATAATGGGTATTACCTCTCCTGTATTGTGTATTTTCTGGATAGATCTCTAAATCTAGAGTTTCTGCCTATACAAGAGCTTTAGCTATTCCTTCTACCAAGTGCTTACTTGTACCCCAGCATGGCCAAAGAGTAAGGGTGTGACTTGAGTGTTTTCAGATGGCTCTTGTTAGAATGGATATAGAGATGAGTGTCAAACAAACTGGGAAATAATTCAATTATGTTTATTTTTACAGGAGGAAGAGTGAGATAGTCAAGTGATCTCTGATACTCTGGTTCTTGGTCTTAGTCTTGCTCTAGAGACTTGGTTTCCCACTCATATTGTAAACTATCTGATGATAGCCTCATCAGAATTTTTTCCTTATAGTCAAAGAAATGAATTGAAATGTAGAAGCTCAGTTCTGGAGCAGGCATAAAGTCACAGAAAGGATGAGAGTGACATGGAAGCTGAGGTTGGAGATAGCATCTCCCAGGAAGAGAGACAAGGCAAGCCCAGGTCGCATTTTTTTCCCAAGTATGTTAAACATCATTCTAGCATTGTAAACATGAGTTTGAGTAAACTCCAGAAGTTGGTGATGGACAGGGAGGCGTGGCGTGCTGCAGTCCATGGGGTCGCAAAGAGTCGGACACGACTGAGCGACTGAACTGAACTGAATTGAACTGAGCGCTGTAAAAGTTAGTGCACCTCTTTAAGTTGTTGCTGTTCAGTCCGCTCAGTCATGTCCAACCCTTTGAGACTCCATGGACTGTAGCACATGAGACTTCCCTGTCCTTCACCATCTTTCAGAGTTTGCATAAACTCATGTCCATTGAGTCGGTGAAGCCATCCAACCATCTCATCTTCTGTCATGCTGCCTTCCATCTTTCCCAGCCCCAGGGTCTTTTCCAGTGAATCAGCTCTTTGCATCAGTGGCCAAAGTATTGGAGCGTCAGCTTTAGCATCAGTCCTTCCAATGAATATTCCAAGTTGATTTTCTTTAGGATGGACTAGTTTGATCTCGTTGCAGTCCAAGGGACTCTCAAGAATCTTCTCCCAGCACCACAGTTCAAAAGCATCAATTCTTTAGCGCTCAGTCCTTTTTATGGTCTGGCTCTCATATCCATGCAAGACTACTGGAAAAACCATAGCTTTGACTACAAAAACCATTACATTGTCAGAAAAGTAATGTCTATGCTTTTTATTTTTTTATTTTTATTTTTTTATTTATTTTTTTTTAAATTTTATTTTATTTTTAAACTTTACATAACTGTATTAGATTTGCCAAATATCAAAATGAATCCGCCACAGGTCCACATGTGTTCCCCATCCTGAACCCTCCTCCCTCCTCCCTCCCCATTCCATCCCTCTGGGTCGTCCCAGTGCATCAGCCCCAAGCATCCAGTATCGTGCATCGAACCTGGACTGGCAACTCATTTCATACATGATATTTTACATGTTTCAATGCCATTCTCCCAAATCTTCCCACCCTCTCCCTCTCCCACAGAGTCCATAAGACTGTTCTATACATCAGTGTCTCTTTTGCTGTCTCGTACACAGGGTTATTGTTACCATCTTTCTAAATTCCATATATATGCGTTAGTATACTGTATTGGTGTTTTTCTTTCTGGCTTACTTCACTCTGTATAATAGGCTCCAGTTTCATCCACCTCATTAGAACTGATTCAAATGTATTCTTTTTAATGGCTGAATAATACTCCATTGTGTATATGTACCACAGCTTTCTTATCCATTCATCTGCTGATGGACATCTAGGTTGCTTCCATGTCCTGGCTATTATAAACAGTGCTGCGATGAACATTGGGGTACTCGTCTCTCTTTCCCTTCTGGTTTTCTCAGTGTGTATGCCCAGCAGTGGGATTGCTGGATCATAAGGCAGCTCTATTTCCAGTTTTTTAAGGAATCTCCACACTGTTCTCCATAGTGGCTGTACTAGTTTGCATTCCCACCAACAGTGTAAGAGGGTTCCCTTTTCTCCACACCCTCTCCAGCATTTATTACTTGTAGACTTTTGGATTGCAGCCATTCTGACTGGTGTGAAATGGTACCTCATAGTGGTTTTGATTTGCATTTCTCTGATAATGAGTGATGTTGAGCATCTTTTCATGTGTTTGTTAGCCAACTGTATGTCTTCTTTGGAGAAATGTCTATTTAGTTCTTTGGCCCATTTTTTGATTGGGTCATTTATTTTTCTGGAATTGAGCTGTAGGAGTTGCTTGTATATTCTCGAGATTAGTTGTTTGTCAGTTGCTTCATTTGCTATTATCTTCTCCCATTCTGAAGGCTGTCTTTTCACCTTGCTAATAGTTTCCTTTGATGTGCAGAAGCTTTTAAGGTTGCTGTCTAGGTTTGTCATTGCTTTTCTTCCAAGGAGCAAGCATCTTTTAATTTCATGGCTGCAGTCACTATCCACAGTGATTTTGGAACCCAAGAAAACGTCTTTAAAAGTCTTTAAGGGTTTGCACTAAAGTCACTTTCCCAGGAAGGGAGTCTTCCCTAACCTTCCGATCTAGAATTTTGACCTCTACACTGTGATTCTTCCCAGATTTATTTTCCTTTGGGTTTACCACTAGCTAATATTTTATATATTTCAGTGATTTACTTTGTTTATACTCTTTCACTAGAGCTTCATGAGAGCACAGATTTTTGCTTCCTTTGTTTGCCTGCTATAGCAACAAAGACTCGTGCACTGAAGACAATATATGTTTATATGATATAGAAATGATTATATGAATAATATTGTCCAAAATTTCAGACGCTCTTTAAAAATTTATATAAAACAGAATGTGTTGTAGAATATTTTGATTAATATTCATTGAAAGTACCAGATTTTCATTATAGAATTTTTGTCATAGGTTCTGTATAATTAGTGTTTGTCAATGCATATATTCAACAAAATGACCTGGGATATTGATTAAAGAGCATCTGTTTCTAGATTTCATCTCAGACTTACCTACTAAATCATAATCCTTTCTTTCAGGACCCAGAAATCTTCTGAACAAATTAGATGTATGTTTTAATTAAAGAAATACTGACAGAAATCTACAATGAAAGATTCTTAAAACTTTATATTTGTACCATCCAGACATCACAAAGCAAAAGTTGGTTCAGTAAAAATGCCTGAGTATGTGCATGTCAAGTTTTATTTTTGTTGTGGAGCTTTAAACTCCATAAATGCTGGGCAAAATCAGGATTAACTTTTACTAAGATAGAATAGGATAAGTAATTCAAATTTCAGTTGTAGCTGAAATACAAGGCAATGAGTGGGGGGAAAAGCCATTACATGTTCAAAAGGAGCTGAGATAAGTCCAATATTCCCCATTTGACCATAGAGAAAAATGAAGCAAAAAGTAGGAACACTTAAAATAAATTAAATCAGAAGTTGAACCATAAAAATACAAAATGATTTACTACGCCTAAAAGGAGATAGGCTTTAAGATTGACTATAGAGGTAGAAAATATGCAGAATAAGAGTGGGAAAATAGAGATAAGAATGATGAAGACATTATATTAAATATGAGAGAGGATATAGAAGTAGATTTAAGATCTTGAACTTAAAAGATGCTATCTGAAATACTGCTCCTAGAGGAAAATGGTGTAAAGGTTAGGGTAATTTTTTTCCTTGTGTTAAGCCTCAAACCAAATGACAAGACAGAAGAGTGGAGAACAGAGGGAGATTTGGGATCGGAATTAACAGACACTATGCAAAACTATTAGAATATTCTATATTCTAATATTAATATGTGCTCCTGCTTGTATGTTTTACACTGTGCTTAGCCACACACTCATAGCCAACTCTTTGCGACCCCATGGATTGTAGCCCACCAGGATCCTCTGTCCATGGGGGTTCTCTAGGCAAGAATACTGGAGTGGATTGTCATGCCCTCCTCCAGGTGGTCTTTCCAATCCAGGAATTGAACCCAGGTATCCCACATTGCAGGCAGATTTTTTACCGTGTTAGTCACCAAGAAATCCCATATTTTACACTAAGTTTATGTACATAAATTTTGACCAAAAAGTCATTTCTCTATTTGGAACAAAAACACCTGATTGGAAGATAAAAGACAGAACCTAAAATTCTACCCCTTGCATTTGCTTTCATTTCTATCTTAGAACCACATGTGTTCTTCTGCAGAGAAAAGAGAAACCTTCAGGGCCAAGATGGTTAAGGTTAGTCATCACTGTCTTACAATTAAATATGTTGCTTTCCTGGTCCATGAGTCCAAAGCAAAAAATGGCTCATTTTAATAGGACGGCATGCTGAGGAAAGAGGAAGAAAGCTCTTTACAGCATGCCAATGAGAAGTGTCTTTTCCCTAAAGTTTTCCTTCAGTAGCCAAGCTGTGACAGTTTGTTTATGCTCAAGTATAGGATATCTCCTGCCTTAAGTACCAGATTTAGACACTAAGAAGTTTATCAGTTGCATTTAATTCAAATACATTAAATATACAACTCACTATGCACCAGGAATTTCACAAAACTATGCAGAAGACATAAATCTCTGCCCTCAAACACTGCACAAAACAGTAAGGGAGAAAAGCGTGTGCATAGCTAATTATACATCAGAAGGTACTATGAGCATTACTATAAAAGGCAGCTGCACAGCCGAGGTTTGTGCAAGGTTTGTGTTTCTATCACTGAGCGTTCAGAGTGCTGAATTTGTCAGAAACAATTATTTAAGATAGGTTGTCAAGTTGCAAAATTGTTTTCTTTTTCAAAGGAACAGGGGGCTAATTTCTCTCAAAGAGTTATGAGAACCAGTGAAACCAATTTTGTTGTTGTTTTGTGGCTAAGTCATGTCTGACTCTTTGGCAACCCCAGGGACTATAGCCCACCAGGCTCCTCTGTTCATGGGATTTTCCAGGCAAGAATAATGGACTGGCCATTTCCTATTCCAGGGGATCTTCCTGATCTAAGGCTAGAACCCACCCACATCTCCTGAATAATAGGAGGATTCTGGGATCCTGATCCTAGAATCACCTAGGAAGCCCACTGAAACTGATACTCATGCACTAAAATGCATACAACAAAAATAAAGGAAAACATATGATAGACATTAGAAAGACAGATTGAGTGTGAGATATCTTTCAGAAAACAGTGAAACTAAAATTCTGCAACAACTGCTTAACCACAATCTATCTTGGTAAATAAGTAAGGAAGTAAGTCAAATAAATTGCATCCAAGTACTGCATTTTGGACTCTTTTGTTGACCATGATGGCTACTTCATTTCTTCTAAGGGATTCCTGCTCATAGTAGTAGATATAATGGTCATCTGATTTAAATTCACCCATTCCAGTCCATTTTAGTTCGCTGATTCCTAGAATGTCAACGTTTACTCTTGCCATCTCGTGTTTGACCACTTACAATTGGCCTTGATTCATGGACCTGACATTCCAGGTTCCTATGCAATATTGCTCTTTACAGCATCGGACCTTGCTTCTATCCCAGTCACGTCCACAACTGGGTATTCTTTCTGCTTTGGCTCCATCCCTTCATTCTTTCTGGAGTTACTTCTCCACTGATCTCCAGTAGCATATTGGGCACCTACTGACCTGGGGAGTTCCTCTTTCAGTGTCCTATCATTTTGCCTTTTCATACTGTTTATGGGGCTCTCAAGGCAAGAATACTGAAGTGGTTTGCCATTCCCTTCTCCAGTGGACCACATTCTGTCAGACCTCTCCACCATGACCCTCCCATCTTGGGTGGCCCCACAGGGCATGGCTTAGTTTCACTGAGTTAGACAAGGCTGTGGTCCTAGTGTGATTAGATTGACTAGTTTTCTGTGATTATGGTTTCAGTGTGTCTGCCTTCTGATGCCCTCTTGCAACACCTACCATCGTACTTGGGTTTATCTTACCTTGGACATGCGGTATCTCTTCACGGCTACTCCAGCAAAGCGCAGCCACTGCTCCTTACCTTGGACGAGGGGTATCTCCTCACCACCACCCCTCCTGACCTTGAACATGGAGTAGCTCCTCTATACCCTCCTACCCTTGTGCAGCCACCGCTCCTTGGATGTGGGCTTGCTCCTCTAGGCTTCTGCCCCTGGCCTCAGTCATGGGGTAGCTCCTTCCGGTCACCTACAGACCTTTTAGAACTAACACCCAAAAAAGTATAGGGGACTGGAATGCAAAAGTAGGAAGTCAAGAAACACCTGGAGTAACAGGCAAATTTGGCCTTGGAATACTCAATGAAGCAGAGCAAAGGCTCATAGAGTTCTGCCAAGAGAATGCACTGGTCATAGCAAACACCCTCGTCCAACAACACAAGAGAAGACTCTACACATGGGCATCACCAAATGGTCACCACTGAAATCAGATTGATTATATTCTTTGCAGCCAAAGATGGAGAAGCTCTATACAGTCAGCAAAAACAAGACCAAGAGCTGACTGTGGCTCAGATCATGAACTCCTTATAGCCAAATTCAGACTTAAAATGAAGAAAATAGGGAAAACCACTAGACCATTCAGTTATGACCTAAATCAAATCCCTTATGATTATGCAGTGGAAGTGAGAAATAGATTTAAGGGACTAGATCTGATGGACAAAGTGCCTGATGAACTATGGACAGAGGTTCGTGACATTGTACAGGAGACAGGGATCAAGATCATCTCCATGGAAAAGAAATGCAAAAAAGCAAAATGGCTGTCTGGGGAGGCCTTACAAATAGCTGTGAAAAGAAGAGAAGCAAAATCAAAGGAGAAAAGGAAAGATATAAGTATCTGAATGCAGAGTTCCAAAGAATAGCAAGAAGAGATAAGAAAGCCTTCCTCAGCAATCAATGCAAAGAAATAGAGGAAAACAACAGAAAGGGAAAGATTAGAAATCTCTTCAAGAAAATTAGAGATACCAAGGGAACATTTCATGCAAAGATGGGCTTGATAAAGGACAGAAATGGGATGGACCTAACAGAAGCAGAAGATATTAAGAGGTGGCAAGAATACACAGAAGAACTGTACAAAAACGATCTTCACGACCAAGATAATCATGATGGTATGATCACTCACCTAGAGCCAGACATCCTGGAATGTGAAGTCAAGTGGGCCTTAGAAAACATCACTATGAACACAGCTAGTGGAGGTGATGGAATTCCAGTTGAGCTATTCCAAATTCTGAAAGACGATGTTGTGAAAGTGCTGCACTCAATATGCCAGCAAATTTGGAAAACTCAGCAGTGGCCACAGGACTGGAAAAGGTCAATTTTCATTCCAATCCCAAAGAAAGGCAATGCCAAAGAATGCTCAAACTACTGCACAATTGCACTCATCTCACACGCTAGTAAAGTAATGCTGAAAATTCTCCAAGCCAGGCTTCAGCAATACATGAACTGTGAACTTCCTGATGTTCAAGCTGGTTTTAGAAAAGGCAGAGGAACCAGAGATCAAATTGCCAACGTCCATTGGATCATGGAAAAAGCAAGAGAGTTCCAGAAAAACATCTATTTCTGCTTTATTGACTATGACAAAGCCTTTGACTGTGTGGATGACAATAAACTGTGGAAAATTCTGAAAGAGATGGGAATACCAGAGTACCTGACCTGCCTCTTGAGAAACCTATATGCAGGTCAGGAGGCAACAGTTAGAACTGGACATGGAACAACAGACTGGTTCCAAATAGGGGAAGGAGTACATCAAGACTGTATATTGTCACCCTGATTATTTAACTTATATGCAGAATACATCATGAGAAATGCTGGGCTGGAAGAAGCACAAGCTGGAATCAAGATTGCCAGGAGAAATATCAATAACCTCTGATATGCAGATGACACCACCCTTATGGCAGAAAGTGAAGAGGAACTAAAAAGCCTCTTGATGAACGTGAAAGTGGAGAATGAAAAAGTTGGCTTAAAGCTCAACATTCAGAAAACAGGGATCATGGCATCTGGTCCCATCACTTCGTGGGAAAGAGATGGGGAAACAGTGGAAACAGTGTCAGACTTTATTTTGGGGGGCTCCAAAATCACTGCAGATGGTGATTGCAGCCATGAAATTAAAAGCCGCTTACTCCTTGGAAGAAAAGTTATGACCAACCTAGATAGCATATTGAAAAGTAGAGACATTACTTTGCCAACAAAGGTCTGTCTAGTCAAGGCTATGGTTTTTCCAGTGGTCAGGTATCGATGTGAGAGTTGGACTGTGAAGAAAGCTAAGCGCCGAAGAATTGATGCTTTTGAACTGTGGTGTTGGAGAAGACTCTTGAGAGTCCCTTTGACTGAAAGGAGATCCAACCAGTCCATTCTAAAGGAGATCATCCCTGGGTGTTCTTTGGAAGGACTGATGCTGAAGCTGAAACTCCAGTACTTTGGCTACCTCATGTGAAGGGTTGACTCATTGGAAAAGACTCTGATGCTGGGAGGGATTGGGGGCAGGAGGAGAAGGGGACGAAAGAGGATGAGATGGCTGGATGGCATCACCAACTCTATGGACATTTGTTTGAGTGAACTCTGGGATTTGGTGATGGACAGGGAGGCCTGGTGTGCTGTGATTCATGGGGTTGCAAAGAATCGGACAAGAATGAGAGACTGAACTGAAGTCAAATAAAAATCAAAACTGAGCTATCAGGGAAGCCTGAATTAAAGGAGGCAGTTCAAAGAGTAGTGCAGAAAAACCTTGAATCAACCTGTACCCAAAGACACAACAAATCTATAGCCATATATGGAAGAATTTCCTGAGAAAAAGATCTGAAAACTAGCTTAACAGCTCATCCACAACAAAGGATAAAAAGACCACATAAGATGGTTAGGAGTTAAAAATATACAATGAGGAAAGACAGTCTCTTCAACAAATGGTGTTCAGAAAATTTGACAGCCACATGCAAAAGAATGAAACTGACTATACAATACACAAAAATTAACTTGAAATGGATTAAAAACTTGAATGAAAGACCAGAAATCACCAAACTCCTAGAAGAAAATCTAGGTGGTAGGCTGGTTGACATTATTGTTAGTGATATATACACACTCTTTATTTCAAAGTATTTTATGAATGACTGTCATAATAGATAATAATAATATATTATATAGATTATCAATAATAATCTATTATTAATCTGTTATTAGTGTTATTAAATAGATTTAACTTTATAACTTATATATCTGTACATTTTTTGTTGCTCAGTCACTGTCATGTCCCACTCTTCGTGACCCCATGGGCTCTATGCTTCCCTGTCCTTCACTATCTCCTGAAGTTTGCTCAAATTCATGTTCACTGAATCAGTACTGCTATATAACCATTTCATCCTCTGCCACCATCTCTTCCTCCTGCCCTCACTCTTCCCCAGCATCAGGGTCTTTTCCAGTGAATCGGCTTTTTAATATGCTGTCAAGGTTTGTCATAGCTTTCCTTCTGAAGAGACAGTATCTTTTCATTTAAAGGCTGCAGTCACCATCCACAGTGATTTTGGAGCCCAAGAAAACAAAATCTGTCATCGTTTTCACTTTTTTGCCTTCTTTTTGCCAGGAAGTGATGGGACTGGATGCCATGATTTTTGTTTTTTGAATGTTGAATTTTAAGCCAATTTTTTCACTCTCCTCTTTCTCCCTCATCAAGAGGCTCCTTTGGTCCTCTTTGCTTTCTGCCATTAGGGTGGTAGCATCTGCATATCTCCTGGAAATCTTGATTCCAACATGTGATTCATCCAGCCCACCATTTTGCTTGATGTACTCTGCATATATAAGTTAAATAAGCAGGTGACAATATACAGCCTTGTTGTACTCCTTGTACTTTGTCCTAGCCACTATGGAAAACAGTATGGAGGTTCCTCAAAAAATTAGAAATGAAACTAACTTTTCAAACAGCAATTCTGCTTCTGAATATTAATCCAAAGAAAACAAAACAATTTATTTGAAAAGATATATGTACCCCTGTTGGCTTCCCTGATAGCTCAGTTGGTGAAGGATCTGCCTGCAATGCAGGAGAGCCCAGTTCAATTCCTGGGTCCAGAAGATCCCCTGGAGAAGGGATAGGCTACCCACTCCAGGATTCTGGCCTGGAGAATTACATGGACAGCCATGGGGTCACAAAGAGCTGGACACGACTGAGAGACTATGTGGAAGCAACCTAAGTGTCCATTAAGTGATGAATGGATAAAGATGTGGTATTTGAATGCAATGGAATACCACTCAGTTGTAACAAATAAAAGATATATATATTTTTTCATTTTCAACAACATGGGTGAACTTGGAGTGCATTATGCTTAGTGAAATAAATTGCACAGAAAAATACAGATGCCATATTATACCTCTCATATGTGGAATCTAAAGAACAAAACAAATAATACAAAACAAAACTCATGGATAGAGGAAATAGATTGGTGGTTGCAGGGTTTTTGGTGAAATGGGTGAAGGGAATCAAGGGATACAAACGTCCAGTTTATAAAAAGTCATGGAAATGTAATGTACAGCATGGTGATCATAGTCAATAATTTTTTATTCCAAATATAAATGTTGCTAAGAATTTAAATCTTCACAGTTCTCGTTACAAGAACAAAAGCTGTAATTCTGTATTTTACAGATGGTAACGAATATAGTGGGAATCACACTGCAGTGTATTGGTTGTTGTTGTTCAGTTGCTCAGTCGTGTCTGACCCTCTGTGACCCTATGCACTGTAGCACTCCAGGATTCCCTGTACTTCACCATCTCCCAGAGCTTGCTCAAACTCATGTCCGTTGAGTCAGTGGTGCCCCTGAGTCAGTGGTGCCATTGCAATGTATACAAATGTCAAATCATTATGTTGTATACCTGAAACAATGTAGCGTTCTATGTCAAGTATACTTCAATTAAAAAAGTAAAGTAAAACACTGGTTAAAATGATAGCATTGATTAATACTTATCTATTGCAAGTATTTTATTTTTGAGCCAAACTTTAAAAGATATATTCCTTCATCCACCCTTTGCCTTACGGCCAGGACACTTTTTGTGTGGGTGAGTATGGTTGTACACCCTTGGGCTTCCCTGGTGGCTCAGATGGTAAAGAATCTGCCTGAAATGCAGGAGACTTGGGTTGGATCTGTAGGTTGAGAAGATCCCCTGGAAAAGGGAACAGCTACCCACTCCCGTATTCTTGCTTAGAGAATTCCATGAACAGAGGAGTCTGACAGGCTACAGCCCATGAGGTCCTAAAGAATCAGACAAGACTGAACAACTTTTAGTTCATTTCACTTCATATGGTTGTACTAACTAGAGTTTCATTTTTTTCTAACATAAACTATGGTAATAACATGTCACCTAGAGTTTCTACTATGGATTCCTTTAAAGTGCGTTCAAAATTTAAATATAGTTAAAATCTTCTGAATATAATATTATTCAGTATCTTTTCATTGCCTTTTCAATGTTTTACAATTTTTGTTTTGAATTCCATATCCAATTTAATAGTACTTTCTAACAACGTGCTTTTATGAAAGTATTTGAAACACATATTTTAGCTTTCATAGAAATAACAGTTCTCACTATTGTTTGTTTAATTAATTTATGTGATTACAACAAACATGTTGGAGGGAAAAAAATGAAGCTAACTCTTGTTGAACAATAGCTAAGTGTGAAGCTATGCATACCACAGGGAACTAGTGACGGGTTTGCCAGTTAATCAGATATTTCACCAGGGTAATAGAGACGACACTGTCACGACACCACAGGCCATTCTTTATTGGGACTTGTATTCAATAATTCAGGTGATAATTCACAGCCAACCAAATTAATGTGTGTTGATTTTTATTCTCTTATTTCTAAGTTCAGAATACACAGATTTCACAAAAATTGAGATATGGGAAAGCTTTGATTTATTCCAGGACAGCTACTAAACTGTTCAGAATGGAGGTGGCACTTGAGCTTGGCCTTGAGTGGTAAGATATGTGAGATTTTAATATAGAGATGGAGAGATATATGAAAGATAAAGGGGAAATATAAGCATTGGTAGGATTTCCAGATAAAATATAGTATGCTCAGTTAAATTTATATTTCTAACAAAAGCTAATACTTGATAAATATATTCCATATATCGCATGAGATATATTTAAAAAGCAATTTTTGTTGCTTATGTGAAATTCACATTTAACTGGGTTTCCTGTACTTTTGTTTATTATATCTGGCAATCCTATTTGTGAGACACGTAACTAAATCTGAAGTGGTTTAGTTTCACTGGGAGATTAAAGTGAAAACTGGTAGCTAATAGTCCATACTTGAAAGGTCTTGAGTATCACAGTAAGGATTTGAAAAGCAGTTAAGATGATGTTACCAATTACATTTCAGGTAGAAACAATAGCATAAGAATGTAGTGGCACACCTGGAAGAGAGATGGGAAGGAACAAAGAAAGAAGAAAGGAAGAATGAATGAAAGAAGGAACGCACAAGGGGGGAGAAAAAGAGGGAAGAAAGAAAGAAAGGACTTTTAAGTGGCATACTACCATCTCTGCTACCTACTCCTGAACACACAGAATATACACTACAGTGTGAGAAAAGTCTGCACAGGGTATGTCTCCCAGAAGAACATTAGAGGTCTTCTCAGGGCTTGTGTACCACAGAATGTTATGAAAATAGTATCCTGTATTATTATTTTTTTAATTTTTGCATTTTTTATGTTAGCATACAGGATAGATTTTAAGTAGCAAGTTCAGGATCCAACAGATAAGGTAGAGAAGCCTGTTGTAAAAGTCAGAACCTATAAACAGAGGTTAAAAAGCAAGTCTGTCTATATTAATAAATCTAGTTCAATAATCAGTAAATTCTATTTTTAACTTGCAAGCTCACAGAGTTTAGAAAGAAATCACACATAATTCCTTTCAATCTATTACTTCGTGAGGGTCATGAGTGGTATTACTATACTTAGGCTAACTAAACAGATTTCTTCCTGATTTTGTCTGTATTTTCCACAGTTTTTGTTTCAATGATTCTCACAGCAACTAAAACTTTATCTCCAGCCCCCAGAGCAGTCTTTGAGAGGCTACATTGCCTTTTATTTACTTTCTTGAGCCTTGGAGCATTTTTTTTAATACCCCTCAGAGCTTTGAAAGCCACTGTTTTTTCCCCCAGAGGAAGTCTGAATAGTTCACAACAACTAGTAAATAGCTCAATTCTTCTTTCTTTCAGAAGATGAAACCCAAGATGAAAGGATGTGATTTTTCCAACCACCATTTTAACAAGGACTCCCCCACCACCTAAAAGATCAATCATATGGAAAACAGAAAGTTTTTCAACACAAGGATGACTTATCATACAACATGAAGGAAAAGTATAGGAAATGAAGACACGTCCATTGTGAGATAAATCAGTTCTCAAGGGGGAAAATAGGAGTATCTGGAAATTCATTAAATCTAATGCAATTTAAAATAATAGATAGCTGTGAATTGAACCTTAAAAGCTTCCCTGGGTATGACAGATATTAAGAGGTCCTGATATCTTCCAATGTTCAGTAATCTTTGATGAGTAAATGTGAGTTAAACTAATTATGTTATCAGAATTTCTAACTGGAGTATGATTATGGAGTTAAGGCAGGCATTAGTGGTGAAAATTTAATTTTTGTGTCAATTTGTTACATAACTACAGATTAGGTGCAATTGTAGTGATATTTTTGTCCTTCTGGTGTATTGAGAGCTATATTCACAAGATCTACTCTCATGAATAAAACATCACTGAGTGTATTTCAATATCACCTGGAGTAACAGAAGCGAAAATTGCCTCTGGGACAGAAGACCACATTAAAGAGAAGACACTCTCACCTTGGGCCACAGCTTTACATACAACTACAGGGCCTGGAAAAGAAAGATTCTTCATTAAGACTATTTTTCATATATCACACTAACTGCACATGAGTCCAGAAACAAGGATCCATTAGACAATAAATTCCTTACATATTTACAGCTCATTTTGAATGTGTACACAGCTAACAGACGCACATAAACAAACACACTGCTTTTCAACAGCACATCAAAAAAGAATAGTCATCAGAACTGAATATGTAGACTTCAAAATATGGTTCAATTCTGAAGCAAAATAGTAGTCTAAGGATTAATATAGATTGTGTTAAATCTAGAAAATAGAACAGAAGTAGTCAAGAAAATTAGAGACACCAAGGGAATATTTCATGCAAAGATGGGCACAATAAAGAACAGAAACGGTATGGACCTAACAGAAGCAGAAGATATTAAGAAGAGGTGGCAAGAATACACAGAAGAACTTACAAAAAAGATCTTCATGACCCAGATAACCACAATGGTGTGTTAGCTCACTCACCTAGAGTTAGACATGCTGGAGTCAAAGTCAAGTGGGCCTCAGGAAGCATCACTATAAATAAAGTTAGTGGAGGTGATGGGACTCCAGTTGAGTTATTTCAAATCCTAAAAGATGTGAAAGTGCTGCATTCAATAAGCCAGCAAATTTGGAAAACTCTGCAGTGGCCATAGCACTGGAAAAGATGTTTTCATTCCAGTCCCAAAGCAAGGCAATGCCAAAAAAATGTTCAAACTACAATACAATTGCTCTCATCTCACACATTAGCAAAGTCATGTTCAAAATTCTCCAAAGCGAGGCTTCAACAGTATGTGAACTGAGAACTTTCATATGTTCAAGCTGGCTTTGAAAAGGCAGAGAAACCAGAGGTCAAATTGCCAACATCTGTTGGATAATAGAGAAAAGCAAGAGAGTTCCATAAAAATATCTACTTCTGCTTTATTGATTACACCAAAGACTTTGACTCTGGGGATCACAACAGACTGTGGAAAATTCTTCAAGAGATGGGAATACCAGACCACCTTGCCTGCCTCCTGAGAGATCTGTATTGAGGACAAGAAGCAACAGTTAGAGTCAGACATGGAACAACGAACTGGTTCCAAAATGGGGAAGGAGTATGTCAAAGCTGTATATTGTCACCCTGTTTATTTAATTGATATGCAGAGTACATAATGCTAAATGATGAGCTGGATGAAATACAAGCAGGAATAAAGACTGACAGGAGAAATATCAATAATCTCAGATATGCAGATGACACCACCATTATGGCAAAAAGCAAAGAGTAGTACTAAAGAGCCTCTTGATGAAAGTGAACAAGGAAAGTGAAAAAGCTGGCTTAAAACTCAACATTCAAAAAATGAAAATCATGGCACACAGTCCCATCACTTCATGGCAAATAGATGGGGAAACAGTGAGAGACTTTATTTTCTTGGGCTCCAAAATCACTGCAGATGATGATTGCAGCCATGAAATTAAAAGATACTTGCTCCTTAGAAAAAAAAGCTATGACACACTTAGACAGCATATTAAAAAGCAGAGACATTACTTTGCCGACATATGTCTGTCTAGTCAAAGCTATGGTTTTTCCCATAGTCATGTATGGATGTGATAGTTGGACCATGAAGAAAGTTGAGCACTGAAGAACAGATGCTTTTGAACTGTGGTGTTGGAGAAGTCTCTTAAGAGTCCCTTATACTGCAAGGAGATCAAACCAGTTAATTCTAAAGAAAACCGGTCCTAAGAATTCATTTGAAGGACTGATGATGAGGCTGAAGTTCCAATTCTTTGGCCACCTGATGCAAGGAACTGAACTGAAAGATTAAGATAAATTGTGTTAAACAACAAAAATTCAGCTGAATAAATTTAAATAGTATACTGGCTTTATTAAAACATTCATGAATCAGGAAGCATCCCATCTAGCAATGAGAAAGGCGATCTGCAGAGCTATAGAAAAGCAAAAGGGTTTTCAAGCTAGAAAAAAGGTGCAAAAGGAAGTGGATGCATTAGCAATGGGTGCAATATTTCAAGCAAGGTCTTCCTTCTAAGGGGTAGGAAATGAGTCTCTCAAATGAATTACCTCAGTAGTGCTTACCAGGTAATTCCAGGTTAGCTGGTTAAATGCTCCATTGCTGGGGAAGTTGAAATCACCATTAGGTTAGGCATTAAATCTCGGTGTGTTGACAAAGGGTGTAGCAAAATTGACGCCATTTGGGGCCTGTTGCCTCATTTTTAAAATTGATTTCAATAACATATTCAAATTAACAACAATGGGTGACTTTTTTTTACTCTCTTCTTTCCTTCCTTCACTGATTCATTCACATATAACTAGTAGGTTCAATGTCAGACTTCAGGAATGCCAGATTAGGTCCTTGCCTTTCTGTAGACCCAGGGCCTGGTATAAAAGTGAAAGTGAAAGTCGTTCAGTTGTGTCCGATTCTTTGCAACCCCGAGGACTATACAGTCCATGGAATTCTAAAGGCCAGAATACTGGAGTAGGTAGCCTTTCCCTTCTCCGGGGGATCTTCCCAACCCAGAGATTGAACCCAGGTCTCCTGCAGTGAAGGTTGATTCTTTACCAACTGTGCTATGAGGGAAGTTCATCTGGTATAGTAGTTCTTAATTCTGTATGTACACCAACATCTTCTGAGGAATGCAAGTTTGAGGATAATAAACCCCATACATATAGTTTAGGCTCAAGAAGTTTGGAATACACTTTTTGTTTAGTTCCATCTGGTTTAATGAAAAGCTATCCTGACAATGTATTAAACAAAGAACTTATTTTTTACATAGTAATATTGCATCCTTCTAAATATTCACAGGATACTTACATAACCAATTAATCAAAATTTAGGACTTCAGCAGATAAATGTTCCCAATACCTAAACATTGATTACACATTCATTTTAATTAAATTTTCTTGGACATGTGTTGAGGATTAAATTATGCCCATCAAAAGATATGTGAAAATCATAAACCTGGATACTTGTAAGTGAAACTTTACTTGGAAATAAGGTTTTGACAAAAGTAACTAATTTAAGATGAGACTACACTGGATTGGTGTAACCGCTAACGCAATGACTGGTGTCTTTATAAGGAGAGGGAGACTTGGAGACACAGAAACATACAGGAAGAAACAGGTAGCTGCAGAAATTGGAGTGAAGCTTCTCCAAGTCAAGGAATGCCAAGGACTGCAGCATCCATTGGAAGTGGCAGACAAGCCTCCTTCCCTAGAGAATTCCGAAGCAGAGACCAGGGTCCTGCTGACACCTTTTGTTTTCATCTACTCAGATTGTGGTCATTTGTTAAGGCAGCCCTAGGAAATTACTGCACACCATTTCCAAAAACAAGTTTGAACTAATTTATCTCTGTTTCTCTATGCATGCTGTTTCTTTATATCTGATGCTTCTTTGATTTTGCTTTTCACCTGTTTAGGTATGATGCATCTAGGTTTGATTTGCTTAGTATTTAAAGATTTCTTTAAAATTCATGGATCTTTGGTTTGTGGTGTTTCTTGAATTTGGAATGACTGCCATCCATCCATCCACAGACCCTATGATGATGCACTACAGTTGTGGGAAGCTCTATTTTGTTTTGTTATTGTTTACGCTTTATGTTTTCTCATTATAGTTCAATCTGGTTAATTTCAATTGATCTATCTTCAGATTCACTTACTTTTGTCTTAGTAGTATCTAGAAGGCTAAAGAACCCATCAGAGAACTCCTCCGTCTTGGGTATTTTGTAGTATGTTTCTAGCACTGTCTTGTGACTCTCATCTTTATGGTAAATTTTCTAGGTGTTTATGCATTTTTGTACTGTGCTTAGTCGCTCAGTCATGTCCGACTCTTTGCGACCCCATGGACTGTAGCCCGCCAGGCTCCTCTGTCCATGGGGGTTCCCCAGGCAAGAATACTGGAGTGGGTTGCTATGCCCTCTTCCAGGGGATCTTCCCAACCCAGGGATCGAACCCAGGTCTCCCACATTACAGGCAGATTTTTTACCATGAGCTACCAGGGAAGCCCACCTTTTCTACTAGATGCCTTTATATATTAGCCATAATTAAAGTCCCTGTCCAACAGTTCCAATATGTCTGAGCCTGAATTTTTACCTCCCTTTTTGTATTCTAATCATTTATTGAGTACCAAATTCTATGTGTAGAATGTCAGTAAAAATGGAACCAAATAGTATTTATTCTTGGAGAAATGTGTGTCTTTTCTTTCACAGAGAGAAAGATGTGTGTGTGTGTGTGTGTGTGTGTGTGAGGGGGGAAGTTTCAGTCAGTCTATTAACAATTTGCACAGGGTTTGGGACTTGTGCTGCTATCGTTGCCTCCTCAGATTTCAGTCTGTTTGCAGTGAATTGCTGTTACCTTCTGCTTCAATTGGGACGCGGTGGGCAAGAGAGTTTTATTAGTGTTCATCTACCCACTTGGCTTTTAATGGTCCTGGTATGCTTGCCCCTCCCTACATTCTTGCCCCTTCCTCAGTGATAGATTATGGACTATTGCTTGTTATCTGGTGCAAGCCTTGTGGTGGAAACAAGAATTCTTGACTTTTTTAGTCTAATTTGTATACCTGGGCCTTGGGTATGGGTCTTTCTCAGCATTCTTGCTTCCCTTCCCCAGGCTTGCAAAATTCTTTCTTATATCTACAGTAGATTGGAGGCAAGAGACACTTTCCTGTTGCTTTCTAGAGGGAGCAGAACTCAGCTTTGTATTCTTATAGGATCCAGATCCTATAAGGGTTTTTAAAAACTTCTACCCCCTGTACAGATGTAATGGATCTTTGTTTAAGTTCAGGAGATAGAAGTGTTTCATATCCTTTCTTACGGTGACTTAAAAAAAAAAACAGATATGTACAACCTAAAAGTTAAGAGTTATGTTTTATTTAGCAGGAATTTTTAGGACTTCAAGCCCAGGGACAACATCTTATGTAACCCAGAAATAACAGCTTCGAGGAGCCTGAGTGGGGGAGCCAGGTTATACAGAATGTTGTAACAAAGGACAGGTTGTCTGAATGTCAAAAGACTATTGCTAATTAAAGAAAATCAGATATCTCAAGATAAGGAATTTATATTTTTCTACATATGGGAAGATGCAAGAGTCTGGGCCCATTGATATCTTCCTTTGATACATCTCAGCTATCTGGGGCCAGGGTATTGTATTTTCACATCCTGAGTTTTCTCAGGGTTTGCTCAGTTTAGGGAGCAGCTGCAGGCTGGTAACTGCTAGATGGCATTTTTTTCCTTTCTGAGTTTCCTCAGGGCCCACCAGCTCATACTGGAGGGCTACAATTGCTAATGGTAGTGACATCCTTTATTCACTGATACAATTAGAAATATTCTATTTCTCATGTATGACAGAAGGTTCTAGAGAAGTGAACAGTGTTCCATACCTGTCTTCCAGTGCCCACTAATTATGACTTGCATGCTTGTGCCATTGAGGGGATTCTCTCTCTTTGTTCCAAACCTGAGTATTTGGTGGAAGTCCTTGAGAAGAGTTTGGAAGTGGACACACACTCCCTTTGTGTCTGGGACTCTCAGCTATTCCAAAGGAAACATAGGCTCATACTTGACCTTTAGGAATTTACTGAAGTTTTAGCCGATTTCTTCGTATTCGTTTCCATAAAGACTACCTTTTCCTCTTTGGTAAAGCATCAGCTCTCTGATGAACTAAAAAAAGAAAAAGAAAAACAGTTATAATTTAGTTGATTATCCAACTTTTTCTCATTGCCAGGTTGAGAATGATGTTCTCATCAAGTTTTCCATATCCTTAGATGCAGCAGAACTCATAATGTATTTTTTAAACCCACAGAGGTAAAGTTTTAATACATATTTCTGGTTAAAACCATTTTTAGCACAGTACATAGATACTAAAATAGATATATTTTTTAAAAGTTTAACATCCTTCAGGGATATATAAAAAATCTATGGAAACATATAGGAAACATTATTATTTGGAAGATAGCTTAGCAATTTCATACAATACTAAATACACTCATACAATCCAGCAGTCATGCCCTTGATATTTTCCCAAAGAAGCTGAAAATTTATACCTGCACAAAAACCTACACACAAGTGTTTATAGCAGCTTTATTCACAATTGTCAAAATGTGGAAGCAATTAAGGTGTCCTTCAGGAGGTAAACAGATAAATAAACCATGGTACCTCCAGACAATGGGATATTGTTCATTTGGTTCTAAAGCTATCAAGCCATGAAGACACCTTAAATACATATTACAAAGTGGAAGAAGCCGATGTGAAAAGGCCATGGTTCTAACTACGTGATTCTGATAAAAGCAAAACTATGGAGAAACAGATCAGTGGTTGCAGAGGGATGAACAGGCACAATACAAAGAATTTTTAGGGAAAATGCACTGTATGATATTCTAATGATAGATACATTGTCTAAACCCACAAAATGTATACCACCTAGAATGAACCCTCAGTTCACTCAGTTGTGTCTGACTCTTTGCCACCCCATGAACCGCAGCACTCCAGGCCTCCCTGTCCCTCACCAACTCCCAGAGTTTACCCAAACTCATGTCCATCAAGTCAGTGATGCCATCCAACCATCTCATCCTCTGTCGTCCCCTTCTTCTCCTGCTCTCAATCTTTCCCAGCATCAGGGTCTTTTCAAATGAGTCAGCTCTTTGCATCAAGTGGCCAAAGTATTGAAGTTTCAGCTTCAACATCAGTCCTTCCAATGAACATTCAGGACTGATCTCCTTCAGAATGGACTGGTTGGATCTCCTTGCAGTCCAAGCGACTCTCAACAGTCCTCTCCAACACCACAGTTCAAAAGCATCAATTCTTCAGGCGCTCAGCTTTCTTTATAGTCCAACTCTCACATCCACACATGACTACTGGAAAAACCATAGCCTTGACTAGATGGACCTTTGTTGGCAAAGTAATGTCTCTGCTTTTTAATATGCTGTCTAGGTTGGTCATAACTTTCCTTCCAAGGAGTAAGCATCTTTTAATTGAATGAACCCTAATAAGGGCTTATTAATTGTGACAAATGTATCACTCTGGTAATCAGATACCTGTGAAAGTTCTATACCTTCCTGTATAATTTTGCTGTAAAACTAAAATTACACCAAATAGATGAAGTTTTTGAAGAAAATAGATGAGAAAATTAGAATAAAAAGAAAATTGAGTAAAATAAAACCTTAGAAGAGATTAGTGCAAAATAAATAAAGTATGCCTTGGGTTCTGTACCTAAGACTAAAAATGATTTTTAGCTCTGAGCTAAATTTTGCTCATGCTTGTGTGCTCAGTCATATCTGACTCTTCACAACTCTTTGGACTGTGGCTTACCAGGCTCCTCTGTCTATGGGACTTTCCAGGCAAGAATACTGGAGTGGGTTGCCATTTCCTCCTCCAGGGATTTTCCCGATCCAGGAATCAAAGTCATGTCTCTTGCATCTCCTGGATTGTAGGAGACTTACCACTTGAACCATCGAGAAAGCCCCAAATTTTGCTCATCATTTGCAAATTTTGTTTTGAGCTTTCTAGCAATTATTGAAAAGATGTAAACAAGTCATCAGCATCACAGTATTCAGAAGATTCAAAGAAATGGATTTCCAAAGAGAAACACAGTTAATCTTGGTGTTAGGAGCCAAGAAAAATATCTGGGCTTTGTAAAAGGAAGACATTGAGTAATGGAGTGTACAGCTCCCTAGCGATATACTGGCCATGAATACAACTATGATTTGCATAACTCTATTTCTTTGGGAGTTATTTGCATGAGAAAAAATTGGCCCAGGTAAATTTCTGGATCTTACTGTTCTAGCTTCTATGCAGATTGAACGTGGAGCAAAGGGGATGGATGACCTATCTGCTTGGTATTTGTCCATTCACAGTATTTCTCTGGTCTGAGGTTTGGCAAAGTGTTAAGTAGTGACAAGTTCTAGGTCTCTTACTCTATGGGAATCTGAAATGCAGATAGCCATGTGGAAATCTTCTGAGCAGTGAGGGATCTGCTGCTGACAGACTCTTAAACAGAAGTCACCCTGTTTTCACTCAAAGGGATCCCAGGAAAGACTTGCAAACAGGACCTATTGTCATTCAGAACTAATCTGGGCTTTACTCTTAGCAAACAAACCAATGACAGATCAAGATCTTTCAACTTTCAGCACCACAGTGCCTGTGGCAATAACTTGATTCCAGAAAAACTGTGAAGTCAGTGTAACCAAATAGTTGATCATTAAAAAGCAACACATACAACATATTAACAACCAAGTCTGTCAAATAGTAAGTGATGTAAATTTAAAGTGTTCCTCCAAAATAAAAGGTTTGCACAATTAATGGAAAAATAAATAAAAGCATTCATTAGTTGTTTAGTGAAAATGCTATTGCTCAGTCATGTCTAACTCTTTCTGACCCCATGGACTGCCTGGCTCTTCTGTCTGTGGAATTCTCCAGACAAGAATACTGGAGTGGGTAGCCATTCCCTTCCCCAGGGGAT
Source organism: Bubalus kerabau (assembly GCF_029407905.1). NCBI lineage: Eukaryota > Metazoa > Chordata > Mammalia > Artiodactyla > Bovidae > Bubalus > Bubalus kerabau. Next base: position 52,266,556 of record NC_073625.1, read on the forward strand.
CTTCCCAACCCAGGGATGGAACTCAGGTCTCTTGCATTGCAAGCAGTTAGGTATGTAAGGTGATAAATGATAGGGAACATCTACCCAAGATGATGAGATTATTTCTGGAATACTCAATTTCCTTTTATTTCTTTCTGGCAGTAATTGGTTAATATAGCTAGTTGTCAATTGAGTCAAAGCCTTGTCATCTGCATGTGTAAATGTATGCTCTCTTCCTATTTGCCTGGTGAAGTAACATGCTTGAGGTAAATGAAAACAATCCAGATTAATTAAGATAAGGAAACAAGATACAATATTCCTGTTTTAACTTTCTGATAAAATTGCCTGACCTATAAAAGAATTGTTTCTACTGAGCCTGAACTTCAAAAGGGATTCTGTGTAAACATTAAGAAATATGGTTCCATGAGTGTGTGGATTTTAGCCTGGAGGTTATTACTGTCTCAGAAAAAGGCTGAAGAAAGGTCACTTAAAGTAACCACATGTTATATTGTATTCCAACAAAGTGATAAGGAATATAACTGCAGAGCAACCACAAAAATGAAGAGGTTATGAGGAAGTTGAAAATTCCCTGGAGTCCACTTTATAGATTCTTGGTCGTTGGGATCACTAGAAATGTGAAAGGAAGCATCATAGATCTAGGAGAATATTGTGCTTAAAGATAGCAGCCTGCATGTGAGACACCCTCCCCTTTAAGATTGTCAGATAAGCTATAAGCTATCTGGTTCCATTTTAATTTCAGATAAACAAATTATTCCAATATAAGTATATCCCCAAAACTGCCTAGGGCATACTTACACTAAAAGAGAAAAAGTTATCTGAAATCAAAATATAACTGAATGTCTTGCATTTTTATTTGCCATGTTGAGCAACCATATTCCCCCATTCTCTCAGGATCCTTTTAAATTTTCAGAAAATAGATGTGTGCATGCTAAGTCGGTTCAGTAGCATCTGACTCTTTGTGACCCTATGCACTGTAGCCCGCCAGGATCCTCAGTCCATGGGATTCTCCAGACAAGAATACTGGAGTGGGTTGCCATGTTCTCCTCTAGGAGATCTTCCCCACCCAGGGATCGAACCCAGGTCTCTTACATCTCCTGCATTAGCAGGCATGCTCTTTACTGCTATCACTATATGGGAAGCCCCAGAAAATAGAATTAAAAGGTAAAAATGTGTTAGGGGGCCATCAACTAAAACCACCTACCCTAGCCAGGCATGATAATAACTACTTGCGGTAGTTATTTCAGAATAGGAGGTCCCAATAAGGAACAGGGAACTTACAATTTGCCTCCAGCTGGAAGCATTCAAGAATTTGGGAGAGGCCAAAAGGAAGGAGGATATGCTTTAGCCTATAAAATGGCCTGCAAACCGCCCAGAAATCTTTGCACTGGAATACACCTTGACTACGAGATGCACACAGCAGGAAGGACCTTGAATCAGACCAAACATGGACATGAGCAAGACAGTTAGCCAGATACAACCCGAAAGGTTAGCCCTGTGAAATGAAAATATCTCTTGCCTTATCAATAAACGAGAAACAGCCATTATCGATTTCTGGCCTCCAAATGAGAATGAGAGCTTCTGAAATGTGATCCAGTGGATGTTTCCCCTCCCTCCACACACAGTAATTGTTGAGGAGTTGGGGAATGCAGGAAAAAAGGTGAAGAAGGAAACAGGTTGGCCCCAGACAGCTGAAGTACATATGAAAGGAAGGAATTCAGTGAGCCCAGAGGCTTGCACCTTCCCATGCATAGAATACTAAATTCCTTAACTTGGCACCTGATCATTGTTGTTCAGATGGTCTGCTCCTTTGTTGCAAACTAGTATATAGCCCAACTTCGCCTCCTGCCTTCTTAGAGCAGTTTTCTCAGAGCTACTCAAGTGCTCTTTCCCAGGCTCAGAGTCCTAAACATTCCCACCAAATAAGATAACTCTCCATTCAGGTTGTGACTGTTTTTTAGTTGACAACCCTACCACCATAAGCCCTAAGACTATGAGCCACATTGCAGAGCAGTCCTCCTGGGTTCCCTTACACTGCTACTCTCTGCTCAAGCTCACCTTTCCAATTAAGGCTCTTGCTTTATCAGCATGTGTGTTTCCTCAGAATATTCATTTCTGAGTATTAGACAAGAATGTACTCTTGGGCCCTGCAAGAGATTTCCCTGCCAGTAACAAGTGCACAATCACAAAGGAAATACATGTTGGCTGGGAGGTCCATGGAGACATCAGAAGAAAGTAAAAACTCTACTTGAAGGAAGGTGAATGAGATGACATTAGTAAAGCACATTGTAGATAGTTTCAGCCTGACGTGCCTGCGAAGGAGCTGCAGTGAAGGAAGCAGCCAGCCTGCTTGGCAACGTCTTTGGAAAGGTCTGGACCAAGGACTATGAAAAGAATTAACAGAAAGTCTGTATCTTAAAGAGCTAATATTCTACACCTCCCAGCACCACTTGCAGAAATGCAGACTGCAAAGATTTTACATCTCCTAGCAATATGACAAAAATAACCATAACAATAAATAACTATTACAGAGAGAAATCAAAAGACCTGTTTGGCGGGAATAAGGAAGCTATGAGGAAGTGCTCGCCCTCTACCTGGAATTAATTTCTCAACATCTCACCCTAAAGCAAGGCCTTTGAGTATTCAAAGTACTCAAAGATCCAATTCAACTTTTCTCTCTGGCATGCAGTAAGATCTCAAAAAGGTTAGCTATAATTATGATGAGAAAGAGCAGACTATACTGGAGCAGTAAGTCAGACCCAGAGGTGACAATGTTCTTTGAGTATTTCCAAGTGGTAGCTCAACCAAAGAGAAATGGGATTGTTTGGACTTGCTTCTCTAAGATAGAAAAGAAAGCCTAGATTCAAGATAGATGTGTGTGACTTTGGCGAGAATAAATTCAGGACTTGTCTCTTGAGAAATTAAGGTTTTGGGGAATGAGTTGAGGGGGGAGACGCAAGGATCTCTAACATGCATTTTAGCTGCTTTTTATTGTTTAGCCACCAGGGTACATGGTTTTGCCTCCTAAAGGAGCAAGTGCCCCTTTACCACTTAAGGGAAATTCAGAAGTGAGGTTTTGTAAGATTAGGAGTCTTAATCAAAAATATCCCCATTGGTTAAGCTGAATATTTCTTTCTAGTGTATCCATAATTAATCAACACCAAAGAAAAGCCCAGAGGGACCAGAGGTCCTTTCCAAGCTATTAATGAGAGTGCATTGTAATTAAATGAAGTCTTTTCCAGCAGTTTATTGCATAAATATTTGAAAACAAGATTTTAGTAACTAAAAGTACCTAAGGAAAATATGGAAAAGGGAAAACACCAAGGGTTTATAAGGTGTGTGTGTGTCCCCTGGGTGAGATTTTTATTTTATTTTTACATGAGAAGTCCTCACTCTGCAGTCTATATGAGGCCACACTGAAAGGAGCAGATTCTTCTCCTGAGAGACTAATGACTTACTTCCAGAGAAATGAATTGTAAACGTTGGTAAGATTGCTTGCTCCTTTAGAAATTGTTTATGTGAAAAATTACACTAGTTACAGAAAACCTATGGAGGTTGGGGGTGAAACTGGTGACCCACACACTCAGTCTGATGCTTTAATTTAAATATTTTGAAATTTCAAATGAAAAATGAATGTCTGAGATCTCTGAGAAGAAAATCCACACTATTTCAAGCAAACAAATTCCCAAAACCAAAAGCCAATGGTAAGTTCATCGTGAAACAGGAAGAAATTGCTGAGTTCCATAAAGAGGAGATTCTAGGTGCTAAATAACCTTTCTATTCCCTGAATGGGAAGGAAACAAAGAAAAAAAATCATTCACTATTCTTCTTGCAAAGCTTCCTTTCTTTATTAACTGAAGCAGCTTTGTTACTTGCTATATACATAAGGTAATGAAATTTTCCCATCCAGAAGTGACCACAGGCAAAATAAATAATAATAGTAATAACAGTAATAAGTAGTATTGGTAGAAAGCTTGTTGATACCAAGCACAGAGTGTGCTTTTTTGCTAGTCTGAAAAAGAACCAAAGGTTCTGTATGTTAGCTTTCATTTATAAATCTACTTTAAGTAAAAGTCATTGCAGAAGCAAAGGTATATTATGACAAGTAGAATCACATATCAGGTCTCTTTTATTTAACATTTAGGTATATGAAGGCAGTTGATTCAATTGCAGAAGATCTGAACAGCAAGAATGAAGATATGGACCATTTTTTTCAAAGATTTATATTATGAAAGTCATTGAACCAAATTCAGTGCTTAAAGCTAGAAAATTTAGGAAAATCTTCTTTACTAAAGCAACAACAGGCCAAGGGCTAGCATTTCCACAAAAGATGTTGGTTTAATTTTTAAATTATCCTCAGTGCTTTCTCTCTCAGATGCCTTTTGCAGTGCTCCCTTTAAGATGTGGAATGTATTTCCCCTGCCTCAGGCTGATCTAATGACTTTTTTTGGCTAATAGAATGCAGTGAAAATAATGATATGCCAAGGCAGAGCTGAACTTCAGTGGCCTTATGTGTATCCACCCTTTTTCTTTTGGAACTCTGCACTGGCATTGGGGGGTGGGGGATCTAGGGTAGATTGATAGACTGAAAAATCATGTGGAAGAGATCCCAGTTATCCTAAATCTGTCTGCAGCCAGCTGATTCTGCAGCATGTGAGCCAGTCCAGCTAAGGGCAGCAGAACCACCTAGTGTCCACTGACAGCTGACCACAGATGTGTGCTTGAGCCTGGCTGAGGTCAGAAGAACTATCCAGCTGACCTGTAGCCTCCTAAGCAATGACAAATGCTTTTGGTTTTAAGTCACTGAAATTGAGTTTGTTACACAGCAATAGTTAACTTGTACAGGAGAGCAACGATAGATACAGACACAAAGACCCTGGAATGAGATGGCTTTCATTTTCTTTAAATTTAGTAGCCAAACACACTGAAAGTTCTCCAAAGTATGAAAAATATGTAAAGAGCCTGTACAAAGTTATCCCTGGGGATCAGGAAGAGAAGACAAAGCAACTCCATGAAAAGATGTATCTCTTGTTGTTCAGTCACTGTCATGCCCAGCTCTTTTCAACCCCAAGGACTGCAGCACGCCAGGCTTCCCTGTCCTTCACTATCTCTTGGAGTTTGTTCAAACTCATGTCCATTGAGTCAGTGATGCCATCCAACCGTCTTATCCTCTGTTGCCCCCTTCTCCTCCTGCCCTCAGTCTTTCCCAGCATCAGGGTTTTTTCCCAGTGAGTCAGCTCTTGGCTGACTCACTACCATCAGGTAGCCAAATAGTGGAGCTTCAACTTCAGCATCAGTTCTTCCAATTTATATTCAGGGTTGATTTCCTTTAGGATTAATTCATGTCATCTCCTTGCTTCCCATGGAACTCTCAAGAATCTTCTCCAGCACCACAGTTCAAAAGCGTCCATTCTTTGGCACTCATCCTTCATTATGGTCCGACTCTCACATCCATACATGACTACTGGAAAAACCATAGCTTTCACAATATAGACCTTTGTCAGTGAAACGATGTCCCTATCTTTTCATATGCTCATAGTTTTTCTTCCAAGGAGCAAGTGTCTTAGTTTCATGGCAGCAGTCGCTGTCCTCAGTGATTTTGGAGCACAAGAAAATAAAAATCTGTCACTGTTTCTACTTTTTCCCCATCTATTTGCCATGAAGTGATGGGACTGGATGCCAAAAGGGGAATCAATGAAAAGAAAAATCAAATTCAAAATGAAATCAATCTGCAAGGAGATGACAGACATGATTTTTTCTTGAGGAATGAAGTAGATTACAACTCAAAAGTCTAAGCAGTCTGATTTCTGCACACCAGAGAAGTCTCTCAAGGTTGCCTCCTGGTGGAGAAAATGCAGAACTACTTGTCCTGGCCCCAGGTTGGAGAAGCAAAGCAATAGCGAGCCATTGGTTTTTTTGATATTTTGAAGTATTTATTTCTGGGAGTATTTCCTAAAACCCCCTCAGTTCCCACCTTGAGACTGAGACGGATTATTCCCCCCAGAACAAAAAATATATAAGAATACCCGACATTTGATACTGGTAGAGTCCCCTCTGGCAAACAAAAATAGGTATTCCATATACTTTCTAGAAGAATGCATGTTATTTTTTGGAAATGACTGAGTCATTCTCGCCATCATCTTTCTTCTCAGATGAACAAGATCACAGATGTTTTATTTTTTCTCATTCTTTTCCTAAAGCAATGCTGGATATCATTTTTACAATTTAAGACATGATTATACTTAATACTTTTCACTTTCATGCATTGGAAAAGGAAACGGCAACCCATTCCAGTATTCTTGCCTGGAGAATCCCAAGGATGCGGGAGTCTGGTGGGCTGCCGTCTATAGGGTCGCACAAAGTCGGACACGACTGAAGCGACTTAGCAGCAGCAGCGGCAGCATACTTAACACTGAAATAGCTATATGTAAAGAAATTCATCTCTCTTACTAGTAGCAAGAAAGTTTGTTTTTTCCCCTTGAAACATCAGTTTATGTTACACTTTTATTATAGCTCTTACCCTGTCTGTCTTTCCCTCCTATACTTTCTTGTTCCCTCTTTTCCTTCTTTCTGTCTTCCTTCCTTCCTTCTTTCCTTCCTTTCCCCACTTTCTCTTTTTTGCATTGAAAAAGCCATGGAATAAAGCTTCTTCCATTTTCTGACAAGGCTTGTGAAAATAAACTCACTGGCCGAGAGATACTTATTACTGAAGAATTGAAAAACTGTCATAGGAATTTTAAAAATATTGACTGAAAGAGTATATTAGCTTCCTAATGCTGTTTTGTAACAAATTATCACAACTTAATGGCTGAAAGCCACACCGATTTATTTCTTACAGTGCTGAGAGTCATAAATCCAAAGTTGTGTCTCACAGGGCTAAAATCAAAGTGCAGGCAAGGAGATCTCAGAGAAAAGCTATTTTCTTGCCTTTCTCAGTTTCTACAGGCTGCCTGCATCCTTTGGCTCATGGTCCCTTCACTCCGTTTTCATGATCATCTTTTCTCTCTGGCTCTGTGTACCTCTGCTCTGTCATCAGAGTGACTTCTTTCAAACTCTGATCCTCTTGGGGTTGTTGTCCAGTTGCTAATTAATGTCCGACTCTTTGTGACCCCATGGACTGCAACATGTCAGGCTTCCCTGTCCTTCACTATTTCCTGGAGTTTGTTCAAATTCATGTCTGCTTAATAGGTGATGTCATCCAACCATCTCATCCTCTGCCACTCTCTTCTTTTGCCTTCAACCTGTCTCAGAATCAGGGTCTTTTCCAATGAGTCAGTACTTCCTATCAGCTGGTCAAATTATTGGAACTTCAGGTTTAGAATCAGTCCTTCCATGAATATTCAAGGTTGATCTCTTTAGGACTGACTGCTTTGATATATTTGCAGTCCAAGGGACTCTCAAGAGTCTTTTCCATACCACAGTTCAAAAGCATCAATTCTTTGGTATTCAACTTTCTTTATGGTCCAACTCTCACATCCATATATGACTACAGAAAAAAAACAGCTTTGACTAGATGGACCTTTGTTGGCAAGGTAATGTCTCTGCTTTTTAATATGCTGTCTAGGTTGGCCATAGCTATTCTTCCAAGAAACAAGGGTCTTTTGATTTCACGGCTACAGTCACCATCTGCAGTGATTTTGGAGCCCCCCAAAATAAAGTCTGTTACTGTTTTTATTGTTTCCCCATATATTGCCATGAAGTGATGGGACCAGATGCCATGATCTTTGTTTTATGAATGTTGAGTTTTAAGTCAGTTTTTTCACTCTCCTCTGACTGTGTGGATCATAATAAACTGTGGAAAATTCTGAAAGAGATGGGAATACCAGACCACCTGACCTGCCTCTTGAGAAATCTGTATGCAGGTCAGGAAGCAACAGTTAGAACTGGACATGGAACAACAGACTGGTTCCAAATAGGAAAAGGAGTATGTTAAGGCTGTATATTGTCACCCTACTTATTTAACTTATATGCAGAGTACATCATGAGAAATGCTAGGCTGGAGGAAGCACAAGCTGGAATCAAGATTGCCAGGAGAAAAATCAATAAACTAAGATATACAGATGACACCACCCTTATGGCAGAAAGTGAAGAAGACCTAAAGAGCTTCTTGATGAAAGTGAAAGAGGAGAGTGAAAAAGTCGGCTTAAAGCTCAACATCCAGAAAACTAAGATCATGCATCTGGTCCCATCACTTCATGGCAAATGGATGGGGAAACAGTGGAAGCAGTGGCTGACTTTGTTTTTCTGGGCTCTAAAATCACCGCAGATGGTGACTGCAGCCATGAAATTAAAAGACGCTTACTCCTTGGAAGGAAAGTTATGACCAACCTAGACCGCATATTAAAAAGCAGAGATATTACTTTGCCAACAAAGGTCCATCTAGTCAAGGCTATGGTTTTTCACGTAGTCATGTATGGATGTGAGAGTTGGACTATAAAGAAAGCTGAGTGCAGAAGAACTGATGCTTTTTAACTGTGGTGTTGGAGAAGACTCTTGAGAGTCCCTTGGACTGCAAGGAGATCCAACCTGTCCATCCTAAAGGAGATCAATCCTGGGTGTTCATTGGAAGGACTGATATTTAAGCTGAAACTCCAATACTTTGGCCTGATGTGGAGAACTGACTCATTTGAAAAGACCCAGATGCTGGGAAAGATTGAGGGCAGGAGTAGAAGGGGATGGCAGAGGATGAGATGGTTGGATGGCATCACTGACTCAATGGACATGAGTTTGGATGGACTCCAGGAGTTGGTGATGGACAGGGAGGTCTGGCATGCTGTGGTTCATGGGGTCGCAAAGAGTTGGACATGACTGAGCAACTGAACTGAACTCAACTGAACTTTCACCAAGAGGCTCTTCAGTTCCTCTTTGCTTTCTGCATAAGGGTGGTGTCATCTGTGTATTTGAGATATTGATATTTCTCCTGGCAATCTTGATTCCAGCTTGTACTTCAGCTAGCCTAGCATTTTGCATGATGAACTCTGCATCTAAGTTAAATAAACAGGGTGACAATATAAAGACTTGCTGTACACCTTTCCTGATTTGGAGCCAGTCTGTTGTTCCATATCCATTTCTAACTGTTGCTTCCTAACCTGCATACAGATTTCTCAAGAGGCAGGTCAGGTGGTCTGGTATTCCCATCTTTTTAAGTTTTTTCCACAGTTTGTTGAGATCCACACAGTCAAATGCTTTGGCATAGTCAATAAAGCAGAAGTAGTTGTTTTTCTGGAACTCTCTTGCTTTTTTGATGATCAAGCAGATGTTGGCAATTTGATCTCTGGTTCCTCTGCCTTTTCTAAATCGAGTTTGAACATATGTAAGTTCTTGGTTCATGTACTGTTGAAGCCTTACTTGGAGAATTTTGAGCATAGCTTTGCTAGCATGTGAGATGAGTGCAATTGTGCGGTAGTTTGAGCATTCTTTGGCATTGCCTTTCTTTGGGATTGGAATGAAAACTGACCTTTTTCAGTCCTGTGGCCACTGTCGAGTTTTCCAAATTTGCTGGCATATTGAGTGCAGCACTTTCACAGCCTCATCTTTTAGGGTTTGAAATAGCTCAACTGGAATTCCATCACCTCCACTAGCTTTGCTCATTGTGATCCTTCCTAAGGCCCACTTGACTTCACATTCCACGATATCTGGCTCTAGGTGAGTGATCACACCATGGTGGTTATCTGGGTCATTAAGTTCTTTTTTGTATAGTTCTTCTGTGTATTCTTGCTACTTCCTCTTAATATCTTCTGCTTCTGTTAGGTCCCTACCATTTATGTCCTTTATTGTGCCCATTAGAGTGGTATCATCTGCATATTTGAGACTGTTAGTATTTCTCCTGGGAATCTTGACTCCAGCTTGTGATTCATCCAGCCCAGCATTACACATGATATACTCTACATATAGGTTAAATAAATAGGGTGACAATATACAGCCTTGTTGTACTTCTTTCCCAATTTTGAACCAGTTAGTTGTTCCATGTGAGGTTCTAACTGTTGCTTCTTGACCCCCATGAATGTTTCTCAGGAGACTGGTAAGGTGGTCTGGTGTTCCCATTTCTTTAAGAATTTTCCACAGCTTGTATAATCCACACAGTCAGAGGCTTTAGCATAGTCAATGAAGCAGAGGTAGATGTCTTTCTGGAATTCCCTTTCTCTGTCCTCTGAATGTTGGCAATTTGATCTCTGGTTTGTCTGCCTTGTCTATACTCAGCTTATGCATCTGGAACTTCTTGGTTCATGTATTGCTGACGCCAGCAGGATTTTGAACAGGTCTTTGCTTGCATGTGAAATAAGCGCAATTGTATGGTAGTTTGAACATTCTTTAACATTGCCCTTCTTTGAGATTGGAATGAAAACTGACTTTTTCCAATCCTGTGGCCACTGCTGAGTTTTGCCTCCCTCTTAAAAGGACAAATATGGCACTGGGCCCACCCAGATAATCCCTTTATCACAAGAACCTTAACTTAATCACATCTGCAAAGTCTTTTGCCATAGAAAGTGACATTTGTAGGTTCCAAAAATTAGGTTGTGGAACTCTGTAGAGGCCATTATTTGGCCTACCACCAAGGAGTAACCAGAAAAATATTTTGAAGCAACTTTTAGAGTGTGAACTGTATGAAAAAGTGAAACTGAAAGTCTCTCAATCATATTTGACTCTTTTTGACCCCATGGACCATAGCCCACCAGACTCCTCTGTCCATTGGGAATCCTAGGCAAGAATACTGGAGTGGGTTACCATTTTCTTTTCCAGGGGATCTTCCCAACCTAGGTACCGAAGCCAGGTTTTTTTGCATTGCAGGTGGATTCTTTACCATCTGAGCCACCAGGGAAGTCCCATGAACTGTGTATTGCTGTGCTGTGCTTGCTAAGATGAAGCATCTGAGGCTCAAAAATGTCACAGCTAGCTAAGGACAGAACCAGGACTCAAATGAGGACCCAGCTGGTTCAAAAAACTACGTTTTCTACCATAAAAGAGTGGAATAACAAACATAAAAATATTGTGAAAAGGCAGCTTAAGGAAAAATATATTACACATAAAGATGGACAGTAAGTTTGGCTGGGTCATATGGAGTTCAATTGTGGAAGGATTTAGATGTCAGTATAAAAAGATTAGTGTGTGTGTTCATGCTATGTCATTTCAGTCCTATAGATTCTGTGTGACCCTAAGTACTGCAGCCCACCAGGCTCCTCTGTCCATAGGATTCTCCAGGCAAGAATACTGGAGTGGGTAGCCATGCCCTTCTCCAGGGATCTTCCTGACCCAGGGATTGAATCCGAGTCTCTTATGTCTTCTGCATGAACAGGTGGGTTCTTTACCACTAGCGCCAGGAAGCATTTAAGAGCTTCCCATATACTACTTAGGTTTCCCTTATAGCTCAGTTGGTAAAGAATCTGCCTGTAATGTGGGAGACCCTGGTTCAATTCCTGGGTCGGGAAGATCCCCTGGAGAAGGGATAGGCTACCCACTCCAGTATTCTTGGGCTTCCCTTGTGGCTCAGCTGGTAAAGAATCTACCTGCAATGCACCAGACCTGGGTTCGATCCCTGAGTTGGGGAGATCTCCTGGAGAAGAGAAAGGTTACCCACTCCAGTATCCTGGCCTGGAATATTTTTTTGCTTCCCTAGTGGCTCAGACAGTAAAGCATTTGCCTGCAATGCAGGACACCCGGGTTTGATCCCTGGCTGGGGAAGATACCTTGGAGAAGGAAATGGCATTCCACTCCAGTACTCTTGCCTTGAAAATTCTGTGGATGGAGGAACCTGGTAGGCTACAGTCCATGGGGTGGCAAAGAGGGAGACACTGCTGACCGACTTCACTTTCACTTTCATACACTATTCTATTTATGCTTCTAGAGCTCATTGAGATATGAATTATTTTCCCTTTATACAAAATTAAACAAAATATTATCAAAATTGATTTCACAGAACTAAAGTTAATATAATAATATCTCTATACTTGTACAAATTTTTCAATTAAAAATTAATCATTCAAATATATCTATTTTCATATAATTTTCAAAAGTCATAATATTTCAGATTATTTGAGTAGTAGTTAATGTAAGGAGAAGGCAATGGCACCCCACTCCAGTACTCTTGCCTGGAAAATCCTATGGATGGAGGAGCCTGGTAGGCTGCAGTCCATGGGGTCGCAAAGAGTCGGACACGACTGAACAACTTCGCTTTCACTTTTTACTTTCATGCGTTGGAGAAGGAAACGGCAACCCACTACAGTGTTCTTGCCTGGAGAATCCCAGGGAGGGGGAGCCTGGTGGGCTGCCGTCTCTGGGGTCGCACAGAGTCGGACACGACTGAAGCGACTTAGCAGCAGCAGCAGCAGCAGTTAATGTAAGATTCACTTTTTTCCTATTTTTTTTCTCCTTGGGTTGACCTATGTCTTAATGAACAATAGCAAAATAGTCTTAAACATTAACCCCAGATGAATGAATATCTGTGGTTTATAATAAGTTTATTCAAGTTTAAATCTGAGCAATACTTTTTATTTCCCATCCATGAACTGGTATAAAATATTTTCTGGAATTTTAGCCTTTGAAGAATGGCAATTTCATAATTTACATATGGTCATTTTTTTGCTTTTCCCGGACCCTGATGCTGGGAAAGATTGAAGACAGGAGGAGAAGGGAACGACAGAGGATGAGATGGTTGGATGGCATCCCTGATTCAACGGACATGAGTTTGAGCAAGCTCTGGGAGATGTTGATGGACAGGGAAGCCTGGCGTGCTGCAGTCTGTGGGATCACAAAGAGTCGGACACGACTGAGCAACTGAACTGAACAACTAAATCTTTTGCTCCCTTTGGAAAACAAAGATATTATATTGATAAACCATATGTAGAAAAAGATATCCTATAAAAAATTATTCAGAAACCATCTTGCTCTATTCTTTTTCAGGGGGGACTTTTTATAGATCTTAAATATCAGGCCTTAAGGCTTTCTGACATTCTGATTTTTTGTAGATATGGAAGAATTCTGTATCTTCTGGTCCAAGATACACCAGCTAAATTTTCTGAGTGTTTTATCTATCCTGCCATTGTGTCAGAATCGGGGAGTGAGATGAGGAGAGGATCAGTTTAGAGAAACATAGTGGTTAAATCGGAGAAGGCAATGGCACCCCACTCCAGTGCTCTTGCCTGGAAAATCCCATGGACGGAGCGGCTGGTGGGCTGCAGTCCATGGGGTCGCTAGGAGTTGGACACGACTGAGTGACTTCCCTTTCACTTTTCACTTTCATGCATTGGAGAAGAAAATGGCAACCCACTCCAGTGTTCTTGCCTGGAGAATCCCAGGGACGGGGGAGCCTGGTGGGCTGCCGTCTATGGGGTCGCACAGAGTCGGACACGACTGAAGCGACTCAGCAGCAGCAGCAGCAGCAACAGCAGTGCTTAAATAGTGTTGCTCATTTTTAAAATCACGAGTCTCACTGTGAAGGCATAGGCACCCAATCTGAAGATATAGTCTGTTAGTACTGTTCATTTATCAATTTCATTTACATGGAAATGTTCACTCAAGCTATCGTGTGCTCAATCTCTACATCCTGATATTATTTGAAAGGATCACTAAGACACATATTGATGTAAAAGACCTGAGAATGAGCAGGTTCTAAGAGATGGAACAGATGAATAGAGTTGTCTCTAAGAAATGTCATTGTTCTTGGTGTTCAAACACCAAGATGACAATATCTGCCAACAAGGATAACACTGCCCAACAGCCTCAACTTACAGGATTTGACAGCAAACCCGAGTCACATATCTTACTACATTGGAGTCTGCTGCTAGATAACTTTATGAAAAATGCTGGTTTCTCTAGCCAAGTATACTATTTCTCTTACAGAAAAAGCTCAATTTTTCATACTTCACATTCAACCTGACATTGATTTTTTTTAATTCTATGTTTTGCTGATTAATACTTTCAGGATAAGTGAAGCGCCTTACCTTCTAAAAATCAAGAACAAATATTTTGGATTTTCAGATTAAGGGACCAGGTAGTTTAACCCCAGCTATATTATACAGATGACTATTTTATTATTTAATATGTTTTTTGACAGAAAGACTAAGCAGTGACAGAAACAGATATTCTATGAAGACCGCTGTAAACTAACATAACTAAAGCATCAGCATGGTATATTTTGTAGTAAAGAGTCTGTTTTACTTTAAATAAAGATGCTTTTCATGATAATGCTTAGACTATAAAACATTCAAATATAGGCTTACTGAAGAAAAAACTTTTTTTATTCCTGTAGTGGTTCAGCTGTAAAGAATCTGTCTGCCAATGAAGGAGACTCAAGTTCAATCCCTGGTCCAGGAAGATTCCCTGGAGAAGGAAATGGCAACCCACTCCAATATTTTGCCTGAGAAATCCCATGGACAGAGTAGCCTGGTGGACTACAGTCCAGGGGGTCACAAAAGAGTCAGATACGCCTGAACAACAACAAATGAGTACCACAGCACCACTAACTGGCCTCTTTTGTGTATGCACTCTTCAATAAGCATTTCTTTGAGCACCTATATACAATGAACTTGGCCTTGTGCTAAGCTCAGAGAAGACATATGAAATAATTTACTCCCATCCAATGGCACCCCACTCCAGTACTCTTGCCTGGAAAATCCCATGGATGGAGGAGCCTGGTAGGCTGCAGTCCATGGGGTCGCTAAGAGTCAGACATGACTGAGCGACTTCACTTTCACTTTTCACTTTCATGCATTGGAGAAGGAAATGGCAACCCACTCCAGTGTTCTTGCCTGGAGAATCCCAGGAATGGGAGAGCCTGGTGGACTGTCGTCCATGGGGTCACACAGAGTCGGACATGACTGAAGTGACTTAGCAGCAGCAGCAGCATCCTTTAACAAGGGCATACAGGGATTTAATGTTCATCCATATTTTAAGGTATCAAGGTAAACAAGTGGCCTGTAAGAAACATAAACAAAGAGGGGTGGGTAAGAGTGAGAGTCAGGAAGTAGACGAGAAGGGAGATAAATCGCTTAGCACAAGGGGCTCAAGATTAACTTGGTAAGGCAAGACGTATATTAAAGGAACTAAAATAATAAATTCCCAGGTGGAGCTAGTGGTAAAGAACCTGTTTGCCAATGCAGGAGATGTAAGAGACACGACCTGACCCGGGTTCAATCCCTGGGTCCGGAAGATCCTCTGGAGCAGGGAATGGAAACCCACTCCAGTATTTTTGCCTAGAGAATCCCATGGACAGAGGAGCCTGGTGGGCTACAGTCTATGGGGTTGCAGAGTCAGACACAACTGAAGCAACTTAGCAAGAAGTGAAAGTGAAAGTCACTCAGTCATGTCCGACTCTTTCCGACCCCATGAACTATACAGTCCACGGAATTCTCCAGGCCAGAACACTGCAGTGGGTAGCCTTTCCCTTCTCCAGGGGATCTTCCCAAACCCAGGGATCAAACCCAGGTCTTTTACACTGCAGGTGAATTCTTTACCAGTTAAGCCACCAGGAAAGAAACTTAGCCTGCATGCCTGCAGTATAGAATGAGGTATAGTAGGGATGATTGAAGTCTGGAATCATAGTCAAGTTAGTAAGGAGCCACCAAATTTTGGTTCAAAAAGCATGTTGGATGAATACATGCATTCTTTTAAAATCAAATTGTCAACTTGTACTGTTTGAAACATATCCCCTGCTTTCTTTCTCTGATTCTTATTAAATGCTGTGCCCACTCAGAAAATACTCAGCCCCCTCTTTGTTCTTTAGAGTGTCCATTTTATTCTGCCATCCACCGTCTTCCACATGGCTGTATGCTTCTTTGGCAAGCTCTGAATCTCTTGCTTTTCAGTACTGTGCTCAGTCTAAGCATGAGCATAGGAACATGTCTAGTCAATAAAGACGGAAGAATGTGGAGGCTTCTGGGAAAGATGACCTTGCCTCTCCTCAACGCCAATAATTGAAACAGTGGATAAAACAATATCACTCTTTTCATGGAATTTGTCAGGTCTTCA
Organism: Bubalus kerabau; assembly: GCF_029407905.1. Classification (NCBI taxonomy): domain Eukaryota; kingdom Metazoa; phylum Chordata; class Mammalia; order Artiodactyla; family Bovidae; genus Bubalus; species Bubalus kerabau. Next base: position 52,282,516 of record NC_073625.1, read on the forward strand.
TATGGGACTGCAGGTGAAATCAAAAGGAGGACTGCCTGAAAAATAAAGTCAATCCAGGATGGCAGAGTATAAGGACTGGAAAAATTGGATCTTTGATTAAGTTATTGAGCCACTAAATTCACTCACCTGGGAGTTAGCCTCTTTTGACAACTTAGATGTGCTGTAATAGATTTTCTTAACCATATGAGATACTTTGAGTTGAACATTTTCTTTTATTGCATGCATCCAAACACATCCAAATTAGTATATCCTTGAACTTGCTATTTGGCAACTTCATGCTTCATTAACATTTTTATATGGTAACACACTAGGGCAATGAAAATCCATGGAAATGAAGTTAATGCATTTAATAGTTTATTCAAAGAATTGATAGTCTATGTGGGTGATACTATTGACCAAAAAAATAGGGATTATTTATAGACTGAAAATAGGAGCTGTGAATCACTTTAACTTGTTATCTTAAAAATTAACAAAATTATCTTCTATTGGAATGATACATAGACCATGGCATTTGACATTTTCCTTACAAATTGACTAAATCAGATATACATATTTGATTTAAAATCTTGAGACATATATAAAGCTTCATGATCCATAAAGAAAAAGAAGACAAATATGTAAAGTGCATAAACCATTTCACATTATATATTGATGACAGGATATTTTATGAGTTTAAGCACAAATTAGAGAATTGTATCTGGGACTTCCAAGGTGGCACAGTGGTGAAGAATCTGCTTGCTAATGCAGGAGACACAGTCAGTTTCGACCCCTGGGTTGGAAAGTATCCCCGGAGTAAGAAATGGCAAATTGTTCCAATATTCTTGTTTGGAAAATTCCATGGACAGAGAAGCCAGGTGGGCTACAGCCCTTGGGATCGCCTAGATCAGACATGACTGAGGGACTGAGCATATACACACATCTGTGGCACAGGACTTTTTTGATCTCTGAAAGTGTCAATGAAAAAGAGAACACATTGTTCTGTTGATGCTATGTAGATCAATCTGGTAGATATTCAATATCCTTTTATGTTGATTCAGCTTCAAACACCCATAGCATCAGTGAATTGGGAGTTAACCTGCATTTCCTAATTCTTGAAACAGAGTTACATGTGCTGATGGCATTGCCTCTCATAATTTCCTAGTTTCAATATGCATATTTATTTACATGGCTGTATGCATATCTTGAATAGAAACTAATTAATACATGAATCTATTTATAATTTATAAGCTGTTAATTTTCCATTAGCTGCACTTTTTTCATTTGTATCTATTTAGAAAGAGTGTGGTTGTCATTTCCCACAGGAGAAAAAAGAAACCTAATCTACTATATCACTTTAAAATGAATTTGTGGTTGATGTGAAACAAAGCAACATTAGTTCAGCTCAGTTCAGTTCAGTCTCTCAGTCGTGTCCGACTCTTTGCCACCCCATGGACCACAGCACACCAGGCCTCCCTGTCCATCACCAACTTCCGGAGTTTACTCAAACTCATGTCCATTGAATCAGTGATGCCATCCAACCATCTCATCCTCTGTTGTCCCCTTCTCCTCCAGCCTTCAATCTTTCCCAGCATCAGGGTCTTTTCAAATGAGTCAGTTCTTCTCATCAGGTGGCCAAAGTATTGGCGTTTCAGCTTCAGCATCAGGCCTTTCAATGAATATTCAGGACTGATCTCCTTTAGGATGGACTGGTTGGATCTCCATACAGTCCAAAGGTCTCTCAAAAGTCTTCTCCAACACCACCGTTAAAAAGCACCAATCTTTGGCACTCAGCTTTCTTTATAGTCCAAGTCTCACATCCATACATGACCACTGGAAAACCATAGCCTTGACAATGCAAAATAATAACTACCTACAGGCTATTTAACTCTCAGAGGCTGCTTTACAACCTGTGCAATCCCTATTATTTTCAGAAATGTAATGATGGTTTTGTGTTTTTATTTTGATAGAAAAGTAATCAAATTGCTTTTCCCTCCCCACCCCAAACTGTTAGACAAAATGACATGAGGTAAGACCTTGGAGCTATTATGTAAAAGTTGAGCCCACAAGTTCATTAATTTATGGAGAAAACAGAGAAAAACATGTCAGAGTCATGGGGAGAGAAAGTTTTAATTGGAAATGTGCATTTACAGTAAAAATTTTTAGTCTCTCAAGGTTGTTACTTTCTGAGCAGATAGAGGGAAGTTGAGTAATTGAGAAAAGAAAAACTGGCTTTCTGTCAGCGTTTTGGCCATGCACTGAAGTGGTTACTGCCCAGTGAATGGAACTGTTGAAATTCAGCAGAGGTGCAAAAAGACCTCTTACACTTTGATATAAGCATCACACCAGTGAGTTGAGCTGATAGCTTTTATCCCCTCATCATTTCCCAAGCACACAGTAATGTTAACATTTTGTTCTTGCCTGCTGTTTGATAAAGTTATGTTATATCTGACTCCAGCTAGGTTTTTGGCAGAAACTATGTGAATAACTGCCTGCATAGCCATTTAACTTTATGTAAGTTGACAACTCTCAACTAAATGCTTAATTAAAGACAAAAAAAGCAAGTTAAATATTTTAATGGCAATGTGAAGAATATGATTTTTTTGTTTATATATTTCATCATTTCTTGTTTATATATTTTCCATATTGCAAATTTGAAATTAAGAGGCATCATATAATTAATGACGTGAAATGTTATAATTGACAGTTCCCCCTTATTGAGATAGGAAATAATTGTGCAAATTATTAGTACAATATAAAGTTAGATTAAAATACTAACTTTAATATAAATGAGGGCTGGTGTAATCAGCAGCTGTCTGAATTAAAGTAATATGGTATTTTTAGCTACCTGCCCAATCTATTTGGACTTTAAAAGATGAATTTTCTTTCTCCATGGTTTTCTCACAGTCCTCCTTCAAAGTTCATTCTCCTTGGCCACCCAGCATTTTCAACATTCAACTAAAGGTAGATTTCAAGTGTCACCTCTTCCTAAAAGCTCTTGTTGGTTATCCCAGCCAACAAAGTGGATGCCACAGATTTTAATGCCCAAGATTTTTAGAATTTTTTAACTCTGAATGTGAAACTTTAGTTTATATTACATGGTATGGGTTTTGGTTTATGGAGTAAAAACAGGATACAGGAGAATGGATGTGGAATTATAGGAGAATTATATGAGAATCATAGGAGAATATAAATCTGTGATTTATATCCATTTTTTTCCATGAATTTTGCCTGGCTCAATTTGAATCAATGAATGTTACTAAGGCAGTATATTAATGTATTCATGTTATAAGCAATGTTTTTTTCTTATTGTTATTCTATTTCACTGTTGCAATTTTGACAAAAATGGGTTAATATAAGATCTTTATTATTGATCTTCTGGTAAATGGTTTTGGACATATTCTCATTTTATAGCTAAGTGAATAAATATCAGATAAATTCACCTGTTTATTTTTACATTTCAAGCACTAAATGTTATAGGAAATATAAACCAAAGTAAATTAACTGATTTTGATTTACCTAAGTAAAACGATACAATTATAGAAAATTATATTTTCAGTTGTCATTTTATCAAAAGGAATATACTTAATATGGGAGCTATAATATCAAAAACTCATTCTCTGTCTCACTTCATATTTTCCATTAAAATATTTAAACATCTTTATAAATTATGATTTTGAAAAAGTTGCAAAATCATATCCAGTAGTGTTTTTTTCCTTCTTTTTTTTTTTTTAAATGTTTGGAAAGAAATGGGATATGCTTTATTTGAAATGCATAGAAATAAGCTTAAAATTTTGCTTAAGACCTGTTGCAATTGCTGGCGACTTACAATGGTGTTTAATCCTTTGACCCAAGGAAAATAGAGTTTGAGTCAGTAAGTTTAACTGTTAGGTAGAAATGCTGCCAATTGAAAGCAATCCTATATATATGTTCCATTTATACAAAGCATAGAAGAGAATGTCAATTAGTACTACATGTTTATGACTTAGAATAATAGCTGCTTGCTTGATAATTTGTAATAGTTAGAAATTTTTCTGATGATAGTTGAGGAAAAAATAGAAGCCTCTACTGCAACAAATTGTTCTGAAGCACCTTCTGGCATTCTCTGAAAAAATAGGAGTAGGAACGTAGGCTCCTGATTTAAAAACTTGAATCTGGCATACTTTACTCCTTAGGTTTTCTCAAATTATTTTAGCTTAATGAATTGACATTTGTTTAAAATTATTTGGAGAACTCAAAAATCCAGGATTACCACAAAGCTCTTATGTGGAAAAACAGAACTACTAAATAACCAAACTTCTTGAGGATTGGTATGTAATTTGAGAACTAGATTCGCAGGAGGGCCTAGAGGAGCTATCCCACGTTGAGGGTCAGGAAGGGCAGCGATGAGGAGATACCCCTCGTCCAAGGTAAGGAGCAATGGCTGCACTTTGCTGGAGCAGCCGTGAAGAGATACCCCACGCCCAAGGTAAGAGAAACCCAAGTAAGACGGTAGGTGTTGCAAGAGGGCATCAGAGGACAGACACACTGAAACCATACTCACAGAAAACTAGTCAATCACACTAGGACCACAGCCTCGTCTAACTCAATGAAACTAAGCCATGCCCGTGGGGCAACCCAAGACGGGCGGGTCATGGTGGAGAGATATGACAGAATGTGATCCACTGGAGAAGGGAATGGCAAACCACTTCAGTATTCTTGCCTTGAGAACCCCATGAATAGTATGAAAAGGCAAAATGATAGGATCCTGAAAGAGGAACTCCCCAGGTCAGTAGGTGCCCAATATGCTACTGGAGATCAGTGGAGAAATAACTCCAGAAAGAATGAAGGGATGGAGCCAAAGCAAAAACAATACCCAGCTGTGGATGTGACTGGTGATAGAAGCAAAGTCCGATGCTGTAAAGACCAATATTGCATAGGAACCTGGAATGTCAGGTCCATGAATCAAGGCAAATTGGAAGTGGTCAAGAGATGGCAAGACTGAACCTCGACATTCTAGGAATCAGAGAAGTAAAATGGACTGGAATGGGTGAATTTAACTCAGATGACCATTATATCTACTACTGTGGGCAGGAATCCCTCAGAAGAAATGGAGTAGCCATCGTGGTCAACAAAAGAGTCCAAAATGCAGTACTTGGATGCAATCTCAAAAACGACAGAATGATCTCTGTTCATTTCCAAGGCAAACCATTCAATATCACAGTAATCCAAGTATATGCCCCAACCAGGAGCGCTGAAGAAGCTGAAGCTGCACGGTTCTATGAAGACCTACAAGACCTTCTAGAACTAACACCCAAAAAAGATGTCCTTTTCATTATAGGGGACTGGAATGCAAAAGTAGGAAGTCAAGAAACACCTGGAATAATAGGCAAATTTGGCCTTGGAATACACAATGAAGCAGGGCTAAGACTAATAGAGTTTTGCCAAGAAAATGCACTGGTCATAGCAAACACCTTCTTCCAACAACACAAGAGACGACTCTACACATGGACATTACCAGATGGTCAACACCGAAATCAGATTGATTTTATTCTTTGCAGCCAAAGATGGAGAAGCTCTATACAGTCAGCAAAAACAAGACCAGGAGCTGACTGTGGCTCGGATCATGAACTCCTTATTCCAAATTCAGACTGAAATTGAAGAAAGTAGGGAAAACCACTAGACCATTCAGTTATGACCTAAATCAAATCCCTTATGATTATACAGTGGAAGTGAGAAATAGATTTAAGGGACTAGATCTAATAGATAGAATGCCTGATGAACAATGGAATGAGGTTTGTGACATTGTATGGGAGACAGGGATCAAGACCATCCCCATGGAAAAGAAATGCAAAAAAGCAAAATGGCTGTCTGGGGAGGCCTTACAAATAGCTGTGAAAAGAAGAGAAGCAAAAAGCAAAGGAGAAAAGGAAAGATATAAGCATCTGAATACAGAGTTCCAAAGAATAGCAAGAAGAGATTAGAAAGCCTTCCTCAGCAATCAATGCAAAGAAATAGAGGAAAACGACAGAATGGGAAAGACTAGAGATCTCTTCAAGAAAATTAGAGATACCAAGGGAATATTTCATGCAAAGATGGGCTTGATAAAGGACAGAAATGGTAGGGACCTAACAGAAGCAGAAGATATTAAGAAGAGGTGGCAAGAATACACAGAAGAACTGTACAAAAAAGATCTTCATGACCCAGATAATCACGATGGTGTGATCACTCACCTAGAGCCAGACATCCTGCAATGTGAAGTCAAATGGGCCTTAGGAAGCATCACTATGAACAAAGCTAGGGGAGGTGATGGAATTCCAGTGGAGCTATTTCAAATCCTGAAAGATGAAGCTGTGAAAGTGCTGCACTCAATATCCCAGCAAATTTGGAAAACTCAGCAGTAGCCGCAGGACTTGGAAAAGGGCAGTTTTCATTCCAATCCCAAAGAAAGGCAATGTCAAAGAATGCTCAAACTACCACACAATTGCACTCATCTTACATGCTAGTAAAGTAATGCTCAAAATTTTCCAAGCCAGGCTTCAGCAATATCTGAACAGTGAACTTCCTGATGTTCAAGCTGGTTTTAGAAAAGGCAGAGGAACCAGAGATCAAATTGCCAACATCTGGTGGATCATGGGAAAAGCAAGAGAGTTCCAGAAAAACATCTATTTCTGCTTTATTGACTATGACAAAGCCTTTGACTGTGTGGATCACAATAAACTGTGGAAAATTCTGAAAGAAATGGGAATACCAGACCACCTGACCTGTCTCTTGAGAAATCTGTATGCAGGTCAGGAGACAACAGTTAGAACTGGACATGGAACAACAGACTGGTTCCAAATAGGAAAAGGAGTACGTCAAGGCTGTATATTGTCACCCTGCTTATTTAACTTCTATGCAGAGTACATCATGAGAAACGCTGGGCTGGAAGAAGCACAAGCTGGCATCAAGATTACCAGGAGAAATATCAATAACCTCAGATATGCAGATGACACCACCCTTATGGCAGAAAGTGAAGAGGAACTAAAAGCCTCTTGATGAAAGTCACAGAGGAGAGTGAAAAAGTTGGCTTAAAGCTCAACATTCAGAAAACAAAGATCATGGCATCTGGCCCCATCACTTCATAGCAAATAGATGGGGAAACAGTGGCAACAGTGTCAGACTTTATATTTTGGGTTCCCAAATCACTGCAGATGGTGATTGCAGCCATGAAATTAAAAGACGCTTACTCCTTGGAAGAAAAGTTATGACTAACCTAGATAGCATATTCAAAAGCAGAGACATTACTTTGCCAACAAAGGTCTGTCTAGTCAAGGCTATGATTTTCCCAGTCGTCATGTATGGATGTGAGAGTTGGTCTGTGAAGAAAGCTGAGCACCAAAGAATTGATGCTTTTGAACTGTGGTGTTGGAGAAGACTCTTGAGAGTGCCTTGAACTGCAAGGAGATCCAAGCAGTCCATTCTGAAGGAGATCAGCCCTGGGATTTCTTTGGAAGGAATGATGCTAAAGTTGAAACTCCAGTACTTTGGCCACCTCATGTGAAGAGTTGACTCATTGGAAAAGACTCTGATGCTGGGAGGGATTGGGGGCAGGAGGAGAAGGGGACGACAGAGAATGAGATGGCTGGATGGCATCACCAACCCGATGGACGTGAGTTTGCATGAACTCCGGGAGATGGTGATGGACAGGGAGGCCTGGTGCTGCGATTCATGGGGTCTCAGAGAGTCAGACACAACTGAGTGACTGAACTGAACTGAACTAAGGCTCTACACTTTGAAATGGTTACTTGAATTTTTTTCCAAATGATAAGCTATTTAAAAAACCATGTGAGCATTGAAAATCATGATTCATTAATATTTATGGAATCCTTATCAGTGTTATATATTAGTAAAAATAATGCCCATTTATATAATAAAGATTCTTTGTTCAATGTTTTATTACTGGACTCACGAAAAGAATGAATTTTTTGGTGAATGAAGGACAAATAAATGAAGGGATAAATGAATGATTATGGTTTTCCCTCATTTACCACCTTATAAAAATAATTATTGTGCTCGCTTCGGCAGCACATATACTAAAATTGGAACGATACAGAGAAGATTAGCATGGCCCCTGCGCAAGGATGAAACGCAAATTCATGAAGCGTTCCATATTTTTTAAATGCTGGAAAGGGTGTGGAGAAAAGGGAATCCTCTTGCACTGTTGGTGGGAATGCAAACTAGTACAGCCACTATGGAGAACAGTGTGGAGATTCCTTAAAAAACTGGAAATAGAACTGCTTTATGATCCAGCAATCCCACTGCTGGGCATACACACTGAGGAAACCAGAAGGGAAAGAGACACGTGTACCCCAACGTTCATCACAGCACTGTTTATAATAGCCAGGACATGGAAGCAACCTAGATGTCCATCAGCAGATGAATGGATAAGAAAGCTGTGGTACATATACACAATGGAGTATTACTCAGCCATTAAAAAGAATACATTTGAATCAGTTCTAATGAGGTGGATGAAACTGGAGCCTATTATACAGAGTGAAGTAAGCCAGAAAGAGAAACACCAATACAGTATACTAACGCATATATATGGAATTTAGAAAGATGGTAACAATAACCCTGTGTACGAGACAGCAAAAGAGACATTGATGTATAGAACAGTCTTATGGACTCTGTGAGAGAGGGAGAGGGTGGGAAGATTTGGGAGAATGGCATTGAAACATGTAAAATATCATGTATGAAACGAGTTGCCAGTCCAGGTTCGATGCACAATACTGGATGCTTGGGGCTGGTGCACTGGGATGACCCAGAGGGATGGAATGGGGAGGGAGGAGGGAGGAGGGTTCAGGATGGGGAACACATGTATACCTGTGGTGGATTCATTTTGGTATTTGGCAAAACTAATACAATTATGTAAAGTTTAAAAATAAAATAAAATTTAAAAAAATAAAAATAATAATAATTATTATTATTATCCTCATAATAATAATCCATTTATTTAATGAATGTATCTAGAGTATCTGTTTTATGCCAGGCACTTTGCAGTAGATATTATTATTCCTGATTTGTTGTTGTTGCTTTGTTATTATTATTATGGTTTCTATTCCCATTGCAATAAATCTAGAAATCAGAGAAATCTTAAAGCATGCACTTAGTGAAGCTGAAATTTTCATCCACAAACTCTGAATCAAATCTCAGAATTTAAAACTGGCTTACTAGTGTGGGGGTGGACCAATCTTTCCCAGGAATTTACACATGCTCATCTTCCTCTACATTCTTGCCTGGTTAATAACTATTCATTTTCAGAGTTCAACTCAGAAGATAGTTCAGGAAAGCCTTGTTCTGCTTTTCAGACTAATTTAGATTCTCATGTAGCACACTTTCATTATATCTTGAAACTTCCCTTCAAAATGTTTTACACAAACACTGTTAATGAATTCACTAAAAGCTTTTACTATTGGGTTGGCCAAACTGTTTGTTCAGGTTTTTTGGTAATACCTTATTTTCGATAAGATCAGTATTTTTCAGCTCTCCTAGTATAATGCAGGTTTTTGAGGGCAAAATCTATGTCTGTTTTACTTACTCTTAATTTGTAATCCTAGAGCAGGAAAATATGAAAGGATCAACAAATTGGCATTATTGGATGTATGAATGTGCTTGATAAATCATAAATTTTGAAGTCAAAAAAACGACACCAGAAGTGATCTTAAGGAGATCATCCAACCCACCCCCAAGAAACATATAACTTTTTTCATCTGTAAAATGGAAATAATGAAATCTAATTGATTATGAGAATAGTTTTAAGGTGGATTTCTGATACACAGCTGGTATTTGGTGAGTGCTCTATTTCTCATAATATTACAAAATGTGAGAAGTTTTGCCTGTTTGTTAATTACAACTGAGGTAGAAGAAAGCATCATCACTTATCTGACTGAAGCAAAGGAAATCAGGCATGAAGCCTAGAAAAATATAAATGATTTTTAAAGGATGAAAAGCCCAAATGTATTACATAACTTTAAACATCTAGATTATTCTTGCTTCACAGACAGGATGTTTTACTTAACTTTATACTAGCCTTGGAATTGAAGTAAGTAATCATAACACTGAAGATAAAGGACAAGTTTTAATAACATAAAAGAATCCGCCAGTCCATACCTAAGTGAAGCTCGTCTAATACAAATGGAAACAAAAATTGTTTACCGTTTCTATTAATGTTCTAGAAACCAGAAATTGCCTCAAAAGGCAACCAGGACTTGTATATGTGGGGTGGGGGTGATGAATGGGGTGGAGGAGTGGGTGGGTAAGGGAGGAGATTTTCTTAGAGATTATATGATTATCTCTAAGATTATCAAATTTGCTTCTCAAATTTAATGTGTACAAAAATCACTGTGGATTTTATTTTAAAATACACTTAAAAAAAAAAAAAAGAATGCAGATTCTGATCCTGGTGGTCTTGATTTGACCTGACATTCTGCATTTCTTTTTTTTTTATTTTTTTATTTTTAAACTTTACATAATTGTATTGGTTTTGCCAAATATCAAAATGAATCCCCCACAGGTATACATGTGTTCCCCATCCTGAACCCTCCTCCCTCCTCCCTCCCCATTCCATCCCTCTGGGTCATCCCAGTGCACCAGTCCCATGCATCCAGTATCCTGCATTGAACCTGCATTTCTAACAAGCTCCCAGGTGATGTCCCCAACAGTGGTTCAATAGTTAACAAAATATTGAAACACTATTAAGGAAAGAGCGGCCTGAGGAAAATTAGGGAAAATAAAATTTCACTTACTTTCATTAGACTGCAACTAGAAACTAAGAAATAGAATCTCCAAATTTATTTTGACCTCTGTCTTTTGACAAGTGATTTTGAGAATGCATTACTCAATATAGTGCAAAAGAAACCATAAACTTCTCAAATTATCTTCCTTGATCTTCTGTTTGAATGTAAGATTACCTCAAATTTTAAAATACTCCAAATTCAATTCAGTTTATTTCAACAAATGCTTGTTCATGGATATCATATGCAAAAGATAATTATAGCATTTAGGGGTTTGTCCAGATAAATTATGCATGGTCCCTGACCTCTTATACTTCATCGCGGGAGAAGACACTCATAAACAATTCAGTTTCAAGAAAGACTGTAAGTTCAAAAGATAAACAAAGTGCCACATTATTATGGGAAAGAGAGATCTATGCCCCCCTCAGGACAGCTGAGATGAAACTTTCTGACAGAAGTGGAATTCAAATTGGCTTTGAAGGACATGCAGGTATGATACAGGAGCCTTCTGGCTGAAGTACTTAGATGTGGGAGAACACAGGCTTTAAATACGTGTGTACATTTTTTTTGGCCAACCCAATATTGGGTTGAATTCTAATAGAAATCTACACTAGAAGGAAAGAAGGTATAAAAAATATCACATTACGTTTGGATGTCTTTAGAGTTTGCATATATACTGAATGCATTCTCTTAATATAATTTTAACATGTGCATGCATGCTCAGTCACATCCAGCTCTGTGCAACCCCATGGACTGTAGCCCACCAGGCTCCTCCATCCCTGGGATTCTCTAGGCAAGAATACCAGAGTGGGTTGCCATTTCCTATTCTCGGGGACCTTCCAAACCCAGGGATAGATTCCATGTCTCTTGCGTCTCCTGCATTGGCAGACAAATTCTTTATCACTATGCCACCATAATTTTAATATAAATAACTTTATTTAGTCTAGTTTTTAACATAATTAATATGTTATTTTTTAAGGGAAACAATCTTTAAAAAAAAAACGTTTATTTGGCTTTAGCTGGTCTTAATTGTGGAACATGAAATCTTTGATCTTTATTGCCCATAAGACATCTTTAGCTGGGGTGTGTGGGATCGTTACGTGCCTCATGTGGGATCTAGCTCCTTGAGCAGGGATCAAACCCATGACCCCTACTTTGGGAGCACGGAATCTTAGCCACTGGACCACCAAAAAAGTCCCAATATAAGCTGGCTTTTAACAGTCAAATATAATTCCGTAATTCGGTGATTAAGGTCATATATTATATTTAAATTATACATAGACAATAAAATAAAATCAAAACCACTTTAGAATGCTGTAACTATAAAGTGGCCTTTTCCAGGTGGTGCTAGTGGTAAAGAATTCACCTGCCAATGCAGAGACTCAAGAGATGCAGGTTTGATCTCTGGTTTGGGAAGATCCCCTGGAGGAGAAAATGGCAATCCTCTCCAGGATTCTTCCTGGAAAATCCCACAGACAGAGGAGCCTGATGGGCAACAATCCATAGATTCACAATGAGCTGGACAGGACTGAGTGACTGGGCACATGCACACACAGCTACAAAGTATGTTCAGACATTAAATCTTTAAGTAATCAGTAATGACATCTAATGAGGTAAGCTTTAATGATGAACTTGAATATTACTGTAAAAGCATTTTTTGTCTCATTTCCATGTAGTAATTCTGGTTTCTAAAAGTAAAAAGAAGACACACATGGGAAGGAGGCTTATCAATTCAGTGGCCTGGCTTGCTGATCACTCTTCTTTTCTTGAAGGATAGCATCAATACTAAAATGATGATTTGAAATGTCATCATTTGCTTTTTTTATAATTTGGGGTATAGTTTTACATCTCAGATATTTTTAGATAAATATTTAAAATAAATAACTGAATAGTGGCAGGCAGTTTGGACTTGTGATCTACAATATTTTTACTCAAATGTTATTTTCACCTAAAACATATTTTAGCATTCACTTACTTGTTTTTTTCACACTTCTACTGGGCCCCTTCCAATTTTAATATATGACAAAAAAAGTACCATGGGAAATGATTGCACTACTTTATGAGTTAACTTCTTCATAGAAGAAGAGTAGTGTGTTTAGGAAGGTAGCACTTAAATAACTCTGACTTAGGTCAGTGAAACCTAAGTTTATAGGTTTATAATCTTTATTTTGCTCTTATGACATATTTAATTCATTCAGAAGAGGGAACATGGTGCCCTCTAAAGAAACTCTAGCCAACTGAGTATTGTAAAGAGTGCCATCTGCTCAAATAAGCTCCATTTTTAAACTTCAAAATGTTGTAACTTATCACTTATTTCTTTCCTTACATAATAAATTACATAAATCCTGATTTTTTTTTTCTAGTTAGAGAATTAAGCCTCTTTCACTATAGTGTAACCCCAGCTCAAATAAAAGTAATAAAAGGTATCTTGGTACCAGTTGGGATGGTTTAGATGGCAAATAATAAGAAAACCAAAATGGAAATGTACTAAATTCCAAAACAAGATGTTCAGAGGCAGAATGACTCTGGGGTTAGTCATTTTGGTGGCTTCACACAGCATCAAGGATTAAGGTTCTTTCTGCATTGTAAGTCCTGCCATTCTCTCTGTGATGACCTCTCCACAGTCTAGTTTAGCCCATAGTTAGGTGGCTACTGCAGTTCAAGATATCACACGCAGACATGACAAAATCTGCAGGAAGAAGAGGGCTACCTCTGCCAATATGTCTTTCTATGAGCCAAGAGACCATTTCAAAGAAACTCCAAGCATACATCCTTTATAGCTCACTAGCCAGAGTTGAATACCAATCATTGTCCTGTAACTAAGATATGGCTAGCTTAGATTAGTAGTCCATAATGTATGATCTACAGACTTCTGGCTGTCCCTTAACTTATTTCAGGTATTGGCAAAACCAGTCAATCCTAGAGGAAATCAACTGAATATTCGCTGGAAGGACTGATGCCAAAGCTGAAGCTCCAGTACTTTGGCCACCTGATATGAAGAACTGACTCATTGGAAAACACCCTGATGCTGGGAAAGATTGAGGGCAGGAGGAGAAGGGGGTGACAGAGGATGAAATGGTTGGATGGTACCACCAACCCAATGGACATGGAGCAAACTGCAGGAAATTGTGAAGGACAGGGACGCCTGGCATGCTGCAGTTCAAGTGACCACAAAGAGTTGGACGTGACTTAGTGACTAAACAACAATAACAATTGGCAAAACCAAAACTAGTGTCATAAAAATAACGCAGGGTTATTTGCTTTTTTGTGTGTTGAAATTTGCACTTTGCACATTGCAAAGGCAATGATGGGTAAAACAGTTGCTGACTTAGCACCAGCTGAGCAGTGGCATCAGATTAAAAAGTTACTGCATTTGAGAGCTTGTTTCACTTAAGAATCTCCTTGATGAAGCAGTAAAAATTATTGACACAGCAAATAGCAAATTTTGGTACATCAACTATATCTCAATGAAAATTTTTGACTTGTACAGATTTCTTACTAGTTTGTGTGGGGAAATGGAAAATGTAAACAACAACAACAAAACTTCTATTGTGGGCCACAGTACATTTAGGAAGAGTTCTTATTCAATTCTTTGAGTCATACGCTGAATCAGCAACTATTTCTATTGTTGTTGTTTAGTTGCTAAGTCATGTCCCACTCTTTTGTGACTCCATGGACTGTAGCCTGCCGGGCTCCTCTGTCCGTGGGATTTCCCAGGCAAGAATAATGGAGTGAGTTGCCATTTCCTTCTCCAGGGGATCTTCGCACCCGTGGTATCGAACCTATGTCACCTGTATTGCGGGTGGATTCTTTACACTGAGCCAACTGGGAAGCCCACTATTTTCATAGACTACCATTTTTTCTTGAATGAAACCCGATGGATACATTGTGGTTACTAGACATGAGCATTTGCAGATATTATTTTGAAAGAAAAAAAAAAGTGTCAGTGATGTCAAGGAAAACCACTGACATTAATTGCAGCCAATGATAAAATATTAGCTTCTAAGCAAAAATTGGAATTTGAGTATACTACTTTCTGTTACCAGGAGCTGTACAGCTTCCTAATACTAAAGATGTTTCTGATGAGGTTGATAATGTTGTTAATAAATGTGATCTTTTGCTATTGTAAAATGAAATGTAAAATTTGGAAGATATTCATGACACTGAACCAACATTTTCTAAATGACCAGTGAATATTGTTGTAAAACTATGTATGAATTAAAGATTCATGATTAGTGCATATAAATTATATGCATTATTCTGCATATAAAACTGAAGAATTTTAATTTAACCAGGACCAAAAATTTTGGAAATATATTTTCAAATTTCACAACACTATTGTTAAGAAGTGATCACTTGTAAAGTTTTGGTTCTATCAAAGAAGAATATCCACAATTTTATGAAAAGGCTATTGAAATAACTTCATATTTCCAACAGTCTAATAGCATAGGTAGTTTTTTCAGTCTTCAAACAAAATGACATAATACAACAAACTGAATGCAAGGCAGGTGGGAGAGTCTAGCTATCCCCTATTAAGAGAGCTATTAAAGGAGCTTGTAAAAATATAAAACAGTGCCACTTTTTAAACGAATTGCTTTGATTTTAGAAAATGTAGCAATTGTTCATATGTTATTTATGCTAATGAATATTAATAGCCTTATTTTGATATTTTAACAAATATTTAATGTATATATTTAATGAATATTTTCAGCATTTCCCAGGCTTAACTTCTAATATATTAAATGCTGATAGATATATAATCCTAAATGCTCTTTGGGGTCCTCAGTCTTTGAAGCTATAATGGAGTCTGGAGACAGTCTGAGGATGTATGGACCAATCAGGAGTCCCCTTTTGGGTCTAGAAGCAGGGCATTCTCTCTTGAGGCCATGATTACCTTGGAAGAGGAGGGAATGGAAACGTAGAACTGTTAGAAGGGTTGAAGATGGGAGAATGGATGTTGGAAAGCAAGCAACAATACTTGCTGAAATCTACAAGACCATTACATTTCACTGACAGTGTCTTGAATGGCTAATTAAATCAGTAGTTTTCAAACTGTGCTGTTTGGAATTTTTAAAAATGGAGGGCATTGGCACACTGGGAATCAGAGTTTCAGGATCTACTGCTCCAATCAGAACCACTACAAGTACATATTTTTTACATATTGGACTTCCTCTTAAGATTCATTTAAGAAATAATCTGTGGAAGAATATGCTTGAATACCACTACTTTAACATTTCTCTTGTGGACATGTACACTTCTGATAGCTAATCTCACAAATCAGGCCTTAAACTTTTTAAAGATCAGATTACAGTATTATTCTCCATTTTAGGCTAAATATCAGAGCCCAGTGCTTTATACTAAATTACCATAATGCTGGTTAAATTCAAATAACTTTTCAAGTGGGCATTTCCCCCTATTTTTGCAGGCCATATTTGTAAATCAAAGAATTTCATCTTGGAGATAACTGTGTACAGAGATTGGAATGGTAAAATCTGTGTGTATTTGAGGTTTGAGTGTTTTATAAATGGTCATCGTGAGTCTGGATGTATTTCTAGGATGCGTAATAACACTATTTAATTTGAAAAAGAACTTAATCTTCAAAGACATTTGCAAAAATGGTAGGTAATTGATCTCTGTAACAAGACCTTCAAATGGACAGTTATCTCCATTCTTATCTTCCAAGGAGAATATTGAGACCCCAAAGATGAGTAGGGCTTCCCTGGTAACTCAATGGTAAAAGAATCTGCCTACAATGCAGGAAATCCAGGTTCAATCCCTGGGTTAGGAAGATCCCCTGGAGAAGGAAATGGCAATCCATTCCAGTATTCTTGCCTGGGGAATCCATGGACAGAAGAGCCTGGTAGACTACAGTCCATGGGGTTGCAAAGAGTCAGACACAACTTACTGAGTAAACAACAACAAGTCTTATTAAGCATGTAGAAGTGAAGGAAATATGCTTATGCAATGTGGTCACAGTTGAGCAAGGTAGTTGAGCTTTAAAGACCAGTAGAAAGGAGCCAACATCACAGAGACTTAAATTCTATTCAGGGTGTTCCTGGGGAGACAACCATAGCACTAGCCTTCTAGGCAGACCAGAGTTATAGGGGGAAAAAAGTGCCTGTGATAAATAAAGTGGGCCAGAAGATATATTAGCTCAGACAAGGAGCAATAATATCGATGTTGAGCCACTCAATTCTCTGTTAAATTATATTGTTAATGATTGGATAGAATGCAAAGCTTTACAGAATCATAATTCTGAATGTGTCCCCCATCCCCTGTTAATACCCCGTTTCTGCTCTTGAAGATTTCTTCTTACCAAATAACTGTATATTTAACTCTTTGCTCTAAAATGAACATATTTACTTATTACTATTGGTGGTGGTGGTGGTTTAGTCACTAAGCTGTGTCTGACTCTTGTGACCTAGCCTGCCAGGCTCTTCTGTCCATGGGATCCTCCAGGCAAAAATTCTGGAGTGGGTTGTCATTTCCTTCTCCAGGGGATCTTCCCAATCCTGGAATCAAACCCAGATCTCCTGCATTGCAGGCAGATTCTTTACGGACTGAGCTACCGTTATCTTAAAAAAATAATAATTAAAAACCCAAATGGACATTTTGGCCAACTCAATATATTCTAAATATTCATTTGCCTTCCCTCAAAAAAAAAATGCTTGTATTCAGGTTGTCAAACTATGATATGAATGCTATAGAGGGAATATGGTATTTTTCAAAGTTATAAATTTCCTGTAGCGTAGGGACAATCTTTAAATAGGAGCCTAGCATCTCCACATAGGTTGTTCTCATGATGTCTAACATTTAAGTACCCCATACAGCATCTCTGCGGAGCCTAGCATCTCCACATAGGTTGTTCTCATAATGTCTAGCATTTAAGTACCCCATACAGGCACTGTTCCAAGCACTTTACAGATACTGACTCATTTGAGCCTCACAACAACTTAATTCAACCTACTGCCCTTAATTGTATTTTACAAATGAAGCTGATACTAATTTATATTGTTCTGAGTTACACAGCTAGGGAGGGGTAGAGCTGGGATTCAAAATTAGCTAATCTGGCTCCAAAATCAGCACACTCCACCACTAAACTATGCACTTTAATTAAGTGTGTAGTGGGAAGAATGAACTGGGATAGAAAAAGAAAAATATGACCTTGGTTCTTGGTTATTGTTATTATATGTAGCTCTCGCTTCACCAATGGCTCAGCAGGTAAAGAATCCACCTGCAATCCAGGAGACATAGGAGATGTGGGTTCCATCCTTGGCTCAGGAAGATGCCCAGGAGGAGGAAATGGCAACCCACTCCAGCATTCTTGCCTGGGAAATTCCATGGACAAGGGGCCTGGTGGGCTACAGTCCATGGGGTCCTAAAGAGTCATACAGAACTGAGCATACATGCACGCACACTTACTGAATAAGAACAAAAATTCTTTTCCCCTCTTATCTCACATCAAAGAACCATGAGGACCATTCACTGGGTGACTGGATAAGCCTTTAGCCAGTGGGATCAATTTCTGTGTTCCAAGGCATCCTTAATTTATACTGAGATTCATACTGAGTGTTGCAAAAAAATATTAATCAATATGCATATTAGTATTCAAAGATCACTGTGAACCAAGCTCTTTTTTCTTTATTTACTTAGAGGGTTATTCTCCTTAGTGTTGCTGCTGCTGCTAAGTCACTTCAGTCGTGTCCGACTCTGTGCGACCCTATGGACTGCAGCCTACTAGGCTCTTCTATCCATGGGATTTTCCAGGCAAGAGTACTGGACTGGGGTGCCATTGCCTTCTCTGTCTCCTTAATGTACCCCTCCAAAGAGGTGCAGATTCAGGTGTTGATGTCAGAAGATAATACTTTTAAATTCCTCCTGTATCACCATGACTGCTCTATGCAAACTGGTCTTTCTATGATGCTTCCACAATGTGAAGTTACATGACTTGCGTAGCAGGAAGGAAAAGCGTGAAGATATTCAACAACCACGTGATTTCTCACCTCAACTATGATCACTGCCATCACTAATGACTTGAGACAGCTCAGTGGGTATTTCTCTTTAATCATTATATATCCAAATGCTTGCATTTATATCAGCATGTGAACTATTCTAGAGATTTTTGCCATTATCATTGTGGCACCAAATATAATTCACAAAGGAAATTTGCAAAATTTCAAAAATATTGAATTAGAATTTTTGCCATCCTCTCCAAAATATCCTAAAGCAAGCATGAATCTGATGTTCCAAACTTAAGATTACTGTTGGAAAAACCTGAGTCATATCCCAATTCTCCTTCTCCTTAGCTTTATGACTTTATGTAATTGACTTAATGGCCCTTTCATTCTGTTCCTTAACCGTAAAATGAATATAATATTACCTCTCAGGATGATGTGAGGATTTAATGAGAACATGAGCATAAAGTACTGGAATAGACTAGGGTCAATTCAGGCTATTTATTTTTGAATGAAAAGTTTCAGCTTATCAAAGACAGTTTCTCTTTATGATAGTTCATAGAATCTCTTCCCCATTGAGACCATGTTCTGCAATCTTTAATCTCAAAGGAGGATGGCAATCCTGAATCTGTCATCATGGACAGTGACAAATCTGAAATAGCCCAATTCTCTCTCATCCTGTTTTTCAAGAGTTAACTGATGCCATTATAATATCGATGGATGAGCTACTACTTCATTTGCCAGCCACACATTGGAGAAAATCTCATCTTATTCAGGCTTCAAACCTAGGGTCCTGGCAGAGTCTCCTGGGGAATGTTTTAAAAATGCAAATTCATCAAGCTCTGCTCACTTGGGTCATGAAGCATGGGGCCTATGAGTCTGCATTTTTATTCTTCTCCAGTGATAAGGGGGTCCCTGGAGTAGGAAATGGCAACCCACTCAAGTATTCTTGCCTGGAGAATCCCATGAACAGAAGGCCTGGTAGGCTACAGTCCATAGGGTTGCACAGAGTCGGACATGACCGAAGTGACTTAGCATGAGCACATGATAAGGGGGTGGCCAGGACTTCTCCTGTCCTCTGACCCCCTTTTAAAACTCATTGCCTTAGGTCGTAGCTACTCAGTGTTGTCCATGGACCCCCAGCAACACCCACAGTTGGGAACTTGTTAGAATTGCAAAACCCCAGGCCTCCCTGCCCAAACCAACTCAATCAGAACCTGAATTTTCACATGATTCCCATGGATCTGTGTGTGTGACGTCTGAGAGCACTAACTTCGACTTTGTTTTTTTTACTTTTCTCTCCACTACCCTGAGCCTATAAATTTCTTTTGAGTCATTCCTCTAAGAAGTATTTGGCAGGCAACTAAGAAAAGTTGGGGGCTTCTCTGGTGCCTCAGATGGTAAATAATACACCTGTAATGCAAGAGACCTGAGTTTGATCCTTGGTTCAGAAAGATCTCCTGGAGAAGGAAATGGATACCCACTCCAGTATTCTTGCCTGGAGAATTCCATGGACAGTGGAGTCAAATCTTTAAAAAGTCTTGATTCTGTGGGTTCTAATTCCTAATTCTCTGGGCTTCTCTGGTGGCTCAGATGGTAAAGAATCTGCCTCCAATGCGGGAGACTTGGGTTCAATCCCTGGGTTGGGAAGATCCATCCCTGGAGAAAGGAATGGCTACCCACTCCAGTATTCTGACCTGGAGAATTCCATGGACAGAGGAGCCTGGCAGGCTACAGTCCATGGAGTTGCAAAGAGTTGGACACTACTAAGCAACTTTATCTATATATCTATGGTCTATCTATCTATGTATATCTGTATATAGATTATCTATCATCTATCTGTTTCATCTATCTATTTATTGGTGTGGGTGGGACCTTAGGTATGGGGCCTTCCTTCAAGTATAGGATCTTACTGTTGTGGATTTGCCAGCATGGGTTTTCATGGCTTCACGGTTAAACCTTTAAATACCTGCTATTCTGGAGAAAGAATTTATTGATGTTCCTCTGGGGACTAATATTCTAGTATAACAGAGCAGAGGTGGGTGAGAAGGACATATTTTGATAGCTTAGAGAGCTGAATGAGGCAGCAATAAAAATAATATTTCAAAACAGTTAAGCTGTCACCCTAAGAAACTCTAAATGGTATGTCAAACAAGAAAGCACTCTACCAAAGTAATTCATTATTGAATGCATATGTCTGTAATTTGATTTGCAAGAAGTAAAAAAATGAAATGTTATGGAAAGACTGTTTTCCTACACTTTATAATTATTGGTTACATTGACATTGACTGTATTTGAGTCTTTGGTGAGTAAAGGGTATGCCTACATCTGTGGTATAATTTCTGCAGTTTTTCAGGACTTTCTGGAGTTCTCGTTAAGTGTACATAAGATCTAGACCAATTTTTAATATAAAAAAATACCATTCCTCAAATATCATATATTAATGGATATAGATGAAATCTGGGAAAATGATACTGATCCACCTATTTGCAGGGCAGGAAGAGATGCAGTCTTAGGGAACAGACTTGTGAACACAGCGGGGAGGGAGAGGGTGGATGAATTGAGACAGTAGCTCTGAAATGTATATACTACAGGGTTTAAAACAGAGAGCTAGTGGGAAGCTGCGATAAAACACAGGGAGCTCAGCTCGGTGCTCTGTGATGACCTAGAGGGGTGGGAAAGGGAGGTGGGAGGGAGGCTCAAGAGGAAGGGGATATACGTGTACTCCGTGATTCACATTGTCGTACAACAGGAACTAACACAACATGGTAAAGCAATTGCTGTTGTTCAGTCTCTCAGTCTGGGTGCGACTCTTTGCGACCCCGTGGACTGCAGCACGCCAGGCTTCCCAGTCCTTCACTGTCTCCCAGAGTTTGCTCAAACTCATGCCCATGGAGTCGGTGATGCCATCCAACCATCTCATCCTCTGTCATCCCCTCCTCCTCCTGCCCTCAATCTCTCCCAGCAACAGGGTCTTTTCCGATGAGTCAGATCTTTGCATCAGGTGGCCAAAGTAATTATCTCCCAATAAAAAATAAACAGAAGCAAAACAAAATTCCTCAAGCTCTGTCAAGCTCCAACCTTGATGCCACTGGAATAACGTGTACACAGTGCATCCTCCAAGCCAGTGCAGGTAACAGATCTAAAGCCATTCATTCTTTCGAGTATATAGCAATATATTTTCCCAGTGGTGGATTTTGCATTGATGAGGAAGAGTAGCTACTTAACTATATGATAAGCAAATCTGCAGTATGCATTCTTCAGGCACATCTAGAGGACTGGAAAACAAACATCTATGTCTCTTATTTGTGAGGAGGCTGCTTTCTTGTAACTTTTATAATCACAGGCCCGGCTAAGTAGGTATCAAAATTGAAATAATTTCACATTTTTCATTTCACATGCCACTTGCCTATAACCTCCTACACTATCCTTATTAAATTTGTCCTTGAAGAGAACAGCTTCCTGTAAACATAAACAACTTAGAAATTAAATAGAGGGGCAGGGTTCAGTTGATTATGCACAGCTAAATTGCATTTTATTCACCTGGAAATAGAATATGCATATGTTTTCATTCAAAGTGATGGAAGATACTTTAGATATCTAAGATCAGCACGCATCTTAATGTGGCTTCTATTTGAAAAGAACAAAAAATCAGCTGTGTTTGACAGGTGTCGTGTTTTGAATTTGAATGAGATGGTAGTTGGATATGATGGTTGACTCCCTACAAAAGAAGAGCTGTGTCAGCCTCCATGAAGACTTACTTCAGATCGCGATGGCTTATCTACAAATAATAACCTTCAACGTTCAAATTAACCCTTTTCCCCAGTAGATTTATTCCCACAACCCTTGCAACACCCCCCCCCACTCCCTCCGCCCCGTTAATGGTGCTCTTATAGGGCAACACTGACATCACGTGGTAAGTAAACAACCTCAAAGAGTAACTTGTTCTCTCTTAAGTTACGGTGGACCTCGAAGGCACAGAGATACTATCAAATCCTCGCTTTTCCTTCAGTGTCGTCCATTCAATTGAGGGAAAGACATAGAGTATTAAAAAGAAAAGAGAGAAAAAAAACATAATCATGGAACTCTAATTATTTTCAATACACACATGGGTGAACACACATGAGTGCATGCACGTGACATGGATGTCCTTGGGGTTATTTTGCCCTTTCATTGATTAATTTCAGAGATGATTACTGTATTAAGTGTTAGTCACTCAGTCATGTCTGACTCTTTGTGACCCCATGGACTGTAGCCAACCAGGCTCCTCTGTCCATGGGCTTTCTCAGGCAAGAATACTGGAATGGGTCTCTATTTCCTCCTCCAGGGGATCTTTCCAACCCAGGGATTGAACCTGGGTCTCCAACATTGCAGACAGATTCTTTACCATCTGAGCCACCAGGATAGCCTGGCTATTATTAAGAAATGCTTCCAAAGATACAGAAATTTTAAAGCAATGCTTCTGAGATTTGACAAATAAGCCAAGTGCCACACTATGAAGTGATTCAGGGTGATAGTGCACGCTGAATGAGATTGATAACATTTTTTTTTTTTTCAAATAGCTGGAGGTGCAGTATCTGCAGACTTCATAATCAGCCTCCGTGTTTTGACTTAATGTATAGAATTCAGCAACCTGCAGTAGTAGGGTGATCAGCTACTAAGGTGACCACTTTGGTTCTCTCTAGTCCCCTGAAGGAAATGGCAACCCACTCCAGTACTCTTGCCTGGAGAATCCCATGGACAGAGGAGCCTGGCAGGCTGCAGTCTGTGAAGTCACAAGAGTTGGACACGACTGAATGACTAAACCACTCCCCCAGATCCAGCTACGAAAACTCACATGGGAAGCACAGATAACCAACAAATAACAGATGTGAAACTTTGGGATGCTAAGTAATACAATTAATAATAAAGAAAATATGTAGTCTTTCGTCATTTTCTCCTACATTTTAAAGAAATAATGTCAAAAATTAGTCATTTCACTCTCATGTGTTTCTTATTTTTTCCTATTTAGAGATTGATACAAAGACGTTTAAGTTAATAAAAGTGTCGATTTCATTAACCTAAGGAGTAGCAAAGAGTCCAACTCAACTCAACTAAAGAGCAACAACAACAAAAGGGATACTGAGTTTTTTTTTTAATTAATGAAGATTAAATTTCCAAAGTAATCTATCAGATTGTAGTGATTTCTAGTTCATTCATTCATAAATAATTTTTTTATAATTGTCTCTATTTGAAAAAGTAATCATCTTTCATTAAAATAGTAGATGATTATTTGAGAACTACCAATGTTAGTAATTAAAACAGTTGTTTTAGAAATCGCTATCCAGTGGGTATTACTGAGAGTAAAGGCAGAATATAAAAGGGTAAAAGAGAATATAATAGAATAGCCAGCACAATATCTAATAAACAAAGTGTAAAAGTTGCATTTGCTTCGTATGATTGTCATGCTGAGATTATGATACTGCCCTTTGCCCCCTGGTGGTTATAGAGTTAACAAATACTTGTTGATTCTAGTGCTATTAGATTTGTTTCAAAATTCTGCAAAAGTAATTGACATGGTAACATATAGTTCATTGGGCGGAACATAAAAGCTATGAAAGTAATGCTGTGCTTTGATGCCCATAGTTCCCTTGTCTTCTGCAATATTCCCTCAAAAGAAGCATTTTTCTTCTTACAGTCAATCCTGGTTATCTTCAACTTTCAACTCAGGCAAAGTCCTTTCTAAAGACATCTGGTGTCGCTTGATCTCTTACGAGGTAGTCCAGGAAAATTCCGATAAAGTCAGAATAATGCACAGAGTTTCTGGGATGACGGAATAGCACACGCATCACCCAGTCACTGCTCATCTCGTCACTTCAATTCTGCTCCTTTCACCAGCCCAGCCTTCAGAAAAAGACACCTTTGATCATCTTTGGATGGATTTACTCAAATACTCTCCCATGGTAGCAGTAAGATGTGATTTAAAATATGAAAATAGTGATAAGCTCATTTCTTTATATTTCTATCATCCTAATGGCAAATATTTGCAAAATATGCAAAATGGCAAAAAAAAAATCAAAGCAAGTATTTCCTTAACAGTTTCTCACCTGGTATTCTGACAAACCTCAGGTATTGTTTTTCATGATCTCTTTGTATCACCTCAGATATTTACATGTGGATTTATTCTGTCAATTTTACTTCAAAAAAGAAAGGAACAGGGAAGAAAGAAAGAGGCTTTCTTTTATTTAGTTTGGAAATGATCACATATCAGTGATATTTCATCAGTGAAGATTATATAAGGATGCCCCATGTGCCTCACCTCCTTTTCAGGAATCATGTCTACTGGGAAAGCAAGTGAAATTGTCATGGATGTCTTATTGGGACATCTATTTTCCTATTTCTAGAACAAGTAAATTTTCACCTTTCATAAGAACTTAATTTTAGTTGCATGTGTGTATGTATCATCTGGTTTCAGTAAAGGATTGGGGGATTAATCTGTCCTATAGTGCAATGTGGTAAACAAGTGAGAAAACAGAAAACCAGAAAAAGAAAGCCATTTGGGTGCCCTCTTGTGGAGCAAGGCAGCACTGCAGGGATTCAAATTGGACCATGACTATTAGCATTTGGAAATAAGTATCATGTAAGAAAATAAAGAAAGCTGAGACAGATAAAAAAGACAAAGGCCAAAGGAGATGATGGGGCACTTCTTTTAGGCAACTGTTGAAAAATAGCACAAATGTTTGCAACATCTGTAATGGACATTTAAAGAATAAGGTACAAAAAAGCATCCAGGTATATAATAAAAACAATAATCCACTCTATTTGTACTTTTTAAGATTCTGATGTTACATAAACCCTTGTCTGTTTGTTCAGAAATTACCAGTTTACCATTGATTAACTTGTGTCAATAATAAATATTCCCAGGTAGTATCTCCTTTTGTAAATTAGTGGTGATGGGCATTTCTATTGAAATGGAAAAATGAGGAAGCTCTCTTTGCAGTGTGAATTGTAGAGTGCATCTCTGAAATGTGGTTCACATTAAAAATGCAACTGCTAATGAAGAGGACAAAAATGTGACTTTAAAAGACAATGCCGTGTCTATTCCCAATAAAATCATGGGAAATACACTAGTGGGTATTATAGGAAAGACAAATTGTCTAGTGTAAGTTTAATAGTGAAAGTCACTCAGTCATATCCAACTCTTTGCAGCCCCATGGACTTATACAGTAGTCCATGGAATTCTCCAGGCCAGGATACTGGAGTGGGTAGCCTTTGCCTTCTCCAGGGATCTTCCCAACCCAGGGATCAAACTCAGGTCTTCCACATTGCAGGCAGATTTATTTACCAGATGAGCCACAAGGGAAGCCCAAGAATACTGGAGTGGGTAGCCTATCCCTTCTCCAGCGGATCTTCCCAACCCGGGAATCAAACTCGGGTTTCCTGAATCGCAGGCAGATTTTTTACCAACTGAGCTACATAAGTTTAATGGAAAATGGGAAAAATAAGGAACTAAAGCTTTCCTGGATGTCATTGTTAAAGTGTAAATAGGTTCCAGGCACCACTGAACCTGGGTTAATAAAGTAACAGTGCTTATGCAACTAAGTGGGCTGAATGTGTCTAAAGAGGAGGAAAAAGCAAGGAAATAAAGATGAGATAAAGGGTAAATTGCTAAATTAATATTTCTTTCTTTGTTTTGAAACTAACAGGAAAGTTGCATGAATATTGTGAAGATACCTTTAGGAAGAATAGAGTAGGAACTACTCTATATATACTACTGTATAAAAACAAGAACATTGCCCCAAATAATCCAAATCAACCTTTTAAAAACTTTTGAAAAGTGAGAGTCACCCAGTCATATCCAACTCTTTGCAATCCCATGGACTGTAGCCTGCCAGGCTCCTCTGTCCATGGAACTCTCCAAGCAAGAATACTAGAGTGGGTAGCCATTCCCAAACCCAGGGATCGAACCCAGGTCTCCTGCATTGCAGGTAGATTCATTACTGTCTGAGCCACCAGTGAAGCCCAAGACTTCTGGAGTGGGTAGACTATCCCTTCTCCAGCAGATCTTCCTGACTCAGGAATTGAACTGGGGTCTCCTGCATTGCAGGTGGATTCTTTACCAGCTAAGCTACCAAATGTTTGCAATGATATTGGGAGGTTTACTCCGAAAAAACAGCTACAAGTCATAAATGAAAGTGAGCTTTGTGGGATTTCTTTTACTTGTTCTATTCCTACCCCTCCATAGGTTGGAAAACCAAAAGCCTTACTACCATGGTGACTATGAAAAATAACAGCTTAGCAATGACCAGAAAGGGAGTAGAATGGGCTTGAATGTGTCTCCCCCCAAAATACATCCACAGAATTAACACAATCTGGAAGCTTCCTGTAAAGTTATCATTCATAGATAGAGCTTGTCTTTATTTGACCTGACTCAGACCTTTAGTGATAAAAATCCTGCTTGAGGGCATTTGTCAAAAAAAAAAAAAAAAAAAAAAAAACCAGCAGCAATTATTAAACATCACAGCAGCTTAATGCAGTGATGTCAATTGGTTAAACCAGAGGCTAGACAAAATACTTCAAGGGAAATTTGGGGGCATGAGGTGTCCATAGGGGATTTCAAAAAGTTTCTGCATATTATTGAAAGTCTAGAAGTCCATTCACATATGCAGAGTTGCATGTATGCCCAAGAATAACCTGAGAAGGCCCTAATCTCTCACCTTGGGCAGACTTGGAGGTACTGCCCAAATAGGAAGTGAGGATGAGAATTAGGGCAGATAAAACAGAAGATTTGACAACGTGTTCAAAACACACACAGTGTTTTAAGCACATGAGTGTTTCAGCAAATGATGGAGAATGTGTTGGTTCAAAGACTGCAGGCACTCTAAATCCAGTCATTATCTGACCACCATGCTGAGCAGTCTTCAGTGGCTGCATGTGACAAGGCGCACAGATTTTGCAGAATTAGTCCAAGAAGGCGTGTGTGCTCAGTCCTTTCTGACTTTGTGACCTTATGGTCTGTAGCCTTCCAGGTTCCTCTGTCCATGGGATTCTCCAGGCAAGAATACTGGAGCAGGTTGCCATTTCCTCCTCTGGGGAATCTTCTTGACCCAGGGATTGAACCCATGTCTCTTGTGTCCTCTGCATTGGCAGGCGGATTCTTTACCACTCCACCACCTGGCAAAGGACTAAACAAATTAACAACAAGAGCAAACCTTGGGTAAGAAGGGTAATTGTTTTCTAGGATTACAATTTGATATTAAAAGTGTCCAACTTCCAACAACATCAACAAAAAATTATAAGACGCAGATAGAAAATAGAAAGAACAGGGACTTCTCTGGTGGTCCAGTGGTTAAAACTTTGCCTTCCAATACAATGGGGTATGGATTTGAATCCTAGTCAGAGAGCTGAGATGCCTCTCAGCCAGAAAACCAAAAGGCAAAACAGAAGCAATATTGTAACAAATTAATTCAATAAACTTTTATAAAAAGAAACTAGAAAGTATGATCCATACATAGATTAAAAAAAGGCAGTTGATAGAAACTGTCCTGGACTTCCAGATTTTGGAATTATTAAAGTCTTTTAGTCAGACAGTATATGTTCAAAGCACTAAGAAAAAAATTAAAGAAATACAGGAAAGTATGATTACATTATACATTTACAAAAAAAAGAGTATCAAAAAAGGCATAAGTATGAAAAGAAACCAAATAGAAATTCTTGAGTTGCCAAGTAAAATAAGTCAAATGGAAAATTCATTAGAGGGGCTCAACAGCATATTTGGACTGACAGAAGAAAGAATCAGAAGATAAGTCAATATAAATTGCTGAGAGAGTAAAAGAAAAGGAATAAAGAAAAAGATCCTTAGAGACCAATAGGATATCATCAAGTGAACCAAAATATGCATGATGGAAATCTCAGAGGAAGAGGAAAGAGAGAAAAAAGGGGCAAAAAAAATATTTAAAGAGATAATGGCAAAAATCTTCCCATATATGATGAAAAACATTAATCTAAACTTTCAAGAAGTGCAACAAACCCCAACTGTGGATAAACTGTAAGCCACACCTAAACACATCACAGCCAGACTGACAGAAGACGGCATCCTGAAAATACCAAGAGGAACTTCCCTGGTGGTCCAGGGTTTGGGAGTCTGTCCCCAAGTGCAGGGGTAGTAGATTCTATCCCTGGTCAGAAAACTGAGATCCCACATGCTGTGGGGGAACTAAACCTGCACACCACTGAAAGTACTGAGCCCACGTCCTCAACTAGAGAGCCTGCATGCTTCAAACTACAAAGCCCACGCACTCTGGACGCCACAACTAGAGAGAAGCCTGTGCACCACACAAGGAGCCTGCATGCCGCAACTAAGACCCACTGCAGTCAAATAAATAAATATATTTTTTTAAGTACTACCTTTAATTAAAAAAAAAATAACCAACACAAAAGTGACATTGAAAACATTGAAAGAAAAAAAAAATGTCAACCACATCCAATCACACCATCCTTCAAAAATTAAGGAGATGGTAAGACATTCCTAGAAAAACAAAAACTGATAATTTGTTGCTAGAAGACATTTCCTGTAAGGAATATTGAAAATCTTTCAGACTGAAATAAAGGCATACTAACTTCAGTTCACGTGAAAAAAAAAATAGCACTGGTAAAAGTAACTATATGGGTAAATAGAAAAGTCAGTATAAATGTGTGTGTGTGTGTGTGTGTGTGTGTGTGTGTGTGTAAAATTCCAGTAATCCCAGGGGAATCTTTAAAAATATATATAATGTGCGTGTGTGTCTGTGTGTGTGCTGAGTCGCTTCAGTCGTGTCCAACTCTGCATGACCCTGTGGACTGCAGCCTGCCAGGCTCCTCTGTCCATGGGATTCTCCAGGCATGATACTAGAATGGCTTGCTGTGCGCTCCTCCAGGGGATCTTCCTGACCCAGGGATTAAACCCGTGTCTCTTATGTCTAACTTGCATTGGCAGGGCAGTCCTTTACTATTCGTACCACCTGGGAAGCCCAAAGATATATAATACTATATATTAAAAATATGAAAGATATATAAAATTATATTTGATATCATATATTATATCAAAAATATAGTAAATTTTTTTAAACAAAACTTTAAATGAACTCCAGAAAACATTTCCTTAACGCAAAGAAAGAAATCATGGAGAAATAAAGAAATATAAAATACTTTAAATACATAGAAGTCAAACAGTGATATGACAGATGTAAACCCCTTTTTATCAGGATTAACAATAAACATGAATGGTTAAGCACTCCACATATAAGGCAGAGGTTAGCACGTATTGAAAAAAGCATGACCCAACCCCAGACAGCTTGGGAGGTGGAGGGCTCCTGCCCCTTCCCGTGCTGGCAGTACTTGCTGTACCGTCTCTCCAGTACGCCCACCCACAGCCGTTTATCCATCTCTTATTGTGCACCATCGATGATGGGCGGTGGGGTCTGAGTCTTCCTTCCCACTGTAACCAATCTTCTCTGTAATTTGCTAGTGTCAAAAATGTTTCTAAACACAAGAAGAAAGTTGGCTCCCTACCTCACACCATCTCAAAAATTATCTAAAAAATTATCATAGAACTCTGGATAAGAGTTAAGACTACAAAGCTCTTAAAGAAAGAAAGGAGCAAATTTTTGTGATCTTGAACCAGGCAGTGGTTTCTCAGATTTAACGCAAAACCCCAAGGGACACAGGTAAATTCTGTAAATAATAAATAAATAAAATGGTTTATGAAGCCAAAAAAAAAAAAAAAAAAAAGAATTCATCACAATTAGGAGTAGGGGATTAAGAGATGCGAGCTACTATGTACAAAATAAATAAGCTCTCAGGATATATGGCACAATGCAAAGAGTCGGACAGGACTGAGCAAATTCACTTTCACATAGGAAAGTAGCCAATATTTCATATTAACTTTAAATGAAGTATAATCTATAAAATTGTGTATGACAATGTTGTACACCTGAAAGTAATATAATAAATCAAATATACATCAGTATAAAAAAAGAATTCATCAAAATTTTAAAAAAAGAAAAAACACCGTGCTTCAAAGGACATAACCAAGAAAGAGAAGACAATCTCACAGAATTGGGAGGAAATATCTGCACATGATATAACTGAATAAGAGACTTCATCTAGTGTATATGAAGAACTCTTACAACTCAAAACTAAAAAGACATCTCAAAAAAATGAGCACAATGTACAATCACTATTTATTTCTGTATTATTAAAAACCATGAGTTAACACTGGTAACTCCATTCCTGAATTAGCTACAAAGGATTCATTCTAATTGTCCTTCTTTTCATGTATTTAAATCCACTTCTCTCAGTTGTGAGGAACTGGTTCCCATCAACCTTAAAATACCAATTTTTTGCATCAATCATGTTTGTATGTAACCATTTTACCAGCAATTGGCCATGCCCTCAGCCACAAAAGATGCCCTGTAGCTTTTGTTCAGGTTCTGACACCTCTTTTTGGACCAACACCAGTTGCATAGCTTAAGGGTATTTGCCGTGATCTAAGCATTGGGACCCCTCCTTACCCTGTGAGGTTTTGCTGCCTGTGTCCAAGCTTCTGTCTCTGGCTGCCTTCCCCCAGTACAGACCCCCTCATCCTCCTCTGCTAATGCTAACCATGGCAATCTGCGATGCCCTCCGCTCACATGTCCTCCTCATCACAGTTGAGCTGAATCAACCGTGACTGAGTGATCGTGACCCCTCTGCGCACCTGCCGTCCACAGATTCCTTTGGCTGTGCACCCCACTCTGCACCAAAGCCATGCTCGTCCTCGCTTTTCCATAGATATACTCTTCTTTGTATCCAGGCCTCTTCTTCACTGCAGTGACTCATATTCTGCAACTAACCACAAAGATGCCCTCCAGGTCACACCTGACACTCCCAGAACACTGCTGCAACTTCCACCTGTGCAGATGTCTCTTGCACATATTTCCATGCAATGGCTTGTACTGAAATACAGAGGGATAAATAAAAGAAGAGACATGTGGAGGAAGGGAAAAAAGGAGAGAGGCAGAAAGATAAAGGGAGGGAAGGAGAGGGGATCATTTTACATCAACAAACATTTATAATAGGATCCTAACCTATCTTCTTCTTCTTTACCTTCCAGCAAGAACAGACTATCTCTGCCTCTTGTGGGCATGACTTCTCTAAGTTGATCTTCTATTATCATTCAAAGAACGAAGACTAACTTTTCTATATAAATCAAGAAAGCATGCCACAGCATGTTGAGAGGGAAGCACATGGATAACAAAAATTAAGACTGTTAGCAGTATTTGGAAAATTGAA
The DNA here is from genome assembly GCF_029407905.1 of Bubalus kerabau. Classification (NCBI taxonomy): domain Eukaryota; kingdom Metazoa; phylum Chordata; class Mammalia; order Artiodactyla; family Bovidae; genus Bubalus; species Bubalus kerabau. Next base: position 52,314,491 of record NC_073625.1, read on the forward strand.
AACCAAGCTACCTGTAAATTACATTATCCCTGTCAAAATAGAAAATACTAACTTCTAAGAAAAAGTTAATTTGCCCTATCTTAGCTTTGTCCTATAAATTCTATTGAGGAGAGCCTCGGTTGCTTTTCTTTACATTTCATTTTGTTTCACAGTAGAATTCCTTTCTATGTCATCTCGAGTAGACTTCCTCAATCTTGTAAGGATCAGAGGGTGGCAGAATTACAAGTGTTACGTACGCAAGACAAATGGAGATGGAAATCAGCTAGTACCTTGTTTCCAAATCATATTTGGAAGCAGGTGAGTAGGTGCAGGAAGAGGGTTCTGAATTATGCTTATCTACCATCAGAAGAAAAGGAAGAAACATTCATCAGTTTCACTAGTTAGTCCACTAAATGGTATTTTTTGTCCAGCTTCCGTCACTTTGTATCCTTCATCCCGTCATCCTGTGTCTTTCATCTTTTGATTGGTTAACCCAAGATAATTGGTACCTTCTGGTCCATGGGTAAGAATTGCCAGCAGTCAATTCTATTTGCCTTTTGACCACAGGAGAGTTAATTAATGGAGCTTAGAGTGACTTACACAAGGGAAGGTTATTTTTGTGAAACACTTGAAAAAGATTTAGATGTTTCAAATCTCAAATCAAAGCAAGCAACAAGACATTAAAATGCTGAATTGAATTAGGAAGCTGTTTATGAAAATACATTTCAGTCTGGAGATTTATTAAATCAGCCATGCTACTGCACTCCATGGGAAAACAGGTTCCATTTGTCAATTATTCCAAATTCATCCAATCTTGGAAAGTCACCAAAAGCTTTCCTGGACATAACAGATTTTGAATTGTGTTCATTTTAACATGTTGTTTTTCCAAGTGAAATAAATTGTTCTGACACCTCTCATATTTTCTATTCTAACTATCCTGACAAATTCATCATGTGGTCTTGGGCTTAGAATTGATTTTAAAGGGATGGGATAAGGATGCCAGTAGGGTGTATCAGAAACAGGTAGATTAAAGTTTTATCAAGAGATCTGAGTGCCTGCTGATAAGCGAGGAGAAAGAGGGCTTCCCCCGCCTCATTTTGCTTACAGCAGGTATGAGAGATGCTTGACTACATACCAACCACCTGGTTGACTAACACAATCTGTGCTCTCCTTTGAGGATAAAAAATGAGGAAGGGGCTGCTCTAATGCAATTTCTCAAATACTTAAGGATGTTTATCCTTCTAGTAGCTGAGATGTAGTGTCAACATTCCCCTCACTAGTTTCAACTAGGAAAGTTCCAAAATATAAGATCTATATAGGATCATCTTATAGACGATGTTATCTGTCCTCATCACACATTGTTTTTTCTTTTTTAATTTTTGGACCGTTTTTATTCTCTTATTTATAAAACACCATGTATAGAACAAAAAGAGAGAGCTACATTCTCTATAGAGAAACGAAAGCATTCTGAAAAGCTTTTACAATTTATTTTCTTAGATAGTAAGCCTCTATCTAAAAAGATTGAGGGACTTCCCTGGTCGTCCAGTGGTTAAGACTTAGCCTCCTCCCAGTGTAGGGGCTGCTGGTTTGATCCCTGGTCAGGGAGCTAAGATCTGACATACCTCCTGGCCAAACTGAAGCATAGAACAGAAGTGATATTGTAACAAATCCAATAAAGACTTTAAAAACCTTCTACATTAAAAAAAAAAAAGTCTTTAAAAAATGACTGAGATAGCATTTGAAAGCTGCTGAGAGAGTCTGAAGAAAATTTAGGAAAAGAGACGTTTTCACTCAAATGACCACTATTGGCAGTGATGGTACCTACTGGAAAAAAGAGGGAGTGAAAAAACACTCTGCACAGTTCTGTGTATAGCCAGAAATTAAAAAGAGGGAGTGAAAAAACACTCTGCACAGTTCTGTGTATAGCCAGAAATTAATGAATGTTGCTGAACTCCCTCGATTTGAAAAGCTACCACGATGCCAAGAAGATACAGGGCCTTGAAGAAGCATTTGGTTATGTCTAGGGACTGTGAAATGGCAACCCACTCTGGTGTTCTTGCCTGGAGAATCCCAGGGATGGGGGAGCCTGGTGGGCTGCTCTCTATGGGATCACACAGAGTCGGACACGACTGAGGTGACTTAGCAGTAGCAGTAGGGACTGTGAAGTAACGGGGATATTCGGGTTATGAGGTGTTTCTTGCATATTTGTTTGCTTCAATGAGGTTGCAAAGTGTGTGACATGGATGGTATAAGGATTTACCTTTTTAAATTAACTTTTATTGGAGTACAGTTGCTTTACAACGTGGTTTTAGTTTCTACTGTACAGCAAAGTGAATTAACTCTATGTATCAAACCAGTCCAGCCTAAGAGAAATCAGTCCTGAATATTCAGTGGAAGGACTAAGGTTGAAGCTGAAACTCCAATACTTTGGCCACCTGATGTGAAGAACTGACTCATTAGAAAAGATGCTGATACTGGGAAAGATTGAAGGCAGAAGGAGAAGGAGATGACAGAGAATGAGATGGTTGGATGGCATCACCAACTCAATGGACATGAGTTTAAAGCAAGCTCTGGGAGTTGGTGATGGACAGGGAAGCCTGGCGTGCTGCAGTCCATTGGGTCGCAGAGTAGGACGTGATTGAGCGGCTGAACTGAACCGATCCATTTATCCTCTCTCTTTTGGATTTCCTTCCCATTTAGGTCACCACAGAGCACTAATCAAAGGTATGCAGACTGTGGTCCCTGGACCAAATCTGTCCATACATCTGTTCTTGTGAACAGAGGATTACTGCCACATGCAGGACAGACACGATCGTTTATTTATGTTCTGTCTATGACACCTTTTGTGCTACAATAGCAGCAGAGTTCAATAGCTGTGACAGAGATATTATGGCCCATTAAACCTAAAGTATTTACTCTCTGGCCCTTAACAACTAAATTCTCTGCTTGAAAAGGAGGTTTTTGAGGTGGGTTCAATATTAAAAACTCTCCTTTAGACCTTTAATTTTCCCTAATAGTATGAGGAAATATGCTCTCTACATATATACATCATCTCCTTTTGGTTGAATATTAATAAGAAAGGACATTTAATTAATTTTCTTAAGAAAGTGAAATTTTAAGTTTCTGTGATTTTTTTAAACATACTAAACAGATCAAACAATGTTCTTGAAGGGGAAGGGAAAGTGTTAGTCATTCAGTGGTGCTCCACTTTTTGGGACCCCATGGAGTGTTCTGTCCATGGAATTTCTCCAGGGAAGAATACTGGAGTGGGTAGCCCTTCCCTCCTCCAGGGAATCTTCTCAACACAGGGATCGAACCTGAATCTCCTGCATTGCAGGTGGATTCTTTACTATATGAGCCACCAGGGAAGCCGAAACATGTTTAACAATGTCCTTAGGGCAGAGCAGATTACTCCCTGGTGGCTCAATGGTAAAGAATCGGCCTGCAGTGAGGGAGACCTGGGTTCCATCCCTGGGTTGAAAAGATCCCCTGGAGAAGGGAAAGGCTGCACACTCCAGTATTTTGGTCTGGAGAAATCCAAGGATTGTATAGTCCATGGCGTCACAAAGAGTCAAAAATGACTGAGCAATTTTCACTTTAGGGCAGAGCAAATATTCCAGGTCAGGAGCTGAAGCAATATAGACTGAGTTGAAAAGTTATCTTAATCATGAGCCCTTCACCGACCTTGATAGTTGTATGCTGCTGGTTTTCAGCAAACAAACAAACAAACAAAAACCATATTTTAAGAAATTGTAAAGGGACAAACATTGCTGCAGGAAAAGACACTAAGAGACAAAACGTTCTTCAGCTTCTACAATGCTATAAAAGACACTCGCTACATTGAAATCCATTTCTTCTACTTAGGAGAATTGTATTTTTATTTGATGTTTATTGCTTATGGTTTTGTATAGACTTTATTTCTTGGAGGTAATTATAGGTTCACAGTGAGCAGCAAGCACAGAGATTTATAATATGCTCCCTTCTCCTCCCCCAACACTCTCCCCACTATCAACACCCCCATACACACACACACACACACACACAGGGACATTTGTTACAACTGATGCGCCTACACTGACATGTCATTATCACCTGAGTCCATTGTTTACATTAGGCGTCACTCTTGATGTTGTACATTCTACTGGCTTTGATAAATGTGTCATGACATATATCCACCAAAGACCTGTTTTTGCTTTCACTGCTTTACCTGGTACCCAATGCCTAATCTTTTAAGGAAGTTTAGTTGAGTTTTCACTGTTTTCTTTTATTTTCCTCCTTTCCTCCCTCCTTTTAACCCTTCCCTCCTTCTTTCCTTCCCTCTTACTGACTGAGTTCAAGTAAGGCTGTTAAGCCAGAGAACTGGTATTTGCTGAGCCCTGGTTATCAGATGATCTGTGTGTGTGATGGTTAACTTTATATGTCAACCTGACTGGGACAGAAGGCACCAAGGTATTTGGTCACACATGATTATCAATGTCTCTATGAGGGCATTTATGGATGAGATTAGCGTTTAAGTGGTAGAATAAGCAAAGCAGATTGCCACCCCCAATTTGGGTGGGCCTCATCCAATCCCTTGAAGGCCTGAATAGAAAAAAAATAAAAGGAAAAACAAGGGAGAATTCACTCTCTGTTTTCAAGCTGGGACATTGGTGTTCTCCTGCACTCAGACTGCAATTCACACCACTAGCGTTCTTGGTTCTCCAGTTTGCAGATTGAAGACTGTGGAATTTCTAATTTCCATAATAATGTGACCTATTGTGTATAATGGGCTTCCCTGGTGGCTCAGCTGGTAAAGAATCCGTCTGTAATGCAGGAGACCTGGGTTTGATCCCTGGGTTGGGAAGATCCCCTGGAGAAGGGAAAGGCTACCCACTCCAGTGTTCTGGCCTGGAGACTTCCATGGACTACATACTCCATGGGGTTGCAAAGAGTTGGACACGAAAGCGACTTCTCTTTCATGGTGTATAATAAATCTCATATATATGTGTATATGTGTATATATGTATATATGTTTAGGTATACTCACATCCGTGCATGTCTGGATGTATACAGGCACATCTATCAGCTTTGTTTCTCTGGAGGACCCTGACAAATACAGTGTGTATTAGCTCTGGAATTCAGTCCTTACATTCCTCCAAGGAGTCAGCCTTATTATCCTTTGCTTGCAGGCAAACTATTTTTAAAAAGAAAGAAAATCTGCGATTCAGAGAAGTAAAACTTGTTTAGTATCCTGCAACAGAGTGCTACTCTGGCAGAATCCAGATGCAAATCCAGATTATGATTCCCAACTCTCTTACTTTTTCAAATCTACCAGGATTTGAAATCTAGGTCAGGGAGCACATATTATTCATTTTTGTTTCTTTGTTGTTGTTCAGCCACTAAGTTGTGTCTGATTCTTTGTGACCCCATGGACTGCAGCACACCAGGCTTCCATATCCTTTATGGAATGATCCTGGAATTTGTTCAAACTCATGTCCATTGAGTAGCTGATGCCATCCAACCACCTCATCCTCTGTTGTCCCCTTCTCCTGCCCTCAATCTTTCCCAGCATCAGGGTCTTTTCCAATGAGTTGGCTCTTGGCATCAAGTAGCCGAAGTATTAGAGCTTCAGCTTCAGTATCAGTCCTTCCAATGACTAGTCAGGGCTGATTTCCGTTCAGTCAGTTCAGTTCAGTTCATTCACTCAGTCGTGTCCGACTCTTTGCGACCCCATGAATCGCAGCACGCCAGGCCTCCCTGTCCATCACCAACTCCTGGAGTTCACTCAAACTCACGTCCATCGAATCAGTGATACCATCCAGCCATCTCACACTCTGTAGTCCCCTTTTCCTCCTGCCCCCAATCCCTCCCAGCATCAGAATCTTTTCCAATGAGTCAGCTCTTCACATGAGGTGGCCGAAGTACTGGAGTTTCAGCTTCAGCATCATTCCTTCCAAAGAACACCCAGGGCTGATCTCCTTTAGAATGGACTGGTCGCATCTCCTTGCAGTCCAAGGGACTCTCAAGAGTCTTCTCCAACACCACAGTTTAAAAGCATCAATTCTTCGGTGCTCAGCCTTCTTCACAGTCCAATCCTCACATCCATACATGACCACAGGAAAAACCATAGCCTTGACTAGACGAACCTTTGTTGGCAAAGTAATGTCTCTGCTTTTGAATATGCTATCTAGGTTGGTCATAACTTTCCTTCCAAGGAGTAAGCGTCTTTTAATTTCATGGCTGCAGTCACCATCTGTAGTGATTTTGGAGCCCAGAAAAATAAAGTCTGACACTGTTTCCACTGTTTCCCCATCTATTTGCCATGAAGTGATGGGACCAGATGCCATGATTTTCATTTTCTGAATGTTGAGCCTTGTTGGAATGTTGTCCTTGACTGGACAGACCTTTGTTAGTGTCTTGTAAATAGTATGAATATGTGAATAAGTAAATAAATGAGCAGAAAATTAAAAAAAAATCTACCAGGACAATGGTGTAAGACAGAGCTTTCTAGATTTGGGTTAAATTGAGAACATTGTCACAAAGAAGAAAAAGACCTTAGTACTAGATTCAAGAGTTATTCCCATAGTGGAAGCTGCAGCCAATTGTCATATATAAACAGTGGCCAGTAATGTGGGTACATGGGGCCTGATGGCATGTGACCAAGAATTAAAGCAGAGTCTGGCAAAGGACACAAGGAGCTGAAGCTAAGAGTGATATCTATTTTTCTATTTTGCATGGAACTCAAGAGAGAAAAAGTCAGAGGCTCAAGACACTGCTGAACACCAGGAAGTTTCTGCTTCTCGGACATGGAGAGCTGAGTCTCATGTGGTTGTTCAGCAGGTGCTACTGTAGCATTATTGTAGGAGAAAGCGTCCTGGCCAGCCTAGCTGGAGAAGCAAAAAAGCAATGCTGCAAGGTCATTCTCTTTTGACATCTGAGCATCAGGCTATGTAGTTGGTGAGTGTAGTAGTTTCCTGTTGCTGACATAAAAAATGATTGGGTTACCCAAAAAATTCTTTTGGGTTTTTTCCACAAGATGTTATGGAAAAAAAACAAACAAACATAAAATCTTACAGAAAAACATGAACCCAATACCACAAACTCAGTGACCCAAAATAATACAATCTATTATCTTTTATTTATTAGTACATACAACTATATAAACTTTACTTACATAGATTGGTTTCACTAGGCCAAAATTAAGGTGTTATTTTCTCTGCAGGCCTTAGGGCAAAGTCCATTTCTTTGTCTTTTCCAGCATCTAGAATTGCATCTTTTTCATACCATAGCTTGTGGTCTTTCCACCGTCTTCAAAAACATCAGTAGAGCCTCTTGCTTTGGTATCCAATTGCCTTTTTAATCTGTTCCCAAATCTCCCTCTGCCTCCCTCTTTTTTAATTAATTAATTTTTATTGGAATATAATTGCTTTACAATGTTAGTTTCTGCTATACGGCATCATGAATCAGCCACATATATGCATATATCCCTTCTCTCTTGAGCTTCCCTCCCACCCCAGTCCTCCATTCTACCCATCTGGGTCATCATAACCTCCATTTTATACAGACATTTGTGATTACATCTAGGAACCCCCTGAATAATTCAGAATAATCTCCCTATCTCAAGATCTTTAACTGAATTACATGGACATTTTTGAGAGCCAATATCCAGGTGATCACAGGAGAGTGTTTGAGCAGAGTTTCTTCTCTGAGTAAAGTTCTTGGGCATCGTTTTTCTGCAGCCAGAGCCAACAGGCTCAGGGCCATCCTGAGAGGAGTACAGAGTTGATATCTACCGACAATACACTGACTCACTAATCCCTCAATAACTGTCACTTTTCCTGAGACTTCCATGTTGTTTTCCATTTGAGTTGGAAGAAGAAGCACCACAGCTTTTACTCTGAAGGAACACCTCATCTATCAGTTAGAACCTTAGCCTGAATTCCTTGATAATCAGTAAGAAAGACAACACAGAACAAGTGACTGCGATGGAGACTGGGGTGAGAACATTCTCAGGAAGGAAAGAAGGTAAGCTGGTAGGTGACAAAGTCAATTATGGCTCAGTGCATAATTTTATGTGGAGCGTGACACTGTCAGTATGACAAAAAAAAAAAAACTACCATTATTTGCTGAAGACTGCCAGGGCTTGGCTTCATTCAACACTGGGGAGAGCCCAGAGCAAGGGATAAGTAACAGACCTGAAGTCACACCTTCAAGGCAAAGAGGATAGTTGAGAAACTGTGGGAAGTTACTGAACCATGGGACAGATCTACAATTCATTAATAAAAATGCAGAGATATCAAGAAAGCCAAAGGAAAGGTATCCAGTTCCACCAGATTGGGTGTTCCTCTAAGTGATTCTATGAGAACAATGAGGGTGAACTCATGAAAGAATGGAGAGATGGCCTGGCATCCAGCCCTGCCAGCATGCAGCAAATATATTCATTTTCTTAAACAATGCAGACAGTGGATCTAAAATGCAGTGTCGAGGCTGGGGGCTGGACCATTGTACAGGCTCTTCAGAGGAAGGCAGTGTTTTTAGATGCACAGCAGATGCTGGTGAGTGGGATTTAGTTAATCTTTTCAGATAGACAAGCTGCCTAAAACTAGAAAATAGAGCACTGAGAGAAATTAGGTGACTGCTGTGTCCACAAAGGACCACTCTTCTGTGCGTTGAGGAGATAACCTAAAGTAGTATTTGTCAAACTTCAGTACACATGAAAATGACCTGGAGAACTTTAGGTCCACCACTAGAGGCTCAGATTCACTAAGCCTAGGGTAAGATGACCAGAAAGCTGGTTTGCCCAGGACAATAGGAATTTCCAGGATGCATGACTTTTACTTTGAAAACTAGGATAGGCCTGAGCAAACCAATACAATGGTCATCTAAGTATGGAGGTGCAGGGATTGACATGATTAACAGGCTCCCAGGTGATGTTGGGCTTTGTGGGTGGCTCAGACGCTAAAGAATCTGCCTGCAATGAAGAAGACCTGGGTTCAATTCCTGGGTTGGAAAGATCCCCTGGAGAAGGGCATAGCAACCCACTCCAGCATTCTTGCCAGGAGAGTTCCATGGACAGAGGAGCCTGGGGGGCTACAGTGCATGGGGTTGCAAAGAGCCGGACACGACTGAGCAACTAATACTTTCACTTTCAGGGGGCGCTGCTTTCAGCTGGCATAACTTTGAACAGCAATGAGTAAGCAGTGAGCTAGTATACTCATCGGAGAAGGCAATGGCACCCCACTCCAGTACTCTTGCCTGGAAAACCCCATGGACAGAGGAGCCTGGCAGGCTGCAGTCCATGGGGTCCCTAAGAGTCGGACACGACTGAGCAACTTCACTTTCACTTTTCACTTTCATGCATTGGAGAAGGAAATGGCAACCCACTCCAGTGTTCTTGCCTGGAGAATCCCAGGGACGGGGGAGCCTGGTGGGCTGCAGTCCATGGGGTCGCACAGAGTCAGACATGACTGAAGCGACTTAGCAGCAGCAGCAGTATACTCATAGTAACTCAGAAAGAAAATAGACTGTTTTAATACTTAATAGAAATTTTCCTCTGTCATTTAATCTCACTTAGAATTTGGGCTGAATCTCTTGAGAAGGTCAAAAATTCTACCTACTGTGGAACATTGGGTTGGGCTCTAGTGAAGTCAATAATTTAAACAAGATGGACAAGTCACTGTTAGGCTCTCATGTTGTCCATGTGGCAGCTGTGTCCTCGGCATATGTATATGAGGATTGTTTGTATTTTCTAGATGGATTTAGAAAGAACATTTCAGAAAAGAACATTGAAATTGCTTTTTTTCTCTTTAAAATTGTATTTCTCCCTGTATGTTCAGATTATCTTTCTTTACCCACAAAGGAATTCTCAAGTATTGTCTGTGTTCAGAGGAAGACTAGAAATGGCTATGACATTCCATCTATTGAGAATTCACTGGCATTAGCTAGAGACTGATTTCCTCTGATCCCTCCATCCTTCAAGGTCACTTCCTCCTGATGGCTTTCAAGAAACACTAAGGCTGGGATTATCGGGTGTTCTTTATGGTGACTCAGTCAGTAAAGAATCCGCCTGCTGTGCAGGAGACTCAGATTCCATCCCTGGGTTGGGAAGATCCCATGAAGAAGGGAACGGCAACCCACTCCAGTATTCTTGCCTGGAGAATCCCCATGGATAGAGGAGCCTGGTGGGTTACAGTCCATGGGGTCTCAAAGAGTCGGACACAACTGAGTGACTAACACTTAGGACAGGGTGTTTTATCTTCTTCAATAGTTGGTGACATTCAGGCTGAGGAAAAATGGTCCACCCAGTTGTTTCTGCAAATGTTATATTATGCTTACTTTGCACAGAGCCCTGCCCTTAATGCTTTACAAAATATTTGCTTAATCCTCGTAAGTAAACTATCATTTCATATACAGATAAAGAAACAGACAATTAGTCATGCAGATGCCACAATGTGGTAGTGGGGAAAGGATCTGAATCCAGACAGTTTGGCAGCAGAGTTAGTTGAGTTTTAATAGGGCCATTAGCCCCTTTGCAGGATTTCACTATGGCAATTTCACAGCTCTGTTAGGTTGCAGGCAGCTTGTTGAGAGTCTACAATTAAATCTGTGTTTTCATCACAAAAGAGCTCATTTTCTGACCTGGTCCAATAACAGTTTTCACATTTTGCCTAACATGAGAATACCTTGAGTACTTGCCTGTGAATTTAAGTCTAAACCACTAGACACATGCTAAGCTTTTGGCAAAGGGGAAACCAATAGAATGGTTTAGTCATTGAATCGTGTCCAACTCTTGCGACCTCAAGGACTGTAGCCTGCCAGACTCCTCTGTGAATGGGATTCTCCAGGCAAGAATACCGGAGTGGGTTGCCATTTCCTTCTCCAGGGGATTGTCCCAACCCAGGAATTGAACCCAGGTCTCCTGAATTGCAGGCAGATTCTTTATGGATTGAGCTACGAGGGAAGCCCAAATGGTAAATACATTAGGATTGGTTGGGGTTCTTTCAAAGGCAAGTAATAAAGTCCCATTCAAGTCAGCTTAAGCAAAAGACTGAACTATTGAGATTCATTATTGAATTTATTAAGAATTATTGAGATCGCACAGAGTAGGACACGACTAAAGTGACTTAGCATTGAGATCCCACATCTGAGAGGAAAATGCCAGACAGAGGGAGCTGTAGGCATGTGTGTCTCAGGGATTCTCAGCATTCTTTCATCTCTGCTTGATTTTGTTCCCAATTATGTGACTCTTCCCAGGTGACAATAGTAGCAAAAACCTACCTGACAATGAAGGAGACATAAGAGGTGCAGGTTTGATCCCTGGGTCGGGAAGACCTTCTGGAGGAGGGCATGGCAACCCACTCCAGTATTCTTGCCTAGAGAATCCTATAGACAGAGGAGCATGGTGGGCTATAGTCCATTGGGTTGCACAGAGTCGGACATGCTGCTAAGTCACTTCAGTGATGTCCGACTCTGTGTGACGCCATAGACGGCAGACCACCAGGCTCAGCCATCCCTGGGATTCTCCAGGCAAGAACACTGAAGTGGGTTGCCATTTCCTTCTCCAATGCATGAAAGTGAAAAGTGAAAGTGAAGTCGCTCAGTCGTGTCCGACTCTTCACCACCCCATGGACTGCATACAGCTCACCAGGCTCCTCCGTCCATGGGGTTTTCCAGGCAAGAGTACTGGAGTGGGGCGCCATCGCCTTCTCCAAGAGTCAGACATAACTGAAGTGATTTAGTAGGCACAGTACAACACACTCAGTTCTTCCTTCATGTTGCCAATAGACCCTCTTCACAAGGTAAGAGCTATCACTGTTGAAAATCTCCTCTTGGAATCCTCAATGGGGAAAGAATTACAGCCCCAAGGGGGATCTCTGATTGGCTCTGCTTAAGTCATATGCCTACCATTACTCAAACACTCTTGCCAGGATGTTGGAATAGAGTGTGAAGCATGGTGAAGCCTGGCTCACCTTCTCCACACACCTGAAATGAATGCCCAGAGTCTAAAACCAGAGAACTTGGAACACATTAGCATAATGGTCAGAAAAAAAGAAAGAAATCAAAATTACTGAAACAAGGACCGCTATATCACCCTGTGGGATGTGGGCAAGGACTGACAGTTGGAATTTAGAATTTTGTTTCTTCCCTCCCTCCACTCCAACGAAGACAAATCTGACTCATCACACTTTTTCCCTGGATAGTTTTAGAGTTAGAAAAGAAGTATTAATTCAGGAAGAGGCTAAGTAATCTTTCTAAGAAGTGAAGCACAATAAGGAGAAAACGGTCTTAGAAATGACCTTATATTTTGTTATTTGGGATATGGAATTGCAACTCTATTTCTAATGCTTTTCTGTATTTCAAAAATTCATGTAAATGATTGCCAAGAAAATAAAAAGAAGATATTAGCTCTAAAATTGAGGGGCTGATAAATGGGAGAAGCTCTGCCTGGAAGTAAGGTAAAGATGAGCCTTGCTGAATTTCAGGCCCATATGGAAGGAAAGAGAACTATAATTGCCAACCTTTCAGTGAGAAGTATATTTGGTTGCAAAATCTGGACAAAAGGGAAAATAGAAGTGGGGGAAAAAATTTCATCAAAGAAGGCTTCGGGAATGAATTAGAACAGACCTATAGACTAATATAAAGAGCACTTACTCACTGGTAAGCTCACGCTGAGATGTTTTAACCTCCTTTCCTCTTTAAGGAAAAAAAAATCCCTTTTGTTAGTTGCTTCAGAATGGAAACTCTTTAGCAGAAACACCGTTGGAGGTCTGCAAGGTGTGTGCCATAGCCTCTGGCTTGTCTAAGCAGAAACACGTGGAAATGGAGGGACCACTTGAAATAAGTATGGACACTGGATATGTCCAATTAAGTCTGTGACACCCTTTCCCTAACTGACACAAAACTTGGGCCTCTCTAACTTTAATGGGCACACTAGTCACCTAGGGACCTTATTGAAATGCAGAATCTAATTTGATGGGTCTAAGGCATTGCCGTGTATGGGGTCGCACAGAGTCAGACACGACTGAAGTGACTTAGCAGCAGCAGCAGCAAGGCATTGCCTGGGAATACCCATTTGTAGACCCTGATGCTGGTAAAGATTGAGAGCAGGAGGAGAAGGGGACGACAGAGGATGAGATGTTTGGATGGCATCACCAGCTCAATGGACATGGATTTGGGTGGACTCCAGGAGTTGGTGATGGACAGGGAGGCCTGGAGTGCTGTGGTTTATGAGGTTGCAAAGAGTTGGACACGACTGAGCAACTGAACTGAACTGAATTAATGTCTGGGCTTCCCTGGTGGTTCCACAGTAAAGAATCTGCAAGCTAATGCAGGAGACATGGGTTCAATCCCTGGGTTGGGAAGATCCCCTGGAGAAGGAAATGCCAACACACTCCAGTATTCTTACCTGAGAAATCCCATGGACAGAGGAGCCTGATGGGCTGCAGTCCAAGGGGTCGCCAAAGAGTTGGACATGACTTAGCAACTGAACAATAACAACAGCAATGAGTGTCCAAAGAATGCTGATGTTGCCAATCTCCTGGCCATACTTTGAGAATCCAGGCTCTGGATTTCAGAAAGTTTCAGAAAGCCAGTGGATTTTGTAACTAATTTCAGGGCTGTCTCTCCAATTTCCCAAGAGGTTTGCATCATAATCAAATGCCACATCAAAATGAACAGATCACTGACATCCAGTGTTATGAGAGTAACACTCAAGCCTATTCTGAAGTGATATCTGATTGTGCTTGAAGGACTTTTCAGAAATTGGGAAGATGACTCTCAAATGAAAGAAGAAAATCAACTGACACTGAGGTTCATACCAAGGAGGAAAGTTCTTAGATATACTTCCCAGGAAAGAATCAGAAAAAGCTAGAGCATTCAGTGCCATATAGCAAATGCCTGAAGCAGTCACATTCAGCCTTTTCTGGACATCAAAAAAACCTGCGTAGCTTTTAAAATACTGATGCCTGGACCCCACTCCAGGCATGATGATTTCATTTCTCTGGAGTTTAGCCATGACATTCTTGTTACCATGCATTTTACGTTCTATACCCTCATGCTTTGACCTCTTGAGGATTTGGTAACTCTGGAAGGACTGCTCCTCCCAGGACTGGCTAATTACTAGACAGTGGTCAACCATGGGCCACCTGTCCTAACCACCCAGAGCCAACTAGGAAGAGTGCCCGTGTCCTAGAGCACACTGAAATTTTTCAAAATAGCCAGTGCCGAGCCTGCTTACCCTGCCTCACCCATTCTTTTCTGCAATAAACAACCATGATAAAGGAACTGCCATAAAGATTCTTGCCCGAATTTTTCCCTCTCTCTTCCCCTTGCCAACACTGGTGCTTCTCCATGTGTCCTTCCCATGGCATGGCATGCCGAGAGGGCATCTCTTAGGATCTGTGAGTATAAAAATTATCTTTTCAATGTTGGTTATATTCTGATCTGTTAACCTTGTCATATTGTAAGTAATAAGAAAAACTTACATTTTAAAATAGTTTCAGAATTGTTCAAATACAATCAGGTGATTCCCAAGTTCACCCAAAGTTGAGAATCACAAGAAATAGAACAAGCCCGGGCTAATAGGTTGTATGCAAGTGATATTAGCATACTTTTTATTAAAGAAGGACTCCTTTCAAATAAACAAAAGCAGATTGAAAAAAACATGTTTGAACCCATGTGTTTCCCCTCCATTAATGGGTTACTGCTAGTCTAGTAGTTTTGAATTTTTTTCTTTGTTTGTTTGTTTGACTGCTAAAGATAGCAAAGGTGATAGAGAGTGGGGAAGAAAATTAAAACCAATCTCTCAGAGCAAGATATCTACCCACAGTTTTCTCACTTGATTTTCTAATCAAGAAAAGACAAATTATAATATACTGAAAATACCATTCACTAAAAGAATGACACCAAAAGTTTGGGGCCCTGGGAGTCACTTTTTTCAACCTTCCTGCCACTCTTTTTCACTCCACACCCATTACAGAAGCTGCACTTCTGCTTCAGTTTAGTATGGAATGGGGATAATATGTATTGGGTTTTTATGTATGTGCTCAGTTTCTCAGTCACGACCAGCTCTTAGCAGCCCCACTGACTGTAGCCAGCCAGGCTCCTCTGTCTGTACAGTTTTCCAGACAAGAATACTGGTATGGGTTGCCATTTCCTCCTCCAGGAAATCGAACCTGCATCTCTTGCATCTCCTGCATTGGCAGGAAATTCTTTACCACTTTGCAAAGTAAGGTTCCAGTTTTAGTAAGAATATGCATCTTAGGTTCACTTTCTGAAAACTATGTAATATACTAGCTGAGAAGGACTAACACTCTTAAACGTAATCTGGGACTGGAGGTTGTCCTAGAGAGCAATACCCACTAAGATATAGAAGCCACTAAGGCAGGGATTTTTGTTCTTTTTATTCATTACAAAATCCTAGCATCTAAAATCACACCCAACAGCTAGTAGTTGCTCAATAAATACATATTAAATTTGCAGTGAGTTAATAATAAATAGCAAGTCTAGACAACAGTCCATAGTACAGAGAAAATATATAGACTAACTAGAAATAGGTTCTGACAACCAGAATCGACAGTCTAGAGAGAGTGACCTGTGCTGTGTATTATAGCAGTCAGTAAATGCACATGGTAGCTGAGTATCTGAATTGTAATTAACCTAAAATGAGATGTGTTATAAAGTGAAGCATATATTCATGACTTTGAAGACAGTACTAAAACAGAATGTAAAATACTTAATACATTTTATTAGGTCAACTTAAGTGATATTTTGGATATATTGGGTTGAATAAAATCTAATCTTAAAATTAGACTGATGCTGCTGAAACTGAAGCTCCAATACTTTGGCCACCTATGCAAAGAGCTGACTCATTGGAAAAGATCTTTCCACTGGGAAAGATTGAGGACAGGAGGAGAAGGGGTTGACAGAGAATGAGATGGTGGGATGTCGTCACCAACTCAATGGACTTGAGTTTGAGCAAACTCTGGAGACAGTGAAGGACATGGAGGCCAGGTGTGCTACAGCCCATGGGGTCTCAACGAGTCAGACATGACTTAGCTGCTGAACAGCAACAATCTTGAAATTAATTCCACCTGTTCTTATTTTTTTGATGTGACTGCTGGGAAACTTAATATCCCATATGTATCTCGGGTTCAGGGCTCACATTCTATTTCTATAGTGTAGGGCTAGACACCTCTTTCCTTTTCAGGCCTCCTCCATAAAAGGCATTAATTTCTGAGCAAGTGATGAATTACTTTCATCTCACAATTTTGGAATTATGTGATAATAAGTAGGCTTCCTGTATATTTTCTCTACATATTTATCCATATGTATATTTTCAACATCTGATATGCTTTCTAGGCATTTATATACATATATATTTTTTATCTCTTCCACAATTTTGTAGGTCCCAGAAAGGCAAAGACTTCACTTGTGCATTGCTACTATTCCCAGTGCATAGAACATTGCCTAATCTCTGGTTAGCATTCAACAAACGTTGCATAAATGAATGCATGAATGAGTATTCTTTCTTATAGTTCACTCATTTATGAAAGAAATCTATTGGGAATTATCATACCACACCTAAATCACGTTGGAGTGCCAAGAATTCAAGGAGTGGTTTTGTACTACCCCCAGCCCAGCCCACCCCACTCCATTCTGAACATATAACCTTTTTTGGCTAACAGAGAAAGAAAAAAGGAATCGAAAACTTAAAAAGAAAAAAACATGCTGCTCTCTGTCTTTGTCTTTTCTTCCTAGGTAGCCTTGGGGTAAAATTTTTGGTTACAAATGAAACAATAAGGAACCTTAATTAGTTTTTTGAAATGCAAGCTCACCATAATTAAAAGCTGGAAACTGTTTCAAAATGTCATTTGTGGTACAAAAAGGTATACCAATTTGATTATTAGCATTTCTCCAGATTGGACAAATTAGCCCTCTCTAAAATTACTGATATGTTTAGCCTTAAAATCAGCAAACTGATAAACAAGTTGGAACATAAAGAAATGTAGTTGTCATCTCTCAGAAACACATGAGATTTGAAATACATGCTTATATGTGGATAAAATTTAACTAATATATAGTTAATATAGGAGAGTCCAGGTGTCTGCACTGCTCACCATTTGGTCAAATAGCAGAAATTCTTATGCATGTTGAGGTCAGACCATGATGGCATTTGATCTTCAGTTAAGAGGAAAAGTCCTTTGGGTACAGCATCCCTGAATCTAGAAACTGACTGTTTAAGAATTAGTGTCATTCAGAACCACAGTTTAAAATTTGTGAAACTGGGTGACTTGACTTTATTTTGAAGCAGATACTTAAGGTTTTCATGGACTCATAACATTGACAATATTAGGGACAAATCACAGAATAAACTCTTGAAGATGGAGTCAAAATAGTTAACACATCATGGAGAAAGGACAAGGTCTGCAGTGTAGAATTTCTCAACTGGGCTTTGCCTCCCGGAAAAAAAAAAAAAAAAAAAGGCAAATCAACTGTGGAACTTTGTTCAGATGTCAGAATTTCCAATTTTAGCTTCAAAGATATGGGTGGATTCAAGCAGATAATCTCCCCAGCCTCCAAAATAAAATTATGAATTGAGGAAAATGCTGTAATGGTACCAAAGAAGAAATATTGCCTGAAACGTTTAGACAAGCAAATGGGAGATCACTCTAATTTGTTTTAGTACCTTGGTCCCCACTTTGGGTCCCAGTAATACAGATACTCCCTTCTCACATTCCTGACCTCCAGATTAATAGCTTCTCTGTGTCATATGCCCTCAAGGTCCTGCTAGTTGACAGCTAGCTTAGGTTAATCTGTATTAAAATCTTATCTCACTAGAAACAGAAAAAAAATATTTTAATTGATGCCTTCTAAGGACATGACTTAGCTTCACTAAGCTTGCACAGATATAGGGGGTTAGAATCATAGGTCTGCCAGTCCGCAGAGTAAACATAATCCATCTCTCTGGAGCATGAACTTTACTTGAACATTGTATTTCCTCAGCAAATGCCAGCTCTGACCCAGGGACTGGTTTGGGTACTTGGTATGCCTCTCACAACCCCTGATCAAGATCCTTTCCCATGTCTAGTTGGAGATGGAGGAATAATAATATTAGATTGAATACTTAATAATATTAGATATTATTGTTTAATATATTAGATATTATTGTTTCTAATAATGGTTATTAGAAACAATAATATTTAATAACTTCTCCGGTGACTCAGTGGTAAAGAATCTGCCTGCGGTGCAGGAAACTCAGGAGACTCCAGTTCAATCCCTGGGACAGGAAGATCCCCAGGAGGAAGGCAAGGCAATGCACTCCAGTATTCTTGCCTGGAGAATCCTGTGGACAGAGGAGCCTGGGGCCTACACAGCACATGGGGTCGCAAAGAGTCAGACACGACTGAAGCGGCTGAACACAGGACTGCAATAATATTAGATGCAGATATGCAAGCAAACATTTTCAATATAAAAGTTATTCAATATAATGTAAAATTTAGATCTACAAGAAGACTCAAATTTGGAGTGGACCTGCTTTACACAAAGGTCCCAGTCTTTACAGCTGCTAGGCATGGAGTGTCTGCATGGGATTTTTAAAATTAATTTTTATTGGTGTTTAGCTGCTTTAATTGTAATTACATTAGTTTCTACTGTAGAGCAAAATGACGCCACCGTGTGTATACATAGATCTCCTCTTTCTTGGACTTCCTTCCCATTTAGATCCCCACAGAGCAGTGAATAGCACTCCCTAAACTGTACAGTGAGGTTCTCGATAGTTATCTATTTTATGCACAGTATCAGTCTCTCTCCTCTGCTTTTGGACGTGCTTCAGTGAGAATGCTCTAGAAGAATTAAATCTTAGTGCCAAGGAATCACATTACTGGTAGAAATTACCAGCTGGTTCGGTGAGGCTATGTCAGCTCTTACAATTGAAGCAAGAGGCTTCGATTCACTACTGGTCTATACCCTGTCTCTGTGACCTGGTATTTGGAATTCTGCCTTACCCCAGAAGAGTGTGGCATTCAAAAGAAATGGGCAAAGGGAAATATACATAAACCGAGTAGGTAAACAAAGAAAACATAGAAGCATTTGTTCACTTTTTCCCAGAATTCTGCTTTTTATTTTTTTCATATTCTCCCATCTCCCAGTTTCAAAGCACTGACTGTGAAGAGGCATAAATCTGTTCATTTAAAACATGCTCTTTCTCAGAAAAGCCAAAGCATTATTCAGGAATTCATATTCATGCAGGAAATTCTAATACAAACAAGGAAATGTCAAAAGGTTGAGATACACAAGGAATTAGAATGTTCTTTTTCTGAAAGTGGATGGTGAGAGTATATTTTATTGTACTATACAGTTTTATCTGTGTTCAGTTCAGTTCAGTAACTTAGTTGTGTCCGACTGCGACCCCATGAACCGCAGCACACCAGGCCTCCCTGTCCATCACCAACTCGCAGAGTTTACCCAAACTCATGTCCATTGAGTCGATGATGCCATCAAACCATCTCATCCTCTGTCGTCCCCTTCTCCTCCTGCCCTCAATCTTTCCCAGCATGAGGGTCTTTTCAAATGAGATAGCTCTTTGCATCAGGTGGCCAAAATATTGGACTTTCAGCTTCAGCATCAGTCCTTCCAATGAACACCCAGGTCTGATCTCCTTTAGGATGGACTGGTTAGATCTCCTTGCAGTCCAAGGGACTCTTAAGAGTCTTCTCCAACACCACAGTTCAAAAGCATCAACTCTTCAGTGCTCAGCTTTCTTCACAGTCCAACTCTCACATCCATACATGACTGGATGGAAAACCAGTCATACATACTGGAAAAACCATAGCCTTGACTAGATGGACCTTTGTTGACAAAGTAACATCTCTGCCTTTTAATATGCTGTCTAGATTGGTCATAACTTTCCTTCCAAGGAGTAAACATCTTTTAATTTTGTGGTTGCAATCACCATCTGCAGTGATTTTGAAGCCCAAAAAAATAAAGTCTGACACTGTTTCCAATATTTCCCCATCTATTGCCATGAAGAATGGGACCAGATGCCATGATCCTAGTTTTCTGAATGTTGAGCTTTAAGCCAACTTTTTCAGTCTCCACTTTCACTTTCATCAAGAGGCTTTTTAGTTCCTCTTCACTTTCTGCCATAAAGGTGGTGTCATCTGCATATCTGAGGTTATTGATACTTCTCCCGGTAATGTTGATTCCAGCTTGTGCTTTCTCCAGCCCAGCGTTTCTCAAGATGTACTCTGCATATAAATTAAATACGCAGGGTGACAATATACAGCCTTGATGTACTCCTTTTCCTATTTGGAACCAGTCTGTTGTTCCATGTCCAGTTCTAACTGTTACTTCCTGACTTGCATACAGGTTTCTCAAGAGGCAGGTCAGGAGGTCTGGTACTCCCATCTCTTTCAGAATTTTCCACAGTTTATTGTGATCCACACAGTCAAAGGCTTTGGCATAGTCAATAAAGCAGAAATAGATGTTTTCTGGAACCCTCTTGTTTTTTCAATGATCCAGTGCATGTTGGCAATTTGATCTCTGGTTCCTCTGCCTTTTCTAAAACCAGCTTGAATATCTGGAAGTTCATGGTTCACATATTGCTGAAGCCTAGCTTGGAGAATTTTGAACATTACTTTACTAGCATGTGAGATGAGTGCAATAGTGTGGTAGTTTGAGCATTCTTTGGCATTGCCTTTCTTTGGGATTGGAATGAAAACTGACATTTTCCAGTCCTGTGGCCATAGCCACTGTCTTTCAAATTTGCTGATACATTGATTGTAGCACTTTCACAGCATCATCTTTTAGGATTTGAAATAGCTCAACTGGAATTCATCACCTCCACAAGCTTTGTTCGTAGTGATATTTCCTAAGGCCCACTTGACTTCACATTCCAGGATGTCTGGCTCTAGGTCAGTGATCACACCATCGTCATTATCTGGGTCGTGAAGATCTTTTTTGTATAGTTCTTCTGTGTATTCTTGACACCTCTTAATATCTTCTGCTTCTGTTAGGTCCATACCATTTCTGTCCTTTATTGAGCCCATCTTTGCATGAAATGTTCCCTTGGTATCTCTAATTTTCTTGAAGAGATCTCTAGTCTTTCCCACTCTATTTGTTTTCCTCTATTTCTTTGCATTGATCACTGAGGAAGGCTTTCTTATCTCTCCTTATTCTTTGGAACTCTGCATTCAAATGGGTATATCTTTCCTTTTCTCCTTTGCTTTTGGCTTCTCTTCTTTTCAAAGCTATTTGTAAGGCTTCCTCAGACAGCCATTTTGCCTTTTTGCATTTCTTTTTTTGGGGGATGGTCTTGATCCCTGTCTCCTATACAATGTCATGAACCTCCGTCCATAGTTCATCAGGCACTCAGTCTATCAGATCTAGTCCCTTAAATCTATTTCTCACTTCCACTGTATAATCATAAGGAATTTGATATAGGTCATACCTGAATGGTCTAGTGGTTTTCCCCACTTTCTTCAATTTGTCTGAATTTGGGAATAAAGAGTTCATTATCTGAGCCACAGTTAGTTACCAGTCTTGTTTTTGCTGACTGTATAGAGCTTCTCCATTTTGGCTGCAAAGACTAGAATCAATCTGATTTCGGTGTTGACCATCTGGTGATGTCCATGTATAGAGTCTTCTCCTGTGTTGTTGGAAGAGGGTGTTTACTATGACTAGTGCGTTCTCTTGGCAGAACTCTCTTAGCCTTTGCCCTGCTTCATTCTGTACTCCAAGGCCAAATTTGCCTGTTACTCCAGATATTTCTTGATTTCCTACTTTTGCATTCCAGTCCCCTATAATGAAAAGGACATCTTTTTTGAGTGTTAGTTCTAAAAGGTCTTGTAGGTCTTCATAGAACCATTCGACTCAGCCTTTTCAGCATTACTGGTTGGGGCATAGACTTGGATAACTGTGATATTGAATGGTTTGCCTTGGAAACAAACAGAGATCATTCTGTCATTTTTGAGATTGCATCCAAGTACTGCATTTCAGACTCTTTTGTTGACCATGATGGCTACTCCATTTCTTCTGAGGGATTCCTGCCCACAGTAGTACATATAATGGTCATCTGAGTTAAATTCACCCATTCCAGTTCATCTTAGTTTGCTGATTCCTAGAATGTCGATGTTCACTCTTGCCATCTCCTGTTTGGCCACGTCCAATTTTCCTTGATTCGTGGACCTAACATTCCAGGTTCCTAGGCAATATTGCTCTTTAGAGCATCATACCTTGCTTCTATCACCAGTCACATCCACAGCTGGGTGTTGTTTTTGCTTTGGCTGCATCCCTTCATTCTTTCTGGAGTTATTTCTCCACTGATCTCCTGTAGCATATTGGACACCTACCGACCTGGAGAGTTCATTTTTCAGTGTCCTATCTTTTTGCCTTTTCGAACTGTTCACGGGGTTCTCAAGGCAATATTGCTGAAGTGGTTTGCCATTCCCTTCTCAGTGGACCACATTCTGTCAGACCTCTTCACCATGATCCGTCTGTCTTGGGTGGCCCCACAGGGCATGGCTTAGTTTCATTGAGTTAGACAAGGCTGTAGTCCATGTGATCAGATTGGCTAGTTGTCTGTGACTGTGGTTTCAATCTGTCTGCCCTCTGATGCCCTCTTTGAGTGCCTACCACCTTACTTTGTTTTCTCTTACCTTGGACGTGGGGTATCTCTTCACGGCTGCTCCAGCAAAGCGCAGCCACTGTTCCTGATATTGGATGTGGGGTAGCTCCTCTTGGTCCCGCCACTGACCTTGGGCATGGGGCAGCTCCTCCCAGCCGCTCCTTAGATGTGGTGTAAGCTCCACTCGGCCACTCCTGCACCATTGCGTAGCTGCCACTATATCTGTGTACCTGTGTATATTATACTTCTCAATTAAAATCAGGGCACACATGAAAATAAATTCCAAGTGTTATTTAAATAAAAAATTTGATATCATAAACTTCAAAAAGAATAAAACAAAACAGTGACAAAAAGTTATGCTCTTCCTTGGGGCAAAAGTGGCCCAGGACCCACACCCTTGCTTATAATGTGGTGAAAAGTTGGCTGTAGGAGTTGGTGTCATGAAAGGAGTGACACTTTGTTTTAACCTCAAAAAGTCTTCTGACCAGAGCATTATTCCCTGCAACTGTTGTCATTAAAGTCCCCTCTGATCTTTCTGATTAGAATTGGTCCACATTGTCTCATGAGACAGTATCTATCCTATTATTCAGATGAAAGTTAAAAGCTAAAAGATGAAAGAATTTTCAGCAAAGGTTAAAATTTATATATATGATATATCATGAAGCCAAAGAAACTTAAACTGCAGGACCCTTCACTTACACTAAACCCAGCCAGGCCCTGGGAAAAGCCCTCACCATGTACTTCTTGGTCGCAGGTCTTTGTGTAATTTGCAAAAGTAAAGCATGTCAACTACAGTCCCTCAAGTTTGCTAAATTTCTCCATTCCAACGCATGCTTCCCCTTTGTGTTTAGTGACACTGGAATAGCAATTAATGTTTTCATGGTTAGTCTACAAAGGGGCATTCCTTTGAGAATACATTTAGTGTGTGTTAGTAGGATATGTTTTTGTGGATTACAGTCACATGCATGAACAGTTATATTATTGCTAGTGAACTTAGTGAAGGAATGGTTTCTGCAAATGTTCCATCCACCCACTGCACTGATTCTCCTAGCATCCCTTCAGGAAGATCAGACGACAAGTTATTTCATGATACTATTATGTTCTATGGTATGCGCCCCTTGTAGTATATGGGCAAGCACAGGAAAAACAAGGTTTTGAAATGCACAGAGCTAGAAGGCAGTCTGTGGATAATTGTTTCACACCAAACAAGTTAATATAAGACTGTAAGTTTAGAATTTGTTTCTCATTGGCAGTTAGTCAAAATAGTTCTCTCGTATCAGTATTATTCTCAACAAGCAAGGTAACATGTATTAGTTCAATTCAGTTCAGTCTCTCAGTCATGTCTGACTCTTTGAGACCCCATGTACTACAGCACACCAAGCCTCCCTGTCCATCATCACCAACTCCCAGAGTTTACTCAAACTCATGTCCATTGAGTCAGTAATGCCATCCAACCATTTCCTCTGTCATCCCCTACTCCTCCCACCTTCAATCTTTCCCAGCATCAGGGTCTTTACAAATGAGTCAGTTCTTTGAATCACGTGGTCAAAACCTTGGCGTTTCAACTTCAACATCAGTCCTTCCAATGAATATTCAGGACTGAGTTACTTTAAGATGGACTGGTTGGATCTCCTTGCAGTCCAAGGGACTCTCAAGAGTCTTCTCCAACACCACAGTTCAAAAGGATCAAGTTCTTCGATGCTCAGCTTTCTTTATAGTCCAACTCTCACATCCATACATGACTACTGGAAAAACCATAGTTTTGACTAGATGGACCTTTGTTGGCAAATATGTATTAATACAATTACAAATGCACCATATTTTGTTTTTCTTATTTGAACAGAAATGAGTATGTTCTATTCATACTGAGAGTCTTGAATTGTAGTTTAGAATATTTAATGTATCTAATTGAATCAAGACACCATCAACAGGAAACAAACTAGAAAGAAAGATAAAATTGTTATAAGTCAATTGGTATGAACATCAACAGATCATTCAAGAGGGGAAAAACTCCCTTCTTTTTGATGAATCTACTGACTTCAATAGATTAGTACTGTGATCTGCATTGTGCCCTGTTAGAAGGAGAAAAACTTTCATTCAACACTGTTTAAAGGAAATCAGATTATTTTCAAAATCTAGATGTCAATAATATTTCCCATGAATCAAACAGAACTTATAATAATCAAAAGAGCTCCTTTTTAAATAAAAAATTAAGAAAATTAAAAGTGCACAGCCTGTTATAATCCTGGTTATCTGAATACAAGACTGGAGGTAGACTGTATTATTTTATTTGGAAACTACTTTTACAAAGACCAATGCTAAAACAACTCAGATTCTCTGGATGAATGGGTAAAAGCTCTCAACACAACTTCCAAAGATTAAGTAAGTGTTTACTTGGATTTCATGTAAATAAGTAAAACTACACCAAGACAATGTCTTAATCACAGGAAGAACAGTATTATCCTTATTTCAGGCAGTGCAACTACTGCATTTTTAAGTGAAAGAGATTTGCCCTTTAGTGATTGCTATGAAGTTTTACAACCTTAAAATAATGTAAACTTCATGAATAACTTCAAATTAAATGCTGAATTGATTGATCTTTGCACAAGCACTTGGGAAAATATAAAAGTGGACAAAATGGAACAACTCATTTGCCCACAAGAATTAATCAAAATAACTGAGGTCTCCACAAAATTACATAATGAGACTTCCCTAATGGCTCAACAGATAAAGAATCTGCCTGCAATGCAGCAGACATGGGTTCAATCCCTGACTCAGGAAGGTCCTCTGGAGGAGGAAATGACAGCCCACTCCAGTATTTCTTGCCTGAGAAATCCCATGGACAGAGGAGCCTGGCATGCCACAGTCCATGAGGTCACAAAGAGTCAGACATGACTTAGTGACTAAGCACACACACACACACACACAATGAAGGAGCAGATAAAATAAATCAGACATCAATTATCATGGCATTGTGGTAGACTCCACAGTAGTGGTATAAACAAAGATTATTGGTAATCTTTATGTGTTTCTGTTATAGCAGAATATTCTGTTAAGTAATTTAAACTTTTTTAATAACCGAAGACCATGTATCTGTGATGTTATTCAACAAAATGAAACCAGCTCTGGACAGCTATAACCATTGAACAACTTTTAAACGTTTATCACATTTAATCTTTGGAAAAGACCTGTCTCCACGGTGCTTGAAATTCTTGGCTATTTCACTATTTTGTAAACTTTGTGTGTTTTTGCTACAGGTTTTGCCAGTGGTACTTTAAAATCCTTGCCAGCTTTTCAAAATTTAAAGAGTCACATGTAATATGGCCTACTCTTTATGACAATGCTGCAAAACTTAAAGGACCCTACAATATGTTTTGGATACTTGAAATAAGCTTGAAAAACCAAGATGCAAGATTTTATTCAAAAGTTAATAAAGCCTAAATATATTATTTATACTTGAAAAGTTATTTTTGAATCTTTTGATAAAATAAGTGAGATATTTGGACAATTTGGATGCGTAAGAAGAGTGTCTTCTTTTGTCTTTTTTAAATGTGTTTATTTAGGCTTTGGGGAAGATAGAAAAAAAGTGAATTAAATATAAAGTGGAAAAGCTAAGATGTAATTAATATAAATTGCATTGATATAATGAAAAAACTGAGCAAAAAAATGTTCATATTATATCAAAGACATAATTAAGATAACTAAAAGTTTTAAATGGAAGTAATGAGTAGCTCCTAAACTGCTTGATAAGTCAACTAATGAAGACTGATTTGACACGAAATATTGACAATGTAGCGGCACTGTAATGAGGACTTTGATGGAAACTGTTTTGTGTATGTCATCAATTCAAAATACCAGTCAATGCACAAGAACATGTACAACACCCTGAAATTATACAGCTCGTATAAGAAGAAAATATGAATAGGGCTTTGACAGGGCCTTCTGAAAACATGTCAAAATTTCAAAACATTTAAATCTGCTACCAATAGCCAATTGCGGAAAGAAAGAAAGTGGTCTAAATCATCAGTAATATAAATTTCAATCAATCATTCAAAAGACAGAATTCTCTTTCTATTTTCTCAATAGAAAATTGTATGCTAAGATAATTGTCAGATAAAGGAAAAATTAAAAGGTTAAGCAGCCACATTATATAGAAAAAAATATTAAACGGGTGAATTGGAGGTTAATTAATAAAAGATATATTTTTTGAGAGAGGCATTTGTTGTATCTTTGGCAGCTTCCTGGATGGTTCAAGTGGTTAAGACTCCACCTCCAATGCAGGAAAACACAGGAGACCTGGGTTCAATCCCTGGGTTGGGAAGAACCCCTGGAGAAGCCAATGGCACCCACTCCAGTATTCTTAGCTGGGAAATCACATGGACAGAGGAGATGGATGGGCTATAGTCCACGGGATTGCAAAGAGTCAGACATAACTGAGCACACACACGTACGTATGTACTATTTTTTTTTTAATTTGTAATTTGTTGACAGTATTATTCTAAGAAAGAATTTAATTTTCCTTATAATACTGTATTAGTTTTCTTAAATAGAACTTCTCATATTAATTACATGTTCAGTATCTACAGAAACTTGGATCCTGTCCCTATTTTGTGAGTTTGGGCAGAAGAAGGGAAGATGTGTGCATGCTCAGTAATGTCTGACCTTTTCCGACCCCTAAAAAGGTAGCTCCTCTGTCCATGGGATTTCCCATGCAAGCATAGTGGAGTGGGTTGCCATTTCCTTCTCCAGTATATCTTCCTGACCCAGGGATTGAATCCACATCTCCTGTGTCTCCTACAGTGGTAGGCAAACTCTTTACTACTGAGCAACCTGGGAAACAGTCCATATTTGGGCATTTCAGACTTACCCACTGGAGCCCCTGATTGTAGGGAAATGGTTTTCAGAACATGAGGTTTCTTCAAAGGTACTTCACAAAAAAAAAAAAGAAAGAAAGAAAGAAATGAGGTAATTTACAGATCGTCCGCTCCTTAATTTTCTCCTCCAGTAGACACAACCATGGCTCTGGTGACCCTTTCTTTACAATAGCTCAGAAGACAGCATGTTTTTCTTTAATAAGGAAGGTTATGATGTTTCCACTTGGATGAAAGCACTATCTTTAATCTGTATGGTCTGCTGAATCTCCACCTCAGTCACGAAATGCTTGACTCTCTTTCTTTCTTCTTTCATTGCGCATCAGCCACAGGGTCCCTGAGTCCCTTACCTCCAGGACAAGTGCCTATTATCAGTACAGGATTCAAAAACAACATGAGCGTGAAGCTAAAAAGCGGTAAGAGGACTTTGCAAACCAAATCCTTATTTATTCAGTCATGAATGTATTCATACAACTAACATATATATATATATATATAATATATATACATTGAGGGCTTCTTATAGATCTTATCTATAGGAGATGTGAGAAAACCAAATATAAATTCAAGTGTTCAACAAATATAACAAATGTTCAAGATTTGGTGATAGGAACCAAAGACTGCAGAGGTGCTGGATTTTGAACAACTGGCCTAGTGTGATTGGTGAAAGTGAAACCAAAAAGTCTGCTCCTCTCTGTTTCTTTCTTCTCATTACCTGCCTACCCCCCTCCTCTAGAGATCACTGTGGCCCATGCCTCAGGATGATAATGGGCTGAATTATATTAAAATCAACTTGGGGGACTTCTCTGATGGTGCAGTGGATAGGAATTTGCCTGCCAATGCAGGGGGAAATGGGTTGAACCT
Organism: Bubalus kerabau; assembly: GCF_029407905.1. NCBI lineage: Eukaryota > Metazoa > Chordata > Mammalia > Artiodactyla > Bovidae > Bubalus > Bubalus kerabau. The sequence continues at coordinate 52,342,808 of NC_073625.1, forward strand.
CTGGTCTGGGAAGATCACCCATGCAGTGGAGCAACTAAGTCCATGCACCAAAACTATTGAGACTGTGCTCTAGAGACTGGAAGCCACAACTTCTGAGATGACATGCCTCAACTACTGATATCCATGTGCCCTAAAACCTCCACATCAAGATAAGTCATCAAAATGAGAAACCTGGACACCACAAGGATGAGTAGCCCCTGCTGACCACAACTGGAGAAAACCTGTGTGCAGCAATGAAGACCCAGTGCAGACAAAAACAAATAAATAAAAATTTTTTAAAAATAAAGTCAACTTGGATAATCTTGGAACTGCCTTCTCCAATTTCTTTTATTTTCCCTCTGCTATGTAATATTTTCAGATATTTATCCCAACTACTGTCTTCAAACTGAATAACTGTATCCTCAGGATGGTTATGAAATTTTTTTGCTATGACACAGAAGCAACAACTTTCCATAACCCACTGCATGAACTCAGCCTGGGCCATTCCACTTTGGTCACTGTACATTCTTGGTGTTTTATCATCCCTTCTAACTCATCTCCCATCAGAGCTTCAGGAGGAAAGGCTGGTGGCTTTTATCTGATATTATCTGAATTATCAAATTCCCCTTATGAAATTTCACTTGTATTGACTCTGCTCACAATTGTGGGAGAGTAATTCATCTAATAAATCTCTATCCTACAACACTAAAAATGGCTCTGAGTTCCTCCTTGAATTCTAACAGAGTGATTAGTCCCAGAAGTGGTTCCAAGAGCATGAAACTTTAAAGATGAGAATCTGGAATAGGTTTCCTCATCTTCCTAGATGAGAAAAGTCCTAGTCAAAAAGGATAGTCAAGGCTATGGTTTTTCTGGCAATCATGTACGGATGTGAGAGTTGGACCATCAAGAAGGCTGAGCACTGAAGAACTGATGGTTTCAAACTGTGGTGCTGGAGAAGACGTTTGAGAGTCCCTTGGGCAGCAAGGAGAGCAAACCAGTCCATCATAAAGGAAATCAATCTTGAATATCCCTTGGAAGGACTGATGCTGAAGCTGAAACTCCAATAATTTGACCACCTGTTGCAAAGAGCTGATTCATTGGTAAAGGCCCTAATACTGAGGGAGACTGAAGGCAGGAGAAGAAGGAGGCATCAAAGGATGAGACGGTTGAATGGCATCATTGACTCAATGGACATGAACTGGAGCAAACTCAAGGAGATAGTGAAGGAAGCCTGGTATGCTACAGTCCATGGGGTCACAGTCAGACATGACTTAGTGATTGAACAACATAGATACAAAGGCCTTGATAATTTTATTTCCATGGTAAATAGTAAACTCTTAGTCCAAGATGTACAGTGGCAAACAACACTTAAATTATCATTAACAGTCACATAGGACCAAGAGCCTTTAGAAGGCAAGACTATGCAAGACCAAGTAATGGCTGACATAGAATATTATAGGAAACTAAAAAGTATAAAGAATGTGGATTTGGTTGGTTGCTTTTAAATATCCTGAACACTAAGAAAAAGAAAGAGATGAACACAGGCCTTTAATTGCCTAGATTAAGATCAAATCATAAACCATAAAACTTCTATGATTATCCCTAAAAGAAATCCCTATTTCCTGAAGCTGCAAGGCCAAGATTTTTGAAGACTTAAAAAATAAAGTTTTTTCAAAGTATCGCAGTATCTTTTATATTAAACTTAAGGCATTGACTGGAAGGAAGTGAGACCTTAAAAAAAGGAAATGGAGACATGTAGGTAGTTTCTGATGAGGTTGAGGAGCTTAACCCCCAATTTTGTTAATTGACCTTCTTTTGTCAGTGGAAGCAATCTTTTCCTCCCTCCCATGAGGTAGTTTCCTTCCAGCAAAAATCTTCCTTTGACCCACTCTCACCATCTGTTTTGCTTAACAGTTTAATTAAGATATAGTTCACATACCTATAATTCACTAAAAGGGTACTTCAGTGATTTTTAGTATATTCCCAGAGTTGAGCAACCAATGCTACAATCAATGGTAGAATATTTTCACGACTACAAAAGAAGCCCTTACCCCTTAGTTGGACTTTCCTGGTGGCTCAGCTGGTAAAGAATCTGCCTACAATGCAGGAGACCTGGGTTCAATCCCTGGGTTGGGAAGATCACCTAGAGAAGGAAAGGCTACCCACTCCAGTATTCTGGCCTGGAGAATCCCATGGACTATATCGTCCATGGGGTCACAAACTGAGAGTCCTTGGACACAACTGAGCGACTTTCACTTTCACTTGCCCCCTCAGTTATCATCCTTCCAATTCCTCCATTCCTCTTTCCCTCACTCCCACTACTAGTCAGCCAGAAATCTATTTTCTATCTTTATAGATTAACCTATTCTGGACATTTCATCTAAATGGAATCATAGGATGTGTGATCCTTCTTGATTGACTTCTTTCAGTTAGTATGATTTCCACCTGCTAATGCGAGAGACACGGGTTTGATCCTGGGTCAGGAACATCCCCTGGTGGAGGAAATGGCAACCCACTCCAGTATTCTTCCTTGGAGAATCCCATGGACAGAGGAGCCTGGCAGGCTACTGTCAATGGTGTCGCAAAGAGTGGGACATGACTGAGTACACATCAGATCAGATCAGATCAGATCAGTCGCTCAGTCGTGTCACATACACACAGTTTATTAGCTAGTATAAATAATGCTGCTGTAAACATTTGTGTATAAGTGTCTGTGTGAATGTATGTTTCCATTTCTCTTGGGTTGTACCTAGGAAAGAAATTTCAGGGTCATAGGGTACCATAAGCTTAGGAAAACCAAAATGCTAAAGTTGGTTTATTATAATATCTGCTCACTTTGCCTCTAAAGGAGTTCTGCAGGAGATTCCAGAAAGTAATATATTTCAGAAAAATAATTTGCTAGCTTTGAGAAAACTTGGTGAGGGAGCACCAGCCTCTTTGAAGAGGTCTGTAGTGATTATTCTCTGTTAACCAGGAATGAGAGTGTAAATTGCTGCCATCAAACTAAGCTTTCTAAATTAAATGGGGATAACGTATCTTGGACTAGGGGTCAACTGTTGACACTCAATTGCTAGGGCCAAAGTGTTCCTGGTTTTTGTATTGAACAGCAGAGAAAAATCAGTAATCAGAATGCTTTGACTTACACAGAATACTGATGTTAGTTCATTCGTCATTGTGTCCAGAAGGAATTAGGTGGTCAGTTTATAAAAATTTATTTGATTTGTGTAAGGGGAAAGTAGGTCCAAGAAAAAGAAGATTGATTTAAATCACTACAGTAGAGACTGATAGGCTTCAAACTTTTCCCCATCTTGAATTAGTTCATAGTTCCAGAGTTCCTTAAATGAAGGAAAAACTAGGTTATCCTAAGGAATGACCCTGCTATATTACCAAAATATTGTCCTGTGGGTCTTCCTGTTAACATTCTATAAACAGAACTGCAGATGTTTATCAGAGTCACTATGAATAGGGGAAGAGAAAATAGCTAGCTTTTGGATAACTACTGGTCACTGGCTCCAAACCAACAATTTCCCAGAGATCTACATCTTTGTGGTCTACCAATCAGAATGGAAATGCATGGAAGTGAACTGATGATGAAGTTCAGGTTTAATTATACCTTTCAGTAGGCCAAATGGATCCTAAAACTCAACCCAGTTAGTATTTCCCAACTCTGGAACGCCTGGTTAGAATTGACATACTCAGCAACTGGCCAAATGCCTACACTCATATCTTGATCTAAGTTGTGAGGTCTCTTAAGATGAGGAAGGCCAAGTGGAAGCCACTAGAACTGCCTCTATCTACCAAGAGAGCTAACTAAAACAATACTGCACTAAAAGAGAGATTGTCAAGATTAAGGCCACCATCAAGGACCTGAAGTGTCCAGGAATGGTGATTCTCTGGACATATTTATTCAACTTTTCTATTTGGCCTAGGCATAATCCTACAGAATAAGATGGAATGCAAGCTTTATCTGGTGATGATTCCAATGCAGCTGATGTTCCAGATGTAGTCTTGTTGAAAAGAAAAATAAACACACCCTCTACCATTTGATAGGAGCCTACTGAGCTGGTGAATGATGATTTGGCTAGTTAAAAATCCTTGGATCAGTTTGCTTTCTTCTAGCAATAATTCTTCACAATCCTATCTAAGGCTTTAGCAATTCCCCAGACTTCTGTTACAGTCTAGTGTTCAGGCAACTTGATTGCCTTTCTCTTCCACTGGACATCACTGTAATCCATCATATTGGCCATGCTGATTGGACCTGGCTAGTAGGAACTAGCAATTTAGCTGTACAGCTTCACATACCTATACGCCTAAAACCTTCTTTAGATTCTTACCACCTACATTCCTCTAACTAAAACTTCAACTCCCATCAGACTCTTTTAGCCTGTATGTTTCACAAAGTTCTACAGCAACTCCTACCTTCTGATCCTAAGGTAATGGTGGTTTCTCAATCCTGCTAGTAAAATCGGAAATTTTACCATTCTTTGATAATTTCTCTTAACCCCACTCACACATTATAAAATCATCATGTGTGCTTAGTCACTCAGTTATGTCCAATTCTTTGTGACCCTTTGGACTGTAGCCCACTAGGCTCCTCTGTCCATGGGATTCTCCAGGCAGGAATACTGGAGTGGGTTGCCATTTCCTCCTCCACAGGATCTCCCTGACTCAGGCATCAAACTTGGATCTCCTACATTGTAGGCGGTTTCTTTACCCACTGATCCATCTGGGAAGCCCAACCTAATTTAAATTCTTTTTTTTTTTTAATCTGCATTTCAATTAGTCAATCAGTAGTCTAGAATTTGCCCTCACCATTTTCCAGCTTCTAAGAAAAAGCTACTACTAGGCTAGCTTGTCCATTTAACTTTATTTTCTCTCATATGTCCCTATAACTTTATAAATAAAAGTCTCTCGTTAAAGAACAAATTTGGCTTTAATTAGAGGCTCTGTTTTCCATATTATTTTTATTACTACAAAGCTTTACATTTGCAATATCTTCCCTTCTATTTTGATTCTTCTGGTTATACAAGTAGCAGAAGATCTAATTCAAACTTTCAGTAAGGCAAAAAACCTTACTGGTACAGACAGTTGAGATAGTGGTACACAGGCCTAGTATACCCTGAGATATACTAGATTTGGATTAGTCTTGGCCCAGGAGTTACCAATTTTGCAAAAATTCCAGTACCAGAGCACATGCTTTAGTTCCTAGGTTGAGTTGAAAGTTTTTGAATACAACTTATTCAAAGTACATTTTTCAGTACTGTTTTCCTTTGTTAATATATTTTATTTTTATTTTTTTTTCTGCTTATTATTTTTTTTTATTTTATTTTATTTTTAAACTTTACATAACTGTATTAGTTTTGCCAAATATCAAAATGAATCCACCACAGGTATACATGTGTTCCCCATCCTGAACCCTCCTCCCTCCTCCCTCCCCATTCCATCCCTCTGGGTGGTCCCAGTGCACCAGCCCCAAGCATCCAGTATCGTGCATCGAACCTGGACTGGCAGCTCATTTCATATTAGAGATGCACAGAACTGGAATTCAGTCACAGATTTGGCCAGATTCTGCTCTTCATCTTCAGTTTCAGTCCCAGTCTTCAGAAGTGTGAAGATCTGGATGTGTTTTTCAATGCTGTTTCTGGCCTACCTAACTGACCTTTGCAAGGTTAATGATTCATTACAGCATATAGGTGAAGTGCAAGTGAAAGTCACTGAGTCATATCCGACTCTTTGCAACCCCATGGACTATACAGTCCCTGGAATTCTCCAGGCCAGAATACTGGAATGGGTAGCCTTTCCCTTCTCCAGGGGATCTTCCCAGCCCAGGGATCAAACCCAGGTGTCCTGCATGGCAGGCAGATTCTTTACCAGCTGAGCCACAAGGGAAGCCCAAGAATCCTGGAGTGGGCAAGAACCCACCTGCCAATGCACCAGAAGTAAGAAACATGGATTTAATCCCTTGGTCAGTAAGATTCTCTGGAGGAGGACATGGCAACCCACTCCAGCATTCTTGCCTAGAGAATCTCATGGACAGAAAAGCCTGGGGGCCTACAGTCTATAGGGTTGCAAAGAGTCAGATATGATTGAAGCAACTTAGCATGTGTGCATAGCATATGTGATCACCAAATCTATATCAGAAAAAAAGCATAAGTAATGTAGATAAAAATGAATCAATGTAAGAAAGAAATAGGAAGTTTTCTTTGAGGCAAATTTCAGAATTACAATCCAGGAAAACCATATCAAAAATCTGAGAACCATACCACCTGTTAGAAGTCAAGGCATGGTTACTGTAAGTTTTTTGAGACATAAGGCTATACATTAAATGATATGTTATTGACAGTTTCCATAATTCAGATATGTGTCATTGTGGTGGGTTATATGACCCCGTGAGGTACTGAGGTACTGGTGCACAGGTCATGAGATCAAGGAAAATATTATTGTCTGAGGTTTCATCTTGTTGATGCAAGGAGAATGTTGCTTTTTATTGTTGAGCATGTATTTCTGTTGATGAGGGAGGTCTAGCTGATGCAGTATGTAGATACACAATGCACAGTGGCAGGGAGGAGGTCTAAGGGAAGAAAATAATTTTTTATGTTTGATTTTTTTCCTGTTTTGCCATAAAAGGTATATTTTATGTTACATTTACTCAAAAACAACATAAATTTACTAGTAATAGTTGACAAATCTCATGCAAAGTTTAGTAGCATTTTAGATAGCCTAGACTAAATATCTCATTACTTGCTTTTGTATTGAAAAATATGACTTTCACAGTTCTAATGCAGTGGATGAACCTCGAGCCTATTATACAGAGTGAAGTCAGTTAGAAGAGTAATATAAATATTGTATACTAACATGTATATATGGAATCTAGAAAGATGGTACTGATGAATAGATCAAATCAGTCACTCCTAAAGGAAATCATTCCTGTATATTCACTGGAAGGACTGAGGCTGAAGCTGAAGCTTCAATATTTTGGCCAACTGATGTGAGGAACTGACTCATTGGAAAAGACAACGATGCTGGGAAAGATTGAAGGCAGGAAGAGAAGGGGACGACAGAGGATAAGATGGTTGGATGGCATCACTGACTCGATGGACATGAGTTTGAGCAAGCTCCGGGAGTTGGTGATGGACAGGGAAGCCTGGCATGCTGCAATCCATGGGATCGCAAAGAGTCGGACACGACTGAATGACTGGATGGAGAAACCGACATAGAGAACAGACCATGGACACGGGGGAGTTGGGGAGGGAGGGAGGGAGATATATGGAGAGAGTAACATGGAAACTTACAATACCATATGTAAAACAGATAGCCACTGGGACTTGCTGTATAACTCAGGGAATTCAAATAGGGGCTCTGTGACAATCTAGAGGGGTAGGAGGGGGAGAGAGATGGAGGAAGGTTCAGGAGGGAGGGGACATGGGTGTACCTATGGCTGATTCATGTTGATGTTTGACAGAAAACAATAAAATTCTGTAAAGCAATTATCTTTCAATTAAAAAATAAATGTCATAATATACAATGATCATTTATTATTGCATGAGGAAAATGTATGACTTTTGTGAATACAGCTGTTTAAATGAATAATAATAATAGTGAATGAAGAACATTCAAATAATTAAATATGGAAATAAAATAATCATTGCAAAAATAAGAGAAAATATGTAGCTAAATAATACATTAGCTAAGTTATTTTAAGAATACTATATTGTTAACAAATATAATAGTTCAGTTGCTCAGTCATGTCAGTTCAGTCATTCAGTCATGTCTGACTCTTTGTGACCCCATGGACTGCAGCACGCCAAGCTTCCTTGTCCATCACCAACTCCCGGAGCTTGCTCAAACTCATGTCCATCACGTCGGTGATGCCATCCAACCACCTCATCTTCTTCCCCTTCTGCCCCCTTCTCCTCCTGTCTTCAATCTTTCCCAGCATCAGAGTCTTTTCCAATGAGTCTGTTCTTGCCATCAGGTGCCCAAAGTATTGGAGCTCCAGCTTCAGCATCAGTTCTTCAAATGAATATTCAGGACTGATTTCCTTTAATTTTGACTGGTTTGGTCTCCTATCAGTCCAAGGGACTCTTAAGAGCCTTCTCCAACATGACAGTTTAAAAGCATCAATTCTTTGGCGCTCAGCTTTCTTTCTGGTCCAACTCTCACATCCATAATGACTATTGGAAACAAATATAACAAATATATATGACTATGTTAAAAGTACATCAAATATAAATATATATATGAAAAATATTAATATGAAACAGAACAATAGAAATTAAGTATAAATGTATATTCTAATCTTATAAACTTGTTTATTATACTACTATTCATAATGTTAAGCAAAATAAACTTTAAAGATTCTTTGTCTCTTTAACGTGCCAAATTTATTTTTTGTTATTTACATTGTGAATCTTAAAAGCCCTATAGGAAAATTTTCACACCTTAGGAGGGTATATTAGAAGTAGAATATCAACTTTGCTATTTAAAAGTTTTACAAGATGAAAAAAAATCTCAAAAATGATAATAAAGTATCATTCATGATGCATCATCTTTTAGATAAATGTCACTAAACATATGAAGAATTTAAAAATCTTTAATCTTAAATTTTAATCTTAAATCTTTTAAGAAAAGAAGAAAGTAGAATAAAAAAACTCAGGTATCAAAATACATTTTATTATCACTGATCCGATTTCTGGGTTTTACCAGTTTCTATAAGAATAGCTTAAAAAGATATTTCCTCGTAGTTTAGAGTTTATGGAGGACAAACACTTAAACAAAAAGCTTGCTAAAATTATTGCTATCAATTGTCAAAAATTCAGTAATTGAAAAACAAAGACTATTTTTCCACATTTCTAAGTTGATAATTATAGGTATAATGGTCTTTCTAAAAAAGAATGTTTGCTCAAAGATACTATTCAAGTTTTTTGAGCATTGCAGGTTAGTTCTTTGTCATCTGTCTATGGAATTTGTCTGTCCAAGTAGCAAGTGGTGGCTTAAATAAGCACAGTTACCTCCAATAATAAATACTGAACCTTGTAGTTTAAGTCCACTGTGTCAACTTCTCTTCTTCTGCATCACAAATATCTGCCCTGCTGGAAGCACTGCTTCCCCTGAATAGAGTCTGACTCCACATATGCCTGTGCCTATGAATGCCACAGCAGGAGATTTTTATTGTCCTCTTTGGCACTTGCTGAGAAACTGATCTCCTCTCCACCAAGTCCAGCATCAAGACTTGCAGCCATTACAGAAAGGCCTTTTTCTCTTTTGGTTATTTTCCATCTGTCATTGCTAAAATCTCCCTGGATACATCTCTTGGGGTTAAAAGTTGTCTGTCTGCAAGAGAAAAAAAAAAAAAAAAACCACTCACCAAGATGTCCACTTTAATTTTTATATATATAATAACTATGTTTTCATGTTTACATTCATTCAACAAATTTATTGATTATCTATTTTATCCCACTTTCCCATATGCTGTGAGACATTTTTGCTTTCCCTTTATTGCAAATAAGAAATTGAAAGTCAAAAAATATCACTAAACTGCCTATCCCAGATCACAGACAGCCTAGGATACAAATTTGAGTCTTGTTTTTTTTAATTCAGTTCAATGATCTCTGCCTTTTAATTAGTTGTTTAGTCCATTTGTGTTTAATTTAATTATTGATATGGTTAGTTGAAGTCTACCAAATTGCTATTTTTCTATTTATCCCATTGATTATTCATCCCTTCAGCTTTTCATCATACATATCATGTTTCTGAATTGTGGTGCTGGAGGAGGCCCTTGAGAGTCACTTGGATACCAAGGAAGTCAAACCAGTCTATCTTAAAGGTAATCAACCCTGTATACTCATTGGAAGGACTAAGGCTGAAGCTGAAACTCCAATACTTGGGCCGCCTGATACGAGGAGCTGACTCATTAGAAAAGACCCTGATGCTGGGAAAGATTGAAGGTAGAAGCAGAAGAGGGCAACAGAGTATGAGATGGTTGGATGGCATCACTGACTCAATGGACATGAACTTGGGTGAACTCCTGGACATGGTGAGGAGCAGGGAAGCCTGGCATGCTGCAGTCCATGGGGTCACAGATTCAGACACAACTTGGCAACTGAACAGCAACAACAATATTTCTAAGAAAATGACTGTTTTAGGGATTTCACTACACATCTTTACTTGATCCTAGCTTATCTTAAATTAATACTGGGCTTCCCTTATGGCTCAGCTGGTAAGGAATCCAATTGTAGTGTGGGAGACCAGGGTTTGATTCCTGGATTGGGAAGATCCCCTGGAGAAGGGAAAGGCTACACACTCCAGTACTCAGGCCTAGAAAATTCCATGGACTCTATAATTTTGAAATCCTAAGGGAGATGCTATTTTTTTTTAATTGCATCTTTGAGAAATTAATGAAAGCTAGGCATGTTTCCTTCACTAAAGTTCTCATATAGTGGCACCCCACTCCAGTACTCTTGCCTGGAAAATCCCATGGACAGAGGAGCCTGGAAGGCTGCAGTCCATGGGGTCGCTGAGGGTCGGACACGACTGAGTAACTTCACTTTCACTTTTCACTTTCATGCATTGGGGAAGGAAATGGCAACCCACTCCAGTGTTCTTGCCTGGAGAATCCCAGGGACAGGGGAGCCTGGTGGGCTACCGTTTATGAGGTCACACAGAGTCAGACATGACTGAAGTGACTTAGCAGCAGCAGCAAGCATATTTCCTTCACTAAAGTTCTCATATAGACGTGATTTTGCATATGTTTAGAGAGTTCATTCCTTCCCTTCCCTTTGGATTCAGAATAGAGCCTTAGAATGTCATAATTTATTTACTCTTACCTTATTAAGAGGAACTCTATCTCCCCTCCCCTGAATCTGGGTTGCCTTGTGACTGTTTCAATCAATGCTTAAAGAGAATGGACATTTGTTTTTTATTATATATTTATTTAAACTAAAAAACGAAAGCAGTTTACCCCTTTCTCCCATCACCCCCTCCAGTTCTTGCAACTACCAATCAGTTCTCTGTATCTATAAATTTGGTTTGGTTTGTTTACAATGAATCCAGGAAAACACGAGGTTGAATTTCTATGCTGGTCTGATCCACTTATATGCACACATTTTTTTCAATAAATATATAGTCAAGCCTCCACATTTGCATGTTTTTCATCTTCTGATTCATTCAACTGTGGATTAAAATTTTCATCTGAATTTGGCTGAGTTAGTGGATGCAGAACTCATGGATACAGACTGCCTACTATGGAACTTGAATGTCCATGGATTTTGTATACCCAAAGGATTCTGGAATCAATAATCAATTCCCCATGGATATAAGGGGTGACAATATACATATATATATGTAGTTGCATATATTGTTGTTGTTCAGTCGCTAGCTAAGTCACGTCTGATTCTTTTGCAACCTCATAGACTGTATCCCTGGAGAAGGAAATGGCAACTTACTCCAGTGTTCTTGCCTGGAGAATCCCAGGGACAGTGGAGACTGGTGGGCTGCCATCTACAGGGTCGCACAGAGTCAGACACGACTGAAGCGACTTAACAGCAGCAGACTGTATCCCACCAGGCTCCTCTGTCCATGGGATTTCCCAGGCAAGGATACTAGAGCAGATTGCCATTTTCTTCTCTAGGGTATATTCCTGATCCAGGGATTAAACCTGTGTCTCCTACATTGGCAGATGGATTCTTTACTAATGAGCCACCAGGGAAGACCAGTTCCACATATAAGAAAGATCATATGATATTCGTCTTTCTTTGTCTGGTTATTTCACTTAGCATAAAGCCCTAAATATTTATCTATGCTGTTATAACTGGCAAGATCTCACTCATATCTTGACTATTGTAAACGATTCTGCAACAAACAAGGGCGCAAATTATAGTTTATATTTTCTTTGGATAAATACCTAGAAATAGAATTGCTAGATCATATGATAGTTCGGTTCTTAACTTTTTGAGGAATCTTCGTACTGTTTTCCATAGTGTATATATTCCTACCAACAGTGTAAAGGGTTCCCTTTTCTCCTCATCAACACTTGCTATTTCTAGTCTTTTTGATAATAGTCTAACAGGTATAGCATCACTGTTATTATCATTTGTATTTCTCTCATGATTAATGATGTAGATCATGTTTTTACATAACTGTTAGGCATCTCTATTTCTTCTTTGGAAAAGTGCCTATTAGGATATTCTGGATAAGGCAATGGCACCCCACTCCAGTACTCTTGCCTGGAAAATCCCATGGACGGAGGAGCCTGGTAGGCTGCAGTCCATGGGGTCACAAAGAGTCGGACACGACTGAGCTACTTCCCTTTGACTTTCATGCATTGGAGAAGGAAATGGCAACCCACTCCAGTATTCTTGCCTGGAGAATCCCAGGGACGGGAGCCTGGTGGGCTGCTGTCTATGGTGTTGCCCAGAGTCGGACACAACTGAAGTGACTTAGCAGCAGCAGCCAATTTTTTAATGATAATTGCTTGCTTGTTTTTTGAGTAGTATGAGTTCTTTTTATAGTTTACATATTAGTCACTTATAGATGTAGATTTGCAAACATTTTCCCCCACTCAGCATCATTATTATTGCTATTATTTGATGTATCTAAGTTCTGGAAATAATAAAATATATTACAAGTAAGTTTATTGTTTGTATATTTGGTAAATCCAAATTTACTTTCTTCCATGGAAAATAGAACTTTTGTGTTTATTCTCTCTTTTTTTTTTCTTTCTCATTACCTTTTTTTTTTTTTATTTTATTTTATTTTTAAACTTTACATAACTGTATTAGTTCTAGTCAGGTGCCCGAAACAAACAAAAAATTTGATGAATTGTAAGGATACTTTTAGTAGGAATTGGATAAATATTGTGAGTTCTCCACTTAGGTATCAAGTTTCCAGATTTAATTTCACCCCAAGACCAATGAATAAAAAAGTTTAACAGACCATATTTTATGATCAGTTAAAGAAACCAATTAGTGTTAACCATTCTTTGCTTTGAATTATTTATATCTCCCTAAATAGCTAAATGAGGTCTATGTAATTTTAAGTATTTTAGTTAACATATTTCTGTCAGACATGGTAAGGAGCTAAAAGGATAAAAAAAAGTGTTATCCATCAGTGGTTCTGGGCAGATAACCTCAAGATGCCTAGCATCAAAGATGTTAGAAGTTTTTCTCTAAGGACAATAAATGGAGCAAGCTGATTGATCTCATCTTTCTTGCTAAAATTTCTTTAAACCACTGTTCTGATGAGGAGAGAGAAGGATTATTTGCAACCTTCATAATCTTTGGCCAAGAATCCATACTGTCCTGAAGTAACTTTAAGGTGTCTCCTTGTCTTCAATGTGGCAATTTATAGAAACTAATAATCAATTATTTCTAAGTTGATCAAAATCCAATCTGTCTCAATACTTACAAATTATCCAAATACAGCATCCTCACCCCACCCTCCACCCCCATGCCCTCTAGGTCAGATCTCAGCAATAAGAAAGCAAATTCCGGTAAAATTGATAATTATTGGCATTATTCCTCTTTAAAATAAACTATGAGAATATCAGGTGGCTCAGCGGTAAAGAATCTACCTGCCAATACAGCAGACACAGGAAATGTGGGTTCAATCCCTGGATCAGAAAGATCCTCTGGGGAAGGAAATGGTAACCCACTCCAGTATTCTTGCCTGTAAACATCTCGCAGACAGAGGAAGCTGGCAGACTACAGTCCATGGAGTCACAAAGAGTCAGGTACACAACTGAGTGACTGAAACACACACAGATGAGCATCTGACTCATAGTGACTTAGTAAACAGCTGTCCCTGTTTAAATTAAGGCATATATTCTCTATTTACATTATTATAGGGGAAATTTATGAAGTATTGGGACACTGTTGCTCTTGTTACAGATAATTTACAACAGAAAAAAACAGAGTGGGTTAATTTATGGTCCTTCATTTAGGATGTTGAGAAGCAAGGCATCTATACCAGTCATAAGCTTTCTGCGTTTCAGGTTTAACAGATGGATTAAGCATCAATACAAGAGAGCCTACATCTATGTGGAGCAAGGCAAAGACAGTACGTGAACATACACTGAGGCAGAGCCACAGAAATTATGTGTCTCATATTTGGAAGGAAAAAATAACACAACCAAATAAGCAATGTAAATCAAAAGCCTTTGTGAAATGGAAGCTGCGAATGCACACAGTTGATTCAATGGCCCTTGACACACATTTCTTTGTTTGCCTGATTAGCATAAATAACATGCAATCCATCAATATATGTTAGCTATTTTTCAGAGAATTTTATCTCCATCTGTGCAGAAGGGATGAATGAGAGATCTCAAAGCATCTGTGGGAAATAGAGAAATTGTTTGTTTTCTTTCTGAAATTACGGGAAACTAGAAGGGAGACTAGGTGATGCAGAAAAGAAAGTGGTTTGCACAATAGATGCAGTTACACATCATGTAAGTTACTAGCTAGAGAAACAGCTAAAATTTCAGCAAACTAATATTTTTCTTTCCTGCTACCCCGGTTGGTAATGCTTCGAGATTTCCCTTATCTGAGTGTCATAAAGTCTCACAAACCTAGAGTGTTGCAAATCTTCCCACCCCTGCTGACCACAAATTCTTAAGATCTTAGGTTATGTTCCTGTATAAAAAGAAGACGGTAACTTTGATGTGTCAAGGAATTGAAGAATTTGAAGCTGTCTGCTTTTGAGTTGTATTTCTCTTTTTTTCCAAAATCAGTTCTTAGTAAGCCATCAAGTCATTTCAAAATTCAGGGTCCACATTTTCCATCATAACTCAAATCATTTATTAAAGTAGTTGGTGTTTTCAAATATCAGTTTAAGAGAGAAAAATCATACTTTGAATACCTATTTTTAATTTTTTTATCTTTGAGTTACATAGATAAGTTTTCAGTTACAGCTATCATTTGGTGAGCTAAATATTAACAATGGTTTATATGCCCTTAAATATTTCTTACTACTTAGTTATGATGTCATTTTTTGCAAGTCATTTTCTTCCAAAGTAAACTGAATCTCCAGTAAGGACATCAGCATAGGTAAAGAGTTTACACTGGCTTCTGTTTGTGTCATCTTTCCTACTGAAGGAGAAGTATTATTTGACAGTTCACTCTAAGAAGAAATAAGTTCTCAGTGCTCATATTTCAACACTTGGGATTTGCTGAATTGTCACTCACACCTTTATACTTTTCTTCTGAGTTAAGAACTAAAATTATAATTAATTATAACTTTATTGCTAGCCATAGAGAATACTGGAGACTCCTGATACCTACTGACAGCTATTGCATAGGCTGCAGGCAGAGGTTTGCAAAGGAGTGCTTCAATTTAACTCAGATGACCATTACATCTACTACTGCGGGCAGGAATCCCTCAGAAGAAATGGAGTAGCCATCATGGTCAACAAAAGAGTCTGAAATGCAGTACTTGGAGGCAATCTCAAAAACAACAGAATGATCTCTGTTTGTTTCCAAGGCAAACCATTCAATATCACAGTAATCCAAGTCTATGCCCCAACCAGTAAGGCTGAAGAAGCTGAAGCTGAACGGTTCTATGAAGACCTACAAGACCTTATAGAACTAACACCCAAAAAAGATGTCCTTTTCATTATAGGGGACTGGAATGCAAAAGTAGGAAGTCAAGAAACACATGGAGTAACAGGCAAATTTGACCTTGGAATACGGAATGAAGCAGGGCAAAGGCTAATAGAGTTTTGCCAAGAGAACACACTGGTAATAGCAAACATCTTCTTCCAACAACACAAGAGAAGACTCTACACATGGACATCACCAGATGGTCAACACCGAAATCAGATTGATTCTATTCTTTGCAGCCAAAGATGGATAAGCTCTATACAGTCAGCAAAAACATGACCAGGAGCTGACTGTGGCTCAGATCACGAACTCCTTATTGCCAAATTGAGACTGAAATTGAAGAAAGTAGGGAAAACCACTAGACCATTCAGGTATGAACTAAATCAAATCCCTTATGATTATACAGTGAAAGTGAGAAATAGATTTAAGGGACTAGATCTGATAGACAGAGTGCCTGATGAACTATGGAATGAGGTGCATGACATTGTACAGGAGACAGGGATCAAGACCATCCCCATGGAAAAGAAATGCAAAAAAGCAAAATGGCTGTCTGGGGAGGCCTTACAAATAGCTGTGAAAGGAAGAGAAGCCAAAAGCAAAGGAGAAAAGGAAAGATATAAACATCTGAATGCAGAGTTCCAAAGAATAGCAAGGAGAGATAAGAAAGCCTTCCTCAGTGATCAATGCAAAGAAATAGAGGAAAACAACAGAATGGGAAAGACTAGAGATCTCTTCAAGAAAATCAGAGATACCAAGGGAACATTTCATGCAAAGATGGGCTCAATAAAGGACAGAAATGGTATGGACCTAACAGAAGAAGAAGATATTAAGAAAAGGTGGCAGGCATACACAGAAGAACTGTACAAAAAAGATCTTCACGACCCAGATAATCACGATGGTGTGATCACTCACGTACAGCCAGACATCCTGAAATGTGAAGTCAAGTGGGCCTTAGAAAGCATCACTACGAACAAAACTAGTGGAGGTGATGGAATTCCAGTACAGCTATTTCAAATCCTGAAAGATGATGCTGTGAAAGTGCTGCACTCAATATCCCAGCAAATTTGGAAAACTCAGCAGTGGCCACAGGACTGGAAAAGATCAGTTTTCATTCCAACCCCAAAGAAAGGCAATGCCAAAGAATGCTCAAACTACCGCACAATTGCACTCATCTCACACGCTAGTAAAGTAATGCTCAAAATTCTCCAAGCCAGGCTTCAGCAATATGTGAACCGTGAACTTCCTGATGTTCAAGCTGGTTTTAGAAAAGACAGAGGAACCAGAGATCAAATTACCAACATCTTCTGAATCATGGAGAAAGCAAGAGAGTTCCAGAAAAACATTTATTTCTGCTTTATTGACTATGCCAAAGCCTTTGGCTGTGTGGATCACAATAAACTGTGGAAAATTCTGAAAGAGATGGGAATACCAGACCACCTGACCTGCCTCTGGAAAAACCGATATGCAGGTCAGGAAGCAACAGTTTGAACTGGACATGGAACAACAGACTGGTTCCAAATAGGAAAAGGAGTATGTTAAGGCTGTATATTGTCACCCTGATTATTTAACTTCTATGCAGAGTACATCATGAGAAATGCTGGGCTGGAAGGAGCACAAGCTGGAATCAAGATTGCCGGGAGAAATATCAATAACCTCAGATATGCAGATGACACCACCCTTATGGCAAAAGTGAAGAGGAACTAAAAGCCTCTTGATGAAAGTGACAGAGGAGAGTGAAAAAGTTGGCTTAAAGCTCAACATTCAGAAAATGATGATCATGGCATCTGGTCCCATCACTTCATGGGAAATAGATGGGGAAACAGTGGAAACAGTGTCAGACTTTATTTTGGGGGGCTCCAAAATCACTGCAGATGGTGATTGCAGCCATGAAATTAAAAGCCGCTTACTCCTTGGAAGAAAAGTTATGACCAACCTAGATAGACTATTGAAAACCAGAGACATTACTTTGCCAAGAAAGGTCCATCTAGTCAAGGCTATGGTTTTTCCAGTGGTCATGTATGGATGTGAGTGTTGGTCTGTGAAGAAAGCCAAGTGCCGAAAAATTGATGCTTTTGAACTGTGGTGTTGGAGAAGACTCTTGAGAGTCCCTTGGACTGCAAGGAGATCCAGCCAGTCCATTCTAAAGGAGATTAGTCCTGGGTGTTCTTTGGAAGGAATGATGCTAACGCTGAAACTCCAGTACTTTGGCCACTTCATGCAGAGAGTTGACTCATTGGAAAAGACTCTGATGCTGGGAGGGACTGGGGGCAGGAGGAGAAGGGGATGACAGAGGATGAGATGGCTGGATGGCATCGCTGACTCGATGGATGTGAGTTTGAATGAACTCTGTGAGTTGCTGTTGGACAAGGAGGACTGGCGTGCTGCAGTTCATGGGGTGGCAAAGAGTTGGACATGACTGAGTGACTGAACTGAACTTCGATCAAGAGACACAACAATAGAATTGGAGGGATTGTCTCTACAACGTATGGTCAGGGGTTAACTGCTTTATCAGTGGCCTTGAACACCTGGATTCATTTTTTTTTAATAATTGTTATGATAAAATTCATTTCAAGAGGCCCCCATTACTCTGGTTAGAGCATTCTAAAGAGGAGGCATAGAGGCACATGAAAAGATGTTCAATATCACTAATTATTAGAGAAATGCAAATCAAAACAGCATGGAAGAATTGATGCTTTTGGACTGTCGTGTTGGAAAAGACTCTTGGGAGTCCCTTGAACTGCAAGGAGATCCAGCCAGTCAATCCTAAAGGAAATCAGCCCTGAATATTCATTGGAAGGACTGATGCTGAAGCTTAAATTCCAATACTTTGGCCACCTCATGCGAAGAACTGACTCATTGGAAAAGATCCTGATGCTGGGAAAAATTGATGGCGGGAGGTGAAGAGGACGAGAGGATGAGATGGTTGGATGGCATCACCGACTCAAAGGACGTGAGTTTGAGTAAACTCTGGAAGATGGTGATGGGCAGGGAGGTCTGGTGTGCTGCTGTCCATGGGGTTGCAGAGTCAGAGATGACTGAGTGACTGAGCTGAACTGAAATCAAAACTGCAATGAGGTATCACTTCATACTAGCTAGAATGACCATCATCAAAAAAGCTACAAACAATAAATGCTGGAGAGGGTATGGAGAAAAAGAAACCCTCTTCTACTATCAGTGGAGATGTGAATTGGTATAATAATTATGGAGAATATGAAGTTTCCTTTAAAAACTAAGAACAGAATTATGATATGATCTAGCAATCCCAGCTAAGTCACTTCAGTCATGTCTGACTGGGCAACCCTATGGACCTTAGCCTGCCAGACTCCTCCATCCATGGGATTTTCCAGGCAAGAATACTGGAGTGGGTTGCCATACCCTCCTTGAGGGGGCTCTTCCTGACTCAGGGATAGAACCCACCGTCTCTTATGTCTCTTGCATTTGCCAGTGGGTTCCTCCCATGCCACCCGGAAAGCCCCATGTCTTTCTATAGTTTCTAACAATTTGAACTGCAGAGCAACCCCAGGCCTATGTAAATGTTTCTTCTTCAGTCCTCCACCACATCCTCCTCTTTTTCTAATCTTGTATTTTCTCAAGTTAGCAGATTTTTTCACCAGAAGGTTCCCTTCACCAGCAGACCTCCTAGAGCAGAAATGGGTGTCCTCTATTACAGAATGCTCTAAACCAGAGTAGTGGGTGGTTTCCATTTGTTTTCAGTCTGAACTTCTTCATGTGATCATTTTTGCTTCAAGATTTTTGAAAATCTTGTGTATGCACATCAATTTCACTTTTGATGAACATTTATAAGTCACATGCCAGATGAATTCGGTAAATACGAATACCCCATGGAATTTTAATTCTAATTACAACATCCTATTTTTACATTTCTGTCCCAAATTACTCATTCTACAGAGCAAAAGGCGAACTCATTTTCAAAGTTTAGACTCCATTTAGAAATTTGTGGATTTGGCTTTTTGGATTAAGGCTGAACTAATTGATTTGTGTGAACATTTGCCTTTGGTAAATTTCACTTTCAATTAATTTTAATTGATTTTATTTCAAGAAATTTCTAGACATCAAAGAAAATTTTTTAAATTTATTATTAAAGCCCTTCAAAACCTTATGCACTCACTGTGAATGGAAGTCTATATGATTACTTTACAGAAAAATGCTTAATGAAGTGCATTTTGGATTTTCGAATGAATCACTAATGTCAGCGGAGTTTGATCCCTGACAGATGCACTTGTGGCAGGATTTGCCAACTCTGATTTAAAAACGTCTCATCCTCAAAGAAGTAATCAGAGTTTAATCTTGTCTGTTTCCAGTTCCTCATATCAGAACTGATTTGTGTCCACTGGGAGGACACTTTGACCTTCTAGCTGTAATCCAATTGCATGGAGCTGCTCCAAAGGAGGGAAAGAATTTTTCCCTTCTTATGATTTGTTCTGTACTAAATACAGTCCTTATAATTTGCTGCATTTTACCTTCGATTTTATAACTATCTATGAAAGAAACTGCTTGGCTATTGACTGCTGTTTAAATTTTGCTTCCAGAACTTAAATGTGAGAGATGCACTGTATTTTTCCGCATAAACCCTGTTTTGTTTTTTACAACATATTTGGGACAGAAGAAGAAGAGGAGGACAACAGCAAATATGTGAAGGAGGACAAGGATGAAGAACATTTTTAAAAAGGAAATTTCTACAGTATGAGATAAACACTACACATTTCTTTTTTTCTTTCTCACTCTCATAATTTTCTATTCTCTTTGCTGTTCCATTTCTTTTGGCTACTTCACATGACAGACCAGTAGGACATTTTAAAATGAGAATAAATAAATAAATAAACAGAAAAAACAATTTTAAAATAGATTCCATAGTTTTGTGAAAGCATGAAGTTTATAAATGTGTCATAAATATGTGCCTTATTTTCATAAAAGACAAGTCTAGAAACAGAGATTTAAAGCTTTGGAGTACTTTGTCACTTCTATACCCTGTAGGTGACTGGTTCTGCTTTTGTTTTTTAAAAAATATAATCGAATTTAGAATTATTCATTACTTTTTATTGCACATTATTTTTTATCTCTTTAATGAAGCAATCATGTTTCAATGCTATCACTGTATCTGAGAGTTTGAAAAAGATCACAGACTATCTATGACTGTCATAAAGATATTATTTGTTGAAATCAGTGTTAAACTGAGAGAGTTCTATAATATTCCTACAGATTATTGCTTTTAATCCCAGTATCCATACACACACATATATGAACATGCATATATATATATATACACACACACACACACACACATATAGGGGTTTCCCTGGTGGCTCAGTGGTAAAGAATCTACCTGCATATGCAAGAGACATAAGTTCAATCTTTAGGTTGAGAAAATCCTCTGGAGAAGGAAATGGCAGCCTACTTCAGTATTCTTGCTTGGGAAATCCCATGGACAGAGGAGCCTGGCAGGCTATAGTCAATGGGGTTACAAAAGAATAGGAGACAACTTAGCAACTAAACAGCAACAATGCCAACATATACATATCTATATATACCCACACACATATATATGTACACACACATATATACACTTGCGCACACACACACACACACATATATATCTATGTATATACATATATTCCTCATGTATAAGTGAGCATGATAGAAGATTCAGTAGTGTCAGAATATAGTACTGTCTGATCTATTTCACCTATATCCATATATGATCCATGTATGCAACATGTGTATATGTGTGGTGAGAAGTAGACAGCTCTTACTATTTTTATCTTTGTTGGTGTATATGAAATTTTTCTTTTGATATCTTGTTCTATTATTTATTGTAGCATGGGAAATACTTATTATTGGTCATAGGATCTATCATTCAATCAAAATACTTAGTATGATTACAGGACATGTCTGCCTGTAAAATGTTACAATGTGTGCTCATTTGATTGTAATCTTTTGAGAGTAAGGGCCTTCCCTTATTCACCACTATTTCTAGTGATTAACATAGGGCCTGATGCATAGAAATATACTTGTTAAATGTGTGGATGTGTGGATTTAATAGTGATATAAGTAAGAGTTTGCATATACATTGTAATCTATGGCTAAATAACATTCACACTATATTTTTCAAAATTTTGAGCCAACATCTAAAAATAAAAAAAGTACAGAAAAATTCAATGTTCCAATGTAGTAATTAAACTTTATTTATTTATAACAGAAAGATGTGGCAACACGAGCCTTGTATCTCTATAGAGAACCAGTTAGCTGGAACTGAGAAAGGGCCTGCCTCCTTGAATGGGGAGGCCCATTCTGCAAGTCACAACAGATGTTTTTAACTGCTACAAGGTACACCTTCTACACTCACACTGGGCTGACTTACCATCTGATCGCCCTGACCACCAGAGACATTTGGATTTGTAACTCCTTGTATAAATACATCCAAAGATGACCAACCGACAGCAAAGTAGTTAACTAATTCCACAAAGCAACATATGGTGGCGGCGTTGATAATCTAGATTAGTTATCACACATTATGGATGAAAAGATAGACTTGGAAAGACACATAAGAGTTAAGTGTGACTCAAACTGGCCCTTTCTTCTATGTGTAATTGGAACAGAATTACCTATGGAAGCATTTCCAGGCATGGGAAATGATATGAATAAAGCACAAAATTTGGACAAAAGCTATTCAATAAAAATCAGGTTCATGATGCATAGTCATTTACTTAGATCACAGAAGAAAATGAAGAATGCCTACTTTCAATCAGATTGAGAACATTCATAATTGTCCATGTTAGGAAATGAGAATTTAAGACCTCAAGTATTGGATGAGCTGTTAAGATTTAGAAATAGTAGAAGTTACTAAAAAAGAAATGTTTTCAAATAAGTTGATGGTTAAAAAATTCAAATTCAGGTACAAATAATTCTTGTGGCAGTTTGGCAATAAAAAACAAAGAGAATATGCTAAATACTCAGAAATTATGTTAAACAAGCCATTGTTAATTAATAATTAACATGGTAGACACCTATTTGGACTTCCCAAGTGGCTCAATGGCAAAGAATCCACCTGCAATGCAGGAGATATGGGGTAGATCCCTGGACTAGGAAGGTCTCCTGGAGACGGAAACAGCAACCCACAATTCCCAGTATTCTTGCCTGGGAAATCCCATGGACAGAGGAGCCTGACAGGCTGCAGTCCAGGGGATCGCCAAAGAGTCAGACACTACTTAGAAACTAAACAAGACACTTAAGCATTCTTCTTATAAGCAGAGAAACAGTCTAAACGTCTTGATAATGTGTTCTGAGAACAGTATTATATGTTTTTAATATAAATAGCAACCGAAAAAGGTAAAAATAAACTAAGGGATTTTTTCTTTCCTAAATACATATAACCAGCATTTTAGTCCTATTAAAATCTCATGTGTTAGTGCTAATTTACAGATTAATTCTGCACTTTGGGGAGTATAGGAAAAGCCTAAAATGACATTAATATGAGTTATTTTATGTCTATGTAGGATAGAATGTTTGCTGCATTTGTGTCTTTATACCTGTTTGATTTTCTACATTGAAAAAGAAGACACTCATTTTGATGGCACTCTTTGTTAAGTGCTAGGTATGGATGATCTAATATTATGTTCAACTGCTCACATTTCTGATTGTGCTGTGTGAAAAGAGTATGTGGTTAGATTGTAGTGAATGTAGTTTACCTTGAAGATATTACTAATAATCAGGTCCACTCTCCTTCGAAGGAAAGTGTCTATCTTAGGTAATGGTAAAGCCGCATTTTAGTAAAACTTATGGAGAAAAATACCTAGAAGTGCTTTAGTATCTCAATCATATCTCTAAGGAAAACTACTCAACATATGTTTCATTTGATGTTGCCTTATAATGGTCAATGGTTTGTACTTCTACTTTTATTATTGAAGTATAATTGACATAAAAATTGTATTAGCTTCAAGTGTGCAACATAATGAGTCAATACTTGTATACACTATGAAATGATCATCACAATAAGTCTAGTTACCATCCATCATCATACTTAGTTACAATAATTATCTTTCATTTTCTTTTTTTTCTTAAAATGAGGACATTGCATGAAACCATAACAGACCAAAAACACTTTTAGGGAAGAAGTACAAAGTTGGAGGCATCATTCTGCCTGATTTCAAACTATATCACAAAGCTATAGTAAATCAGTACAGTATTGGCATAAGAACAGACACATAGAGCAATGCAACAGAATAGACAACTCAGAAATAAAATCATGTATATAATACTTTGGCCACCTGATGCAAAGAGCCGACTCATTGGAAAAGCCCCTGATGCTCGGAAAGATTGAGGGCAGGAGGAGAAGGGGATGACAGAGAATGAGATGGTTGGATGGCATCACCAACTCGATGGACGTGGGTTTGGGTGGACTCCAGGAGCTGGTGATGGACAGGGAGGCCTGGTGTACTGCGGTTCATGGGATCGCAAAGAGCTGGACATGACTGAGCAACTGAACTGAATTGAACTGATATATGGTCAATTTTCAAACAAGGAAGCAAACAATGTACCATGGCAAAAGGATAGTCTTTTAAATACAGGGTTTTGGAAAAACTGGACAGACACATGCAAAGGAATGAAACCAGACTACCATCGTACACCATACACAAAAATTAACTTGAACTGGATTAAAGACTTGAAAATAAGACCAGGAAACACAGAACTCCTGGAAGGGAACGTTAGCGGTAAGCTCCTTGACATTGTCTTTGGTGATGATTTCTTTTAATCTGACTGAAAGCAAAGGCAACACAAGTGAAAGTGAACAAGTGGGACCTCATCAAACTAAGAAGCGTCTCCACAGGAAAGGTTTGTATCTCTCCTCTGAGGTCTGAATAGTCTCTTGTGTTAAGCAGGATCTATAATCTTCAAAACTCGTATTCCTGAATCCCAATGTTAATATCATACAGTATTACTACCATTATCATATCTTGATCCTCCCCTCATTCCAGACCTTCCCCAGTTTAATCTTTTAATCTTCTTTTTTTAAATTTGCTTCCATCTGCAATTTTCTATAAATCCAAAATAAGCCTAAGTAGACAACTTTATTCAGAAGGGACTTAGGAAATTACTTTGGATAAAGTTGCTTAACGGAAGAGATTGAAACAAATTAAATTATTTAAGGAAATTATTTCATATAGTTTATTTTAAAATAGTTTGACTATAATAGAAAAACAAGTGACTATAAGTTAATATTTAATTTTAATATGAAATATTAAAATATTAAAATTGGAAACCTTTATTAAGCTAAAATAATTAAAATCAATGTGATTTAGACCTATGCTTTACATAATCTGTTAATCTTCTTTGAAGTAGACATTTTATAACATATGGCCTTTATAATATCCAGAAGAGTTCCCTTACATAAAAACAGTTAAGAAAACTTGAAATATACACTTTTATTTAGTTACTAGAGAAAAGAGAATTTGGGTTTCCAAATTAGAATTTATTTTCAAAAGATGTGCCACTTGGAGATTTACCATGCAAACATGTTTAACAAAGATTTCACATCAACTACTCTGACAAAAAATAGAACTCTAATAAAAGAATTATATATTAATTTCCTAAGCTTAAAATCCAATTCTTATCCAGACCAATAAAATGCTGTGTTGAAAAGCAGACAATTCTTCAACACTTTATGTTCTGATTATTACTTCTCAAAATATATCAGATTAAACCCTTCCTCAAAGACTTGAAAAGGAAAGAAATGGTAACATGGCTACTTTTCACAAACTTTAAAATAAGCTCAAAGGGCACTGCGATAATATAATGGATTCTTACTTGAAAGCATTTCATTAAAAAATGGTCTTGAATTTGCTGAAATTAACTGAAAGTAATGTCTATGAAGTAAAACCAATTTGATCTATTCAGTAAAAATGCATTAAATTGAAGGAAAATATTTACTAAATAAATCATCTTAAAGGCACATATACAAATAATTAGTAAAAAATGAAAAAATATGTAAACGAAAATTGTCTTTTACCTTTTTACAATTTTTCAATTATGAGAATATTGCATAATATTATTGTAATCCATGTCAATATATCTAGAATAATGTGGAGAATTTTAAACATATACTGACTATTCACATTTAGAAAATTTGTTTTTTTTTTTTTATTTCTTAATGTAGGGAAATAATTGTTTTCATTGTCTATTCTTTGTTAAATGGTCTTCTTTTTTTTTTAAATAATAGTTTCCCCTTAAAATAAATGTCAAAGTCCTTCCAGGAAAATATCTTCAAAGAGAAATATGAGTATTGAATAGTAGATTTCCATTTGTAGATTTAATTTGATCATTTTCTAAATATTTATCAAAGTTCTGCATGCTCATAGACAAAAAATTAATGCATTTAAGATAAAGAGGGAAGCATTTAAATAGGGCTATTTGTGTGTTTTCTTTGCACAAATAGAAAAGTGTAAATGATAAAAGTTATCAGGTGCAAAGCATTGACAATAAATGAAGTTTTTATTTGGAAAATTCTGGAAAATTTTATCTGGAAAATTCTCTTACTTTTCTTTTGAATGAACTATTATATAGCTGTCAGAAAATACACTGTATGTGGTATGAATGGTATAAACAAAAATACACAACTGGATAAAGGTAGAGAAAACAAGATTGACTGTTACAAGAAGTGAGATCTGTTTTAAAAAAATTAGATGTACCACTGGAATATTTCATTCAAAGATGGGCACAATAAAGGACAGAAACAGTGTGGACCTAAGAGAAGCAGAAGATAGCAAGAAGAGGTGGCAAGAATACAGAGAACTATACAAAAAAAGATCTTAATGATCCAGATAACCACAATGGTGTAATTGTTACCAAAAGGTATGCATGGGGGGCATCCAGCTGCTCACCACTCAAAAGCCAGTAAATAGGCCAGGTTGGTGGAAAGGAAAGTTTGCTTTATTTCAGACGTTGGCAACTGGCAAGGAGGGTTGTGGACTTGTGTCCAAAGGCTGACTCCCTCCCCTCCCCAACAAGCAGTGGGTGAGAGCATTTATAGGCTGAGTCAGCAGGGGGCGGGAGGCAACATAAAGAAACAGCACCATCATCTCTAACAGTCATCTTCAAATTGATCATCAGTAGTCTGACTAGCATCATCTTGGTTGTCTTAGGTACAGTTAATCTTCAGTTCCAAGGTGTACTTGTTCCCATTTCTTTGTGATCAATTCTTAGAATTGTGGCAGCTCATGTCCTGGGTACAGTCTGGTCATCGTGTAGTCAACTTTTCCACCTGGTGTTTTGGTATCTATAAGACAGCTTACAGGATATGGCTTAGAATATTATCTATAACCCTTGAGAAAGAATTAAAGGTCCTTGACTATGCTCGATGACTACATTATTATGATTTAGTCTCCTTTGACTGTTTTCCTCTGTTTCAGCATTCCTCACTTCTCTGATTAAACTTATTCTTTGGCTAAAGCTTCCCACAGGCAAAAAGCAGGCAGAGGAAACAGTGGGGGGCAAGTATCTTAGAGTCCTGCTCCATTTCAATATCACCTAGAGCCAGACATCCTGGATGTAAGTCAAGTGGGCCTTAGGAAGCATCATTATGAACAAAGCTAGTGAAGGTAATGGAATTCCAGCTGAGCTATTTCAAATTCTAGAAAATGATGCTGTGAAAGGGCTGCACTCAATATGCCAGAAAATTCAGAAAATTCAGCAGTGGCGATGGGACTGGAAAAGGTCAGTGTTCATTCCAATCCCAAAGAAAGGCAATGCCAAAGAATGTTCAAACTACCACACAATTGCACTCATTCCACATTCTAGCAAAGTAATGCTCAAAATTCTCCAAGTCAGACTTCAACAGTATGTGAACTGAGAACTTCCAGATGCTCAAGCTGGATTTAGAAAAGGCAGAGGAACCAGATCAAATTGCCAACATCCACTGGATCATAGAAAAAGCAAAAGAATTCCAGAAAAACATCTACTTCTGTTTCATTGACTATGCTAAAGACTTTGACTGTGTGGATCACAACAAACTGTGGAAAATTCTTAAAGAGATGGGAATACCAGGCCACCTTATCTACCTCTTGAGTAATCTGAATGCAGGTTAAGAAGCAACAGTCAGAACCAGACATGGGACAAAGGACTGGTCCCAAACTGGGAAAGGAGTATGTCAAGGCTGTAAATTGTCACCCTGCTTATTTAACTTATATGCAGAGTACATCATGCGAAATGCCAGGCTGGTTGAAGCACAAGCTGAAATCAAGATTGCTGGAACAAATATCAATAAGCTCAGATATGCAGATGACATCATCCTTATGGCAGAAAGTGAAGAGGAACTAAAGAGCCTCTTGATGAAAGTGAAAGACGAGAGTGAAAAAGTTGGCTTAGCACTCAACATTCAAAAAACAAAGATCATGGCATCCAGTCCCATTACTTCATGGGAAATAGATAGAGAAATAATGGAAACAGTGGTTGACTTTATTTTCTTGGGCTCCAAAATCACTGCAGATGGTGATGGCAGCCATGAAATTAAAAGACACTTGCTCCTTGAAAGAAAAGCTATGACCAGCCTAGACAGTGTATTGAAAAGCAGAGACATTACTTTACTGACAAATGTCCATCTAGTAAAAGCTATGTTTTTTCCATGAGTCATGTATGAATGTGAAAGTTGGACCATAAAGAAGACTGAAGAATTGATGCTTTTAAGCTGTGGTGTTAGATAAGACCCTTGAGAATTCTTTGAACTGCAAGGAGATCAAACCAGTCAATCCTAAAGGAAATCAATCCTGAATATTTATTGGAAGGGCTGATGCTGAAGCTCCAATACTTTGGCCACCTGATGCAAAGAGAGAACTCATTGGAAAATACCCTGATGTTGGGAAAGATTGAAGGTGGGAGGAGAAGGGGACAACAGAGGATGAGATGGTTGGATGGCATCACTGACTCAATGGACATGAGTTTGAGCAAGTTCCAGGAGATTGTGAAGGACAGTGAAGCCTGGCGTGCTGCAGACTATGGGGTCGTGAAGAGTCAGACATGACTGAGAGACTGAACAGCACCACCACCAAATAAACAAGAATGAGTCAGTAACAGAAATTAGGATAACTAGGATACTTTATAATATCTAAAGTATCTAACATCTAAAAGAGAGGGTGGCAGAGAATTAGAAAAATTAAAATAAAAACAGCCATGAAAGAAATTCTAAAAGCAAAAGAGAAAATTAACATGTGACTTTGAAAAAATATGAGAGGTACAGTGTTTATAAGAGAGGATAATATTGGCATCTATGATAATGAGAGTAGGATTAGTGAACAGAATTCATGGGACGTTTGACAGGATATTGTTGGGAAAATACATATGAGAAAGTGAAAATGGGCAGAAGAGAGTTGATTTGCCCAAGGCCTGGGCAAATCCTGCTGAAAAGCCAAGACACTGAAAGTTGAAACACACACACACAAAGATACAAGGAAAGAAAAGCAGAACAGGAAAATACTTGTGTGACAAACATGTTATGGGACTTATGTAGCTTAGCACCTTCACTATCTGACACTTTATAGAAAATGTCAATTCTTGGACTAGCAGATAAAGGAAATGGTGTTCAAAGTGGGCAAGAAGTCAAGTACGGTTCATGTGACATTATTGCAGTATATGAGTGGCCAGACAATGATGACAGGCCTGTTTTTCAGATGAAAAGATTTTAAATGCCTTGTTGGTGAACATCGCACTGGTGCGGTTTTGTCTTTTTAAAAGCAACATAATAAGCAGGATGGTGGCCATGGAAGTCGGAATTCGCTAAGGAGTGTGTAACAACTCACCTGCCAAATCAACTAGCCCTGAAAATGGATGGCGCTGGAGCATCAGGCCCATACCCGGCTGTCTCCAGCAGTGGGAGAGACAGAGAGGGACAGGTGCCAGGCGGAAAGGAGGAGGTCACCCCTCCCCCCATCCCCCCCTACCCCCACGGACGCTACGCTGCGACGAGTAGGAGGGCCGCTGTGGTGAGCCTTGAAGTCTAGGGTGCAGGCCCAGGTGGAGCTGCCACAGGTGCAGATCTTGGTGGTAGTAGCAAATATTCAAACGAGGACTTTGAAGGCTGAAGTGGAGAAGGGTTCCATGTGAACAGCAGTTGAACATGGGTCATTCGGTCTTGAGAGATGGGCGAGTGCCATTCCAAAGGGACAGGCGATGGCCTCTGTTGCCCTCTCAATAGATGCAGAGAAAGCCTTTGACAAAATTCAACATCCATTTATGATAAAAACTCTCCAGAAAGCAGGAATAGAAGGAACATACCTCAACATAATAAAAGCTATATATGACAAACCCACAGCAAACATTATCCTCAATGGTGAAAAATTGAAAGCATTTCCTCTAAAGTCAGGAACAAGACAAGGGTGCCCACTTTCACCATTACTATTCAACATAGTTTTGGAAGTTTTGGCCACAGCAATCAAAGCAGAAAAAGAAATAAAAGGAATCCAAATTGAAAAAGAAGAAGTAAAACTCTCACTGTTTGCAGATGACATGATCCTCTACATAGAAAACCCTAAAGACTCCACCAGAAAATTATTAGAACTAATCAATGAATATAGTAAATTTGCAAGATATAAACTCAACACACAGAAATCCCTTGCATTCCTATACACTAATAATGAGAAAATAGAGAAATTAAGGAAACAATTCCATTCACCATTGCAACAAAAAGAATAAAATACTTAGGAATATATCTACCTAAAGAAACTAAAGACCTATATATAGAAAACTATAAAACACTGGTGAAAGAAATCAAAGAGGACACTAATAGATGGAGAAATATACCTTGTTCATGGATTGGAAGAATCAATATAGTGAAAATGAGTATACTACACAAAGCAATTTATAGATTCAATGCAATCCCTATCAAGCTACCAACGGTATTCTTCACAGAGCTAGAACAAATAATTTCACAATTTGTATGGAAATACAAAAAACCTCGAATAGCCAAAGCGATCTTGAGAAAGAAGAATGGAACTGGAGGAATCAACCTGCCTGACTTCAGGCTCTACTACAAGGCCTCAGTCATCAAGACAGTATGGTACTGGCACAAAGACAGAAATATAGGTCAATGGAACAAAATAGAAAGCCCAGAGATAAATCCACGCACATATGGACACCTTATCTTTGACAAAGGAGGCAAGAATATACAATGGATTAAAGACAATCTCTTTAACAAGTGGTGCTGGGAAAACTGGTCAACCACTTGTAAAAGAATGAAACTAGAACACTTTCTAACACCATACACAAAAATAAACTCAAAATGGATTAAAGATCTAAACGTAAGGCCAGAAACTATAAAACTCCTAGAGGAGAGCATAGGCAAAACACTCTCTGACATACACCACAGCAGGATCCTCTATGACCCACCTCCCAGAATATTGGAAATAAAAGCAAAAATAAACAAATGGGACCTAATTAACCTTAAAAGCTTCTGCACAACAAAGGAAACTATAAGCAAGGTGAAAAGACAGCCTTCAGAATGGGAGAAAACAATAGCAAATGAAGCAACTGACAAACAACTAATCTCAAAAATATACAAGCAACTCCTACAGCTCAATTCCAGAAAAATAAATAACCCATTCAAAAAATGGACCAAAGAACTAAATAGACATTTCTCCAAAGAAGACATACAGATGGCTAACAAACACATGAAAAGATGCTCAACATCACTCATTATCAGAGAAATGCAAATCAAAACCACAATGAGGTATCATTTCATGCCAATCGGAATGGCTGCGATTCAAAAGTCTACAAGCAATAAATGCTGGAGAGGGTGTGGAGAAAAGGGAACCCTCTTACACTGTTGGTGGGAATGCAAACTAGTACAGCCACTATGGAGAACAGTGTGGAGATTCCTTAAAAAACTGGAAATAGAACTGCCTTAAGACCCAGCATTCCCACTGCTGGGCATACACACTGAGGAAACCAGAATTTAAAGAGACATGTGTACCCCAATGTTCATCACAGCACTGTTTATAATAGCCAGGACATGGGAGCAACCTAGATGTCCATCAGCAGACGAATGGATAAGAAAGCTGTGGTACATATACACAATGGAGTATTACTCAGCTATTAAAAAGAATATATTTGAATCAGTTCTAATGAGGTGGATGAAACTGGAGCCTATTATACAGAGTGAAGTAAGCCAGAAAGAAAAACACCAATACAGTATACTAACGCATATATATGGAATTTAGAAAGATGGTAACAATAACCCTGTGTACGAGACAGCAAAAGAGACACTGATGTATAGAACAGTCTTTTGGACTCTGTGGGAGAGGGAGAGGGTGGGATGATTTGGGAGAATGGCATTGAAACATGTACAATATCATATATGAAACGAGTTGCCAGTCCAGGTTCGATGCACGATACTGGATGCTTGGGGCTGGTGCACTGGGACAACCCAGAGGGATGGTACGGGGACAGAGGATGGAGGAGGGTTTAGGATGGGGAACACGTGTATACCTGTGGCAGAGTCATGTTGATATATGGCAAAACCAATACAATATTGTAAAGTTAAAAAATAAAATAAAATAAATGGAAAAAAATAAATATAAAAAAATAATAAAAAATTAAAGCAACAGAATATGACTAGCATGTACTATAGATAGTATAAAGCAAAAGTTTTTCCTGTGAACCAGACAATGCTCAAAAACTTCCATTAGAGAAAAATGCATGCTCATGGAAATCTGAATTTTTTAAATCAGTTAATTGTAACTAAATTACTACCCATCTCCCCATAAGTCCCTGGGTGTTAGTAAGAAGTTTATTTGGCTAGTACTAAGTTTTTAAATTTTAACTACAGAAATCTATTATATGGTCCATTCTACTGGAAAATCACTGAACTCTATCATGCTGTACAGTGCATTTAACTATTCTGAAGAATACAAAGCTTTATAAAATCAACTCCTTAAATCTCCACATAGGCAAGGGTATGCCTAAAAGTAAAGAGATAATTCTCTGTGATCATACACCATTTCTCTTTATAAAGTTGATTGTACCTGCTCTGTATAATTAATCATTTATAAATGCTCTGTATTTTTCATGAATGGTTCAACTTTGAAAACTATCCCAAGTTTGAATTAGGGCAGTGATGTACATGCGTGCATGCTAAGTCACTTCAGTTGTGTCTGACTATTTGCAATCCTGAGAACTGTAGCCCACCAGGTTCCTCTGTCCATGGGATTCTCCAGACAAGAGTAATGGAGTGGGTCGCCCTGCCCTCCTCCAGGGGATCTTCCTGATGCAGGAATCAAACCCGTGTCTCCTGTCTCCTGCATTGGCAGGCAGGTTCTTTGCCACTAGTTTTTTTTTTTAAAGCCCTGATTCATAATGTTTCTGAGTTCACTGGTCCCACCATGACTGATTTACAGCTACCAACAATGGCAACACTGAACCAGGACTTGGGACGTGTACATAGTTGCTATTGCAAGCCAAAGAACTGGCTTAGAGTCCTAATACTTTTTAAGCATTTATTTCAAAAATCTGGTCCTGCCCCTAGAAGGTAGTGTCTTGGTTGTCTTTTTGGAAGGAGAGAGTGGCTTCCACAGTCTATTTGCCCCACCGTGATATAGGCTTGAGGTTAACTACATTATATGGAGAAATCAGATTAAACTGTGTAATAGTTTCCAAAAGAAATTTCAGTTTTCTGTGGTACTAGATTGAGAGCTGAACTTCAAACACAAATAGCAACCTTACCACTGGACTTTCAGACCCTGACAAATGTGATCACTGCACCTCGTTATCAATTCTTCTAAAGCTTCCCTTTGATCTGAATGAACATGCTCATCATAAACATGGATTTTGTGTGTTTCATAAATATTCAATGTTAAATTGAATATTTCACAATACTTAGACTCAATTTCACAGGTAGCAGAGGAACAACTTCAGAGTGACAAAAGGGCGCAATGGGTTTATGTTTTCTTAAGATGTAAAAGTAGATTACAGGCACTATTTCACAGAAAAAAATGTTACTGAAATTTGAGCAGTTTAAATTGCTTGTATTCAAATAAGAACAGAAAATGATAGTAACAAAGATATTGATATACATGTCAGGTAGCTTTTTGGAAGTCATAGCCATGAGAGAAAAATTAACAAATCCTTACTCTAAACACCTGAGCCAGTTGCTGTTTTAGTTTTAGATACATACAATTTCTTGGGCAGAAACCATGTAATATGAAATTTCTGTATTTAAACATCATAAAAGAAAATAACTGAAGCATTGTATGACATTTGTATAATAGTGATCTCAAATTATCTTTGTAAAACACGAAATCCTTTATCAATATCACATTGTTTCATACATCATAAACTTTTACACCCAAAGGGAGAAATTAGAAAAAACATAGCTTTTATGTCCCGTGATGAAAAACAGAGTTGACAAAAGACTACTACAGCTATATGGAATGACAAAGATATAAAAAATAAAAATAAAAACACCCTGGATATTGCCAGTACCCAAACAGCCACTCTACCACTTAGGAGTACATTGCATACTCCATGTAAGCTAAGAAAAAATACAAATTGGACAGCTATCCACTGGAAGGATAGAGTGGTCACTGCCACTCTGTTTCACAACTACGATGATTTCAGGAGAGGGGAACTTCTGGCAATTATTTTAGCTACTAAAACATGTCAGATGTGAGTGATTCCTAGAACTAATGGGGGAAAAAAATAAAAAGTTGGGTTATCTACAACAGAGCAATGATGAATAGATGACAATTAAACTCAGTGGTTTTTATTTATTAATTTGAAAATTCTCCCTATCATGCAAATATTTTCACTGATGTCAACAACCACAAAATTAACATTAATATGGGTCTTAATGGGCTTCTCTGGTGGCTCAGACTGTAAAGAATCACCTGCAGTGTGGGAGACCTGCGTTTGACCCCTGGGTTGGGAAGATCCTCTGGAGGAAGGCAAGGCAACCCACTCCAGTATTCTTACTTGGAGAATCCCCATGGATGGAAGAGACTGGCAGGTCACAGTCTATTGGATCGCAAAGAGTCAGACATGATTGAGCAACTAAGTATATGAGACGCACATGGGTCCCAGCGGTGATTTTGATTAATTGATTACCTCTATTCAGCCTGCTACACATGCGCTCAGTCATGTCCTACTCTTTGTAGCTCCATGGATTGTAGTCCACCAGGCTTCTCTGCCCATGGGATTTTTCAAGCAAGAATATTGGAGTGGGTGCCATTTCCTATTCCAGAGGATCTTCCCTGTTAGACTCAAGAATCGAACCTGTGTGGCTTGTGTCTCCTGCATTGGTAGGCGGGTTCTTTACCACTAGGGCCACCTGGGAAGCTCAGTATTTCAGCTTTATAGCCTTTCACTTTTGCTTCTCTAAAGCTGTGCTTTCTTTAAGGAGTCAAAGTGAGAGATACATTATAATTATAAAATGGGATAATACTCTAAACATTGTTTTAAAAGCAAGTTGTTTGATCTCAGCAACTAATTTAAAAGGATAGTAGAATCATGAAATTAAATTCACAAGTGTCCCAGAGCACCGCATTCTAGAAGAGTCAAAATAACAGTACCTTGAACAGGTGATTTATTATTTTTATCAGATTGAATATCTCAATTGAGAAAATGAGCACTTATTTCAGCAACATTAAAATTGTGAGTAAAAATGCTTCCTTTTTCACATTACTTATCTCTACTGAAAACGATCAATGTTTGAAGCTTGGTATCTTACATTTTCCCTTATTTTTGAAAGTTTACTATGCTCTTAATTATTAATAGAAGGAATAAAAATGAACCATTGAATTTGATGTCCAACAGTTGACCAATATAAAGGTTAATCTCTTTCAAAAACACCCTCACAGAAACACCAAGAATAATGTTTGACCAAATATCTGGATACCTCATGACCCAGTCAAGTTGATGTATATGTAATCATAAAATTAATTATCACAGGTATTATTTCCAGATTCTATTTGCTAAAAATTTGTTAACAACATTTATGTATATGTTCATTGGGAATTTGTCTGGTTTTGTATGATTTTGTATGGTTAATGTGGCCTTATCAAGTAAGTTGGAAATCAGTCTCTCCTCGTATGTGTGAATCAGTATTATTATGACTTCAATGTTGGGTAGAATTCACCAGTGAACCCATCTGTGTCTACACTTTTTAATTTTTTAAACTTATTTTTTGTTCTTTTTTAAATACTTTTTTTGGCTACATGCCATGAGGGATCTTATTTCTCCAACCAGGGATCAATCACACACCCCTCACATTGGAAATGAGGAGTCGTAATCACTGGACCACCAGGGAAACTGCATGTCTTTATGTTGAAGGTTCATAACTACAAATTTTAACTTTTAAAATTCCTTTAAAGTTCTCATCTATGTTTTCTTTCTGTTTTGTTAGTGTATTTCAAGGAATATGTCCATTTTGTCTAAGTTGTTGAATCTATTGGCATAGTCTGCGTTAGTCCTAGACCTCCTTGGAGCAGATATGGAGACAGGACTAACACATAAGGCGGGGTCGGGGGAAATGCTTGTAAGAGAAAGCGTGGAAGGAACTGGGAGAGCTTGGTAGCTTCTGGTTCCTGAGTTTTAGAATTGGGCTGCTGTGTATAAAGTGACTGTCATGAAATAGTCATGCTAGCAGACCCCCATTCCCATGAGGAATCCTTAGATGATGAGCTGTCAGAAGTCAAGATGTCTAAGGCGCAAGACATGTGAATAAGTGAGAAAAACTCAAAAGTGGGTCCTCTAGCATGAAAATGACAGTAAAATTGTATAGCTAAGTCCCTCCTGAATTCTTGCCCACACAATGTGAGCAAAATGAAATTGTTCTTTTGGAATAACTAGTTAAGCACCAGTAGATAACTAAGACAGGGGAAAGTGAAGAATGAGAGAAATTTCCAGTCTGTTTGTCTAGAAGCCAAGCAAGTCTAGCTTCCAAAATTAGAATGTAGAGGGGAAGCTTGCAGAAAATTCTACAGGAAGCTGTCAACTCTTTGGGTCACATTAAATATATGATAACAGGTCTGGAATCACATGTGGGTACCAGGGTTACCAGTTAGCAAAAAGGAAAGAAAAAAAAAAAAAAGCTGGAGGCAAAGCCTAGGAGAATAAGGACAAGAACTTCTATGTCTGCCTATGACCATATCTAACCATGATGACCTTCAGAAAATAATGGCTGTGAGTTTACTTCTGCTTCTTATATTTTGCACAAGTTTCTCTCTTGGCCAACTCTAACATAGAATCACACAGGCAAGAGGCCACTGGCAAATACTGTAAACAAGTTAATGGTAAAAATTCAACACTCATAGAAGTGTGATAATCATCTTATTGAGTTCTATGAGAAAACTGGCTGGGATTTTGGTTGGAATTCCACTCAATCTAAAAATATGTTTGGAAAGACTGTATTTTATTATTTAAAGTCTTCTTGCCTATGAACATGGTAATGCATTTTTCTTTACAGCTCAGTACTCATTGTGGTAATTACATCTGAAGATTCCAGTTTCTTCCTTTCAAAAATAAGCAAAACTGCTTTTTTTTTATTTTGAAGTCTACCATTCGGGCCATTCCCTCCCTTCTGTCTTTGTGGAATTTCTCTTGGTGCATCTTGGAAATTCTCAATCTATTCTTTGTGTTTTTATTGTTTTCAGTTATTCAGTAAATCTTTTTATTTCATCAGCAGTTTTAAATTCATTCCTTTTTTGTTGGCACTTGTTTCATTCATACTTACCTATGTTTCTTCATATTTTCTTATTCACTTATAACACAATTTTTTCTTCATTGTGTATCCTAAACTAACTTACTTGAATATCTACTTCAATCTGTTTGCAAAAGATCAATTTTCTCTTGAGTCAATTAATATTTTGAGTCTTCATTTTGTTGGTGAAAATCTATTCTTGGTGATGGATTTTCTTTGCCTTGGAGATTATCTTGAGCCAAAGATTTTGGAATTTGTGTTCCTTCTCTTTGGGCTCTGCTTGACTTCCTATTTGGCCTCCAGCTATATGGTGGCATACGTGATATGGAAAATCAAGTCAGTTCATTGTTGGGAGACTTTTCCTTTGTCTTTCCATTTCCTTAAGCCCAAGGTATCCAATAAAATTGTATGTGCAGCCAACAGAAGCCTGATTTTCTTTCAGTGTCCTCACGGGTAGCAGAGCACTTTCTAGAGCCCAACTTCAGGGTCTTGTCCACATCCCCGTCTTTCATGGAAGTCTGGCAAGAAACACTTAACTATAGGAGCTTTGTTCTCAACCACTCCTGTTTTTGATCTTAGAGCACGATGACAAGCCTGTAGATTCATCTTACCTCCATTTTAGTGCATCTCACTGAAGGTGTCAAATGCATCCTTCTTTAAATGCCCAAATGTTTTCACTTGTTCTGCTGTATTGTTTCTTAGGCTTCAGTTTAAAATTACAATGATTTTATTCAAACTCTTTACATCTTCACTAACTATCGCAAAGGGGAGATGCATCTATATTAGCATTTGCCAATAAGCAGATTGTGTGGTTTGCACTACTTTCTATTTGAATGTGAATCTGCATTCATATTTCCCAGTGTCTACTAGGCTTTTGTTTAATATGAATCCCTTTGGCTGAAATGGTATCTAATACATGCATTTGTAAAACTACAGTCTTCAGACTGCTGTGTTGCTAACACTTTTTCTATCCCACTCCCACCAACAAGCCTTTACTTTTCAGCTTCTATTCTCTCATTCACCCTTTCCCTCCCAATATTTAATCCTTATTTCCGGCTCAGCCAGTTATCAGAACATGCTTTCTTCATGTATGAAGAAAGGTAGTACTGTGAAAGAGCAGAAGAAATACTCTGATTCACTCAGAACTAGCAGCCACAAAGACATGGGTTATTACCCAATTTTCCAATCCAAAAGAGAGATTGAGGGGAGGGGGTGGAGATTAGAATGGGTGTGGTCCACTCTTGTGTTTTACATTCACTCCTATTCCTTGTAACTAATTCAGTAGTAAAATCCTGGCAATGGGTTAATTTACAACCCTAGTGTGTGGCATTGCTTGCAGGTGAGGTAAGTTCTTTATGGATACATTTTTTTTAAAGGTGGGATAGAATATACTGATCATACTAGCCATTTCATTTTATTGTTATTTATTTGCTACTCATTTTAAAATGAAAGAGCTCACAGATCTAAAGCAACGATGGACAAGGGCTGATGCTCAGTGATTGACTGTGTGAACAAGGTATTCTACAGAGGGCATGGATATATAGTTCTATGGGGACAGTAAACCAACTGCTTTGATGAGAAGAGAGGCCTCACTGAACACTGCTATAGGCATTCTTGTTTCTTCTGCTTCTCTGGAAATCTTTGATTCTTTTACTTCCCTAATTGAATTTCTATTTACTTGAACTGGTTCTTCTGACATCTTGTTACACATCCTCCTTTGTGGGTACTGAAAACAATTTACAGCTGTGCTACAAGAATCTCAGTTTTGTGTGATTTTTTATGCTTTGGTCTTTCATGGATGTTCGATGTAACTGCTCAATCTTTCTCACTAATTTAACCAATGTATTCTGTGTTACCTTCATGAAAGCCTGAGATGAACTGATGTCTGTAAGGTGCTCAGTGTAGCTCAGTAAGTGTATGTTTTGAGTTTATTTGTTTCTTTCCTTCTCTCTGACCTTCCAATTAAACTTGAAATTTTTGTATTCTGCCCCAGAATTCAACTGCCTCCCTTAATACATTTTGTAAAATTGTATCTCCATTCCTGACATAAGTGCAAAGCAAGCAATTTGGCCTGTTTCATGGAGAGCTGACATAATTTGAAGCCCTCCAAGAGCTGTCTTTATTTTGGCATTGGTCCAGCAAGAATCTATAGAGGCTGAAACACCAAATGCTATCTGCAAATCTGCTGTCCTCTTTGTCACTTAAGTAAATGCCTTCCTTTTTTTTCCACTTTAACTTAATTTCTTCCATTAACTTTAGCCCATGTGAACTTCTGTTCATTTAAAGTTTGTAAAGGAGAATTGAACATGAGCATTCATGGTGGGGATGAAATCATCATAGAGTCTAGAGAAGGCTGTGATTTAGCCAGCTAACTGAAACTGTAAGTTAGGCAGAGAGATAAGTCTCTCTGGTGATACTCTTTCTTTGTACTTTCACTACATTTTAGAAAAACTTTTCTAAGTCCCCTCAAGCCTTACTGCCTAGGATAATATCTTACATAACCAGGGAAGTTGGCATTTAGTAATTGTGCCTTTTTTTTTAACTGAAGTGATTAAAAGAAGATTTTTTTTCCCTTGAAGTATTTTATATTCTTTTGAACTCAATAGAAAAGTAAAACAGTTAAAAAAAAAAAAAAGAAAAGTAAAACAGTTTAAAGATGGGAGGTGCATCTAGTGAGTAAAAAGAGATACAAAGAGCAAGAAGGGAGAACAAGTTCCAATACAGAAGAGTCTAGAATATAAATTTGACAGAAAAGAAAAGTCTAGAATATATTATGAAATAAAAGTGGGAATGAAATACAGTGTCTTTTTTGTGTCTATATAATGCAGTACTTCAAGTACTGATAGAACAAACGCAGTACCCACTAACCCTAAGTATATGGATATTGGTCTTTTATTAGTTCTCACTTTAATCCTTCTGTTATTTCCCAACTCTGCCCAGATTTAGCATTTAAGCTCATTTTGAGAGTTCCAAATTTACATACATGTGCTTTGTGTGTGTGCATGCTAAATCATTTCAGTACTGTCCAATTTTGTTTGCCATCCCATAGACGGTAGCCCACCAGACTCCTCTGTCCATAGGATTTCCCAGGCAAGAATACTGGAGTGAGTTGCCATGTCCTTCTCCAGAGGATCTTCCTGACCCAGTGATAGAACCTGCATCTCTTTTATCTCCTGCATGGGCAGGAGACTGGTATTCCTTTGTACAAATGCTACCAAGGAATAGCAGTTGTGGAGCCACAGAGATGTCACTTCTCTTTCTGCTGAAAATTCGCTTTGCCCACGCTACCTACTCCCAGCTTTTCTTCCATCTGGAACCACCTACTTCTAGAGACTCCAACCCTGTCTCTTCCCTCCAGTTGATGCAGGGAAGATGAGGTGGGGCAGAGAGCAGGGCCTCATCTTTTATCTTTTATTTTTATCTTTTCCCTCTTATTTGTTCCTCCTCCCAAAGGCACAGAGACAGTACCACTTATCCTGATTGAGTTTCTGTATCCCATTCACCTTGTTTTAACCCTGTGGAATTCTTATTTTAAAATCACTGAACTCACAGAGAAGATACCTAGAGTTCACTTTTTCTACTGTGTGTGTGTGTGTGTGTGTGTGTGTGTGTGTGTATTAGTCACTCAGTTGTGTCTGACTCTTTCCAACCCCATAGACTGCAGTTCCCCAGGCTCCTCTGTCTTTGGGATTCTCCAGGCAAGAAAACTGGAGTGGGTTGCCATTCCATTCTCCAGGGGATCTTCCCTACCCAGGGATCAAACCCGGGTGTCCTGCATTGCAGGCAGATTCTTTACCATCTGAGCCACTAGAGATACCTACCTTTTCTGCAAAAATGTGAATTAAAATATATTAAGACTATATTGGTCATTATAGCCTGTTCAGCCTTGTCTTTTCTCAAGTCTTTGTGAGGAGGGAAAGAGGATGAGAAAGAGAAAGAGAGAAACAGAGAAGAAAGGGAGAATTTCTTGCCTAATTATCTTTTTGTAGCAGGCTTCTCTGGCAGCTCAGAAGGTGAAGAATCTGCCTAAAGTACAGGAGACCTGGGTTCGATCCCTGGGTCGGGAAGATTCCCTGCAGAAGGGAATGGCTACCCACTCCAGTATCCTTGCCTGGAGAATCCCAAAAACAGAGGAGTCTGGCAGGCTACAGTCCAAGGGATCGCAAAGAGTCGGACACGACTGAGAGACTTCACTTTAGTAATAGCTTCTGCTGCTGCTAAGTCACTTCAGTCATGTCCAACTTTGTCTAACCCTAGAGACGGCAGCCCACCAGGCTCCCCCGTCCCTGGGATTCTCCAGGCAAGAACACTGGAGTGGGTCGCCATTTCCTTCTCCAATGCATGAAAGTGAAAAGTGAAAGTGAAGTCGCTCAGTCATGTCTGACTCTTCAGGACCCCATGGACTGCAGCCTGCCAGGCTCCTCCATCCATGGGATTTTCCAGGCAAGAATATTGGAGTGGGGTGCCATCACCTTCTCTGTTAGTAATAGCAGTTATAGTTAAAGCCCACAGACATCCTCAAGTGACCTCTTGCACTTGCTGCAGGGTCTAGAATGTAGAAAAATCTATGAGACTATCTATACCATAATAAACCAAGCAAAGAAGGAATTAATAGGTCACTGGATCTGATGTTGGAAGCCTGTAGAAGTTAAAGGAAGGGAAGAAGAGAAGGAGAAAAAGAGAGAGAGAGAGACGGAGAGAAAAGACATAGAGTGAAAAGGCGCTCTGATTTATTTTGAGCAAAAGACCAAGTTTCCCAATGCTTATGAATGCACCTCAGTCTCTGAGTCTAGATAAAACACAGAATATTCAGTTAAGTTTGAAATTTAGGTAAAGAACATGTTTTTCTAAGTATGTCTCAAACATGTCTTGAGTCTTGGTCACACCAAAAAATTTTGTGGTGTTTATCTGAAATTCAAGCTTAACTGGGTACTCTATTTTTATTTTCTAAATCTGTCAGCCCTGCTCTAAGACTCCGCCTCTACTGGAGTTACTACCTGACCTAGGTCCAATGCATAGTGCTTAGTGTTTTGAGGAATTTTTATGCCTTGAGCCCCATCCTTCTAAAGGTCCCATCCCCTGCTAAAAGGCTTATAACGGCAAAGAGTGGCAGTCATATATATTATGTAATCTTAGATTTTTTTTTCTTTCTATTTCTTTGTCCTTTCCCCCACTAAGGATATATTATCTCGTGGATAATATATATTATCTCAAAAATGAAATATTTATATATTGTAAAAACGATATGAGAGATTGAAGTAGCCAAAACCTTGGCTTTTGAAACCCTGATTGGCTCAAGGATTAAACAATTCTTTTGAAAGAACATATTGCTGTTGTTCAGCTGCTAAGTCCTGTCTGACTCCTTAAGACCCCAAAGGCTGCAACAGCAAGTTCCTCTTTCCCTCACCATCTCCTGGAGTTTGCTCAGATTCATATCCATTGAGTCGGTGATGCTATCTAGCCATCTCATCTTCTTCCACCCTCTTCTCCTTTTATCCTCAGTCTTTCCTGGTGTCAGGGTCTTTTCCAATGAGTTGGCTCTTCCCATCAGATGGCCAGATTTTTGGAGCTTCAGCTCCAGCAACAGTCCTTCCAATGAATATTCAGGACTGGGGTAGGGGGGCTCATCTTCTGGTATCATATCTTTTTTCCTTTTCATACTGTCCATGGAGTTCTCCAGGCAAGAATACTGGAGTGGGTGGCCATTTCCTCCTCCAGTAGACCACATTTTGTCAGAACTCTTCACTACGACCCGCGCATCTTGGGTAGCCCTGCACAGCAAGACTCACAGCTTCATTGAGTTATGCAAGCCCCTGCACCACAACAAGGCTGTGACCCGTGAAGGGGATTGAAATTATGAAGATACAAAAAAAAAAAAAAAAAAAAGAATCTACTGATTTGAGTTGCTGGAAAGGGTCACAGGGAAAGAAGACATTTATACTGATCCTGGGAAGTTATCTCAGCATCTCCAGGTACCATATTAGCAAACAGTGGATATGAAACTTAAAGCGTAAATTATGCAAAGGTATGACTTTTGGCTATAACCCAATTTAATGTTATATGTCTGGAGTCCCCACTCCACTGGGTTAGTTAAAATATAATCTCATCTAATTCAGGATAATTAACAATCATTTACTTTAGGGTACCAGATTTAATCTATGTTTAGGAGTCCTTTGTAGTATATCGGCTGTAGGCGCAGAATGGATGTGAACTAGTCTCAACTCCATTATCTACTGCCTTTGGCCTCTAC
This sequence comes from Bubalus kerabau, assembly GCF_029407905.1. NCBI lineage: Eukaryota > Metazoa > Chordata > Mammalia > Artiodactyla > Bovidae > Bubalus > Bubalus kerabau. The sequence goes on from NC_073625.1 coordinate 52,386,324, forward strand.
CAAGACACTCTAGATCCCCATAGATTCCTGCTAGACCCATCTTCTCCTGACCCCACACGACTGCCCATTCTCAGTATCCTCTTGCATACTCTGAGACCTCAGGACAATGTCATTTCAAGACTTTGCTAAACTGCTCAGGGATCCTGCAGCTGGTTTGAACCACCCTTGACTCAGATAGTGTCTAGGCATCTCTGGTCTATTGCTCTAGAACCAGGCTGGGTCAGGGTTCTCTGTGAAGTTACTGCCACCCCAGGTTCCACTCCAGAAGCATGGCAAGAGAGTTTCTGTCCTTGAAATCCCAACTTCATCTGAGGGCCCCACAATACCTATAGAATTCTGCCTTCCAGAGGGTAGATCAAGGTCAAAACACCTTCTCTGGAATCCACACTTCATTCCAGGATTCCATAGCACTCTTCATTCCAGGATTGATTTTGAGCCCCAGGAAACATTCATTAATGTCTGGAGATAGTTTTCATTGTTACAACTGGATGGGTGTTACTAGTTTTTAAGGTCTGGTGCACAGGACAGCCTCCACACCCCAACACAGACTCATATGTTCCAAAACTTCAAAAGCACTGAGGTTGAGAGCTTCTCCATTAAAACTGTGTGAAATGATCACATAACACTGATACATTTCTACGTGATCCCTATGATATTACTCATTGTTGAAGTCAACGCTTATAAATCTCAAGTGTGAAATATGATTATATGAACCAGATAAGTAACACCATTCCCAGAATCTAAAAGAAATATATCCCTCTTAAAGACATTTTACAAGTGTAATGTTGTTGCAAAAGATCACAAGTGCTCCACAGGCTACACCTGCTATTTACTATGTGAAGAAGGGGATTACTGAAATAAAAGGGAGACAATGTGACAGTCAGATAAAAACGTAATTTAATAGATGAGAGTTCACTGTTTGCTTTTAATGTATAGCACTGATTAGTTAGCATTTTTAGCAACATCTCAGTAATGATAGCATAAGTTCCTCCACCTCCCAACTATAAACTGAAGTAATTGAAATATACAAAGCAGACATAAGTATTCTGATGCTATGGTTCACTGATAATCACCAACTCACAAACCTTTCCCTCAAATGTAATATTAAACCTTAAGCCTTTAAGAAATTAAAGTGTCAAAGAAGAAATCTTACCTTGCAGAAAACCTAATGAGAATTTCCTAACAGTAAGTTCAGCTACCAACATACATGTCCTCATAGCAAAAATAAATTTTCACATTCAAGACTTTGCTATGTTGTTGAATAGCATTTAAATATTTTAGACTCTGTAAAGTTCCCTTATAGCCATTTACATTAATAAGAGCTGAGGTTCATATTGTGTGTATGTTAGTTGTTCAGTCATGTCTGACTATTTGTGATCCCAAGGACTATAGCCCATGGACTATAGGTCCTCTGTCCATGGGATTTTCAAGCAAAAATACTGGAATGGGTTGTCATTTCCTTTTGCAGGGGATCTTCCTGATCCAGGGATTGAACCAAGGTCTCCTGCATTGCAGACAGATTCTTTACATCTGAGCTACAGGGAAGTCCTGAAGTTCACATTCAGTTCAGTTGCTCAGTCATATCCAACTCTTTGTGACCCCATGAATTGCAGCACATGAGGCCTCCTGTCCATCATCATCTCCTGGAGTTCATTCAAACTCATGTCCATTGAATCAGTGATGCCATCCAGCCATCTCATCCTCTGTAGTTTCCTTCTCCTCCTGCCCCCAATCCCTCCCAGCATCAGGGTCTTTTCCAATGAGTCAACTCCTCTCATGAGGTGACCGAAGTATTGGAGTTTCAGCCTCAGTGTTAGTCCTACCAATGAACACCCAGGACTGATCTCCTTTAGAATAGACTGGTTGGAACTCCTTGCAGTCCAAGGGACTCTCAAGAGTTTTCTTCAACACTACAGTTCAAAAGCATCAAATCTTCGGTGCTCAGCTTTCTTCACAGTCCAGCTCTCACATCCATACATGACCACTGGAAAAACCAAAGCCTTGACTAGACGGACCTTTGTTGGCAAAGTAATGTCTCTGCTTTTTAATATGCTATCTATCTAGGTTGGTCATAACTTTCCTTCCAATGGCTAAGCGTCTTTTAATTTCATGGCTGCATTCACCATCTGCAGTGATTTTGGAGCCCCAAAAAATAAAGTCTGACACTGCTTCCATTGTTTCCCCACCTATTTGCCATGAAGTGATGGGACCAGATGCCATGGTCTTAGTTTTCTGAATGTTGAGCTTTAAGCCAACTTTTTCAGTTTCCTCTTTCACTTTCATCAAGAGGCCTTTTAGTTCCTCTTCACTTTCTGCTATACGGGTGGTGTCATCTGCATATCTGAGGTTATTGATATTTCTCCCAGCAATCTTGATCCCAGCTTGTGCTTCTTCCAGTCCAGCGTTTCTCATGATGTACTCTGCATAGAAGTTAAATAAACAGGGTGACAATATACAGCCTTGACATACTCCTTTTCCTATCTGGAACCAGTCTGTTGTTCCATGTCCAGTTCTAACTGTTGCTTCCTGACCTGCATACAAATTTCTCAAGAGACAGGTCAGGAGGTCTGGTATTCCCATCTCTTTCAGAATTTTCCACAGTTTATTGTGAGCCACACAGTCAAAGGCTTTGGCATAGTCAATAAAGCAGAAATAGGTGTTTTTCTGGAACTCTCTTGCTTTTTCGATGATCCAGCGGATGTTGGCAATTTGATCTCTGGTTCCTCTGCCTTTTCTAAATCCAGCTTGAACATCTGGAAGTTCACGGTTCACACATTACTGAAGCCTGGCTTGGAGAATTTTGAGCATTACTTTACTAGCGTGTGAGATGAGTACAATTGTGCAGTAGTTTGAGCATTCTTTGGCATTGCCTTTCTTTGGGATTGGAATGAAAACGGACCTTTTCCAGTCCTGCGGCCACTGCTGAGTTTTCCAAATTTGCTGGCATATTGAGTGCAGCACTTTCACAGCATCATCTTTCAGGATTTGAAATAGCTCCACTGGAATTCCATCACCTCCACAAGCTTTCTTCGTAGTGATGCTTTCTAAGGCCCACTTGACTTCACATTCCAAGATATCTGGCTCTAGGTCAGTGATCACACCATCATGATTATCTGGGTCATGAAGATCTTTTTTGTACAGTTCTTCTATGTATTCTTGCCACCTCTTCTTAATATCTTCTGCTTCTATTAGGTCCATACCATTTCTGTCCTTTATCGAGTCCAGCTTTGCATGAAATATTCCCTGCTGCTGCTGCTAAGTCGTTTCAGTCGTGTCTGACTCTGTGTGACCCCATAGAGGGCAGCCCACCAGGCTCTCCCGTCCCTGGGATTCTCCAGGCAAGAACACTGGAGTGGGTTGCCATTTCCTTCTCCAATGCATGAAAGTGAAAAGTGAAAGTGAAGTCGCTCAGTCGTGTCCGACTCTTAGCGATCCCATCGACTACAGCCCACCAGGCTCCTCTGCCCATGGGATTTTCCAGGCAAGAGTACTGGAGTGGGGTGCCATTGCCTTCTCCGGAAATGTTCCCTTGGTGTCTCTAATTTTCTTGAGGAGATCTCTAGTCTTTCCCATTCTGTTGTTTTCCTCTATTTCTTTGCATCAATCACTGAGGAAGGCTTTCTTATCTCTCCTTGCTATTCTTTGGAACTCTGCATTCAGAGAGTAATAAAGATGAATTGTTTCTATAAAATAATGTTAAGCTTTTCATATCTATAAATAAGTGATAAACATTTACTTCTTTTAAAAATCCCTCAGAAGAAATATACAGTTTTCTCTCAAGAATGAATTAATTTAATTTAGTAGGTTCAGCTTCAAGCTTGTGGGTGTGAGTTCTTTTGGTAAGCAATTTCACTGGTGCTTCAGTTTCCTCATTGGTTAAATAAAAGTGATGGAAATTGACTCTCTCTCAGGGGTATTTCAAAAAGCACTAAAACATTGTAAAGGGATTGAATAGCATAGATGGCCATATAGTTTATTATTTAGTGATATGAGAACAAAGATGGAAATTAGAGTCATGTGAGCACTAACTCAACATTCCTCTTGACTATGAGGTACAGAAAAAAGGTATATTCACCTCAATGACATCGCCAGGGGCTAGCCAGGAGGGCAACCTGGAAGCAACAGTCCAACACATGCGAGCCCAGTGAACACCCTCACCTGAACAAATAACTTCTTGTTCTGCGAACTGACTCTCAGATACAACCTCTCACATGCACTACTCGAGCCTCTACATGAAAGAGAAAGTGAAGTCACTCAGTCGTGTCCGACTCTTTGCGACCCCGTGGACTGTAGCCCACCAGGCTCCTCCATCCATGGGATTCTCCAGGCAAGAATACTGGACTGGGTTGCCATTTCCACCCCCAAATTAAATAAACTCAGAGTGAAAAAATCATGCAAGTTCAAAGTAATGCTTTTCCTAGTCACTTCTCAAACTGGTTTGAAGTCTCCCTACATAGGAATTCTAGAACCCTCACTGATCTACCAGCAACACAAGGGTCTAATCTAAGCCATACAGAGTAGTCTGTGGCTGTGAGTGTGTCCTTTGCACACTGGCTGGTTGGCCACACTCTTTCAAGCCTTCTGCATGGTACATGGCAGTTTACTCAGAACGGTAGAATGGCACGCAGCATCACCTTCATGTCTTTGTGTGAGACGAAAAGAGGGAGCTTGAGGTACACTCTAAACTTGCCCTCCACCTCACTATGTTCATCAGTGAGGGTTTAAAGTGGCTTGATCCTTGATAACCAACAAAGACCTACAACATAGCATAGGGGACTATGCTCAATATTGTGCTCGATATTTTGTAACAACCTATAAGAGAAGAGAATATGAAAAATTTACATATATAGTATATATAAAATATGCATATACTGTTAGATAAAATAATAATAAAATACATTTATTTATTTATAAAACTAAATTGATATGATATATACCTGAAACTAACAATATATTATAAATCAACTGTACTTCCATAAATAAATCAATTATATAAGAGCAGTTTGATCCTTGTCATTCCCACATCTTAGCCTTCCCCAATCCAGTAAGAACAGTACAATAGTCAAGTCCATTACAGAGTTTTCAAGGCTTCCTCTTCTTTTAAAGGGAAAGCAATTTTGTCATTTACTGAAGTCAAAATCATTAAGGAAATTCACATTGAGAGAACAAATCATTTTTGTTCTTACTTGGCTGAAGGACAAAGCTTAGGACTGTTGTTTAAAATTCTGTTGTATCCAGTACATACAGCAATCTGTTTGCTATGAAAGTGTTCATTCTTCAGTTGATGGCCCATATGGTTACAGACCCCAATAAAAATAAGGGACTAAACTGGGAGTTATATACTTTAACTTAATATCCATTATACTAGTCGTCATGCATTCTTATGGGTTGCCTAAAAATATAAACACTCTTACAGATGAAATTATTCCAATCCTAATGAATCCATTCACCCCAAGTTCAATGTGAAACACTGTACTGAATGTGGGAAAAATCCCAAAAACTGGGGAAAGAAAAGGAGCTTTTATAAAAAAAAAAAACACTGCTTTCAAGGCCAGAATAGTCACATTAATTATGCAACCAAGTGCTACTTTGCTTAAATTATCTCAGCCTCTGCATTTAAAGAGCCTTATTAAATAGTTATGTCTCTGTATATTTAAAGAAAGAGTTTTATGCATTTGATGAAACTATTTTTATTGTGTAGGATTGCAGTATCATAACCCTACATATTTAATTTGTCCCGTCAGCTCCATTATCCTTCTCCACCTCTCCAGCAAGGTACGTGCAAAGAAAATGCACATGACTTCAGCCACACAATCTTGCCAATCAAAGTAAATACAAGAGATTTCTAGAGGATGGAAAAAAAAAAAATAATAGAGGAATCAGTATAAAATTGCCAACTGCTCCCTGACAAAAGTTCCTCATAAGTGCTTCAGCCTTCCTGTATTTGTTTAAAGCAATTCCAAACACCATCCAAATACATTCCCTTAGCAGGATGAATTAATTTTAGCTGACAAAGTAAAAGTCTCCACTCATCTCCAATTCTCATCAAGCAAGCAAGTTACCCCTTTCAGAGGAAGAAAGTGAAGTTACTGTTCAATCTCCTTTGCTCTTTTGGTAGCTGCACAAAAACTAATTAGCTGCTTGCCTTGGAACAAGTTCTTTCCATGAGAAAGGCGCCTTCATGTCGCTATAAAGACAGTCACGCTAAGCCACATTACTTGTATTAAAAGCAAAAACCGTTAGAGCCATATGCAAAGCCTAGCTAACATTTGGCTTTTTATGAACCACTTTTTGTGTTTTGAAGCCTATTTATTGCAGTGTCACCAATTCCTTTGATGAGCTTCTCAAGATGTAAGTTTGAAACATTCCCTTGCCTCCCGAGCAGAAAGAAAACAATTAAAATGAAAGAGAAAAATGGCAGATCTTCTTTTGACCTTCCTTGGTATAATCTGACAAAACAGAGGGGAGAGTTGTGTTAAAACTTGATGCCTCCCACAAAGAGGCCAACTGCGCAATTTCACTATTTCACTTTGCTGCACTTTGCTTTATTGTACTTCCTAAGTATTGTGTTGTTACAAATTGAAGGCTTTTGGCAACCTTGCCTCAAGAAAATCTGATGGCTACATTTTTCCAAAAGCGTTTGCTCAAGTTATGTCTTCTTGTCACGTTTTGGTAGTCCTCACAATAGTTTAAACTTTTTCATTATTACTATATTTGTTACAGTGGTCTGTGAACGGTAATCTTTAACGTGACTTTGCAACAGCGCAGAGGGAGCAGGCAATGGCATCCCACTCCAGTACTCTTGCATAGAAAATCCCATGGACAGGGGAGCCTGGAAGGCTGCAGTCCATGGGGTCGCTGAGGGTCGGACACGACTGAACGACTTCACTTTCACTTTTCACTTTCATGCATTGGAGAAGGAAATGGCAACCCACTCCAGTGTTCTTGCCTGGAAAATTCCAGGGATGGGGAAGCCTGGTGGGCTGCCGTCTATGGGGTCACACAGAGTCGGACACGACTGAAGTGACTTAGCAGCAGAGGGAGCACCTTGAACCACACCCCTAATCACACCCATATGAACTGCAAACTTCACTGATAAATATTGTGTGTACTAACCACTCCTCTGACTGGCCATTTCACCATCTCTCTCCCTCTCCTTGATCTCCTTATTCCTTAATATGCAGCAATATTGAAATTAGACCAATAAAAATGCTACAATGACCTCTAAGTGCTGACGTGACAGGAAGGATCACACATGTTTTACTTTATATCAAGCACTAAACATGATTAAGTTTAGTGAAGAAGGCATGCTGATAGCCAAGACAGGCTGAAAGCTAGACCTCTTGTGCCAAATGGTTAGTCAAGCTGTAAATGTAAAGGAAAAGTTCTGGAAGGAAATTAGAAGTGCTACTCTGGAGGACACGCAAACGGTAAAGAAGTGAAACAGCCTTTTTGCTCATATATATAAAGCTTTAGTGCTCGGGGTAGATCCAACCAACCACAATCTTCCCTTAAGCCAAAGCCAAATTCAGAACAAGGCACAAATTCTCTTCAGTTCTATGAAGACAGAGAGGTGAGGTAGCATTAGAAGAAAGGTTTGAAGCTAAGCAGGGATTGCTTCCTGAGGTTTAAGGAAAGAAGTGGTCTCCAAACCCCGACAGTACAAGGTGAAGAAGCAAGGGCTGACATGGACACTACAGTAAGTTATCCAGAAGATCTAGCTAAGATCATGAATAAAGGTGGCCACACTAAACAACAGACTTTTTTATATAGATCATACAGGCTTGGACTGAAAGAAGACATCGTCTAGAACTTTCATAGCTGGAGAGAAGTCAATGGCTGACTTAAGCTTAAAAAGACAAGGGGACTCTGCTGTTAGGATCTGTTAGGTCTAATGCAGCTGGTGACTTCAAGCAGAAGTCAACACTCATTTGTTGTTGTTCAGTCTCTAATTCGTGTCTGACTTTGCAACTCCACGGGTTGTAGCACGCCACTTCAAGCAGAAGTCAACACTCATTTGTTGTTGTTCAGTCTCTAATTCATGTCTGACTTTGCAACTCCACGGGTTGTAGCACGCCAGACTCCTCTGTCCTCTACTATCTCCCAGAGTTTGCTCAAATTTATGCCCATTGAGTTGGTGATACTATCGAATCATCTCTCCCTTCTCCTTTTGCCTTCACTCTTTCCCAGCATCAGGGTCTTTTCCAGTGAGTTAGCTCTTTCCAGTTGGCCAAAGTATTGGAGCTTCAGCTTCAGCATCAGTCCAGCCAATGGATCTTCAGGGTTGATTTCCTTTAGGATTGACTGGTTTGATCTCCTTGCAGTTCAAGGAAACTCTCAAGAGTCTTTTTACCATTCTGAAAATCCTAGGATCCTTAAAAATATGTTAAATCTACTCTGTCCATGCTCTGTAAATGAAACAATGAAGCTTAGATGACAGCACATCTGTTAACATCAAAGTTTATTGAATATTTTAAGATCTACTGTTCAGAAAAAAGATTCCTTTGAAAATACTACTGTTCATTGACAATGCACCCAGTCTCTTAAGAACTCTGATGGAGATGTAAAACAAGATTAATGCTGTTTTCATACCGTCTAACACAACTTCCAATCTAAAGAACATGGGTTAGGGAGTAATTTCAATTTTCAAGTCTATTTTTTTGTTGTTGTTTTTATTAGAGTATAGTTGATTTATAATATCCCATTAGTTTCTGCTATACAGCAAAATGCATCAGTTATACATATATGTATATCAACTTTTTTTTTTTGGTAAGATTCTTTTCCTATATGGGCTTTGATAGCTCAGTTGGTAAAGAATCCACCTGCAATGAAGGAGACCTCGGTTCAATCCCTGGGTTGGGAAGATCTGCTGGAGAAGGGATAGGCTACCCACTCCAGTATTTTTGGGCTTCCTTTGAGGCTCAGCTGGTAAAGAATCTACCTGCAATGCAGGAGACCTGGGTTTGATCCCTGGGTTAGGAAGATCCCCTGGAGAAGGGAAAAGTTACCCACTCCAGTATCCTAGCCTGGAGAATTCCATGGACTGTATAGCCTTGGAGTTGCCAAGAGTTGGACACAACTGAGTGAATTTCACTTTCACTTTTTCCCATATAGGTCATTACACAGTATTGAGAAGAGTTCTTATTCTTTAAGAAATACATTTGTAAGAGTTCCTCTGTTGGATCTGGGCAAAGTAAATTGAAAAGCTTCTGAAAAGGATTCACCATTCTAGTTTTCATCAAGTACACTTGTGGCTCATGGGAAGAGGTCAAAATATCCGCATTTACAAGAGTTTGGAAGGAACTGATTCCAAGTCTCATGAATAACTTTGACAGGCTCAAGATTTCAGTGGAGGAAGTAACTGGTGATATGGTAGAAATAGTAAGAGAACTAGAATTAGAAGTGGAGCCTGAAGATGTGGCTGAATTGCTACAATCTCATGATACTACTTCAAGATAAGGAGTCACTTCTTATTCATGAGCAAAGGAAGTGATTTCTTGAGATGGAATCTACTCCTAGTATAAATTGCTTAAAAGACAATAAAGGATTTAGAATATTACACAAACTTAGTTGATAAAACAGCAGCAGGATTTGTTAGGGCTGAGTCCAGTTCTGAAAGAACTTCTACAGTATGTAAAATTCTATCAAATAGCATTGGATGCTACAGAGAAATCATTCCTGAACCAAAGAGTCATCGATGCAAGCTTCATTGTCTTATTTGAAGAAATGGCCACAGTCACCCTAACCTTCAGCAACTATCACGCTGATCAGTGAGCAGATGTCAACACTGAGGCAATACCCTCCACCAACAAAGATTTTGACTAGTGAAGATTCAGCTGATAGCATATTATAGCAATAGAGTATTCTTTTATATTATTAAGGCATGTTTATGGTTTTTTAGACACAATGCTACTGCACATTTCATAGTCTGCTAATTGTGTAAACATAACTTTTACATGCACTGGGAAACTAAAAATTTGTGTGATTTGCTTTATTGTGATATTCACTTTATCATGGTCTGGAATCGAACTCACACTATCTTTGAGGTCTGTCTGTATCAGGACACATCAAAATGAGGCTAATGAAGCTTGAAAAATTGTGGCCTATTTCTAGTAAAGACTTGATTAATCACAAGGTCATGTCAAAAATATTAGTCTTAGAAATCAATATTAAGGCATTGTGTGGGAAGTGATTGAGTGAGTTATGAGCATTTTTCTCTAATGATTAAAGAAATGTCCTGAGGCAATTCAATTTCATTTTGATGAGCTACTCAAGAGACAAAGGAGTGAGTTCCTTTAAAAAAATAATAATAAATAAATAAAAGTCAAATTTTAGCTTGATATTCTACTAGAGAATGACAGATTTAGAAAACACTAACATTGCCAAATATAAAAAATAATTAATATTTAGGTGTGAGATACATTAGATAATTGTTTTTCAGCCAAATGCCATTCAAGTTGTTTTGAATGTTTAAAATGCTATTTTTAAAATCAATTTAGTTTTTTTTTTTCCTTTGAGTATATTCTCTGCATACTAATCAGATAGAGGATGAAGTCTAAAACCCTGGGTGGCATCAGAGCCTCAACACACTGAGCTGCTTGTTCAGAAGGAAAACAATGTGACAGAATGTGAAATTAGGAAACAGGTATTCTAGAATGTTTCCTGTAAAAATTACCCAAAGAGCCCATTATTAAGATATGTTTTCCGTTATGTACCCCACTTCCATGTTTTTATGCTGAGATTTTACTATAAGCTGTGGGAAAGACAGGCTTGTTTGGAATTACTCCACCTTGGCATGTACCTAAAGACTCAACCCCCTTTTTTTAAAAGACAATAAAATTCAAAGCTTTAGGGAGCACATGGAGATGTCAAGAGTTTAAAAAACAAATAATTTTCTGCTCCAGTCATGTGATACAGAATACTGGGATATTAACCAATTATGGCTTAAAACACTGAAGAAAATCAAAGCTTCTTTTTCTTTTTCAGAAGTGAAAGTCAGTTCTAATTACTTTTACCAGCTTCATTTGGTTAAATGGTGACTGCTTTCTGGTTATGTGAAAATACTGATATAAGTTCACTTTTTAAACTTTACACAGGATGCAGCTTAGTTGTCCATATATATGTGGTATTTAACATGTAAGCCTTTCTCTACAGCCAACAATTTAGAATATTGTTGCTACTAAATTTACTACTAAATTTAGTACTAAAAACAATTTAGTACTAAAAACTCTTCTCAAAATGTTTAATTATGGATTGTTGTGTAGATGTTCTCACAGAATCATTTAAGAAGTTAGATATTCAAGAGTTAGTCTAATGATCATGTTAATTAAACATTTTCCTAGATCCCATAAACTCCACTAATGAATTACAGTGGATATATAGAAGTCAAAATGTTCCTGAGCCATATTGTCTGAAATGTTGCAAAGTGCTTTGTACTTTGTATAAAGATATTTGGTCCATGCATTATTTATTTGAACAGCATTTGTGTTTTTGCTAAAACTGGAATGGAAAATATTATTCACTGTGTTATCAAAAGTTTCTTTTAGATAACCACCACCTTCCTTCCCTTAGTTAGTTTCTTGAGGGACAAGGGGAAGAAGCAACTATATCTCAGAGATGAATTTTCATGATTTCTGTTGTCAAAGAAAACAACGTAAACCTGTGTATTCTCTTTTACTCTGTATTCCAAAAGAATTGTAAGCAAATTTAGTGACCCATTGCAGTAATCTGCTCATGCCAAGCACATGTTTGCATCTAATCTCTGTTCCTTTTAAAATATCTCTATTCTGCTTTTGGAGAAGGCGATGGCACCCCACTCCAGTACTCTTGCCTGGAAAATCCCATGGAAGGAGGAGCCTGGTGGACTGCAGTCCATGGGGTCGCTAGGAGTCGGACACGACTGAGCGACTTCACTTTCACTTTTCACTTTCATGCATTGGAGAAGGAAATGACAACCCACTCCAGTGTTCTTGCCTGGAGAATCCCAGGGACTGGGGAGCCTGGTGGGCTGCCGTCTATGGGGTGGCACAGAATCGGACACGACTGAAGCGACTTAGCAGCAGCAGCAGCATTCTGCTTTTGGTTTTGAAATCAATATATTAAGGAATGATCTATGTACAATAAAATGGACCCATTTTAAGTGAATACTTTGATATTTTTCTGACAAATATATACAACCACGTGATCACAACTAAGATACAGAACATCAGCATTGCCTCAAGAATTTGCTTTGTGTACCTTCATTTTCAATTGTCCTACCTCAGGGGCAAACATTTATCTGTTACCTTTCACTAGAATTCATTTTTGCTCTTTCTAGAATTTCAAATACATGGAAATATACCATAGTTTCTTTGTGTCTGGATTCTTTTGCTTAGAATAATATTTTTAAAATTTAATCCATATTACTTTTATTATTTTTAATGAAATGTCAGTATTAATTCTTAAATGGATTTCCCTGTAGGTAACAATTCTCTTCTCTTTGTCTTTCTTTTATAATTTATCTTTATTTCTTGCTTACATAAATTTGACAATGTTCCTTGGCATGATTTTCTTTGCCTTTTAGTTTACTTGGGTTTATTGATCTTGGTTCTGTAGGTTTATGATTAAAGAAAAAGAGAAGAAAAAGAAAGAAAACACGGTTATTATTTCTTTAAATATTTTTTTAAACTATACTCCATTGACGTTTTTTTCTGTATATTATCTCACAGATCACCTTGCTGCTGCTGCTGCTAAGTCACTTCAGTCGTGTCCAGCTCTGTGTGACCCCATAGATGGCAGCCCACCAGGCTCCCCCGTCCCTGGGACTCTCCAGGCAAGAATACTGGAGTGGGTTGCCATTTCCTTCTCCAATGCATGAAAGTGAAGTCGCTCAGTCGAGTCCGACTCTGTGCGACCCCGTGGACTGCAGCCCACCAGGATCCCCCGTCCATGGGATTCTCCAGGCAAGAGTACTGGAGTGGGGTGCCATTGCCTTCTCCACAGATCACATTACTTAAACTCTATTAAACTTTTTTTTAAGTCTTTTTTTTCTCTCTCTCTGTGCTTCATTTTCCCCAGATTTTATTGATATGGTTGAAAGTTCACCGATCTTTTCTTCTGCCCTCTCTAGTCTGCTGTTAATCCCACCTAGAACAAATTTTCAGTTCAGATATGGTAACCTTTTCCTTTAGAAATTTTATTTGATCCTCGTCTGTTTTTTAGAACAGTTTCACTTTGCTCTTTATTGCGTTCATGTTTTCCTTTAAATTCTTGGCACTTTGCCTATTCTTACCTGGTAGTCTCATCATCTCTGTCATTTCTAAGAAAACTGAAACTGAAAAAATTTTCTCTTGGTTAACATTTATAGTTTTCTGTTTTCTTTAAATTTTATATTCAATTCTCAATATTGTATTTGGTAAACTGTGGAGTGTCTGAATTTTGCTTTCTTCCTTAAAAGAATGTTGAGTTCTGTTTTGGCTCAGTTAAATTACTTGAAGTTCGCCTTGACCATTTTAAAACTTGTTTTTAGTTAGTGTGGGGCTAGTTTCCTCTCTATTCCAGGGCTAGGTGCTACTATCTCAATGTTTCCGGGACCTTTGCTAAATAACCATGGTATTTAACAGAGCTGGTCTGTTCTAGCTAGTCAGAACTCTCACGTCACTTCGTCCTATAAAAACTCTAGAATTTATTCCATTTGCCACTCCTGGGAGCTGTTTGTCTGGTCTCATGATGATTCACTCTGTGTGTGTGTGGGTTAGTATTCAGTAGCAGACTCAGAGAAACATATGCAGATTTCTGGGGTGCTATTTCTGTGTAGCTCCCTCTGTACCTCTCTTGACAGATTCCAGCTGTTTCCACTCCCTACACATTAAGCTCTGTCTTCTTGACTTACAGTTCATGTTTTGTTCCAGTTCCCCTCCTTGCTCTGTCAACCAAAACATGCTTCCAGGCAGCGAGTTGGGGTATTCTATGGCTTACCAAGTTGGTTACTCTTTTCATGGGGTCCACAGTCCTGTGCTGCCTGTTGAAGAATATCTGAAAACGGTTGTTTCGTATAATCTGTCTAGTTTTCTAGTCGTTTTATAGCTGGAGGGCAAGTCCACAGCAGTCCCTCTGTCATGGCAGAATGGAAGTCAGTGATTGCTTAGTATTATTTTACTTACTTTAGTTATACGATGTTTAATAATGTAATTCATGCCATATCCTCTTTGCAAGGCACGTGTATACATTCCACAGAATAATCCATAAGCGTTTCATAAAACATATTCTGAGGAAATGGTAAAACATGTTTTTGTACCTAGAGAAGCAAGAGCTAACAAGTTTTTTAATCATTCCTGAGCTTTTGTAAATTATTTAATGACAACTTGTGCTTTAATTCCCTGAAATTCCCACCAGAAGCCCATAAGAAGAGATTTAACAAAAAAAGACTACTTCCTATCTTTCAGATGAGAAAGTATTAAAGTTCTCTTCAACCCAAACTTTGAGGTCAGCTTTCCTTGGACCTTAAGATGAAAAATAAACATCAAAAGCTTGAAATATTCATTTACCTAAAAGCAGAGGTTGTTTTCCAGTGTTGTGATTCTTTAATTATAAGGCATTCAACAAGTTGCAAACTTTCTTTGTAATTTTATTGCCACAGAAATGGTAAAATATTATTATTACCAAACTTAAATAGAAAAGGCCCTCTTTTAAAATGAAAGCCATACATACTATTTTAATTATACAAGTTTAAGTTAATTAGAACATGTTTTAGTAAAATAATTTTATTGTCCATGTCTGTGTATTTACAGCCTGCATGATCTCTCTGAATAAGGCAAGTATCACTGAAATGTAGTGGGATTAAGAATAATAACAGGAACCTAATCTGGAAATAAGTGTTTCTGTCAAGTAAAACTTAAAGGTCATTTCTACAAAGGCAGTACTAAGTAGTAAGAATTTTTTTAAAAAATCATAAATAGGTACACATTTTCTTCTTGTAATGCATTTGTTAACTACATTATTTCATTAACAGCTACATACATCATCTTACACAGGTAATCTATTGTTTAACATCACCAAGTCTGGCAGAACAACTCTGGGTCATCACAGTCAGGAAGGAGGTAGGTTTGATAATACGTTTCAAGCATTTCCCACAACATTTTTTTTCACAGCTATTTTACACAATAGCTGTCCACCTGATGCAAACAACTGACTCATTGGAAAAGACTCTGATGCTGGGAAAGATTGAAGGCAAGAGGAGAAGGGGACGACAGAGGATGAGATGGCTGGATGGCATTACTGACTCAGTGGACACACGTTTGAGCAAGCTCCGGGAATTGGTGATGGACAGGGAAGCCTGGTGTGCTGTAGTCCATGGGGTCGCAAAGAGTCAGACATAACTGAGCGACTGCCTGATTTTACATAAAGTTTAAAATGCTTGCACAGACCTCTTCGACTGACTCACTAATATTCTTGATAAACACCCAGTTGCACTATCGCAATGGAATGCCATGATGATTGTTCAACTGGCTTCTTTTTGTCATTCAGAAATCAGCTTAAATGTGACTTCTCCAGAAAGAGTTTTTTCAAGCTGCCAAACTAAATAATCATTCTTTGTAACAACTCTTCATTTTAACTTTCTGTATAGAACATATATATATATATATATATATATCCAATAATTTTGCTCATTTCCTTACTCACTTATATAGTTGCCAGCCCTCAGTTCTTATCCCATATTCAAGTGAAATATTATATATTTGAAGGCTGAATCTTTATCTTTTTTTCACTTATATATCCCTGGCATCTGAACAGTCCATGACAAGAGGAAAAGACTCAATAACTATTTGTCAATTGTGAAATCGATAAAAGATGGTTATTAGGGAAATAATAGTGGAGGTGAGTTCCATCTCATACACAGTGTATGAAGAGGATTTGAACAGTGGTAGTAATCATTATTTTTCTTTTCTATATATTCCCAGGTAACACTAGTGTTAAAGAATCTGTTGGCCAACGCAGGAGATGCAAGTGATGCGAGTTTGATCCCTGGGTTTGGGAAGATTTCCTGGGGTAGAATATGGCAACCCTCTCCAGTATTCTTGCCTGGAAAATTCCATGGATGGAGGAGCCTGGTGGGCTATAGGCCATGGGGTTGCAAAAGAATCACACACCACTGAGTACACACAGTACGCTTTGATTACATTTTTCAGCAGTCAACTTATGACTGTATGTGAAAATTAATCATAACAGTCAATTAGACTTGTCCTTGTGAGTTATGATAACATTTAGCTTTAAAAATTGGACAATTAGGGTGATTGGATGGGAAGGACTGAGTCATGAATCTTAGATAAAAGTCTATTTGGGTCATATGGAAGCAGTATTTAGGTGATACATGTTCAGAAAATAAACTATAGTACCACAAAGCATGTGTTCATATGTTGTTCTGATACAAAGTTATAAGTAAATGGAGAGCACGGACATCGAGGGAGTGACATCAACATGTCCTGAGGGGCAGGCAGTGAGGAAGCATCCAGGACATGTAAGCCACTTGGTTCTGTGCAGGAGGTCAAAACCAGGACAACACACGACAGGACCTTGGAGGAAGATGAAGAAACAAGACAGGAGCACATTTTTCAGAATCGAGACAACTGAGTATTTCCCATTCAGTGGCAAGCCCACAGCAGCTGATTTCTCCAAAGTCGAGCTGGGACCCACATGAGATATTTTAAGAACAGTTCTGGAATCAATTAATGGCCTGAAGCTCCAATACTTTGGCCACCTGATGCAAAGAGCTGACTCATTGGAAAAGATCCTCATGCTGGGAAAGATTGAAGACAGGCGGAAAAGGGGATGGACGACAGAGGATGAGATGGTTGGATGGCATCCCCGACTCGATGGACATGGGTTTGGGTAAACTCCAGGAGTTGGTGATGGACGGGGAAGCCTGGTGTGCTGCAGTCCATGGGGTCACAGAGTCAGACATAACTGAGCAACTGAACTGAACTGAATGTTTCCCCCAGGTGGCACTATTGGTAAAGATCCTGCCTGCCAATGCAGGAAACACAGGATACCTGGATTCAATCTCTGGCTCTGGAAGATCCCCTAGAGGTGGACATGGCAACCCACTCCAGTGTTCTTGCCTGGAGAATCCCATGGATAGAGGAGCTTGGCGGGCTACAGTCCATAGGTTGCAAAGAGTTGGACATGACTGAAGCAACTTAGCACACATGCATGCACACGTACTTGATGGATGAATTTAGGGCCATTACTTTAGTTTTCCAAACCGTTTTTTATTCCTTTTTCCTAAAATGGGGTGACATCTACTTATCAGATTGTTGGGAGAATGAAAGATCATCCATGGGAAGTATTCAGTTCAGAGTCTGCAGCTTGGTAACTACTATATGAAGTGTCACTCAAATGATTATTAACCTTGTTTCAGGCCATAGGCAACCTCAAGGACCGAAGAGGCCTGAGGCAGAGCACTTGTGTCATGCTGGGCAGAGGTGGAGAGTTCAAACTGCAGGGAACTGGGCCTCTCGGGGCCACACACTGCTTTAAGGCACTGAAATGATTTTGGTTGAGATCTTCATGTTTGATGGGGATGGCCCGTTGTAGGGTATTAAGTCATACATTAGAGCTATTTTATTTTTCAGTTATTGATCATTGTCAAAGTTGCATAAGGGATATAACAAGATAAAAATGTAAACACTATTCATTAAAATAAGTTGACATAGAACTATATCTCCATTGGTTCATTTGAAGCCAAGATTTTTAGGCACTGGAAGTGTATTACCTACTAGAAGATGTCATAGAGTGGAAATTGAGCAATTTCAGTTTAGTACCAAGATTTTGTTATTCTTGAATGGGGGATATCCACAATTATACTTTCAAAATATTTCATTGCATTATTTCTTTCTCAATGCCTGCCACTAAAGTAATTAAAAACAAACTCTATTTCATAAAAATTAACTTTAAATTAAAAACAGACATAATTGAATTTTGATCAAAAGTAATTTTTTTTTTTTTTGAATGGGATCAGTTTAGTTCAGTTCAGTCTCTCAGTTGTATCTGACTCTTTGAGACTCCATGGACTGCAGGGCACCAGGCCTCCCTGTCCATTACCAACTCCCAGAGCCTACTCAAACTCAAGTCCATCACATCTGTGATGCCATCCAACCATCTCATCCTTTGTTGTCACCTTCTCCTCCTACCTTCAGTCTTTCCCAGCATCAGGGTCTTTTCCAATGAGTCAGTTCTTTGCATCAGGTAGCCAAAGTATTGGAGTTTCAGCTTCAGCATCAGTCCTTCCAATGAATATTCAGGACTGATTTCCTTTAGAATGGACTGGTTGGATCTCCTTGCAGTCCAAGGGACTCTCAAAAGTCTTCTCCAACACCACAGTTCAAAAGCATCAATTCTTCGGCACTCAGCTTTCTTTATAGTGCTTAATATTTTCCTCCAGAGAATTTATGAAAACACAATTTTATACTGTGATCCAAGAAATCATTTCAAACTAATTGGAAATGTTTTGAGCATCACAAATTTTCATTTCAAAGAAAGAGGGACAATTAATTGATTTAAAACAATTTTATAATTCAAGGAAAAAAGAATAATAATTAACAAAATCATCTGAATACTTCTTTAAATGTCAAATTAAACCTATTTCTTGATGACATAAAATCAAAAGTACATTTACCATTTCAAAAAAATGCTTCAAAAAGCATAATTAAAGGAAATGATGTATTCATTAAAACTAATAAAATAATACTTTCCCTTTTTGTTTTCATTATGCTCTGTGGCATGAATTAAGGCTTCTTGATATCAGGGTTCAGGAGAAAAATGTATACTGTGTATGCGAAAGATGACATATCTATGCTGATTATCTAATTTCTCAATGTTAAAAATACTTTATTATCATTAAAAACACTGCTTTATGCATCTAAATTGAAGTTGTGGAAGTTATTGTGAGGCAAATGATTGATTCAGTTATCGTCACAATTCAGGGGTAATGCAAGGAGTTTTGAAGCTCATTGACCTCATTAGGAAGCATTTGGGCTGTCTGATTCTCTTGGCCTTGAAGACTCCACGGTGAAACATTCATGTAACAGGAAAGGCACCGTTGGAGCCACCGGTGTGTTCTCAGCAAGGACGTTTTCAGCGTTTTCTTCAAGTGGGTGTTTCAGCAACTGTTGATAGAAACATGAATTTTCAGATACATTCACAGAGAGAAATGAGATATGTTGGCTGAGATATATTATCCTGTCCTGCTTTGTAGCAAAAAGGCAATAAAGTGTTTCTGCAGGGTCAAGTAACAGAAAAGTCATCAGCTAGTGGAAGGCAAGGCACTCAAGCAGCAACAGAACAGGGTGGACAGAATGTGAATTAGGCTGAAGTCAAGGAATACAAAGAAGTAAAAAAAAAACAGCAACAACAACAGCCACACAAAGCTGGAAGGACTAGGGTCCTATGCCCATGGCCACATCACAGAAGAAGATATTAATATTACTAGCACAGACTGATTCAGAACCATCTGTCCTGCCAGAGGAGGTCGCTATACTTTAATCTGTTTTCCTTAGAGAAAACCTGATGATTTCTAAAAGGTTTTTGAAAAATGCAAAGAATGCCCTTTACCTTCAATTCTTGCAAAAAAAAAAATCTATGAGACCGTAAAGAGAGAGATCCTCGCTAAGACCCATGCAGCTTGGCAGCACAAAGCCATGACACAAGGCAAAGATCAATAGGGCGACACCAGCAAGCTTGATTTCAGGAGATGCCAGTGTTTGGTTCACTACGATGAAAATGCCTTTAATGGTTGTTTATTTCCCATTTATTCTCCATGGCCTCTAATTTACACATTTATGGGCATCTAATATATGGCAGGATCTTTGCTGGGGATTCAGATTTGAAAGACACCTCTCCCCATAGGTAATTTCAAAGAGAAGTGGGAGGAAATGAAATCCTATCACTGTTCTCAAGTAGATAATGCATTGGTAACTGCTGACATAAGTTGTAAAGAGAAAAAATTTAAATTGCTTATAATGAATTGTGATTCTATACTGAAGCTGTGGGCTTCCCAAGTGATACTAAATGGTAAAGAACCCGATTGCCATTGCAGGAGATATAAAAGACTCCAGTTCAATAAAGATCCCCTGGAGAAGGGCATGGCAACCCACTCCAATATTCTTGCCTGGAAAATCCCATGGACAGAGGAACCTGGTGGGCTACAGTCCATAGGGGGAGTCAGACGTGACTGAAGTGACTTAGCACAGTGAAAGAGTTAATCTTATTTTTTATGCTATTGTTTGGGTCTTACATTATAATATTAAAGAAAGTAGCAAGATAGAGATAAGGATTTTTTTCCTTTCTTTTTTTCCTAAACCTTTAACTCAATGAGGTAGTCTCTTTTCTTTTTTTTTTAAATCTGAAGACTCAAAGATTTTATAAAAAACCTCTCTCTAAAAATAATTTTAAAAAAGCTGGTATGTAATGTAGCTTTTAATTTGATTTTAATAGCATGAAGCTAAATCATAAGAGTATTACTAAAGTATACAGGAGATAAACTACAGTGTTCTGTTTTAACTTTTAAATAGACATTGCCAAGGTGATTTACATAATTTAAATTCTATATTTATAACTACAGATGTGCCACAAAATTCAGGCTAGCAGCCAGATTGTCAAAACTCTCACCAGTTTCATGAAAAGGAAGGTTTGCCCAAATTCTCACTGGTTCCCACATAAATAAAGCTGTTTTGGGAAACAGAGAATAAATGGAAGATCTTTTTATTTCAAAGCACCTGTAAAGATTTAAAGCACTAAAAAAAAAAAAAAAGTCAAATAGAATACATGAAGGCCAAAAAGATGAAATAATCTGCTGTTATTAGCCTTTGATATTTGTAAATGTTGGAAAAACTTATTAGATATTTTAGATTGCTTTATTTAGAAATCAGTTAAGGAGTCATTAAGAAATAAAAGGTTTAACCTATTACAGTTGGATTTTTAATTGTGGCCTTGGCAGCTTTAATGTCTATATCCTATGGATATGATTCTTTACACACAATATTTTTAGAAAGTACATTGATGTTCTTTCATTTGCCACATACAATTTGATTGCAGAGGGTCCAAATCATTTTTCACTGGGTTCACTCAGTCTTCAGTGCCATTTCTAAGAAAGGAAGAGAGCTTGAACATAAAGAATTCACTGAATTGACAGTGAAAACAATCTTTTAGAATTTTTGGCCCATTTTTGCTTTTATCTAAAAGAAAAAAATGACTAGCTCTTAGTAATGTATTCTAACTTATTTTTAGTGTTCTATAAAGTTAGATTTTTAGTTCTTTAATATATGAAAAAGGAGAACTAAAAATAAACCAACCTTAGTAGAGCATTATTTTCCATTTTGGAAACTTCAGTCTCTATTATGAGTGTGTATGTTAAACTGTGTCTCCAGTAAAAAGATATGTGGGTAAGTCCCAGTACCTCAGATAGTGACTGTATTTGAAAATAGGGTCATTGAAGATGTAATTAGTTAATTGAAGATGTAATTGATTAATTTAATATGAGTTAATCCAATATGACTGGTGTCCCCACAAAAGGAAAGACACACAGGGAGGAGACACAGAGGGAATATGGCCTTACAAAGAAGAGTAGATGAGCACATGTGAAGATACACAGGCAGACTGACACCAAGAGAAGACGGTCATGTGAAGTCAGAGGCAAGGATTGGAGTTGTGCTGCCATATGCCAAGGATTTACATCTCACTTGGTACTACCAGTAGCTGGAAGAGACAAGGAAGGACCCTCTCCTAGAAGATCTGAAGCATCCATGCCTGCAAGCATCTTGATTTGAGATTTTCAACCTCCAGAGTTGTGTGTGTCACTAAGTCCTGTCTCTTTGCAACCCCATGACCCATAGCCTGCCAGGCTCCTCTGTCCTTGGGATTCTCCAGGCAAGAATACTGGAGTGGGTTGCCATTTCCTCTTCCAGGGGATCTTCCCAAACCAGGGATCTAACTAGTGGCTCCTGCATCTCCTGCATTAGCAGATGGATTCTACAGATTCTTTGTCATTAGTGCCACCTGGGAAGCCCAGAGTTGTGACACAATAAATTTCAATTGTTTTAAGCCACCTCGGTTGAGGTCATTTGTTACAGTTACCTAGGAAACTAATACAACGGATCTGACAAGCATTCAAATTTTATGACTACAGCCATTCAGGAAGACATTCCTTGGAGATCAGATATGCCAGGCCAAGAACTCGCAGCCACCAGCCATTGCCTCCTTTACCAGCCTCAAGCAATTCTATGGCTTAAGCAAATCCTCACCAGTCAGGTAAGCAATTGTTTATCTTCATTCTCTTTGTTTTCCTTTTGCTTTGCAAGTGGACTTCCCTGGTGGCTCAGATGGTAAAGCGTCTGCCTACAGTGCAGAAGACCTGGGTTTGATCCCTGGGTCAGGAAGATCCTCTGGAGAAGGAAATGGCAACCCACTCCAGTACTCTTGCCTGGAAAATCCCATGGACAGAGGAGCGTAGTAGGCTACAGTTCATGGGGTGGCAAAGAGTTGGACATGACTGAGCCACTTCACTTTGCTTCACTTTGCAAGTAATCATACCTGCAAACACATTTTTTCCTCTTCATATTGTCTTCATTTATTTCTTGATACCTTTCTTCCTCATCTGCCGTTATTATCCTCCTCATCCTCACAAAACTGTCTCATCTTTGCCAAGCCTATCTTAGATTGATAACTTCAAAATCATATGGTCATAATAACATTAAATGAGATTCAATCCCTGGTGGCTCACACAATAAAGAATCCGCCTGCAAAGCAGGAGACCCGGGTTCGATTCCTGGGTTGGGAAGATCCCCTGGAGAAGGGAATGGCTACCCACTCCAGCATTCTTGCCTGGAGAATTCCATAAACAGAGGAGCTTGGCGGGTTACAGTCCATGGGGTGGCAGAGTCAGGCACAACTGAGAGACTAACACTTTCACTTCATAGCATATGTATATATTATATAATATTAATTTCCCACTCTTTCTGCCAGAATATTTGTAGGAGAATCCATAGGCACACAAAATATGGGAATAGTATCATTTGCTTTTGAGATTTAAAGCTCATCTTGTTCCTTTCAAATCAGTGGTGCGTTTCATTTGGTAGGGAAAATCCCTGAGGCCACTTTCTTAAGCGTCTGCCAGCAGAAGTTTGATGATTGGAGCGCCTGCGACAAACTGTGTGCTTGCTCACCTCCTTTGAGGAGCAGAGTCAGGTCTTTTTGAGATAATTGGTGTGGTTTCAGGGAATGGCAGCCCACTCCAGTGTTCTTGCCTGGAGAATCCCAGGGACAGCAAAGCCTGGTGGGCTGCCGTCTATGGGGTCGCACAGAGGCGGACACGACTCAAGCGACTTAGCAGTAGCAGCAGCAGCAGGGGTTAAACATTCCTTCAGATTGAGGAATGCTTTAGTTAGTGTGAAGACAAAGCTGTTATAACAATGTGGCCCTAAAATACAGAGTTAAAGAAAACAAGTTTATTTTTCACTTACATAACTTCCAGCAGTAAACACTGTAGATAGGCAGAAAGCTTTGGTCCATGCAGTCACTTAAGGTCCAGGATTTTCTCAATTTTTTTTTCTTTTTTTAAATATTATTTTGTTTTTAAACTTTACATAATTGTATTAGTTTTGTTTTTAATTTTCTTGCTCTTAGGCATTTTCCTCATCTAAATGTTCAAAGCTATGCTTCTTACAAGGGGCAGAGACAGGGATGCCCGATTTTTTAACCTTTAGAACTAGAATTAGAACTCATCATATCTGCTTAAATTCCACTCGCAAGAACTTGACTATATGACCCGTATGACTAAATTAGTTTCAAGAGGGCCCATGAAACATAAATTTTCCCTGGGCAGGCATATTTCTAGTTACAACTTTCATACAGAGGAAGGTGAGAAAAGATTTCAGTTAACAGTAGCTATCTCTTCCAAAGAGATGCTACCAATATAAACTGAAATATTTGTTTTCCGTTAGGAATTTAAATGACTTAGTCTACAGAGGCCTGCAAAGACAAATTGAAACAATTTCAAGTTAAAATAATACTGGCATTAAAGATGCCATGCTATCCCTTATCAATATATTTTGTATCCTTTAAGCATTTTCAAACCAAAATTTTATCTCCAACTTTAAGATTCAATTAGTTACCATCTGGAAGGATCCTGAAAAATAATATGGCAGGTAAATTAGGTATCATTTCATAAATTCATTGAAAGGACCAAAGCAGGAAATACAGAGCAAAGTCTATGGATTTCCCAGAACATCTCTTCTGAGAACAATAGAAAATATTTAGGACTGCAAGAGAGAGAAACTTTAGTAATAATGGTTGTCTTCTTCCCCTACTGGTTAGGAAGGAAAGAGAGAAATGGGAGAGAGAGCTCCTCATAAAACAAAACAAATTTATTAATAAGTGGAGAGGTGCAAGAACAACAATGACATTGATTTTCTAGAGAAATAAATTTGGAGGTCACAGAAAAAAACCAGTTCTTGTCTGTAATAATTCCTCTACTCCCCCACCTTGCTATAGCCACTCATTCTGGGAAACACACTCACTCAGGAGGACAATGCAGATCATGGAGTGCCGTTTACTACAGCTGCGGGCCAAGGCAGTCTCCTCTTAGCCAAGGACTCTGACCAGTTTTTGTGAAAACCTTAAATACCCTAAGTGTACATGCTCAAACTCACCTCCCCAAATTCCTTGAAACTAGTCTGAACAAAGGAAAGATACAATCAAAGTTAACCCCTGATTCATATGCCTTACGCCTAGGTAGTTAACAGCAGACAATTATCAATAGGCCTGTGGTCATACCCCAATAAGCATAATAGAATGTATGATTCTATTTGGTTACACAGATAATTAGGGTATTCTTGTAGGCCATGGAGAGCCCTGGGGCTCTTCCTTCCGGAGGCCTGGTTTTCCAGTTGGGATGTCCTTTCCATAGATTCTGGGAAGATAGCTCAAAGTCCACAGTCAGGCCCAAGATTGGAGTCCTGCCTTCAAGATGGGGCCTGTTCTGTCTGTTTCCTCCTTCACCCTCAGTGAATTTCTTTTTTGGTTCTATACCATTTTTGATTAGTACATATATATTCCGCTTATGAAGTTTCTGTGTCCATGTTTTTCATTCTTTCTTGGCTCAGCAAAGCAGTTGCTAGCCAGCTTTGCAAATTATAGCACCTATTATTTTGGTTTTATTTCATTAGACAAACAGCTTCCTAAAAAGTGTTTCCTGCTATACCTACATTTTGGAAATCAAATTAAATTTGTATTGATTCTGGATTTTGTTAGCAGTTGTTTTTATGTGTTGCTTTCCCCCTGAGTTATTTATGGTGTTCCTAGGTGCTCTGGGACAGAACAAAAAAAAGGTTGGAAATCATTGCTCTCAAAGAGTTACAATTGCAGTTGTGATCAGTGCATTTCTCCAAGCCCAGGCAGAAAAAGATAACAGCCATCATTTGGGCTTCTAAATTCTTCCATTGTATTTGCAGAGATCTCATTATAAAAGTATTTCTCTAAGACACCACACTGTGTGAAACCATTTTCTCAGTTAGAATGAAAACACTCAAACTTCTGTCATAGTAATGGCAATGACTGATGACAAGAAACTTTACTATCAAAGAAGTTTAATTGTGTCCTTTACACTCTATTTACTAAGGAAAACGACTATACTGTTACAGAAAATAAAATTAACTGTACCAAGAAGACCAAACCTGCAATCAAATATACAAATGTTTTGGGGTACTTCTTCATCTAAAATTTAAGTTAATCATCATGTTGTTGTTTAGTCACTGAGTCTTGTCTGACTCTTTGTGACTTTGTGGACCATAGCATGCCTTTCCATTCTGTCCTCCAGTATCTCTTGTAAGTTGCTCAAATTCATGTCCACTGATGCTATCTAACCATCTCATCCTCTGTTTCCCCCTTTTCCTTCTGCCTTCAATCTTTCCCAGAATCAGGGTCTTTTCCAATGAGCCGGCTCTTCCCATCAGGTGCCCAAAGCATTGGAGCTTCAGCTTCAGCATCAGTCCTTCTAGTGAATATTCAGGACTGATTTCCTTTAGGATTGACTGGTTTAATCTCCTGCAGTCCAAGGGACTCTCAAGAGTCTTATCCAGCACCACAATTCAGTAGAATCAATTCTTCAGTGCTCCGCCTTCTTTATGGTCCAACTCTCACATCCGTACATGACCACTGGAAACGTCAGCATACTGTTGTGGAAAATGTTCCCAGTATATCTAGTTGCCTTTCTTCACTGTGAGCAGGTCTAACTTTGAATGGCCAGAGCTCCTACACTGCTTTGTCTGGTCTCCTGAGCAGATTCTATCTATAGGCAAAGCCAAACTAGCCTCTGTGTTAAGCAAGTTCATGGGGACACAAATAAGTCTCCCAGCAGCAACCCTGTTGGCAATAGAACTCTCTAGTTGTGTTTTATGCTTTTCTGAGAGTTCCTCTGAAAGATTAAGCAACTTGCTTCCCAATATACATCATATTAACAATCCATATCTCCTTCTTATCGGTCCACTTTACTACTAGTACAACCTGGAATCATCTCCCAAACTTCTTACATCCTAATCCTTGACCCAGGGTAAGAATCTGTGAGAAAGGAAACCGAGACCAACCCCAACCACTGAGCATTCTGGTAAATCAATGTTTATTATTCCTTTCCATAAAAGTGAAAAGTCACTCAGTTGTGTCTGACTCTTTGCAACCCCATGGACTGTAGCCCTCTAGGCTCCTCTGTCCATGGAATTCTCCAGACAAGAATACTAGAATGAGTAGCCATTCCCTTCTTCAGGGGATCTTTCTGATCCAGGGATGTAATACAAATCTCCTTCATTGTAAGTGGCTTCTTTACCATCTGAGCCACCAGGGAAGCCCCATATACAGATCTGTTTTCCTTAGCTCTGTGTTAGCTCAGCATAACTACTACATGTGATGACTAAGCTATCAAGATGACTAAGTCCTTAAATACCACCTAGCTCTCCCTGTTCTCTGTTTTACAGATGAGGAAACTGAAGCAGAGAGATAAATTGTTTCTCTTGGGTGGTGGAGCCTAGTGCTGAAGAACACAGGGTCAAGTTAGTTGGATTACTTGGCTTAAATCTTGGCTCTACCTACCTATTAGCATGCATTCAGTTCAGTTCAGTTTAGTCGCTCAGTCATGTCTGACTCTTTGCAACCCCATGGACTGCAGCACGCCAGGCCTCCCTGTCCATCACCAACTCCCAGAGATTACTCAAACTCATGTCCATTAAGTCAGTGATGCCATCCAACCACCTCATCCTCTGTTGTCCCCTTCACCTCCTGCCTTCAATCTTTCCCAGCATCAGGGTCTTTTCCAATAAGTCAGCTCTTCGCATGATGTGGCCAAAGTGTTGAAGTTTCAGCTTTAGCATCAGTCCTTCCAATGAATATTCAGGACT